>NC_065584.1:84234453-85687377 GCF_024542745.1 Macaca thibetana thibetana | reverse complement strand
AAAATTGCATCATGAGAAAATTAGATTAACTCTTCTTTTATTGAAGTAATTATTCAAAAAAGAGAGGGCCTATGTAATAGGTATTATACAGGTGTATAGACACATTTATATTTACGTTATACAGTTTTCTATCATTTTGTCATCTTAATTTATGTTTTAGTTCTCCATGTGTTTCTCCTTCCTTCACCTCTTTTCAAGCAGGTGGTGTCTCTGTGCTTCAACATGTAAGTGATGATACCTGGGAAGACAGAAAGCTGTGTTTGCCTATAGAGTCTTCTGGCTTGCTTTGAAAAATCTAATTTCATCCAGGAATAATAGCGTTTATGGAAGTGGAAGAGGTGGAAGGAGGTTTTTGGTGATAAATAGAAGAGAGAATGGCTTTTCCAGAAGAGAAGAAAGAGGTCTGTGGGTACTGGGCAGCAGGGAACAGGTCGTTGTTTCTTGACAACTCTCTGAGAATTAATAAGACCCAAGAGTGGGATGGCTGTTTGGTAATGAGAAAGAGTTCTCAGGCTTGCAAAAGATTTTGGGGACTCCATAAGCCTGAAAAACAGAAACCTTTCACTTGGAATACACACTAACACAAATAGTTTATAACACATTGGATAAGAAGGCTGTGTTTGTGATTCCACTCACAGACCGTAGTGGCACCATTTATAGTAAAATTGGCTTGTGAGAATGATTACTGGGCAAAGAACAGAACTTGTCTTGGTTGTCTTTATAATCACACACACAGGTCTCATTAGATCTTTGAAGCATTAGATCTCAACCGTTCTTAAGTTTGGATATTGGGCCAGGACAGATGAAGAAGACCTGGGAATCCCTCAGCTCAGCTCTTGTGGCTTCACATTGGAAGTGAGCACAGAGGAAAAGGCTAAGGGATAGGGCAAACAGTCATGCTCATTGTGGATTACTCAGAGTTCCCTGTGAGAAAAACATAAAAAGGATGTAAATTCTGTAGTAATCCTGAACTCACAATCGTATGCAGTTCCGCCCATCAATAGGGAGCAGAGTTCTTGATCTCAGCATGCCAAAGGGGGAAGGAAGATCAAAGCTTATTTTCACGCTTTAACAGGTACAAGTAAAATTCTGAGAAAGACTGCCAATATCCTATTCATAATGAATCTAAATTGGAGTGAAAAGGAAGAAGTAAGAGCTCTCCTTACTAATAAGGAGGCAGAACTTCAGAACTTCCTCCACCTTTCAGTCTCCCAGCCTGAGGCTCAACCACCTACGTCTGTGTGCTATGTTCTTTTGGCACCTGCAGCCTGTCCCCCGTGGTGCTGCTGGGCTTATGGCTCCCAGTGTCAAGGCAGCGAACTTATTCTCAACAGGTGTATAGGGAAGGGCAAACTCAGTGAATCAAATATTTTTAATATTCTGAAAAAATGATCTGGAAATACAAACATATAACATTTAATAAATGTTATTTATAAATTATATGAACCATTATCAACTTCTCTTCCTCTGCCTTAGCCATGTCAGTAACTCAGTTATTCTCTCTCATTTATTGGCATTATATGATACTCAATATTATTCAAGTATATGCATTGGCCTCTAATAGTTGCTTTCCTGTTTCTATCCCCTAAATGTTGGTTATAGTATCTTATAATGGGACCTACAATATAAGCACTCCCCACTTACACACCTGCTTGTGCTTAAATCTCAATAATCGCCTACTAGTGAATGCAGTGCTGATCTCTTTAATTTATGGTTACTTTTTTTCCAGTTTCTTCCATTTCAACAATGTGCACATTTTGTTCTTTGTGCCACCTCACAATTTTTCTTTGCTGACTCTTTGTTTCCTTGAGAGGATCAGGCAAGAGGAAACTGACTTCTCTCATCTATCCATACCTACTCTGTGATCTTAGATAGGCTTCCTCCTCTATCATATGAAGACAATTTTACCTGCTCTACCTCTTAACAGGATTATTCTGAATTATCTTCCAAAATGAAGATTTCTTTGCATCAAATAATATAGAACTAGGAAAGAATTATATATATGATGAGATGAGCCTCATTGTATGGGTAAAGTAAAATGTAGACTATTTCTGAAATGGATTGTATATTAAATTGCAATCTGGTTAGAGGTTTAAGTCACTAAAGAGGTAGTTATTCATATAAAACCGACTTACAGTTGCTTTGATAAATTAATCAGGAATGCAGATCAGTTAATTAATTTATAGCACTTGTTAACATCCAAAGGAATTAAACCTTTCATCTCAGAATTAAGCTCTAACCATTTACACTATAGTCATTTTAAGAATTTTAGGATTATGGGCCCGGCGCGGTGGCTCATGCCTGTAATCCCAGCACTTTGGGAGGCGGAGGCAGTGGATCACCTGAGGTCAGGAGTTCAAGACTAGCTTGGCCAACATGGAGAAACCCTGTCTCTACTAAAAAATACAAAAAATTAGCGGGGTGTGGCAGCGGGCACCTGTAATCCCAGCTACTCGGGAGACTGAGGCAGGAGAATCACCTGAACCTGGGAGGCGGAGGTTGTAGTGAGCCGAGATCGTGCCACTGCACTACACTCCAGCCTGGGCGACAGAGCAGGATCCCATCTCAAAAAAAAAAAAAAAAAAAAAAAAAAGAATTTTAGGATTATGTAAAGCTACTAATTGACTAAAATAAGAAGTCTTTTCCTTGGAAGAAAAGATATAACAATCTCAGCTTTGGATAAAATTGGGTAGAACAGATTTCCCTACAACGGTTAAAGGGATAAAAACACAAGATATCCCCAGCATCTACATTAAAGACTTAAATTAAGGAAGTAAAAATATCTCAGTAGTTGAGTTGAGGAAGTGGGTCAAGGATATGAATATCCACAGCTGCTGACAAGGGAAATATATGTTAAAACATTCATAAAATTCAAAGTAATTAAAATGGGTAAGTATACATGCCCACTTAGATTAGATGTTAATTCTTAATAATTAACATAATGATCTATGGCTGTTTGTGTGTCACTTCTACATCTCAAACTTTGATGTGGATCACCTGGGGATCTTGTTAAAGTACAGATTATGATTCAGTAGGGCCTGAAATTCTGCATTTCTAACAAGCTCCAAGGTCCTATTGAAGCTGCTATTCTGCTGAGCAAGGTTTACACTACCTGAGAGGCAGTATTCTACAGGAGCCAAGTGGGTCCACTCTTTAGCACACTACCTAGATTAGAAGCCTGTCTCTGGACTGGGCACGGTGGCTCATGCCTGTAATCCCAGCACTTTGGGAGGCCAAGGCAGGCGGATCACGAGATCAGGAGATTGAGATCATCCTGGCTAAAACGGTGAAACCCCGTCTCTACTAAAAATACAAAAACTTAGCCGGGCATGGTGGCGGGCGCCTGTAGTCCCAGCTACTCGTGAGGCTGAGGCAGGAGAATGGCGTGAATCCGGGAGGCGGAGCTTGCAGTGAGCAGAGATCACGCCACTCCACTCCAGCCAGGACAACAAAGTGAGATGCCGTCTCAAAACAACAACAACAACAACAACAACAACAACAAAGCCTGGCTCTGCCCGCTTACTAGTTGTATGATTATGGGAAGATTAATGAACTTCTCTGTGTCTCAGTTTCTTCATCTGAAAAATGGGAATAATGTTAACTTCCTCCTAGTGTTGTTGTGAAGAATAAACGTGTTGATTTATATGAAATGTTCAGAAAAGTCAATAGCATTGTTAATTGTATATATTGTTTGGCAAGCTTGTCATATAAAAAATCCACGTGTTTTTGACTGTCTACTAAATACCTATGTGTTTTTGATTGGCATCTAATTGGCTACTTGTGTATTAGTTGGTTAAAAAGGGACAAGGTGACTAATTATTGAGTTTTACATAGTTGTTACACTTCTTCACATAACCCTTGTCACAGAACAATATAGTCATATATTCTGGGCACTTTTCACTTAGGATGAGTGTGGCTGATGAGGCTGATGTATTCTTGGATTTTTCTAGATGATGATTCATCTAGGCTGGGCCTTTCATTAGGGCCTGTTGAGAAAGAATTGAAGTAGTAAAGTTGAGCTTCAGGGAATCGTCTAAATAGATTGGTTGAAACACAGTCTGATTTATATACATAATCTCCATACAGCCTCAAGACATCCTTGTGGCATAAGCAATATAAGCTTCATTCAATTCATTAGAAAACTGTTACAGGAGTGGGTTAAGTAAATTGTTTGATGTGACCTAGCCAGTAAATGGCAATGATGGAGTGTTAATGTAAGTATGTCTGAATTCGGTATCAAGTCGTTTAGGCAGAATTCATCACTCCTCTACCAAAAGTGTTAAGTGTTAAAATATTTCTGAAAGTTTTCTCTTGTATCCAAAATTTTTTATATTCATTATTCTATTTGTTCTGGTGATCCTGAGCTCCCTTGAGGACATTGGTGGCACTAAGGAGAGGCTTACACAGAACTGGTGCCTTGAACTCAGTTTCCCCTCACCACCCCTATCACACTGGAGGCTACCCAGGGTGGACTCAGAGTGGAAGGAGAATTGTCCATGTGGACCACAGGCTGTTACCATGGAATGATTCTGGAGGACTTGATAGTGTGGCTAGAAGTTCTATTTTAAGCTCTGAGAAATGTGGAAAATCTAGGGAGGTCAACAGTTGACCCTGGCCCTTTCCTCTCTGGTGCAACCTCCAAAGGGCTATTCTATTTCTGTCATTTGTTATTGAGCTCTACTTTATGTGTAAAGGCAGGTTGGATAGTTTCCAAATCTTTGTTGGGTTGCCCCTCTAAACCTTGGATAAAGTCTTTCTCCGTGGCCCCATTGTTAGCAGTTATTACATGTCCAATGTTTGCCTGTAATGCTGCTACAGGTCTTTTTTGACACATTAGTTCTGAAAAATTTTTTTGACAGCAGCTCTTTTGGACAGTAAGGACCTGGAAGGCAGAGACCATATCTTGTCACATTTATATCCCCCAAATCTAGTACAGGGCCTGAAACTGTGTTTATTAAATGAAGAATGAGTTGGAAAATTAGATTCTGGAGAAATGGCTTGCTTAGAATATTTTAGTCAGGAATGAACTTCGTACTTTTTTGCCTATACTCCTACGGAACCATATTTTTTCTAATTATATACCAAGAGGGATAATTGTACAGTTTGAGCGGGAGTGTTTTTATTTTCCTTGTAATATACTGATAAAAAACTTTTTAAAATAATGGGCATATTTGAGATAGAATATTTTCTTTTTAATATATTGATAAACATTCTTTTATAATGGGCACATTTGGGATAGAAATATATTCTATCCCAAATATACTCATGAAACAAGCAAACATTTCTTCTGCTTGTTTGCTTGCAAGCAAACGAGCAAAACATTTCTTCAGTAACTGACCAAAGATGATAGTGATTCCATTTCAACTTAGAATATGAAGAGCTAAATAGTGTGACTTAATTTTGTCATATATTATGAATAATAGAGCTCATGAGAAAATGAGCTATATTTTCATGTATTTGATGGAGCAGAATATGGCAGGGAAAGAGCAAAATCTCTTTCATCTGGATATTCATCATCTCAGACCAAATCTTCATTAAACTTGGGTGCAAGAGCTATTAGGAAAGCACTTGGGAGTTTTCTTTGAGACTTTGTGGCGTGGCCTCTGATGAACTGTTAATTCAGAGACTTCCATAAATGTAAATAAACTGGCCATAGGACAGTCCTCAAATCCAAAAGATGAAAGAGTGCAACCAAACCTGGCTCATTTGCAATTGCAGTGATGCCTTGTGGAAATAAAATTAATATCTGGAGTACAATGACTTTAAAACAAGATCTTAGATCACTCTAAATAGCTGTTAATCAGGGGGAAAAAAAGTTTCCAGTTGCTGAATATTTTAGATCTTCACTTCTGGGTTCCAATTATTTAAGAGACCACAGAGCCTTTGTCACCAGGGCAGAGCCATTTGCTCTGATAAAGGGGAACAAGATCTTTTTTTTTTTCAGTCTTTCATATGATTTTATTTTCTTCCTTCAACCATAATAATATGATATCCAAATCTTGTCTTAACCGGTGGGTCTGTAAACACAGGCTTATCCATCCCACTTACAGGCAAGGCAAATGCTATTTCTTGAAATGATCCCACCATGGACCCTCTGGTCATCCAACCCAAGTTGCCCCCTTGCCTGGCTTTATCTTCACTATACTGTGAGGCCACTTCATTGACTCTCATCCCAGACTTTAACTTTACCCCGGCTTCCATGGTTTTGCCATGTTTTTCACATAGAATGTGTCTGACCTTTACTTCATTGCCACCACCTTTGGGATCTTGAGCCTTCTTGTCAGCACTGTCACTCCCAGAGGCTGCTCCCCCTTTCCCTGCTTTTCCAGAACCACTTTTTCCTTTGGGCAGCATCTTGGAAGTTTGTTGTTGAACTCTGAACTGGGGAACAAGATCTTACAAAGAACATTGTTGATGTGAACAACTAGTTTACTGAAGTCATGTCCTTCAACACAAAAAGAAAGAAGAAAAAGAGAGATGGGACAAGCAAGTTGTTATCATCTTCGATTTCTCCTACGTCTTCACTAAATCTTTTTATAAACATTTTAGCGTGGTCAGGCATGGTGGCTCATGCCTGTAATCCCAGCGTTTTGGGAGGCTGAGGAGGGAGAATTTCTTGAGCCCATGAGTTCAAGATCAACCTGGGCAACACAGTAAGACCCCATCTCTATGGAAAAAAAAATGACAAATTTTTAAAGAGGTTTTAGAATCACGTTAATATACTTTCTTTTCCACAAATCGGTTAATCTCACAGTGCTCCTTAAGCTCACTCTCACATACTGTATTTCCAAGAGTACTGTAGTAGATTATAATATTATTTGATGACAACTATTTATCTCCCACCTTTGCCATGATTTAGTCAGGATCTACTTCCCCCCACATTGTTGACTTTGGACTTGGCCATATGACTAGCTTTGACCAATGAAATGTGAGTGAATAGGAAGTATGCCACATCAAAGAAGAAACGAAATATATTCATGTATTTTGGCTCCTTCTATTTCTGCTCTGCATGTATCATATAATAGTCATTCTTTCAGCTTCTAACTCCTAATGTCAAGCAGACTAAGTTCTGCATAGTTTAGAATGAAAAGATGAGTCATAGAACAGATCTGCTGTCTACTTGCAACAGGGAGCACAGCCTCAGAGCCTCGGAAATGCAGCTGACACGCAATTAATGTACCATAGACAACACATTTGTTGTTGTGAGGACTGACATTTTGAGATAGTTTCCACTGAGCCTTATCAGTCAGAAATGACTGATATATAAGTCATATCAATTCTATCTTTTAAAGATTTCTCATATTCAGTCACTCCTTTTCAATCTCCTTGTTACTATCCTGATCCAGATTCTCATTATTTCTCACCTGGCTAATTGGAATAGCTTTTTAGTATATCCTCTACCACTTAGTTCATGCCTCTCCAATTTGTTACCACCTCTGGAGTTGTCCTGCTAAAACACATCTGTGATTAGATCACTAAGCTATTTCAGGACCTTCCACAGCTCTTCATTACCCAAAAATAAAACTCTAGGTTTATTTGGCCATCTAAACCACTACTCCCAGTAACTTTTTATCCTCATTCCTATCATTACCTCCATGATCTCTGAACTTCAGCCCATCAGATGACCTCACTCTAACACCTCCTTCTTTTATATGTTATTTCTTTATAAACTTGGCAAAATTCTATGCAATCATGAAGGCCCAGTAAACATGATATCTTAAAAAAAGAGATTTTTCCAAGTTACCTGTTAAGAAATTACAGCTATTCCCGCCCTGTCTTTTAGCATTTTATAGTTTTGCAATAGCACAAACCCACCATGTTATGAATATTTTTTGGTTCTTATTTCCTCTCTAGCTCAGGTTCCTCAAAGATAGAAACTTTTTCCTGTTCATCTCTTCAATCTGAGCTGTTATTAACAATCCATGCCATGGAAGAAGCACTCAGAAAACGGGCCTACAGCTTGGCCCCAGTGCACTTTGACAAGGGCCCTTATTAAATGAGAGCTGGTTTATGCTTAGGTGTGCTGGAAACATTTTACTGTAGGGACGCTTGAGGTGTCTCTAGTTCATTATATCTTTTAGGCCAATTCATGACTATATTTCCTTTTCTTATACCTGGCAGTTCTTACTTAGGATAGAACCCCAGGAGGAAGATATGACTCCAGCCACGCTGTTCTGGATTCTATCGTTTTTGTAAACTGTGGCAGAATTTTTCTTCTGACTGAAAGTGTAAGGAGATTCAAGCACTAAAAAAGATCATTCCATGTTCCCAATCAGTATAATGACAATGATAGTTAATCCCAGTGTCAAGGAAATTTTCTTCTCGTTCCCATCTTGAAGCTAAATTGTTATTCTGCTTTTCAGAGAAATGCATATTATATCTAAAGGGCTTGGGTTATGGGATTCCTCAAAGAAGCAGTCAATAGCTCATTATCCTTGAGCAGCTCATTTCTTGTTCCTGTGAGCCCCACAGGCTGACCCCCTCTATTTTAAGCCCCTCGAGGAATCTGGATTCCCACATACCCACTTAAAGGTAAATTTTTTAAAAAGAAAATGCATGTGCATTGTATTTTCCCATTCAAGATATTAACAAATAGTCATATGGCCAATCTGACTATCCTTACTAATGACTCTATGCAGTGGCTGAAGCAATCCTCTCGGTACACAAGATTTTGTGATATTTGAATACATACTACACCCACACCACAACATCTATATCCTTAAATCACTATACCAATGCACAAACACTTTACATATTAATTCATGATTGTGTGTTCACATCTTTCTGTCTAGTAACTGCTGGGGTTACAAGAGTGAAAAAAGAAGCCAACCTTTTCCACAAGGAACTTGTAGATGAGCCCAACAGGTGCAATTACTGGATAGTGTGATGAGGGCTTTGATAGGCATGAACTAGGGATCTAATAACAGAGTAATGTAGTAGAATATCAAAAATATATTCTAAATTAAATAATCTACAACAGAATTGTTTATTTTTAATTTAATGAAAATATGTTTATGATACTGTACTTACTCATACTGTATGGCCCTGTAAATGTAGTATCATTTCACACCAGATATGCCCCCCACTACAGTTACAGTTACTCAGATACTACATGGTTCAATACACTTGTTGAGGATATCAGAAATGATAAGATGATACTTTCATTATCTTCTATTATTCTTTTATTCTGGCTTTTAAATGATCAATGCTTAAAAGGATGTATTTTCCATTTTTTAAATAAGGTCACAGTACTCTTTGTGTAACTGGACCCAGGTCCAGCTGCTTGCCACTTGAAAGCCAAACACGAGAAGCGAGGGTAGATGGGAAAAGCAGGTTTAATATGAGAGCCAGCAAACTGAGAAAATGGCAAACTAGCATTCTAAAGTACCATTTTACATTTTTAAATTCACCATGAGGTTTTAAAAATGAAACGCAGGATGGGAGACATGCAGGAATGGTGCAGGGTGCAGGGTTTGTGTGTCTGGTTCTAAAGGCTATCTTGGGTAATCGCCCCTCTGGGGGTCTGATTGGTGTTATCTTGATTTTGGCCTGGTGGTGGACAAATTGTTCACAAGTCCCCCTAAGCTTAATGATGTCTCAATGGGGACTGTGCCTGGTTTGTTTCAAGGTTTGACGCTGGGATTTCTTAAGCAAGAGAATAATCAGACAAGCATGCATTGCTGGCAAGGAGTGTCCAGAGGGGAAGAAATGAAGGGATGAGAGGGGAGGGAAGGGAAGGAAGAAAAAGAAAGTGGGTGAGGTCTCCTGTTACATTTCTACTTTAATCTTGATATTTATGCATACCAAATGTAATTGGGAGAAACAGAACATTATTGGAAATAAATCACTTTTCTATCTCTCCACAGGAGGGTAGTATTTCAAAAGGCAACATACATTTTGAGTTGGAGGAAGGGGCGGGTGGAGAGTGAATGATTCCATTGGCTGCCACACTGAGGCTCCTGCCTTTCTACAGAACTCAAAGTGGGTGGCAGCAAGCACTCTTCTAGCCCAAAGAAGCCTGTTCCAGGACGGGCTCTTCCAGGAACAGCTAAAGTCAGGGGCCATGTCCACCATGTGATAGAAAGACAAGATGGTCCTGAAATTCTCCGTATCCATTCTTTGGATTCAGTTGGCATGTGAGTTGAAAAGGTTCCCAATTAAATTAACAGAACATCCTAAGAAGATGGAAAATCCCTGATGGCAAGTTGCTTTATGGCAAAGTATGAAAGGAGGAATTATAAAAGAAGGAAGAAAGGGGGAGAGTAAGGGAGGGAGGAGAAAGGACTAAGGAGGGAGGAAAAATTATTTCAGGTTGGGGAACAATCCCTAATTCCCTTTCCTGGTTGCTTCTGCTCTGTTTCTAAACAGGGGTGAGCACCCAGCAGCTGGAGCAGAGTCCTCGGTTTCTAAGCATCCAAGAGGGAGAAAATTTCACTGCGTACTGCAACTCCTCAAGTGTTTTTACCAGCTTACAATGGTACAGACAGGACCCTGGGGAAGGTCCTGTCCTCTTGGTGACACTAGTTACGCGTGGAGAAATGAAGAAGCAGAAGAGACTAACCTTTCAGTTTGGTGATGCAAGAAAGGACAGCTCCCTCCACATCACTGCGACCCAGCCTGGTGATACAGGCCTCTACCTCTGTGCAGGAGCACAGTGCTCTTGAGGCACCTGCTACCTGCACCCAAACCCTGCTGCCAGTCCCAGTCACATGGCTGCCACATGCCTCCAGCTCCCCCTCACACAGCTTATGGCGTGAATAGAGAGAACAACCTCAGCCCCTCAAGGAACTATTTCTACTGCCTTTCCAGAAAACATTTTCCACACACACTGAAGGACAAGACCCCTCTGCTATAACACAAATATCTGGAAATGCAGCCTGCTATTAGGATCATTAACGATATGGGCCTGCAACTCCCCAGGGTGGGCAGTAGCAAAGAGAGTCGATATGGAGGGACAAACGGAAGCTATCGGACAGACTCTTTCTGAGTGTTCCACCCCTGTGTAGAAACAAAGCAGAAGGCTAGGGATTCTTTCCTAACCTGAAATGACTTTTTCTCCCTCCATCCACCTTTCTCACCCCCTCATTCCCTCTTTCTTCCTTCTTTCATTAATTCTTCCTTTCATGGTTGGCATCAGGGATTTTCCATCTCTTTAGGAATTTCTGTTAATTTAAATGGGAACACCTTCCGCTCTCATGCTAATTGAATCCAAAGGATCAACATGGAGAATTTCAGAATACATCATGGTTCAGATTGGTCATTCCGTTTTCCTGAAGACCACAGCCAGGAATGCTTAGTACAATGGGGCAGAAATGGATGGTTTCACAGCTTTCTTGTAGTACTCCGGAGATGATGAAGCTGCTGTTTCCAGACTCTTACACTGCAGTAAAAAGCAGAAATATTTTTAAAATTAGAAGAAAGTTACCACTTTTTTGGAAGAAAGATACCGATAGTACACCTCAGTAGCATTCAACTGTGGTTTCAAAGCAATATCCTAGTTGGTGGTTCTGAACATGCCCAGACATTAACTACAATGGCCTGTATGTGCACACGACTGGCTTGGGGATGAGTCTTTTAATGGCAAATATCAGTAACTTCAAGTTTTCAAGGTTGAAGAAGAAAGAAGTTGGCAGTTTCCTCCACATAGCAAGCCCTCCACTGGCCCATTTTCATACTTGAAGAATTTGTATTTGTTCTGTGAGGCAAGATGATATAGCACAATGCACAAGAGTTTTTGAGTTTTGAAATCAGAATAACTTAAATTAAAATCTCGTTTTCACAATTTTCTAGCTCTGTGTCCCTGGGCAATTATTTATCCTCACCTACATTTCCTTATAAATTATGTTAGTAAGACCACCTATCTTGTTGAGTTGCTATGAATTAA
The DNA here is from genome assembly GCF_024542745.1 of Macaca thibetana thibetana. Lineage (NCBI taxonomy): Eukaryota > Metazoa > Chordata > Mammalia > Primates > Cercopithecidae > Macaca > Macaca thibetana. The sequence goes on along the minus strand of NC_065584.1, from coordinate 85,675,493 downwards.
ATGAGATAAAATACACAAAATTGTCTCAAGTTCCAGGCATAACATGCATACTCAATAAATGTCTCTAAAATAATGTTGTTATTGATGCCCCTATGTAAGTGTCACCGCTACTGTGGAATTTTCACTGACTACTTAAAGGGGAATGAGTTATTCTCTGCCTAATACTCTGAGTCATCACCAGAGGAGTCAGGAAGGCAGACACTGCAAGCTGCCAACCTAATCACAATTCTCTTCTGCCTCCTTATTAACAAAACCCTCAATTTTGATTTGAACGACAGTATGTCCAGCTTTAAAAAAACACTCAACACTACATTTTACCCTCTCTTGCCACAAGGGATTGCCATATACGTATAGAACAGTTCTGACCAGTGAGATAGGACCAGAAATCTGCTAGGGCCTTCCTATAACGTTTTTTTCTCTCCTGATATGAGTACACATCTCCCTATCCCTCCCTTTCTCTTTTTAAAATATGGAAGTGATAACTTTGCCATAAAGGAAAACACATACCTAATCCCCTTTCCCTATCCCATGCATGGTAGTCTTTTAGATGCCAAGTCAAATCCAGCCCCCAGATTTATTTCTGCATGAAAATTTTTAATAAACCATTATTTGGTTGAGTTTTTTGTTGCTGTAGTTAAACATAATTCTAACTGTAGCAAGATTGACATAAAATGGCTTTATGATTTCTTGTTTCTATGTGTAAGAGCATGAAAAGATATATAAACAAATTACTTTGTTTATACAAGCATGGGGCCTCCATTTATGTTGATCATATCTATTTCATAAGGTATTAATATTCCCATAATTTTTTTATAAAGGAAAAAAACTTCACCTTTCATTTAGAGAGGACTCGTTATTAAATTTCCATAGCAATTTCTTATACTCATGGAAGATTATGGAATCCAACTTTCATCCTAAAGTCTTTTAACCACAGACAATTTCCATGCAAATAATAACTGTTGTCTTACATTTGTCTTAGTTTTATATTCCAAACGTTATTTTTTTTATTTTCTTATCCTTATTCTACCCAGTAATCCATTTTAAAAGCAACCTCTACAAATTTTATCACATTAAACTTCTTAATTCTGAAAATTTTAAAGGCAAATACAAATAGAAATGAGAAAACAATGTTAATTCTCTCTGATGCAAAAAGAGAAAGACACTCTCTGCTCCCTTTTCTTAGCGCACCTACTTTAGAAAACTTGTAATTGTGAGTTTTTTTCTATCCCTTTGAAATGTAGGTAAATCTTTTTAAAAGCTAAATAAACCTTTTGCCAGTTTACAATCCAGGACTGTCTTTCTCAAGGACCTGAGAGCATTTTTTTTGAAATGTAACCACGAAGGGAGGTAGTGCCCTAATCTAGTTTTAGGGGAGGATAGGAGCCTAACTTCAGCTGGAACTTTGCTCCTAGTTGCAAACCAACCTCCTGTCGTAAAGGTATGAGAAATGTTTCCTTTGCCTGAAGGCAATTACAAAACAGGTGGCTACCTCAATTACCAGGTAAATTGAGGATGAACTATGTTTGACAAATGATGCTGTCAAGTCCTCTAGTTATTGTTTATCTTGAGAAATTGTAGACAATCAGTTGCATCTGCTTGGCTATATAAAAGGATAAGATTTCTTTATTTCTTTGTAATATCTTTAGTGGATTGCCTGTGAGATGCATCACATTCTGGTTTAATGCTTATTCAATGAAACTGTTTCTTTTTTTTTTTTTTTTTTTTTGAGATGGTGTTGCACTCTGTCACCCAGACTGGAATGCAGTGGCATAATCAGGGCTCATTGTAACCTCTGCCTCCCAGGCTCAAGCGATCCTCCTGCCTCAGCTTTCCAAGTAACTGGGACCACAGTTGTGTGCCATCATGCTCAGCTAATTTTTTTGTATTTTTGTATAGATGGGACTTCACCATCTTGCCCAGGCTGGTCTCTAACTCCTAAGCTCAACCTATCTGTCTGCCTTGGCCTCCCAAAGTCCTGCGATTACAGGTGTGAGCCACCATACCCAGCCAAAACTGTTTTCTTTCTCTTTCTCTTCTACCTTTGTGGGACGGTGTTATGGGTTGATAGGAGATTCTGTTTTACTTCCTCAACAAAATGGCCCAGGGTCTTTCCATAATCACTGGGCTTACATGTCTCTTCCTGAAAAGCACCATGAAACTAAGAAAAGAGCAAGGGTTTCTAGCAGCTCTGTCCCTTATTGGCTGTGTAAATTTGGAAATATTATACGAACTTCATGAGCATCAATTTCCTGATAAGTACTGCAGGAAGTAAGTATAAATACTTAATTTACAGTATTATTGTAAAGATTAGCAATGTTTTGGGAAATCCCTAGCATAATGGACTTAAAAAGTAAAAAATTGAAAGTGGGAACCACAGCTTCCACAAGGTATACTCAAAACCTCATTTGTGTCCTGATATACATTTTGAGCCAGGAATATGTGTAAAAGTTAAAGAAAGAGTAAAGAAACGCAAAACACAACTTGACAGTTAAAGACAGGTTTACTTTAGATAAAACCTGAAGGGGGCTTCTGGTTGATTTATTTATTTATTTATTTATTTTTTTGATCAGGAGCACTTTCTCTTACAGACTAAGAGTGTATATTGGTTTTAGGGTGAGGGGGTTTATCACAAGCTTGGAATGTTCATGTGTGGAGGAGAAGTTTATGGTGGGGGTTGGAATCTCTCTCACAGGAGGGGAAGTTATCTTGAGGCTGACCTCTTTCTGGTAGGAGGGGGGTTATCTCAGGGCTGGCACCTTCCCGGTCGGAGCAGGGTTATCTCAGGGCTAGCATGCCTCTGGCTGAGGAGGAGTTTGGAATGTTTCTGGTTGGAGATGTTATTTGTGGTTTATGGTTTATGTGGCATATGGTTTATGTGGTTATTTGTGGTTTATGCTGACCATAGCCATTAGGCTGATGCCCTTTGGACTTAGGAGGTTTCTGATTAAGGTGAACTTTAGAATGAGGGCTTGTCCAAGATGGCAATGTTCCTGCTCTGTCAGTATGGAAAGGACACAGTCTCTTCCAAGGAACTTACTCTCATGGTGATAGACAGCCATAGACTTGCTCCCATAGCCATCGACTTGCTCCCATAGCCATCATTCTCCAGGGGCTGTAAGTTGAAGAATCCTGTGACCTACAACCTCCATTCAGAGCAATAATTTCTGAGAGAAACTGGACACTCTCCACAATCCTGAATCACTGTGTGCCTTCCTGAAAACACACTGCTGATGTTTAAGACCAGACTCAGGCACCTCCCCTGGGTGGGGCATCTGCATTACTGCAGAGGAAGTGGTGTTAGCTCTAGGTGGTACTCTAACCTGAGAAAAGTCTCCTTAGGCTGTCAGGAGGATTGATGGATGAATGGAGAATAAAACTCTCTGAAACATGAAGAGGACTAATAATTTAGGCTGAGGGTGGGGGATCAGTAGCAAAAGAGTATATGGACCATAAAATTCTTAATAACATGCATAATCCTGCTTTCTTATCACCAATTCTGCTTTATCTCTAAGAGCCAAAATGAAGCTTGAGATTTAAAGAAGACAATTTGTTTAACATTTATTTATAGATTCATGAATTAATATTTTTCAGTATCAGGGCCAATATGAGACTTGATCTGTTTGTCCAAAAATTATTTCTAATCTCTGATCACTGTTCTTATCTAAACCATGCCTATGGACATAGAGGGTAGAAGGATGATTACCATAAGCTGGGAAGGGTAGTGGGAGGCTGGGGGACAGGTGAGACTGTTTAACAGGTACAAAAAATAGAACGAATAACACCTACTATTTAATAGCACAACAGGGTGACTACAGTCAATAATAGTTGTACATTTTAAAATAAAGAATGTAAGTGGATTGTTTGTAACTCAAAGGATAATGCTTGAGGGGATGAATACCCCATTCTCCATATGTGCTTATTTCACATAGCATTCCTGTAACAAAACATGTCATGTACTCCATAAATATATGCACATACTTAAGTACTCACAAAAATTAAAAATTGAAGAAACTCAAGGCCAAGAAAAAATTTTAAAAAGAAGCAGATTGAGAAAATGTAAGGTGTAGCTGGGAAGAAAAGGTTAAGAAAGGTAAGAAGAAAATTGTGAAGGACTGTCTGAATTGAAAAGCATTGTCTCTGTGAGTTTGCCAACAGCAACATTATTAGCATTTTGGGCCAGGTAATTCTTTTGGGGGAAGGGGCTTTTCTGGGCACTGTAGAGTGTTTAATAGCATCCCTGGTCTCTGCCCACTAGATGCCAGTAAGATCCTCAGCTGTGGCAAACACAAATGTCTCCAGACACTGCCAAATGTCCCTGGAGGCAAATAGCCCCTGGTTAAAAACCAATGGTCTGTATGTCTACATATTGAATGTTGAATTGATAGAGCAGGAAAAACTTTTAGGAGACATATATATGTGTGTATATATATATTTATAATATATATATTCATATATACAAAATGAGGATGTTAACATTTTTCTACTATTATGACACTTTTTATTCCTATGGTGGTCATATGTCCTAAGTTGCTATTATTTCATTTGGCTTTAATTAAATAAGATAATTTCAATGTAAAAATGGGAATTGTGATATATATAAAAACATATATTTTTATATATAAATATATATAACTTTTTATACAATTCATTCACAATGCAAAAAAAAATTCAGTCTGATCATGTTCCAGACTTTACCTTGGTCAATATCTTTTATCTCTGACTCCTCAAAGACATATAGACTATTTCTCTATTCTCTCTCTAAGCTGCTGTGTTCCTACTTTTCCCCAAAAAGATTCTTAAACCCTAAAAAGATGACCCCTCCATTACCCCCAACCCACACACATACACACACAAGCACTCACACATATGCACCACAGTGTGCAGAAGGTGGACTAAACCACAGGTAGGTGGAGCTTTCCACTACAAAGCTGAGTGGCAACGCCCAGGAGCTGCTGCGGCTGGATCTGTCTCATGAAATTGCTCAGCCTGTTGAATATATTTCTAGTGGGGAACACATTTTTGTTATCAGTTCCTATAAAATAGAGAAGGACTTAACTGGGGCAGTAAAGGGTATTATAAAAACAAATAGATGTCTGTTAAAGGAAGTTTTCTGGAGTATGTGATGCCTCAGTTCAAAATCTGGCAATTTAATAGGAGTTAATCAGACTGAAGAACAAAAGCATGTGGGAGAAGGTGCTCCAGTTTGAGGAACAGCATACATATACAGGCAGGAAGCAAGGCAGATTATAGCAATTTTAAGACATAATGTATAATTTGTAAGTTATTATATACTGTACATAAGTGACTCTCATTTATGTAAGACTAAACAAGAACCTTGAAATGAATCGTCTGTAAATCTTAATATGGTAAGATGAAGGATATGGGAACAAAATTACTAAGCATATCTACATCCTAACAGAGCACAGATAGGGATAACTGCACTAAGAACAAATGAAAAGAATGATACTGATTGATGATAAGAAAAGTTAGTTCTTTAGAGACCCTAATCCCTTTTAAGTGTGGGAAGCATTTCTAGATAAGTTGTAGAAAATATGATAAATATGATACATAAACGTGGTACATTTTTGACTACTGAATAAAGCTGACTATTGTCTTTAAAAGGGAGGAAATATATAATAAAGCTTTGACTTAAAGAAAAAAAGATTTTCTGATTTTTACAGTACAGCTGATATTGGAGTTATCTTTTAGCTACAAACTACTGCAAAACTGAAAAGACATATGAAACAATTCTTTTTAAGGAAAGAAGACAGTGAATGTTTGCAATTCTTGGGAGAGGGAAAGACTGCAAAGTGACTCCCACATTCACTCAGCATTTCTCCCTTGTGGCTATTTTCTAAGCCTCAGCACTGGGACTTGGAGTCCCAGAAGAGAGTGGCAGCCTTACTGCATGGAAAAAAACAGAGATGAATATAACTGTGATTTGAAGAAAAGGGTACTAGAGAGAAGTGAATCTTATATAAGAGGGCCTTAAAATACGTGTAGAGTGTTTGCAGAGCCTACACGTAAACTGCACATGCACAGGGAGAAACTTTGGGAAGCTTCACAGAAAACAACTTCTGGGGGTCTAAAAGCTCCATGGAGATTTCAGGGGTTGCACTGTGCAGAAAGACATTGGCGTTCTGGCCTATCCAGAGCAAAGGAACCTTGGGAAACACTTTAGGCTTTCAATTGACTCACTAGAGTAGGGATTACATGCTAAGAGTCAGGGCTATGTTCTAAGACAAAAATAATAATTGAGGAAAAAAACCCACCCCTCACAGAGATTAAAGTAAGTTTCAACAGTATCAGGGTTATCTGCTTGTAATTTAACAAAATTAACATTTTTAGAGAAAAACAAAATAATCTACAGATTTTGTAGTGTATAAAAAATGTAATGAAGCAAGAACAAGGGCCAATAATCAAGAGATAATATAATGAATAGAAGCAGACCCACAAATGATTTAAATGTGGAATTAACACACAAGAATTTTTAAATAACTATAATTAATATGTTTCTAAAATTAAGGAAACGTGAATAAAATAAATCAAAATTTTCATCAGGAAATTATTTCAATAGCATATTTTAACAGAGTTTTAAAATAGTAACAGCATACATTTAAAAATTACATAGACATTATAGAATTGCAAAATACAGTATCTGAAATTAAGAAGCCATTGAGTAGGCTTAATATGAGACTGGAAGAGGGACACAGAATTAGTTAATGTAACGACAAATCAACATGAAACGCCTTTAAGTCAAATAAAGAAAAAAAAATTAAAGAACAGATCTGAGCACACAAATGATGTGAGGTAATTCAAATGGCCTAATATATGTGTAACTGGTGCCACAGAGAGGAGAGAGAAAATGAAACTAAAAGAATCCGAAGAAATAATAAGTGGAAATTTCCAATTTGATAAAAGTCTCCACTGATTCAAGGAACTCAGCATGCGCGCACACACACACAGAACAAGAGAAAAGCATACTTCTCCATATCAGAGTAAAACTGCTGAAAATCAAGGAAAAAGAGAAAAATCCTTAAAGTCAGCTTTGCTTTTGGTTTTCAAAGGGTCAATTGCATTTCCCTCAAGTTTTTCTGAAATCATGGATGAGTGAGCCTAGTAAATGCCCAGCCCTCTTCAGGAGCCAGGAAACATATGTGACCCAGTTGCAAATTTGGGGACAGCCTATGGGGGCCTGAAGATCACTGCATTTGATCCACATAGGTAGATACCTGAGCAGCTGGGCTGGCCAAAACTCATTTGACATTATAGTATAGGCAAGAGAATGGTGTGGACTCCTCATTCCAGTCAACCAAAAGCAAAGAAGGGGGTTATTCTACTGGCTGAGATTATTGATACTGCCTTTCATGGAGAAATGGTTTGCTACAATACAGTGGGGTAAAGAAGAGTATGTCTGTGGAAATTCTTAATCCCACCATGAATGATGATAAAATTTAATGGAAAACTACAGCAACTCAATATAGGCAGGACTGCTAAAGACATAGATCTTGAGGTCATCATCCCACCAGACAAAGGAAAGTGCTTGCTGAGGGCAAAAAACAATAATGAATGATGGCAGAAGAATGAAATTGTGCCTAGCAGCTACAACCACTTCACCAGTGACAGAAACAAGATCTGAAGTAGTTATGGGTACATCTTCCTTTGATGTGTGTGTGTGTGGCAGGAGGGTAGAGGTTAACAACCCATTCTTTTTATTTATTTTGTTCTTCTACTCTCTGCAATAGTCTGTGTTTTTATTTGTTAGCTTTATGGCTCACTATAAAATTTACAGGTTATCGAAGGAGAAGTATGACTCAACTAGAAAAATAATAAACTTCACTTAAAGATGTATAAAGTGACACAAGGGACCTTGCATTTTCTTTTGGGGAAAAGGTTAACATTCTTACAATTTTATGGAAGATAATTGCATCATATTAGATAGAATAATTATTTTATTATTGTCTTATATGGAAATTAAATACCATCAAATGAGGTATGACCTAATGCAAAGTTTATAAGGAGGTACAAAATGGTGGTTTGTACTGGATTAAACAGAGAACCAAGTTTCCCAGAGTTTCCTTTTTTGTATGGTAGCAGGATAAAATTGGCCAAAGAGAAATGTGTGTGAGATATGGAAGGCAAAAGTGAAACAGTAGCCACTGCTCTCTGAAGCAGTCATTTGTCATATGTGACAAATAGACACGGATATGCCCAGCTCGTTCCAGCTTCTTGTCACTCTGTTCCACTCCATGTCTAGCATGCCTTCCTGTTGACCAGTCACCTTCAGATGCCTGGCGACAGATGAATGGAGATGGTAACCACACAAAGGCAAGAGCCTCCTTAGACTTCTTGAACTTCGCCTTCAAATCACACTTCAGCAGCTGCAGATGCTTGCTTTCTCAGATTAACTGGTTAGAGTTTCCTTCTCTGGCCTTCCCACAGCCCTTAGACCTTCACTTCCCTGTCTCCTTTCACAATCATGTAAAGCCAAATTCCCATAATTAAGCCCGTATCCCATACAACTCATGGTGACTTTCCTGTACTTGACTGTACCTTAATTGATGCACTAGGCAAATATAAATTAGTTCAATGGAAAGTTGCCCTGTCCTTAAAAAAATGTGTATCCAGATACCTATTGGGAGAAAGAACAATCAGAAATCTAGTCTTAGCAGAAAAAGAGTAGATCTTAAAAGAACACATGTAGCAAGGTGAGTTGCAAGGGAAAGAAGAGAGGGAAAAAAGGGATGCAGTCTGTGGTCACCTACATTTCCATGAAACACTGGGTGTAAAGAATCAAATTTATCACTATGTGAAGATATAGGAATTATTTTTAATTAAAAAATTCTCATCAGGAAGAAATTACTTATAATATAACTTTATGAATAATTTAACATATGTCAATCTAATTCTGTGTTGTTATAATAAAGATACCAAAGGAATAAGTCCACTCCCATGTTTCAGAAATTCCTGGTAGTATAACTGAGTTGTCTTTATTCGAGAAGACAGACTTCTCTAAACATATCTGGTAACTCAATTTGGTGTATGCAAATATGAATATGGATATGCTATGACAAGTGTCCCCACCCCCTCCCCCAACTAATTTCCTGTGCAGAGACAGCTGTGTCACCCATCTCCACTGATTCTGCAAAGGACTTGTCATAAAACTGAATAAGGCCAAGATTCAGGCTCTTTAGAGTGGTTACTTCCCTAGGAACAGAAGTGTCAACGTGACTTGTAACGTGCTTTGAATACGTTATAAAATTAATAAATTGATAGGCTCATCTTCTGCTCTCCTACAAGCTCAAAACACTGGGAATCTTTTATACCTCCAGAATGGAACCTCTTGCTCTTGTGTGGCTGAGCCATCATCAGTTCTTGTAATGTTCACCACTCTCAGTAGATAAAAGTTCTATTTCATTTAGAATCTTTTTTTTTTTTTTGAGACAGAGTCTCACTCTGTCGCCCAGACTGGAGTGCAGTGGCGCGATCTCGGCTCACTGCAAGCTCCGCCTTCCGGTTCACGCCATTCTCCTGCCTCAGCCTCCGGAGTAGCTGGGACTACAGGCGCCCGCCACCACGCCCGGCTAATTTCTTTTTGTATTTTTAGTAGAGACGGGGTTTCACCGTGTTAGCCAGGATGGTCTCGATCTCCTGACCTCGTGATCCGCCCGCCTCGGCCTCCCAAAGTGCTGGGATTACAGGCTTGAGCCACCGCGCCCGGCCGATTTAGAATCATTTTAATGACACAGTCTTCAGTGTGAGAACTTCTCCTGGTTCCAGCATACATACCCCAGGAGGAGCAGAATCTCCTCAGGTCTAGGGGACCTAGTGGACTGTAATACTCTCTCTTTTCTCTCTCTCTCTTTCTCTCTCTCTCTTTCTCTCACACACACACACACACAAACACGCAACAAAGTGAATTCACCACAAATATAAAATTGTGAGTCGCCAATAACCCACAATCAGCCTCAAAGCTTGCTGAAAAAATTTGCACCAACACCCTTCCCAAATAAAACAGTTTTTTGTAGCAAGGCAAGGAGTCACTCATATCCAGTGATTCAACATGGGACTTGTGGTACATCTGTGCATTGTATATTTTGTACTTTTGTTGTCTAAATGATGTGTGTGTCTGTGTGTCTGTGTGCATGTGTGCGAGAGCGTGAGCGAGAGAGATTTACAGTCCACTAGGCCCCATGGACCTGGAAAATCAGCCTTCTTATACATGATTCATGCATGGATCCTCATGTTTTGCCTGTGACCACCCTTCCTAACATCAAGTCACAAATTTCCTACACACAGATACTGAAATTCAACTATAATGAACTGAGTTCATTTGCTGAGCACTCCTGGCTATAATTTTTCTGTGTGCTTTTAAAATTGCAGATAACTTTGCCCAGAATGCCCTTTTCCTACACAGCCAACTCATCAATCTTCCTTTATCTCTTAAGGCCCCAGCTGAAGAGCTGTACCTTTGTAGGGTCTTCCCTGACTCCACACTGCTAACTTCCTCAGCAGAACTAATGGATCGCCATTATGTTTTCCTCATAAAAACACTCATGTTTCATGCTATGTTGTAAATATGTAGTTACACATTTGTCTTTCTCTTCAGATTATCAGGTATTTATGCATGAAGATTGTCCCATAACCATATATATATATATATATATATATATTGAGATGGAGTTTTGCTCTTGTTACCCAGGCTGGAGTCCAATGGCGTGATCTCGGCTCACTGCAACTTCCACCTCCTGGGTTCAAACGATTCTCCTGCCTCAGCCTCCCAAGTCGCTGGGATTACAGGCAGGTGCCACCACTCCCAGGCTGGTCTCGAAATCCTGACCTCAGGTGATCCACCCACCTCGGCTTCCCAAAGTGCTGGGATTACAGGCGTGAGCCATGACACCCGGCCAGACTTAATATATTAATGGACTTAAAACACTTTTAATAGAGGCGTTTTAACTTTTCTGAGTATTTGTTTCATTATTCTTCAAGTGAAAATTCAAAACGTTTATTACAGTAATAAAATATGCATCAAGTATTATTTTATTATGTGTTATCTGTCTTTGCTAAAAATAATTTCAAAAAATATTTTGGAATTTAATCTTAGCTGAAATCACTAGTTGCCCTACTAATTCAGCATTAAAAGTACAATTGATTCTGCTTCTTTCCTCCATCATAGTAAACCATGGAGAAATACACTACCTGTGGACCAAGAGTGAAGGTAAGCAGCTATGTTGCCTTTTTGGCATCTTTTGGTAAATTTCATGAATATATTGTCTATAGACTTTACAGGATTATGTCACCATTTTTCTCATTTGAAAATACAGAACACAGTAAATGATCTCATTCAAGTTCCAAAAGAAATAATTTCAGTTCAGAAGGTGATCTAATACAGAAGATAAATTTTGTTGTGATGATTTGTGTTTTTAAGAGAGGTACCCAGAAGTTAAATTTAATTTAATTATGTTGTGCTATTTATAATATAGAAAATATGGGCACATTTGAAGACCATATTAGAATTCATTTACACTAAAGACTAAGCTACAAAACTTCTCTGGGTTCTAAATTCATAATCATTGTATTAAAATAAAACATCATACCCATACGTGTCCCCAGTAAGTATCAATCCTTATTAACGTTTTTAAATGAGATGTTTGACTTAGTATGCCAGTTGACAAGGTGTCAGTCATTTGACCTTATGTAATTCTCTAATTTTCAGCTATCATTTTCTACTATTGCTGTGTGTGTGTGTGTGTGTGTGTGTGTGTGTGTGTGTGTTCGTTCTCTAAAAACCTTTCCTTCTCTTTCAATCTCTTGTTTTTTAACTTTTTATGGAGAAGGCATTATAAAGTTATCTTCAGGAAATGCAGAAACACTTTTACAAAAACTTTCTACATTTGAACTAAAGGGGGCAGTGCTTCCTTTCATAAAGATAAATAACCTTATAGCTACGCACAGGGTTGTTCATAAGTAAAATGAAGGGTCTGTGGAAGGACATAAATAAAGCATAGGAGGTTGAAGTCAGATTTGCAGCTTTCTGTGCAGGAGACAAGACAACCTGCATCTTCACAGGAGGAATGGGCGTGCTCCTGGGGGCATCATTGCTGATTCTGTGGCTTCAGCCAGACTGTGAGTTGCGCATGGGAGGTTTGAATATAGTAGGAAAAGCTACAAGGAACACCGTAAGGCTGGGAGATAATTGGAGAAGTTTTGTTTTGTTTTCCGAATCATGATGGTTTCCTGTGGGGACATTAAAAATAAAACTGAAAATCTGTTATTCTCTTTCCAAACAGGGGTAAATAGTCAACAGAAGAATGATGACCAGCAAGTTAAGCAAAATCCACCATCCCTGAGTGTCCAGGAAGGAGGAATTTCTATTCTGAACTGTGACTATACTAACAGCATGTTTGATTATTTCGTATGGTACAAAAAATACCCTGCTGAAGGTCCTACATTCCTGATATCTATACGTTCCGTTAAGGATAAAAATGAAGAGGGAAGATTCACAGTCTTCTTAAACAGAAGTGCCAAGCACCTCTCTCTGCACATTGGGGCCTCCCAGCCTGGAGACTCTGCAGTGTACCTCTGTGCAGCAAGCGCACAGTGCTCTCCAGGCACCTGCAGCCCATACTCAAACCTGCTTTGGGGACTCAGACTGGGAGGCACACAGACTCTCTTCCATTTACACACGGCAGTGTGAGAAATTATGCCTTGAAGTAAGTGAGGCAAGTTGAGCTTAAAGAAAGACTGATACATGACAAGCCTTACAAATAAGAAAGTTCCCTGAGTTTTAGAGTGTTTAAGAGTCTAACCACTCTCCTTTTCTACTTTCAGAAAGAGGTTGCTGATTTAGCTAAAGCATAAATCTCTGGTGATGCTTTGTTTGTGCTAGCTTCTGGAATGAGGGTGCCCAGTCTCCCTTGTATACTAGGGGGCAAGAATGTGTGTTTGGAACGGGAAAACCAAGATCACACTGTAGATTCTTTCAGTGATGAACATTTCCTGAGATGTCGTTTCTTTTAGTTTTTCTCAGTGTACAGGCATTTCTGAGCAAAGAATTGCATATGTGAATACTAACCTATGTATATCTGCATATCTATAAATATTTCTATATGTAGCATAACCATCAGTATCTATATTAAGTTAAACATTCGTTCTTATCGATGTCTCCAATGCTAAATCATTACCACATGGATCACACTAGCCTCCTCCCCTTGCTTATCCATAAATTCCCATTACAGGGGTGCACAGCCTGGCTCTCACTGTTAACAAAAAGTTATTCAGTAATACTTGTTACAACGTGGTGAGGCAGAATTAATTTAGGACCACCATGATAGGTACAGAGACCACTGCAACAGGACTTTGCAGTGAGGGAGAAGAATCGAACTCAACTCCGAATACAGCATAAACAAGTGGAGATTTCCAGCCAAGGGGCAGATTAGGGGTCAGTGAATGGGAAATTACTAAGAGGAAACATCAGAACCAAGGGATATTCTGGCTAGACTGGCCAAACATGATTCTTGCTGAAGACAGGTCAGGGTAATCAGACATCAATCACCTGGGGGATGAAAGAGAATGAGGAACCCAGTTAGATACGGAGTGTAATCAGATATCAAGCGGAGGATGGCCCGGGCAGCAGGGGAGGGTGTGGTTCTTGCTAAACTGACCTGGAAGGATTCTTGTTAAAGACTAGATTTTACAAGAAAATGCAGAGATGAGCTTAGGAGAAACTTCAAAAGCCTGACTAAAGTTTGGTCAAGCAAATAATTTTTGTCATCACCACCCACTATTCATTTACATCATAGTCCAATTCCATTAAACATGTACAGTGGTATCAGAATTGTTACTTGTAGCTCCATGAGAAAGAATTTTATCACTTAAAGCACATTGCTGTATAATGGTAATAATGTCTAGATTATGTTGAACTTCTATTATTCCACCTGTTTTGTATGTATTACATTAACTAATTCTCCTAATAATTATTTAAGACAACTATTAGAATAATCCATGTTGTAGTAGAGAAAACAGGCTGTGGGAGTTCAGGGGTTTGCTCAGTATCACTAACTTTGTGAGAAAATAGAGTTCATGGTCACTCATGCTCCAAACCACCAAGTATGGGCCCGTCTTACAGAAGCTATTAACAAGTCATGCTTTTGAAACGCTAGCAATTTCTAAAATTCTTTTCTTTCTTTTCTTTTCTTTTTCTTTTTTTTTTTTTTTGAGACAGAGTTTCGCTCTGTCCTCCAGACTGGAGTGCAGTGGCGCAATCTCGGCTCACTGCAAGCTCCGCCTCCCGGGTTCACACCTTTCTCCTGACTCTGCCTCCCGAGTAGCTGGGACTACAGGCGCCCGCCACCGCGCCGGCTAAATTTTTGTATTTTTAGTAGAGACGGGGTTTCACCGTGTTAGCCAGGATGGTCTCCATCTCCTGACCTCGTGATCCGCCAGCCTCGGCCTCCCAAAGTGCTGGGATTATAGGAGTGAGCCACTGCGCCCGGCCTAATTTTTAAAATTCTTAGCATGCATTTCTTCATCATTGACCTAGAGAAGAGTGTGATTATCACTCGTAGAAAATTAAAAACTGAAATTATGGTTTTATATGTATATTGCATTTGTAGGTAAATGATTAGAACTTGTTCCTCATTGGCTGATTTTCTGAAGCTGAAGATCTTTACAGTGAGAAGATACAGAAATTCAGGATGCTTCCCAAGAAGCATGCAGAAGCCTCTGTAAGTCTCATCACTTATGGCTTAATCTGAACAGTGACTGAGGAAGTGATTTCAGGAATGCTGAAGACATTTTTGATCAGAATAGGAGTGATGCATAGCTTGGCTTAGCTTGGTTCATCTAGGGATCCTCATGGGGTTGGTTTAACTATGAGGTAAATAATTGATTAATTCTCTCATATTTAATTCTATATTCCTGAACATGGATGTAAAGCTAACTCAGTGTGAATTAGATTTATTACCCCTCCATATCCGGGAGCACCAATATCACATGCGGTATTTTTTCTGTTGTTTTTATGGCTTATATTGGTATAGGCAGGAAAAATTCCAAGATCCTTTTCGTAATGCATGTAGATGAGAATGAAAAGCAGGAAGGAATATTAAACATCACTCTTCATACTTAGGGTGTTCCATGCACATCTCGGGTTCCCACTCTAGAGCCTCAGCTACTCTGAATGGATAGTCTGCTGTGCATATTCATTGCTCACAGGCATCCAGAGCCTGTTCCCAAATTCAGAGCTGTAGCCACAGATCCCAGCAAAAGTGCAGGCACATGACAGTTGCTGCTGTCTTCTAGCAGGGTGTAGAGAAATGCAGCTATGATGAATCATTTCATTTCAGTTTCAAAAAATATGGAAATTCAGGTGAATAATCAGTCCAGTTACTATACATCCCTGCTCTTAACAAAACTATTTCAAATACCTTAAGACAATAAATCAGTTTTTCTTATTTTCAGATATATTTAACATGATTTATAAATTATTGAAATCCATTATAAATTTCTGTTACAATGGACATTTTTCACTCTAACTGCTGTTACATTTACCCCATTTCACGTCTTGCATAATGGGGAGGGAATATATTAATGCTGTTTTTATCCTTCTAAAGCAACATAGAATCATACCAGAAAAAGGCACACTGCATCCAATGTCATCCCTGCCTTTTTGTTCAAGCTCTTCAGGCTGCTTCAACTTCCACATTTCATTCATTCCTACAGCTATCTATTTATATTCTTTTCTTATCTAGTATATTTGGGAAACAGCATTGGAAAAAGCTACTTTCTAGCATTTTTCTAGCCATAAGTGTGTTATATCTTCTAGAGCAAGTGAATCAACTTCTTAACATTTTATATCAGGACCTTCATCTGTAATGCAAGGACAATGATTTCCAGCTAACATTGTTCTCAAGTTTTATTCATCTTCCTCAATTAGCAATTGTTAACTGGGTGCCTGCTGAGTTCTGCATAAATGTTGCATGCTGGGAAAAAAAGAGCTATGGAAAAATACATAATATCTTCTTTCACTAAATGTGTAATCTAATTAGTTATGTAGGCAACTAATCAAACAGAGTAAAGTGAAATGAGGCCAACCTTGGGAAAGCAAAGGGAGGTATGAAGGCATATGGAAAGTCCCACCTCCATCTTAGCCTTAGAGTTGAGTCAGGGGCAGCCTGGAGTATGTCTTGCCTATGCTGAGACCTAAAGAGTTAGTAGGAGTCAATCAAGTTTAAAGGCAGAGAAGGTAAAGAAGATAGAAACAGCATGCACAAGGCGACACAGAACATAATGAGCCTGAGGACTAAAAGCCAGAATGACGCTATAATTAAAATCATATATGTCATAAAATGTTCAAACTACTACTGCAAATTAGTTGTACCTTAATTCTCAGTTTTATAAATGAGTAACCATAATATTTGTGGGGTTACCAAATATGTTTTCTATTTACTTGAGATTTTACTTAATAAGGTTATTCATTTGATACCTAATATGTGTCTTAGACTCGAAAACAATAGATGCAAATGAGAAGAATAAGGCATTGTTTCTGCCTTCAGAGAACATGTAATATTGCAGAGTATATTACAATATCATATAATAAAAGCTATCATAGGAGAAGCATAGAATATGACCATCTAACAGTGGCATTTAACTTGGAAACTTGAATGTAAGGGAAAACCACCTATGGGAGGTAGTATCTAAGTTAAGATTTGTAAAACAGTTAGCCAAAAATGGAGTCAGAGAAAGGGTATCATAGAAAAAGATACATAGAATGTACAAAGACATGAAGTCAATATTTATTTTAAGAGGATGACATTAAACTAATTCAGAATGGCCAGAGCATACACCTCACAATGTATATCGGTAAATATAAAACTAAAGCAATAAGCAGAAACCACTTTGTGAAAATAATTAAAAGCCATTATGAGATGTTTGTATATTACATTATCTTGAAGACAATGATGAGCACTCGAAGAAATCTGCACAAGTAAATAGTATCATGAAATGTCACCATTTGAAAGATTACTCTGAGTTCACATACTTATATATTATATCCATGTGCGGGTATGTATATAAAATATATATGTAAAGTAAAAAATATATATATAATAAATTTTCCCTTGATACTTCCTTTTTCTCTTAATTCTGAAGTAATTCTTTCTGTAAAACAGTATATGGATAGGCCCTTCTTATAGCAAGAAAAATGCCTATCCTGGATGAAAACTTACTCAAGAAAAGCCAAAATCCACAATTTAATCAACATTCCTCAGTCTGGCCACAGGGGAGAGCTGTTTAAAAAGTATTCTAGACAGATGCATTTAGCTCTGTGCAGTTAAACTGTTGTGATGTGTCTCTGATTGGTTGCCCCCAAAGTTACAATATCCTGGAAACAATTACAACAGACCTTATTCTGAGTTCAAAGCAACTCCTACTAAGGAAGCCCATTCAGAAGCTGACTGGACATTCTGGCAGGCCGAGGATGGAGACTCTCCTGAAAGTGCTTTCAGGCACCTTGTTGTGGCAGTTGACCTGTGAGTACACGATTCAGTCTGGGAGAGGTTGTGGTATGACAGCATCTTAATGACAATAGCTTTCTGTCTTGGGAAGGGCCCTTTTAAGAACCAGACCTAAGAAGCAAGGAAAATGTACTGTAATTATGTGGTGATGCTTAATGTTTTAAATAAGGAAGGAAGGAAGAAAATCACCCTTCCCTTCATGAGACTGAGCGTCTCATTCGATTGTCTTTCTGATCAGGGGTGAGAAGCCAACAACCAGTGCAGAGTCCTCAAGCCGTGATCCTCCAAGAAGGGGAAGATGCTATCATCAACTGCAATTCCTCAAAGGCTTTATATTCTGTACTCTGGTACAGGCAGAATCATGGTGAAGTGCCCATCTTCCTGATGATATTACTGAAAGGTGGAGAACAGAAGAGTCATGACAAAATAGTCGCTACGTTTAATGAAAAAAAGCAGCAAAGCTCCCTGTACCTTATGGCTTCCCAGCTCAGTTACTCCGGAACCTACTTCTGTGGTGCAGAGACACAGTGATACCCAGGCCTCCAAGACCTGTACTCTAACCTAAAGCTGAGCCACAGGTGCTCACCTAGCACAGATGCTCACCACAGGAGTATGGGGAACTTACCAGAAGGCTCATCCATGATAAAAGAGAAACCTAAAGGAAATTCAGTTGCTTCAATATATAACACAAAAAGCAAGCCATGGCCTTGAGATCCTATCTAATTTGGCATTGTTTTCTTGATAATTATTTAATTGCTTGGTAATTATATGACAGATAACTTAGATTCAGAGAAAATTACATAGATTTCAGTTTCAAAAACCAGAGTGAATTACTATTTGACTGAAGCTACACATATAAACTCCTTTTGGATTTCTGCATTCCTATCTGACAGTGAAAAGTAACCTCTCTTTCTTCTCCTAGGTACCCATAGCTTGTCAATAGAAAGACAGCAAAAAAAAAAAAAAAAAAAAAAAAAAAAAAAAAAAAAAAAAAATGTGTCTGGTTCTTTCTTGGACATGAGGATTGTACACGGTAAGTATTTAGATTGTTAATCTTGTTACTTATCTGGAAAGGCCACTAGCAGTATTTTTTCCAAGGTTTTAAATATCTGTTTTGGGGAAATAGCATTTAGAAGTACTTCGATTTTATATTGGCCTTGACTTCTCTTCTCATTGTGCTTTATTCTGATTGATTCTTACTAGTTTGCCCAATGGTCAAGATCCTTCCTTAATTGTTCCCTTACATCAACCCAGCACAACACTTCATGTAGGAAACACTCAACAAGTTTTGATTGATTCATATATTGATAAGAATTGAGAATGGCCAGGTGTGGTGGCTCATGCCTATAATCTCAGCACTTTGGAAGGCTGAAGCGGGTGGATCACTTGAGGCCAGGAGTTCAAGACCAGCTTGACTAACATGGCGAAATCCTAACTCTACTAAAAATACAAAAATTAGCCAGTCATGGTGACACACACCTGTAATTCCAGCTACTTGAGAGATTGAGGCATGAGAATCACTTGAACCTGGGAGGTGGAGGTTGCAGTGAGCCAAGATCACACCACTGCACTCCGGCCTGGGTGACAGAGTGAGACCCTGTCTGAAAAAAAAAAGAAAAAGAAAAAGAAAGAAAAAACAGACGAAATAATCACACACAGAATTCCTTCCATAAGATGAGTCTTCCACAAACATTCTACAGCTTGCTTGAATCTTTAGTCTTGTCCTATCAGTCTACCCTAGAACAAGAATTTAATTTTTCAACTTTCTATATTCATTTAGTTTTATCCATCTTTTTTTAATCAAAAAATTTTAAAATTAATTTTTAAAACCTTAATTTAAAAAATTAATTTAAAAAGATCTCTATGCTGGGAAAAAATTACTTTCTCTTTAACAGAAGCCAGATTCCCATGCCTTCTTAGAAGCTTTTTATCAAAAACACAAACAACTTTATACACTTTGCCTATAGAATTGTTTCTCTTATAGCTAGTAGTTTGTTGTTGTTGTTTGGTTTTGTTTTGTCTTGTTTTGTTTTTGAGGCGGAGTTTTGCTCTTGTCGCCCAGACTGCAGTCCAGTGACGCAATCTCAGCTCACTGCAACCTCCGCCTCCTGGGTTCAAGCAATTCTCCTGCCTGAGCCTCCTAAGCAACTGGGATTACAGGCACACACCACCACACCTGGCTAATTTTTTGTATTTTTAGTAGAGATGGGGTCTTGCCATGTTGGGCAGGCTGGTCTTGAACTCCTGACGTCAGGTGATCCACCCGCCTCAGCTTCCCAAAGTAATGGGATTACAGGTGTGAGCCACCGTGGCTCGCCATAGCTAGTATAATTACATATATTAATTGTAATGTTACTTCTTAGTAACTCTTATTCTTAGTGAAAAACTGAGGAAGTAAGTAACTAATTAAGCACCAGATACAGAGTCCAAGACAAAGGACAATCCCTGGAGCCAGGCTTCACTATATCTTAAAGGCCCAAATCCAAAAACATAGTTTATAGACAGGTTAAGTGTCAAAAATTGTCATAAAAACACATTTTATTATCTTAAAACATCTAGCAGAGATAATATCTGAACAATAGTCCTATGGACGCAGACAAAATGTCTAAATTCTGAAGAGGTTTCTATTTTATTTCACCAATAATTTTTAAATTGTCTTTATGTGTTAAAGATTACTAAAGTCACATGAACTTGAAGGTGTTTGAGTTAAGGTTTCTATTTTTCTCATAAAATATTTAAGTGCTTACTTTTTCTGTAAGCCAATTAATTAGAGCTCTTTCACACATTTTGATAGTGAAACATCACATACACATAACACATATAAATATATAGACACGCAGACACACAGACAGAAGCAGATCTTATAGAACTATATGATTTATTTACCAGTTTTAAATAGTTGTTTTTATTCACTGTTCCAATTACCTATTTTATTGCTCTAGGCAACTGTTAGCTAGGCAACCCTAAATTTGCATTTCTAAAGTGATAACTCTCAGGTGAAACGAGATAGAGGATTTGCATCTCAAAATATAGAGAGAGACAGGGAATTTAAGCTTTTTAAAGTTGGTTATGTTAGAGGAAGATTGAAAACATGGATGCCAAGATAACACAAAATTATATAAATTTATCATAGGCTTTTATAAGGTGACCAATTTCATTTAGATAGGTGCTTTTAATTTAGTCTCTTTTTTCTATCTGGACCATTGAATTCAAAGCATAACTCACACTAAATCTTGGATCGCCCAAAAGAGGTAAACGCCATGGGGATTAGGACATGCCATGTTCTCACTGTGCATTTCGCTGCAAATACATTCCCCCTGAGGCTGGTGGGCAACCCATTGCCAATCAGGCCCCTCTGTGATCAGCCCATTCCCGAGCCATTATACACACCAAAGGCAAGTTTTTCACAATAAAAAGAAATATCGAGTAACTCCAGAAGCAAAAATTTCTGGTAGTGCAATGCAAAGGAGAGCAGAGTTTTACATCTGAAAGCACCCTGTCCATTTTCAACTCTTGGGATTCCCTGAAAGAAAAAAAAAGCAGTTTCTGCCATAAATGAGTCTGTGGCACCTTTTCTGTTTTTTCTTAAGGAATCCTAGGCTGTTAGAGTTGTTTATTTTGTTTGTTTGTTTTTGTCGTCTTATGTGGCACTGAGGGTGGCAAGAAGAAGGAAAGGGCAATGGAAACAGAGAGACAGAGGGAGTGCACACGACTAGCAGGGCTTTAAGAAGAAATTCAGTTGCCTGAGAAATTTTTACAGAGAGAGAGAACAGAGGCCTTAAATCAGTAAGTAAATACATACAGAGCCTAAATATCAGTTTTAATTAAGTCAACTTTTGACTATACAGCCCTTTAAAGAAATCCTTTCAAATCTCTTATTATCAGATTTTAGCTGGGACAAACAGTTGATATTTCTGACTTTTGAACTTATTTACCAAAAGATATCCCCCCAAGTGCCTCAACCAAGGTTATTACATAACCATGGGTACACAAGCTGTCTCCAAAGAGTTGGCAAGTATTTTTTAACAAGATCCAGAATTACCCCAAAGATGGCTCAGCGAAGGAAAGTTTCATTACCAATAAATGGGGTATAACCCATATTTCTGTCAGGCCATGTTTTTAGAGTCTTACCTTCTCAGTTGACCATCTACACACTAAGGGAGGAGACCACCCCTCATATTGTCTTATGCCCAATTTCTGCCTCCAAAGAAAGAAGAAATAAAAACTAAAAGGCAGAAATGAAATCCACAAGCAGACAGCCCAGTGCCACACCCTGGGCCTGGTAGTTAAAGATCGACCCCTGACCTAATCGGTTATGTTATCTACAGATTACAGACATTGTATACAGAAGCACTGTGAAAATCCCTGTCCTGTTCTGTTCCATTCTAATTACCAGTGCATGCAGCCCCCAGTCACGTACCCCCTGCTTGCTCAATCGATCACGACCCTCTCACACAGACTCCCTTAGAGTTGTGAGCCCTTAAAAGGGAGAGGAATTGCTCAGGGGAGCTGGGTTGCTGAGTCTTACCGAAGCTCCCAGCTGAATAAAGTCCTTCCTTCTTTAACTCAGTGTCTGAGGGATTTTGTCTACGGCTTGTCCTGCTACACATACAAAAGCCCCAAAGCCTCATGCACCCTCAAAAGATGAAAAAAGACAGGAAACATAAAGCTAAGGAAGTGGGAAAGATCAATAATAAATTTCATATTCATGAAATTTACCAGAAGATGCCAATGGGAAGATTATTTTCCTCATTTATCAGCAAACAGATGCAATAACCAATGCAACACAGAGTCAATATTCAGTGAGCTTCCAGAAAGCAACTAAAACTATTCAGCTTTTCATATCATCGTCTGAGACAACAGAAATATGTTGCAGAGTCTTCTGGCTGTGATGATGATATGAAAAGCTGAATAGTTTTAGAACCCACTGTGAAGAAAATGTTAGAAGAGCCTTACAGAAAGGTCAGAACTCAACCTGAGACAATTGCCTATTCCCACATTCTCAGGAAAAACTCACAAACCTAACCCAGGCATTTGTTAGCAGCTGGTGGTTAGGGTGCGTAAGATAAGACCCAGAAAGGAAGTCATTTAGTTCATTCCAGGAAGCACACCCTCACAACTGCCTTAGAAACCATACAGGACCACATGTAAAGGCCATACTGCTCGGATAACACCACATCTCTATTTCTTCCCATGGAGTATGCCATTTAAAAAAGCAACATGTGAAACATGGAATTTTAAAGCTATAATTGATTGTACAGGACTTTATATCTGCTCAACTAAGTCTCTTGAGGAGAACAGCATGGAAGACACTAGGAAAAAAAAAACATGCATACAAAATAAAGATTTTTATGGCAGGATCCTTAAAGACTGGCCAGAGAGATGCAATCTTGGTGAGACTAGTACTTTGGACTATGTAGAACAGCAGCCTATTCTGGATCAGATGCATTTTTCTATCTCCTTGGCTAAACTTCACTCTAATCCTTGCCAACTCCAGCTTGGCTTATCATGCTTTTTGATTCTCATGTTCCTTGCAGCTGGGTCTGCTAGTTGGGTCTTCCCTACAGTCACATGCCTATCACAAGATTTGGTTAACCACAACAGAGAAAGGAGATATGTGGGGAGACACTGCTACAGATGCTAGGATCTGTAGTTAATCTTGTAGCCACCTAATTCATGGAAACTCCAGAAATGAGACTGTAGCTTCTAAATCCCATATTTATTTATTCAGTCCCCAAACTCAGTTGTTTTGGTCGAGCACATAAGACTAGTCTTCTGACTCTGATGAATCATTTTTCTTCCCTACAGATTTTCCTAAAAATCCCTCCTGTGAATCCTCTGCTAAGGATGCTAAGTGAACCCTATCTCATATGGCTGCAGGCCTGACACAGTGCCTAAGCCTTAACCTTCCTCTTCTCTTAATTCTGTGCTCTCAGTTAAGGTTTTGACAACTTGCCAGAACCAACACAGGAATACACAAAGTATCTGCTCTTTCTTGATTGTTACCTATTTTAGAGCAAACCGGACATTCCTCCTCTAACATTTTATCGATCTGAATTCAAAATAAGATTGCCATACTTGGATTCTTACTCTCATTGGTTCAGTCAATCGCTTGTTCATTCAGGAAAAGAAAATATGTCCTATGCAAAGCTCTTCAGTTGCTTCTAATTGTTTCAAGAGAAACATCCAAGTTCTCTTGGATGGATTAAAAAATGTTTCTCCCCATATGTTTTTATTAAAACCAAGGTAGAAAAAATGTGGAGACTGCTCTGTAGATATTCATAATATCCATAAACTCATCTTCAAAATCTATTAAGAGCTCAGAGGAAACCCATCCGAACCAAAGTAAATTGTAATTATATGATTCCTCAGCCTTGCTACCTTCCTTGGGATTTCTCCTTATTGAGTCCAAATTTACTACCAAGACTCACAACTTAACTGAAGCCACAGAATCAATAACTCAGGCACTTGCCAATTCTTCCATCAACATAAGCCCAATAAAGACTCTAGTCTCTATGAGACTTTTAACAATTAAATATAAAATTGTCTCAACATTTTTTAAGAAAAGACCTTACTCTTCTTTTAAAAGAAAATGGGAGGGAAAACAGTACAGCAGAAGAGACAACAATGCCCTCCTTCTCAGACTGAATAGGAAGGAGGCATTTCAATTACGATCTGTGATTTACAATGATATTATGATTTGCAATGCTTCTTATGGTTCAGAGGGAATACTGACAAAGGTCTTGCGTTTCTGATACCAATATTTCAATTTTAGATGCAGTGGAAGATTGCCAGAGTTCACATTCCTGCTAGAAAAGAGCGTTGCTTCTACCTCAATAAGTAAAGCTGGATAAATAGAAAAAATTATAACTTTGCTTTAACCCATCAGAGACCTGAGATTACAGGGCAAACAAGTAGGCTGGACTCCAATGAGGAAAAGGCTCCTTCAAGGAGAGACAGATAGCTTATGGACTGGCACAACTTCAGCAGAGCATAGAAAAAGAAATGTTGTCTGCCATACAAGCAAGAAAAAGAAACTGGGTAAAAGATTGAGAGCTATCATCAGAATATAGAACTGCTGGGAGTTGCAGGCACGGAAGGAGTTTACATTCACTGGTAGGGCCATTTCACAGATGTTGGAAGAAGTAATTAGGGGCAGGGTGGGACACAGAGAGAGCCCCAGCAAAAGTGTAGGCTTACAAGACATGATCGGCAAGCACTGCAGGAAAGCACAAATCCCAGGATTCTTGCTTAAATCAGTCTCTTGCAGGAGGAAAAGCTTTAAGCTGTTGGGGATGGGGCTAAAAAGCTGACAGCACATTCTGTCATCCCCCAGAGCACAGGTTAAGATCCACAACAGCAAAGAAAAGAGTCAAGGAAAAAAAACAACTTCTACCTTTGGGTAAGAGACAGGAAACCATTCTGAGCTGAAGACCCTGTAACAATACCATTCTAATTTTGCTACCTGTAAGAAAGAAGCAGAAAATTCTCTCACACAACACCCACAGAGAAACACGGCAGTGTTTGGCTGCCACAGGGAGGAAAGGTATGAATGCTGAGAAAACCCTAAATCCAAGATCCAAGCACAGGGGGCCAGTCTAAGATTGAAGCTGGACCAAGGCAATAGAGAAGTCCACCTACCCACACAGTGAGTCTAGTGAGTCACACAGTGACTCTACTAAATAACAAGCAACAGCAATCTATTGCTAGAGGAGTGAGGGGTGAGGAACAGAAAGAGAGATCCTCTTTGTGCTGCAGGAATTCAGGGACAGCTAAAAGTTGAGGTAGAGTACTCTAAAAAATAGAGATTCATAAATCAATAGCAATTCAAGAAGCCAGATTTTAAGTGGCTCACAAAGCAGTAAGATCGTTTTGGGAAAACTTTTATATTTAAGGATAGTATTCCAGACCTTCTATTTTCAGATACTTCTACTTCCTACTTTCTATTCCTGGAGACAACATGGTTGGATACCACTATCAGAGCCATATTAGGCTGAGTGAACCACCATTGTGACTTGCATTATATTATTTTCTCTCAATTCTTTATCTCTGTGGAGTCTTACCTTAAAAGATGTTCATTCATATACTTTCATTCACTAGGTATAATTATAAGGAAGTTGATAAAAAGGGACATTTCTTATTAGTCTTTTGTTTTTCTAAGATTTGTTGTAGGTTCTGATACATTAGCAGAATAATATAATCAAACTTTGATTTGTTTATCAGATCTATCAAGGTTCATATGCTGCCTCTTTGTGTTCTTTAACTTCTTCTAGTCTTTGAGGATTAAATGAAAGAATTGATATAAAATTAAAAGCACAGTGGTTGGCATGTGGTAGGCACTAATAAGCCACTAATAACAGATCTTGAAATACGTCATATCCTTTCATTGCTGCATTACAACGTTGACTTTATAACAGGGAAAAAAGTAAACATTATTGCACAGACTCCAAGAGACTCTGGATTGGGACTCGAGTGCATCACATTTTTCACTTGCAACGTACATTGCTGAAATCTAGACACCCCAAACTTCCTGCATCTGCTTAGGCTTTTCAATCATGGAAGACCACTGCACTCTGGCAGGAAAAATATCCAGATGCCTAACTTGGAAAATAAACTAAATGAGGCCATCTTGGGAAATGGCGTATAGTTCTTTGGGGGGCAGCTTTATATTTACACTGTCTTCCGATATGTTGAATAAGAGTAGTTTAAATGAGACATCTGCTTTAGTATTCGGCATATTTATATAGGTGAGCTCTTACACTATCAAAGTATATTGGAAAGGATATGACAAAGAATATGCTGCTAAAATCCCTGAAACTCATTAACACTTAAAACTGGTTGATTTCAATAATAAATTTCAGGCATCTCAGGAACCGATTTCCTCAAAAGTATGATTTATAGCCATCTGATTGTGAAGGCATGAACATCCTCATTCTTTGACATTAAAGGAGAAACTTGGCGATTAGAGGGAGATGCATAGGCTTGATTCTAGTCAGTAAATGGTTCAGGCAGAGACACTGACATTAATCTGGGACTCTTCATATTGGAAAACACAAGCCAAGAAACAAGATGCAAATATTTTTGCCATAACAATGCTGGTGTTATGATTTCACAAGAAGTAGGTGAGAATATGTTTTACTAATGGAAAAAACCATTCATTCCTCAGGTAGACTACAATGATTGGACTATCAAAGGGAAATTAGCTTTTTAAGTACTAAGTTGTATGTTTTCATGTACAACATACACAAGTCCTGGTTGTAGCTTTACTGATACAGAGAAAACAAACTGAAATTGAAGCACTGACAATTTTCACCTATCCTCTACTTTTTTCATGGCAGCAGAGCTCACCCTGCCTTGCAAAGTTGTTAATAGTTAAAGCAAACAAAGATCCCATTGATATCTAATAAATGTGCAAGACATTAAAAAGGGACTTTGATCTGAGCTTTATTATCCTATAGAATGGAGTGCTATGTCCTGAAGTACAATGGAGCCAGTATACCAAATATCATGAGCTTAAGAACCAATAAAGATTGAAAAAAAATGAGAGACAAAGAAACAAAAATTGTGATGTGTGATGGATTCTATTGGTCTATCCATTGAAACCTTGCTGTATCAGGATACCTTTTAAATTTATACTGTTCAGAACACATATTGAAACTGTCAGTAAAAAAGATCTCTGTACTCTTCCAACAGAGTCCAGTGTATATTTGGTACAAAAATAAAACATGTAAGGTTGTATTCCACTCTTTTGAATGGAAGCTCAGATTAAAGTCCTTTTAATGTCTTGCACATATATTAGATATCAACGGAATCTTTCTGCCAGCCAGCAGATAATTCCCCAATGTGGATGAAACCTGTTTTAAATAGTACTTCTACTTCAGCAACTAGTTACTAAAAATCTCTTTGGGAAAAAGTCAGGCACATAATTGTGATGTGATGGATTTCCTTGTCTCCCAATTTTTTCCCTACTTATTGGTTCTTAAACCGATGACATTTGGTTTAACAGCTCCATGGTACTTCAGGACCATGGACATCAATCCTTTCTACAGGGTAATAAAGCTCAGATTAAATAAAGTCTTTTTAAATGTCTTGCACACATATCAGGTATCAATGGTATCTTTCTGCCAGTTAGCAGATAATTCCTCAATGTGGATGAAACCTGTTTTAAATAGTACTTCTACTTGAGCCTGAGAGGCGGAGGTTGCAGTAAGCCGAGATGACACCACTGCACTCCAGTCTGGGTGACAGAGTGAGACTCAGTCTCAAAAAAATAAAAAATAAATAGCACCCCTACTTCACAAAGTAGTTATTAAAATCTCTTTGGGACGAAACTAGGCACACTGCTCTAAATACTTCATGAAATAATAATTTTTCCAATGCCTTTCTGAGTCAAGTGTTCCTGGTGTTACTAGATACTTGGTCAAATCTGCACAAATTTACCTAATTTACATCCTAAAATGCTCTACTTTTTCTTTCCAATAGCCATCAATTATGCCCCAATGTTTTTTAAATACATCTATTAATAATATCAAGGAACTGGATGAGGAACTCTAATATTAAGTCTGCATGCCAATTCATCTAATTACTCAGTAGAGGGAAGTCTTCCAATTGAACTTCATTGTGTGCCTGCTTTTGCGCTTCTTTTATTTAAGCATTTTGAATATATGAGACTACTTTAGCCCTTCTACTCCATTCTCATTTCCTTTTCATCCAGTTAAACTTATTGAGAGCCTAAAATAGAAAATTCAACACAGGCAGTCCTAAATTTCCGAAAGAAGATTTGCAACTAATAGTAGAACAGAGAAGCAATAATTTTATTTATTTATTTATTTATTTTAGACAGTCTCACAGTATTACCTGAACTGGAGTACAATGCCACAATCTCGGCTCACTGTAACCTCCACCTCCCAGGTTCAAGCGAGTCTCCTGCCTCAACCTCCCAAGTAGCTGGGATTACAGAAGCCGACCACCACGCCTGGCTTATTTTTTGTATTTTTTTTAGCAGAGATGGGGTTTCACTATGCTGACCAGACTGGTCTCAAACTCCTGATCTTGTGATCTGCCCACCTTAGCCTCACAATGTGTTGGGATTACAGGCGCGAGCCACTGCGCCTGGCTGGAAGAAACAATCTTTATAATGTTTCTTAGGAACACCACCTGGGCTGGGCGTGGTGGCTCACACCTGTAATCGCAGCCTTTTAGGAGGCTGAAGTGGGTGGATCACTTGAGGTCAGGAGTTCAAAACCAGCCTGGCCAATATGGTGAAACCCTGTCTCTACTAAAAAGAAAATACAAAAATTAGCCAGGTGTGGTGGTACATGTCTGTAATCTCAGCTACTTGGCAGGCTGAGGCAGGAGACTCACTTGAACCCAGGAAGTGGAGGTTGTGGTGAGCTGAGATCATGCTACTTCACTCCATCCACCCTGGGCAACAGAGCAAAACTCAAAAAAAAAAAAAACCAAAAAACAAAAAAACAAACAAAAAAAAACACCATCTGTAAGACAAGGTTGACCAGAAACAGAATAATCCAAGGTTGGCCAACATAGCCAAACTCTCCTAAGCCATGATATCTGCCTCTGTCTCATTCATTGGTGCCTAGCTGCTAGAGTTTAGTGATAAAAATGAAATCAAAGGCTATACATTATTTATTTTCTTTGACTATGAGTTTATCTTTCTTGCCAGATCCAAAATGTCTAATAAAATGAGAGACTCAGTCAGTCTAGACTCGAACCAGGAAGACTCTCCAAAATCCAAATGAGTAACTCTAATGATCTCTCTGAAGACTCTGCACTGTTGCTTCTTTAAACATAAACATTAAAATAGAAATTTGCATCTCTAATAAAATATTTGTCTTTCTCTCCAAGGCTTTCTTGAGAGTGAATCTGGAGTGACCATTTTGTGGTAACAGACCATCATTTGGGGCTATTATTTAAGCACCAGTTCCCTCATATTTGTGCTGTCAGTCATTTACTCAAACTTTTCCATTCAGTATGTTTTAACTTAAGACTCAGAAGAACATGTTCATGGTAAGAACTTTCTTAGTGGGTCTGAAGCTTAGCTCCAACACTGCTTGTCTTAGAATAGAGACTTCATCTTACTAGGACACCAAAGAAGACTGTTACTACATGGCAAGAATATTTGCTTGCTTCGTTATTTAAAAAAAAATGCAGAAGGCATCAATGGATAACATTCTCTGTGTTTTCATTTGAGTCTAGTAGTCTTCTGTTCTTACTTTGTACTGTCAGGCTTTTTTTTTTTTTAACCTTATATCTACCTTAAACCCTATAAAGAACTACTACAGAACAGAAACTTTAAATGCAAGATCCATAACTTAATCACCAGAAATAGAAACTTTATGACTTTCTACTAATTTCCTACTTGTGAAGTAAGATGTTCTAAGGGATAGGCAGACATGCCAGCTCTCCTTCTAAAGACAGAACGTATGAGCGTTGTACACGTTGCCTTGGCAATTAGAGGTCTGCACACAAGATGGCAGCACTTCATTTTCACATGTAGGGAAGTGGAATGTTCAACTCTGCTGGGCAGAGCATAGCTTGTCTCCTATTGGCTTATAGCCAGGTTAAGAAAGAGCAGGAACACGCTGAGAATAGACTATGTTCTCCTTTCCAGATAGTGTAGATCATTGATGATTCTAATGGCAAGAAGAATGGAAAAGCCCCTGGGAGCCTTATTCAAATTCAGCTGAACCGTAAGTGCAGGGCTTCTGGAGGGGTCCATCACAAGTCTGGGGAAGGAGGGAGGGTCATTTTAGTACTCCCCAAGTTTCCTGCAGATACTCTGCAAAGAAAATGTACGTTCAGAAAATGACCCAGTAACCCATTGTCCTTGTTTCAATGGTGATGAGTGGCCAAGAAAAGGATGTGATACAGAGTTATTCAAATCTACATGTCTAGGACAGAGAAATGGCCATTGTCAATGACAGCTATACAGATGGGGCTTTGAATTATTTCTGTTGGTACAAGAAGAAAACAGGGAAGACCCTACTCTCCTAATGGAGATTTGTTCAAATGTGGATAGAAAACAGGACAGAAGGCTCACAGTACTGTTGAATAAAAATGCTAAACATGTCTCCCTGCATATTACCGCCAACCAACCAGGAGACTCATTCCTGTACACAGAACTCTTCAGGCACCTGCAACCTGTACTCAAACCTGCAGCTGGGAGTCCAGTCACATTCTTTGTCTTTGAACAGGTTTTGGGTTAGAATGGTTTACCATAATGTGCTTGTCTCTAAATTGAAATGAATGCAGAACTCTAATAATTGTGATCACAAAATCATTACTCTTAAAGTAACTCAGAATGAGTTAGTATAATTTGTACTAACTCCAATGTATTCAAGAGGAGAAGTAGTGTTGTTTTAAATAGATATGTAAATAATAAAGATAACCTCATTGGAATATCTAACGTTCTTTCATTGAGATCTTACACTTCCATAATAAAACAAAGACATCTAAAACTCTTCTGGGTGGCAATCTGCTGGCCTTCAGGAAAAAAAAAAACAAAACTATTCATTTTTGAAAAAACGTATTTTAAAATCATCACACACTCATTATTTATTATAAGCATTTTCATTCTAGGTGTGTCTGCATATGCCTTAATTCATAGCAACTTAACATATCAAGTGTATTTATCATATAACATTTATGTCCATTCTCCTGTGTACATCCACCTTCAGAGTATTGGTATTCAGTCATAAAAGCTATAATTCAAATAGCCACCAGAAGAATTCCTGCAAAGATTTTCATCTTGCAACTGTTCTACATTCAGAAAATATTTACCACTGCCTACTGTGTGCCAGACATTGTTCTTGGTGTAGAGGATTGAGCAGGATGAACAGAAAGGAATGACAAAATTTTATTCTATTCTCCCTCTCTCCTCCAATGGATGTCTACTCACTAGAAATTAACTGGGGAAATGTTTTGATGACAGTGTATATCCCAGAGATCAATGACACAACCTAGGAGTTTTAGGATTTTCCCCAAATGCACCAATTCCTTCATATCTCATAGGTCTGTATATACAGTAGCAACAGTGTGATCTTTCTCTTTTTTCCAATGTTCCTTCAAGAAAGGAAGATAATAGTTATTTTAGTCAAACTGTTCAAAATAGAGAAAAAAACCTACCAACTCCCACATGAGGCAAAAAACATAAATAAAATCTGTAGAGTTAAGAGTAGTGAGGCTGGGCACTGTGACTCACGCCTGTAATCCTACAATTTTGGGAGGCCGAGGCGAGTAGATCACTTGAGGTCGGGAGTTTGAGACCAACCTTCCCAACATGGTGCAACCCCATCTCTACTAAAAATACAAAAATTAGCTGGGCGTGGTGGTGTGGACCTGTAATCTCAGCTACTCAGGAGGCTGAGGCTGCAGAATCGCTTGAATCTGGGAGGCAGAGGTTGCAGTGAGTTGAGATCGTGCGACTGCACTCCAGACTGGGTGACAGTGCAAGATTCCATCTCAAAAAAAAAAAAAAAAGAGAAAGTATTTTTCATATAAATTATTCTCGGATTTTTGAATAGGTAATAAGTACACATGGTGTACAATAAAAATTATACAAAAGGATACATAGTGAAAAGTAACTTTTCTCTTTACCTCTATCCACACTATCCCCAACAGCCTAGTATAACCACTGTTACACTGAAATTTTCTTTGAACATTATACATATATATATGGTATATGTACATATGTATATATTAAAATGACATATGTATATATGCTTATGGGTATATATAACATATATATTAATGGTAGCATACCATCCACACTGTTCTCTTACCATGCTTTCTTACTTAAACTACATCATGGGAAACCATCATTGTCAGTACATGAAGACAGCTACCTTATTATTTTTAATCTAAATTTTCAAACACACACAAACTAGGAAGAATTGTATAATGAGCTCCCTTGTGTCTGTCATTCAGCTTTAACAACCATCAACTGGCTATATCCTTCTCTTTAAAGTTTCAAATTTTGCCATTGTGTGACTATACCACATTTTATTTAGTCAATCTCTTGTTGATGGACACAGATTGTGTTCAAATTATTAGTTTTGTTTGAACTGTAGCATAGTTTATGTACAGTAAGGTACACAGATCTTAAGAGTACAGTTCAATGAGTTTTGACAAATGTATATGTCCATTCAACCATCACCGAAACTAAAATATAGAACGTTTCCCATAATCCTGAAAACTCTCTCATGTTTCCCCCCAGACAACGCTTCCCCTAAAGTAAGAATTGTTCTTATTTACATAAAACTGTAGAATAGTTCTGCTTGTTCTATTTTGATAAATTGAGATATAATTCACATAGCATAAAATCCATGCTTTTGAAGTGTACCATTCAATTATTTTTAATATTGTTACAAATCTGTGCAACCATCACAACTAATTCCAAAACTTTATCATCACTTGCCAAAAAAAAAATACATACCTATTATAAATCACTTTCATCCCATCCTCACCACATCAGCCCCTAACAATGCCTTAATCTGCTTTCTGTCTCTATAGCCTATCCTAGATATTTCATACAAATGGAATTGTACAATATGTGACCTATCATGTCACGTATTGTATCATTCACATATTCACATATTTTACTGACTTTTTCACTTACCATAATGATTTCAAGGCTGAATATTTGTGACCAAGTTTTTGTGTGGACATACGTTTTTAGTACTTTGGGTATATGCATACAAATGGAATTGTGGGTCATATAATAATTGTATGTTTAACTTTCTGAGGAACTGGCAAACTATTATTCAGTGTGGCTTCACTATTTTACATTACTGTCAGTAGTATGGGAGGATCCCAATTTTTCCACATTCTCATTTGTTATTGTCTGTCTTTTTAATTATAACGATCTTAGTAGGCATAAAGTAGTATCCCTCTGTGGTTTTCACTTGCATTTCCCTGATGACTAATAAGGTTAAGCATATCTTCACATGCTTAATGGCCATTTGTGTACCTGCTTTAGAAAATGTCTACTCAAGTATTTGGGCTGTTTTAATTGGGTTGTCTTCTTATTGTTGAGTTGAAAGAATTCTTTATATGTTCTGGATACCAGACTTTTACGAGACATATGGTTTGCAAATAGATGCTCCCATTCTATAGATTATGGTTTTTTGCTTCTTAATAGTGTCTTTTGAATAGAAGAGTTATAAATTTTGATGAAGTCTAATTTATCTATTTTTTTCTTTAGTTGCTGGTGCTTTATATGTCATATTTTTAAAAACCTTGCCTAATCCAAGGTCACAGATAGTTATATCTATGTTTTCTAAGAGTTTTATAGTTTCAGTTTGTACACTGAGTTATTGCTCCACTTCAAGTTAATCTTTGAATATGGTGAGAAGTAGGGATGCAAGTTCATTCTTTTGCATGTGAATAATAAGACATTTGGAGTCCCCAACCAAACGAAAGTTGGGTAGCTATACTAGTATCAGATAAAATTGACACTAAACCAGGAATTACTACTAGAGACACAGAGCAACACATCAAAATGATTAAGACTACAATATACCAAGAACAAATTCTATTTTTATATACACCTAATGGCATAACTTCAAAATATTTCAAACATAAATCAGTAGAGTTGACCAGTAGAATTAAATTGGTAGAATTTATTGATTAAAAGATCAATAAATAATTTTCCAACCATCGTGTCAGGCATTAACACACATCTCTAAGTAGAAACATATTGAAATTATGACCAACACAACTAATATCCTTTATGTCACATATATAGATTGAATACTTTACCTTAAAAGAACAGAATACACATAGAATATTTAGCAAAATTGACTAAATTCTGAAACATAAAGTAAGCCTTAATCAATTTCAAAGAACTTAAATCATTCAGAATAGTCATAGTCTCTGACCATACGATATGAAGCAAAAATTCAATAACAAAAAGATTATTAAACTTTATTCATGTGCCTTGCTAGATATAAGGTTAATTTTTCGAATGTATTGCCACAGAAAAACACCAAGACAAAACAGAGATTTGGGGTAGGGTATATTTTTCAGTCTCTGAATAGAGCAATGTAACATACTACTTGCAAACTTTATTTCCTGTTTGGAGGCAGAAACATTGAACATCTCCAGGGACTGTGCACTCAGGCACTCAGAGAATCATTTGGTTTCCAGGCTTGAGTGAAGAAGCAAATTTCAACCATAAGAAGAAATTCTATCATGCCCTGCCCTGGCCTGCTGTGGGCATTCGTGGTCCCCTTTGGGTTCAATACATATGTGCGGCCCCAAACGTGGGACTGCAGTTTCCTCGAGAGTGGAGCTGCACAAATTGGAACTGGTGGAGTATTAAGTAAGAGGTAAGGGAAGTGGGGAAATGAAACACTATTTAATTATTTTATTTGTCCTTTTGCCATAAATTAATCTAGTCCTCATGACCCATCTGAGACATTTAAGGGAAGCAACTCTGTTTTCTCCTTTTTCCCATAGGATCCAGCATGGCTGAGAAAGTAACCCAAGTTCAGACCACAGTAACTACGCAGAAAGGAGTAGCTGTGACCTCTGACTGCATGTATGAAACCAGATGGAATACGTACACTTTACACTGGCACAAGCAACCTCCCAGTGAAGAGATGGTTTTCCTTATTCATCAGGGTTATTCTAAGTCAAATGCAAAGCAGCATTGTTACTCTGTGAACTTTGAGAAAAAGAAAAGATTCGTCAACCTCGCCATCAATTACTTAAAACTGACTCAGCCAATTACTTCTGTGCTCTCAGGAATCCCACAGAAGTAGAAATGACAGCGGAAGATAAAAAAAAAAAAAAAAAAAAAACCTTAGCACTCCATAAAGGAAGCCACCTGCTCAGGAGCTTAGGGAAAATGCATGAACCACAGACAGGAAGAAGGCACATTAGCGGCACAGATGAGACCTTATAATGTAAACATTCCTCTGTAAAAAATGTTTCCTTATTGAGTTTGTATCTCAAGCAGCATTCTTTCTTGAGATTTCCAAGTATTACGTTTCTATCTTGGGTTAAAGTAAATCACAAAGTGTATTAGTCAGGGTTCTCTAGAGGAACAGAACTAATAGGAGAGTTGTATGTATGAAAGGGAGTTTATTAAGGAGTATTGACTCACACAATCAAAAGGTGAAGTCTCACAATAGGCTGTCTGCAAGCTGAGGAGCAACAAAGCTAGTCGGCGTACCAAACCCTCAAAAGTAGGGAAGCCGACAGTCCAGCCTTCCATCTGTGGTCGAAGGTCCGAGAGCTCCGGGCAAACCACTGCTGTAAGTCCAAGAGCCCAAAAGCTCAAGAGTCTGATGTTTGAGGGCAAGAAGCATCCTGCATGGGAGAAAGATGAAGGCCAAAAGACTTAGCCAGTCAAGTCCTTCCACATTCCTCTGTCTGCTTTTATCCTAGCCAAGCTGGCAGCTGATTAGATGGTGCCCACCCAGATGAAGGGTGGGTCGGCCTTTCCCAGTGCAGACTCAAATATTAATCTCCTGTGGCAACACCCTCACAGACACACCCAGGAACAATACTTTGCATCCCTCAATCCAATCAAGTTGACACTCAATATTAACCATCACACAAAGTGCTTTTTGAAATTGTTCCTGAACAATAAATAAGATTAAATGAACCTATGTATTTCATGAAATTCAGAAGCAGTTTGCTGATTCTCATCTTAAACTGTTGGATTTTCAGATTTGAAATAGCACTAAAAATCATTTTATCTTCCAATTTCAGGTTGATTTTGGCAGTTTTTATAACTATTATTTTATTTATTTATATATTTTATATATAAACAAGTTTCATAAATACATAAATTTATTTTATGTATTTTAATACATAAATACATGGTTTTTATTGTAATCAGATAAATAAGAAGGCAATTAATGTTTTGAAAGAAATGAATGACCAAAAGAAGTTTTGACTAGAACAAACTATGATTGTTAGAGATACAAAATAATTCTTGGGTGCTTCATAAGCTCAGCAGAAGGTGGGCTGAGAAACCAATTTATCCACCAAGGCAGGCATATTCCTTAATATGTGGTCAAAGAAGAATATTCCGGAGGACTGAGCCAGAGAATGTAAAAAACAATGAGCAAAATAACTCCCTGTGTAGACTGCAATCAGAGTCACATCAAAGCAGGGTAGGGGTCTTCATAATAATCCAAGATGAACTAGGTATGTGCAGAAAATAAATAACAGTTTCTGTAACCCACTGAGATTTTGGAGTTGATTATTGTAGCAGAATAACCTAGTCACTCAACTTAATCTAAATACAGAGAAAAAAATGAGAAAATGTTTTCCCAATTTATTTTACAAGGCCAGCATGATTTTGATACTAAACCTGAATAAAGAAGTATTTTTGAAAAAATTGTTATGGGATAATCTCACTCAATGAACATAAATTCAAAAATTCTAAACAAACTGTTAGTAAAAATAATTAGCAGCTTATAAAAAAACAACATATCACAAGCAAGTTGGGTTTTATATAATATTTATTTAACATCTTAAATGAATTAAAGTAATAATTCTCATTAATAAAAACATGATTTAATAATCTCAACAGTTACATAAAAGTTTTTAATAAAAATTAAATATTCATTCATAATAAAGAGATAAATTTATGGCAAATTGGGAATAGAAAAAAAAGTCCTCATTCTGGTAAATTATATGTATTACAACAAAGCAGACAGGAAACTTAATGAAAAATGTTGAATGCTTTATTTCAAGAAAGCCAAAAAAACACTATCCCTATTAAAAAAGTATACTGAGGGTCCTAACCAGTATTTAAGGAAAATAAAGAAATAAAAGTTTTAACAATTAGAAACGAGACTATAAATAACATTAGCCACAGATGGCATGACTGTGATATATACAATTCCAAATCATTTGCAAATATATATTACATTGATGAGTTTAGCTATGTAGTATTAAAAATTACATTTTATGTTCAAGCAACCAGAAAATTTAAATGAACTTTTAAAAACTATCCTTAAAATAGGTGGGGATGGACTGGGCATGAAGGGTTACACCTGTAATCCCAGCACTTTGGGAGGCCAAGGTGGGTGGATCACGTGAGGTCAGGAGTTCAAGACCAGCCTGGCCAATATGGTGAAACCCCATCTCTACTAAAATTACAAAAATTAGCCAGGCATGATGGCACATGTCTGTAATTCTCTCCTACTCAGGAGGCTGAGGCTGGAGAATCTCTTGAACCTGGCAGGCAGAGGCTACAGAGATTACATAGCTGAGATTACGCCACTGCACTCCAGCCTAAGAGACAGAGCAAGACTCCCTCTCAAAACATAAAATTTAAAAAATAGGTGGGGATGATTAATGGGGCAAAAAAAAATACAAAGAACGAATAGGACCTATCATCTGATAGCACAACAGGGTGTCTATAGTTAATAATCTAATTATATATTTTTAAATCACTAAAAGAGTACAGCTGGATTATTTGTAACACAAAAGATAAATGCTTGAGGGGATGGATATCCCATTCTCCATGGTGTAAACTTTTTTTTTTAAAAAACAGTCTCACTGCATCACCCAGGCTGGAGTGCAGTGGCGCCACCTTGGCTCACTGCAACCTTCGTCTCGCAGGTTCAAGTGATTCTGGGGCCTCAGTCCCCTGAGTAGCTGAGATTACAGGCAAATGCCACCATGCCCTGGTAATTTTGTATTTTTAGTAGAGACAGGGTTTCATCATGTTGGCCAGGCAGGTCTTGAACTCTGACCTCAAGTGATCCTCATGCCTCAGCCTCCCAAAGTGCTAGGATTACAGGCGTGAGGCACATGCCCAGCCTCTAAGATGTAATTATGCATTGCATGCCTATATCAAGACATCTCAGGTACCCCATAAATATATACACCTACAATGTACCCATAAAAATTAAAATAAAAAAATAACATGTATATATCCTTAAAATATATCTTTGTTTTTGTTACATTTGCTTTTGGGTTCTTGGTCATGAAGTCTTTGCCTAAGCCAGTGTCTAGAGGGTTTTTCTGATGGTGTCTTCTAGAATTTTTATGGTTTTATGTCTTAGATTTAAGTCCTTGATTCATCTTGAGTTGATTTTTATATAAGGTGAGAGATGAGGATCCAGTTTCATTCTTCTACATGTGGCTAGCCAATTATCCCAGAACCATTTGTTGAATAGGGTGCCCTTCTCCCACACTATGTTTTTATTTGGTTTGTCAAAGATCAGTTGGCTGTAAGTATATGGCTTCATTTCTGGGTTCTCTATTTTGTTCCATTGGTCTAGGTGCCTATTTTTATACTAGTACCATGCTGCTTTGGTGACTATGGCATTATAGTATAGCCTGAAGTCGGGTAATGTGATGCTTCCAGATTTGTTCTTTTTGCTTAGTCTTGCTTTGGCAATGTGGGCTCTTATTTGGTTCCTTATGAATTTTAGGAAATAATTCTAAAACCCCAAAGTGACTGAAAATAATTTGATCTTTCTTAGAGAATTATGGTAGGAAGCTTTTTGCTGAGCCTCATCACTAGAGGGAGGTAGCACATCCAAAATAATCTATCTTTAGACCTGAAACACAAACCCTGAAAGATTACTAACTGACTAGGTTCCTAGTTCTATTTAAGAGTTGACATATACAGTCACAAGAGGGAGCTGTTACAGCTGCAAATCCAAGCTCCTTCCAGGGTGAGAGAGGTTGTCATTGAGTTGTATAAGGAATTTATGTTCATTCTCTTTGTCACCTTATGCTTTATTATCTCTTTTTGAGTGTGTGCACAGCTTCGAAGACATGGTGAGCCCCTTCACAGATGTAGAGCAGAAGTGACCCTGAATGGGAAAAACAGAGAAGTGATTGATACATAGCTCAATTTTAAACGGTGAAATATTTTTCACTATAATGGACTGACAAGCTTAGTTATTGTAGCAGAGATAATAAGTAATTTTAATTTTATTCCTTCCCATTTCTTTAATAAGCATTTTTGAAAATAACTAGAAAAACCCCTTCATAGTTACTTCTACCTCTCTTATCAAATGGCATCATTTGATTTCCCTCTCCAAACCTCTTCCCATTTCTTCCTTTCTCCTCAGTGTCCTCGATGTATGCCACTCCTAGGCATCATGAAGATGAGAAAGCATGTGTTAAAGAGGAGTTCAGGTGGCATAGAAATAGGGACCACTCAAGCCATTGGCTCCTGTCTCAAAACCAGAGGCACAGGCAATGTCTATCTAGAAGACACTTAGGACATTATTCCAGGAGCCAGTGTGGGAGACCTGAGTACCAGGAAACTTGGTTTTTACCCTGAGTTCTAACTTTATTCTTTCCTTTCACACTTAGCACAGCAATATGATACAATTATGAAATTACTTTTGTTATATATGTTGCAAATAACTTCTTTCATTGTGTCATTTGATTTTCAATTTTGCTTATGGTAATTTTTTTTTTTTACCAGAAAGAAGTTTCTAACTGTTGAAATTAAATTATATGCTACTGCTTCTAAGACTTACTCACCATGAAGATGTGGATAGAAATGCTCTTCTTTCCCTTACAGCACAGGGCTCACATAGACTTCTTGGAATAAAGGGTATTTCTTACCAGCTCAGTGGGTTGTCAAACCACCAATTAATGGTGGATTTTGTCTTTACCAAAATAAGAGATGGGTAATCTCATTGTGAATGGTTTTACTCCTTTAGATGTAGCCTACGTGAGTTCCAACCTTGAAAACGATCTTAATGGAAACTTTCTGAATTAAAGCTAGATTTAGAGAAAATATTCTTCCCCTCTTTTTAAAGTTCTATTTTTTTAATTAACAAATAATAATTGTATTTTATCTTCTTTTAAAATTTATGTTTAAACCTGGGGATGGGCTAGACCTAACCAGGAAGCTGCTCTGTCTTTAGCTGATGATTTCTGGAGAGCACTCAAATTGAAACCTGCCTGGTGTGGGATGTGCGGTGGCTGCTGCTTTGTTGCTTGAGACCTCCCCCGACCTAGGATCAGACTCAGATTCTAAGTTCTGGGGCCTGGAACCTCAGTGTGCACTTGAACAATGAAGTTGGTGACAAGCATTACTGTACTCCTATATTTGGGTAAGTATTCTGGGCCTAAGAAAGGGTAGTTTTGTGGCTAAGGACAAAAGAGAGTTATCTGTTGTCTCCACGTCTTCTGCCATGATTTACCAATTGCTGGAAAGAATTTGTATCTATTTGTTTCTCAAGGGTGTCTGAGCATCAGTGTGAGGAGCTGGTCATATCCACTACTCAGAGAAGATTCCCCAGGTCTCACAGCTCTCAAGCTGTAAGGAGTTTTAGGTTCACTGAGCTCCAGGGTCATGGAAGATGGGAAATTGATTTTTGGCCTTGTGGCTCTGCATAGCTCAGGAACAAATAAATACAAGTAATATTTCTCTTGTCCTGTGCAACACATATAAAAATACCCAAATACGGAGTAGGGCAGGGAGGACAGTTCTGGAGCGGTGGTGAACCTGACCTTCAGATGTACCAAGAGCTGATGATCCAGAGCTAATCTGCTGTTTTTCAACCCCATAGGTATTAGGGGTGATGCTAAGACCACACAGCCAAATTCAATGGAGAGTAACGAAGAAGAGCCTGTACACTTGCCTTGTAACCACTCCACAATCAGTGGAACTGATTACATATACTGGTATCGACAACGTCCCTCCCAGGGTCCAGAGTATGTGATTCATGGTCTTACAAGTAATAACAACAGAATGGCCTCTCTGACAATCACTGAAGACAGAAAGTCCAGTACTTTGATCCTGCACCATGCTACCTTGAGAGATGCTGCTGTGTACTACTGCATCTTGAGAGACCACAGTGGGACAGATGGGGCTGCAGCTGTGCAATATCTCCCTGGTGGTGAAAGGGAAGGCATCTAATGAGGCCACTGCACAAGAAGGAGCAGAAGTTTAACAGAGGAAGAAGAAAATTTAAAGAAGAAAAGGGAAAAGAAGTAAAGAGGAGGTGGTAAGGAAATCAATGAGAGGATTAAAGGAATGAAGAAACTGAGAAAGAATAGCTAAGAAGTCTTGAAGAAAGGACTGAGAAGCTTGGCAAAGAAATGAAGAATCACAATTGGAATTCTGCAATGAAGAAGAAAGGAAATAAGAATTTTCCAGGACCCTTTCTTTTAATCAACTCTTGCTTTCCATGTAGATCTCACTATAAAAGATGAGAACCATCATCTGGTTGTCCCAAAGCGTTTCTTCATCTAACCCCAGGGAAGTGCCTGGGCTTTGAATATTATATTAGTCCTTCCAACCTCTCAATAATTGAAATGAATTTCAGAAATTGACTCATTTGCCCTTACGAAAAATTTGAAGTTTCATTTGTTACTCATCCATAGCACATACTCTTGGGATACAGATAATTTCTGGAAGGAAACAAGAAAGTGGTGGATATGTGAATATTGATTTCACCTTTTAAATCTATGTTGAAATATCTCTATTATTACACAAAAATACACAAATCTTTTTTCATTGTAAAAGATTCAAACTATTAAGTATGTGAAGTAAAACCTTAAAGACCCAAACTGACTGTCTCCATCTCCATCCCATTTTCTCTTCAATTCCTACAATAAACCATTTTGACAACTTGGAGTGTGTCCTGATGATCATACTTCTTTTCATTTACATGGATACTCACATAAATATCTACCCAATTTTATTACATAAATTGGATCATACCATGTGTATTTGTCTGCAACTTGCTTTTATTTTTATTTAAAAATGGTTTTTTGAGGTGTGTTCATACCAAGATACGTGTGTATGCATGTGTGTACAAACTGGCCTTATTCTTTTCAATATCTACAAATATTCACAGTATGGTTGTATAATAATTTTACTTACCTCACCTATATCATCGCTACATATATAAATATATATGATGTGTGTGTGTGTGTGTGTGTGTGTGTGTGTGTGTGTGTACATATTTCTCATAGATTCCTAGAAGTGGAATTACTGGATCAAAAGATATGCCTATTTTATATTTTTAGGATATTGAAAAGTCGCATTCCAAAATGACTTTAACAATCTAACCCAAGCAGGAACATGGCAAAAATGTCTACTCTCACCGTTTCTATTCAACATTATCCTAGAGAATCTAACCAATGCAATGAGACAAAAAGAAAAAGGAAACCAGGCTTTACCTATTACAGATTTGTGAATTTTTCTTTTTTGGAGGATGGAGAATGAGGTTGGTGTGCTATTTGAATTTTGCCCACAGATCTAATCTGGTATTTGCCTTTACTTTGGATACTTCTGTTCAATTTGTTTTCAAAAAATTGGAAGCTTTTTTGGAATAATTTCAAGAGTCATTCCACATAACTTCTCCTAATAATGTTATGAGTAAATAGTAATTAATATATTCACCCAACAAATTAAATCTTTAATCTGTGCCAAATCCTATGTTGTACAATGAATAACATGGGTTTTGGGAACTGCCTTCAAATATGGGAAGAACAAAATACCACGGAAAACAAAAGGAATATAATAATTGAGAAAACAACACAGAAATAATTCTAAAAGCTCCAAAGTGACTGAAAATAATTCCATCTTTCTTAGAGAATTGTGGTAGGAAGCTCTTTGCTGAGCCTTGTCCCTAGAGGGAGATAGCACATCCAAAATAATCTGTCTTTAGACCGGAAACACAAAACCCTGAAAGATTGCTAACTGACTTGGTAAAGGAAACCATATTTAACTTTTTAAAACGTAACTATCATTTTGCAAACAATAGAATTGTCTGTGTAGCAAATCCTATAGACAAAAAAACTACTGTAACCAATAAATGAGTTAGACAAAATTGCAAGATACAAGCTCAATATACAAAATAATGCTACTTCTATACAGTAACACTAAACAAGCAGAATTGAAATTTATATATATATGCATATATATGCATAAAAAACTTTTAACAAAATTTTAGCAGACTGACTCTAACAATATATAAAAAGGATAATACATAATAATGAAGTGGGGTTCATCTCAAGAATGCAATTTATATGTATATAAATTTCAATTCTGGGCCAGGCACCATGGCTCATGCCTG
Source organism: Macaca thibetana thibetana (assembly GCF_024542745.1). Lineage (NCBI taxonomy): Eukaryota > Metazoa > Chordata > Mammalia > Primates > Cercopithecidae > Macaca > Macaca thibetana. The sequence continues at coordinate 85,631,932 of NC_065584.1, read as the reverse complement.
TAATCTTGGCACTTTGGGAGGCTGAGGCAGGCAGATAGCTTGAGGCCAGGAATTCAAGACTAGTGTGGCCAACATGTCAAAACCCTCTGTCTACTAAAAATAAAAAATTAGCTGGGTGTGATGGCACACACCTGTAATCCCAGCTACTCAGGATGCTGAGGCACGGGAATCACTGGAACCTGGGAGGCAGAGGTTGCAGTGAACTAAGATTACACCACTGCACTCCAGCCTGGGCAACAGAGTAAGACTCTGTCTCAAATAAATAAATAAATAAATAAATAAATTTCAATTATGGCGTGTGTGTGTGTATGTGTATGAATACATTTGACAAAAGATATCTAAGGCCTGTACACTAAAAGACACAAAAAAATTCTGAGATAAATTTAAGAATTAAATAAATGGAAAGAGTTATTGTGTTTGTGAATTAGAAGACTCATTAAGATTCTTTCCAAATTGACCTATAGATTCAATGTCATTCCAATCAAAATCCCAACAGAAATTTTCATAGAAATTGATAAGTGGGTCTAAGATTTATATGAAAATACCAAGGGACTATAATAGCAAAAAAAAAATTCTTAAAAAAAAAACAAATTGAGGAACTTACACTACTGATATTAATACTTTTATAGTTACAATAATCAAGAGACTATGATAGTGATATAAAGATAGACAAATAGAACATTGGAACACAATAAAGGGTCCAATAGTAAGCCAACACATACATAGTTGATTTTCAACAAAAATACCACAGCAATTTGTTATGAACTGAATATTTGTGTTCTTCCCTGCAAATTCATGTGTTGAAATCCTAACCCCCAGTGTGATGGTATTAGGAAGTAGGTTTTTGAGGAGGTGATCAGGTCATAAAAGTGTAGCCCTCTTGAATGGTATTAGTTCCCTTGTAAAAGAGACCCTAGAGAACTTTCTTGTTCTTTCTGTCACGTGAGGACACCACAAGAAGACTGCCGTCTATGAACCAGGAAGCAGGCCCTCACCAGACATGAGATCTTCCAGCACCTTGATCTTGGACTTCCCAGCCTCCAGAACCATGAGAAATAAATTTCCATTGTTTTAGTCACATAGTCTATGGTATTTTGTTATGGCAGCCCAAGCTAACAAATACAATCTCAAAATAAATATGCTGAAAGGAATCAGATGACAGAAAGCAGATACTGTATGTTTACATAAAACTCTAGAAAATCTATAGTAAGAGAAGGCAGACTAGAGATTGCCTGGGATTGAATAGGCCTTAGGATGATATATTGGAAAGGTATACAGAAAGGATTAACAAGGAACACAAGGAACAGAGACACAAGGAAACTTTGGGGAGTGGTGCATATGTTCTTTATTTTGTTTGTGATGATGATTTCACATTTGTATGACCATGTCAAAAATTATCATATTGGACCTTGAAAACATATGTAATTTATTATATGCAACATGTACCTCAGAAAAGTAGTTTTTAAGAAGGCTCCAAACAAAAGCAGGCAGAGATAAATATTGAAAAATAATCACTCTGTATTATAGAGAGCAGAATTTTTTACTTTCTTTTAATTATGAAGGGCAAACTTTCTCAAGCATGTGAGGGTAACATATGTTATGAGATTATATTTTCTTTATCTCATAAGTAGTATATTTTATGGCAATAAATAGATCTATGTCATATATAAGTTAACTCCAGAAAACCTGTCCATTATTCGCATTTCTCAGTCTGGTCAAAGAGTGGCAGTGTTAAAAAAGTGTTTGAGTAAGATCGTACAGTGCTGAGCAAACAGGAATCCAGGTATGGCTTCTGATTGGTGTCATCTCCTGCACCAATGAGCAAAGTAACTTCTGCTGGGGAAGCCCATTCAGCAAAATCTGATTTAACTGTGTTTTCTAAGTAGCCAAGGGATGGAGACTGTTCTGCAAGTACTCCTAGGGATATTGGGGTTCCAAGCAGCCCGTGAGTATGTGGTTAGTCTGGGAGAATTGTGGGATGATGACAGCATCCTGAGGGCAAGAGTCGAGTCATCCTCCAACCTGGGAAGGCCCTTTTGAGAGCCAGATATATGTTAAAAAAAAAATGACAATACTTGGTTTTAATGTGACAATTTTGCTTCCTAGGGAGCATGGGGAGGGGGGGAGAAAAATCATCCCTACCATGACCATGAAAATTTTATGAGGGCCTTCTGTATTTTCTTTACATTGTCTTTTTGAACAGGGGTCACTAGCCAAGAACTGGAGCAGAGTCCTCAGTCCTTGATCGTCCAAGAGGGAAAGAATCTCACCATAAACTGCACATCATCAAAGACATTATATGGCTTACACTGGTACAAGCAAAAGTATGGTGAAGGTCTTATCTTCTTGATGATGCTACAGCAAGGTGGGGAAGAGAAAAGTCATGAAAAAATAACTGCCAAGTTGGATGAGAAAAAGCAGCAAAGTTTCCTGCATATCACAGCCTCCCAGCCCAGCCATGCAGGCATCTACCTCTGTGGAGGAGGCGCACAGTGATCTTCAGGCCTCTATCAGCTGTCTTGAAACCTGCAGCTGGGCTACATATGCTCTTCTGACATGGGGCTCCTGAGATGTGGCTGGGACCTTTGCCAAGACATGAAGCCTCAGAACATTGCAATTGTCTTATTGGAAAAAAAAGGGGGAGGAGAGTAGGAATGATACAAGGGGGAACTATATCACTAATCCCAAATTTAATTTGACTTTATTGTCTGGTAGTTATGTTACTTTTTAGTAGGAACATCAAATTAGAACAAGAATGGCATGAATTTCAGTGATTTATGCAAGAACTACTCACGAATATTGTGTCCCTGTTGTGCCAAGGAACTTCTTTCCCTTTGCTATTTACCCACCTTGTTAATAAAAAGAAATTGTGCATTGTTTGACAGATTCTTTGTCACATATTAACATTGTACCAAGAGTATTAGAACACCCATACTGAGGAGTCATGGGCAGTAGTTTTTTTCTAACTTAGTAGTATAGATATGGAAAAAGACAAATGTTTAGATAGATAAATAGGTGATAGATTATAGGTAGCCAGATTATTAGATAGATAGATAGATAGATAGATAGATAGATAGATAGATAGATAAAGAGATAAAGAGATAGATAGATAATAGGTAGATTAGATAGATAGAGTGAGCTAGAGAGAGGGGAATATATTAATAAATATCTAATGCAGTCTTAGACTGGCCTCCACTTCTCTTCTCATTGTGCTTTTATTCATATTCTATTCTCAGTATTCTTCTGACCACTCCAAATTATCATCTTAAAGAATGTTTCCCAGTTGTACCAGTATGAAGTGGAGAAGAGCTTACCTTCATCATCCACTCCACATTAGACTAATGCTGGCCTAACGTGGGTTTTTAGAAGTATTAAACTGATACTGAATAACCGATAAGATCATAGGTTAGAGAGAAATAATTCACATATTTCTTAAACGCTATGTGATATTGACCAATAACTTTAACCTTCCAAGTCTCTATTTTCCTTCTGTAAAGATGATACAATCATATTATTTCATTCATATGTTCTTGTCAGGATGAAGTAAGGTTATAGATTACATACATTAAGTATCTGGTATATTACAAGCCCTCAATACTTGAAATAGCATTTTTACTATTAATCAAACAATGATAATCTCAAGTAAGTCAAAATTCTCAGATAAAAGTAGGGAAGTTGATCAACATGATACGGCTCCAACCTAACTAGGAGATGTTCTATTCTTTAAATTTAGAAAAGAAAGGAGGAATATAATGGTCTCCTGTCATCAGAAACTGCCTAGTGACCTGGTTTCAAAAGAAATTTCACGTAAAATGGGAATGATCATTTATGTTGGCCAAAGTCAGGGAAGATTTTTAAAAATCAAGTCGAATCAGATTATTTTCTGTTTTAATGAAATGTTACCTATACCGCCCACTGAGAGAAAAGTTTGCTAAAATAACCAGGAAAGAGAGAAAAGAGAGAAGCCCGTGAAAGAAAATGTTTGGCAACGTGATAAGAGGAAAAGTAGGCAGGAAAGAAGAACATAAGTTTCTGATTTTCATGAAATGTTCCGAGTAAAGTGACACTTACCTGTGTGTGTAAATATGCATGTACATACACAAATCTCAAACTAAAGAGTGTACATATTTGCATTTTAACCTAAAATCAAATTTTTCTAATTGGGAAATAATATAAAAATATTGTCTCCAATAGAATGCTAAGAATATTAAGGATTGAAAGTATAAAGATAAATAGTCATAAGGATGTTTAAAGATTAACCTGCCATGTCGCACAAGACTGGTAAACCAATGTTATCAGGAGAAAGACACAGTTAAATTCACAGCAGCGTCTTAGGTCAGCCTAAGCAAATACGTTATATGACATGCAACTTACCCTTCTCCTCTTTCTTTCTCCCCCATCAAAAGCCAATTTCCTATTCTATAATCCACCTTTTCCAGTGATTCTGCCTCAGAATGTCTAACAAACTGAACAAGGCTGAGCTCCAGACGTTGGTTTTGATTCTGGGCAGCAGAAATTTCCCTACGGGACAAGATGCCAGCATGACTTTTCCTAGTGTGCAATGAGCAGGACCAGCTCTGTCTGCCTCCTTAGGGATAGCCCCTGATAGGAATGCTGGGATTGAGTAAGTGGAAAGAGTGAATGATTAGAACAAAGAGGGCAGGACCCAAGTTTTTTTTACCTCCTGACTTGAGTGTACGGTTTAGTTCCTTTTCTAACAACTCTTGGCAATTCCATTATAAATCAGGTGAAAGAATTAGTCTAGTTTTTGTTTGTTTATAGGGCCTAACATGTCCCAGAAAGCCAGTTAATTCTAATCAGCACTATCTGGACAGTAAGGGAGATTGTGAACTCAGTTTTCTTACAGGACATAGGTATTATAATTATTATTGTGGTAAAAATGGCCTCCTAGCAGGAAGATAATTTTTTTGTGCGCTTTGGGAATCGCCCAAAAGTTTTCCACTGCAAAAACCAATGAAATAAGGAACAGATATTTTCTAAACCTTCAGTAAGTGGCTAAATCTATCAAGCTTATCTATTCACCCCCATAGTGAGAATACCTTGCAATATGTGTTTGTGCTATTCTTATAGATACCACAGTCAGAAAAAAAAGGGGGATGGATTAAAATATGCAGGAAAAAATTGCCACATTCTGTGCTAATTTTAACCCCATATAAATGCTGTCTTATAAGTAGATCTATTAAATAGGGCCATCCATAGCCACAGCCTTTCATATTTTAAGTAAATATCATAACATAAGATTTTCATCAGAACACTTGTCTCCAATTTCTAGAGCCTTTTGTTACTCTTGCCACTACCTTAGTAAGACTTTAGTGTGCCAGATATGAGCCTGCTAGATTTAAGTCAAATAATTATTTATTCTTATGCCCACTTCTCAACCGTGTTGATCAAATTCATAAAAGAAATCTTAGCCTTAAATTCCTTACTTCACTTCCTTGTCTTCACTTCCTCTGGAACCTAGTCTATTATGCTGTAGCCTTGACAACTTGCCAAGACAAAAAGTTGAGAGTTACAATAGTAGGAGGAAGAGCTACAGAGAATAAACAGAATGAGAAAGTATAAAATATGATTAAATTTAGTTCCAGAAAGAGAGGAGAGAGGTGAATGAAGCAGAAATATATGAAAAGATAATGAACAGTTTTTAAAAAGGGGACGAAAGACATCAATTCACACTTCAAGAAGACAAAAGCATTCCTGGGCAATTTATATAAAAAGAAGTGTGGTGTTTGTGTATGTGTGCATGTGTGTGTGTGTGTGTGTGTGTGTTCAGAGTAAAACAGCAGAGAATCTTAAATCAAGAAAAAAAAATCTTAAAAATCAGAGGGGGAGGGAGAAAAAAGACTGTCTTCAGGGAAGTCAATTGAGAGCTGACTTCTCAAAAATAACCGTGGAAACCAATTGAGACTGGAATTACATTTCCAATGTGCAGAGAGAAAATAACTAACATCAAATTTCGTATAAAACAGAGCAATTCTTTAAAATAAGAAATGAAAGCATTTAAGAGAAAATCTGCAGAATTTAACAGTATATTTTCTCTAAAGGAAACTCCACAAGTAGATGGAAAGGATGAGGGCCTGGATTATACCTCACCTACCACCTGTGTAGTTGTGCTCAAAGGGCAGAACCTCTTTGGGATAGTTTCTAAATTTCAAAATAAAGATGATGTATTCTCAGCTAGTCTCACTGTATTTTATTAATTGAAACACCACATGTGAAACAGAAGACTGTAATGCAAATGTAAAGAGATTCATTACTAAAACCTTAGGCCAAGCTTTGGATGTTCTTAAAAGGGCAATGGCAGGAATGAGAATGGGGAAAATGATCTATCGTCAGTGAGTTGTAGGACTTAGAGAAAGCCTCAAGGGCTGCCATGTGTTTTATCGTGTCCTGAGAAATAGGTTTACAAATATTAGCACCTCCTTACTGTGCTGGATAATTCTATTCTGATTCCTCCAGCAGTTTGTGAGACCCCCTATGTGTAGAGTGGGTATGTAAAGGGGAAACAAAGGGTTTTCCACTCTCAACAACCACATGCCTCACCTGTTCTTGCTGCCTGCAAGCTGCAGCCACATCCAGTTGGCTCTCACCTCCCAAATAGCTTCAAAGAGAAGCAAATCATATTCAACAGATTTTGTGGCAGAACTCATCCTGCAGACTTTTTTAAAAACGTGTTTTATCTTACTGCCTTTGATAAAAGTTCTGAACCCAGGGCCAGTTTCCATGGTAGCCGAATTTGGACATATGAAAAATCTGCCTTTAGTCTCTTGCCATTCCTTCACCATTGCCTCCCACCTATTCTACTGCTCCTGCTTTTTACCCATCCCTTAGTAGTATTCTGTGACCTTTTAATACTCTGTTAGCCTGCCCAAAGCCTGATATTTCTAGTCACTGAATTGCTGTCCAGAATCTTCTCCTACACTGTTAAGTAGATATATATCTCTCCACTCAATCTCTAAAATAAAGTGGTTTATAGCCTAACTTATATCTCAGTGTAATGTTCTAGGTTAGGTCTCCCTGGACTGTTTGTATTTGAAAAAGAGATGTTAGAGGAGATTCCAAGAAAGTCTCCTCAAAGATACATTCTCAGTTACGGTGACAGTAGGATAGAAAAGATGTTTTTATTGTAAAATATTGTTTCCCACACTTCTCAGCCATAGTGTAGGCTGCCAGTGTTTGGTCAGTTCCCATCAGCAGGGACGCAGGCAACATACTGTCAGCAATTCTTTTTTTTTTTTTTTTTTTTTTTGAGATGGAGTCACGCTCTGTCACCAGGCTGGAGTGCAGTGGTGCGATCTTGGCTCACTGCAATCTCCGCCTCCTGGGTTCAAGCCATTCTCCTGCCTCAGCCACCTGAGTAACTGGGATTACAGTCATGTGCCACCACATTCTGCTAATTTTGTATTTTTAATAGAGACAGGGTTTCACCAGGTTGGCCAGGATGGTCTCAATCTCCATGTCAGCAGTTTTTAAAACATATGTTTTTATTCCAATTCATGTAGAAAGATAACATAATTCAGAGGGAAAATTAAAGGTTCTATTGCCTGACAATACATAGAATAATATTCTATTAACTATACCTTGTCTATGTTTAGATACACAAAGACTTACCGTTGTTACAATTACCTACAGTATTCAGTACAATAACATCCTGTGCAGGTTTCTACCCCAGGAGCAATAGGCTACATCACATAGCCTATCGTGTAGCAGACTATACCATCTACACCAGTACGCCCTTATAATGTTTGCACAATGTCAAAATTGCCTAATGATGGATTTCTCAGAACTCCTGCAGTTGAGCAAGGCATTACTATATCAGCAAAACTTCTACATGAAAGAATAGGCAGAGGAACTAGTGTGTCTAAGAAAACATGAAAATTGAACTGTCTCAGAGGCAGCATAGTCAAAACAGTAATGGTGTGTAATCTTAGGTATCACTCAAATACTAGTCCTCCAACCTCCAAACTGGATAACGTTGGACATGTGACTGAACTTAGATTCATCTAAAAAATGAATAACATCTATTGCCTAAAGTGGTAAAGAATCCCATATACTATGGGACTTAGGATTGTTTAGGATTGCTAAGGATCGCTTTGGCTATTCAAGCTCTTTTTTGGTTCCATGTTAATTTTAGAACTGTTTTTTCAAATTCTGTAAAACTGATGCTGGTAATTTGATAGGAATTACATTGTATCTGTATATTGCTTTGAGTAGTAATTTTAATGATATTGATTGTTCCAATCCGTGAACATGAAATTTTTTTTATTTGTTGTATCATCCGTGATTCCTTTCATCAGTGCTTTGCAGTTCTCCTTGTAGAACTTTCATCTCTTTGGTTAAATGTATTTTAAGTATTTTATTATTTGTATGTGTGAATATCATAAACGGGATTGAGTTTTTGATTTTTTTCTTAGCTTGGTTGTTATTGGTGTATAGAAATGCTACTAATTTTTGTATGTTGATTTTGTATCCTGAAAGTTTACTGAAGTCATTTATCAAGTCTAAGCATCTTTCAGAAGACACGTTAGGGTTTTCTAGGTATAAGATCATGTCATCAGTAAATAGATATATAATTTTAGTTTCTCTTTTTTAATTTGGATGCATTTTATTTCTTTCTCTTGCCTGATTGCTCTGCCTAGGACTTCTGGTAATATGTTGAATAGAAGTGGTGAGAGTGGGCATCCTTGTCTTGTTCCTGTTCTTAGAGGGAATGCTTTCAAATTTTCCGCATTGGGTATGATGTCATGGATGGCTCTTATTTGTCACAGTTGTTTTTTTTGTTTTTTTTTTTTTTGAGATATGTTCCTTTGATGCCTAGTTTGTTTAGGGTTTCTATCATAAAAGGATGTCAGTTTTTATTGGATGCTTTTTCTGCATCTATTGAGATGACCACATGGTTTTTGTTTTTAATTTTGTTTACATGGTGAATCACATTTATTGATTTGCATATTTTGAACATAGACCAATGGAACAAAATAGAGAGCCCAGAAATAAAACCATATACCTACAACCAACTGATCTTTGACAAAGTCAACAAAAATACACAATGAGGAAAGGATATCCAATTCAATAAATGGTGCTGGAAAAACTGGATAGCCATATATGGAAGAATAAAACTGGACTGGATGCATATCTCTCACCATATTAAAAAATTAAGTCCAGATAAAATAAAGACTTACATGGAAGACCTGAAACTACAAAAATCCTGGAAGAAAAACAAGGAAAAATTCTTCTGAACATTAGCCTAGGCAAAAAAATTATGACAAGATCTCAAAAGCAAATGCAACAGAAGCAAAAATAGACAAGCAGGACTTAATTAAACTAAATAGCTTCTAAACAGCAAAAGAAATAATCAACAGTATAAACAGACAACCTACAGGATGAGAGAAAATGTTTTCAAACTATCAACCAACAAAGGACTAATATCCTGAATCTATAAAAAACTCAGACAACTCAACAAGAAAAAAACAAATAACCCCATTAAAAAATGGGCAAGGGACATGAACAGACATTTCTCATAAGAAGACATACAAGCAAGCAGCAAGCATGTGAGAAAATGCTCAGCATCACTAATCATCAGAGAAATGTACATCAAAACCACAATGAGATGCCATCTCACACCAGTCAACATGGCTATTATTAAAAAGTCAAAACACAAACAGATGTTGGCAAGAATATAGAAAAAAAAAGAGAATGCTTATACACTTTTGGTGGGAATGTAAATTAGTACAACATCTATGGAAAACAGTATGGAGATTTCTCAAAGGACTACAAATAGAACTAACATTCGACCCAGCAACACCACTACTACCCAAAAGAAACAAAATTGTTATATCGAAAAGACATCTGCTCTTGTATATTTATCACAGCACTATTTACAATAGTAAAGTAATGAAATCAACCTAAGTGTCCATCAGTGTAAGATTGGATAAAGAAAATGTGGTGTATATACACCGTGGACTACTACACAGCCATAAAAAAGAATAAAACCATGTCTCTTGCAGCAAGATGGATGGAGCTGGAGGCCAGTATCCTAAGTGGAATCACTCAGAAACAGAAAATAATATACTGCATGGTCTCACTTATAACTGGGAGCTAAACAATGGGTACACACGGACATACAGAGTGAAATAACAGACAGTGGAGATTCCAAAAGGGGGAATGATGGGAGGGTTGAAAAGTTACCTGTTCAGTACAGTGCTCACCATTCAGGTACACTAGAAGCCCAAACCTCACCATTATGCAATATATCCATATAACAAACCCATACACGAATGCCCTGCCTCTTAATAATAGTAATAATAAAGATTAAAATTATATGCTTGCCTAAGGCACTTACAATGAACAGGGTTTGCAGGACTGGAAGGTGCTCTGTGTAATTCAGGAAGTGAGTAAGGGGTCAGTGAATATAAAAGCCTAGGACAATATTATACACTGCTGTAGACTTTATGAACACTATATACTTAGGCTATAGTAAATTTATTTAACAATAATTTCATTTTCTCAAGAATAAATTAACCTTACCTTACTGTAGCTTTTTTTACTTCATAAAATTTTAATTTTTTTAACTTTTTGTCTCTTTCATAATAACTTGAAACACAAACACATTGTACAGCTATACAAAAGGATTTTCTTTTTTATATCCTTATTTATATCCTTTTTAATATCCTTATTATTTTTCTCTATTTCTAATTTTTTTCTATTATTTAAACTTCTACACTAAAAACTAAGACACAAACACACATATTAGCATAGGTCTTCACAGAGTCAGGATCACCAGTATCAACGTTTTCCACCTGCACATCTTGTCCCACTGGAAGGTCTTCAGGGGCAATAACATGCATCAGCTGTCATCTCCTATGATAGCAACGTCTTTTTCTGGAATATCTCGTGAAGGACCTACCTGAGGCTGTTTTACAGTTCAGTTCTTTATAAGTAGAAAGAATATACTCTAAAATAACTATTAAAAGTATAGTATAGTAAACACACAAACAGGTATTACCGTTTATTATTATCATCAAGCACTATGAACTGCACAAAATTGTATGTACTATACTTTTATATGATCAGCAGTGCAGTATGTGTGTTTACACCAACAACACCACAGACATGTGCGCAATGAATTTGTGCTACAATTTTACGATGGCTCTAATGTCACTAGGTGATGGCAATTTTTCAGCTCCATTATAATCTTATGGGAGTACTGTCGTGAATTGTTGATGGAAATATCATTATATGGTGCGTGACTGTATAATAAAACCTGTTCCAGTTTGGACCATTGGCCAGAGACACCAACAGACACAATGTAATCAAGATGTAGACCCCAATGTCAGCCTTCTAGACACAGATGAAACAACACCCAACTTAGCTCAAGAACACTTTCTAAAAGCAGGAGGCTCCGGTTCATCAATCTGTGGGAACAAGGAGAACCACAGTAAGTGCAGAGGAAAATCATTATCTCTGAACTTGTCAGAAGAAAAAACCCATGAAGGATTGCTTTTGAGAACTTGAATTCTGGGGAAGGCCACTAGAGGCCACAGCCACTCCAGAAATATGGAGGCCACTACTTCCCGACATGTGGTGAGTCCACATCTCCACTCACTTCCTGTCAGTAGGTGTCACTTGAACAAATTTTCTCACATCCTGGCCAGTCACCTGGAACCTGGAGGCAGGTCTTGCTTTGCACACACCTCTGTCAAAATGCGTATCAGACAATTACGTTATGGACTGAATGTCTTAGGTGTTACGGAGTAGGTGTTATGGAGTGAATATTTCTGGATCCTCCAAAGCGCACTCTCTCTTTCTCTCTCTCTCACACACACACATATATACTCCAAGGAAAGGCCATGTGATATCTTAATTTTTAACTTCCAGCCTCCAGAACTGTGAGTTAACAAATTTCTCTTCGTTAAGTCACCCAGTGAGTGGTATATTGTTATGGCAGCCCAAGTAGACTAATACACTAGGTTATTCTGCTCCTGACCCAACTTACTGAGCTAGACCTTCTTTGGTCCCCACATCTCTCCCAGGGACACTGTATGAGGCCTGGAGCTGTGTCAATCTTCCTGTACTCAAAAGTAGTGCCCTCCTGTATTTACTTCTTGTTTGTTTTATTGGAGTTCCTGGTAGGTATCTTCCTTCTCTTTGAACTGTAAATAGAAATAATCCTCCTTTTTGAAGTAGGATTTTCTTTCTGAACAAGCTTATTAGAATAATTTCCTACGATTGATCTTCTGGCATGGCAATTTCAATTAAAAGATCATTTGAATAATTATGTTAGAATACACAGCAGCTTTATTTCTTAGGTTAGTGTAGTTTGCAAACAAAAGGCATATATGTTTTCCCAGTAACCTCAATGTGTGTGTGTGTGTGTGTGTGTGTGTGTGTGTGTGTGTGTGTGTGTGTGTTTTAATTTCCCTACAAATCACTGCTAACAGCCAAGGAAAGTGAGGCTATATTCTTGAAGGTCTGGGAGATATAGTCCCCTGTATGTGTATGACATTTGTTTGAAATCTCATGTACTATATTTAAAATTCGTGTTACTTTCTATTATGTAATATATTCTCATTTGTTTCAATACACACAAAATACTGTAAATTGATTATTTAAATGTATGCCATGTTCATCCCAGAGCTTAATGTCACCCTTTATACATTCATACACTACTACTTAGCTTATTCTTCTTAAGGAGAGAGAAATGTATTGCCAGTATTCTCAATAGGGACACTTTCAAGGCTGAGACAGCAGGGCTCATGAAGAACTGGAACAATATAAACCATTGCTGAGACTGTAATAGCAACCATAATGACCACAAGGAGGCAACAGATCTAACGGTAATGGAAAAACACAACCTTTAGAAATCGGTGAGCCCAGCCTGTAATCCCAGCACTTTGGGAGGCCGAGACGGGTGGATCACGAGGTCAGGAGATTGAGACCATCCTGGCTAACACGGTGAAACCCCGTCTCTACTAAAAAATACAAAAAACTAGCGGGGCGAGGTGGCGGGCACCTGTAGTCCCAGCTACTCAGGAGGCTGAGGCAGGAGAATGGCCTAAACCCGGGAGGCGGAGCTTGCAGTGAGCTGAGATCTGGCCACTGCTCTCCAGCCTGGGCAACAGAGCGAGACTCCATCAAAAAAAAAAAAAAAAAAAAAAAAAAAAAAGAAATCAGTGAGCCCCTGTCATCTCTGTGCCTCCCAAGTGCCATTAAGAGAATATAGAATTAATGCATTTTTTATCAGAATTAAAGTGTTTTGCTGTTTTTTTTTTCCAAAAATAAGTGATTTTATTTTTATTTGGTAGAGAGCAGCAATTCATTTTAGGTAACATGCCACCACATAATAGGAATAGAGAAGGTAAGAAAGGTAAATATACACACAAAAGTAAGTCATGGGTAAACCTAAACAACTAAGAAAATAATTAGCAATGAAATTAAAAGGAGAAAAATGCCCAGGGAAGCAGAAATAGATTTTCCTGCTCTCCTACGTCTAAAGAACACAATGAGATAACAAAACACAAACACTAGTAGATGGCAGAAGCTATTTACCTAAATCAGGATTGAAGCTAGGAGGCATAGCTTAGGCACTCGGTCCAGATCCCAGGCATTTGAAACTCCAAGTTGCAGAATCAATTTTAATCTTAAAAACCAAACTTCTTCGAAATTCCATTCTGTAAAAGTGAGATTGGCTACTATTCAGTTTTATTCGCTTCTTAAAGAAAAGTCAGAATGTTCCTACCACTGTGTTGATAAGCAAAGGTAACATTGCCTCCATCAGGGGCTTTTTCTCTTTTATTTATGTCTCTGCCTTTTATGTTAAGGGATTCTTTTTAATGTCTAATGATCCTGGGATGCTCATTGAAACTTAGTAGGATATAAATCTGAGATTCAAGCAAAGAAAAATAGCTCCAGTTTCTATTTTTAAATACTTCTTCACTTCACTCTCGACTAAGCCTGACAGCCCAGAATTTCATGTTATTTATTCAATATCTTCAGAAAAATAGTCTTTTTTCCACAAAAGTGGTTGGAAAGGAGTGGACACCTGACTATTCCAGGTGAAATGGGAAATCTGAGAGTATAACCGCACTTTATTCAACTGTACTTTGTGTTTTCTGTATAAAGTCTCCTACTCCTACCCTCTCTCTGATCTTCTGAGGTACCAGGTATCCTCCTTACTGAGACTTTTGGTGCACCTTCGTTTCTGTTGGCATTTGCCTCTGTGGGCCCTTAGAATTTGTCTTTCTTCAGTTCATTTAAGTCAGTCACCACTTGTTCATTCACTTGCATTTTCCAAAACATCTCCCATGCTGTTATCCTTTGCCTGTTCTATGTGTCCTTTGGGGTTCATAACTTTTAAAAACAATTTTACTCTCATTTCACTAGGTACTCAGAAAGGAACAGAGAAGTATGTTTCCAATTCACCATACTTAATTATCAGTCTAGCTTTCACTGATAATTCAGAGCAATCACAAGGTGCCCAGGGGCAGAGTTCCCATCTGTCTTGTTCACGTCTCTATATTTCTCTAATATATGGTGAATACTCATTAAGTGTGTTCATCAAGTGAAAGGGAGAAATAGGAAGAAACTGAAAAACTGGCATGAAAGGACAAAAATTTAGCATTTCACCACAGGGGGGCAGTGTCTCTATTCATAGCTAACCTTCAAGGTTAGCTCAAAACCCTGGGAAAACATCTGATAAGAGATCCGATTGGCTGATATCTGGAACAGAGATTTAAATGTCATGGTAGTGTTTTTAGTGTCACTCTAAGCTCAAGGGAGTTTCTTGAAGCAAAAAAATACCATTCAGGAAATAATTCTTTGCTGATAAGGATGCTCCTTGAACGTTTATTAATAATCTTGTGGATGCAGCTGACATGTGAGTCTTGGGAGTTTCTGACTCTTCCTTAGCGAATTCTAAAGGGGAGGAAATTCTGTGAGAACAGGTGAGGCTTTATCGGAGACTATGAAAAGAGGACTACAGAAGGAAAAAAGCTAGAGAAGGAGGAAGGAAAGGAAAGACATGGATGCAGGGCTGGGAAGTTTGGGGACAGAGCGTCCAACACAGCTCTGAAAAAGGTGATCTAAAGATAACCTTAACCACTTTCTTTTCTCTTTCTAAACAGGGGTCAGTGGTCAACAGCTGAATCAGAGTCCTCAGTCATTGTCTGCCCAGGAAAGAGAGGATGTCTCCATGAACTGCACTTCTTCAAGCACATTTAACACCTTTCTATGGTACAAGCAGGACCCTGGGGAAGGTCCTGTCCTCTTGATGGCCTTATTTAAGCCTGGTGAATTGACCTCAAATGGGAGACTGTCTGCTCAGTTTGGTATAACCAGAAAGGACAGCTTCCTGAATATCTCAGCGTCCGTGCCTAGTGATGTAGGCACCTACTTCTGTGCCGGGCAACACAGTGCTCCCCAAGCACCTGCAGCCTGTACTCAAACTTGCAGCTGGAACTCCAGTCTCTATGCTGTCTTCAGATCTTAGTCCTCTTGGCACGAAATGTGATTATGCATGCCACCTTTGCCCCTGTCATTCCATTACTACAAACTCTCCTTCATCCAAGGATTCGTCCTCCAAAGATTGTGCTCTTTGCTTGATAAACTTGCCCCTCTGAATTCATTTTTAGTGTATGTAACAGATTTTCTTAGTTATTTCTGCCATGATATGAGGAGAATTGATCAATACACAAATACAGTAGAAGATTTTAGTAAGTTTCTCTTTTAAAATGGATGATATCAATAAAGTAAAAATGAGAGTCCAGAAATAAATCCATAAATCTATGGCCAATTTATTGCAACAAGACCATTCAATGGGAAAAGAATAGTCTTTTCAACAAGTGACGCTGGGACCACTGGATAGCCACCATTTGATCTCTACCTCACACATGTACAAAAGTTAACTCAAATGGATTAAAGACCTAAATGTAAGATCTAGAAGTACAAACACTTAGATGAAAACATAGTTGTAAATCTTGGTGACCTTGAACTATGCAACAATCTCTTACATACAACACCAAAAAAAGCAACCAAAGGAAAAATAGATAAATTGGGCTTTATCAAAATTAAAATCTTTGTGCATCAAAATTCACAAAATTTTCCACAAAGGAAAATGAAAAGATAACCCACATAATAGAAGAATATATTTGCAAGTCAAGTATATCTGATAAGGATTTAATATCAAGAATATATATTTTAAACTCTTACAACTTACCAATAAGATAAATGCCAATTTTAAAATGGTCAAATGATTTAAACCTTCATTGCTCCAAAGAAGACATACAAATAGTCAAAAAGTATGTAAAAAGATGCTCAACATTATTATTCATTGGGAAAATGCAAATTAAACTAAAATGAGCTGCCACGTCACACCCACTAGGATGTTCATAATTTTTTAATAAGGAAGAAGAAAATAGAGAAATGGAAGATTCTAAGTGTTGGGAAGGATGGGGGAAATTGGAATCATCATCCACCGCTGGTAGGAATGTAAAATAGTACAGACATATTAGAAAATAGTTTGGCAGTTTCTCAAATGACTAAACACAGAGTTACCATTTGACCCAGCAATTACAGTCCTAGATATCTAATTAAGAGGTCGAACATGTGATTTATTTCATTGGACAGAACCACATCATATGGCCAGCACTAATTGCAAGGGAGGTTGAGAAAGGGAACATTTAATTTGTCTAGCCTCTAAAAAAGAGATGAGCATGAAAGATATCGATTGCGGATAAGTGTTGGTTTAACTATCCAAAAACATCTGCCACATCATACAAGGTCCTCATTCCCCAGAAGAGACTCTGATGATACATCTTGATATTCTTATTACTTTATTATCCTAACAGCATGTGCCAAAGGAAGCTGAAGTCTGTTAAGAGCTCTACAGAGCTGTTCAAATGTAGTATTGGTTTTGCTCCAAAAAATACACTGTAGGTTTTCTTCCTTGCAAATGTTCTGCGGGAAATCAGTATCTCTCAAGAGGCATCAGCTGATGTTTCAGAGGAAAGATGGTCCACTGCCCCTGACAGTGATATGGGCAGTTCCAGGCAGTTCTTAAAGCTAGCCGCTTTAATGTCTCACAGAGATCATCATGTTCTTAAACGTCAATACGGAATTCACTTCCCTCTCCCTAAGAAGCAGTCCCCTGAAGACCCAGCACAATATTTCCATGGGTCCCACATGTGCATATGACATAGCCCTCAAAATCCTAGGAATGTTTTAATTGAGGTAATACTTTTACAGCTATTTATAGGATCTCCAGTACTATTCTTTTCTCAGGAACTTAAAAAATGGGTATTAGCTAACCATGGATAACCATGTTTTCTTCTCCCTTCCCCATTCCTGTTCAGCTGTGTGTAGGCAAATCTACCATCCCAACTTTCTCGGTGTTGAAGCCATGGTTTATTTTATAGCAGGCTTTCTATTTTATGTTATTTTTAACTTTTATTCCAGGTTCAGGAGTACATATGCAAGCTTGTTATGTAGGTAACCTGCATGCCACGGGGGTTTGGTGTACGGATTATTTCGTCACCCAGGTAATAAGGACAGTACCTGATAGGTTTTTCAATACTCACCTTCCTCCCACCCTTCATCCTCAAGAAAGCCTGGGTGTCTGTTGTTCCCTTCTTTGTGTCCATGTGTACTCAATGTTTAGCTCCCACATATAAGTGAGAACATGTGATATTTGGTTTTCTTTCCTGTGTTAATTTGTTTAGAATAATGGCCTTCAGCTCCATCCATGTTGCTGCAAAGGACACGATCTCATTCTTTCTCATGGCTGTGTAGCATTCCATGGTGTATATGTATCACATTTTCTTCATCCAGTCTAGCATTGTTGGGCATTTAGGTTGACTCCGTGTTTCGTTAATGTGAATAATGCTGCGATGAACATAGGTGTGCATGTATCTTTCTGGTAGAAAATTTATATTCCTTTAGGTTTATACCCAATAATGAGATTGCTGGGTCAAATAATAATTCTACAGAAGGCTTTCAAATTGTGGGCTAGTATTGAAGGTAAAGATTGCTTTATTCATTTCTGTATGCTCCTCTGTTCCTGGCACAAACAAGACAGTCAATTAAAAATGTTTACATGAGAGGCCGGGCTCAGTGACTCACACCTGTAATCCCAGCACTTTGGGAGGCCAAGGCAGGCAGATCACAAGGTCAAGAGTTCGAGACCATCCTGGCCAACATGGTGAAACCCCATCTCTATTAAAAATACAAAAAAAAAAAAAAAATTAGCCGGGCGTGATGATGCACACCTGTAGTCCCAGCTACTTGGAAGACAGGAGAATCACTTGAATCCAGGAGGCAGAGGTTGCAGTGAGTCGAGATCACACCACTGCACTCCAGCCTGGTGACAGAGTGAGACTCTGTCTCAAAAAAAAAAAGTTATACATGAATTAAGGGGCAAGATGCTAATTAATTCTCACATCTGTGCCTCTGTGCCACCCAGAAATGCAGAAGGGGGCTTATAACCAAAAAACTGTGGGTAAAATTATCTGACCTTCATGGGGACAGTATAAACTATATTCATAAGCAGTAATAGAACATGGCATTATTTACTTTATTGTGGTGTTGTCACATCATCAATCTCTTACTTCATGTTTCCGGATTTTGTTTCTTGTTTAAGATCTAGAGAATTAGGCCACATTATCATTGTCTCAAAAAAGTAGTCTTGGAAACCAAGTGATCCATCACTTCATCTCAACTGGGCAATTCAGCTTTTCTGGAATGCAAATATGTTTGTCTTCACCTTGAGATATGAACTTTCTAATTAGTAATTCTTTTTCTTAGTGATCGTAAAGATGAAGCAAGAAATTACTAGTCTTCCTAGACTTGAACAATGCCTACATAGATAATATGTATTTTACTAAAAATAGACATTCCTAGACAATGACAAGAAAACTATGTAATAACATTTATGGAATGGAATGCAACCAAATCTATACTCCAAGTATATTAGCGAAGGCCAAACTATTCTAACAAATATATACCAAACGTTCAGAGGCTTAATGAACAAAGTTTGTCTTTCTTGTGAAAATCTGGAGCAGATATTGCAGGTCAGCAGATGACTCTGTCTTACATGATCTTTGAGGAACTGAGGTTATTCTAATTTGGGGACACTGCTATTTCTCATAGACTTACCATCATATGCAGGGTCATGGCCTGGCTATGCCAGGTTTCAGTAAGCAAGGAGATGAAAGAGTGGGTATGGAGCAGGCATGACCACTCGCTTAAGAATCCTGGACAAGAAAAAAAAAAAAAAAAAAAAAAAAAAAAAAAAAAAAGAATCCTGGACAAGAAATAATAGAATTACTGACTCCTAGGATTATGGACAGCTTTGGGTAGCCTGTCCTTTCATGGTGAAACAATTTCAGAAGTATCTACTGTCATTCATAAAACATGTGGACACTAATTTTCAGCTATTCTGCACCAGCTCACAAGATGGCGGTGTTCTATTTTGAATGACTCCCATGGGTGATTGAGTGGGAGGGATTTGAATTTAAATAGAACCAAATGACACTTTTTTAATGGTTGGCTGAATCACCAAATTGCTATTTCCCTTTTTCTGAGTGTGTGTCTGTGTCTATGTGTGTGTATGTGTGTGTGCATGCGCAGACGCCAGGGGTAGAGTGTGATGGTTCAAAAAGAAAAGGAAATGCTTAAGGTAGTGAATCACGTTTTGCCCAGGAAAACACACTTGATAATTGAAGGATGATGAAGTGTTCACAGGCTTTACTAGCGATCTTTTGGCTTCTACTGAGCTGTAAGTAGGGTTACTACAAAGGGTCAGGGGCAACCAGGAAACCTGAGGATTGATCCTCAGAAGACTAAGAGGGTAAAGTAGACTTCATTCTGACTTATTGTCTGGGAGCCCTATGGTTCTAACGGTGAATAATAATCACATTTTTCTACACAGGGGTGAGCAGTGAAGACAAGGTGATGCAAAACCCTCTATCTCTGGTTGTCCACGAGGGAGACACTGTAACTCTCAACTGTAGTTATGAAGTGGTTAACTTTCGAAGCCTACTATGGTACAAGCAGGAAAAGAAAGCTCCCATATTTCTATTTACGCTAACTTCAAGTGGAATTGAAAAGAAGTCAGGAAGACTAAGTAGCATATTAGACAAGAAAGACCTTTTCAGCATCCTGAACATCACAGCCACCCAGACCAGAGACTCGGCTGTCTACCTCTGTGCTGTGGAGGCACAGTGCTCCCTAGTCACCTGCAGCCTGTACTCAAATTCTACAGCTGAAGCTCTGCAACTGTAAGATGGAGAACTTGCTATATTGAGCAAGCCCTCAAAAATAAACTATAAGGAAAAGCAGTTATTGGTCAAGATCCTTGTGCCCATGTTGACAACTACTTTTGCAGTTTACTGAATCCTAACTCAGAGTCATATTATTGCATTCACTCCCTTCTCTGTGAGTTTTCTATGGGATTCAGCATAGCTAATATTTCTAGAAGGTCACTCAGGATACTAACTCCATTGCCACACCTTTATGCCCTGTGATAGAAAGCAAACCCTTTTACCAGGATTGTACAGGCAACTGATATGTGCGCTACACATTAGGGAATCTGCCTAACAGCTATGGATGTTTTAGCTTCCTTCCCAGAACAGATACATTTGTAGGTAAAGTTCTGCCTATAACATTTTTTACTGGACCTACTGGCAAAGAACAAAGGGTAAGAGCAAGCAGGTATCATTACTTGATTAAAACAAAAGCTTTGCATTCTCAATTGCATTATTCTTACTCACTATCTTCATTCTAGGATTGTTGCCTATTCTGGGTACTTCATTAAAGTGGTGATAGAATTTTTTCAAGATATTACACATTAATTTGTATACTTAGACCCTTAAGTAGCCTACCAAAAGAAACAAGTTGGCTGAAGTAAGTTATGTGAAGCTAACATAAACTTAGCCTACTTATGTTGTGATACACTCTTTCAATGAATTATGTAATCATATATATGGTATTTACAAAGAGCTTGCAATGGAAGCTACTGTTTATTGAAAGCAAGTATTATGTGCCTTGTATTTTGCAAATATCACCTCATTGAATTCTCAAAATAACTCTGATGGATCATCAATATTACTTTCTGTTAACACATTAGGAAATGCAGACTCAGAAAGATTAAGTCCCCGTCCCCATCCCCTACCCCAGACAAATACCTATAACAGAATCTGAAATCAGGTCTACCTGACTCCAAACTATACTTTCTCTATGACATGCCCCCAATGTTAAACACCACCAAGGAAAAAATTTACCCACAGTGTGACCACAATTACGTACAAAAAAATGTACACGCAATACTGAAATAGCGTGTTTAACATGTAAATAAAATAGCATTTACAATAACATGTGAATAAAGTAACTCCAAATGTTTGAAACAGTATTAGTTATCTCCGAATACTGGACTTAATACTGTTCATTGTTTTGCTCCTTTATAATATTCTTTATTTTTCAAATTATCTACTATGAACTCAATACTATTATTATTTCAGAAAGAAAAATATACATTTTGGCTGGGCGCAGTGGCTCAAGCCTGTAATCCCAGCACTTTGGGAGGCTGAGACGGGTGGGTCACGAGGTCAGGAGATCGAGACCATCCTGGCTAACATGGTGAAACCTCCTCTCTACTAAAAATACAAAAAACTAGCCGGGGGAGGTGGCAGGCGCCTGTAGTCCCAGCTACTCGGGAGGCTGAGGCAGGAGAATGGCCTAAACCTGGGAGGCGGAGCTTGCAGTGAGCTGAGATCCGGCCACTGTACTCCAGCCTGGGCAGCAGAGCAAGACTCCGTCTCAAAAAAAAAAAAAAAAAAAAAAAGGGCCGGGCACCGTGGATCAAGCCTGTAATCCCAGCACTTTGGGAGGCTGAGACGGGCGGATCACAAGGTCAGGAGATCGAGACCATCCTGGCTAATCCGGTGAAACCCCGTCTCTACTAAAAATACAAAAAACCAGCCGGGTGAGGTGGCGGGCGCCTGTAGTCCCAGCTACTCAGGAGGCTGAGGCAGGAGAATGGCGTAAACCCGGGAGGCAGAGCTTGCAGTGAGCTGAGATCCGGCCACTGCACTCCAGCCTGGGCGACAGAGCCAGACTCCGTCTCAAAAATAAATAAATAAATAAATAAATAAATAAATAAATAAATAAAAAGATGGCCGAATAGGAACAGCTCCAGTCTCCAACTCCCAGCACGAGAGACACAGAAGACAGGTGATTTCTGCATTTTCAACTGAGGTACTGGGTTTATCTCACTAGGGAGTGCCTGACAATCAGTGCTGGTCAGCTGCTGCAGCCCGACTAGCCAGAACTGAAGCAGGGTGAGGCATCGCCTTGCCTGGGAAGCGCAAGGGGGAAGGGAATCCCTTTCCTAGCCAGGGGAACTGAGACACACAACACCTGGAAAATCGGGTAACTCCCACCCCAATACTGCGCTCTACCAAAGATCTTAGCAAATGGGTACACCAGGAGACTATATCCCACACCCGGCCGGGGGGGTCCCACACCCACAGAGCCTCCCTCATTGCTAGCACAGCAGTTTGTGATCTTGTGGCAAGGCAGCAGCGAGGCTGGGGGAGGGGCGCCCACCATTGCTGAGGCTTAAGTAGATAAACAAAGCAGCTGGGAAGCTCGAACTGGGTGGAGCTCACAGCAGCTCAAGGAGTTCTGCCTGTCTCTGTAGACTCCACCTCTGGGGACAGGACACAGCTAAACAACAACAACAACAACAAAAAGCAGCTGAAACCTCTGCAGATGCAAACGACTCTGTCTGATGGCTTTGAAGTGAGCAGTGGATCTCCCAACACAGAGGTTGAGATCTGAGAACGGACAGACCCCCTGTTCAAATGGGTCCCTGACCCCTGAGTAGCCTAACTGGGAGACATCCCCTCCTAGGGGCAGACCGACACCTCACACCTCACATGGTGGAGTACACCCCTGAGAGGAAGTTTCCATAGCAAGAATCAGACAGGTACACTCGCTGTTCAGCAATATTCTATCTTCTGCAGCCTCTGCTGCTGATACCCAGACAAACAGGGTCTGGAGTGGACCTCAAGCAATCTCCAACAGACCTACAGCTGAGGGTCCTGACTGTTAGAAGGAAAACTAGCAAACAGGAAGGACACCCACACCAAAACCCCATCAGTATGTCACCATCATCAAAGACCAGAGGCAGATAAAACCACAAAGATGGGGAAAAAGCAGGGCAGAAAAACTGGAAATTCAAAAAATAAGAGTGCATCGCCCCCTGCAAAGGAACGCAGCTCATCGCCAGCAACAGATCAAAGCTGGACAGAGAATGACTTTGATGAGATGAGAGAAGAAGGCTCCAATCCATCAAACTTCTCAGAGCTAAAGGAGGAATTACGTACCCAGCGCAAAGAAACTAAAAATCTTGAAAAAAGAGTGGAAGAATTGATAACTAGAATAATTAATGCAGAAAAGGCCATAAACGAACTGACAGAGATGAAAACCATGACACGAGAAATACGTGACAAATGCACAAGCTTCCGACTCCATCAACTGGAAGAAAGAGTAACCGACTCCATCAACTGGAAGAAAGAGTATCAGCAATTGAAGATCAAATGAATGAAATGAAGCGAGAAGAGAAATCTAAAGAAAAAAGAAGAAAAGGAAATGAACAAAGCCTGCAAGAAGTATGGGATTATGTAAAAAGACCAAATCTACGTCTGATTGGGGTGCCTGAAAGTGAGGGGGAAAATGGAACCAAGTTGGAAAACACTCTTCAGGATATCATCCAGGAGAACTTCCCCAACCTAGTAGGGCAGGACAACATTCAAATTCAGGAAATACAGAGAACGCCACAAAGATACTCCTCGAGAAGAGCAACTCCAAGACACATAATTGCCAGATTCACCAAAGTTGAAATGAAGGAAAAAATCTTAAAGGCAGCCAGAGAGAAAGGTCGGGTTACCCACAAAGGGAAGCCCATCAGACTAACAGCAGATCTCTCAGCAGAAAATCTACAAGCCAGAAGAGAGTGGGGGCCAATATTCAACATTCTTAAAGAAAAGAATTTTCAACCCAGAATTTCATATCCAGCCAAACTAAGTTTCATAAGTGAAGGAGAAATAAAATCCTTTACAGATAAGCAAATGCTTAGAGATTTTGTCACCACCAGGCCTGCCTTACAAGAGACCCTGAAGGAAGCACTAAACATGGAAAGGAACAACCGGTACCAGCCATTGCAAAAACATGCCAAAATGTAAAGACCATCAAGGCTAGGAAGAAACTGCATCAACTAACGAGCAAAATAACCAGTTAATATCATAATGGCAGGATCAAGTTCACACATAACAATATTAACCTTAAATGTAAATGGACTAAATGCTCCAATTAAAAGACACAGACTGGCAAACTGGATAAAGAGTCAAGACCCATCAGTCTGCTGTATTCAGGAGACCCATCTCACATGCAGAGACATACATAGACTCAAAATAAAGGGATGGAGGAAGGTCTACCAAGCAAATGGAGAACAAAAAAAAGCAGGAGTTGCAATCCCAGTCTCTGATAAAACGGACTTTAAACCATCAAAGATCAAAAGAGACAAAGAAGGCCATTACATAATGGTAAAGGGGATCAATTCAACAGGAAGAGCTAACTATCCTAAATATATATGCACCCAATACAGGAGCACCCAGATTCATAAAGCAAGTCCTTAAAGACTTACAAAGAGACTTAGACTCCCATACAATAATAATGGGAGACTGTCTAATGTCAACATTAGACGGATCAACGAGACAGAAAGTTAACAAGGATATCCAGGAATTGAACTCATCTCTGCAGCAAGCAGACCTAATAGACATCTATAGAACTCTCCACCCCAAATCAACAGAATATACATTCTACTCAGCACCACATCACACTTATTCCAAAATTGACCACATAATTGGAAGTAAAGCACTCCTCAGCAAATGTACAAGAACAGAAATTATAACAAACTGTCTCTCAGACCACAGTGCAATCAAACTAGAACTCAGGACTAAGAAACTCAATCAAAACCACTCAACTACATGGAAACTGAATAATCTGCTCCTGAATGACTACTGGGTACATAACAAAATGAAGGCAAAAATAAAGATGTTCTTTGAAACCAATGAGAACAAAGATACAACATACCAGAATATCTGGGACACATTTAAAGCAGTGTGTAGAAGGAAATTTATAGCACTAAATGCACACAAGAGAAAGCTGGAAAGATCTAAAATTGACACTCTAACATCACAATTAAATGAACTAGAGAAGCAAGAGCAAACACATTCAAAAGCTAGCAGAAGGCAAGAAATAACTAAGATCAGAGCAGAACTGAAGGAGATAGAGACACAAAAATCCCTCCAAAAAATCAATGAATCCAGGAGTTGCTTTTTTGAAAAGATCAACAAAATTGATAGACCACTAGCAAGACTAATAAAGAAGAAAAGAGAGAAGAATCAAATAGACGCAATAAAAATGATGAAGGGGATATCACCACTGACCCCACAGAAATACAAACTACCATCAGAGATACTATAAACACCTCTATGCAAATAAACTAGAAAATCTAGAAGAAATGGATAATTTCCTGGACACTTACACTCTCCCAAGACTAAACCAGGAAGAAGCTGAATTCCTGAATAGACCAATAGCAGGCTCTGAAATTGAGGCAATAATTAATAGCCTACCAATGAAAAAAAGTACAGGACCAGATGGATTCACAGCTGAATTCTACCACAGGTACAAGGAGGAGCTGGTACCATTCCTTCTGAAACTATTCCAATCAATAGAAAAAGATGGAATCCTCCCTAACTCATTTTATGAGGCCAACATCATCCTGATACCAAAGCCTGGCAGAGACACAACAAAAAAAGAGAATTTTAGACCAATATCCCTGATGAACATCGATGCAAAAATCCTCAATAAAATACTGGCAAACCGGATCCAGCAGCACATCAAAAAGCTTATCCACCATGATCAAGTGGGCTTCATCCCTGGGATGCAAGGCTGGTTCAACATACACAAGTCAATCAATGTAATCCAGCATATAAACAGAACCAAAGACAAGAACCACATGATTATCTCAATAGATGCAGAAAAGGCTTTTGACAAAATTCAACAGCCCTTCATGCTAAAAACGCTCAATAAATTCGGTATTGATGGAACCTATCTCAAAATAATAAGAGCTATTTATGACAAACCCACAGCCAATAACATACTGAATGGGCAAAAACTGGAAAAATTCCCTTTGAAAACTGGCACAAGACAGGGATGCCCTCTCTCACCACTCCTATTCAACATAGTGTTGGAAGTTCTGGCTAGGGCAATCAGGCAAGAGAAAGAAATAAAAGGTATTCAGATAGGAAAAGAAGAAGTCAAATTGTCCCTGTTTGCAGATGACATGATTGTATATTTAGAAAATCCCATTGTCTCAGCCCAAAATCTCCTTAAGCTGATAAGAAACTTCAGCAAAATCTCAGGATACAAAATTAATGTGCAAAAATCACAAGCATTCTTATACACCAGTAACAGACAAACAGAGAGCCAAATCATGAATGAACTTCCATTCACAATTGCTTCAAAGAGAATGAAATACCTAGGAATCCAGCTTACTAGGGATGTAAAGGACCTCTTCAAGGAGAACTACAAACCACTGCTCAGTGAAATAAAAGAGGACACAAACAAATGGAAGAACATACCATGCTCATGGATAGGAAGAATCAATATCGTGAAAATGGCCATACTGCCCAAGGTAATTTATAGATTCAATGCCATCCCCATCAAGCTACCAATGAGTTTCTTCACAGAATTGGAAAAAAACTGCTTTAAAGTTCATATGGAACCAAAAAAGAGCCCGCATTGCCAAGACAATCCTAAGTCAAAAGAACAAAGCTGGAGGCATCATGCTACCTGACTTCAAACTATACTACAATGCTATAGTAACCAAAACAGCATGGTACTGGTACCAAAACAGAGATATAGACCAATGGAACAGAACAGAGTCCTCAGAAATAATACCACACATCTACAGCCATCTGATCTTTGACAAACCTCAGAAAAACAAGAAATGGGGAAAAGATTCCCTATTTAATAAATGGTGCTGGGAAAATTGGCTAGCCATAAGCAGAAAGCTGAAACTGGATCCTTTCCTTACTCCTTACATGAAAATTAATTCAAGATGGATTAGAGACTTAAATGTTAGACCTAATACCATAAAAACCCTAGAAGAAAACCTAGGTAATACCATTCAGGACATAGGCATGGCCAAGGACTTCATGTCTAAAACACCAAAAGCAATGGCAACAAAAGCCACAATTGACAAATGGGATCTAATTAAACTAAAGAGCTTCTGCACAGCAAAAGAAACTACCATCAGAGTGAACAGGCAACCTACAGAATGGGAGAACATTTTTGCAATCTACTCATCTGACAAAGGGCTAATATCCAGAACCTACAAAGAACTCAAACAAATTTACAAGAAAAAAACAAACAACCCCATCAAAAAGTGGGCAAAGGATATGAACAGACAGTTCTCAAAAGAAGACATTCATACAGCCAACAGACACATGAAAAAATGCTCATCCCACTGGCCATCAGAGAAATGCAAATCAAAACCACAATGAGATACCATCTCACACCAGTTAGAATGGCAATCATTAAAAAGTCAGGAAACAACAGGTGCTGGAGAGGATGTGGAGAAATAGGGAACACTTTTACACTGTTGGTGGGATTGTAAACTAGTTCAACCATTATGGAAAACAGTATGGCGATTCCTCAAGGATCTAGAACTAGAAGTACCATATGACCCAGCCATCCCACTACTGGGTATATACCCAAAGGATTATAAATCATGCTGCTATAAAGACACATGCACACGTATGTTTATTGCGGCACTATTCACAATAGCAAAGACTTGGAATGAACCCAAATGTCCATCAGTGACAGACTGGATTAAGAAAATGTGGCACATATACACCATGGAATACTATGCAGCCATAAAAAAGGATGAGTTTGTGTCCTTTGTAGGGACATGGATGCAGCTGGAAACCATCATTCTCAGCAAACTATCGCAAGAACAGAAAACCAAATACCGCATGTTCTCACTCATAGGTGGGAACTGAAAAATGGGATCACTTGGACTTGGGAAGGGGAACATCACACACCAGGGCCTATCACGGGGAGGGGGGATGGGGGAGGGATTGCATTGGGAGTTATACCTGATGTAAATGACGAGTTGATGGGTGCTGACGAGTTGATGGGTGCAGCACGCCAACATGACACAGGTATACATATGTAACAAACCTGCACGTTATCCACATGTACCCTAGAACTTAAAGTATAATAAAAAAAAACGAAAGAAAAGAAAAATATACATTTTAAAATACCAAAATCCAAGTAGGCTGAGCTGTATTACATGATTATTATTTGACACTCACAGCAGCTTAATTACAATGAGGAGTAGACATGACTCTACATAGCCAAATGATACAGCATTAAAACAAGATTTTTGATTGCTAGCCCTTCAAATCACTGTAGACTAACGCTCTCTTCAACTGGGAATGTTTTAAAGTTACAAGAAGACCTATTTCTTCTGACAATTTATTTGAGTGATTGTCCTATGAGTAGAAAGCTTTATTATCCCATCTCTGTATAGGAGAGTACAGTAAAGGCCACCTGTACTTGTGAGTTCGTTAGACAATTCATGGCAAATTGAGCATGGTTTAGGTTTCACTGTCTGGGAAATGGGGAGATAGCCTGAGGAAAGGGCAGGTAAACATTCAAAGAGGAGGGGAAGAAATGGTATAAAAATTAATAGAATGTATCCTGTCATTTTTAACCTACACAGACTTCTGTCCATTTTCCTTTCTCCTCCTTTCTATCTACATCAAAACCCAGAAATCACATAGTGGATACAAGAGGAAAATCTGACAGTCATTTATTTAAGACTAAAAAATAGAGTGGGAAACCCTATGTAAGACCCGGTGTGTCTGGCCCTGCGGTATGAAGAGTTTATGATTTAGAAGCCGTAGACTTAGCTGTCTTTGAGGGGAATGTGCAGATGGAAGGGGGAAAGTTTCTTTTTTCACTCTTTATTGTTTCCTGTCCTAATGAGAACCAAACAATTTACATCTCAAAAGATCAACCTCTCACCAAAATAACATGTATTCTAATTCTAATTCTAAGACTAAATATCCATTTGTTATAAAAGAAAAAACAAATTTAAAAAAAAATCTGTAACCTCAACCTACAGACATTACCACTATTAACTATTTAGCATTTTGCTTTCCATTTCACCTGTATCAATGAACATGAAAAAATAAGTCTGTAGAAATGTGGGGAATTCAACTTATTTCAAACAAAGAGTGTTTCTCAAAGTCACTGCAAAAATAGGTGTTTCTGTTCCTTAAAAAAAAATCTGCCACTTTGGGAGGCCGAGACGGGTGGATCACGAGGTCAAGAGATCGAGACCATCCTGGCTCACACGGTGAAACCCTGTCTCTACTAAAAAATACAAAAAAAAAACTAGCCGGGCGAGGTGGCGGGCGCCTGTAGTCCCAGCTACTTGGGAGGCTGAGGCAAGAGAATGGTGTGAACCCGGGAGACGGAGCTTGCAGTGAGCTGAGATCCGGCCACTGCACTCCAGCCTGGGCAACAGAGTGAGACTCTGTCTCAAAGAAAAAAAAAAAATTAAAAAAAAAAAAATTTGCATGGCAGAGATCCTCCCACTTTTGACCTGTGAGTTGTGATAAAAAGCTTCCAGAAAGCTCATCTCAGTGACTTAATTATGAAATGCTACCAGTTTGAAGCAGTCACTGAATAACATGAGGTCACAGATCAGGAATCCAGAAGAAACAATGAATCGCAACTTTATCTTCACTTCACTTCTAGCACTGGCTCTCCAAGGTAACAGCCCTATCCTGCACCCAGAGTGCCCCTTCTGGAGGTGGCTGGTTTGACCTATGACTGATGAATGTTTTACATTGCAGGGTCTGGGAGAGCAGACTGGCTCGAGCCCCAGGAGACAGAAGTATCTGGAACTGAAGGGAAGACTGTGAACCTACTTTGTAACTATGGTACATCATCAGGGAGCTATTTTGATCTCTACTGGTTTCGACAGTATCCAAGCCAGGCACCAGAATACATTCTCTACAGAGCGTGGGGATATTCTGGAAAAGGAGATGCCAATTTTGCCATAGGCAAGTTTTATTCAAAGAGTACAGCAAAAGCGACAAATTTGTACATCAGAAATCTGGTTCCTGCAGACACTGCCTTATATTACTGCGTGCTGAGACACACAAAAAGAACTCTTCCTAGGGGTGTCATACAAAAACACAAGTGCACAGGAGGAAAGAGAGCGTTCGTTGTAATCACACTGATTTTTTTTTTTTTTTTTTTTGCAAAAACATCGTTGTTAGTGGAAGACACTGGATCAGGAGAATTCTGTTTTAATAATAGCTATATATAGGAATTTGTAGGAAAATAGCTTGAGCTTTCAGAGTTTCCATTTCCTGAAATTAGATAGCAATTCTAATTTGTAAAATTTTATGAGACATGGCTTTAACAGTTGGATTAAGTGTCTAGCATGTCCTACATGCTCAGCAAATTGTAGCTATCTTTTCTTGCCATCTCTCTCTTTTTCTCTAACTACTTTGACCTCAAAGGACCCTTCTCTCACTATCTGAGAATCTTCTATATACTCCTACTGGTAAAATAATAATAATTATTATTATAACCCTAAAAACATACATGCAAGACCTAGATAGAGAAGGCTTCTTTGCCCAGGGATCATTGGTCATTGTGCCAGGCTTTTAAAAGTGCATGCTCAGCAAATCCAACAATTAGAAGACAAAAGGATCCCGAGGCACTAGCTCCTGAGTTCGTAGACCAGGGCAGTTGTACATTTATTGTGATCTCAGCAAGAACAGGAGAGAGTTCCTCACAAGACTAAAGAGAAGAGAAAGACATTTAGCATTAGGTGGGTGGTGGGAGAGAAGACAGATAAATTCTTGGGAAGACTACAGCCATGCTCTGGTGTCAGATCTGACCTCCCTAGATGGAGACAAGAGGTCAAGTGAGGCAGTGGGTCCTCAGTCCACCTGACAGACCAGGAGGGTACCTGCCACCTCCTGCACTGGTTCAAGCTGCACTCCCAACAGAATCCTTATCAATTAATCTGGATCTGAGCAAAGCCTAGCATCTTTGTTTGGACTGGTGATAGATTAAAGGTAAAAGAGGAAGGAAGATTTAATTTAGAGCCTTATTCAATACAGTTTGCAGCAGCACTAGCACCTTACTGCTTGCAGGCCGGAAACCTCAAGGTCTAGCAGTTCACAGTGAAGCCTGCACCACACTGCCTGCTGAGTAACTGCACCAGTCACTAGGAGGGCTTGGAAATCAGACAGCAAATGAGACCTTAAACAATATGTATTAGGCCATTCTTACACGGTTATAGACAAATACCTGAGACTGTAATTTATAATGAAAAGAGGTTTAATTGGCTCATGGTTCTGCAGGCTTTATAGGAAGCATGTGCTGGCATCTGATTGGCTTCTCAGGAGGCCCCAGGAAGCTTATAATCATGGTGAAAGGCAAAGGGGGAGCAGGCATGTCACATGGCCAGAGTAGGAGCAAATGAGAGAGAGTGAGGGGGAAGATGCAACATACTTTATTTAAGCCAGATCTTGTGAGAACTCACTCACTAAAGCAAAGATGGCACCAAGCCATAAGGGATCCACCTCCATGATACACATACCTCCCCTCCAGGCCCCAGCTCTAGCATTGAGGAATACAATTCAACATGACATTTGGGTGGGGACAAATATCCAAACTACATCATTCCACTTTTGGTACCTCCTAAGTCTCATCTCCTTCTCACATTGCAAAACATAATCATACCTTCCCAATAGTCCTCCAAAGTCTTAATTAATTCAGAATTCACTCAAAAGTCCCAAGTCTCATCTGAGATAAGTCAAGCCATTTCCACCTATGAGTCTGTAAAGTCAAAACCAAATTATTTACTCCCAAGATACAATGTGAGTATAAGTATTGGGTGAACATTCCCATTTCAAAAGGGAGAAATTGGCCAAAAGAAGGTGTAAAGGTAAACTGAGGCTGGAGCCGAACCGGGAACGAAGACACAAGGCAAATGGCAGTGAGAATAGCCTTTATTAGGACTCCAAAGGTGTGGGCTGAGGAAGTCGCGCTGAGGGAGGAGGGTAGGGGCTTTTTACAGCCTGAGAGGTAGGGAAGCTGGTTGTGCAAACAGGGCCTGGGGGGTCTTGAAACTACTAGGGCAGGAGTTGAGTAAGGGTCATGAGGAAGGGGGTCTTTGGAAACTGTCAACTGAAACTGCTGTTTATGAACTTGTGGAATGCAGGTGAGCTACAGGTCATGGGGGAGTGTGGTTGCCCAGCCAGAACTCTGACACATGTAAGTCTGCGGGTGTGTACAAGGGTGAAGGGAGTCTTTAACAAAAGGCCTGCTATGCCGAGTAACGCCGCCACGTTGGGTCTAGATTCTTGCCTAATAGAAGGGGCTACAGTTCCCATACAAGTTCAAAACCCAGCAAGGCAGCCATTAAATCTTAAAGCTCCAAAATAATCTCCTTTGACTCCATGTCTCACATCCAGGACACACTGGTTCAAGAGGTGGGCTCCCAAGGCGTTGGGCAACTCCACCTCTGTGGCTTTGCAGGGTGCCATCCTCACAGCTTCTCTCATAGGTCGTTGAGTGCCTGTGGCCTTTCCAAGCACAGGGTGCAAGCTGCCAGTGGATGTACTATTCTGGGGTCTAGAGGACAGTGACCCCTTTCCCACAGCTCTACTAGGCAGTGCTTCAGTGAGGATTCTGTGTGGGGCCTCCAACTCCTATTTCCCCTCCACACTGCCCTAGTAGAGGTTATTTGTCAGGGCTCTGCCCCTGCAGCAGTCTTCTGCCTTGCCACCCAGGCTTTCTCATACATCCTTTGAATGTAGGTAGAGGCTGCCAAGCCTCTTTCACTCTTGCATTGTGTGCGCCTGCAGGCTTAACACCACATGGAAGCTGCCTAGAGTTATGGCTTGCACCCTCCAAAGTGGCAGCCTGAGACGTACCTGAGCCCCTTTGAGTCATGGCCAGAGTGGCCAGGATGTGGGGAGCAGTGTCTTGAGGCTGTGCAGAGCAACAGAGTCCTGGGTCTGACCCCTGAAACAATTCTCTTCTCCTAGGCCTCAAGGCCTGTGATGGGAGCGGCTGCTGCAAACGTCTCTGACATGCCTTTGAAGCCTTTTCCCCATTGTCTTGGCTATTAGCATCTGGCTCTCTTTTAGTTATGCAAATATCTCTGGCAAGCATGGCTTGCTTGAATTCCTTTCCTGAAAAATCTTTTCCTTTCTCTGCCACATGGCTAGGCTACAAATTTTCCAAACTTTTACACTCTGCTTTTTAAAATATAAGTTCCAGTTTTAAATCATTTCTTTGCTACTACATCTGAGCATAGGTTATTAGAAGCAGCCAGGTCACCTCTTGAATGCTTTGCTGCTTAGAAATTGCTTCCACCATATACCCTAAATTATTACTGTCAGGCCTCTGAACCCAAGCCGAGCCATCACATCCCCTGTGACTTGCACGTCCGCCCAGATGGCCTGAAGTAACTGAAGAATCACAAAAGAAGTGAAAATGTCCTGCCCTGCCTTAACTGATGACATTCTACCACAAAAGAAGTGAGTGGCCAGTCCTTGTCTTAAGTGATGATATTACCCTGTGGAAGTCCTTTTCCTGGCTCATCCTGGCTCAAAAAGCTCCCCCACTGAGCACCTTGTGACCCCCACTCCTGCCCGCCAAAGAACAACCCCCCTTTGACTGTAATTTTCCTTTACCTACCCAAATCCTATAAAACGGCCCCACTCTTATCTCCCTTCGCTGACTCTCTTTTTGGACTCAGCCCGCCTTCACCCAGATGATTAAAAAGCGTTATTGCTCACACAGCCTATTTGGTGGTCTCTTCACACAGACGCGCATGACAGGTTTTCTTCACAGAAACCTAATATCCCAAGATTTGCATAAGACTTCTTATGCAAATTACCTCTCACTGGGCTCTGTTCTTATGGCTATTAGGCAACAAATAATAATAATAAAAATAAAAATAGCAAAAACCCCTCTCTCCTATATTTTGAAAAATTTTCAATGCAACACGATGGTCAATGTTGTTCATTTTTTCCCTCATTTTCTTTCTCTCCAACCAAAGAAGCATATCTCTATTTTAAATACTCAACAGTGGGGAATCAAACCTGATATTTGTTCTCTACTAAGGAATAAAACAGGCATACACGTGAGATAACTATAAAGAGTCAGGATATGATAAGGGGTCGGCACGCTATACCCAGAATCCCTGTTTCCAGCTCTGTGGCTGCAGCGTCCCACAACTCCAGTGCTCTGTATGAGGCTGGCTGTGCACTCAGAGCTGAGCCCTGGGCTTTGGCAGGACAAGACATGTTTTACTCAGGGAGATGAGAAGGCCTGTCAACATGTACTGCCCCGCCTGCTGTGGCCAATTGTGGCCTCCATCTTCCCCAGTAGGCAGCGATGGACTGAGGGACAAAAGACATCTGAGGTGCATCTGAAAGATGCTTTGGGCCAGGGACAGAAAAGAAGTGATAGAAACCAGGCTGTGCTTTTTATTGCTGTCAGGACAATCTTCTTAGGACATGGGGGTTTCTAAACAAGGCTTTTCAGAATCAGCTCATTGTGAGTCACAGATCAGATCTGCCCAGTTCTCTGTTGCTGTTGACATTGTTGTTTCCTCTGCAGGATTCAGTGGTACTGAAAGTGTTATTCAGTCCCAACATGGGATCTTTACACAAGAAGAGGAGTTTGTGAAATGCAAATACTTTGCAAATAACTCAACTTATTTTTTTTCTTGTTTTGGGCAGCATTCCAGTGAGGAAATATTTCACCTGATTTCTCAGAGTTTAGGAGCATTCAGGAATGCAAGGAATAGAAAATGTTCTGTGAACTTGCAAATAGCTGCCAACACTGTCATTCTCACCATCTCAGTTATGAGACCAAAAGACTCAGGAAACAGTTTCTGTGCACTCAGGACATCTATAGTAAGAGAAACAATAAAAGTTGTAGTAAAAAAATAAAAAACTCAGAGCTTGTACCCCAGACTCACCTGCCACAGGGAGGTGACAGGCCCTGAACTGAAAAGAGAGATGCACAGGCCCTAAACTGAAAAGATTTGAGCCTGTGGAGAGCATTCATGAAGTATGGACAGGAAGCAGGTAACTGCTGCAAGAAAACCCCTCTTAATCTGCATTCATTGAGCAGTGCTTTCAATCCACAGTCCTTAAATTGACTTTCTCCTTCAAATTTTAGCAGATAACAAAAGATACTTTATTTTAATCTAATTATTTCTTTTTTCCTTAACTTTTTATTTGATATATTTCAAAATATAAAATAATACTTCTTATTGCAATAAATGAAGTAATAAAAAGCTATATAAGGAAAAAGTTAATTCTCACTCATCTGCTCCCTACAAGTAAATAATATTAATGACCTGATAAGTGTCCTTTCCCACTATTCTTTCTGCTCATGTAAATATAAGCAAAAATCCCTCCTGGCAGAAACAAATCTGTTTTTGTTTGTTTTGTTTTGTTTTGTTTTTTGTTTTTTGAGACAGAGTCTCGCTCAGTTGCCCAGGAGTGCAGTGGCATGATCTCGGCTCACTGCAAGCTCTGCCTCCCAGGTTCACACCATTCTCCTGCCTCAGCCTCCCGAGTAGCTGGGACTACAGGTGCCCACCACCACGCCCGGCTAATTTTTTGTATTTTTAGTAGAGATGGGGTTTCACCGTGTTAGCCAGAATGGTCTTGATCTCCTGACCTCATGATCTACTCACCTTAGCCTCCCAAAGTGCTAGGATTACAGGCATGAGCCACCGCACCTAGCCACAAATCTGTGAATAAATGTGTGGCCAGTTGGAATTTTTCCTCTGAATTGCCTTTTACATCTTTGTCCATTTTTCTTTTAGGTTATTTGTTTCTCATTTAAAAATGCATGCTAGAGATGTCAAAATTTTTTTTCATTTCTCCAGTCCATTGTTTGTCTTCTGATTTTGTTTATAGCACGTATCATGGTATCCTTTGCCTCTAAATATACTCTAACCTGTATACAGTTAAATATGCCTGTCTTCTTTACAGCTTCTGCATTTCTACCATACTTAAAAATAATACAGGTTTATATAAATATTCCCAGATTCTTAGACAACAGTTTTATTGTTTTGCTTTTTACAATAAAATCTTTCAACCATCTGGAAATTGTTTTTATATATGAAATCTATTTTCCACTATTGAAATGTCTTTGTCATATTTTGTTTCTTAAACATAATCAAATTATGTACATCCATATTAAGAACTTTACCAGTATCCAAACATTACAGAATAATGTAAGGATCACACTGGAATTGGGTGCTGGAGAAAATAATCACTAAATTCTCCAGTGCCAGTTTGAAAGGAGAAATTATTGGCCATTCCACTGGGGTGAGAAAGGCCAATAAGTTTGACTGATATTAACCAAAGAGAGATTAAAGGATGGACTAAAAGCATAAAGGGGTTGACCTCTTGGGGAAATACAAATCTTGTGCAGAGAGAGGAAGATGTTTAACATATCCTACTCATCTCCTTTCCTGTATGACCGGAGGTGCCTAGTCCAGCTTCCACCCACTCCACTAAGTTGAGGAATAGCTATCATCACTTGTCTGGAAGATAATCAGCTTCTGAACTGGCAGAGCACCTCTGGTTCTTGTGACAAAGACATAAAATGTGGGAGAAAGTAGAGAAAAATAAGGTGTGGTAGCCTGCACTTCCACCTTTTATTGAGGCAATTTTTCATGTATGTCTTGTGGTTTTGATGAATCTGTCTAGGTTTGAACCAACTCGAACCTGAACCTACCCTGCCTCCAAAGAGCTGTCATTTTGGGGAAGGCCCTAGGAGCAAGAGGCTGTGGATTGACCCATGTGTGAGCTGGAGGAGGAGGAGGAGTTTGAGCCGGAGAACAATCACCATTCCAGGAAATCATGCAGATGAAGGGCCCTGTAGCCCCCTGAAGAAACCACCAGCACATCATTGTGAGAAAGCACACATTTGGATTTCTGCCAAGAGGGAATTCATGGCCAGGCAGAGATAAGAACCAACAGGAAGGGGAAGGAACCTCTCCATCAGAACCCGGAGAAATTCACATAAGGAGACAGCATCTGAACAACCAAGAAGACAAGGCTCCTCAGCCCAGGGGAGGCTGAAAGGAGAGTCCTTTATTTCTTCCACCACTCACCACTCTGCCCAGCAGCTGAGGGCTGACATGGGGTGATGTCTGAAAGAATAGCACATCTACCTGTCCCTGGAGCCCCTGGAGTCTTCCTGCTGGGTGTGGGTGGAGGGTAAAGCTTTGACTCAAAAATGCTAATTAAGTTCAAAATGAATATACACATAGTTGGAACAAAACTGCTTTAGTAACTAAAAGAGAAAGGAAAACCTGTTTCCCAGCAGAAAAGAGACGATTGATAAAGCAAAGTAGTGTTGGCATATAGTGAAAAAAAAATGAAAACCATTTCACACTTACATTTATCTCATGACTTGAAATGCTCCAGTCAACCCGTAATATCTGGATCTCTTTGGGTATTTTCTATTAAATGTTCCACTTATTGGCTTAATCCTGCACTTACATCATATTGTTTTGTTTAGAGTAGTTTAGAGTAAGTTTTTACATAAAAAAAAAATCTGATCTTAATATTCCTTTTCAAAAATGCAGTTGACAATTCCTAGATATTTGTTCTCTCTTAGGCATTTCATCTTGTTCAAACAAATGGCATTCTGATTGTAACTACTGTGGACAGTTTACACAAGAAAAATCCTTTTATTTAGGTCTTATTTTAAAAGTAAATTTTGCATATTTGTTTCTTGCATATCTTCTACTTTCTTGTTTTATTTTTTGTTTTTTTGAGACAGGATCTTGCTCTGCAGCCTAGACTGGAGCGCAGTGCTACAACCATGGCTCACTGCAGCCCAGACCTCCCAGGCTCAAATGATCCTCCCATCTCAGCCTCTAAAGTAGCTGGGATTATAGGCATCTACCATGCCTGTCTAATTTTGTTTTATAGAGATGGGTTCTCACTGTGTTTCCCAAGCTGGTCTTGAACTCCTGGTCCTCAAGCAGTTCTCCTGCCTTGACCTCCCAAAGTGCAGGGATTGCAGGTGTGAACCACTGCACCTGTCCAGATTTCTGCTTTTCTTATTAAATCAATTGCTAAATATTGTATCATCTGTGTTGCATTATTACTGATATTTTTCTTCATTTAGAGAAATGTATTCCATATAGGGAAAAATTACTAATTTTTAGTATTTGCTTAATAGCCAACAATTTTTGTTACTTGTTGATTTTTAGAAGTACTATGACCAAAGTGGCACATGTACATGTTTATTTTTTAAATTCCTAAATAGTACAGAAAAGTCTGTATTGCAAATCTAATTTCTTACTTCTCTCCAACTTTCAATCCTTGTCCATAAATATTTACACTTTTAACTCTGGATCTTCTAGCAGCGAGCTCCATATTTCTAAATCATATGTTTTAACTACTTCTTGCAACATAAATTTTATTTTTTTGTTTACTTATTTTTTTAGATGGAGTCTCACTCTGTCACCCAGGCTGGAGTGCAATGGCATGATCTCAGCTCACTGCAATCTCTGCCTCCCAGGTTCAAATGATTCTCCTGCCTCAGCCTCCTGAGTAGCTGGGATTATAGGCATGTGCCACCACATCCAGCTAATTTTTGTATTTTTAGTAGAGACGGGGTTTCACCTTGATGGCCAGACCTGTCTCGAACTTCTGGCCCCAACTGATCCGCCTGCCTTGGCTGCCCAAAGTGTTGGGATTACAGGCATGAGCCACCGCGCCCGGCTGCAACATGAATTACTGTGTTACTTATTGACTTTTGTTTTGTTTTTTTAAATAGACTTAATTTTTTAAAGCAATTTTAGGTTCACAGAAAAATTAAGCAGAAAGTAGAGAGTTTCCATATACTTTTAGGCCTCACACATCCACAGCCTCCCATGCTATGGACATCTTCCACCAGAGTGATACATTTGTTACATTGATGAAGCTACATTGACATATTATTATTAACCACAGTCCATAGATTACATTAGGGTTCTCTAGTGGTATTGTACATTACATGGGTCTGGACAAATATATAATGACATGTAGCCGCCATTACAGTCTCATACAGAGTTATTTCACTGCCCAAAACTCCTCTGTGCTCTGCCTATTCACTCCTCCCTCCCCCCAGCTCCTGACAACCACTGATCTTTTTACTGTTTCCATGGTGTTGACTATTCCAAAATGTCATATAGTTAGAATCGTAACAGTATGTAGCCTTTTTAGATTGGCGTCTTTCACTTAGCAATAGGCATTTCAGATTTTTCCATGTCTTTCTTGTCTTGATACATCATGTCTTTTGAGTGGTAATAATATTCCATTGTCTAGATGTACTACAGTTTATTTACCTATTGAAGGACATCTTGACTGCTTCCAAGTTTGGGCAATTATGAAGGAAGATGTTATAAATTCATGCACATTTTGAACTCATTTGCTTAAATTTGAAAGAGCATAATTTCTGGATCATAGGCTAAGAACATGTTTAGTTTTGTGAGAAACTACCAGTTTTCTTCCAAAATGGCTGTACCATTTTGCATTCCCACCAGCAAGGAATGAGAATTCCTGTAGCTCCACATCCCCACTGGCATTTGATATTGTCCGTGTTTTGGATTTTTGCCGTTCTATTGGGTGTGCAGAGGTCACTCATTGTTGTAATTTGCAATTCCCTAGTGACATATGCATGAAGGGTATCTTTTCATGTGCTTATTTGTCATTTATATATATTTTTAATACATTTCACTTTGGGGGTCATTTAGCCTTCACCTGGCAAAACAAACAAATGAAAAGTTACACATAATTCTGTGAATTAGTTTTTTAAAACTTCATAAACCTCACCTTTATCCACTTTTGTTCTTACTTATATTTACCTAGTCAGACTTTTCAGAACTCAGACTTTTCAGAATTTTTTCCAAGTGGATTCAGAACATATTTAAAATAATAAAATTAAAATAGGGGGAATTTTTGCCTGTCACCTTTGCTCTTCTCTCTTTTCCTCATCTACTCCCACGCCTTTTCTTCTTTAGTTTCCTTCCCCAGCCTTTCCAAACACTCATTATGCCCAAGCCTCTTTCGACACTTCAATCGGAATTTTCTTCTCTATATCATCCGGAGACAATGCACCATTTGCCCAGGAACACTTAGCTCACCTGCTTCCCACATTTTCTCTCATTCTCCACTTGTGTCTGGACTGAGTGTTGCTGACCACCGACAGCATCACAGAACCTGTGAGACCACTGGATGCAGAGTCTGGGGATCAGTGACCTCAGAGGAAACACCTTCAGTGTCCCACGGGCTCTGCAAGTCAGTGCACTCAGAGTGAGCTTCCTCGCACCTTGCTGGGGAAAGTGTCCAGTAGCTTCAATAATCTCATGACCAAAAGACTGAAGAGAGGGGAGAAGACATCCGAGTTCACATTTTCAGACAATAGTAGCTGGCATTTCCTGAAATGATCACTGTGTGTCAGGCACCTTAGGTCTGTTCACGACTTACCACGTGTTTCTGTACGACAGCACCATGGGGAGGCTTCTGTAATTAATCCCTATTGGATAGGTTGCTGCTGATGGAAATGGGGTCTCCAAATCCGTCATCCCAGAGTCTGTGCTGTTCTGTGCTGTTCTGCAGACTGAGCATGCGTTCTCCCCACGCCTTCCTCAGGCTTTGGCAAAGGAGACCTCTGAAAAATGGCACTTAGTCTATTACTGACTTTTTTTTAATTGGCTTTTGGACTAAGGAGGTCAGTAAAATGTGTGAAACCAAACTAGAAGGCAGTGCTGGTAAGTTTGTTGAGTCTCTGACCAATATTTGGATTCTGAGCAATCCAAACATCCAGGCAACTTTAAAAGGTCTTCTTGCTCTGAGAGTCATAGTGACTTATACAAATAAAAATAAAAGATTAGTGATAATAGTAGTTCACCAAACACCGCATTTACTTAAATTTTCTCGAACACTATTTTCTTTTTCTTTTTTTTTTTTTTTTTTTTTTTTTTTTTTTTGAGACAGAGTCACTCTGTTGCCCAGGCTGGACTGCAGTGATACAATCTCAGCTCACTGTAACCTCCACCTCTTGGGTTCAAGAGATTCTCCCGCCTCAACCTCCCAAGTAGCTGGGATTATAGGCATCTGCCACTATACCTAGCTAATTTTTGTATTTTTAGTAGAGACAGGGTTTCACCTTGTTGTCCAGGCTGGTCTTGAACTCCTGGGCTCAAGTGATCGCCTGCCTCGGCCTCCCAAAGTGCTGGGATTTCAGGTGTGAGCCACCATGCCCAGCCTCAAATACTATTTTCTACCATACCATTTAAACGTCACTCAAATTTAATATTTTCAACAAATTTTGAAAGAAGGCAATCAGGCAAATTTCATCTCAGTCAATCCCTAAACTTACACATGCTGTGGCTGTGCCTTCCTCAACTTTGTTTCCCTTTATCCAGTTAAGACTTGGTTGTGCAGAGTTAGGGGCTCCTCAGGTGATAACACGATCAAAGGCCCTGACCCTTGTCACAAGAGTACTCACTAAGAAGCCCTGGTCGGGAGTACAAGTGTTTGACATCTTCTTAGCAACTCTGTGTTGCTGAGAAGCAATTAGTGTTTTTCTTTCTCCACATTTATTACACGTAGTTTACTTTTCCCTGTATGACTGCAAAGGTGTGTATATTTGAATGTATGTTTGTATGTTGTTTGGGTTGCAGGGAAAGAAGGAGTAGAAAAAGGAATGAGAGGTGGCTGTGATTGGCTGGTTGTTCTGAATGCAAATAACTCTATGCTTTTCACCTTTAGTGAATATATGAATGTCTCAGGATGGGAGAAATAATAAATAATGCCAAAGATCTTCCTTAGTGGTCCTGTGGCTTCATTGAAGGCATATATTGAAATGTTTCTAGCCGGGAGCAGTGGCTCACACCTGTAATCCTAGCACTTTGGGAGGCCGAAGCAGGTGGATCACGAGGTCAAGAGTTCAAGACCAGCCTGGCCAAGATGGTTAAATCCCATCTCTACTAAAAATACAAAAAGTTAGCCGGGCATGGTGGCACGTGCCTGTAATCCCAGCTACTCCAGAGGCTGAGGCAGAGAATTGCTTAAACCTGGAGGGGCGGAGGTTGCATGAGCCGAGATTGCACCACTGCACTCAGCCTGGGTGACAGAGAGAGACTCCGTCTCGAAAAAAAAAAAAAAAAGAAAAGAAATATTTCTGAACAGGGGAAAAGCCAAATACAATGGAATACAATGGGCATTCCCAAAAGACTGAAGAAAGAACACGTGGAAGTTGATTATTCTGGGGCTCCCAGGAAAGTTGGAAAAGAAAATGAATCACTTAAAAAGTAGAGAGCTGATGCCCGGCCCTCTGTACTGTTTCTCTCTCTAAACAGGGAAGAAAGGCAGCAGAAAGAAGAGCAGTGTCCCCAGTCTACGCGTGTCCAGGAAAGAGAGGCTTTTATTTTTAACTGTAGTTACACAAGACTCTTGGCTTTTATGTTTCAGACGCAGTGCTATGAAAGACCTTGTCCTTGTAGTTTTCATTATTTCAGAGATAAAACGGAAAGCAAGGGTAAGAGCCCCAATCATTAAGAACATGGCCTAGCTCTCTGCAGATTGCAGACTCAGCCACCAACTTCTGCCCTATAACCATGGAGATGCCCCCGCTTCAGTCTGTACACAACCCCACAAGAGGAACCACTTATTCGCTTCCTTTTCTACTCAGCATGAAATAATGTTTCTCATAATTATTATCCGAGGCTTTTCTATTTCCTCCTCTCTACTTATTTTGACAACATAAAAATATATCAGAGCCTGGTCGTGGTGGCTCACACCTGTAATCTCATCACTTTAGAAGGCTGAGGTAGAAGGATCACTTGAGCCCAGGAGGTCAAGGCTGGAGTGAGTCATGATCATGCCAATGCACTCAGCCTGGGCAGCAGAGTGAGATCCTGTCTCAAAAAAATATATATACATATATATTAGGCATTATGCTGTACACAAAGAGCTTATTATCTAAAACACATGATAATATCTCTCGCTAGATATAAGCTTTATGGAGATACCAATTTTTTTATCCAATAACCACTAACCAAACAATGATTGAATAAATAAATGGCTGGTTATATTTATTCCCATGTGTAAAGGCAAATTTATGGCCAATGGTTAAAATTTATTGAAAACAAATTTCAGCTCACTATAAAACAGAACTAGCAATCAGAGGTTTCCCAAAAAGAAACAGACAGCTTTAAGGCATAAAATCTTCCTTTCTACAGGGAATATTCAAAGAAAAGTAGAATGTCCATTTCCAGTGATGTTGCAGAATTACAAAATGATATTATTTTGTGCAAAACTAAAAAACGTAAGTTTTGTGTGGGGGAAAATAGCATCAAAGAACAGAACAACCAAAGAGCTTGTAAAATGCATCATGAATAAAAAAACTACTTCCAGCTTAATGGAAATTGGATTTTGGATTTGTATTTGAAGCATGTGTAGGATTTAAAATGAGAGAGATGGTAAGAGAATACATGCCAGGCAGGTTAAGCTTATCGAGGGCAATGATCAAGAAATAACAAACAAGAAGGGTTTAGGAAATTAAAAGCTTTCAGATATGACTGAAAGAGCCAATTTTTATTGGAAAATGCTGTGAGATAAGAGGGAATGTTGGTTTGAGGCAATTGTTAGTATAGGAGGACTGCACACAACCCAGAACTGGGTTTATTTCCAGACAAAGAGAAAACATGGTATGACATTATCCATCCTTACCATAAGCAACATCAAGGAATATCTTGAAATTGTTTTTCAGAAAAAGCTAATATTAACC
The DNA here is from genome assembly GCF_024542745.1 of Macaca thibetana thibetana. Classification (NCBI taxonomy): domain Eukaryota; kingdom Metazoa; phylum Chordata; class Mammalia; order Primates; family Cercopithecidae; genus Macaca; species Macaca thibetana. The sequence continues at coordinate 85,587,931 of NC_065584.1, read as the reverse complement.
TAAATTTAAACTGTTAAATAACATCAAAGATTTACTTTACAAACACATTTCTAAATGTACTGAAAAACTATATATCCATAATAATCGATTCAATGGACAGATAAATTTCCTTTTCCCTGAGCATTTCTACCATCAACTAATAGCCCTTATTGCAGGAAATGAAAAATCTGAACACTTTTCCCAATGTGTCGCGATTCCCCAACCACTTTCCAGTGTGAATTTTCTTAGGGGTGAGGATGGGAACACTAATAGTTTCTCTGCACTCAGGAACCTCATAAAGGACAAACTTTTAAATCAAATAATACAGACCAAATAAATAAAACAGAGCTACATCTTGCTTTGCTTTACACTTTGTTCTCTTCCTTGTATGGCTGCAAAAATCTTTGCATGATTTTCATTGAAAATAACTCCTGAATTGATATGAGATTTTACTTACCCTGAGACCTACCCAGGCCTGGTTTAGATATGTTCCCAAAGACTTCCCTGCTCTTTGGGGTACTGAGTTGCCATAAGGATAAACCAGGCAGACAGTCCTTAGACATTAGGGCTAATTTCTAATTTACCCCCCTGTGTCTTTCTTTTATCATCACCAACATGTTTGGTATCTAATTTGGTTTACTCTTAGAAAAGCATGGTTTGGAGTACATAAAACAGAATGGCTCTTCAGGCAGCAATATGCTAAAGTTTTAAAGATCTTGTAGCTCTATTTTTCTATTAATTGATGCGGGTTTTGAGAATCAACAAGCACATTAAAAAGTAGACATCAACACTATAGTAAAATTAAAACAGTTCTTCTGTCTTTTGTTGCTGCTTCCACATCGTTCAGAAAGGGGAAAGTACTCTTTAAAATTAGAAACGGAGAACAACAAGGAAGAGAAATCTATTTTGTTGAACAGCTTTGGTAATATTATTCAGTGAAAGATGAAGTGACAGACGTGGAAACTTCTAGTCAAAGTCTGCAGCTTTTATTTGCATTGAATATCTATCCAAGATGAATCATCCTAGAAAAGCAGCCAGTGGACTCACCATTGTTTCTGCCAAAGAAGGATTTTCTTGGCGTAGAATGTTGGGTATTCATTTGGGGTCTTGAATGGGTGAAAGAGACAAAGAACAGTTTAGGAGAAAGAAAGAAGAAGACAGAATGGATCCATGGGCAGAAAAGATTTGTCCTCAAGGGTACGTCCAAGATTTGCTTTAATATGTCATATAATTGAAATTTGAAACAATTGTTAGCACAGGTTCACAGCATCTCAAAACTAAAAACCATTGTGGAAAAGAGGCTAAGCACAAAGATGTAAGCACTAAGTGAGTATAACTGCTTTGTAGACAGTTTCATGTCAGTGGACATGTGCCATTTTTCTTCTTCTTTTTTTTTTTCCTGCCCAGTGCAATTGCCACATATTATTCAATGCACAACTTTATGGGGCATCATTCCCATCTTAGTAAGAGATGGAGAAAGACGATGCTGAGAAAAAGAAAAGTAGATTTCCGAGAGCATCAGAGTCTATAAATTCAGCTCTGCCTGGAGCTGCAAAAGTCAAAATACTCTTTTTGGGGATCAAGCCAGCATGAATTGAGATTCTGTCATTTACAGCCAATAGATTCATAATTCTCATAGCCAAAAGGGAGGGGAATACTTTTGGTTCTCTGCTATTTTATGAGCTGAATTTATGGTGCACAGAAGCATTTTCTAGTCAAAATAATTAGAGTTATGTAAAGGCAAATAATCATTGGTCTACTGTCATTATGGGAAATAAGAGCCATAATAACCCTATGCGTGTTTTATGAATTTCAAATGGGAAAAATGTTGAAAACTATTAAAAATTCATAACTCTGCCATGTAAACATAAGAACTCTTTCTATTTTTACTTTTTAATTTCCACTTTTGTGTCTATTTTTACTTCTTTTTCCTTGTTTTACATTTTTGCACATGATGAAATAATATTGTAAGAATAATTGTATGAACTTTTATTCTCATTTTTATAATTAAAAATGCCTTACATTTATAGTTAGAATTGTCCACTATTTCACACCGTAGATAAACCATACTTTATAATTTTCTTGTTTGGGGATATTTTTATTATGTATTTCCAATTTTTATTATTTTAAATAGCATTGTGGTAAACATCTTTAAATATACATTTTAATTTAACTTTTTATCGTTTCATTAAGACAGCATCCTAAAACTGGACTTAGTGGTTCAATGGGTAAAACAGTTTTATAGCCTGTTGGTTCCTTGTCTCTCTTAATGACATAACACCTTTTAAAAGCTTTCTAAATTCATTATCTCTATTCCCTAACCCCTTTCTTACCCAAAACCCTGTCCAGGCAGATTTTGATCCCTATCTTTGTATTGGAATCACTTTGTTAAGGTCACCAATGGCTTTCACAGCCTCAAATCCAATGATCCATTACCATGTTTTATCTTACTGAATTTCTCAGAATAATTTGACAGTTTGGTTATTCTCTCTTTAAAACATTATCTTTGCTTGAATTTGGGGATTCCACACTTTCCTGGTTTGCCTTCAACCTCACAAGACACTCCTCCTCAGCCTCCTTTTCTAGCTCACCTTGCTCTTGCTGACCTCTAGATACTGTGTTGTCTCAGGACTCAGTCCTCAAACATACATGCCATCTACATGCACTCTCTAAGTGATTTCATCCAGGAATATGGCTTTAATTACCATCGATACATTGATGACTCCCAGATTTATACCTCCATCCAATCCCTCTCTGTTGAAAGCCAGGCTCATATATACTATAATCTATATAACATCTATGCCAGATGTCTGTCTGGCATCTAAAATCTAAGATATCCCCAACATACCTTATTCCCTCCCTTAGGCTCATCCCTCACTCTTCCTCATCTCAAGAAAACAGTGATATAATTCACCCACTCGCTACAGCCAAAAATACTGGAATCTTCTTTAATTCTTCTCTTTCCCCCGTACCCCACATTGTCAACAAACTGGCCACATAAGATTTATTTTCTGTCAGGAAAAAAAAGGCTGACTTCATTTTTTAATTCAAATAAGAATGTTACATGATGGGTTCCAGTGACAACCCAGTCATTTCATAATTCTAATTCTAAAGTCGATAGATGGATACGGTAAGGAACCTTGCATTGAGACTGTCACCGGTTGAAATATATTCCTGTTTTGCAATATTTCTTGCTTAGCTGTTAAGGGCTCTCCCTCAGACTACAGAAGCTAATAAATTGTCTCTTTATTTGGCACCTTGGGAATTTTTTTTTTTAGCACCCTGGACCAATGCACCATTCCGGATGGTTGAGATGTACACTTTTTCTTTAAGGGGTAGGAGGTAAGGGTGATGTTGGAAAGAGAAAAGGGAAAGAAGCAGCAGCATGACATTTGGACCCTCAAGCATGTTCTAGAGCAGGCTGGTTTTAAGAAAGTCCTCATTTGCCTCAAGTTTAATGACTCTGGGCCTAAATGGGACAGGATCACAATCACATTTGTCACCAGCAAACTCATATCTAGATGGCATACGAGTTGTTCCTGTTAGAACAATGACTTACTGGAAAGCCATTTCCCACCACTGATTTGAGCACCACTGTTATTATCATACATGAATTTCCATATACAATTAGGCTATATTACAGATTTGCTATTCCATTTAACTGACCTGTCTGCCTACCCTTAATTTTCACTTAAGAATTTTCTTTCTCTTTTCACTTTTGTGCAATAGAAAATGTGCTCTTTTCTTCTACGTTTTCTTTTAACTGTTTTTTGTTTTGCCATACCAATGACAGGAATTTTTTTAATGTTTATATTGTAGTCAGTCTTTTGGTAGTGGTCTTTGTTCTCTTTTAGGTTTTCTGATGTACAGTCATTTTATCTACTTACAAGCAGTTGATGTTTTATCTCTTTCTTTACAATTCTTATGCTTCTAATTGTTTCTCTGGGCTGACTGCATTAGCAAGTAGCTTCAACACAATGTCAGATAGCAGTAGTGGTAATGAGCATCTTTTTCCTTCACCTACTTTAATAGGAAAGCCTCTAGCACTTTCCCATAAGTTGGTGCTGGTTTGGGGTTATGGTGTATGCAAGTTTTATGTGATAATGTTAAATAATTAGTTACTAGTTTTTCTTTTTCAGTGTTTTAACATGAATCTGTGTTGTATTTTGTCAAATTCCTTTTCTGCATCAATAAAGATAATCACATGATTTTTCTTCTTAGCTCTTGTATCAGTTATTAAGCTACTAACTCGTACCTATAAATGCTTAGCTCCTATACCTCGCTTCTAGAGTAGTGACTGCTGATGTCAATCATGCACTGCCCCCTAGAGCTAGTTGACTTTTTAGGTGTGTTTTTCTTATCTCTCCAACTTGATAATTAGCATATTTTATTTTGTACATTTTATTAAACGTCTCCACAGGGTTAAGTGAATTTGTTGAGGTAGCGACACTCAATATTTATTGTTTACCTGCCACAACCCCTGTCCATCATTGCTCAGGAAAATCGTTAATCATCTATAGCTAGATATATACCTGCTGGTACCTACCTAGAATGTTGAAATCACATACCTGAGACAGGAGACAAGAAAAATTCCGAGGGGAACTCTCATGTAAATGCTACTTCTTCCAAGCAACTAAAACAGCTCCTCTATTCTTTCCAGGAAAAAAAATCCCCTTCTTTGAGGACATTCCTGGTAAGTATCTTCATCAATAGAAAAAAAAAATTTATAAAGAAAACCAGAGGTTTTGCTAGCATTTCTGTGGTTTCAGACTTACTGTGATGTGGGGATGCTCTGATTGGGAAAAAGAATGATCAGAAGGTTTCTAGGGAAGCGTACCAGTTTACAAATAGCCAGGTTCTCCAGTGACCACCTCATGTGTCTACTGTTTTCTTCTCAAGCAGAAATGTGAAGACAGGAGAAGGTAGAGTCCAGTCTTACCCAAACCCTGCATGTCCAGGAGAAAGCTGACTCTAGTCTAAGCTACAAGAAAAGGAAAAAAAGAGTCTCCTTGTTTTACATAATTTCATACACAAAATAATGGAAGAGTAATATCCACAATTAACATCAAAGATCCCCTTATTCTTCACAGACTCAGTGTAGAGGCTCAGTTACTTATCTCATGACCACAGAAAAAAATGAAGGAAGAAAAGAATGAGGACAGATTTGCCAGGGCCAGGGCTTTACCCAAGAAATATAGCTGAGAAACTATGGGAGGGTAATAAGTAGGCACCTAGGCTCTGCAGGATGAGAACTGGATGCAAAGAACAATTGAGAGCTTTCTTCCCTATCCTCTCCTCATCTTGAGTCGCTAGTCATTGCTGCAAGTACAGGAGAACATAAAACAGAGTTTCAGAAAACTAATATGTAAAACGCGAGAAATTACTAGTGTGCCTGGGTGCCCAGAGCTAAATATAAAGCACTCGGATATTTGCAAAAGCACTAGCATGCTCAGAGTTAACCAGTTACTAGACTGCTTTCTCACACCTGAAAACATCCTAAAAGAAAGAATTTTCCTCCTTTGTCTTTTTAGTGACAATTTGGAAAAGGTCTAACCCTTTTAACTTATTTAGAGCTGTTGAGATTGAGACATATAATACAGTTCTGGTAAGAAAATAATCAATTAAGGGAAATAATCAGATATTCTCTCAACCTATTCCTACCCCCCTCAGAATGTACGACAGTGCCATAGAGGCAAAGAGCCTGCATGTTTCTTTAAAGGTGAGGGGAGTGAGGGAGTTTCAGGTGTTAAGGATTTTCACACAGTCATAACTGAGGAAGCTTTCCTTTTAACACTGTTTGCTTTCTTTCCTTTTGTTTGCTCTTCACCTCTCTGTATGTTTTGTCTACCTTTCATTCAACATAATGAGTTACTTTATATTAAGGGGGAAATGAAAAAACAATTTTTTTGTGTTCAGACCATCTGGGGGCAGTGCTTCCTTTGACAGAGGCACTGCCAGAAAGGGAACAGCAGGAGGGCATTCAACGAAGTGTTTGATGTAACAGTGAGGTTTTGATTGTAAAAAGAGAATGAAGATTCCCCAACGGCTAGCCAATCAAAAGAACCAGAACACTCTAGAATAGTGAACTAGGCCCAGTGAACACGGTCAATTCCAGGTCTCCAAACTGAATCCACAGAGGCTCCAGGAAAAGGAAGGAATGGAAACTCCACTGAGCACTCTGCTGGTGCTCCTGTGTGTGCAGCTGACCCATGAGTCAGGGGAGCCGTGAGGAGGGGAGGAATCACGCAAGCAACAGAAAGTGGAGGCGGCCGGGGCATTGAAATCTAGAAGGATCCCAGGGACAATCTTGGGTCTACTCTCGGGAATGTACAACTAATAATGAAACTGATGAACAAACAAACAAACTGTATATATGAAAATGTTTCATTCCTCCTGAGCAGGGTCAAATGGACAACTGCCAGTGGAACAGAATCCTCCTTCCCTGAAAGTCAAGGAAAGCGACAGCGTCACACTGAACTGCAGTTACAGAGACAGCGCCTCAGATTTCCTCCAGTGGGTCAGGCAGGATCCTGAGGAAGGCCTCATTTCCCTGATACAAATGCTACCAACTGTGAGAGAGAAGAGCAGTGGAAGATTCACAGCCAGGCTTAAAAAAGGAGATGAGCACTTTTCCCTGCACATACAGGATTCCCAGCTCCATGACTCAACCACTTCTGTACAGCAAGCACACAGTGCCCACAGTCACCTGTACCCTGTACCTAAAACTAGCTGAGGGGCCCGGGCACACCTCCTTTTATAAGGGCACTGGGGCACTGACTATAACTGCTGTATATAAAGGGAAACATAAGGGACTGTTTTATAACACAATATCAAACATTTCATTCGAAGACCATGTGAGGAGGGATAGTGTTTTCAAATACGATCTAAAGTATTTTGTTTCTCAGTGTGAGGCCCTTCCTTTGCGAAAACTAGTCCAAAAACTAGAGGCTAAATATCAAAAAGGAGAGAGCACTAAAGAACAAAGAAAGAACAGGGTAAAATTCTTGTCTTTGAGCTTCTTTGTAAACTTTTACAAAGATAGAGAAAATACAAAATCTTGAAAGCCGTGACCATCAAATTCAGTAGTGAAAGAAAAGATATTTTGACATGCCAAAAAGATTGGCTTAGAAGATCAAGTACCAAAATCTGAGGGAAAATGATACAAAGGGTTTAAAGGAAAAGAGAACACAACGTGGAAGAAAAGCTGTCTTCTCCTTAAAAGGGATAAAATGTCAACCAGCTAGCTAGAAAGGAAGTCAATGATGTGAGGAGAGGTCATAAACAGTGAGTCCAGCATCCTGCTCTTTTCTAGGGTCAGAGCCCTGAGCAGGTAGGGTGGGAGGAGGGTGAATCACATTTAGCAATGATTCTGAACTGAAGGAACAGTGAATTTTGGCCAAAACTGTTTTGATCATTGTTTCTTATATCAATACTCACAAGAAAACACCCATTACAGAGGAAGCATTGAACAACCATGTGGACAAGATGGTCCGTCCAAAGCATATCAGCCAGCCAGCCAGCCAGAGAATGTGTGTCCTTGTCAATTTCTTGAACAATAGACCCATGAACAGATTAGCTGAGGTGACAGAATTAAGTTTCTTTATAAGCGCAGAAGCATGGGTTTTCTCCCACCAAGAAAAATTTAGCTACTTCTGTTGCTGTTGCAGGACTTTTCCTTAGTTCAAAGACAGGGTTCTTTGTCCCATGGCCACGAAAATTCAGGCTCACAGACAATTTGAATGGTGAGTAAGACACGGTTTTATTAGGTGAAGAGGAAGAAAAGGGGGAAACAGGGACTCTCACAAGGCCAGAGTCCCTGCTAGAGCACTTCCCACCTAGCAGGTCGAATTCCAGCTTCCACACAGGAAGAGGAGGAGCCTGGCTCCTCCCCACTGCAAAGGATGACAACTTCTGTGACTCCACCCCACTGCACAGGCCGCTTGGAATTTCTCCAGGGACCCTCTCCCACCTGGCTGTCTCATTGCCAAATGTCCACCCTGTCAGCAGTAAATACAACACTGAGCCTTCGATGCGGAATCATCCCTCAAAGGAACCAACCACACACTAGTTGGCAAGTTGATTACATTGGACCACTTCCACCCTGGAGATATCAGGAATTTTTTTTTTATTAATACATATTCTGGGTATGAATTTGTGGTCTCCTCTAAAGTGCCACACATAGTTGCATAAACTGAGGGTTCAGAGTGTCTCATTGATCATTCTGATCATCAAGGGATTTCACATCCCTTGCATCAACAGACCCACTTTATATCAAGGGCATGTGACAGTAGTCATGTCATATAGCATATAGCTTCATCATATAGCATTAGCCATGAACCACTAGCCTGATAGAACTTTGGAATGACCACTTAAGGGCCCAGCTAAAGCACCAGCATACGGACAGCACACTGAGGGGCTGAAAAGTTATTCTTCAAGATAGCGTTGTGTCCCTGTTACATAAAATACATGGACCTGGGTACCAAGGGGTGGAAGTAGGACTATCAGCCCATCAACCACTACTTTTAGTAACCCACTTTTGTGCTTCCTGTTCTTATAACTATAGGTTCTGCTGGACTAGGGATTCTGGTTCCCTTTGAGGGGGAAAAGGGAGGATGCTGCTTCTACAAGGGAAACAGAAAGGTTTTTACCAAACCCAAGGTAATATATACTACCTCATAATTTGGGGATCTTCATGGCAGTCCTGGAGGCCAAAAATGGAGTTACTACTGTGTCAGGGACAGTTGATCCTGATTATCATGAAGTTAACCCCACAGCAGAACTGGGGAAATATGTCTACAACTCAGGGAATTCACTGGGATGACTTTTAGCACTTTCATGTCAGTGATTATTATAAATAGGCAACTGTAGCAACTACAGCCTGACAACAGCAGACTAACCAGGGGCTTATACCCCTCAGTGATGAAGGTCTAGGTTACCTCCCTGGAAAAGAAATCTAGAGCAGTAGAAGAAAATGTTAGCTGAAGGTGAGGAGAATCAAGAATAAGTAGTATAGAAGGTAGATAGAGGAGATAATAAATATGAATTGCAGACATGGAACCAACTATAGCAAGCATAACTTGTCCCAGTAACCCTCTTGTTGTCAAAAACAACAACAATAGCAGCAACAACAACAAAAACTAGTGATCTGTATGGATTTAACACAGAGCACAAGTGGATCTGAGCAAGACAAGGAGTGAACTGTATAGATACTGTTGGTTCCCTACCAATATCTCCTAGGCAGTCATGCCAACACACTGGACACCACTTGCTGAAAATCCCAGCAACCCTGAAGACGACTTTGACTTTCTGGCCATGAATGTGGAGGGTGTGGAGAACAAGCCAGAAATGCAAAAGAGTTAATGCTGCAAAAGCAGTTCTTAATCAGTGATAGACAGTGAGTTTAGGCACGATTACTCCAGTTTCTTCATGACTCATTTGGCATAGCTCCAAAGAGTATGCTATGCTGTCTCTTGGAGTTATTGTGACAGGTAGTTAGACAGGCATGAATGGGGCACAAGAGGACTCTCCCCTCCACCCACCAGGAATCATCAGGTGATGGTTTGGCAGTTATCACATTGCCTCTCTAAAAATGATAATTGGCAGCAAATTATCACTGGCAACTTGCCCAACAGATAAAGACACTTGAGATTGGTAATCGGCTTCCAATAAAATCTCAGGAATTGGCCGAGTGAACCCAGCATGCACATTAAGAGACAAAACAGCGGAGTATGACCTTCTAGGGGCACTCCACCAGAAAAAGGAAGAAAGCCTCAGATGGGCATGTGTACAACTTCCTAAACATACTGCTCATGCCCACTTCCCAAGCAGGAAGGAGAGCACTGCGCATGTGGGCGGGCAGCCACCCTAAGGGAAGAATCATGGGAAAGGGGTGCAAGATGCTGGAGGTAGGTCAGCATATAAAATCTTAGGATTAAGGTTAAAGGCTGCACTTGTCCTTCAAGTTGTCCAGTTGGGTCTCTTCCAAGCGTACATTCCTTTCTCTCCTGCTCTAAAGCTTTTTAATAAAATTCCACTCCTGTTCTGAAACTTGCCTTGGTCTCTCCTTCTGCCTTATGTCCCTCAGTCCAATTCTTTCTTCTAAGGAGGCAAGAATTGAGGTTGCTGCAGACCCATATGGATTCACCACCAGTAACTCAGAACCTTCTACCCCTAACATTATCCAGCTGCAGTAAGCTGCAATTGCCCATAGTGGTAACTGTCTTGATGGCACATTCTGTATTGGCTTCCTTCCTTCCCTGATTTACCTCCTACCCATGTTTTGCCAACAAAAAGAGTTAAACTCTGTAAAATAGTTAACGAGATTGATTCTGAGCCAAATATGAGTGACCATGGCCTGTGACACAGCCCTCAGGAGGTCCCGAGAATATCTGAAAGGTGGTTGCAGTGCAGCTTGGCTTATACATTTTAGGGAGACATGGGACTTCAATCAAATACATTTTAAAAATACATTGGTTCTATCCAGGAAGGCGGGACAACTCAAAGCAAGAGGCAGTGGGGTTAGTGGGAGTGAGGGGCTTCTAGTTTATAGGTAGATTTAAAAATTTTTTGGTTGACAATTGGTTGAGTTTATCTAAAGACCTGGGATTAATAGGAAATGTCTGGATTGTGATAAGAGGTTGTAGAGACCAAAGTTTTATCAGGCAGATGAAGCCTCCAAGTAGCAAGTTTCAGAGAGAATGGATTGTAAATGCTTCTTATCAGACTTAAGGTCTGTGTTGATGTTAATGCCAAAGAGGTATGATGAAGCATGTCTGACCGCCACTTCCCATTCTGGCCTGAACCAATCTCTCAAGTTGAATTTTAAGAGAGCCCTGGCCAAGAAGGAAGTCTACTCAGATGGTTGCGGGGGCTGGGGAGCCTTAGAATTTTATTTTTGGACTACAGTTTCCTAGAATCACCTACAATAAACTATTTACACACAAATTACTGTGTTGAAGCTGACTTTTAGGGATCCAAAAACGAGATATAGGAATTCAAATCATGAGACAAGGGTGAAGATTATCTAGAAGAAATGTTGGTGCCCCTTCTCTTATTGCTACCAAGCTGAGCTTTGCAGCACCAGGGATTTTAGCAGCCTCATTCAGGACAGGTCCCAGTGCTTACAACTCCTGAAGCATCTCTCTGAGTGGGGAAACTCAGCCACCTACCTCTGTGACAGAGAACTCATGCTCCTCAGACAGCACGCAATACATAACAGGGCCCCCATTCATATGCCCAGTTTGGGGACCCCAACTCAGGAATTACATAAGGATCCCTAACACTCTCTCTGGAAATGCAAAATTCTAAAGAATCAGAGCAAGGTATTTAAAAAGTGTTTTTTTCACAATATTTTTTCATAATGGAATGAAAATGATGAGAGCAATTCTTGATATAAATACAAATTAAACTGAGGCAATTTAGTGCTGATGAGAACTTCTGCAATAGTTATTTCAGAGCTTCTTGATATAGCATAAACAAGGTGGTTTTGTTTGTTTGTTTGTTTGCATTTGTTTGTTTTTTGAGATGGAGCTTCACTCCTGTCGCCCAGGCCGGAGTGCAATGGCACAATCTCAGCTCACTGCAACCTTTGCCTCTGGAGTTCAAGAGATTTTCTGGCCTCAGCCTCCCAAGTAGCTGGGATTACAGGCAAGTACTACCATGCCCAGCTAATTTTTGTATTTTTAATAGAGATGGAGTTTTACCATGTTGCCCAGGATGGTCTCAAACTCCTGACCTCAAGTGATCCGCCCACCTCGGCCTCCCAAAGTGCTGGGATTACAGGTGTGAGCCACCACCTGGCCAACAAGGTTTTTTTTAATCCATGTAAAATGTGAGCACAATTAGACACTACATATTCTGCTTTTACTTATCTCTGAATTTAGTCGATGCTCTTTTCAGCCACAAGCATATACCTTTTTTCTCATTATTTTAAGAAATTGTAAAAATGTAAAAAATTGAATATAAACAGGCATATTCTTATCACCCAAAATTAAGTGTTCATATTTCATAAGATTTGCTTTGTAAGTTTTATTTTTTTTAAATAAGAAGAAAAATAAAATCACAGTTTGCCATTTGTTGTGAACGGAGTCAGAGGTTTCTGCCCACCCTTCCGGGTCAGGCTCTCCTCTCCAAGATTAGGTCTTATTAAAAACAAATTTGCCAGCTCCATTTTCTCTTTATTTTTCTACTAAGCTAGCTAAAAGCACTCCAGAAACATTTTTTATTTTCATTTGAAATTATAACCAGAGGCCTATTTTCTGAGAGACCAAAAAGTATTCAGAAACATTTCCCTCCTTGAAACCTAGTCACCCACCCACCTATCATAGCATTTCCTGCCCTGAAGGAGAATTCTCACCAAGCACAGAGGAGAACCCAGATCAGAGCAGAAGACTTTTCACTCTACAGGGGAGCGCTGCCAGCATGACACATGTTAGCTTGCTGTGGGCAGTCGTGGTCTCCACCTGTCTCGGTAAGGAAGATGTAGGTCTTTCTTTATAAAGGCATCTAATGGGGCTGTGAAGCAGGAGGGATTAACAGAACAGCGACTGCTCTAACCTCTTAGAGCCCAGCTACCTGGAGGCAGAAATATGCTCCCTGAGGCTGGAATCACAAAGAAAGGTGTGTGGGAATGGCAGTCAGCTTGTGAGTCTGTTTCTCTCTCCCACATGATATCCCAGTGAAGTCCTTTCTCTCCTCTTTCCCACAGAATCCGGCATGGCCCAGACAGTCACTCAGTCTCAACAAGAGATGTCTGTGCAGGAGGCAGAGACCGTGATCCTGAGCTGCACATATGACACCAGTGAGAGTAATTATTATTTGTTCTGGTACAAGCAGCCTCCCAGCAGGCAGATGATTCTCATTATTCGCCAAGAAGCTTATAAGCAACAGAATGCAACGGAGAACCGCTTCTCTGTGAACTTCCAGAAAGCAGCCAAATCCTTCAGTCTCAAGATCTCAGACTCACAGCTGGGGGACGCCGCGATGTATTTCTGTGCTTTCATGAAGCACACAATGAGATGAGCAGCAGGGAGAGGCTTACAGAAACCTCAGACCTCAGCATCTGTGCAAAGGTCATAGGGTGCAAGGGAGGTGGTGGGGTAATAGGTATAGAAAATCACTGACTTCTCTTGGAAATAAAAGCTTCTCCTATTTCTTCTCCTATAAGAAACTCAGAGAGATGGCTGTCTGCAAGCTTCAATCCTTAAAGTAACAGTACAGATAATGACGTGTGCATTGCATTCCAGTTTGACAAAGTGCCTTCACTAAGGTACTTATTACAGGTCAGACTTCCTAAGCATTTTCTCTGTCCAGAAAATTTTTATAATTTGCCTGGGCACTCTTACCTCCAGGAATTTTAAGTCTTTTCCATTGTTAATTGTTGCTTGTTCTTTTATTTGTCCATCTAATCCAAAGCTGCATCTCCTCAGAACAAGGCACCCATTTTAGAACGCAACGGGTGTGACAATGGTGGCATAACCAGGAAGGGGACCAGCTGGGCCCACCACAGACTTAAGAGATGACCTACGTCCACCTGCAGTAGAACCTAGAAGAATGATGAAAAGGCTTTAAAATGCTCCGTTGAAGGGCCAGCTCGTGGGCAACACCTCAGTGATTGGAATGCTATGTTTCAGAAAATGATAATATTCGTTAAACCACTGGCTGATACATGGTATTGTGGCAAAAGTTTAGAAACCAAGAAATAGACATAGAATAGAGTCTTCTCATATCACTCCCTATAACTCATTTTCAGAATTTGTGTTTCCCTTTCCCACAACCCTAGGTTCTCCTAGATCAGAGGTCCTAGTTCCCAAGGAAGGATGCTCCCTTCAGGGATTTAGTAACCTGCAGCTATGGCTGCCACGTTTAGGTCACTCTGAACTCTCTGTGCCAACAGCCCAGCAGGCAAAGAGAGGAGCTATTAGACTGGAAGGGGTAATTGACCCTAATTATCATGAAGCACCAGGTTGTTGTGACTCAAGGAGGGTGAGGAGGAATGTGGCTATAATGTAAATATTTCACACTGGTGTCTGCTGATGTTTCCATGCCCAATACAAGCAGCAAGCAACAGTTCTTGTAGCAACAAGACCTGAAAAGGGCAACGTGACCAAGAACTGAGACTCTTCAGCAATGAAGTTTTAAAGAACAGAAGCTCATGTCATGCAACCTTCCCGTATTAAGAGCATTAGAGAGATTGTAGTCAGAGGCAACCTTGAAGACACAGTGACACAATGGAAATAATGTAGGGCAAGCATGCATCTGAGCAGTGCAAAGAAAGGACTGTAACTGATATCATATGTGCCTTGTTCTCCCATCCAAATGTCTCTCTGATTTTAGCTAGAGTTGTGGTAGACAATCACACTCACCTCATGCTGGTAACATCCAGCATTAAGCATACTCTATGTTTTGTTTTGTTTTGTTTTATTTTGTTGCTTTCTACCCCAAGGCCTTCTCTAATGTCTCAGGAGATCTCTTAGTTTAAGGGCAAGCACAGCCTGAAATTATAGGGACACTACCACCCCTGTTGGCAAACACCAACCAATGGGGAAAAACAGCCAGGGGATAAACGGACTAGCTTTGTGTCCTTTAAGTAGACAATTCTGAGAGGCAACCTGTATGCTTCTTGGGAGATCCTATCAGAACCAAGTCCCACTTGAGTCAGGTATTGCTCGACCCAATTTCTTCTTTTATAGCTTATTTTTATAGATCAAGGGAGTACAAGTGCCACTTATGATACATGGATATATTGTGCAGTGGTGAAGTATGGGGTTTCAGTGTAACCATCACCTGAATAGTGTACATGGTACTCAATAGGTGCTTTCTCATTCCTCATTCTCCTCCCACACTCCCACCTTTTCGAGCCTCCAATGTCTGTTATCTTTGTCCATGTCTATGCATTATTTAGCTCCCATTTATAAGTAAGAATATGTAGTATTTAAATTTCTGTTTCTGAGTTACTTCACTTAAGATAATGGCCTCCAGTTCCATCCATGTTGCCATAAAAGACATGATTTTATTCTTTTTATGGCTGAGTAGAATTCCATGGTGTGTGTGTGTGACATTTCCTTTATTTAATCATCCATTGATGGACACTTAGGTTGATTTCATATCGTTTCTGTTGTGAATAGTGCTGTGATCAACATAACAGTGAAGTTATATTTTTGATATAATAATTTCTTTGGGGGAGGGGTAGATACCCAGTAGTGAAATGCTGGGTTGAAGAGTAGTTTTATTTTTAGTTCTTTGAGAAATCCCCATACTGTTTTCCATAGAGGTTGTACTGATTTACATTCCCACCAACAGTGAATTAGTGTTCCCTTTTCTCTGCATGCTTACCAAACATCTGTTGTTTTCTGACTTCCTAATGATTGCCATTCTAACTGATGTGAGATGGTATCTCATTGTGGTTTTAATTTGCATTTATCTGATGATTCCTGGTGTTGAGCATTTTCTCATGCTTGCTGACCATTTGTATGTCTTTTTTTGAGAAAAGTCTGTTCATGTCCTTTGCACACTTTTTTTTTTTTTTTTTTTTAATTTATTTATTATTATTATACTTTAAGTTGTAGGGTACATGTGCATAATGTGCAGGTTTGTTACATATGTATACTTGTGCCATGTTGCTGTGCTGCACCCATCAACTCGTCGTTTACATCAGGTATAACTCCCAATGCAATCCCTCCCCCCAACCCCCTCCCCATGATAGGCCCCGGTGTGTGATGTTCCCCTTCCTGAGTCCGAGTGATCTCATTGTTCAGTTCCCACCTATGAGTGAGAACATGCGGTGTTTGGTTTTCTGTTCTTGTGATAGTTTGCTAAGAATGATGGATTCCAGCTGCATCCAAATCCCTACAAAGGACTCAAACTCATCCTTTTTTATGGCTGCATAGTATTCCATGGTGTATATGTGCCACATTTTCTTAATCCAATCTGTCACTGATGGACATTTGGGTTGATTCCAAGTCTTTGCTATTGTGAATAGTGCTGCAATAAACATACGTGCTTTGCACACTTTTCAATGGGCTTGTTTCTTGCTTGTTGAGTTGTGTGAGTTCCTTGTAGATTCTGGATATTAGTCCTTTGTTGGATCCATGGTTTGCAAATATTTTCTCTCATTCTGTAGGTTGTCTATTTACTCTGTTGATTATATATTTTGTGGTGCAGAAGCTATTTAGTTTAAGTCCCATTAGTCTATTTTTTGTTTTGCTGCATTTGTTTTAAGTTCTCAGTCGGAAATTCTTTGCCTAAGCCAAGATCCAGAGGAGTTTTTCCTAGGTTCTCTTACAGAATTTTTATAGTTTCAGGTTTTATATTTCAACCTTTAATCCATCTTGACTTACTTTTTGTACATAGTAAGAGAAACAGATCCAGTTTCATTCTTCTGTGTGTGGCTAATTTTCCCAGCACTATTTATTGAATAGGGTGTCCGTTCCCCAGTGTATGTCTTGTCTACTTTGTCAAAGATCAGTTAGTTGTAGGTATGTGGCTTTATTTCTGGATTCCATAATCTGTTCCATTGATCTGTGAGTCTATTTTTAATACCAATACGATGCTATATTGGTACTATAGCCTTGTAGTATCATTTCAAGTCAGGTGATATGATGCATCCAGATTTTTTCTTTTTTTTTTTTTTTTTTTTTTTGAGACAGAGTCTCACTCTGTCGCCCAGGCTGGAGTGCAGTGGCCAGATCTCAGCTCACTGCAAGCTCCACCTCCCGGGTTCACGCCATTCTCCTGCCTCAGCCTCCGGAGTAGCTGGGACTACAGGCGCCTGCCACCTCGCCCGGCTAGTTTTTTGTATTTTTTAGTAGAGACGGGGTTTCACCGGATTAGCCAGGATGGTCTCGATCTCCTGACCTTGTGATCCGCCCGTCTCGGCCTCCCAAAGTGCTGGGATTACAGGCTTGAGCCACCGCGCCCGGCTGCATCAAGATTTTTCTTTTTGCTTAGGATTGCTTTGGCATTCAGGCTCTTTTTTTGTTTCATATTAATTTTAGCATTTTTTCCTAATTCTGTGAAAAGTAATGTTGGTATTTTGATAGGAATTGCATGGAATCTACATACGGCTTTAGGCAATATGGTCATTTTAATAATATTGCTTTTTCCAGTTCATAAGCATGAGATGTTTTTTCATTTATTTGGGTCATCCACAATTTCTTTCATCAGTGTTTTGTAGTTTTTCTAGTAGAGATCTTTTACTTTTTTGTTTAAGTGTATTTCTAGGTATTATTTTGTGGTTATGATAAATGGGATTATTTTGTGGCTATTATAAATTTGGTTTGCAGCTTGGTTGTTACTGATGTATAGAAATGTTACTTATTTTGTACATTGATTTTGTATCTTGAAACTTTACTAAATTCACTTATCAAATCTGGGAGTCTTTTGGAGGAGCCTTGAGGGTTTTCTAGGTATAAGGCATATCATCAGCAAACAGATAATTTGACTTTTTATTTTCCAGTTTGGATGCCTTTTATTTCTTTCTCTTGCCAGTTGCTTTGGCTAGGAGTTCCAGCACTATTCTGAATAAAAGTGGTGAGAGTGGGCATCCTGCTTTACCCATTTTCTCACTCCTGCTTCCTGAGATCACTTCCTAAATAAACTACTTTCACCCAAGTTAGTTTCAGGCTCTGTTTTGGGAGGAAATCAAACTAATACAAGGAATCTTTGGAAATCCAAAGATTCTTTGAAAATTTAACAAAGAAAGAACAGAGGAGAGTTCAAGGTGAACCTTACTGGGCTGAGCTAATAAAGGCAAGTGAGTGCTTGAGTGAGTAATTGTAAAAAATAGATGTCACATTTTTTTCAAAAGATGATGAGGCAAATCGCATTTGCTAAACTCCCATCTCTGCAGATATGTGATTATGTCTTTTCAGTGTTCAAAAACTTTACTTTCCAAGTTTTAGCTCTTTCAACTGTCTCTCATTTCCCCTCCCCAAATTTTCTGACCCTTTACTATTTAAACTTCGTTCCTAGTTATTCCCAAAATATGTCTCTCTTCTAGTCAGTTTATTACCCTTACTGGCTCATAAGCACTTAAAGCTCATTGCTACCTCTAGCATTTCTCTACTGGTTGTTCCACCCACCCAAATTTCTCTTTTATGTATATTTCTGACTGCTTAAACCATATGAATCTTACAACCACCATCAGAAATCTCTCTTCCCTCCAAGATTTCTTCTCCAATAATCAAAGAATCCTTTAATTCCTTCTCTTTCAAATGTCATACAGTACCAACTGTGAACCAAACAATCCAACTCTTACTGACATACCTTCTTGAGGCATTTGCTGTTGTTTCAAGGTACTCATCTTTCCTCCCCAAATACATTATATTGTCTATGCAGATAGAGTTTGCCTTGTACCCTTCATAATTCCTCACTGCTCCTAGCACAGTATTAAGCACATAATAAGTGCTGATAAGGCACAAATATTAAGCTTAAAGTTTAAATTATAATCATGCTATATTTCTGAAAGAATATCAAGGCAAAAGGTTTCTCTGAGGATGTAAGATGTGATAGAAGGTAGAATTTAAGAAAGCAATGATAAAGGAAAGGACAGATACAATTTAAACATCCAAGTATTTTGATTTAGTGGAAACATAAATCTGAAACTCGTAAAAAGATTACTTCTAGAATACATTTCTTACTAAGCCAAGTTCTTTCCACACGGAGAAGTCCTAGAAACTGCCTCTGTAATTATCTCTTTGACCTGAAGAGGGCAGTGTTTGCTGCTGTTTATAGCAGTTATTTACAAAAAACCGATCTCATTTTGAAGAATCTGCTATTCCTAATACATACGAAATAACTAGAACAAATCCTATGTTGTCTGTAGAGACTAGGTCAGATTTCCACATCCTGGAATCAAATTTTCCACCAGTTTAGAAAGGTCAAACCATGGAGGAGCTTTTAGGAACTGTATTTGTGATCTGGTGGCTTTGGCCTGGATGAGAGCTGAGTGAATTCATGTCATCAAGAACACAGAGGACTCAGAAGGTTCTGAGAACTAGTCTCTACATTTTACAGAAGGGATTCAAAAAGTAAATAAAATATTTAATTCACCCTTTATTTAACTTACCCTTAATTCATCTTTTTAAGAAAATTTGCTATCAAGAAAGAGGAAAGCTCTTCCTGACCAACTGTCCAGAAAGACAGAACCAGTCTCTGTTCTCCAGAGAGACAGAACCAATAGGATGAATATATAGATATATGAGAGGGGATTTATTAGAAGAATTGGCTCATGCAATTATGGAGGCTGAGAAGTCCCGTGACAAACTGTCTGCAAACTAGAGAACCTGGGGTGCTGGCAGTAGGGTGGCTAGCCCAAATCCAAAAGCCTGAGAACCCAGGGAGCCACTGGCATAAGTCCTGGAGTCCATAGGCCACAGATCCCAGAGTTCTTGTGTCTAAGGGCAAGAGAAAAAGAGCGTATCCCAGCTCCAGGGGAGAGAGAGAACAAGCTGCTTTTCCTAGGTTTCTGTTCTACCCAGGGCCCTAGCAGACTGGATGCCCACACTGAAGATGGATCTTCCCCACATATTCCATTAAGACTCACAAGCTAATGTCCTCTGGAAACACCCTCACAAACATACCCAAAAATAATGCTTTACCAGTTCTCTAGGTATTCCTTAATTCCGTCAAGTTGACACCTAAAATTAACTATCACCCCATCCACGAAGGAAAGATGTTTTATCATCTACTATAATTATCTGAACAGTGTTTCAGATCCATGGGTATAGAATGAAAAAGATCTAGAACAAGTCTAATGCCTTTGTTTCTGTTCTTGTTAACTAGGGTTTTGTAGTGCAAGGGAAGATAAGCAGCCTCCTTCAGTGCTAGTACCAGCTCCACCTCTCCCTGAAGCCCAAGACCACCCAGTCGAGGGACTTAGCCATCTACTTCTGTGCTGCAGGGAACCTACATGCCCCTGAAAGCACCTAAATGCACCACCCCCTCCACCCTGCATTGGGATCTCCACTCAGGGGTTAGTAAACCATCTTCATCACCTCCTCTGACCAAACGAATATTGTAAATGAATATAACAAATCAGAGAAAATCTTGTTTAAAAGACTTTTAAAACATTTTTTGTTCACTGTATTTTCAGATAAGGAATTCACAGTCACAAGAACCGTAACCATGAGCTATCTGAGGTGATTAGGACTGGGCACCCTGAGTGTTCTTTCATCAAGATCCACTCATCTAAGAGGGGCTGTCTCAATAATTGGAGCGGCTTCTCCCACTTGTGCCATTAATTGCTGATGTGCCTCGGTTTTTGAATCTGTAACAATTCTCCCATGAGAACGTGAGAGTAGGTGTGTGATACTCACATATTTTTCTCCTGGTTTTCACTGTTTATAGTCTAACTAGCTAACTCCAGTAGGGTTGATATCCCAAGGAAGCACAGTAGAATTTCCCAGACTGCCCAGAAGGGGTTCTGCTTCCACAAACAGGCAGCGTTCTGCCCACCCCACCCATATTTGCCCACTTACAAGTTCTTTTATATACATCGCTTTATTTGGTCTTCAATGTTCAATAACTTGATTAACTGTGGAAGCTGGGAACTGATTGGATGATAAATACAAGATACTAAAGTTCTTATTGCATAGGCCCCAGAGGGTCACAAAAAAAGATAGATCTTGTCTAAAGCGGCAAGATCTATCTATGGCCACACCACCCTGAATATGCCCAATCGCATCTGAAATGGCAAGATCCATTGCAGCATTGGAGTCCCCAGTCAGCATTGCAATTGCAGGCCCAGTGAGCCCAGGCAAGAGGCAGAAAACGTTCACTCTTGAGACCCTAATTAGTGAACTCATAGCTGCAGCTGACCTGAGACTGGGAGAGAAGACAGCCCAACCATCTAGAGTTTCCTATACAGACTAGAGAGTGGTGGCACATGCCTGTAGTCCCAGCTACTTGGAAGGCTGTGGTGGGAGCATCACTTGAGCCCAGGAGGTTGAGGCTACATAGTTGTGCCACTGCACTCCAGCCTGGGCGACAGAGTGAGACCCTGTCTCAAAAGGAAAAACAAAAAGGACCAGAGAGGAGAAGGGGGTAAATTGTAAAGTAATAGCATATTTACCAATTTCCTGTGAATTTGTCCAGAAAATAGTAGGTAGTGCAGAAATTTAACACCAAGCAAACAAGAGACCACTGCAGAAGAACTCGACATGCTGTACTTTAAGAAGTCCTCTGGAGTTAAGAACATCTGTGGCAGAATGCCCGCTGTGAATACCATTTCCAAGTGGAAATAATAAATGGGAAGGGAGAGTTAAGACCACCGCTCCCTATACAGCTTTTAATTTAGTCTTTCAGTCTCCTTCTTGTTTTACAGGGGGAAAAGTTTACATAAAGCTGAACTATAGAGAAGTCTTATCTAAGATTGGATGGCACAAATTCAATAGGGAGAGAGAATTAATGCAAATGAAACGAGTAGTTCTCTGTATTGTGAGTTTTCATTTTTGCTCTGTTGTCTCTTCTACAAAATGAAGACTAATTCCTGACCTTTCCTCCCTCAAAGAAGAATGTGTGCATGAGGAAAAATCAGGTGCCAAGGAAAAGCTGTCAGATGTGCAACACAGAATGTTCCCAAATGAATTTTATGTTAATTGTTCTGAGTCTTCCTTCACAAAGTCATTAACAGAAGCACACAAAAGCCCTTGCCACCAGTATTGTAGAGCTTCTTGACACAGCCAAAATCAGATATTCTTTTTTTAAAAAAGAAAGTCTTCAGCAAATTACAGTATAATTAGATATCAAAATTCTGGTTTCAATTTTCTCTAGACTATCTGAATGTTATTGTTGTTGTCATTATTTTTCATCATTTCTCAAAGTATTAAAATACAATTTGGTCAAACAATTACATAACCAATACCTGTGTTATCATAACCCAGAAACAATTTTCTGATATTGGCTTCAAGACAGAGGAGGGAGAGAAAAAAAGGAAAGAAGGAAGGAAAATAAAGGAAAAAAGAGGAGTAAGGGGAAGGGAAGGAGAAAGGGTAGACGGGAAGGAAAGAGAGAGAGAGAAAGTGGAAAGACAACAAAAGCTTATAGAGAAAACTGAAGTCACAACATCAGCTTGGCCTGTCTTTTCCCCACCCATCTCATTCTCCTTTCCAAATTATGTCTTTAAAAAACAATTTATCAGCTCCCTTTCCTCTTCATTTTTATTCCCAAATAAATTACAGTTCCGACAACATCTTTTTTTCATTAGACATTATAGTCAAAGTTTTATTTTCTGAAGCAAAAGACAAAAAGTGTCAAGGAGCTTTCCCTAAGGGAGACATCATAAACAGCCCACCTGACATCCCATTTCCTGTTCTAAAGCAGCTACAGCACCAGTACAGCTGATACTCAAGGTTCAGATCAGAAGAGGAGGCTTCTCACCCGGCAGCAGGGACCTGTGAGCATGGCATGCCCCGGCTTCCTGTGGGCACTTGTGATCTCCACCTGTCTTGGTAAGGAAGGCACATGTATTTACCTTAACTAGTATTCAATAGAACAGAGAAGTGGGAAGAAACATTAATCGTGCAGAAATCTAATCTCCTCATTGGGCCCAGATATTAGAGGCAAGAAAGTTGATGGATTTTGTCAGAGGTTTGGATCAAGAGGTAGAAAGCTGGGTTGCAATGGGAACAGGCTTGTGAGTCTGTTTCTCTCTTCCACATGATATCCCAGTGAAGTCCTTTCTCTCCTCTTTCCCACAGAATCCGGCATGGCCCAGACAGTCACTCAGTCTCAACCAGAGATGTCTGTGCAGGAGGCAGAGACCGTGACCCTGAGCTGCACATACGACACCAGTGACAGTGATTATTATTTGTTCTGGTACAAGCAGCCTCCCAGCAGGCAGATGATTCTCATTATTCGCCAAGAAGCTTATAAGCAACAGAATGCAACAGAGAATCGTTTCTCTGTGAACTTCCAGAAAGCAACCAAATCCTTCAGTCTCAAGATCTCAGACTCACAGCTGGGGGACGCCGCGATGTATTTCTGTGCTTATAGGAGCGCACAATGAAATAAGCAACAGGGAGAGGCTTACAGAAACCTCAGACCTCAGCATCTGTGTAAAGGTCAGGGGGAAGTGTTCAGGGTTATAGGAACACAAAGAGGAAATAATTGTCTTCACTAAAGGAAAAAAAAAATGTATCTGACTATAGGAAACACAGAGGGGATGTCTATCAGCTGTAATTTTTGAAATAGTAATAAAATAATGAATCCACACATGCTTTATAGATTTTCAAAATACCTTCACGTGTTAATTCATTAAACCTGCACAAGCCCGTGTGTTACATAGGTCAGATAACATATTCTAAGCATCACTGCTATCCAGAGAATCTTAGAGCTTGACCTAAAGCTCTATTCTTTTAGAATTATGTATTTTTGCTTTATTATTTTAATTACTATCTGTCTGTACATCCCATGATCATATCAAAGTCAATATATCCAAAAGGCCAGGCGCGGTGGCTCAAGCCTGTAATCCCAGCACTTTGGGAGGCCGAGACGGGCGGATCATGAGGTTAGGAGATCGAGACCATCCTGGCTAACACAGTGAAACCCCGTCTCTACTAAAAAATACAAAAAACTAGCCAGGCGTGGTTGCGGGCGCCTGTAGTCCCAGCTACTCGGGAGGCTGAGGCAGGAGAATGGCGTAAACCCGGGAGGCGGAGCTTGTAGTGAGCTGAGATCTGGCCACTGCACTCCAGCCTGGGCGACAGAGAGAGACTCCGTCTCAAAAAAATAAATAAATAAATAAATAAATAATATATATATATATATATATATATATATATATATATATATATATCCAAAACTGAATTTCTTACCATCTCCACAAGCCTTTATTTTTTCTTCTTTTTTTCCTCCTCAGCCTTGCTCAAGATTCAGGAACACAATAAAAGTTTGCTATTCCTGTGTTTCCAGTTTGGGGAATTTCTTCACCCTCGACTTTCCAGCCTGGGCTATCAGATTTTTATGCATACCTTATTACTTTCTAATTATAAAATGGTGCAAAAAAACCACTACATCATGTCAGACTCACTGTTTCCCATCCATCCATCATTCTTTCTGACTTTAACCTGGCTTCATCCTGTATTTCTTAACGTTCTTTAAAGCATCATTTGTCTTGACATAAGAAAGTAAGGAAAGAAAGCAAACAATTGTCAAGTAGGATTTCATGTACTGCTAGTACTCACCAGCAAATGCTAAAAAAAATTAAAAAATAAAAATAAAAAAGGAAGTTAACTTCTGGTAATGCTGTAATTGCTTCTGGTAAGGCAGTCTAGCAGGTGGTGACAATTTAGATAAACCTGGTCTAACAGTAAGGCCAAGCAGCTGCCATGGTCCAAGTCACCACACCTATGTCTTCTGAGACTTGGGAGAATTCTCAGAATTGGGAGATGCCTGGACCGTGAGAGGATTCTCCCTTATGCTAAGGGAAAAATTAAAATAAATGAAAAAAATAATGCCAACATTTCTTTTTATGCCCACAATTCCCCCAATACATCTCCTTCACTATTAAGCCTCTTGTGGAGCATTTTATTCCATCTGCTCACTGTGGGTGGTGAGAGGCAGTTTGGAATGACAAACTGCTGAAATAATTAAGTTCAATAAGCAGGCTGCAGAGTTTAGGTTGGGGGTCTGTTTGGAATGAGTGGTGAGAGCGACTGGATGTGGGAGATGCTAAGGGGAGGCCAAGACCAAACTGCGGAATCATAATTCAGATTGCTGAGTCATTTCCCAAACACAACAGCTTCTGTAACGCCACACCCTAGCCCAGCTCAGCACCTAGGCTTCTACTTGTCTGGAAAAGTAGGGTAGGCACCAATCAAAATAAAACCTTTCTCTCACACAAGGAAGACACCTTCAGGCTATTCAGGTTTTGCCCTCCCTTTTACCCCTGAGGCCCATCAGTCACGCAGACTTAGATTCAGGCTAGTTACCAAGTTTCATATCTAAACTCATTTCTTTCCATCCTTGCTTCTAGTGCTTTCATGCAGCTCCTCTCATTTGAATTAATAAATAATCATTCATCTACTCTGTCTACCTTCAATTGCGTCCCCTTTTAATTTGGTTTAGCTGTGTCCCCACTCAAATCTCAACTTGAATTGTATCTCCCAGAATTCCCACATGTTGTGGGAGGGAACCAGGGGGAGGTAATTGAAACACCGGGGCTGTTCTTTCCCATGCTATTCTCGTGATAGTGAATTAAGTCTCACAAGATCTGATGGGTTTATCAGGGGTTTCTGCCTTTGCTTCTTCCTCATTTTTCTCTTGCCGCCGCCATGTAAGAAATGCCTTTCACCTCCCACCATGATTCTGAGGCCTCCCCAGCCACGTGTAACTGTAAATCCAATTAAACCTCTTTTTCTTCCCAGTCTTGGGTATGTCTTTATCAGCAGCATGAAAACAGACTAAAATACACCCTTCAAACATTGCTTCACATAGCTGCCTGAGTGAGCATCCTATAATAAAAATCAGATCATGTACACATACCTCTGCCTCAATAAAGCCTCATTTCCCACAGAAAGGCCCTGATTATTTAGAATATAGGTCCGTCAAAGCAGAGGCCACCACTGTATTTCCAGCACTTACTATGCCTGATAGGGTAAATGGTCAGGGTCATCTATTCATGGATTAATTAGGCTGTCCCCTGCTTAGCAACTTTGCCTCATTTGTTGCTATATTCCCATCTCCCAACACCATACACGCTCAACCTCTCAGCAAATGAAATTGTTTCCTACATCTATGCCTTTGCCAGCATTGTCCCCTCAGCATGGAATGCCCATCCCCAACTAACCACTTGCCTATTATTTGAAAGGTTCGCAAGCCTCCTCTCTTCTCTGAATCCTTGTCCTGACCCTCTTGCACCGGTAGAACTGATCACTTTCTTCTTTATCTCCTAACTGAAACCCTAAGCATATTTCTAATGTGGCAAATCTAACACTTCATGGTGTTTATAGGTATTTTTCACTGTCTCCTCACTAAAATGCAAACTGTTAGTTACCAAGGACACAGTTTTACTCATTTCAATAGCAACTGTGCTTACAACAATCTTTAATTCACAGAAATGATTTTTTAAAGTTTTTTGAATGAAGGTAATTAATTGATGGGCATTTTCCTCATTAAACATTGTAGAGTAAAAATGGATAAATTTTCTATTTTGCTATCTCCTCTATAGTTGTGTCAACTCAGAATTCTGAGCTAACTCATAGGACTGTATGGCATGTCAAAAATTAATAGTAACAACAGTATCATGCTGATAATAAAAATATTAGTAGTAGCTAACAATTATTGAGTATCTATATGCACCCCATATTCTGAGAGGTGCATGACATGCCTTATATCATTTAGTAGTCCCAACAAATCCATGCTGTAGCTACTATTGATATTCTAATTTTATGTGAAGAATTAATATAAGTTCAAAGAGGCCAAAATGCCTAGAATCACACAATGTATGACACCTTAACCACTGGACTTTTTGCCTTCCCAAAGGGTGGCAAACTGCTATAGCATCTCAGTCTTATTAATGTAACAGACACATAGAACATAAGAAAGAAATTCATGAAGACAGTGCTGTATGCCATACATGCACTTGTAGTCCTCACTTTTTCTAGAGTAGTAATTGCAAGATGAGACTTATTTCAATTATCTTTATTAATAGAAGTTAAATGTAAAAATGACACTATTACCATTATTGTTTACATAGGAAATTTGTGCCTTTTTAACATTAGTTTGTAATTATTTGACTTGGGATTACACAATATTTTAAACTTCTTCAGTGCATTTTTCAATAGCGTTTAGGTTTAAAAATGCAGTCTTTGGCAGGGGCATTAATAAATATTTCAAATGTCATTTTGTATAACTCTATGAAGAATACAAGAGTTAAGAAGAAATTTCTAACCTTCCCAAGTTATCCAAATTTCCAAGTTATCATAGGAAAATCCTTCCTTTGTAACTTTTTAAACTTTTTTGTATATGGTTGGGTGTTTCTATGAAATCTGCTTTTCCATTTTTTTGCTTCAGTGAAAAACTAATATATTGTGAAAATGCTCCCATATAAACAAGCAGTTTTTCTATAGCATGAGTTTTCCATGGCTATATTATATTTTTGAAATATACTTCATTTTACTCAATAACTTGAGAGTGTTTTTTTTTTTTTTTTTTTTTTTCAGATGGAGTCTCACTCTGTCACCCAGGCTGGAGTGCAGTGGTGCAATCTTAGCTCACTGCAACCTCTGCCTCCCAGGTTCAGGCAATTCTCCTGCCTCAGCCTCCCGAGTAGCAGGGATTACAGGTGTGCACCACCCTGCACAGCTAATTTTTGAATTTTTAGTGGGGGTTTCCTTGTGTTGGCCAGGCTGGTCTCAAACTGCTGACCTCAATTGATCCGCCTACCTCGACCTCCTAAAGTGCTGGGTTTGCAGGCATGAGCCTCTGCGCCCGGCCTAACTTGAGTTATTGATCGAGTAAATCAACAAATACAGTAAGCATGATAAGTACATTGTTTCCAAACTGGAGCTATTATAAGTAAAACTGTAATTTTAAAAAGATGCTTGTACATAGAATAGTATGCAAGTAAGAGAGAGCCCAGATCAAAGTAACTGAAGCAAAACAAAACAAAACAAAAATCTGTTGGCTAATAAAACTGAAAAATCTGGGTTAACTACTTTAGGAAGGACTGGACTAAATGCTCAAATCATATCACCACAGCATGTCTCCATCGTTTAGCTCTTGTTTATATTGGCTTTACTCTGAAGCAAGCTCAGGCCCACGTGATGGCAAAGATGGCCACCAGGAGCCTCAGATTTGTGTCCTACTGTGTTAGTTTCCTCCTGCTGCTGTAACAAATTACCACAAAAATGATGGCTTAAACAATATTACTTTATTATCCTACAGTTTGGGAGCTCATAAGTCTCAGTGCACTAACACAAAGGTGTTGGCAGGGCTATGTTCCTTCTATAGGCTCTAGGGGAGACTGAGTGAAACGCTGAGCTTCCCCAGCTTCTAGAGGCTGCTGCATCCCTTGGCTCATGGACCTCTTCCATCTTCAAAACTAGAAATCACAGCACTGTGACCTCTACCACCGTTGTCACATCTCCTGTCACCTTCATGGACCGCCTGAGCCTTGACCCTTGAGATTACATTGCGATCCGCCAGATATTCCAGAATAGTCTTCTCATCTCAAGATTCTTGGTGAATCCCATTTTCTGAATCACATTTTCAAGAAAATTTGCCACATAAGGTAACATATTCACAGGTTCTGGGGATAGGTGGTGGACATTGCTATAGACCAAATGTTTGCATCCCTCAAAATTTGTATGTTGAACTCCTAATCCCCAAGGTAATGGTATTAAGAGAAAGGACCTCTGAGAGGTGATTAGGTCATGAGGGTGGAGTTCTCATGAGCGAGATTAGTGCTTTTATAAAAGAGGCCCCAGAGAGCTGCCTTGCTCTTTCCACCATGTGAGAGCACAGCAAGAAGGCACCATCTATGAACCAGGAAACGGCCCTCACCAGACACTGAATCTGCTGCTATCTTGATCTCGGATTTCCCAGCCTTAATTGTGAGAAATAAATGTTGGTTGTTAAAGCCACCCAGTCTATGGTATTTGGGGTATAACAGCCCCAATGGATGAGACAGACATCTTTGGAGAGCTATTACTCTCTTTACCATACCTGCCAAATTAACAACTCCAGCAGAAGAAAGAGGCTTCTTTTGTGATAATTCCAGAAAATGTCATGGGCTGACTTTGCTTAGACTAATTTCTTCAGATTTAGGAAACAGGCAGAGGTGGTTCCTCAAGGCAAATCCAAGATGCTACTAGAAGAGGAATGAATAACGGATACATAAAAATAACAGATGACCCCAATGCTATTAATTTCTTTCAAACTCCTTTTTGCCATCAGAAAGCAGTAATAAACTCACATATCAATTCCAATAAAATAATTTTTTAAATCGCCCAAACTTACCTTTCAACATAGCAAGCAAAAAGCAATGAATAAAATTGCTTCACCAAGACATGGAAGCTCTGTTGACCAGAAATTCAGCATAGATAGTTATTCAAGATAATTTCAATGTGTTCAGCAGATAAAGGGACAAGTAAGAACTCTTTAATGGCAACTTTAGCTGAGGGATGTGTTAAATTGTATATTTGGTAGACTGAAACTAAAGAATAAAAAAAGAGACAGCTTGATATAACTTTCTATGCCAAACCCAATGTTATACTCTAAATCTAAAACTCCAGAAAAAGTTTGAAAGCAACAAATATGAAGTCAGGAAAATCATTCTAAATTAGGTATAATCTTGAGCAACTATTTAGGTATAATCTTGAGCATTTCAGCTGTAGGTGAAAGTCTTATTTAATCAGCTCACATAGATTCTCACATGCTATGAATAATAGTTCATTTGGATATCTCTTAAAAACAAGGAGGGATAAAGACAGGAAGGAAGAAAGCTGGCAGGTAGTAAGAGCCAAAGTAAAGATATTATTTTGATTAAAATATACTCATTGTTGAGGTATCCACAAATATTTGAGAACACATTGAAGAAGTAAGACAGGTCAGAAAATATAAGTCTATGATCAGCACTTAGCAAAAACAGTTGAAGAGAAAGAAAGAGCAAACAAAAAATTGCTTAAAGCAACACAGATATTCAAAGATAAAGAATTAAAGCCGAAATAAATGTGACAGAAATGGAATGGAAGGAAAATGAGGATAAATATTTAAAAAGTTATGAAACATTGGCAAAAATAGCTGAAGAATGCAGAATAAAATGTCCCAGAAAACATTTATCAAAGGGTTATATTTTATTAGCATTCAGTAGTCACAAGGCAAGAAATATTATGATAGCTATAAATAAATACATGAGAATGTTTAAGGTTTTATGATGATCGCGGCTTTACTGTTCAATATATATTAAATAAACCACAAGTTATCTATAATACAGTTCTGAATAAAATTTAGGAAAAGTAGAGTCAAGTGCTTCAATATAGAAAAATACAGAAATAATTAACCATAATGCAGACAAAATGACACCCAGTTGTAGAGAGCACTGCAAGCATTGAAATATTCAGAATATTATTTGATTAAAAAATAAACTTATGTAAAGATACCCTAAGCAATGCCAAAGATACACACACACACACACACACACACACACACACACACACAGATACACACAACACACACACGCTATATATAGGAAGGAAGAAAGTTTCTTTATTCGGGGCACAGTTTACACATTACCTCATGTTTCTATGAGATGCTATAAGAAAAATTCTCTTAAGATTTACTACATGGATAATATATTTATATAGTATCTGTGTGTATGTATAGCAAACTCTAATATATATATATATGGATATATTACAGTCTTATAGACTATGAGAGTGAGAGTAAGAGAGAGAGAGAGAAGTGTATACCTACTTCCTCTCAAAAAGGCCATATTCTGGCAACTCCCTTACTCCCCATTCCCTACTATCCAATTTGATCTAGCCTTAGATTTCCCAGGAGGTTCTCTTCCAGAAAAATGCCTGTAGCTATAAAGTAATCTTCATCTTGGCTGTTTCAAATTTCAATGCAGGATTCCTATTGAGCCAATACCTTACCATTTTCTTTCCTTCGTGGAATTGTGCTTTGTCATGATGCAATAAGTTTTCTATTAAGTATATCATAAACAACAGTCTTACAGAATTCATCACTGGACATACTATAGCTTCTTTATTGGGGACACAGTTTACATATTACCTCATGTTTCTATGAGACGCTATAAGAACAATTTCTCTTAAGATTTACTGCATGGATAATTTGTACCTATACTTGTAGTTTGTTTTTATCATATGGATGAGGTAATTATCAAAGGACTGATTGTTTTCCTTCTTTACACTGACTGCGAATAAGTTCAGAGCCAATGTTAGCTTAACTCCAACTATAGAGGCTGATTTCATATATTTTGATTCCAAATCTAATTCAAGGTTTATGTTCCTGCCCTTATTTTTTTTCTTGATTTTCATATTTCTTTGCTGTTGTTTTTGTAGATTTTTCTGTGCTGTATACTTTTTTTCAAAGATAATTAAAACAGTTTGTGAATTCAGCGGGGTAGATAAATGAATGAGGCAGACAGAAAGGAAATGTACATGGTGGGGTAACAAACTTACATAATATGTAGATGCATATAAAAAGACATATGAAGAAAACAATTTCTCTAATATATCTAATCCTCCTTATGAACGATCCCATCCACCAAATAGTCAAGAAACTTAAATTTTATAAATTGCAATTAACAATGTCTCATTTTATTCAGGTTTAAAGAGTTCCTTTCACTTTAAATATTCAGTCCATTTAAGTTCAATTCCGTGTTAGGGCTGATGTAAAGTCTCTCTTAGATGACTCGGTCTCTTTAGGTGATATGTTTGGAATTCCACCACCTTACCCTTTTCTTTCCATGATGAAATTTAGGTGATAAGGGGAGACAGTAGAGTGTCACCTGAGGCAAAAAAAAAAAGGCTTAAATCCATGCATTGCCTTCTGGATCTTTTGGTCTGAGCAGCTGAGCAGCCAATCTACTCTGTTCCCTGTGTAGGTACCTATTTATGTATGGATTGTCCCACCCGGACTTTTGGGATTATGTGTTGACACCACTGCTGAAGCCAATTGTTTCAGCTGCTTGACTCCATCTCAAAGAGCCTCATCATGGGCACTTCTTTGTCCTTAGCCCAGGACTTTGCCAGGTCACTAGCCCTCTCAACTCTCTGCATCTACTTCCCGGACCCCTGGGGACTTCTGGATTCCCTGCACCTGTAAACAGACCACGGGGATTCTAGAAAGTAGCCTCTGACTCACGTAGCCAACCCTTGATTTTTCTCCAGGGCCATCTTCCCACACCATAAGTGAGACTTCCCCCAATACTTATCTAAATGCTTCTAGCCTTTCCTAACCCAATCAGTGTAGCAGACCAGGGGAAAGACCAGAGTCCTGACACCTAAGTTCCTTGTTCTGCCTCCATTTTTCTTTATCCTCTAGGACCCAAAACACTGACCTCCCTCTCTGTCCTGCACTTTCCTGTCAAACTTATGTAAAACTCTGTGATCAAGTCCAGCTGGCCTTATATATAATATCATAAAGAATATAATAAATAATTAAGAAAAAAGTGTTACACCTGAAAAAAACCTTACTTTTAAGCCAGTTCTCTTGTTAAGTAATCAAAAATCCAAATTTAGATGTCAGAGCTGAATATTAATTCTATTTCCATTCCTCTCAGAATAATCTAATCTCTCCCCACTCAAGACAGATAGATTCCTCAGAAGAATATAGATAAGGTTATGTATCTGAAAATGTAAAGGAGAAAAGAATATTAATACATTTCAAAAATATAATCTCACTTACAAGTAGAGGGAGCAAATATTTTATGTCTCCAAGAACACACATGGGAAAATCACCATAGATACTTTCAAAGAAAGTAAAAGACTGCCAAAATCATAAGAAATTAAGAAAATGAAGAAAAAGACAAGCCACAGACTGGGAGAAAATATTTGCAAAACACATATGTATTTTTTTAAGTGGTATCCAAAATGTACAAAGTATTCTTAAAACTCAACAATAAGCCGGGCATGGTGGCTCACGCCTGTAATCCCAGCACTTTGCTAGGCCAAGGTAGGCAAATCTCCTGAGGTCAGGAGTTTGAGACCAGTCTGGCCAACATGGCAAAACCCTGTCTCTACTAAAAATAGAAAAATTAGCCAGGCATGGTGGTGGTAGCCTGTAATCCCAGCTACTCGGGAGGCTGAGGCAGGAGAATCACTTGAAGCTGGGAGGTGGAGGTTGCAGTGAGCTGAGATTGGCCCATTGCACTCCAGCCTGGGCAACAGAGCAAGACTCCATCTCAAAAAATAAATAAATAAAATAAAATAAAACCCAACAATAAGAACACTTAAAACCCAATGAAAAAAATAGGCAAAGATCTGAACAGACACCTCACCAAACAAATTATATAGATGGTAAATAAGCACATGAAAAGATGCTTAACATCAAATATTATTAGGGAATTGCACATTAAAACAGTGACATATCACTACATGCCTATCAGAATGGCTAAAGTCCAAAACACTGAAACCATCAAATTTTGGTGAGGATATGGAGCAACAGGAACCCTTATTCACTGCTGGTAGAAATGCCACTTTGGAAGATAGTTCGGCAGTTACTCATAAAACTAAACGTTCTCTTAAGATATGATCCAGCAATCATGCTCCTTAATTTTAACTCAAGTGAGTTGAAAACTTTTGTCCCCATAAAAATCTGCATGAAAATGTTTGAAGTAGCTTTATTTATAATTGCTAAATCTTGAAATCAACCAAGATGTCCTTCAATAAGTGGATGTATCAACAAACTATGGTATATCCATACAATGAAATATTATTCAGTGATAAAAAGACATGACCAGGCCGGGTGCAGTGGCTCACGCCTGTAATCCCAGCACTTTGGGAGGCCAAGGCGGGCCGATCACCTGAGGTCAGGAGTTCGAGATCAGCCTGGGCAACATAGTGAAACCCCATCTCTACTAAAAATACAAAATCAGCCGGGTGTGGTGGCACATTCCTGTAATCCCAGCTACTCGGGAGGCTAAGGCAGGAGAATCACTTGAACCTGGGAGGCAGTGGATGAGGTGAGCCGAGATCGTGCCATTGCACTCCAGCCTAGGCAGCAAGAGTAAATCTCCATCTCACCAAAAAAAAAAAAAAAAAAAAAAAAGACATGACCACGAAAGACGTGGAGGAAACTTACCTGTATATTGCTAAGTGAAAGAAGCCAATCTGAAGACTGTATACTATATCGTTCCAACTATAAAACATTCTGGACAAAAACAAAACTATGGGGAGAGTATGCTGATCAGTGGTTGCCAAAGGTTTTGCAGGGAAGAAAGAAGGATGATAAATAGAACACAGGGAATTTTTAGACCAATGAAGCCATTCTGCACAATACTATAAGAGTTATAAGAGTGGATTATGTCATTACATACTTGTCAAAACTCATCTAATGTATAACATAAAGAGCAAAGTCTAATGTAAATTATGGGCTTTAGTTAATATATTAATATTGGCTTATCAATTGTAACACAAGTATGACATTAATGTAAGATATCGATAATAAGGGAAATGAGGAGGATGAGGGTTGAGGGGGTGTATAAGAGCTCTATATTTCCACTCAGTACTAATACATCACATGCTAGTCTTAATCTTTTTTTTTTTTTTTTTTTTTTTTTTTTTTTTTTTTTTTTTTTTTTAGGTGGAGTCTCACTCTGTTGCCCAGACTGGAGTGCAGTGGCACAATCTCAGTTCACTGCAAGCTCTGCCACCTCCCAGGTTCACGCCATTCTCCTGCCTCAGTCTCCTGAGTAGCTGGGACTACAGGCGCCTGCCACTATGCCCGGCTAATTTTTTGTATTTTTAGTAGAGATGGGGTTTCACCGTGTTAGCCAGGATGGTCTTGATCTCCTGACCTCATGATCCGCCCACCTCGGCCTCCCGAAGTGCTGGGATTACAAGCGTGAGTCATCGTGCCTGGCCAGCTATTTTTAATCTTAAAAAAGAAAATATATTCTAGCTACTGTATTTCACAATGCTATGATCATTCCTTGTCTTACTTAGTCCATTAAGGCTGCCATAACAATCATAGACTAGGTAGCTTATGAATTACAGAAATTTATTCTCAGTGTGGAGGCTGGGAAGCCCCAGGTCAAGACACCAATGGATTTGGTATCTGGTAAAGGCCCATTTCCTGGCTCATAAGTGACATTTTCTCAAGGCACCAATCTTATTGATGAGGGCTTTGCCCTCATGACATAGTCACTGCCCAATGGCACCACCTCCTAATGGCAATTAGGTTTCAACATTGAATTCCAAGGGGGAAGACAAACATTAAGATTGCAGCAGTCCTTTCCTCTCTATCAAATCCCTGCTTATCCATCTAGATCCTTAACAAATACAACTTAGACTATATAGCCCATAATGATCTACTTGACTAATCAACTCACATATGACTTCTTGACTCTGCCATATGGGCGACTTTTTAAAATATTGACTTATATTTCTATTTAATCATGTACAGGTTTATATGTGTCAATATTCAGAACCATGATTTACACACATAGAAACATATAAATTAAGCCATCATCATCACTTCCAATCATACACACACATGTTCATATACAGCATCCAATAAAGCATCCTATTTAAATTTGGTAATAAATAAATATTTACTACTTGAAAGATCAACTGACTAAAGAAAATAATGTATTCCAATTCATCCACTTTCCCAAAGGAGGGTTCTACACAACAATCACTAGTGTGTGCCTTTGGTCACAGTTTTAAGTAACAGCAAACAGTGAAAAACAAACAGAAAATGTCAGGCTGCTCTCATTTGCACTCCTGCTTCAGATATAAATGCTTTCAATTATTCTTCTAGCAAACCACATTGCAAATACCTAAAATTTCCTTTTGCCAGTTAGAGGTAAACTCAGTCTCCAATTTCTATCCATAGAAGAATTAAAGCAATTCTATTTGCATCCAGTGTGACCGAAGGCTGCCTTTCTCAAAAGATACCTATGTGGCCTCAGTAATCCAGATAAAAGGCTCACTCACTCAGTGTGGCTGCTGTACTTCTTGCCTCTTGTCTGTATAATCTACTGAAATTAGGTACCACAGCACTTTCTCTCCAACAAATCCATGGAAAGTAAGAAAAGATGTTGAACTACTCCAGGACTCCCAAATTCAGGTTCAAATTTTCTTTCATCATAGAAGTAGAAACTTCTGGTGAAACACGGTAATAGCTCAGCAGGAAGTCAGCACAAACCTCTAAAGGCAAAGCAGGAGGCCTGAGCCCTCCCCTCTCTCCCTCCCTCATAAGGAGCCCTGCTGAGGAGACTTCCATGGGGACAAGAGAGGAGAAATCGTTTTGCTACTCAGATCCCAGGACTGAGTGACATAGGAATGGAGGACCCAAAAATTTGAGTAAAATTCCTAGACCTTGGTTTCTGAAACTATCCTGACTCTAAGATTAAGCAACTTCTCTTCTTCCATTTCTTCTTATAAATCTCTCCTTGGGGAACTTTCCTGGGTGGATAAAACCTATCGAAGAGGGGAAACAGTTGTGGAGATTAAAGTTAGAAGAAAAAAAAAGTCTTTTTTTTTTTGTTTAATCCTATTTTCTCATTATTTATCTGAGGTAATCAAGATCCAGAGAAGTCCCTCCCTTGCCCTACATGGAATAAATAGCAGGGGATTCCACAAGGATTCTGTTCTTGCACTGACTCCCACCCCCAGTCTGTGTCTGCACTTCATACCAATCACTAAATATGTTATTAAATAGGAGGGAAAAAGTTGTGAATATCACCCTGGCCTAGATGGAAGCACACGATATACACAATACCATACTATAACAGATATTCTACTAGATATGAGAGAGTCGATACAGGCTAATGAAGAAACGAGAGGAAAAGATGAAAAAATTGACATCTAGAAGTATTCATGGCCGGGCGCAGTGGCTTAGGCCTGTAACCTCAGCACTTTGGGAGGCCGAGGCGGGTGGATCACGAGGTCAAGAGATCGAGACCATCCTGGCTAACACGGTGAAACTCCGTCCTACTAAAAATACAAAAAAATTAGCCGGGCGTGGTGGCGGGCGCCTGTAGTCCCAGCTTCTGGGGAGGCTGAGGCAGGAGAATGGCGTGAACCCGGGAGGCGGCGGAGCTTGCAGTGAGCGAGATCGCACCACTGCACTCCAGCCTGAGCGACAGAGCAGGACTCCATCTCAAAAAAAAAAAAAAAAAAGGAGTATTCATAGAATAAAAATCTAATAGGTAAGTAGGCATGAGTTAATCTGATCTTTCCTGTACCCCAAATTATTTTTCTGCCCCAGTGTCTAGGCTAGAATGTCTACTTCCTGCTCCTGCGCCTATAGTAATCTTAGTCTTTGTCTGAGAACTTGGTCAAACCAGAACCTTTAGGTACTGTGACCATCAGTTAATCCCTATGGATATTTTGCCCTAGTAATATTCTGGGCTAACATCTGTAGACTGCTTTGATTATTAACAAAACCAACAACGTGGAGCTTTAATGCACTCTCTAACTTGAATTCTTTGTCTTGTCTCTTTTACAACTGCATTCTCTCTGTGACACCAGGAATCGGCATTTTCCATCAAATACAGCAAACTTTAAACTCCTTTTTGACAGGAGGAAACACTTTCTGCTTAATGAAGGGGATGAAGCAGGTAACCCAGAGAGTATCTGCCACACCCGCCTCCTCTACAGTAGCTCAGAATTGCACTGTTTGATTATTTCTTGCCCATGTCCCTTGTTCCATCTTGGTTCATCCAAGTTCAGGTCTAGGAGGAAACATTGAAGGAGCTATGTGAATTTCAACAGGACTGATACTTTCCACCAAAGGCTATAGGAGACACAGATTTAAAGAGTGACTAGGGGATTAAACATAAGCATATATTGACAGTAATTCCTGCGTTGTCATCAAAGTGTGCTCATGTTTGTAGGCCAACTCTTAATGGTATTCAGACATTGAAAAACTGTAAAACCTTCATGAATTTTTAAGATAACTTCTAAAATATGTTAGTATTAGTTTAAATGCTTAAATAGCTACAAAGGTTGTAAATTCCACTGTAATATAAACATTGACATTTTCAAATAAAACTCGTAGAATAGCTTTTAAACATATCCAGTGAAACCTTAATACCAAAGTGACTTGATACCCATCAACACCCAGTTAAAATTCACAACAAGCTCCTCATTGACAATCGAAGACCTTATATTGCTCTTTACTTTCCTTGGAATCATATTTCCATTCAACTTCTCCTGCAGAACTTAATTTTAGTATATTTTTGTTTAAAGGCTTTTGTTGATCACCCAAAATGTCTGCAACAAAATCATGTATAAAATTGAAATTGCTTTTAAATTTTCTCTGACCATACTGCTCTAATTGCTAAAAATTACCTTTCTAGATTGAGTTATAAATATAATTATTGTTGATGTACCCTTGATTAAAACAACAAAAATATATTTCAATTTTAGTACATTTTAAACTTAAAGGTGAAAATTGTTTGGAAATGCATTTATTAAGAACATGCCTGGGGTCATATTTGTGGTTAATTAAAGGAGGTTTCCTTGACACCAATAAATTGTCCCTTTGTTTAATGTTCCAGAGATGTTTAAACTGCAAGGCATTGCTGCAAAAGGAGATTCCTTCTTGAATAAGGTTGGGAAAAAGCAATTGTGAAATCTGAGATAGGAAACGAGAACCACAGTCAAGTTCTTGAACAGATCACTTTTAGGAAGGATTACATACAGAAGTTGAAGATCTGGAAATTGATTCCCTTAAAATACATAACTGTTCCCTAGTTTGACAATCACTGCATTAGATTGCTCTCCACATTACTGGTTCATTCTCAGCCAGACTTCATGAAGCGGTGAGGTTTGAGGAAAATCAGCAAGAGGTTTTAATGACAGAGCCTTGAGTTTCAATAAACCTGATAAATTTCCTAAAACCTATTTGACATTTCTGGCTTGAAAGAATAGCTCCTGATGAATTAGAAAATTATGGGATATTGAGTTCTTGCATGACACAAAGTCATTTAAACATATATCTTTATCTTGGGAAAGACAGTTTAAATGTCATGGCCATTTATTAATAATACTGTGAAAAAAAGTTATCCCAATCCTGGAAAAAAGAAAAATGATGATTGCTAGTCTTTTTTTTCTCTATCTGCAAGAGCATTTTCAAGTAAGCACTTATCTGGCATTCTTGGGGATTGTAACTTTCTTGTCAGAGCATATTTACCTAGCAATCCATAACTGAGAAAAGGCTCACATAGTTTACATTCCTGTGGGTTGGAGGTTAATCTACAGAAATGGAAGAGTTTTGAGTTCATAGCCTGGAAAAAAAATTAACCCCAGATTATAGTGTCAACCCTAACAGCATTTTATTTTGCTGTCTATACAGTTATGTCTTTTTCCTGTAAACATTTGTGAAATTAGCTTTTTTAAGTTAATGATTAAGAATAGTAATAAAATGTGAACACAGGCTCCCTCCCTATTTGCATTATTATTATTATTTATTTTTTAGCACATTTAAGGCCATCCTGGCACTAAGTCAGAAAACTACTTCCTGATACCTAAACTATAAAATCCTTGTTTCATATACATCTGAATTAGGCAAAAATGTAGCTGCCTATTATTTATTTAATTTGATGTCTTAATATGTAAAGATTTTCTTTTCAGAAGAAATCTAATGGACCAGATGTCTTGAAACACTACTAATTATTTTTCAGTAGTATGAATATAGCCATGAAGGCAAAAGAAGGTAGATGATCAATTCATGTTAAGAGTTTCAAATTCCATGGACTAATTTATATCTTTCTCCACAACCACCTGGCACATTCTGGCTTTGAACAGATGCTTTACAAAAACATAATCTGTGGACATGGAGATCTTGCATAAAGCAAATTCTCTCTAATCCACAGCTTCACTGAGGGGTTTCGGTTTTCTAGGACAGAGTGACTGCTGGAGATGAAGAGATTCTATCAAATGTCAGTATAAAATTGTCTCTTACTTAAAATGCCCTCATTGATGTTATCCTGATACCCTTACTACAGAAGTTTATCATGATTCATCTAGGAGATACCAGAGAGTTCACTAGCCAATTCAAGAGCATGACTTCTCAAAATTCTCCACGTTTTCCTCCTTCCCTCCTAGCTACTACCACCTTCTCTCCTAGCTACTACCACCTTCTCCTGCCTTTGAAGGCTACAGCTTCTCTGCCAATTTCTTGAATTCTGGGGTTCCTAAGCCCTCTTCTATACTATCCACAGATTCTAGGCAATCTCACTGGCTCCTGAACATCAAATACCATTTAACTGCTCTAGACTGACAAATCTGTATCTCTAGCCAAGATTCTCCTTGGCACAGACACACTATTGAGCTCCCTATCTCATCACCCCATAGGTCCACCTTCTCTGTGTTCCCATCCTAGTAAACGAAGCCATCAGTGTCTCCAACATATTCTCCTTAGTCTAGCCAGAGTTATTATTTAAAAATACAAGTGCAATCAGTTTGCTCTCTTGCTTAAAACTAATCAGTGACTTCCAGTTTCCCAAAGGATGGAATCCCAAATCATTACTAAGGCTCACAAAGCCTTTCTTTCTCTAGCTTATTGCTCTGGTCTCATCTTTCATCTTTATTCTTCACCCATCTTGGACTGTGTGCTTAATATCTCCTGTTTACTTCCAGGTCCTCTCTCCATCCTTCTGCACCCTGCTCTGTGCCCCAGGTGACTGACCTGTAGGGATTATATCAATAAGCAATCTTGTCTTTTGGTTTCCAATAGGTTTTGGCCCAAGGGGAGCACACACAGAGAACAGAGAAAATAAGGAAATTAAGGTCAGGCTATACATTCCTCCAGCTTCCTCCCTCTGGGGCTGACACAGACTGACATTAACTCATAATCAGCTCCTTACGGTGGCCCCTCCAAACAGCCTGTGTATCTCCAGGTTTTAGTAATACTCCCTCCCTTCCATTCAAGGCCCAGAGTGATGCCAGTCCCAGGTTATAGCACTCTCTTTTATATGTTCCCTACTCCCTGCTTATATTTTTATAACTAGAGTCACATTTCTCAAATTACACAATTTCAGTATGCCATAAGTTTCCTACCAGATCCCTGATTGATACTGTCTGCTTTCAGATCCTAAAAGGTGTCAACTTCGGCTTAAATGTTACTTACTTCAGGAGGCCTCTTCTAGCCATCTTGACTTGGATGTAACCACCTGCTAAATTTCCCACAGTACCCTGTCCATCTCCTGACAGAATATCCTTCACACTTAGTGGCAATCATTGAATGAGTATTAGTGTCACCTTCTTTAAACAACAAACAATACTGTGTCAGAAAAATATAAAGCACAATTTGTTGGAAATACAAAAATAACTTGATAACATATTCATTTATGGGACACTTTAATATCTATTTCTCAGAGAGAGAAAGAGAGAGAAGATGATGGAAAAAAACTTTGTATTAAACATATAGCTACAGAACATTTACCAAAAAATGAGCGTACGATATGACTCAAAAAAAAATAGGAAAGAATCTATAAGCCACATTGTCTGAACCTAATGCAATAAAGCTAGAAACTAATAATTAAAAGATACCAAATAAATGAGTAGAAAGAGAATTAACCACTTATAATAGTCTAAAACATTTTCAGGTCAAAGAACTAAGAGTTAAAATTACATGCCATTAAAAATTAACACTAATAATGGTACTACATTAAAAAACTATATATTTGTTCAAAGCAATATTCACAAGAAAATGCATCCATCTATTAATAAAAAGTAAAACAAAGGAGCCAAATCTGGCAATTCAATAAATAAAAAAAAAATGAGCAAAATAAGCCAAAACAGAGAAGACGAAAGTTTAATGATAAAAGCAGGAGTTAATTTAATTGCAAAGCAATAATTAGAATGTACAAATAAAGACAATATTTCTGGCAAACCTGATAATAAAAAAGAAAACACAAATGTGCAATGTTAAGAATGCAAAAGGTGCTATAACCCCACACAAAAAAAGCAATTTTTCAAATCACCGGTTAGATCTTGATGAAATGGGTGGTGTTTAGAAATATGTAACTTTTTAATTTAAACTTCTCTACTTTCTAAAAATTTATACTATTTTACAATTCCAAAGTCAATATCAAATTGTAAAGAAAAAAATCCTGAATTCTGCCTCTTCTTCCTTCTTCACATATACAGCAAATAAATACTAGATATATACCACCTACTAGGTCTCGACTCTCCTATGTTTTCATCATTAAAGAAAAAACCATATTGCATTCCTACTATGTGCCAATCATTGCACTACATACTGGGAAATCAAAAATGACTACGAGAAATTCCCTGCCTTCAAGGAGTTCATAATCTAGTGGGAGAAACAGATAGGTGTACACACTGATTATAACACTGTGTGGTACCCGTGATAATGCATAATGATGATAGATGTCTTTACTGAGTTTCTGCTAAGTGTCAAGTACCTTCCATTCAGCTGAGATCTTGTCCTTTACCTCTAACTCTTACCAGGGCATTTTCACTTAATATTTCATTATCATCTCAATTTCAAAACACTTTCCATACTCAGATGCT
Source organism: Macaca thibetana thibetana (assembly GCF_024542745.1). Lineage (NCBI taxonomy): Eukaryota > Metazoa > Chordata > Mammalia > Primates > Cercopithecidae > Macaca > Macaca thibetana. The sequence continues at coordinate 85,545,776 of NC_065584.1, read as the reverse complement.
TCTCCAATTTCCCAGTTTATGTAAATGGCACCACATCCTCTTTTTATTCAGGCTTGAACCTTTTGAGTTTACAGTCAGGTACCAATGATTGTCAGTTTTTCCTTTGAAGTGCTATTGGATATATACTTTGCTTAGAATTCCCATGCCCACCACCTTATTCAAGTCCTTAGATTGTTCCCACCCAGTTGAAAGGGGTGTCCTCCTTCCTCTTCATTATTGAAGTATCTTTCTTGCTCTTCTCCCCTATCCTACCAGCTCCCAACCACCCTCTGACCCTGTGCACCATTGCCACACCCTTCTTTTTAAGATATCTTTTCATCATATCCCTCCACTATTCACAATCTTACAACAGTTTCTATTTTCTCATAAATATAAGCCATTTTAAGTAGCTTTCAGTGACTTCCATTATCTGCTCCTCATTTCACCAATTTATCCTCATTCCCAGACACTATTACCCAGACTGTTTTCTCTGTTAGCTGGATCATTCTTCACACTTTCTCAAAAACATGTCATCCTTACTCCTACCTCTCTATATTTCCTGAAATAGCCTTTAGTGCTCTCTCTCTCTATTTAAACATTATGTATTTTTTAGTCCTCAGCTCCTCCAAAGAGATTGTACTAAATTGCTATAGCCTTTCATAATTTCCCTCTCTTTTGACCTCACATACAGCACATATATTAAAAAGAAAATGCACCCAGTGCTATGCTGCTGTACAAAGCAGTGTAGTGCTTTGCACTGCTCACTTTAACTCCATGCACATTATTTTAATCTTTCTAACTAACTTACAACTCCATTAAGGCCAACACTAGATACTGTGGAATTATTTAATACCCCTACCCACCCCATCATTTATCACATTACTTGATATTGGTGGGTACTTGCTGGGTACATTTGAACATAAAGTCTTTTATTTCTTAATGTCTTTCATTTTCTCAAGTGTTCTTAAAGGCAAAAAGCAATGTTGGATGGTTTTATCAGTTATGCACAGTTCACGCAGGAAAAGAGATTTCAGTGGGACCTTGCTTAAGACAGTAGAGAATTTAGTTTAGGATTTAACAGGTCTAGAAATTAATGTAGAAAGCTGTCTCACAAAGGTCTATTATCCAGAATATATAAGGAACTTAAATAATTGAACAAGCAAAAAACAAATAACTCCATTTAAAAATGGGCAAAAGACATAAACAGACATTTCTCAAAATAATACACACAAGAGGCCAACCAACATATGTAAAAATGCTCAACATCACTAATCATCAGAGAAATGCAAATCAAAACCACAATGAGATACCATCTCACACTAGTCAGAATGGCTATTAAAAAGTCAAAAACAACAGATGCTTGCAAGGCTGTGGAGAGAAGGGAACACTTACACACTGTTGATGGGAAGGTAAATTAGTTCAGCCACTGTGAAAAGTAGTTTGGAGATCTCACAAAGAACTTAAAACACACCTACCATTCAACCCAGCAATCCCATTACAGTGTAGATATCCAAAAGAAATCAAATAGTTCTACCCCAAAAAGACACATATACTCCTATGTTTATTGCAGCACTATTTACAACAGCAAAGAAATGAAATCAACCTAGGTGCCCAGCAATGGTGAATTGGATTTTTTAAATGTGGTGCTACATATACACTATGTCATACTATGCAGTCATAAAAAGAACGAAACCATGTCCTTTGCAGCAGCGTGAATGGAGCTGGAGGCCATTATCCTAAGCAAATTAATGCGGGGACAGAAAAACAAATACTCTGTGTTCTCACTTATAAGTGGGAGCTAAACATTGGGTAAACATGGACATAAACATGGCAACAATAGAAATTGGAGACTACTAGAGGAAGAAGGAAGGGAGTGGAGCAAGGGCTGAAATACTAACTTTTAGGCACTATGCTCGCTGTATTAGTTCCTTTTCATGCTGCTGATAAAAACATGCTCAAGACTGGGTAATTTATAGAGAAAAAGAGGTTTAGTGGACTAACACTTCCATGTGGCTGCGGAGGCCTCACAATCATGGCAGAAGGTAAAAGATACATCTTAAATGGTGGCAGGCAAGAGAAAAATGAGCGCCAAGGGAACGTGGAAGCCCCATCTGAAAGTGGAAACCATCAGATCTCATGAGACTTTTTCACTACCAGGAGAACAGTATGGCTGAAACTGCCCCTGTGATTCAATTATCTCTCACTGGGTCTCTCCCACAACACATGGGAATTATAGTTGCTACAATTCAAGATATTTGGGTGGGGACACAGCCAAACCATATCACTCACTATCCGGGTGATGGCATCATTGGTGCCCCAATCCTCAGCATCATGCAATATACCCAGATAACAAACCTGCACTTTTTTACCCCCTGAATCTAAAATAAAAGTTGAAGGGAAAAAAAGAAAGCTGTCCGACATTGATTGCAGTGAGTATAATGGGTGACAAATTACTGCCCCCAACCTGTAGCCTCCAAATCCTAACAGAAATCTGTTACATACATACAGAGAAGAACGGGATTGAGCATTAGCTCAGTAATCAGGTGGGCTGAATCCCAACTCCGTCCCTTTCCAGCTGCATATCATAAACTTATTGTTTGACCTCTGTAAGCCTGTAAAATCTGTAAGCCTGTAAGATCTGTAAAATCCAGATATTGTGAGAATTAAATGAGATTATGCACTCACTTAGCATAGTGCCTGGCATAGAGTACAGCTCAATACATGTTAGTTATTGTTATCATCTTTTGTCCTTTCTTCCACAACTTTGTGTAGTAAGTGTCTGAGGAACTGAAGAAAATGCGATGTGTTCAACATGGTACAGAAAAGGTACACCATGTGCAGAGGGTCAAGGTGAGTCATAGACTAACCCAGTTCACAGGAGTAGCTACTCAGGTTAGAGGAGTCCTAAAGAAATAAAAGCCTTCCTTCCCTCCCACTCTCCCTCCGTCAATAGTCCACAGAGATGAGATAATGCAACTGTGGTGGGCACCTACCATTTTGTTCACTTAGAATAGCAACTTATTCCGGGTAAAATATAAATTCTAACCATGTACTATGAATGGAGACTGCTATCTTACCTATGAATGGAATGATGAATGACCCAGAGGTGTATGCCTGACCCAGCTGAACCAATCATATTATGTGTACACCACTCTAGTCACAAATAGGCCCCTGGAGGGGAACCTGGCTCAGATTGAAGCAATCAAAGCCTTACCTCAATATTTTTAAATCTGGGATCAGAAAGGAGCCTCAGTACTTCTTTGGTGGCTACACTGTGAGATGAATCTCAACCAGAAAATATTTACAAACATGCCTCCTGCTTCGTGCTGGAATCTGGTCTGAGGAATGAAACTAAGACACAGAATGAAAAGTCTTGAAGGATTAAGTTCCCTGGCACCCTGGATGCCTGAAGTTCAGATACACTTCTGCTCTTGCCAAGGTTATTGGAGTCAATGCATTTCTCTTCTTGCCTAAGCTCATTTGAGTTACATTTCTGTCACTTGTAAAATTTCCTCACTGAATCAATCAATGTTTCAACGAGATGTGAAAGAGTTAATTTACCAGGAAATTTTTAGGAACACCTTGCTGGCTTACAAGAAGCATCAATTCTAATTACTTTCTCAGGAATTTCTCTAAGTATCCTGAAGAGGGCACTGTTTCCATTCATAACTTCTGTCCAAACCAACCCCCACTCTTTTTTTTTTTTTAATTTTTCTTTTTCTTTCTTTTTTCTCTCTCTCTTTTTTTTTTTTTTATGAAAGGGAGGGACTGCAGGATATGATTCTAATTGGTTGGAACATCTTTTGAAATCGTGTTTCTGTAGAGAAAAAAAAATTACTATATTTGGATAGCCCTGGCCAGCTTTCAAGGCTCCTAAATCTGAGTCTTCAGTGAACTGGACAGAAAAAAAAAAAAAAAATGAAGAAGCTACTAGCAGTGATTCTGTGGCTTCAACTAGACTGTGAGCTGGGGGTTCATTGAAAAGGGAGCCATGGGAGGAAAGGAATTGTCCATACAATGTTTGGGGGTAGAGACAAGATTCAATGCAACTCATTTGGGTTCCCTGGGGAGGAACAGGATTATTGGGGTAACCAGCAAATGCCTCCTTCTGAAATGTTCTCTTTGGACAGGGTTAAGTGGAGAGCTGAAAGTGGGACAAAACCCTCTGTTCCTGAGCACGCAGGAGGGAAAAAACTATACCATCTACTGCAATTATTCAACCGCTTCAGACAGACTGTATTGGTACAGGCAGGATCCTGGGAAAAGTCTGGAATCTCTGTTTGTGTTGCTGTCAAATGGAGCAGTGAAGCAGGAGGGACGATTAATGGCCTCACTTGACACCAAAGCCCGTCTCAGCAGCCTGCATATCACAGCCGCCCTGCAAGACCTCTCTGCCACCTACTTCTGCGCCGTGGACACACAGTGCTCCCCCGACGCCGCTAGTCTGTACCCAAACCTGCAGCTGGTGGGCCCACTCCTGCTGCAGGAACTATGACTGTGAGGCTTCCTTCACTGTCTGCGCATTTCTTTCTGCAAGGAAAATTCTGAAATGGGTGAAAAAAGATGCTGTTTTATTTTCTTAACTGTGGAACATTTTTTAAAAGGAAAATGTATTCAAGCTGAGGGTAGAATCCTAAACATGTATTTCCTGAGACTATGAGGTCTCATCCTTTACTGCCTCACAGTCAGAATTTGTTAGTCTTCCATTACGGAATGATTGTACATGTAGTGCAACTGTCACAAATAATTCCTATGAAATATGGAATTATTATTTGTTTTATATATGAATGTAACATATGGCATTTACCAATGAAAGAAAGAAAGAATAAATGTTTTATAAAAGAATGTCATATTTAGTCGGGCGTGGAAGCCAGCGCCTGTAGTCCCAGCTACTCGGGAGGCTGAGGCAGGAGAATGGCGTGAACTCGGGAGGCGGAGCTCATAGTGAGTGGAGATTGCGCCACTGCACTCCAGCCTGGGTGACAGAGCGAGACTCTGTCTCAAAAAATAAATAAATAAATAAATAAATAAATAATGTTCGCGGCCAGGCGCGGTGGCTCAAGCCTGTAATCCCAGCACTTTGGGAGGCCGAGACGGGCGGATCACGAGGTCAGGAGATCGAGACCATCCTGGCTAACACGATGAAACCCCGTCTCTACTAAAAAATACAAAAAAAAAAAAAAAAATTAGCCGGGCGACGTGGCCGGCTCCTGTAGTCCCAGCTACTCGGGAGGCTGAGGCAAGAGAATGGCGGGAACCCGGGAGGCGGAGCTTGCGGTGAGCCGAGATCGCGCCACTGCACTCCAGCCTGGGCGACAGAGCGAGACTCCGTCTCAAAAAAAAAAAAAAAAAAAAAGTTCGATGTGAAGTTCCTTACCTAGCGTTTCCTGCTAAAATATTGACTACAGTAGTCAGATAATATCCATGTGATCTAAGTACCTGTTTATCTCAAAGTGTGGAGAATCTCTGGGAAATGTATCCTTTGGCTGGATTTACTCCAAAACTATCTGAGTGTCCTTGCCAATCAGAAGAACATCATATTTTTCCTATATTATTTGCCAGTTTCCTCTTCTCCTCCCTCCATTTTTTTTTTGGAATTGTTTTGCTACACTGTAGAACTTATATTAAACTTTATTTCCCATTGCAGATTAGATTAGAATGAATTTCACTTCCAGGAAAATTGTCTTATAAGAAATCCCCAATTTGAATGTTATAAAAAAATAACTGAAAATAACTTTTCCTGTCCCACTAAAGAGATAAACTAGTCAGTACCTTCAGATATCAATTGCATCACATTTTCACCCCAAAATTCTAGAAAAATAATAAACTTGATTCAGTCAGGCTTTTAAGCGACAATATTTCAGAAATTATCATTACAATGTAAAGGCTGACCTTAACATTTCAACATTTGGACCCTCCTAAGGAAAATCACCTTAAAACCATTTAAAAACTAAAAGTACTTATATCTCTAAATTGCCCCTAGAGTCTTACAAGCAAATCAACTTCTGCAGCAATTTGTTGGCAGATTATGAAAAGTCAGCCACAGCAGTGTACAGACCGAAAGCTCCTGCTACCCCTCAGAGCCTCCAGCAGGGACTATAATAACTTCCACATTTAGATAAAATAAAATTTGGCATGAAAAACTGACTAGTTCCATCATCCTTTGAGTCAAGCAGAGGCTTCACTCTGACCGAGTAGGCTGAAAAAACTTTGACTTTGTATTTATAAATACTCATAACGTATCTTAAATTTCATGTTTCTTGACCTGTTACCAAAGCAAGTTTCCTTGTCAATGGCTGATTGTTAGGAAATTTTTATTTTGCATTGATGATCTTATTTGTTGTGTTGTTACATAATCAGACAACAGGATGTTACATCAGATTTTCTATAACCTTTCTGGAGCATTTAACAGCATGTCTTCACATACTCATTTTCATGCTGAAAACAGTTTCACAAGGAAACCATTCATGACAGGGAAAAAATATTGCTCAGTCCAATCTAATTAACTGAAGGAACAATAACCACTTAAGTCCCCAAATCTCTTCCTTCTTAGAGAGAACTCTTGGATTCTGAAGATGAACTTTTATATCTTCTTCAGATCAAGAATATAAACTAACCCTAAAACAAATGAATAGAACTGAGAATTTCATTAATTTGATCTTTAGAACATAAAAACTAAGTTCTTTCCACTTTGCCTTCCCAATTTTCCTGACTCCTTCCCAACTTATGAGTATATAGATTTTTTGCTTTCTTTTCCTAGAATCACTTACTGTCACTGAAAATATATCATTAAACCTTATTCTTGAAGAAACAATACATACATTCAAAATTGAACCAGCTGATTTTAAGGGTGTGATGGTGTAGTAAGAAAATATTATCAAAGGTGACAATCTCCAACATATTAGAGCGTGCTAAACCAAATACGTTGTTCCCCGAGTTGGACCTTTAGGAATGTTTCTGGTGACTCTAAGCTTCCGGCACTTGCTGTCCATGACCAGAGCTTCTACTAACAAGAAGTTCCATAAAATACTTGGACCCATCATAATCAGATACACCAGTTGCCAAGTCCACTTACCACAAAGATTAGAAAAGGAGACATTTTTCTGAATTGTGCTATTTATGTCCCAGAAAAGGCATTTGAGACGAATAATTCTCCTTTGAGTATTTCTTTCACCCTGTCTCATACGTTTTGCTGTGAACTAGTCTCTTTTTCACTGCTTTTAATACAGTTGGTTATTTTTTCTTTTAATAGTGTGTCTGCTTCAAGGCTTATCTATAAGTTGTTTCTTAATATCAAAAGAATTAACATTTTTATTTTTACTAAATTATGATCAGAGAATGCACCTCTATGAGCTGTACTTTTTTAAAACTTTCATTAAGATTTACTTGAAGCCCAAGTACATAATCATAATAATTATATTCGAAAGCTATGAATTTATATATGTATGTGTGTCTATATATTCAACTTTTTTGATCATATCATTAAATCTTTCTATGTCCTTGTTTTTGTTTTCTAAAATCTGTCACATTCTGAAAAAGACTATTGAAATCTTTCACTTATTTTGTCAAGTTTTGCAAATTGCTTTTGCTTTATTTATCTAGCTGCAATGTTTTTGGTGTATATGGTTTATGACTTACATCTCTTCAGATAGTCTTTTTAGCATTAGTAATGTCCAAGAAATTATTCATTTCTTCTAGATTTTCATCATTATATAAAGTCCTTCATCCTGTGTGGTACAGTCTGATATTTTTTCCTCAATATCCATTCTGCTGTCTTCCCCTCTTTTACTCTGCCCCAGAATAAAATCTGTGTTGCCCAGATCTCCTTACAGCTAAGTATTTGCATGAACTAAGTTCTGTTCAATGAAATCTAAGTGTACATGTCAGATGCACCTTCTAGGAATTTCTCTAAGACTCAGCATGCACGCTCTTCCATCTTTCCCAGCTACCTTGCCTCCCATCTCCTTTCCTGCTGGACTTGTTGATCCTCTGAGATTCAAGCACATCCTTCACTTAGTCTATGCACTATATACCTTCCTCAATGAGGTCCCTGTGGCAGGGACATGGTTCTCATTTTCCAGCTACTTTCCATGAGCTCCCTCAAGCCAGCAAATATTTTTAGAAGATATTTTTAGAAGACAACATTTTAAAAGACCATAGTGTCCTTTCTACTCTACTGTGTCTGCAATATGTTGCAATAGAACATTTCACAAAGCTAGATCTTCTCAGAGCTCCGGATGGGAAGCAGGCAAAAGCTCTTTTTGCAGTGGACAGTCAACCTATCTTGTGGTTTCTACCATCTGCCTTACTAGCTCAGGGTTTTAGACAGGATTTGTGACTTTTAAAAACTGCCTTGAAACCTCAGGCTCTGCTCGACATATAAATTCTCAAAAGAAAAATTACCAAGTACCTGGCTCTTGCAACTCAAAATAATGCCTTATTTCAGGATACCTTTTCCTCCTAAGACTTTTTAAGTCCATTTTGAATACAAAATCAATAATTTGACCCTTTGATCTCACTGGATCCTTTCACAATCTCACTTTACTGGACCAATAAGATTCATCCTCAAAATTTATGGCAAGAGATTTAAAAGGGAAAAAAATGGATTTCAAAGAAGGAAACTATCATATTTGAAACTGTTAGCCCACTCCATTTAGATTCAGAGATTCTAATAATGTAATAGTGTGAACACCAGATTTGGTATCAAAAAGAATTCCTGAGTATTCAAACTCTTCTATTATGAGCTCTATACCCTTAGGGAAGTTTCATAATGTATTTAAGTCTACTTTTCTCATAAAAAATATGGAAAAATTAATAACCACTTTCTAAAGTTTATATGACATTTAAAATGAGATGGTGTATATGTAAAGTAAACAGCACACATACTGGATCTTCTAGAACAGTGTTTACTAGAGAAAATTCATAAAGACAAGAGAAAGAGCAGGTGTGTGGTTTCCCCAGGGGCAGCACGCACCCTACATTCTGAAACAGCACACAGCAATGTAGCATGGCCAATGTGAGACCCTAAGAAAGAGAACCCAGTCTTGAGCCATGGAACTTTAAGGCTGCATTACTGGGGAAGCACTAGGCCTTACTGTAGTATGTGGGCTGGGCTCCAAACTATATGATTATAGCAAAATCAAGGAAATCCGCAGCCTCCAGTCCTGATCTGCCACCTCAGCTGTCTTACAAAATTTACTGCCTGAAGCTCTAGTCTGGGTCTCTATTAGGAGAGCCAGTTCCTTCTCTGGAAGGTCACCCTGCAGGGAATCCATTACCCTTACCTCTCAGTGTGTGAAATTCACTAGCACAGAGCCTGGCATGTAGTTGGTATAAATGTGGAATGAATGCGTGCAGCCATGGAGGACAATGTCTTCAGTCCCTTTGTAATGCAGAAAGTGTGCTTGTTCTCAGATCAAATAATTAACTTATTCAACAAGTGTTTGTGGGTATCTACTAGGTACCAGGCTCTCTTCTAGATACTTGAGCTATCTGCTTTTAAAAAATGCACAAAGATAATCAGATTTTATAGAAAATACATTCTAGTAAGCATTAACCAAAATAAGTAAATTACTATATGGTTTATGACTTATATCTCTTCAGAGAGTCTCTTTAGCATTAATATATTCTGCATTAAAATATATAAGAAGATAAGTCTATGGAGACAAGAATCAGAGCAAGTTAGGAGATAGGGAATTCTGAAGGGGGCCACAGAAGGGTGGTTCCCTTGTAATTTTAGGTAAAGTGTCAGAGCAGGCTCACTGGAAGGATAACATTTGAGCAAAATTGAAGATGAGAGAGTGAATCTTGCATATATTTGGGTCAAGTTTTCCAAGCAGAGTCCAGTCCTAAATTAGGAAATGCCTAACATGTTCTAGAACTAGGTGGAATGAGAAGCCATAGGAAGACTTTGAGAAAGGAGTGATATAATCTGACTTCCATGTAAAAGTCTCACTCTGGCTGCCGTGCTGAGAATAGACTGCAGGTCGTCAAGATGAAAGTGAGGAAGATTGTTGTATTAACATCAGAACCGAAGATATCTGGTGTTACTCTGAGCACAGAGGCTTCTTCCACCAGAAAAGCTCCTTGAAGAGCAGCTATTGTTACTGCTCCTGCTGATGGAAAAGGGGCTAAAGACATATCTGATAGCCTTTCTGTAGATCTGTTGACTGCAGGTGACCTGTGAGTTTAGGGGCAAATGACAGGAAGGAGTCTTAATTTCAGACACAAGAAGGTCTGTTGTAAAAGCATCTTCCAGAAGGCAATATTTGTGCTTTCTTCTGTTGTGTAAGACTCCCTACTCAAATCTAGGCATTTTGAGGACCTTAGAAAATTGTGCTATGGTGATAAAGGTAATGGAAGTCGGAGCAGAGGGAAAATAAAAATCCACATGCCTCTGTGAAAGCCTATGTAATAAAGATCTCTGCTGTCTCATCGATCTGAACAGGGTGGAATAATCAAAAAATGGACAAGAACGCTCAGTCCCTGAGCTACCAGGAGACATAGGCCTTTAGCGGGACTGCCTATGTAATTTACGGGACCCAGTACAAAATGAAAATGCAAAACTTCCTAAGAATTTGAAGACTGCAACAGCGGAGCATTAAAACATGAGTTCTATGAGACTGTACAGGTTTCTTACTGAAGCTGGCCCTGATCATTAGTTTGGAATGCCATCACTCAAACAAATTATTCAGATATCGATGTTACAGGCAGGAGTATGGGAAAGACCTTACATTAATTTGATAACAATTCAACCTAGTGGCATACAGAGTGAGGGCAAATTAACTGAGTAGCTTGGTGTAGAAAAGAAGCACCTCACCTCCTCAAATTACCTCTGAGATGGTGAGATGTCCTGTTCTTTCAACATCTACATATTTATTATAAACTCTTCACCTAGGACCATAGCAGTGGCAGAGATCCAGATGCTTGGAGGGATCTATTTGCACAGGAAAAACTATGCATAAAGACGTTAATAGTCAAACCAAATAAGGGGTTGAGTTGTACCGTGAGCTTTTTTTACAACTTCAAAGTGGGAAACATTTATTGCCCTTACTCATGGAGCTGTCTAGAGAGTAACTTTGTACTCTCCTGAACATTTCAGAGTTCTACCCTCATTAGAGAAACTGTACTATTACTATTTTATTTTGAAAATATTTTTTAAAATGGGGGTCTCACTGTGTTGTTCAGGCTGACCTCAAACTCTTGAGCTCCAGCTGTCCTCCTGCCTCAGCCTCCAGAGCTGGGACTCCAGGTATGCACCACCCCACCCAGCCACTGCGTCACTATTAAAAATCATTTAGCATAGCCAGGCTGAGTGCGGTGGCTCATGCCTATAATCCCAGCACTTTGGGAGGCCAAGGTGGGTGGATCACCTGAGGTCAGGAGTTCAAGACCAGCCTGACCAATATGGTGAAACCCCGTCTCTACTAAAAAAAAAATTAGCCTGGCATGGTGGCACCCACCTGAAATCCCAGCTACTCAGGAGGCTAGGGCAGGAGAATTGCTTGAACCCAGGAGGCGGAGGTTGCAGTGAGCCGAGATCACACCACTGCACTCTAGTCTGGGCAACAGAGTGAGACTCCGTCTTAGAAGAAAAAAAAAAATCATTTAGCATAGCCAATCTGGGGCTTTCTGCTGAGATCCTTTGTTGACTTCTCTTCTAAGGCAAAGAGCAGGGATATAAGGAAGTAACACTTCAAAAGATGGATGTTCTAGTTGAATTCCTAGGCTCTGAAATCAAATACTTAATTCACTTATTGACTGATTAATTTATCCAACAAATATTAAACTTGACAGACCCTTATACTGTCTGGAGTCTAGTAAATAACTATTGAATAAGCTGTAAACAGACAGTCAAGTCCTGTGGACTCAGAGAATAAAGAGGCAGATCAGATATTGAATCCTGGCTTCACCACTTTTGAGCAGTGTGACCTGGAGCAATTTGTTTATCCTCTCTGATCATCAATTTCCTCATCTATAAAATGGGAACAATAATATTAACGCCTACTTTTCACAGTCATGTGGATTAATGTACGCAAAGCCTCTGGTTCATCACTCAGCACTCAGTAAATATTAGCTATCATCGTCATCATCACTAATTTCTATTGATTTAACTAGACACCGAAAGGGCAGCATGTGTCTCACAAGTCAGAGCTTCCCTCTTCTAACCACTAATTCAAAAAGAATTCTAAGTAATGCTTAGAGTTCACTCCTTAGCCCAAAACAGGATGGCATTGTGTTGTGCTTTGTTTTCTTTCTTCCTCCAGTGCAGAAACACTTGTGTGTTTTGGCTCATTAAAGATTTAAAAGATTCCTACACGTAGTCATGCCAAGTACTTGTATATACCTCTAAGAACCCAGTAGGTCTAGTGATCCTAGAGTCTCACATCTGAAAGAGGAACCAGTACTAAAAGACAAACTTCCCAAAATCTAAAGAAGGGAAGTGCAATCAATGGTATGAGGTAGAAGCCTCAGTCCTGGGAGAGACAGCCCATGCAAGCCAGGAGAGATCATGGGTTCTCCACAGTCGCCAGCACTGGAACAGCCATGATCAGTGCCTCCACTTCAATGCTTGCGAGATTGTTACTCTCTGGTGAGCAAAATGACAGTTTAAAATTTTGACTGTTTTATAATTTCTCTTATTTCTCATTTTATTACTTAGAGTCAATGTCGTTTCCATTCATTCTAATGAAAACCTTGGCTTTCCAGGAAGAACCACTAGAGACTCAGTGACCTAGACACAGGGATATGTGACCCTTTCTTCAGGGGCACACCTGACATTGAACTGTACATACAAAATGGGTAGGTACCTGCCTCTTGTTGTATGTCAAATATCCCAAGGAGATATCAAAATGCCTTGTCTCTGAGGCATCATGATAAATGAAAAGGAAGATTGCAAAGATTTCAGGCCCATTAGGTTAAGATTAAAACCTCTTTCCACTTGCAGAAAACCTCTATCCAAGCACTAGGCGAAGCACATGAGACTGCATCTTTGAAATGGTGAAAGGAAAGATTTGTCAAAACCTTGCCCATATCTGTCCTCTAATTATAGCTCACTGATCAAAACTATAAGCTCAGTAATGTAATGAAGGAAAGTTCTTTGACGTCAGTTATTTAAAATATGTACAATGTGATTTTCTGATAATACCTTTGTATTTAAAATGTAAATTACCCTTAAAATTAAAATAAATCAGTAACTGTTTTAGTCCATTTTGTGCTGCTATAATAGAATACCTGAGAATGTGTAACTTATGAAGAACAGAGACTTATTTCTTACAGTTTTGGAAGATGGGAAATCAAAGATCCTGGGGCCTGCATCTGGGGAGGGCCTTCTTGCTGCACCATACTATGGCCAAAGGCAGAGGGCAAGAGAGTGCGTGCAAGGAGACACAGGTAAAGTGCCAAACTCATTCTTTTATCAGGAACCCGCTCCCAAGGTATCTAACCCACTCCCGTGATAATGTCACTAATCTATTCATGAGGACAGAGCTCTCATGAGCTTTTAAAGGTCCCGCCTCTCAACACTGTTGCATTGGGGATTAAATTTCCAACATGTGAACTTTGGGGGACACATTCAAACCATAACAATAATAAAACATTAATATTCCTGGGGAAAATGAGCAGTTCACAAAAAGTAGCACAAATGGACACTTTATAAAGAGGTATACAAATTCTTTAGTCATCAAAGAAACATAAAAAACAATGTGATTCATTTTTTCCAGCTATCAAAATAGTGGTTACTGACACACACACACACACACACACACACACACATATCATGAAATTTTTTTTTTCTGTTACTCCAAGAACCTCCTCTGGCACCATGAGTCTTGAGCCATTTATTATATAACCAGAAATAAAGACTGCAAATACTCAGCTGTAAGCCAAGCCACTTCTAGTCTAAGTGCAAGATTGAATATTTGAAGTGAAATATTTCCATTTCTGAGAAACCAGATAAAATTATGCCAGGACTGAGGAAGAAAAAAAGAGAAAAAAACAAACAGTCAAAAAAAAAAAACAAAAACAAAGCTAAGTAGACTTTGCAAAATGACTTCCATTGAATTGCACCATCATTATCAAATAGATCTTCAAGACCAGACAAAAAAGGAATAAGTGTCCCCTCAGCACTACCCTTTTCTAGAAGAGACAACCAAAAATATCTTGATTCACTACCGTTTTCAGTAAAAAATTTTGCAAATGTGAAAAATGGTAATAACAGGACCAATCAAACAACAGACAGTCCTGAGAGGTTACTGCTCTTTTACTGTAATGCTAAACTTTGAAATGTGAATGCTAAGTCTTTGTTAACACAATTATAATAATAATTACATTTTAGATAGAATTTCATATTTATTCTTGTATTTTTGAAGTTAATTCTATTTTTCGATATTCAGATTCAGCTTTAGCTTCGCCCAGATATTGACTTTAACACCTCACCATTGGGCATTTGGTCACAATGTGTGTTCAGTGCACCATGTTTTAAGGAAATAATTAGATGTATGAAGAGGGTTTATGTAAGCATAGATTTATCACAATATTGTTTATAAAAACTGAAAATATTAAAACAACTGTCTAAAATACTGACATGTTGTGATGTCTAAGTTCTAGTGACAATTATTCTCCCTTAGAATAAGTGTTGTAGAGATAACAGACTTAGGAGCGTGGTGAGTCCCCTTTGCACAAAAAGACCACCTCACACCCAACATGACTCTTAAGAATGAGGACAGTAGTGAGGACACAGAGCAGAACATTGAGAGGCAGATAACGTCTCATAACCTTTCATTAATTTGTCACGTGGGGGTGCTATTCATCAATGAAATCATAATTTATGCATGAATTCTGAGTACAACTGTGAATCATTTTGTATCCTCACTTCAACAGTGATGCCGTCTGGTAGGCCAGAGACACTAACAATGAACTTCTCTCTGGACTTTCCAATTCTAATCTTAATGTTTGGTAAGTACATTTTATTAAAATTGTTTTATTATTTCAAAATTATAAAAACCTTCACCAAAAGATACAGCTCTGGCTAAACCCATATAACCAGTACTTTTTCCCCCCTACAGGAGAAACCGGCAGCAATTCAGTCAAACAGACAGGCCAAATAACCATCTTGGAGGGAGCATCTGTGACTATGAACTGCACATACACATGGGCGGGGTACCCTACCCTTTTCTGGTATGACCAATACCCCAACAAACCTCTGCAGCTTCTTCAGAGACAGACGATGGAAAACAGCAAAAACTTTGGAGTCGGAAATATTAAAGACAAAAACTCCCCCATTGTGAAATACTCGGTGCAGGTATCAGACTCAGCCGTGTACTGCTGTCTTCTGAGAGACACTGTGCTAAAAGCACAGGGGAACTATACAAAAACCTCAGTGGCCCAGAGGAAGTATGTAGTGAGGCTGGAAAACCCAGGTTGTAGAGCCTTGTTCTCTGTCTCACAGACAGTCCTGTTAAGACATTATTAGAAGATAAAGAAAATCAAAATCAGATGTAATTGCCTCTAATTCCAGGGCATAGGGGTTTCTTTGACAGAAAATGGGGTCAGGGAAGAGGGTCTCAGATAATATCCTTGCTCTCAATTAGGTCAGTTCTCTCTTGTCCTTCAGACTTTCTTGCATGAGGTGTAGGAATTAGAATATAATGACTTGGATGTCAGTCCTGGCTCTACTACTTATTAGCTATGCAAATTTGGCCAAGTTAATTAATGTCTCAGAGCTTTAGTTTTTTTCATCTGTGAAGTAGAAATAAAAATAATCACACAAATTTAAGATGGAGATAAAGTGGAAAAAAGGTAGATTAGAAGGGGCAGATTATTACTCAAAGCATTACTGGAACTTGCAAGGCCCACCATAGCAGTTCTGCTCTCTCATGGCAATCTGTCTGCCTAGTGCTGACCATCCTAATAGGGCTTGGCATGCCCACTGCTTTGTCATACCACACCACACCCCATGCCCAGCCCCAGGCCATTATGATCAACATATCGTCTTTTCTCTCACAGGCTCCTACTCACACCACACACAAAAATTAACTCAAAGTGGGTCATAGACCTACATGTAAAAACTAAAATTGTAAAACTCTTAGAAGAAAACACAGGAGTAAATTTTCATGATCCTGGGTTAAGCAATGATTTCTTAGATGCAACACCAAAAGCACAAGCAATAAAATAGAACATTGATAAGTTGGACTTCAACAAAATTAAACTTGTTTATGCTTCAAAGGACACCATCAAGAAAATGAAATGATAACCCACAGAATGGGAAAAAACATTTGCAAATCATATGTACTATGGACCTGATGATAAGGGACTTATATTTAGAAAATATAAGGAACTTTTACAACTCAATAATAGAAATATAACTCAAGCAGTGAGCAAAATATTTAAATAGACATTTCTTCAACAAAGATACAAGAATGTCTAATACGCATATGAAAAGGTACTCATTATTAGTCATTAGACAAATGCAAATCAAAATCACAAGATACTGCTTTGCACTGAGTAAAAGGCTATGACTTTTTTTTTTTTGAGACGGAGTGTTGCTCTGTTGCCCGCCCTGGAGTGCAGTGGCCGGATCTCAGCTCACTGCAAGCTCCGCCTCCCAGGTTTACGCCATTCTCCTGCCTCAGTCTCCCGTGTAGCTGGGACTACAGGCGCCCACCACCTCGCCCAGCTAGTTTGTTTTTTTTTCGTTTGTTTGCTTTTGTACTTTTTAGTAGAGACGGGGTTTCACTGTGTTAGCCAGGATGGTCTTGATCTCCTGACCTCATGATCCGCCCGTCTTGGCCTCCCAAAGTGCTGGGATTATAGGCTTGAGCCACTGCGCCCGGCCAAGGCTATGACTTTTTATAAAGGACAATAACAAGTCTTATCAAGGATGTGAGAAATTAGAACGCTCATACATTGCTGGTGGGGACGTAAAATGATGCTATCACTTTGGCAAACAGTTTGGCAGCACCTCAAAATGTGAAACATAGAATTACCATATGACCCAGCAATTCCAGCCCTATGTATCTACCCACAATACATATGTCCACACAAAAACCTGTGCATGAATGTTCATAACAGCATTGTTTATGGTAGCCAAAAGGGTAAGTAATCCAAATGGATAAACCAGATATGGTATCTCTATACAATGGAATATTATTCAGCCATAAAAAGGATTAAAGTACTAACACCTACTACAACATGATGAATCT
Organism: Macaca thibetana thibetana; assembly: GCF_024542745.1. Lineage (NCBI taxonomy): Eukaryota > Metazoa > Chordata > Mammalia > Primates > Cercopithecidae > Macaca > Macaca thibetana. The sequence goes on along the minus strand of NC_065584.1, from coordinate 85,528,596 downwards.
TGAAAACATTATGCTAAGTGGAAAAATCCAGATACAAAATGTCCATATTGTATATTTCATTTATATGAAATTCCAAGAATAGGCAAATCCAAAGTCAGAAAGCAGGTAGGTGGCTGCCAGAGCTGGAAGAAGTGGGGAGTGGGGAGGAACTACTTAAGAGATGTGTGGGGTTTCTTTTTTTTTTTTTTTAATTTATTTATTATTATTATACTTTAAGTTGTAGGGTACATGTGCATAACATGCAGGTTTGTTACATATGTATACTTGTGCCATGTTGGTGTGCTGCACCCATCAACTCGTCATTTACATCAGGTATAACTCCCAATGCAATCCCTCCCCACTCCCCCCTCCCCATGATAGGCCCCGGTGTGTGATGTTCCCCTTCCTGAGTCCAAGTGATCTCATTGTTCAGTTCCCACCTATGAGTGAGAACATGCGGTGTTTGGTTTTCTGTTCTTGCGATAGTTTGCTCAGAGTAGGGTTTCTTTTGGGGAAAATATTCTGAACTAGATAGTGGTGTTGCACAACATTGTGAATATACTAAAAGCTACCACATTATATACTCTAAAGTGATAAAAAGTATGAATTTTATGTTTTGTGCTTACCTCAATAAAAAAGAAGACAACCAAATAATCTAGATGTGATTATTAATGGAACAAGAAGCTCTAAAAAAATTAAATTCTTACTATTCCATTGCAAACAATTCCAATAAGTATATGAAATATGGAGCCACCTGATAAAACCTATAGCAGTACGGGAAGGTATACTAACTCAGATTTTAACTAAAATTTATAAAAATGTTGACTGACACAAAGACAAAGGAGAATAGCAAAGATGGCATGAACCTTTAAGGAAATCATTAAAAAGTAGAAACTTTTTAATGAAAAAAGTTAAAGATTAAAGAAAATGTGAAGTGGAACATAAAAAGCATTTTAGAACAGTTTGGAGAAATGAAGATGGTAGGGTGGGGAGGAAGCTTAATTTACATATCAAGGAAAACAGAAAAATTTGGCAGAGAATAAAGAAGAGGTAGAGCACTTCGACTCCTGGTTTCATCCTCTATTCTTCATCAAATATAATAATTTTGGGTTGGGAGCAGTGGCTCATGCCTGTAATCCCAGCACTTGAGAGGTTGAGGCAGGCGGATCACCTGAGGTCAGGAGTTCAAGACCAGCCTGGCCAATGTGGCAAAAAAACCCATCTCTACTAAAAATACACAAATTAGCTGGGGGCAGCAGTGGACACCTGTAATCCCAGCTACTCTGGAGGCTGAGGCAGGAGAATTGCTTGAATCTGGGAGGCGGAAGTTGCAGTGAGCCAAGATCATGCCATTGCACTCCAGCCTGGGCAACAAGAGCAAAACTCCATCTCAAAAAAAAATAAGAAAAAAAAAGTATAATTTTCAAACTGGAGATGAAGAAATGAAAAATTATGACAGATGAAAAGATACTAAGAGAGAACTTAGATGCTTTCAAAATAATCAAGTCTTCTGGGTCATTTAAACTAATCCCCAACATACGAAAAGAGTTTGCAGACATGGTTGGCAAGGCGTTGGGTGAATTTTTTGAAAACCTATGGGGAATGAAGGAAATCCCCAACACATGAACACAGAAATAGTGGATTGATACCCAGCAAAATTCTAGAGCAGATTATTAACAGATAATATGTGGGCTCTTAGAAAATAATGCAGTGATCAGTACCAAGCCAGAATGAGCTCACTAAAGACATTTTTAAAACAAGCCTGCTAAATTCAAAGGACTTCCATGGACTTTAAATGTGTCAAATATTTGCAAGACATATAATAATTTGGTTTTCACTCTATCAATGGGAAAAATATATATATATATTATCATTTGTTGAGTGTTGTGTTTGCCACAGGCCCTATTGTACTATAGATGTAATAAGAACTAACATTTATTTATCAAGGGCTTAATGTGCATGAAGTGTTGTTCTAAGTGCTTTGCATACATTAATTCATTTAATCTTCACTACAACCTCATGAAGTAGGTGCAATCTTTATTAAAGATAAGGAAACTATCTTTAATACAGAAGAATTAACTAACTTGCCCAAGAACACAGAGTTAGTAAGGGAAGACCTGGCATACAAATACAGGTTGACAAGCCCAAAGCCTTCATTCTTAAATTCTATACTTTGTTAACTCCCAATGTTATCTGTAATTCCCACCACAAAACTACAAGTTTTGTATTGTTATCCCCATTTTATGAATAAGGAGGCTGAGGATTGGAGTACTGAATAGAAAAATCCAGTAGAATCTAGTAAGTAGTAAGACTAAGGCTCAAACCCTAAGTTCATTTGAATCTAGACCGTATCCTCTATTCACTTCGCCATTCTACATAATGCTAGACTTGGTGAATCCTCAGCTGAAAGAATGGCCGTATATAAATATGCAATTTAGAAAAATGTCCCTATTGTTACACCTCATGTTTTATCCTTCACTCTGACCTGTTCACATTGATCTTATGTAAATTCACACAAGGTATGCCCATGCCCATTAAATGTACAAATAGCAAATTTTGAGATTGGTATATGATGATGATGACCTAATGATGTCCAGCTAATATGTTTATTTACAGCATACATTAAAGATTGAAAATCATCTGAACAAACTGGAAAGATAAACTGAAACTGCCAACATAGAATTTAATGGAGATAACTATATATTTATACGGTAGTTTTATAAAATGAGTTGTAATGTCTGGAAGAAGGAATCCTAAATTTTTAGTATTTGTTGTTTAATGCACTCAAAGTAATTAAGGAAAAGATTTTCGGAAAGGATATTAGAAAGTCTCATAAAATCAATTTGTGAAAAATACAGCTAGGGCTCACAGAAAGAAGAAAATCACCAATTGGCTTTCTGAATCTTTCTGAATCTACTTTTCTCTGAATGTATAATCTGTTCTCCTCCTGGGAAATCAGATTCCGACGTAAACCTGTCATATTCTACTCCACAACAACTTCAGTTTGAACATACCCAGCTCTGTTTGCTAAGAGATGAGTCTGCTTTGAATCCCACAGGGCTTTAAAGCTCTAGTTACACTAACTGCTGTTTCTGTACCTCCAGTTCAAATTAATGAGCATAGTATCTACCCAGATCCAACAAGCTATTGCCAGAAAAAGGAGGTTACTTGGTACAAGCATGACCTCTATGTCATCTCTTTAGAAAGGAATCCCCAAAGTGGAAAAGGACTACAAGCTCGAAATAATTCACCAATGTGATAAAACAACTGAAATTATCATAGATAACAATAAAATGAGTGGAAACCAGATGAGTACAGTAATACCCTGACAGGGCAACAATATTTGAATCACATTTGAAGAGACATGAACAAACTGTAGCAAGTCTAAAAAAAAGATAAAACTAATAAAGTAGTCTGAAATAATACCATGTGCAGAAAGAAACAGGGATGTCACATAAAGAAACCAGAGATATTTATAAGGACCCCTTTACAAAAAAGAACAGATCTGGCCTTCAGTTTTCAAAAGATATAGTGTGAAATGCGGCTACTCTACTTGATCTATCATAGCTGGCTGAAGTCAAACAATCATCAGGTTTCTGTTCCCCCACATTACCCCCACCTTACTTCTAGGACTCCTAGTAGGAGGATGCTAAGTTTGGTTCTCTATCTGTATTGTGGGTGAGAGGGCTGTTTGTTTGTTTGTTTGTTTGTTTGTTTGTTTGTTTGTTTTAGAGACAGGGTCTTGCTCTGTTGCCCAGACTGGAGTGGAGTAACATGATCATATCTCACTGTATCCCCAAACTCCTGGGCTCAAGTATTTGACCTGCATAATAAATGTCTACGCCTCATGCCACTAGGTGGCAATGTGGGTGTTACATTTAAAAGATCATGGATGGTTCACTTTGCAGGTAAAACTGTAAATGTTCTTAAGTGTGCATTTCTGCTGCTTCTGATGGACTAAGAATCCCCTTGGATTTCTAAAGTAAATGTAGAGACGTTTTAAAAATAGAAGACTCCTTTGTCCAACTAACATATATTCCAAAATCCTCCAACAGAGACCTGTGTGAGCTTCAGCTGCCATAATCATGGTGAAGATCCGGCAATTTTTGTTGGCTATTTTGTGGCTTCAGCTAAGCTGTAAGTTGGGGAGTTTCAGGACATGAGATATTTTACAAACTTCTGGGGAGGGGAAAGAAGGGATTCCAAGTGGCTAATCTGGAGTGCCCTCCTGAAAATGTGTAAATAAATGTGTATAAATGTTTCAACAATTGTAATATTCTGTATCTGATGATGTCTTTGAGAACAGGTGTAAGTGCCGCCAAAAATGAAGTGGAGCAGAGTCCTCAGGACCTGACTGCCCAGGAAGGAGAATTTATCACAATCAACTGCAGTTACTCAATAGGAATAAATTCCTTACACTGGCTGCAACAGCATCCAGGAGGAGGCATTGTTTCTTTGTTTATGCTGAGCTCAGAGAAGAAGAAGAATGGAAGATTAATTGCCACAATAAACATACAGGAAAGGCACAGCTCCCTGCACATCACAGCCTCCCAGCCCAGAGACTCTGCCATCTACATCTGTGCTGTGAGACACAGTGCTCTCCAGGCACCTGGAGCCCGTACCTAAACTCTAAAGCGGAGGCATCATTTCTTACTCCTGTCTTTCAGACTTGTCTGTCTCTATCCTTGGTCAGATGATGTCAAATTTTTAAGTTTTTAAAATATAATATTCTCCCCTTCTAGACCATCTCTCTTCTCTACAGCATCATCACCGAGTATATTAACCAGACGATATGTGATTTTTATCTTGGAAGTAAAATATACAGGGTATAAAAATCCCGATTCTGCTACTTATTAACCGGATGATCTTGATCAAGTTACTTAACTTCTCTGTGCCTCAGTTTTCCCTCAACTATAAAAAGGAAACACTGTTAACCATAGTACCTAACCCCAATTCTGGGGATTACATGAGGTAATATACACAAAGTGCTTGACACATTTCCTGGCACATAGTTAGTGTTACATAAAGGGTATCAATTATTGGTATTAGTTGTAGATGCAGCATGAGTTTGCTGATACTCATTATGGGTTAATACCACAAATCATTGAAGAAGTATGTGGAATATAAATAATAAGCACCTTAGAATAATTTTAGTTTTCAGATTCTTTCCTAATGATGTCCAGCACTTGGCCTTTTTAATAGTGTTGAGAAAAACAGAGAGTAGCTGTAGAAAACATAATAGAAGGATGACTCTATGGTTTGGTTTGTGGTGTGGAAATGAAAGACTGGTAAGAGATGCTTCTGGAGAAGCTCAGTGACTTCTTTAGAAAAAAGGCCAGGGTCTAAGTTTTCATGTGGAGATCTCTAATGGAAACTTGCATTTGTGGAAATTCATGAAGCAGAATATCAAACCCAGTGTATCTAAATCAATGGTTCTTTATATCCCCCAAGGATTCTTTTCATTATTATTCCCAATCCCAGTGGAATTCTTATATCAAAACAAGTTTTATGATTATAATTGTTCTTATTACTCAACAACATTAATCATATATATTAAATTATAGCTACATTCTTTTTTATTTTTTTATTTTTATTTTATTTTATTTTATTTTTTTTGAGACGGAGTCTGGCTCTGTTGCCCAGGCTGGAGTGCAGTGGCCGGATCTCAGCTCACTGCAAGCCCCGCCTCCCGGGTTCACGCCATTCTCCTTCCTCAGCCTCCCGAGTAGCTGGGAGTACAGGCGCCCGCCACCTCGCCCGGCTAATTTTTTTTGTATTTTAGTAGAGACGGGGTTTCACCGTGTTAGCCAGGATGGTCTCGATCTCCTGACCTCGTGATCCGCCTGTCTTGGCCTCCCAAAGTGCTGGGATTACAGGCTTGAGCCACCGCACCCGGCCTACATTCTTTTTTTTAATCAAAGGTTCTTTAAATCAAAATACTACCTGCACATATCTAAAAAGCCGATAGTATTATAAAGATCTGTTCCTTCCTTAGCCCATGCTCTACCCCCACCTTCCAATTCAAATCCATTCTAGCAATTTCTGATTAATATGTATATACTCTTGATTTATCATTATTAAGCATTATCTATTGACTTCCTTCTATGGCAGCATGCCACTACTCTCACCTCAACATACTTATATATATCATAAGCTGGGGTTAAATAGACAGTCAATGCATATATGATTATGACCACATAAATATTGCCACTGTCTAACCAAAATGACAACTATATTTCCTTTCTGGTACAATGTATTTTCTTAGTTAATAATTACATTTTTTTTTTCATTTATTCTATGTCAATGTCCTATTTTTTCCAAGTTCTTCAACACAGTCTTAAAAATATTTATTAATAATTTCTCTCAAATGCTTCGAGCACCTTAATTTCTTTTTTTTCCCCTCAAGATTCCCTTTCCCTTGACCTCCATTGATTTCCCTATGTGAACTGATTGCTCTATAAGCCTAAATGTGATTCTAGACATTTTAGCACCACTCCCCCAAGTTGGCTTTTTTGCATTTTGGATCTCATATCTTCATTTCCCAAAGACAAATAGTAGAGAGAGAAAAGGGAGAGGAAGAAGAAGGAGAAAGAGAAAGGAGAAAGAAACACTCTTGGGCTCACTTTTGAACAATGGGAGAAATAAATGAATAAATGGTTCCAGCCTCCCCCATGCCCTGCAGTATTGGGGGAAACCAGCCCCCGATATTTCACCTAGGTTCTTTTCTATTTCCCTAAGCATCAGCTGGTCTGAGAAATAAAGGGAAAGAGTATAAAAGAGAGAAATGTTAAATCTGGGTGTCTGGGGGAAACATCATATGTCGGCAGGTTCTGTGATGCCCCCTGAGCCGTAAAACCGGCAAGTTTTTATTAGCAATTTTCAAAAGGGAGGGAGTACACAAACAGGGTGCGGGTCACAGAGATCACATGCTTCAAGGGTGACAAAAGATCACAAGGCAGAAGGTCAGGGTGAAACTAGAATCACTAATGAACTTCCATGTCCCGCTGTGCACACATTGTCAGGGTTCAAGAGCAGAGAACCTGTCTGACTAGAATTCGCCAGGCTGGAATTTCCTAATCCTAGCAAGCCTGGGGGTGCTGTAGGAGACTAGGGCGTGTTTCATCCCTATCTACATCTGCATAAAGCCAGACACTCCCAGGGCAGTCATTTTAGAGGCCCTGCCCTGGGAATGCATTCTTTTCCCAGGGCTGTTAATTATTAATATTCCTTACTGGGGAAAGAATTCAGTGATATTTCTCTTACCCGTTTTTGGTAATAAGAGAAATATAGCTCTGTCCTATCCGGCCCACAGGCAGCCAGACTTTAAGGTTATCTCCCTTGTTCCCTGAAAATTGCTGTTATCCTGTTCTTAAGGTGCCTGGATTTCATATTATTCAAACACACATGCTCTACAAACAATTTGTGCAGTTAACACAATCATCACAGAGTCCTGAGGCAACATACATCCTCCACTTATGAAGATGATGGGATTAAGAGATTAAAGACAGGCATAGGAAATCACAAGAGTATTGATTGGGGAAGTGATAAATGTTCATGAAATCTTCACGATTTATGTTCAGAGACTGCAGTAAAGACAGGCGTAAGAAATTATAAAAGTATTAATTTGGGGAACTAATAAATGTCCATGAAATTTTCACAATGTGTTCTTCTGCCATGGTTTCAGTCAGTCCCTCTGTTTGGGGTCCCTGACTTCCCACAACACTGCATGAGGAAAAGTCTGAGGCATATTTCAAAAGGCTCTTCAGAAGGTCATGTCAGGATCAGGCACCAGTCATGCACATGGTGGCCAGCTGCATTATGCACCATTGCATTGGCTTTCTTCACTACCCAAATCTACTCCCTTGATCCCTCACTCCTGCTCCATGAGATCACTTCCCAAAAATGCCCTGCATGCAAACCTTTATCTCAGACTCATCTTTTAAGGGAATATAAGCTAAGACATGCCTTTTCTCCCTATGAACAGACAGGACACGGAGCCAGAAGACACAACATTGCCCGTCTGCTCTCAGTAGTGCCTTATCCCCTTCAAAAACCCTAGATACTGGCCTATGTAGCTGTCCCAGTGACTACTGACCACAGCTTCTCTGTTGGTGATACAAGTTCCTAGCTTCCTGTTTTTAAGAAGTACTGGACACACCTGTGTCGCTTTCCTGAAAGAAAGAGTGCTGAGATTGGAGGGTTCGAGTGGAATTACAGGGTGAGACAGAGAGAAGATACAGGAGATGCTGGCCCTAACAGAGAGGGAAAACAAAACAAAACAAAAACCTGTTCTTATGAAATAAAATAAAGTCTTGTTCATCTGAAAGTCCACTGGTCTTTCCTGAAAGTGAAGGCATTTTTCCATTGAATAAATGCACAAGTAAAAATCAATAAAACATAAATATGGATAAAAGTTTCCTCATAGATTTGACGAGATTATTCAGAGACAGAATTCTTGGTCTCAATTTTCTCAGCATCCTCAGAGTTTACTGTGTGGACACTATGATCACAGAAAGAATATCAGGTGCCAAAGCTAGCAATTCAAGTTGTTTCTGGTAGAAGTCAATGCCCTCCTGTAATCAAATGAATGAACTAGTAGAAACCACTGCCTTGGTCAGTTTCCCCTCTCCTGTATCTGGCCTTCAGCACCTCAGTAGGTGCTTAGAGAGCACTTACCAGGCACCAGCTCCCAGTCGGTATGGGAACCATTAAAACTCTCTCCAGAGAAACTCAGTCTGGCCCAATGTTTCTGACTTCAAGCCTCATTTCCATGAATCAGACAGCTGGTGAAATTGATAGACCACAAACTCCATGAGGGCAGGAACCACGTCTTGGTCATTACGGTGCCCCTAGTGCTTAGCATAGTGCCTGGAGTCAGGAGTGTTCTCAATGATTTACGCTGCTTTGTCATCTGCTCTGATAATGAGAGTTTCTCGATGTCAAGGGCTGTGTTTTGTTCATTTTTGTATCTACAAAGGGATTAGCACTGTATTTAACAATAGTAGAAACTGAAGAAAAAATTGTGTGAAATTACATTTCTTCTTTGTCATCAGAAGTAACTTAGTCTTGCTGACTTTCTTTCTGTGCCCTTGCGTGTTGCCTCTTTGTTTGCTTACTTGATTTTTTTGCCTCACTGAGAATGTAAGGTCTGTGAGGACATTGGCTTGCGTTTCTTCATCCCTGATATTTCTTTTGTAACCAGCCCAATTCTGATATCTAGAAGGAGGCCAACAAGTGGTTTTTGGAAGAATAAGTGAATATTCTTCAGTTATTCAAGTGGGCTGGGTACTTGCAACGGCTAATAGTGCAAAGTTGCAATTCTAGGCACTATCAGTACGTGTTTTAACTAACACATTATGTGGATTATTTAAAAACTTGAGGTGTATGATAATATAGTACTGATTTGTATTTTTACAAAGTCATATTTTAAAGCTCCATTCTTAGCTCAGAGCTGAGCCATTAAAATAATGTGAGACATTACATTAAAATAATGTGAGACCGCAAGAATGCTAAAGCTAAACCTATTTAGTAATGTGGAATAGAATTTGAGATCAGGAAAGAGGTGGTCCCACAACTGGGAATTAAAATCAAAATGGTGTTGAGCAGGTAAAGCTGCATGTCCAAACGAACTTGATGGCAAAACTTGAATCTGCCAGAAATTTTCTGCTAGATTTACTGCAGATCCTGCCAGATTCAAGCCAAACATAGAAAGATAAGCAGAAAACCTCCTTCATCACTGCCTGTGAAAGGATGTTGAGTCCAAGAGACAAGTAGAGAAAGACTCTTATAGATTAGGACCCATTAATATACACTGACTTGGCAAACTGAGACCCAGACGCAAGTACAGACCACAGGACCACCAGATGATTTGCTCCCTTGGATCCTACTGGTGGCAAAAGCTGCCCCCAGTGTCCACTTCCACTGTACAGGAAACTACTTCATAGGACCTGAAAATTATATGGCAATATACATCAAAGAGTCCTTGCACTCTGACCCTGTAATTTCACTTCTAGAAATTTCTCCTTTCTTAATAAAACAATCCAATATATACAAAGATTTGTTTTTTTAAATGTTGGTGAGAGCTTTATTTAAATAAGTGCAGAAGGAAAAGAAACACCAATTCTAACAAAGTAGTTGATTTAAAAACCGGGGGCACATTTGTCTAATGAGTATAACCACTAAAAATCATTTTATCTAAACTTCTGCTTCCAGCCACGCTGAAGTAACAGGGACCAGATTTACCCTTCCACTTGAAACAACAGCAACCGAGAAAGCTCCAGACAAATTACACAAAGCAACAATTTCCAAAACACGGTACACTAAGCAATAAATGACCATGATCCTGAAAGATGGGAAACAAATGAGGCGAGTCCCAACATTACAATAACTTATTGCCTTGAGAGAGTTTCTAGGCCACAGCACAAAGAAGGAAAACTGAGGCAGAACCTAGTAGGTTCCCTGAGTTGAGGCAACAGAGCTGAGACAGAGAAGACTAAGGCAGCTAAAGTTCATAAGACAGAATATGCGAGAGGAGAGAGGGCCACAGAGAGGACCTAGAGATCTGCCGAGGGTGCCCTCAAGTATTCAGCAGAACGCTCATCTGCGCAAGAGTGTGGAAACTACCCAAGGGTGAGTGGTGGTGGCGGGGAAGAACCATTCAAAAGGATTAAAGGAAAGAGGGCCTCTTCAAGTATGTCTAGGATTTAGAAGAGAGTTTATTGCTTAGCCATATATTTCTTAATACTTTAATTAATATTTCATACATTTCATTTTCTCTGGCTCTAGTCACTTATCATTGTTGTTCATTTTCAAACAAAGAATCATTTCATATATTGAGGAAACAGCCCTATCTGGCTTAGGTAAAGAGTAAAGGCAAGAGGCTAGGTGTGGTGGCTCACATCTGTAATTCTGGCACTTTGAGAAGCCGAGGCGGGCTGCTTACCTGAGGTCAGGAGTTTGAGACCAGCTCAGCCAACATGATGAAACCCTGTCTCTACTAAAAATACAAAAAATTAGCTGGGTGTGGTGGCACATGCCTGTAATTGCAGCTACTCGGAGGCTGAGGCAAGAGAATCACTTGAACCCGGGAGGCAGAGGTTGCAGTGAGTGGAGATTGCACCACTGCACTTCAGCCTGAGTGACAGAGCAAGACTTTGTCTCAAAAAAAAAAAGTCAAGACAAGAATAAGTATTACCCATATGGCATGACCAAAGTTTTTGGTAAACTTAGGGTTTTTTTTTTTTCTGTTATCAGTAATACAATTACTCTTAAAAACTAGTTTTTATTTCTCATTCCTGAACTCATTTACATGTAATGTCAAAGTATGATAAATTCAAACTATGCTGACACCTGTAAGAATGTGGCTATGTATGATATAAAGTCTTTATACTTTCATCAACTTCAAACCTCAGTTCTGCTGTTATAATGATAAAGTTCATTTCACTATCTCTTGTGGCCATTTAAATACTTTCACATATTTACTATCATTTTTCATCTTCTAAGGCTGAGGACTTGTAATTCTTAAGAATATTTCTGTTATCCCTATAATTACTGTTGTGTCTCTCCAGGCATTCTTTTTTAGTGAACAACTGTCATTAATGGCTTCCAGAAAGGATTCAAACACCATCTCTACATTTATCATTCCAAGTGCTGTGACAACTGCCTTGCCAACTACATTTTCCAGGCTCCCTTGCAGCTACAGTGCAGACCTGTATTCAGCCAAGTCTTTGATTGGGAGATGACCACCTGAGGACCAGGCTAGGCAGGGGCATCCCTTTTCTTGGTTTAGGGGCAGTGGAGGCCACGTGGTCTGGGTTAGGCAGCAGCAGCATTTTTTGATTGGGCCAAGAGCAGTAACTTCCTGTTTGGGCCTGTTTGGCTGCATATTCTGTTGCTGGCAGCACTGGAGGCAGCTGTCATAGGGATAGGACTGCAGCCTTCTTACAAGGCTGATGGATGGGTGGTTCTGGGCATCACTCCTGGATCGAGCCTAGAATCTTTTTCTCCAGTCTGTCCAATGATTCTGTGAGCCTTTTGCCTCCCCAAATCCTGATCTTCTTACCCGAGGTAAAGCGATTTGCTTTCTTTCTTGTCCCTTAGCACACAGGCATCTTACAGTGTTTAGTCTGAGACCCACCACAGCTTTCATTCCAGCATCCTTCAAGCTGAGTATCAGACCTGGTTAACTTTTTCACTGCAGTACACTTGGCTCATTTCAATGAGGATGAGTTCATGTTTATAGTGATTTCTGGTTCCTTTGCTTGGAAATCCTAAAAGATAGAAAAGAGCCTCCAGTTGCTGCAGACACAGGCATGAGATACACTGAAAACTCTCCAAAAGTGTCTCTTGGAATGTTTCTTCATTACTTCACTACGTTTCTTTCTAACCTTCAGAGCTAGTGAGGACCTTCAGTTAAAAGAGCCATTAAATTTCTAGTTTAGTTAAGAAACATTTTCCTCAATTTGTGGGAGTGGGGAAGCAATGCAGACTAAACTTACAGCTCACATCATATTGTTGTTACCAGTTCAAATCGAATCACAGTTTTCAGTCGCTTAGTTAACATTTATCCTTCTTTAAATCTTGATGAAATGTCTCTTCCTCAATGAACACTTCTCTGCCTCTCAACCTAAATTTGTTCCCCTTGTGTTACTGTTTTAAAGAACCCTATAATTTCTATGTATTTCTGTGTGAATATTTGTATAATATCTGTCCTTCCTATTAACCTCTAAGTTCCACTAAATACTCTGTGTTCAGAATAGTGCCTGGCACAAAGGAGTATGACAAATAGTGATGAATGAATGAATCTGAACCATCAGGCATGTATCTTACTTTGTGTTGGGCTCTCCCTCAAGTATAGATGTTCCTAGTGACAATCCCATTAATTCAAACACTGACCAGAGAGGATTGAAAACATATGAAGCAGTGCTTTTGGAACTGAGGCTGGAACTGAGGCTGTAGTCCAATATGAGTGGAGATAAAAAATGAAGACTTTAAAAGGAGAATTCACATAAAAGGAGGTATCAACATGGAAAACTGCGGAGGATGTTTGTATACACAGTGGGCACAGCAGCAACCATCACCTCCAAACTTGAGGTTCCAGGCTGAGGTGACAGATCAGAGTGAGCCAGGCACTGTGGGACAATGGGAACAGTTAGATTCCCAACACTGGAATTTGCTGATTCTTCTACTAACATTTAGTAAGAAATTTAGCCTTACCCAAAGTCAGGTCCAGTCTTTGTCCCAGTTCCTGTGAGACAACCTCTGAAGGCTTAGAATTTCCTGAATTGTTGGCATGTCTTTGTAATTGATGGTGGGGTCCTTGGACCACACTTAATAGTTTCTGCTATTAAGATGACTCATTGTGGGGCTGGCTATATTCAGTGGTCTCAGGATGGGGGCTGGCCATGCCAGAAAGACCAACCATATAACCTAGGGTGGAGGGTTTGAGTCACAACCTAGAGACTGAGTTCAACCACACAGGCTATCAGTCATCCAGTATAAAGAAGTCCCAATAAAAACTCTGGACACCAAAGCCCAGTTGAGTTTTCCAGACTGGCAATATTCCATGGGTATTGTCATGCCTTGATGCTGGGATGGTAACTCATCCCTGAGGACAATGGAAGTTTCACATTTGGAACCCTACCAGACTCTGCCCTATGCATCTCATCCCTTGGCTGTTTTTAATGTATCTTTTCTCTGTAATAAATGAATCACAAGTATACTAGGTTTCAATGAGTTGTATCAGTCTTTCTAGTGAATTATAGAACCTGCTTTAGAAAATACCCAACCTTGCCAGTAGTGAGAGTGGTCGTGCATGAACTTATCTCCCCTTTGTAGTTGAGTCCTAGTTCCTTGCAGTTGGGGGTAGAAGTCTTATGTAGATTTAGTCTGGAGGTCTATGCCCTTAACCTTGCTGCTTGGTTAACTCTGGGTAGCTACATTTTGTATTGAGCAACTCTATATGAGTAAAAGAAGTTTTGTTCATATAATGCCTAAACAGCTAATCAAGTATATAAGAAAGTTTTTTAAAAGTTAAAAGTAGGTAAGTGAACTGGTAATAAAGTAGGCAAGTCACAAGGTAATTAAATGCCTATGTTTCAATGCTTACATGTGTTGCTTAGAACATATGTGTATGTGAGATCATCACGTTAAAATATTTCTAACACGAGGACTGGCAACACCTAACAATAATGATAATTAGTACTTGTCTAGTTCTTACTACTAACTGGTTTCTGTTCTGAATGTTCTACATGTATTAACTAATTTAATTCTCATAACAACTCTGGTTATTAGCCAGGTTTGTAGAAGCTGAGGCACAAGGAGGTTAAATACTTTGCCCTATGGCACACTCCCAAAATTTGAATCCAAACCATGTAACTCCATAGCTCATGCTCTTAACCAGTGCCCCATACAACTTCCCAGAAGGCAATCACTTGAAATTTCTTTCTGATCTTATAGAAAGGTGTTAGTAGACTGGTTATCTTAATTAACATCCAATCCTAATTATCTTTGTAGCAAAGTAATATTTTTATATAAACATGTCAGAGGCATTTGAACCAGAGCAACTCCATCTTGAATAGGACCTGGGTAAAATGAAGCTGAGGCCTACTGGGCTGCATTCCCAGGAGGCTAAGCCATTCTTGGTCACAGGATGAGATAGGAGGTTGGCACAAAATATAGGTAATAAAGACCTTGCTGATAAAACAGGTTGCAGTAAAGAAGCCTGCTAAAACCCACCAAAATCAAGATGGCGACAAGAGTGACCTCTGGTTGTCCTCATTGCTACACTTCCACCAGCGCCATGACAGTTTACAAATGCTATGGCAATGTCAGGAAGTTACCCTATCTAAAAAGGGGAGGCATGAATAATCTACCCCTTGTTTAGCATATAATCAAGAAATAACCGCAAAAATGGGCAATCAGCAGCCCTCAAGGATGCTATGCCTATGGAGTAGCCATCCTCTTATTCCTCTACTTTCCTAATAAACTTGCTTTCACTTTACTCTGTGGACTCACTCTGAATTCTTTCTTGTGTGAGATCCAAGAACCCCCTCTTGGGGTCTGGATTAGGACCCCTTTCCAGTAACAAAGAGATGTGTATTTTATTTCTGATAATACATTTTTGCTTTGTTATCCCTCTCATGTTAGGCCAGCAGCTCAAGTCCTGGTCTTCTTCCTGTATTGGAAAAGGGAGTTCACAATAAACACAAAAGAAGAAAGGATAAATTTGAAAATTCCTCCAGAGACAATAGAATGGAAAAAAAAAAGGGGGTTTTGAGTTTGGGTTATGACTTTTGAGTTTAAAAATAAATCTGTGCCTCAAAAAGTTCTCTTAGAATATATGTGAATACAAAACCCAATTATGCAACCCTAGATTTAATGCAAATTTCTTAGTTTCTGGGAATTTCTGGAGTGGTGGAGACAAAGCAAGGAAGTAAGACATCGGTGAAGATCTCTGTGCCCATCTCCATACACCCTGCCAGCAGTGGGGTGGGAGGAGGTAATGTTTAGCCCCCAAATAGGATGTTAGGAATCTGAAACTAAAGGAGATTGACAACTAATTCCTCTTAGAAAGCCTGAGTGGCAACATCCTGCAAGTTTCCACCAGGGCAGAGACAGCTGTGCAGTAGTACCTATAAGCCCAGAGAGCCCAAGACAGCCTGATTCTGTCAGATCGGAATTAGAGTAGTTGAATTTTTACATGCACACAAAAAGCACAGAAATTAACAGAGAGAGACTTAATGGACCTGGATGAGTGTCAATATTATAATAAAAAGGATGCAGAGCATTAGATTAATAGCCAGAGATCTACAGAGACTCAGACATCAGGACATTAGAAACAATAATGTCCCAGACTGGACCCTAAGCACTGCACCCCAACAGATGCCAGTATGGGCCAGGTGTCCCCAACTAATGCCAGACCACCATTTAAGGCCTCTACATTTCACCCCAAGGATGGCGAGGAGGAAACCTGAACTGATGGAGGACATCCTGAATTGACTTAGAAAGTCATGATTTTACTGAGAAAACCCTGTATTTACTTAAAGCAAGCTTTCTGACACCAGGCAAAGTGGTTACTAGAGTTAGAAATTAAGCTGTTATGGAAAATAAAGCTGTCCTGGATTGAACATCTGAGTAAATTATAAAACATTTACCTGCTACATCTCTACTCACCAGATAGCGATGCTCAACCATTCATCTGCCCCTACACAAATGACAAATGACATTCACGTTTATTACATATCCCCTCAGGCCTAACTAGGGCTGTGTGCTGTTTCCAAGACCAAAACGTCACAACTGAAAACCACTCACCTGAATGTTTACCATAAGAAATAGCTTGGATTAGTATGGAACTTGGTGTAACCCTCAAATATAGGAGTTTGTCACTAGAGGTACCAGAGGACCACTTTCTCTGTTAGGGGACCTTGACGACAGTATATTACAATGAAGGCAGTGATTGGCAAACAGCAGCTTCAAATAAGCATGCAAACAAACATTGAGAAACAGTAAGCACATAAGATAACTCATTTAGACACTTTTATATGCAGCATGTATAGGACTTAAAATAACATTCCCAAGTTAAACTGAAACCATTACTATGTAAATGCCACAGCCAAGTCAAATGAAATAGTAAATACCAGCCTTGCAAATTGATCTCCCTCAAGGGCACTCAAAAGAGTTAGACTGCCTGCTGCTCTCTTAGGAAATGTCCTCCTCTCTATCAATCATTTCTGTTCTGACATCAAACCCATTGACCAGCATATGTTTTGGAATTTCTGAACAATTGACTTTCAAGGACTCACATTCATTCTGCACTTTCTTAGAAACCTTATAGGAGCCACTGTTGCCAATAAAATAAAACACACAGACACACACACAAACATTATAAATCTAACCCCAAAATGGGATTGCTTCAAAAGAGAATGGACACCCCCACTCCCTACGTTGTTTGTACACATCTGTGTTGATTCTCTCGGTGAATTGGCCCATGCAAGCAGGAGCTCATCAATCAGCAGGTGTCACCAAGCGCAAGTCAGAATTGCTCCACAGAAAAATTGAGTCTTTTTTTATTCCCTATTGTCACCTACTAAAATGTAAGTTGCTTGTTGATCTCATCACACTGAGTTATGTTTCAGTGAAGTGTTGAAAGGGCCCAGCCTGCACATATTCTTGAAATTTCGAAATAATGGCTCAGTGAACAGATGTATACTTTCTCCCAACAGCTCTTTGTGGAAATGAATTTTTTATGAGCCCAAAGTATCTTTGATTCATTCCTGATTAAAAGTCAAGTTAAAACTAAACACCATATACTTTTTGAAAGACATTTTAGGAAGTATTGACACAAGGACTTTTGAGACTGAAAATCATGGGTTAACAATAAATCTTTGTTTGGTAAAACAAAAGAACAGTATAGGTGAGAGGTAAAAAGCACAGGCTCCAGGGCCAGACTCCCTGGGTTCAGATTCTTCACATTTCAGCTGTGTGACCTTGAACAAACTACTCCAGTTAATCACAACTTCAGTCTTTTTTAGAAAATGGGATATTAAATAATGGCTACTCCATAGGGTTGCCATAGAGGAAAATACAAGGTAGTATTTACATGTACATAAAACAGTGCCTGGCACAGAGCCAGTGTTCAATTAGCGCTAGCTATTTTTTGGATACAGGTAGATAAAAGAAGCATTTAATGAATAGTTACACGCCCATTAACATAAAATGTAAGCCACATCCATATGCTGTAGCTTATGGTGACAAAGTTTTCTGCTCGCCTATTAACTAAAAGGAGAGAAAAGCTTCTCTATAATATTGAAAATGTTATCCTAATGGTTCCAAAGGACTGTTTTCTGGGAATGTTTGCTGCAGAAACCTCACTGGTTAGATGTTTGTTGGAGCACACTGTGATTATTCATTGTCATTGCAAACTGTGTTTACCACGGGAGGCTGTTCTGACTCACCACTTTGTGACTCACCAATTAGTAAACAGCTAAATGTCGCATTGCTGATTTAGGTGTAATTTACTCTGTCAGTATAAAAGGACTCTGCAGATTCTACTAAAATTGAGAACATAGCTAAAGGCATTCTTCATTGTAAAAATGAATTTTAGAAAACAAGATGACTCTAACAGTTACTTTAAAATACAATGCAATATGTCTATTTTAAATGACAACACTATCTCCTGTCTGACAGCATTCAACTTACTTTCAGATTTATTCGGTGTTTTCTCAACTTCACAAGCACTTGAAAATCCATAAAGGAGGGAAATACGTCTTGTTTCATTTTCAATAGTTATATCAAGGATACTTTTTTAAAGTTCGTATTTACCATGTTTTCAACAAGTAACTCTTAACAATACTCTTAAGAGTACGATCGTGATGATAGGTAAAAGTCAGGATCTCTCCCTTTTCATCTTTACCTGTGTAGAGCAATGTAACTTGCCCTTTTCCCAAACTCTCTGACTCCATGAGGGATGAGACACAGAGGGTGTGGCTGAGGGCTCATAGGCCTGAGACTCCTTGACTGGTGTCCTGTGGCCTGCAGTCCAGGGCTTGCAAGTGATCAAACAGGGAAGCAGAAATGAGGGAGGCACAGTGCTACGAGCAGGCCTGTGTTTTCACTGGGAATGGTGGTTAGCAGATGCTCAGATGTGTCCCTTCTCCCTCACACTCACCTTTGGCTTGGTTCTTAACTCCTGCCCACCCCTCCCTAAACCCTTTGTGAAGGTCCAGAAGAACTCACAAAGAACTGAGCGAGTCACAGACACCCAGCAGTCTCCAGAGAGGCCTCTGTGCGTGAAGCCTTCCCCAGAAGGATGCCCACTTTTCCTACCTGGCCTGGAAACTCAAAATGGGCACGAAAACTGAAGACTGTGAGAGAGGGTCAGGTTACAGGCCAGAAACTAACAATAAGATTGATGTTCAAATAGCTGAATTCTTGATTCTTTTCCTGAGATCCACTCCTCATTTTCAGTCTTGGGGTAAACCTCAGTGAGGGGCGTTTTGTCTCGTGTTCTATCTATTGGTGAATGGATCCCAACCTTTCTGAATATGGGGACGTACTTTTTAAAGCCAAAAATTTTGCAGATAGTAATGGATTTTTAACATCCATTGATTAACAAAGTGCTATGAATACAGTAACACTTTTAAATAAATGTGCTTTCAGTTTTTTTTAACTAAACATAATACATGCATGTATTATTTAAACTTATCACAGTGCCGGGCACTGTGAAAGCACTCAACAAATATTAGCTATAATTACTGCTATTGCTGTCGTTTACTCAATCTATTGGTAATGCCTGGTATACATGTGGATTCTTAGAGTCCTTATAGAGCACAGCAACCCATAAACTATACTAGGCTCTAAATCTTCTCGCCCAGGAACTTTATCCGATGCATACTTCACCAGCAACAGCAGCATTTAGCACTGTCTTGTTGTAGAAAAATTCTTGATAAATTAATTGAATTAAATTTATGTACCATAAAATGTCATGAAGAGATGGAAGTGTCTTGGTCCTGTATCTTAGCATTTTCAAACCTCTCCATTGTTTTTTTTTAATGTACAGATTTCACCTGTGTAAAAATGAAAAATAAGAAAACTGATTCTAATGCTCTTTATGAAAGGCAAGAAAAGCCTTCTTGGAGAGCAATAGTTATGGGAGAGTTCTGCCAGAATGTGTTCGCAGTATGACATGAGAACAATTTTATTCTAGGAACCAGAGGTGCTGAGGACTCAGCTTCTGACTTACCCTAGATCATAAACATCACTGGACTAATGACCAGTTGAGAATAATCTAAGCTCTTGCACTTTTATAACAGACCTGGTTATGTCCTAAAAAGTAAGAGCATTTATAAATAAAAAAGAAATTTTAACAGTTCAATAGAGCAATGGCACTTTCCAGGTCCTCCCTGAACAGGTGTCATCTATTTCCCCATCCCTTGGATCTCAGTTGGCCTTGTAACTTATGTGGATCCATAGAATGCGGCAGAAGTGACAGTTGTGCAAGTTCTGAGCCCTCACCTCAAGAGCCTTTGCACTCTGTCACCTGCTCTCTTGGACTTTGGCTTTTTTCCACGTGAATCAACCAAGGCTAACCTTCTGGAAGAAGAGAGACCGCGCGAAACAGAACCATGAAATATCAGCCTGAGGCCCTGGATATGTGAGAAAGCTGAAGATCAGCAAAGCTGACCTAAAACTGAGTCACAGTTGACCTCAGATGCATGAGAATCTAGCCAAGGCTGAAAACATTCAGTTGAATCCCACCTCAATTTCTGACCCAGAGATAGCAACTAATGTACAATATCATGACTATTATGCAATCATTGGAAAGAATGTATTAGATAAATGTGTATTGGTCTGGAAGAGGTATCAACTAAGCATGCTTAATGATTATCCATCTTAAAAAAAATACAGAAATAGGGTTGTAGAACAAGGTTCCTGGCCATACTGAGCTTACTTTTCTGTTGGTGAAATAAAACACTTAATGAAATGACAAGGAAATAATTCAACCAATAAGAAAACGCTTTACAACCAAGAGACTTATTAAATAAAATGGGTGCACCTTTTATGTTACCCATAAGTATAATAGTGCCCTAACACAGCAGACACATTTCTGTTGTCTGCAGTTATCCTTCAGAAAGTCTTCATGGGAGAACCTTTAAATGACCTCAGAGAGTGAGGGTTTATGTAAATAAAGAATTAAGTTAGTGTGGGTAGAGGTTCAGCACCAGGGAGAAGGAAGTTACATGAAGATTGTGGTGTGGGGCTCATATCTAGAAACAGAGTAGCCCCATGTCAGCCTATGAGGGAGGAGCCAGGCCCCGTCTCAAGGGTCTCCTTCAGGAAGATCTCTGTGGGAAAGGAGCAGGCGTTCCAGGTTGTTGGCAAAGCCTGTGCTTGGGCAATCCATCAACACAGTTAGTCCAGGGCCCACCGATGACCTCTGACCCTTCTCACATTTATTTTTTCTGCCTGGTACTTCCTCTAAGGAGCATCCTGCCACTCACCAGCCCCTACCAAACACACGCGCACACACACACACACACACACACACTCACTCTATTTGCTCATAATCATTCATCAGGTTTTAACTTAGACAGCACTTCTTCTGGGAACTTTTTCTGGTGAGAGATCCTCTTATGTGACTCTTGACCTACCAAACCAGAAGCAGTGGTGCAATCAGCGATCATTATTCTCTTACTTATTATAGTATCTCCAGCACTTAGCACAGTATCTGCAGACAGTGGGCACGGACTGAATAAAATACTTTTTGAATCAATGGATTAAATAGCTAGTTTTCATTCACCCTGAGAAAATACTAAGCATTGGTCTTAAGACTATCACAGGCCTGAAGGTATAAAGGAGGAAGCAAGGAAACAAAATCAACAGACAGAGCCTTGGCAAAATCTGCTGTTTGCCTGTCCTCTCAGAAACTCCATTTCCCGTTCTGGGGAAGCAATGCCAAACAGCTCCAGGAACTCTGTATATGGTCTGTCAAGTATCCAAGACAGAAGGGAGACTTTCCAAGAGTGGAAGCCCAGCCTGCTTGCTCCAGTCTGGACTGTGCTGGTCTTTATTTTCCTAGTCAGGGATGGCCCCAACCAGGAACTGTGTCTCTTCTCAGGCTCTGAGGCCTTGGAAATGGAGGAATGTTGTATCTGCCAGTGGTTTAGGTCTACATTGTGAAGAATTAACTTTCCCAAACAGAGATCTGGCCTTCGCCCTCAGCTACTGGGTGGTGATTCGTAGGCTCCTGGAATGTCCTGTCAGATAGGAGTATCCATGTTTGTCTGGGGGCTTTGGCCACCAGTCAGTCTAACAACATGATATAGGATGGGGTTTTGGAGCATGCCATGTGAGTTCTGACCTCTGGAGGAACCAGAGACCATTAACTAGAACCTCCAGGAGGGGCTGGAGGTTAAAGGTCAGCCACGTGAGCAGCATGTGATAAAGCTCCAGAAAAAACTCTGAACACCAAAGGCTCAGTTGAGCTCCTATCCTCAGCAACACTCTGTGAGTTCTGTCACACAACATGGCTGGGAGGAGGAACACACCCAGGTCTCCCTGGGAGAGGACAACCAGAAGCTTCACGTTTAGAACCTCCCAGATTTCACCTAATGCTTCTCTCCCTTTGGTTGGTTCTGATTTGTATCCTTTTGCTTTAATAAACTATGATCATGATCACTTTCCTAAGTTTTGTGTGTTGTTTTATGGAACTATCGAGCCTAAGGGAGCATGGGAACTCCCAGATTTGTAGCCAGCTAGTCAGAAGTAAAGGCAGCCTAGGAACACAGAACTTGTGGCTGATGTTTGCAGTGAGGGCAGTCCTGTGGAGGACTGTGCCCTTAACCTGTGAAGTATGGCCACCTCCCGGCATTTGCCGTCAGAGCTCATGGCAGGGCCACGCAGGGAAGTGTGGGAAATTGAACCAATGAGGACTGACACAAGGGCTTCCTGACCATCCTCTAGGAAGTCTGTCAGGAGATGTCCTTGTTCACTTCCCTGTAGGTTCCAGCAAGGCTCAGAGGGTCATCAGTTCCACCAACAATATCTGTGCAGAAGAGGGTAGCTGTGATTTTACTTTAGTCTGAAAGAACATTTTGTTGATTAACACTTAAATATTACAAACAGCCTCTCAGTGTGAGAAGATTTATCTTATTCTCCTGTGTAATTAGAATGATTATTCAACAAATGGATGTTATGCAGTGAACTTCCAAAAAGAAGCCAAATTTATCAACCTCATCAACTCACACTTACAGCCCAGGGATCTATATTCCTGTGCTCTCAGAGCAGGCATGGAGCGTGGACTGATAGCCAAAGACCAGCAAAAAACCCAGAAGCCAGTCAAAAATGCAGGATCCTGGAAAGACCTGAAAACACACAAGAAAAAGCTGGGAAATAGGAATGGGGAGTGAACCTCTGCGATCTGGAGAGGAAACTACTGGTTATTTTAGGAAAAACATTCCCACAACGGGGCTCAGAGAAAAGAGAAAGTAACGGTATCCAGGCCTTATTCTCAGAAGCATTCTTCTCCCTGAATCCAGTACCTGAGGTAACTGGGCAGCAGATAAAAATAGTATTTTCTCAAAACCAAGCAAAACATTAAAAAAAAAAAAATAGCCTACTGTCTAAGCTTTGTCTCCAAGTGGAACTCGGGAACCAAGCCAACTTCTCCAGCTGTGCATCTTGGCTATGTGTCTCAGATGGAACATTTCTGACTTCATTCCCTCCTCCTCCCACGTCACTCGGTAAGGAGGGTGGGCCAGGACAGGCAGCTCAGACAGCTGTTCCTACAACTGGCCTTACTACAATCCTCCAGGCTTCATATACAGGCACCTCTGGACTCTGCCTGCCTGCACTAACCCATCCGGCCCAGTGCAACAGACCATTCTTTCAAGCTGTCTGTCTCCTCCTCACAATCATCCCAGGACTCCTCTTAAAACTATTTTTTCTGAGAACACATTGTGCTTTGCCACAGTGTTCCATTTATCTCTTGGTGGCCGTTCCATTTGCCTCAACAGCTCTCTATCCCATTTTTTAGTACGGAAATATTACCCCGAACGAGAAGGCAATCTCATTCACCTTGCCAGCTCTAAATCTTTATCGCAATCACGTTGCTTTAGATTGCATTTATGTGTGGATAGGTGTGGATGGGTTTTAGCACTGTGTTAGATGCCAAAGATACAATGCTAAGGAAAAAAAATACCTGACAACAGATTTTATTATATTCTAACGGGAAAGGTAGGATAAACAGATACATAAACAGTATATATGCAGAGTAGGATGAGTATCATGAAAGCAATAAATAAGGGGCTGAAGGGTTCAATTTAAATGGGGTGGTCAGAAAATGCTTTTCTTTCTTCTGAGAGAAATGAGCGAGGGGCACAGGGAAGCCTGAATTGTTACACTAATGAATATCTCTGTGCTTGAAAACACAAAACAAGGGGAGATGAGGTTCCACTCAAGAGAGGTATATACACCTCAATTACATGACCTGGAAAACCTGATCCATACACACCTTGCTGACACTGCTCCATAGGGAATGTCATTAGGACTTGTGCACATCTACCACACCTCCATTTTCACTCTCTCTGAGATAAGAGGATGTGCATTTGCACTGTGTCTGCCTAGCGAAACTGTACTCTCTGCTGAATAAAGCACAGTTAGTTGATATTCATGAGCACCAAGCCTCTCCTTATAATGATACTTTAGAGAGCTGTGCTAACTGACCAGCATTCTGGATACTTACAAGCAGATGTCTGGTAGTAACAGAACCTTTCATGACCACCCAGCCTCTAAATAACTGTTCAGCTCAGCAGCTCATTATCACCTTCCTGGAGTTAGAGCTCCAACATAAGAATAAATATCTCCATCTAGAATTATCACTTTTAAAATCAAAACCTATATTCATCTTGAGAGTATAAATATCAAAATTCCGGGGCATTTTTTCTAACCTTTCTTGGGAGATTTTAGTAAAATTCCAGGACTGATTGCTGAAAGTACAATCTCGAAACAGAAACTAATATAGTGTCACATCATATGAAGTTAACCTTTTTTTCTTTTGCAACTCTATCAAACTTCAAGGAAATTCTTTGGAAATCTGTGCACCACTGCATTTAAAACAAAATAGATCTATCATTAAATGCCTAATAAAGGTTGATCTTACAGTGTTATTGAGGTGCCTTGCAGATCTGAGACAGGTGGATTATTCCAGAATGGGAAAGAAACACAGGATGAATAAGTCACACTAATGGCAATAGCAACTTCTGGGAAACACCATTTTCCAGCAGCTGTTGCTTTCATCAACACATTCTCAGCAAAATTGCCACAGCCATTTCTGAGCACTTAGAAGCACTGCTAGGAATCTCTAATAGGAGTATCTATGATGGGAATTCCTATTGACTAGAGCCGCCTTTGCAAATAGGAGATAATGTTGAGCTAAGGGAATCTTTCAACGATTCATTCAAAACATGTTTATCTACTATGTGATAAACATTATAGTCAGTGCCATAGTATAAACTTGAATAAGACATAATCCCTGCCCCCAGGGAACTCACATCCTTGTCCACATACCTAGCACAAAAGCACAGAATTATAATAAAAGTTGTCAAGAAGAAGAAAAGCATGGGGCATTATGCAAGCAAAGAAAAAGGGACTGCCTTATTCATTTAGAAGCTACTGGCCCTCTCTAGAGATTGTTGGTCTTCCAGCACATCTAAATATTCTTCAATCAAAAAATTCCATGAAGCTAGAAGTATAAAATGCTGTGTTATCAGTTAAGCACCCCCCTCCCTTTTATTTTTGAGACAGAGTCTTGCTGTGTCACCCAGGCTGGAGTGGTGGCACGATCTCAGCTCACTGCACTGTAACCTGCACCTCCCAGGTTCAAGCAATTGTCCTGTCTTAGCCTCCCGAATAGCTGGGATTACAGGTATGCACCACCATACCCGGCTAATTTTTGTATTTTTGGTAGAGACCAGGTTTCACCTTGTTGGCCAGGCTGGTCTTGAGGTCTTGAACTCCTGACCTCAGGTGATCCGCCTGCCTTGGCCTCCCAAAGTACTGGGATTATGGGATTACAGGTATAAGCCACTGTGCCCAGCCAGTTAAGCTTCTTAAAAAATGTCTTGAATTATAGCAAACACATGATGCCTATCTCCCCCCATATCTTTATACTGACAAAATTGGGTTTAAAATCAAGGCATGGTCACCAGAAATCAGGTCAGAGGGATCAAGAAAACATGGACAGTGAAGTACTTTCACTTCCATACAGGTGATAAATATTTCCTAAAATACAGGTAGATGTGTCACACAAAATCTCCAGACTTTGAGTATCAAAGTCCCTCCTAATACCAGAAAGAAAGGTATTGAGATGATTTGTCATCTCAATCTCAGATAAACACATACTCAGAGGGCCTCAGGAACATATGTAAACTAAACAAAAACCATGAGAAATTGAGCAGGGGCCTGAGTTTGGGCTTCCTTCAGTGGGTACTGTATTAATTTCCCATAACAAAATACTATCGAATATTACACAGATGTTTCTTTTCTCACATTTTTGGAGGCAGGAAGTCCATGATCAAGGTGTCAGCAGGCATGGATTCTCCTGAGGCTTTCTTCCTTGGCTTGCAAATAGTCATTGTCTCTCTCTCTTTTCACTTCATCTTTTCTCTGTGCACAGGCATTCTTTGTATCTCTCCCTCTTCTTTTTTTTTTTTTTTTTTTTTTTGAGATAGAGTCTCACTCTGTCACTCAGGCTGGAGTGCAGTGGTGCCATCTCAGCTCACTGTAAGCTCTGCTTCCTGGGTTTATGCCATTCTCCTGCCTCAGCCTCCCAAGTAGCTGGGTCTACAGGTGCCCGCCACCACACCTGGCTAATTTTTTGTATTTTTAGTAGAGATGGGGTTTCACCGTGTTGGCCAGGATGGTCTCCATCTCCTGACCTCGTGATCCACCCACCTCAGCCTCCCAAAGTGCTGGGATTACAGGCGTGAGTCACTGCGCCCAGCCCCCTCCCACTTCTTATAATGACATAAATCCTACTGGATTAAGACCTTACCCTTATGACCTCATTTAACCTCTTTCAAAGCCATATCTCCAAATACAGTCACACTGGGGACTAGAGCTTCAGCATATGAATTTTAGGAGGACACAATTCAATCCATAATAGATGGGGACAAGGCTATTCTCTTCCTAAAGTAAGCCTTCCCTTAGGGCCATTTACAGGGAGATAAACAAACCCCAATTTCTTCTGAGCAAAAGTTCAGAGACCCTGAAATAACTGTAGCTAATAAATGAGAAAGACAGAATATTTTCAAAATCTTCAAGTCTAATACCTAGAAGTGATAGAGGCTTATTCACATTTTTCTCCCATTTTCTTATTCTGTGTTTATTTAGCATTTCTGTTAATGACACCATTATTTTCAGAAATCAAAATGAAATCTTAATGTCATCACTTCCTTGCCTTCACTTCAATCATACTTTTCCATGTCTATGTAAGTATTCTTTTGACTATTTACATATTCATCAGAAACCAATTCAGCTCTTATTGCTTTTCATGAAGATCACTAAAGGAAGCCACCTATTCATGCTTCTAGTTTAGGTGCTCCTAATAGGGAAACTGTATAGCTTCAGTTGATCTATAACCCTTCACCCCCCATGTTTTGTAGTTGTTTGTATATACACTTTCACACATATAAGTGCTAATGTGTTCATTGCTATTATCAGTTGTTCAAAGCGGGTCCCTCACCCATGAACAGGTTAAAAGCCAGAGCTCTCATCTCTCCTACTACACTTGCTCCTTGTAAAAAAATATTTAATCTTTGTGATTAACAAAGATTCTTCCCCCTACTCAAATACTCCCAGTTACAAACATTTTAACTTGTTGTTTTAAATGGTTCCTGGTCAGCAATCCCTTCTGTAGACTCTTCCAAAAATTGCCATGGAATACCTCTTGTAATCAATCTCACACCCAAGAGAGGAGATTTTAGAAAGGCATGGACAACAGAATGCAGAGATCTATCTGTCTACCAGAGTCCACCATCTGGCCACCAATGACTCACATTACCCCCGCTTGCAGAAATACATTCACACACATCCCCAAAGGTCTCAAGAATCTTATCCCACAGAGCTTTAGCTCAAAGTCAAAATTTTATGATTTAAATCACATCTAAGTTCAAACACAGGTCCTGGGCATAATATGTGAAGTACAGCTCCTGGAGTATAACTTCTCTTCTTCTGTCAACCTGTAAAACTAAAGAGACAAGTGATCTGCCCCCAATACACCCATCATACAATGTTGAAACAGACATAACTGGAAGTCATGGGATAACAGTTATAGACGTATTGGTTCAAAGGGAGGAGGGGAAGAAGATAACAAAGAGTCATTGGTCCATAGCAGTTCTAAAATCTAGCTGGGCAAATGTCGGGAGTTCAATGATTAGGTTTTAGAGCCTAAGATTAATCTCGGCTATTGGGGAAGCCCCCAATATTTCAACATAGGTTCTTTTCTATTTTCCCTGAGTGTTGGCCAGTCTGAGAAATAAAGACAAAGAGTACAAAAGAAAGAAATTTTACAGCTGGGTCTCTGGGGGTGACATTACATGTTGGCAGGTTCCATGATGCCCCCTGAGCTGCAAAACCAGCAAGTTTTTATTATGGATTTCAAAGGGGAGGCGTGTACGAGTAGAGTGTGGGTCACAGAGATCACATGCTTCAAGGGCAATAAAATATCACAAAGCAAATGGGCAGGCAAGGTCACAAGGCCAGGGCAAAATTAGAATTACTGATGAGGTTCCCTGTCCTGCTGTGCACGTATTGTCATTGACAAGCATCTCAACAGGAACAACTGGGTTCAAGAGCAGAGAACCAGTCTAACTAGAATTTCACCAGGCTGGAATTTCCCAATCCTAACAAGCCTGGGGGCGCAGCAGAAGACCAGGGTGTATTTCATCCCTTATCTACAACTGCATAAGACAGACACTCCCAGAGCAACAATTTTAGAGACTTCCCCCAGGAGTGCATTCTTTTCTCAGGGCTGTTCCTTGCTGAGAAAAAGAATTCAGCAATATTTCTCTTATTCACTTTTGCAAGAAGAGAAATATGACTCTGTTCCACCCGGTCCTGCAGGCAGTCAGACTTTATGGTTATTTCCCTTGTCCCTGAAAATCACTGTTATCCTCTTCCTTTTCTAGGTGCCCAGATTTCATATTGTTCAAACACACATGCTCTACACACAATTTGTGCAGATAACACAATCATCACAGGATCCTGAGGCGACATACATCCTCAGCTTAGGAAGATGATGGGATTAAGAGATTAAAGTCAAGACAGGCATAGGAAATTATAAGAGTATTGATTGGGGAAGTGAAAAATGTCCATGAAATCTTCACAATTTATGTTCTTCTGCCATGGCTTCAGCTGGTCCCTCCATTCGGGTTCCCTGACCTCCCGCAACACTCAGCTCTACCCTCTTGGCTCTTAGCACCACCCTCTGTCATCCACCTTCTTTAATGTTTGCAGTTGAGTAGTTTTATCAGCCTGTATCCTGCCAGTAGAAATGTCGGGTTCTGACAGCCTCCTTTATTTCATTTTGTACTTCTTCTATCCCTTTCAGTCCAAGCCAGTAGTGTTTCTGCTGAAATAATTTTCTCAAGATCTTTGTGCATCTACCATGGATTTCAATGATGTTCTGACCATCAAAAACAAAAACACACCCACAGATCTTTTCCAGACAACATATATTTTTGGCTCCTTCTCAGATGGCTGAGGGGCAATACTCTTAAGCTTTCTAGAGGTCCCACACTTTGATTGAATGGATCCAAAAGGCACATTCTTAATCTCTTTAAGGAGTCCTTTGTGCAGTTAAATATTCTCACTTTTTTATCTTTGAGGTTTTTTAACTTTTATTTTGAGTTCAGGAGTACATGTGTAGGTTTGTAATGAAGGTAAACTTGTGTCATGGGGGTTTGTTGTTCAGATTATCTCATCACCCAGGTATTAAGCCTGGGTGTACCCATTAGTTATTTTTCCTAATCCTCACCCTCCTATCACCCTGCACTCTCAATTAGGCCCCAGTGTCTGTTGTTCCCCTCTATGTGTCCATGTGTTCTCATTTTGCTCCCACATAAAAGTGAGAAAATGCAGTATTTGGTTTTCTCTTCTGTGTTAATTTGCTGAAGATAATAGCCTTCAGCTCCATCCATGTCCCTGCAAAGGACATGATCTCATCATTTTTATGGCCACATAGTATTTCATGGTTTATATCTATCACATTTTCTTTATCCAAACTGCCATTCCTGACCATTTAGGTTGATTCCATGTCTTTGCTATTGTGAATAGTGCTGCAATGAACATATGCACACATGTGTCTTTATGATAGAATGATTATTATTTTTTTGGGTATATACCCAGTAATAGGATTGCTAAGTCAAATAGTAGTTCTGTTTTTAGGTCTTTGAGAAATTGCATGCTGTTTTTCCTAATGGTTGAACCAACTTACACTCCCACCAACAGGATATAAGTGTTCCTTTTTCTCCACAACCTCACCAGCACATTATTTTTTGACTTTTTAATAATAGCCATTCTGACTGGTGTGAGATGGTAGCTCGTTGAGGTTTTTATTTGCATTTCTCTAATAATCAGGAATGTTGAGCTTTTTTTCATATGCTTGGTGGCCATATGTGTGTCTTCTTTTGAAAAGTATCTGTTCGTGTCCTTTGCCCACTTTTTAATGGATTTTTTTTCTTGTAAATTTGCTTAAGTTCCTTATAAATGCTGGATATTAGACCTTTGTTGGATACATAGTTTGCAAATATTTTCTCCCATTCTGTGAGTTGTCTTTTTAGCCTGCTGATAGTTTCTTTTGCTGTGCAGAAGCTCTTTAGTTTAATTAGATCCCATTTGTCAAATTTTGCTTTTGTTGCAATTGCTTTTGATGTCTTTTGCCATAAAATCTTTGCCTGTTCCTATGTACAGAGTGGTATTGCCTAGGTTGTCTTCCAGGGGTTTTTTTTTTATAGTTTTGGGTCTTTAATCCATCTTGAGTTGATTTTTTTGTATATGATGTAAGGAAGGAGTCCAGTTTCAATCTTCTGCATATGGCTAGCCAGTTATCCCAGTACCATTTATTGAATACAGAGTCTTTTCCCCATTGCTTGTTTTTGCCAGCCTTGTTGAAGATCAGATAGTTGTAGGTGTGTAGCCTTATTTCTGGGCTCTCTATTCTGTTTCATTGGTCTATGTGTCTGTTTCCATACCAGTACCACACTGTTTTGGTTAGTGTAGCCCTGCAGTATAGTTTGAAGTTAGGTAGCATGATGCCGCCAGCTTTGTTCTATTTGCTGAGGATTGCCTTGGCTATTTTGATTCCACATCAGTTTTAAAATAGTATTTTTTTCTAGTTCTGTGAAGAGTATCATTGGTAGTTTGATAGGAATAGCATTGAATCTATAAATTGCTTTGGGTAGTATGGCCATTTTAACAATATTGATTCTTCCTGTCCATGAGCATGGGATATTTTTCCATTTGTTTGTGTCATCTCTCATTTCTTTGAGCAGTGTTTTGCACTTTTGCTTGTAGAGATCTTTCACCTCCCTGGTTAGTTGTATTCCTAGGTATTTTATTCTTTTTGTGGCAATTGTGAATGGGATTGGGTTCCTGATTTGGCTCTTGGCTTGACTGTTATTGGTGTATAGGAATGGTAGTGATTTTTGTATGTTGATTTTGTATCCTGAGACTTTGCTGAAGTTGTTTATCAGTTGAAGGAGCTTTGGGGCCAAGTCTATGGGTTCTTCTAGATATAGAATCATGTCATCTGCAAAGAGGGATAATTTGACTTTCTCTCTGCCTATTTGGATGCCATTTATTACTTTCTCTTGCTTGATTGCTCTAGCTAGGATGTTCAATACTATGTTGAATAGGAGTAGTGAGGGAGGGCATCCTTGTCTTGTGCTGTTTTTCAAGGGGAATGCTTCCAGCTTTAGACCATTCAGCATGATGTGGGTTTGTCATAGATAGCTCTTATTATTTTGAGGTATGTTCCTTCAATACCTAGATTATTAAGAGTTTTTAAAATGATGAAGTGTTGAATTTTGTTGAAAGCCTTTTCTGCATCTGTTGAGATAGTCATGTGGTTTTTGTCTTTAGTTCTGGTTATGTAATGAATCACATTGATTGATTTGCATACACTGAACCAACCTTTCATCCAGGGGATAAACCTTGCTTGATTATGGTGGATAAGCATTTTGATGTGCTGCTGGATTTGGCTTGCCAGTATTTTGTTGAGGATTTTTGCATCAATATTTATCAAGGATATTGACCTGAAGTTTTCTTTTTTTGTTATGTCTCTGCCAGGTTTGGGTTACCAGGATGATGCTGGCCTCATAGAATGAGTCAGAGAGGAGTCCCTCCTCCTCAATTTTTTGGAATAGTTTCAGTAGGACTGATACCAGATCTTCTTCGTACATCTGGTAGAATTTGGTTTTGAATCCATCTGGTCCTGTGCTTTTTTCAGTTGGTAGGCAATTTATTACGGATTCAATTTCAGAGTTTGTTACTGGTCTGTTCTGAGATTTAATTTCTTTCTCACTTAGTCTTGGGAGGGTGACCAGGAATTTATTCATTTCTTCTATATTTTCTAGTTTATGTGCATAGTGTTGGTTCATAATATTCTCTGAAGGTTATTTATATTTCCTAGAAGAAATGGACAAATTCCTAGAAGCATATAATATGCCAAGACTAAATCGGGAGGAAATAGAAAATTGAAACAGAAAATATAAACAGACCAATAACAAGTAAGAGGATTTAATCAGCAATTTAAGAAACAAACAAAAGCCCAGGATCTGATGACTTTGCTGGCAAATTCTACCAAATATTTGAAGAAGAATTAATGCCAATCCTTGTCAAAGTCTTCCAAAAAATTTGAAGAGGAAGGATCACTTGCAAACTCATTTTATAGGAGCAGAAGTACTCTGACACTAAAGCCAGACAAGGACATTACAAGAAAAGGAAATTGCAGGCCAATAGTACTAATGAACAAAAATACTCAACAAAATACCAGTAAACTGAATTCAACAGCCCATTAAAAGGATCATAACACCATAATCAAATGGGATTTATTCCTGGAAAACAAGGATGGTTCAATGCATACCAATCAATAATGTGATATCCTACATTAATAGAATGAAGGATAAAAATCATATGACCATCTCAACAGATGCAGAAAAAGTATTTCACAAAATTTAACATCCTGGCCGGGTGCGGTAGCTCAAGCCTGTAATCCTAGCACTTTGGGATGTTGAGATGGGCGGATCATGAGGTCAGGAGATCGAGACCATCCTGGCTAACACGGTGAAACCCCGTCTCTACTAAAAAATACAAAAAACTAGCCAGGTGAGGTGGCGGGTGCCTGTAGTCCCAGCTACTTGGGAGCCTGAGGCAGGAGAATGGTGTAAACCCGGGAGGCAGAGCTTGCAGTGAGCTGAGATCCGGCCACTGCACTCCAGCCTGGGCAACAGAGCAAGACTCCACCTCAAAAAAAAAAAAAATTTAACATCCTTTCAAGATAAAAGCTCTCTACAAATTAGGTATAAAAGGAATGTACCTTAACATAATAAAGATCATATATGACAAGACCACAGTTAACATAACAATAAAATTGCAAAATACAAGATCAACATAAAAAACCAACAGTTGTATTTCTATACACTAACAATAAACAATCTGAAAAATAAATAAAGAAAACAAATCAATTTACCATAGTATCAAAAAAGTACACTGAAAACTGCAAAACATTGATGGATTAAATTTTAAAAGACACAAACAAATAGACACCCCATGTTCATGGATTGGGGGATTTAATAGATGTTAAAATGTCCATACTTCCCAAAGAATCCTAAATATTCAATGCAATTCCTATCAAAATCCCAATAGAAATTTACAGGAATAGAAAAGACAATTCTAAACTGCATATAAAACCACAAAATAGCATGAAAAGCCAATCAATCTTGAGAAAGAAAACAAAGCTGGGGATATCACACTTCTTAATTTCAACATATACTGCCAAGCTACAGTAATCAAAACAGTATAGTACTGGAACAAAGACCAATATATACACCATGGAACAGAATAGAGAGCCCACAAATGAATCCATGTATATGCAGTCAACTGATCTTTTACAAGGGTGCCAGGAATACATAATGGGGAAAGGACAGTGTCTTCAATAAAGGGTTTCTGGGAAGACTGGATATCCACATGCAGAAGGGTGAACTTGGACTCTTATCTCAATAATGTACAAAAATCTACTCAAAATGGATTAAAGATATAACATAAGACCTGAAACTGAAAAACTACTAGAAGAAAACATAGGGAAAAAGCTTCTTAACATTGGTCTGAACAATGATTTCATGGTTATGATACCAAAAGCACAGACACCAAATATAAAAATAAGTGAGACTACATCAAATTTAAAAGTTTCTGCACAGCATAGGG
Source organism: Macaca thibetana thibetana (assembly GCF_024542745.1). Taxonomy (NCBI): domain Eukaryota; kingdom Metazoa; phylum Chordata; class Mammalia; order Primates; family Cercopithecidae; genus Macaca; species Macaca thibetana. Next base: position 85,494,636 of record NC_065584.1, on the reverse strand, counting down.
AAAAAAAAAAAACATGGTAAAAAGGCAGCCTATAGAATAGGACAAAATATTTGTAAACCCTGTCTCTGATAAAGTGTACAAAGTTTCTCTCCCACTTCAGTCTAGTGAGATAGAACATGTGCACAATTCAGACAAAGTAGATTTATTATTTACAGATAAGCAGCAAAAATAAGCAGAAGCCTAAGATTTGTTATCGGGGGAACCAGCCCCCAATATTTCAATTCAGGTTCTTTCTATTTTCCCTAAGTGTCAGCTGGTCTGAGAATTAAAGAGAAAGAGTACAAAGAGATAAATTTTACAGGTGGGCCTCCGGGGGTGTCATCACATATTGATAGAACCATCATGGTGACCCCGAGCCACAAAACCAGCAAGTTTTTATTAGGGATTTTAAAAGGGGAGGGGATGTACGAACAGGCAGTAGGTCACAAGGATCACATGCTTCAAAGGGCAGTAAAGATCACAAGGCAAAGGCAAAATTAGAATTACTGATGAGGGTCTATGTCCTGCTGTGCATGCATTGTCATGATAAATGTCTTAACAGGGAACAGCATTGGAGAGCAGACAACTGGTCTGACTAGAATTTACCAGGCTGGAATTTCCCAATCCTAGTAAGCCTGAGGGTACTGCAGGAGACCAAGGTGTATATGAGTCCTTATCTCAACTGCATAAGACAGACACTCCCAGAGCGGCCATCTATAGACCTACCCCCAGGAATGCATTCCTTCCCCAGGGTTGTTCCTTGCTGGGAAAAGAATTCAGTGATATTTCTCCTACTCGCACATCTGTCTATAGGCTTTCTGCGAGAAGAAAAATACGGCTCTATTCTGCCCAACCCCGCAGGCAGTCAGACCTTATGGTTATCTTCCCTTGTTCCCTGAAAATCGCTGTTATTCTGTTCTTTTTCAGGGTGCACTGATTTCATATTGTTCAAATGCACATGTTTTACAATCCATTTGTACAATAGTGGCCCTGAGGTGACATACATTTTCAGCTTATGGAGATAACATGATTAAGAGATTAAAGACAAGCATAAGAAATTATAAGATTATTGATTGGGGAAGTGATAAATGTCCATGAAATCTTCACAATTTATACTCTTCTGCCTTGGCTCCAGCCAGTCTCTCCATTCGGGATCCCTGATTTCCCACAACAATTCACGGCAGGAGCCTAGGGCAGATGGAGTCTCACCTACATGTACTTGACTTCATATTTTAATGGAGTTATTTGTTAAGTTCCTTATAGATTTTGGATATTAGACCTTTGTCAGATGTATAGTTTGTGAATATTTTCTCCTATTCTGTAGGTTGTCTGTTTACTCCATTGGTAGTTTCTTTTGCTGTGCAGAAGTTCTTTAGTTTTATTAGATCCTGCTTGTCAATTTTTTTGTTGCAATTATTTTTGAGGAGTTAGTCACAAATTCTTCCACAAGGCTGAAGTCCAAAACGGTGTTTCCTAGGTTTTTGTTTATGAGTCTTATAGTTTGAGGTGTTACATTTAACTCTTTACTTCATCTTGAGTTAATTTTTGTACCTGAGAGAAGATAGGGGTCCAATTTCATTCTTTTGCATATGGCCAGCCAGCTATCTCAGCAGTATTTATCAAATAATGAGTCCTTTCTCCATTGCTTTTCATTGTAAACTTTGTCAAAGATAAGATGACTGTAGGTGTGTGGCTTTATTTCCAGGTTTTCTATTCTGTTCCATTTTTCTATGTGTCTGTTTTTATATCAGTACCTCATTGTTTTGATTACTGTAGCTTTATAGTATCCCTAATGAACATAGACTCAAAAATCCTCAGCAAAATATTAGCAAACTAAAACCAGCAGCTTATCAAAAAGGTAATCCACACAATCAATTAAGCTTCATTCCTGGGGTACAAGGTTGGTTCAACATGACATAAGCAGAATTAAAAACAAAATCCATATGATTACCTCAATAGGTGTTTAGAAAACTTTTGATAAAATTCAACATTCCTTTACATAAAAGCCCTCAAGAAACTAGGCATCAGAGAACATACCTCAAAATAATAAGTACCTTCTATGACAAACCCACAGCCAACATCATGCTGAACGGGCTAAATCTGAAATGATTCCCCTTGAGAATTGGAACAAGACAAGGATGCCCACTCTCATCATTCTTACTCAACATAGTACTGAATGTCTTTGCCAAAGCAATCAGGCAAGAGAAAGAAATAAAAGGCGTCCAAATAGGAAAAGAAGTCAAACTATCTATCTTCACTGACAATATAATTCTACCATAGAAAACCCCAAAGACATCACCAAAAGGCTCCTGGAACTGATAAATTACTTCAATAAAATTTAAGGATACAAAATCAATGTATAAAAATCTGTAGCATTTTATACAACAGTAACATTCTAGCTGACAGCCAAATCAAGAATGAATACATCTGATTTACAATAGCTGCAAAAATAAAAATAAAATACCTACAAATACATCTAACCAAGAAGGTGAAAGATCTCTACGAGGAGAACTGCAAAACACTACTGAAAGAAATCACAGATGAAACAAACAAATAAAAAAAAAACATTTCATGTTCATGGATTGGAAGAATCAATATTGAAATAGCCATACTGCACAAAGCAATATACACATTCAATGCTACTCCTGTTAAGCTACAAACATCATTTTTCACAGAACTAGAAAAACTATTCTAAAATTCATATGGAACCAAAAAGGGCCCAAATAGACAAAGCAATCCTAAGCAAAAAGAACAAAGCCAGAGGCATCACAGTTTTCCTTATTATGTGATGTACCAGTGTCAAGCCATCCAGTGGAGCAATGACTTACGTGATTTATCTGTATTCTGAAAAAGAAAACTCAAGGGAAGGATGCTATTCTGTGGCATTTTAGAAACGAGGCAAAGTCCTAAAGCTCACCATCTGAGCCTTGATGCCTAGAGACTCAGCTGTCCATTTCTGTGCTATCAGAGATTCCATGGTGAGAGCAGTAACAGAGACAACCCTACAAAAACATCCAGGGCTCAGCAAGAGTCAGTCCCCTGCTCCAGGAGCATAGGAGAGAACAACCCACAGGACAGGAAGAGGGGAGACATGAGGCACAGTGGGTGGAACCATAGAGTCTAGAGAGGGAATTAATATATGTTTCAGAAACAATCTTTCCACATTTGGTACCAAAGAAAGAGCTGTAGTTACAAGACCCCAGCCTCAAGAATATTTTCATCTCCAAATCTAGTGCCTAAGGCTGATAGGAAAGCTGATGGAGTTGTGTGTGTGTTGTTTCTGCCTGCTCAACATCCATTCTCCCATTTCTGGTGACAACACCTTGATTGATTTTCCCTGGATGAACCAAGGCTCCCCTCCTCTTACCTATGTGTGGGTGTGGAGGTGGCCTGCCCCACCCTTGGACACCCTGATCAATTGACATAGTTCATCTTCCTGACCACAGTAACTGGTCAAGGATGAGCACATGACCCAGACCCACTTTCCAAAACTTTGTATGAAATTATTCTCAGAAATGATTTTGGGAAGGTGAGAGGCTGGGATGTAAAAAGTTGGGAGGTGATTCTAGGAAGCATAGGAAGAGAGACTTGAAGGGAAGTCAGCCAATAAAAGGGTCTTATCAAGCCAGCTGCCACTGTGGGCAAGTGGCGCTTAATCCTGCCACGGAAACTCAGGAACCAGTGTGAAACACCTGCCACGAGTTATCCCACCTGAGGGCACAAGGAGCTAAGGTATTGATATCCCAAATCCTGCATGCCTTTACTCGAGGGCAGCTCCTGGAGATAGGAGCATTAATTCCCAACACTTAGGTCTGCCAAGCAGGCTGTGGCAGTAAAAGAAAACCCATAGGCAAAGAAACTCAGGTGCTGGCAGGAGAAAGCTGGGCAACGTGCACTAAAGTCATAAGCACAAGGAGGTGTAGGTGGACACAACAATGTAACATAATAAAATTTTCTCTTAAGCTATTGGGAGTTGAATTTTCTATCACTTGCAATTAACAGAGATCTAATTAAACATACCAGTGAAGATAATATTGTGTAAAATAAACTAATCAAACAAAATATTTTTAAATTGCCTTTTTTTTAGCTTGTTGCATTTCAAAAAGTAAACAACTCCTCCAACTTTTCAGATTAGCCCGTTCAGCTCTTTTCTCCCACATAACCTGGTGTGGCAAGGAGGAGGAACAAATTTAATACCTTTATCTGTATGATTACACTGGACTTTCAGCTGTTGTCTCCCCTTTTAGACTCTTCTTGCTCAGAATTGCTCTGCTTAGTGCTGCTAGATTAATGTCCCTAAAGTGTCCCTCCAAATAACCTTCCATGCCCAAAATCCAGATTCCCCATGAGACTGCGTTTTTCCCAACTCCAAACTTTTGTTCCTGCTGTCTATTTCACGCAATATGTCCAGTCTCTATTTCTCCCTTTCAAAAATCTCTGCCATGGTGCTTTGGGGATAATCCCAGTTAAAACTCCTTCCTCTCTCTATTGGTTTGCTGGGCCAGCTGGTACCTGCTGGGGAGCTGAGTGTGCATATCTTTTCCCAGTTCTACCTTCAGTGATGTTATGTTAGCAGCATGAAAATGGCCATGCTGAAAATATACAATAGCTGCAAAAATAAAAATAAAATACCTACAAATACATCTAACCAAGGAGGTGAAAGATCTCTACGAGGAGAACTGCAAAACACTGCTGAAAGAAATCATAGATGAAACAAACAAATAAAAAAAAATTTCATGTTCATGGATTTATACCAGGGAAATCAGCAGACATTATAAATCAGGACTTTAACCCCATGGAGAGCTGACTTGCCAGCACATCACTACCTCTCCCTCTGCATTGCACCTTTACTGCATCCCAGTTACGTTAGCTAACACTGTGTGCCTTGCATTGCACTTCTCCCTATACTTGTCTTATCTTCCCTTTGGCCTGCAAGCCCCCTGAGGACAAATACATCAGTCAACTGTTTCTTTGTTTGTTGTTTCTTTTTAATTCCTCTCATTACTTAGCACAGATCATGTATACCATGTGTGTTTAATATCAATAGAATATTTTGGAGCAAGAGGTTGTTTTACTTGGTTTTATGCTTTCACTGTTGTTGTAGAACAGCTGGGTTAGAAGACATTATTAAACACAAATACAACTGGTAAAATTTCCCAGCCCAAGAAATGCTTTAAAAAGATCTCCAATCACTGCAGGAGTTCAGAGAGGCAACAACTCCTCCAGCTTTTGTTCATCAAATAATTGGTTTAGTTCACTCCTTCCACATCACTTGGAGCAGTGGGGTGGGTGGGGAAAGCTTAATGACCAGGAAAATCTTTCATAAACTCATCATCAATGTTCTTTATAACCTAGTGTCACTTCAATAGTCCATGGTTTTCAAATAAATGTTCTACCTGCCCACAGACTGAACTTTTGGCCAAATAAATCCATAAATTTAAACATATTGACAATCAAAATGGTAAAAAGAGCTTTTATTTTTAACTAGTAAAAATGGTTTTAGAGGTTATCAGGAAGAATAAATGAGATATATAGTCAACAAAAATTTAAATACTTGCTATATCAGATATTAGAATGTGTTCTAAAGCTATGTTAATTAAAATAATGAGATACGAATACAGGGATAGGTAGGTAGAGCAATAGAAGCATTAAGTCTAAAATTATAAGAGACTCAAGTTATAAGTTATAAGAATTTGACATATGTTAAAGTTAGCATTTCAAGTCAGAACAGCATGTCAATAAATTGTTGGAAGACACCTGGATAACCATCTGGAAAACAATTAAATTAGATCCTTACCTCAACAAATAAATTCCAAAGGAAAACGACTTATAACACTTTTAATTAAAAAGCACTGGAAGAATATATAGATGACCATTTATATAACTTTGAAAAAGTAAAAGAATGTTATAAAAATCACAACAAAGGCAGAAACTATAAAAGATAAAATTGACAGACTTGACTAAATGCATCTTTAAGCATGTGAATAATAAAATACCATAAAAAATTAAAAGGCAAATGAAGTAGAAATTGTCTAAAATACATATCAAAGCAAAAACTGCATACTGGTATATAAACTGCACACTGGTATATAAAAATACTTCCAAATCAGCAAATACAAATTGCATACAAATAGAAAATGATAGAAGACGCTAACAGGCATTTCACAAAAGAAGACTATAAATGACTGATAAACCTTTAAAAATGTCTATTACTACATAATTAAAGTAATTGTGAAACCAATAAGGTGCGATTTTCTGCCTAATTCTAGGGATTTATGCTTAGGAAAGAATTTGTAATAAAGATCCACACATAGGATATTTATCAGAATGCAGTATATAATGCCACAAATCATAAATGAGTCAGGCACAGTGGATCATGCCTGTAATCCCAGCACTTTGGGAGGCCAAGGTGGGAGGATCACATGTGGACAGGAGTTCAATGACCTGTCATTATGACCCGCCTGGGCAACATAAAGAGACGCTGTCTCGAAAACTTTTAAAAAATAAATGACTTAGGCCAGGCGCAGTGGCTCACCTGTAATCCCAACACTCTGGGACACCAAGGAGGCTGGATCACCTGAGGTCAAGAGTTCGAGACCAGCCTGGCCAACATGGCAAAACGCTGTCTGTACTAAAAAATACAAAATTAGCTGGGCATGGTGTCATGTGCCTGTAAACCCAGCTATTTGGGAGGCTGAGGCTGGAGAATCACTTGAACCCAGGAGGCAGAGGTTGCAGCGAGCTGAGATCATGCCACTGCACTCCAGCCTGGGTGACAGAGCAAGACTCCATATCAAAAAATAAAAATAGAAAAATAAAAATTAAAACTAAACAGTTTAAATGTCCAACAATAGTGACCTGGTAAAATAAAATTTAGCACATACACATAATGTAATGCTATTGTCAAATGAAGTTATTTACGGATATTTGTTGACATGAAGAAATGTTTGTGAATCATAATATATTAGTCAGTTGGAAGACAGTTGCTGACATAAACTGATGTTTGGCTAAATTATAAGTACAGATGCATACATATAGAACTATGGGTATATATCAGGGTTAGTATACATATATACATGCTTCCTTGCTCTGCCAGCTGAAAAGCAATAACACTCCAGTAGAAACAAGCATGCCTAGGTCCCAGAACTTCCTTTGTAATGTCATTTTCCAATAAAATAAATCAGAGCTCTTTGGAGAAATGTCTGATTCTAAGGCTGGGACAGGGAATATACAACATAGGTCTGGAGAAAGTTACAGTGCCAGAAAGTAAGCAAGTGCTCAAAAACAAAGAAAAAAAAAAACTCACAGTGATGGGAGTGTGTAAAAAAGATGTAAGAGCCAATTGGAAACATTCCCTTTGGCTAAAGCCAGAACAATTGGAGCAATAAAATAAAGTAGCATTGAGTAATAATCCAAGGTGTAAAACAAATATTGTGTGTCAATACTGATATAAATAAATGATTCAATAAATAAATGGGGAGAATAGACAAATCTCCCATGCAGAAGAATTCCAAATAATTTATGTGGAGCATAAAGTGATAGAATGTAACTCCCTCCTCAAGTGTGGGCCATACACAGTGATGTCCTTCCAAAGAGCACGGTATGGAAAGGGGTAAGAAAGAGCAACTTTACAGTGGTAAAATTTGGCAAACATGGCCTCAGTCAAGTGATCAAGGTTGACATCAACAGTAGTAAGTCATGTTGACAGTATGAACCTTGATATGGTGTGAAAAGAAATGGCATGCTACCTACGGCATCTTCATCCCAAAAGTGTATAACCTCAGTGTAATCATGAGGACATCATCGGAAAAATCCTAATCAAGGGAAATTCTACAAAATACCTGAAAAGGATCTCTTTAAACAGTTAAGGTCATCAGAAACAAGGACTCTGAGAAGTTGTCGCAACCAAGAGGAGTCTAAGGAGACATGATTAAATGTAATGTGGTATTCTGGCTGGAATTCTGGAACAAAAAAAAATTGGGTAAAATTGAAGTAAATCTAACAAAGTATGAATTTTAGTTAATAACCATGTATCGATATTGGTTCATTAACTATGGAATATGTGTTGCTAGTTAGTAAGAAGACACACTGGATAGGGGTTTATGGGAACTCTGTGTACTCTCTTCACAACTTGTCCATAAATCCAAACTATTCCAAAATTAAATTTTTTCTTTTAAAACTAAGTTTCATATTATCGGGGGAAACCAGCCCCCAATATTTCATGTAGGTTCTTCTCTATTTCCCTAAGTGTCAGCTGGTCTGAGAAATAAAGGGAAAGAGTACAAATGAGAGAACTTTTAAAGCTGGGTGTCCGGGGAGACATCACATGTCAGCAGGTTCCGTGATGCCCCCTGAGCAGTAAAACCAGCAAGTTTTTATTAGCAATTTTCAAAAGGGAGGGAGTACACGAATAGGGTGCGGGTCACAGAGATCACATGCTTCAAGGGCAACAAAAGATCACAAGGCAGAAGGTCAGGGTGAGACTAGAATCATTAATGAACTTCCATGTCCCGCTGTGCACGCATTGTCAGGGTTCAAGAGCAGAGAACCAGTCTGACTAGAATTTGCCAGGCTGGAATTTCCTAATCCTAGCAAGCCTGGGGGCGCTGTAGGAGACTAGGGTGTCTTTCATCCTTATCTACATCTGCATAAAGCCAGACACTCCCAGGGCAGTCATTTTAGAGGCCCTGCCCTGGGAATGCATTCTTTTCCCAGGGCTGTTAATTATTAATATTCGTTACTGGGGAAAGAATTCAGTGATATTTCTCTTACCCGTTTTTGGTAATAAGAGAAATATGGCTCTGTCCTGCCTGGCCCATAGGCAACCATACTTTAAGATTATCTCCCTTGTTCCCTGAAAATTACTGTTATCCTGTTCTTAAGGTGCCCGGATTTCATATTGTTCAAGCACACATGCTCTACAAACAATTTGTGCAGTTAACACAATCATCACAGGGTCTGAGGTGACATACATTCTCCACTTATGAAGATGTCAGGATTAAGAGATTAAAGAAATCACAAGAGTATTGACTGGGGAAGTGATAAATGTCCATGAAATCTTCACAATTTATGTTCAGAGATAGCAGTAAAGACAGGCATAAGAAATTATAAAAGTATTAATTTGGGGAACTAATAAGTGTCCATGAAATCTTCACAATTTATGTTCTTATGCCACGGCTTCAGCCGATCCCTCCATTCAGGATCCCTGATTTCCCACAACACATATGACTTGATTTTTGTAGAGTGAGGATTACAATTTTATATATAGCTAAGTCATTATAGATATAGCTATAGACATAGATAGAGATATATAAAAAAGCTTTAAGCTGTGCTGTCTAATACACAGCCATTACCTAGATATAGCTATTGAACACTTGGATTGTGGCTAATACAAATTGAGATGTGCTGTAAGTGTGAAATGTACAACAGATTTCAAAGATGTAATATGAAGAAAAGAATATAAACAATATCATTAATGTTGTGTTTTGAGACAGGGTCTCACTCTGTTGTCCAGGCTGAAGTGAAGTAGTACGATCACAGCTCACTGCAGCCTCAACCTCCCAGGCTCAAGCAATCCTTCCACCTCAGCCTCCCAAGTTGCTGGGACTAAAAGTGTGCACTGCCACAACTAATGTTTCCATTTTTATTTATTTTTTATTTCTAGGTTTACTCAAAAACAAGTTATTTACTCAATTTGTAAAATATTAATTCAGTTAGCTGGTGCCTAAAGACTGAAAAAAATTGTAATTTTCAAGGCATTTATACTTTGGGGAACAAAAAACATAAGACCTACTTGAAAAAAATAGAGGCTAATAAATAATTAAGGATAAGGCTCTAAAAAAAAAGAGTATTACAAACTATTTTTAAAAAGAAAATATTTGATAGCAAAATGTTTCTCTGACTTTGTAAATGCATAAGAAAGATCAACAGTTTTATCACTTGCAGACAAGGCAATTAATATCATAGAAAATGTGATGATAAACTTCTAAGAAACTAAGTGTTTATGTCTATTTAACAATAGAAGTTTTACCTATTACCATTTACTATTCACATGTCGACAGCAATCCCCTTCTCTCCCAACTAGGCCTTTCACAATTACGGACTAAAGACATAAAATATTATTGCTAGATACATTTTACAAAATAAAAATTAGTAAATGGAAAAAAGGCAAGTTAAAGTAGTTATATATATATTGAAAAGTAGGTGAATGAATTGAATTACTTTCACTAAAGTGACTATACAATAGTTAATGAATTTCTTATTTATACAAGGGGAACACTGGATATAATATATCTCTGACATTACACAGTCATAGAAAAATCTTAACTTTAACCTCATAAAATTCTTTCCCCACATGTTTTACACTTTGGATTTTCTTTCAATGTTTATTTTGGATCCAGAGGGTACATGTTCAGGTTTGTTACATTGGTATATTGCATGGTGCTGAGGATTGGGTTATGAATAATCCCATCACCCAAGTAGTGAGCATAGTACCCAATGAGCAAATTGTCACCCCATGCCCCACCCCACCCTCTAGGAATCACCAATGTCTATTATTCGCATCTTTATGTCCATATGTATTCATTGTGTAGCTCTCACTTGTAGGTGAGATTGGTTTTCCATTCCAGCATTAATTCACTTAGGATAATAACCTCCAGCTGCATCCATGTTACTGATTTGTTTCTTTTTAATGGATGTGTAGTGTTCCATGGTGTATATGTACCACTTTTTTCTATCCAGTGTACCATTGATGGGCTCCAAGGTTGATTCCATGTCTTAGCTATTGTAAGTAGTGCTGCAATAAACGTATGAGCGCATGTCTCTTTTTGGTATAATGGTTTCCTTTCCTTGGTGTATGTACCTAGGAATGGGACTGTTGGGTCGAATGGTAGTTCTGTTATAAATTACCCAAGCAGAGGTCTCCAAACTGCTTTCCATAGTGGCTGAACTAACTTGCATTCCCACCAACAGTGTATAAGCATTCCATTTTCTATGCAACCTTACCAGCATTTGTTACTTTTTGACTTTTTAATAATAGTCATTCTGACTGGTGTGAGATGGTATCTCATTGTGGTTTTGATTTGCATTTCTCTTATGATTGGTGATGATGAGCATTTTTTCACATGTTTGTTGACTACTTGTATGTCTTCTTCTAAGAGGTGTCTGTTCATGTCTTTTGCCCATTTCTTAATTGGATTGCTTGAGTTTTGCTTGCTGATTTGTTTAAGTTTTTTTTTCCTATTTGGATGCCTTTTATTTCTTTCTCTGGCCTGATTGCTCTGGCTAAGACATTCAGTACTGAATGTTGAATAGGAGTGGCAAGAGTAGACATCCTTATTTTGTTCCAGTTCTCGAAGGCAATGGTTCAAGCTTTTAAACATTGAGTATATTGCTGGCTGTAGGTTTGTCGTAGATGGCTCTTGTTATTTTGAGGAATGTGCCTTCAATGCTTAGTTTTTTGAGAATTTTTATCATGAAGCGATGCTGGGTTTTATCAAAAGCTTTTTCTGCATCAACTGAGATCATCATATGGTTCTTGTTTTTAATTCTGTTTATGCGGTGAGTCACATTTATTATTTATATATGTTGAACCAACCTTGCAGCCCATCAATAAAGCCTACTTGATCATGGTGAATTAACTTTTTTAGGTCATGCTGGATTCAGTTTGCTATTAACAGTATTTTTTTTTAGATGGAGTCTCACTCTGTTGGCCAGGCTAGAGTGCAGTGGTACAATCTCATCTCACTACAACCTCAACCTCCTGGGTTCAAGAGATTTTCCTGCCTTATGGAGTACAGTGATGCGATCTTGGCTCACTACAACCTCTGCCTCCTGGGTTCAAGCAATTCTTCCACCTCAGCCTCCCAAAGTGCTGGGATTACAGGTGTGAGCCACCGCACCTGGCCAGGGATTTGCTAGTATTTTATTCAGGATGTTTGTGTCTATTTTCATCAGGGATATTGGTCTAAAGTTTCCTTTTTTTGTTATGTATCTGCCAGATTTTGGTATTGAAATAATGCTACCTTCATAGAACGAGTTAAGGAGGAGCCCTTCCTCCTTGGTTTTTTGGAATAACTTCAGTAGGATTGGTACCAGTTCATTACATATCTGGTAGAATTCAGCTGTGAATCCATCTAATCAAGGGCTTTTTGTTGGTAATGGTGGGGTTTTTTTTACTAATTCAATTTTGGTACTTGTTATTGGTCTGTTCAGGCTTTCACTTTCTTCCTGGTTCAATCTTGGGAGTTTGTGTGTTTCCAGGAATTTATCAATTTCCTCTAAATTTTCTAATTTGTGGGCATAGAGGTGTTTGTAATAGTCTCTAAAGATCTTTTGTATTTCTATGGGATCAGTTGTAATGTCATCTTTTTCATTTCTGATTGCACTTATTTGGATCTTCACCCTTTTTAAAATTTCTTAATCTACCTGGAAGTATATCAATCTTGTTCATTCTTTCAAAAAATCAACTCTCAGTTTCATTGATCTTTTATATAGATTGTCTCAATTGTTTTATGTTCTTCACTGATTTTATTTATTTCTATGCTTCTGCTAGCTTTACTGTTGGTTTGTTCTTATTTTTCCAGTTCCTCTAGGTGCAATGTTAGATTGTAAATTTGGGATATTTCTAACTTCTTGATGAAGACGTTTAGCACTAGAAACTTTCCTCTTAACACAGCTTTAGCTGCATCCCAAAGATTTTGGTAAGTTGTATCTCTTATTTTCACTAATTTCAAAGAGTTTTTAAAATTTCTGTCTTAATTTCATTTTTCACCCAAGAGTTGTTCAGGAAAAAGTTGTTTGATTTTCATGTTTATGTGTAGTTTTAAGAGATCTTCTTGGTATTGATTTTTATTTTTATTGCACTGTAATCTAAGAGTGTGCTTGGTATGATTTTGATTTTTTTGAAATTTATTGAGACTTGCTTTGCAACCAAGCACGTGGTCGATCTTAGAATATTTACCTGTGTGGATGAGAAGAATGTCTATTCTGCGGTTGTTAGGTGGAGCGTTCTGTAGATGTCTATTAGGTCCAGTTGGTTGAGTGTCATGTTTAAATCCAGAATTTCTTTATTAGTTTTCTGCCTTGATGATCCATCTAGTGGTGTAAGTAGGGTATTAAAATACCCCACTATTAGTGTGTAACTGTCTAAATCTTTTCATAGATCAAGAAGAACTTGTTTTATGAATGTGGGTGCTCCAATGTTGAGTGCATATATATATATGTATATTTAGGATAGTTAAGTATTCTTGTTTAATTGAACCTTTTATCATTATGTAATGCCCTTGTCTTTCCTGATTGTTCTTGGTTTAAATTCTGTTTTATCTGATATAAGAATAGTGATTCCTGCTCTTTTCTGTTCTCCATTTGTGTGGCAGATTTTTCTCTATCCCTTTTCTTTGAGCATGTGAGTGTAGTTACACACGAGCTTGGTCTCTTGAAGACACCAGAAAATTGAGTATTGTGTTTTTATCTAGCTTGTCACTCTGTGTCTATTAAGTGGGGCATTTAGACCATTTTACATACTGAATTAGTATTGATATGTGAGATTTTAATCCTGTCACTGGGTTGATAATTGGTTGTTTTGTAAACCTGATTGTGTAATTCCTTTATATTGTCTGTGAGCTATGTTCTTGGTATGTTTTTGTCACAGCAGGTATTGATCTCTCATTTCCATGTTTAGCACTCTCTTAAGGACTTCTCATAAGGTTGGTCTGATGGTAACAAATTCCCTTAGAGTTTGCTTCTGTGATAAGGATTTTATTTCTCCTTCACTTATGAAGCTTAGTTTGGTGAGATTTGAAGTTCTTGGTTGGAATTTATTTGCTTTGAGGATGCTGAAAACAGGCCACCAATTTCTTTTGGCTTGTAAACTTTCTGCTGAAATGTCTGCTGATAGGGTAGTGGGGTTCCTGTTATAAGTGATCTGACCTTTCTCTCTAGTTGTCTATAATATTTTTTCTTTTGCATTGACCTTGGTGAATCTGATGACTATGTGCCTTGGGGATGATCATCTTGTATAGTATTTTGCTGGGTTCTCTGTATTTCTTGAATTTGTATGTCAACCTCTCTAACAATATTGGGGAAATTTTCAAGGTTATGTCCTCAAATATGTTTTCCAAGTTGCTTACTCTCTCTCTCTTTCTCTCTCAGGAATGCCAATAAATTGTAGACTTGATCTCTTTACATAGCTCTCAGAGGTTTTGTTCTTTTTTTAACATTCTTTTTTCTTTATTTTTTTCTGACTGAATTGATTTAAAGAACTGGTCTTCAAACTCTGAGATTCTCTACTCACTTTGGTCTATTCTGCTGTTAATGCTTCTGATTGTATTTGAAAATTCTTGTAGTAAATTTTTCAATTACAGGAGTTCAGTTTAGTTCTTTCTTAAAATGGCTATTTTGTCTTTCAGCTCTTAGATCATTTTACCAGATTCTTTGGGTTTCCTGGATTGCATTTCAAATTTTTCCTGGATTTCAATGAGCTTCTCACCATCCAGGTTCTAAATTCTACGCCTATCACTTCAGTCATTTCAGTCTGGTTAAGAACCAATGCTGGGTGGGGGCTAGTGTGCTCATTTGGAGGTAGGAGACACCCTGACTTTTTGAATTGCCAGAGTTCTTATGCTGATTCTTTCTCATCTGAGAGGGCTAGTGTTTCTTTAAGTTGAGTATAGTCTGTTGGCTTCATTTTTGGGTACTTTCAGAGGGCCAAGGCTCTGTACAGGATCTTCATTTGTAGCTGAATTCTTGTCTTAGGTTTCACAGGCACTGTACACTGGCAAAATATTTTGCCAGTTGTAATTTGAACTGCGACCCAGTAGATGGTGTTTAGGAGTGATAACCAACAGACAAGCTTTTATTTAGCCATGCAACTCTTTTGTATTTCACCTTGTTCTCAACAGTGAATGGGGTCAGGCAGAGAGACGACACCCTGAGCAGGTTCATTCATGGGCCTTGGAGGAGCCCCCTCCAATCACTGGGGTCATGCCCAAGTTTCTTTTGTTAGGTGTTCTGGGCTGTGGGGTTCCCTCAGATAGAGGTCATGCTGGCAGAGTGGCCACTCCCTTCCCAGACCAGCCCTGTGGAGAGAGGCACACCCCACTTTCATGCTGGTCCATGAACCAGGGCATCTCAACCCTGTCAGTGTTTTGAGAGTGAGAACATTTCCCCCACTCAGGCACCACCAAGCCAGTGAGTCTTGCCTATCTAGGTACAGAGGGACCATGGAGGTCACATGGACAGCCATCAGGGTCTCCATATTTTGTAGAGACAGAATCTTACTATGGTACTCAGGCTGACTGTATATTGAAATGATAATATTTTAGGTGTATTGGGTTAAGTGAAAATAATTTTATATATTTCTTTATGGTTTCTTTTAATGTAGTCACTAAACATTGTTAAATTTTATATGTGATTCATATTGTATTTCTACTGATAGCAGCTGTTTAAAAGGATAGAGATGAGAATGTTAACAATAGCTTTTCCTAGTAGTAACGTGTAATTTTTAGCTTTTCTTTTTTCTAATTTTTCTTGAATAAATATGTGTTCCTTGTGTAATTTAAAAAGTAATAAAAGTACAAATACACAACGAACTACTGCTGTGAAATGTCACACTAACAGAAGTACTAAGCAGCAATGTAAAGTCATACAGTCCTAATTATTTATTCATTTAAACACATATATATTAAGTGACTCATGCAAAGCATTGGGATAGTTGCTAGGAAAGTAAACACAAAAAAAGATGAGCTATAATTATTTCCTTCATGGGGTTCACAGTCCATTTTGGAAGTTAGGCTCATGAATAGAATATTACATCACAATGTGGTCAGTGATACTATGGTGATTTGTATTAATTCTCCTCCCCTTCTGCTTTAAATGTTGCTATTTTTCTGGCTCTAACCTTAGTCGACTTCTCTGCCCACACCGTAATTGCAACTAACACCTATATACTAATGGCTATGCCTTTAACTTTGAATTTGCTCTACATCTCTACATCCAACTGTCTTTTGGTCAGATGGCCATTGGGCAACCTAAACTGTGTGCCTAAAATCCATCAACTGTGTGCCTCCCCTCCTCCAGACCCTTCTACCTCTGTAATTCTTCTCTTTGTTAATGATGCCACCATTTAACCAGTTGACTCATTACTTTGTAAAAAGGAAATTTAGTTACTTTACTTCACTTATCAAAATTCTTCAGGCTTGACAGTACACAAGCCCACACAGGATGTGCCCTTAGCTACCAATCCAAACTCATCTCCTGGAACACTTCTCATCAGCATTGACACTCTAGAAATACCAAACTATGAAACTCTGGAAATGTCACAGGTTATCACCTCTCTTCCTTTCATTCTTGCATGTGTCCTTCCCTGTGCTTGAAGTGTCCAACCTCATCACCAACTCCTCTTCATGGTTCCTAGATATTCCTCTCTGATACCTCCCTTGATCTTCCAGGCAAATTAGGCTGTCTCCTCTCTGGCTCCCGTTGAACTTTGTACATACCTCCAGCATAGCAATTTTCCCATTATATTATAATACCAGCTTTCTGTATGATACTCTGTTCCCTAAGGACAGAGATTGTATCTCATTTACCTTGGTATCCTCAGCATCACGCGGAACGTGACAGACAGAAAACGTTCAAGTTTACTGAATATTTCCTATCTTTCTTTATCTTTTCCACTCTATTGTGGTCACTGTTACCCTAGAATAGTCTAGATGTTCCTTGAATACCAACCAGGCTTCACCTCTGGGTCTTTGTTCTTGAATGGCCTTACTCCAGATGGTTCCCTACAACAAACCAGTCAGTCACTGCTCAAATGTCACCTCATCAGACAGGTCTTTCCTTCAATCCTATATAATATAGTGCCTGGCAAGAAAAGGATGCCCTCTCTCACCACTCCTATTCAACACAGTATTGGAAGTTCTCAATCCGGCAAGAGAAAGAAATAAAGGGTATTCAAACAGGAAAAGAGTAAGTCAAATTGTCTCTGCTTGCAGAGGACATGACTGTATATTTAGGAAACCCCATCATCTCAGCTCAAAAACTCCTTAAGCTGATAAGCAACTTCAGCAAAGTCTCAGGATACAAATTCAATGTGCAAAAATCACAAGTATTCCTATACACCAATAATAGACAAACAGAGAGCCAAATCATGAGTGAACTCCCATTCACAACTGCTAGAAAGAGAATAAAATACCTAGGAATACAACTTACAAGGGATGTGAAGTACCTCTTCAAGGTGAACTACAAACCACTGCTCAAGGAAATTAGAGAGGACACAAACAAATGGAAAAACATTCCATGCTCATGGCTAGGAAGAATCAATATCATAAAAATGACCATACTGCCCAAAGTAATTTATAGATTCAATGCTATTCCCATCAAGCTACCATTGACTTTCTTCACAGAATTAGAAAAAACTATTTTAAATTTCATATGGAACCAAAAAAGAGCCCATATAGCCAAGACAATCCTAAGCAAAAAAACAAAGCTGGAGGAATCACGCTGCCTGACTTCAAACTACACTAAAAGGCCAAAATTACCAAAACAGCATGATACTGGTACAAAAACAGATATATCGACTACTGGCACAGAAGAGAGGCTTCACAAATAACACTACACATCTACAACCATCTTTGACAAACCTGACAAAAACAAGCAATGAGGAAAGGATTCCCTATTTAATAAACGGTATTGGGAAAACTGGCTAGCCATATGCAGAAAACTGAAATGGGACTGCTTCCTTACAATTTACACAAAAATTAACTCAAGATGGATTAAAGACTTAAACGTACAACCTAAAACCGTAAAACCCTAGAAGAAAACCTGGGCAATACCATTCAGGACATAGGCATGGGCAAAGACTTCATGACTAAAACACCAAAAGCAATGGCAACAAAAACCAAAATTGACAAATGGGATCTAATTAAGCTAAAGAGCTTCTGCACAGCAAAAGAAACTATCATCAGAGTGAACAAGCAACCTACAGAATGGAGAACATTTTTGCAATCTATCTATCTATCTGACAAAGGGCTAATATCCAGAATCTACAAATAACTTAAACAAATTCACAAGAAAAAAACAAACAACCCCATCAAAAAGTGGATGAAGGATATGAATGGACACTTTTCAAAATAAGACATTTATGCAGCCAACAAACATATGAAAAAAAGCTCCTCATCACTGGTCATTAGAGAAATGCAAATCAAAGCCACAAAGAGATATCATCTCCCACAAGTTAGGATGGCAATCATTAAAGAGTCAGGAAACAATAGATGCTGGTGTGGCTGTGGAGAAATAGGAATGCTATTACACTGTTGGTGGGAGTGTAAATTAGTTCAACCATTGTGGAAGACAGTGTGGTGATTCCTCAAGGATCTAGAACTAGAAATACCATTTGGCCGAGCAATTCCATTACTGGGTATACACCCAAAGGATTATAAATCATTCTACTATAAAGACACATGCACGCATATGTTTATTGTGGCACTATTCACAATAGCAAAGACTTGGAACCAACCCAAATGTACATCAATGATAGACTGGATAAAGGAAATTTAGCACATATACACCATGGAATACTGCACAGCCATAAAAAAGGATGAGTTCATATCCTTTGCAGGGACACGGATGAAGCTGGAAACCATCATTCTCAGCAAACTATCACAAAAACAGAAAACCAAACACTGCATATTCTCACTCATAAGTGGGAGTCGAACAAGGAGAACACATGGACACAGGGAGGGGAACATCCAGGCCACACACCAGGGCCTGTCCAGGGGTGGGTGGGCTAGGGGAGGGATAGCATTAGGAGAAATAACTAATGTAGGTGACGGGTTGATGGGTGCAGCAAACCACCATGGCACATCTATACCTATGTAACAAACCTGCATGTTCTGCACGTGTATCCAAGAACTTAAAGTATAATTTAAAAATAAATTAATTAAAATATATGTATATGTATATGTGTGTGTGTATGTGTCTGTGTGTGTGTATATATATGTGCGTGTGTGTGTGTATGTGTGTGTGTATATATATGTATATATATAGTGCCTGCCCAACCGATTCCTCTTACCTTTTACCCTGTCTTACTTTTTTCATGGCATCCACCATTAGCAAACAGTATGTTATACATTTGTCTGTGTGTTTCTTGTCTGTCTATCCACCAGAATATAAGCATCAACTGGGACCTAATTAAACTAAAAACTTCTGCACAGCAAAAGAAATAATCAGCAGAGTAAACAGACAACCCACAGAGTGGGAGAAAATATTTACAAACTATGCATCTGACAAAGGACTAATATCCAAAATCTACAGGGAACTCAAACAAATCAGCAAGAAAAAACAAATAATCCCAACCAAAAGTGGGCTAAGGAAGGCCGGGCGCGGTGGCTCAAGCCTGTAATCCCAGCACTTTGGGAGGCCGAGGCGGGCGGATCACAAGGTCAGGAGATCGAGACCACAGTGAAACCCCGTCTCTACTAAAAATACAAAAAATTAGCCGGGCACGGTGGCGGGCGCCTGTAGTCCCAGCTACTCAGGAGGCTGAGGCAGGAGAATGGCGGGAACCCGGGAGGCGGAGCTTGCAGTGAGCCGAGATCGCGCCACTGCACTCCAGCTTGGGCAAGAGCGTGAGACTCCGTCTCAAAAAAAAAAAAAAAAGTGGGCTAAGGACATGAATGGACAATTCTCAAAAGAAGATATACAAATGGCCAACGAACATATGAAAAAAATTGCTCAATGTAACTAATTATCAGAGAAATGCAAATCAAAACCACAATGTGTACCACCTTACTCCTCCTACAAAAATGGCCATTAAAAAAAAATCCAAAAATCAAAGATTTTGGCATGGATGTGGTGAAAGGGAACAATTTTACACTGTTGGTGGGAATGGAAACTACTATGGAAAACAGTGTGGATATTCCTCAAAGAACTAAAAGTAGATCTACCATTTGATCCAGCAAGGCCACTCCTCAGTATCTACCCAGAGGAAAAGCAGTCATTATACAAAAAATACACTTGCACACACATTTTTATAGCAGCACAATTCACAATTGTAAAAATATGGGACCAGCCTAAATGCCCATCAACCAGTGAATGGATAAAGAAAATGTATACACACATATATCATGGAATACTACTCAGCCATAAAAAAGAATGAAATAATGGCATTCACAGCAATCTGGATGAAGCTGGAGACCATTATTCTAAGTGAATTAACTCAGGAATGGAAAACCAAATATTGTATGTTCTCATCTATACAAGTGGGATTTAAGCTATGAGGACACAAAGGCATAAAAATAATATAATGGACTCTGGAGACTCGGGGGAGAACAGGTGCACCAAAATCTCAGAAATCACCCTAAAGAGTGTATCCATGTAACCAAAAAGCCTCCTGTTCCCCAAAAACTATTGAACTAAAATAAAATAAAAGTCATTTTTTATAAAAGAATCTTAAGTATCAAAAAGCTCAGGACTTTGTCCGAATTATTCAACAAATGAATAAAGATCTGATACATGTATAAATAAGTAAATGATGTTATTTATCACCTAAATATGACACTGTCTCTCTAACTTTA
The DNA here is from genome assembly GCF_024542745.1 of Macaca thibetana thibetana. Lineage (NCBI taxonomy): Eukaryota > Metazoa > Chordata > Mammalia > Primates > Cercopithecidae > Macaca > Macaca thibetana. The sequence goes on along the minus strand of NC_065584.1, from coordinate 85,474,084 downwards.
ATTTTCCTTCCATCTGCTTATTTTTCTTCCCAAGCCTTGAATATGGGACAAAAAAAGGGATTAAGACACAAACTCCAAGAATTGGCAAGTATAATGGGGCTGAATAATAATATAATAATTTGAAAAACAACAATAGTTCAGGTAACAATATATTAAATTTGTCTCAAGAATGTATTTTATTTTCTCATTCATTTATTCAACAAATATTTACATCACGCCTATTATGAGTTATTTTTGAAAATGCAATAACTGTCTCTTACATTTGTATCATTGTTTATAGTTTACAAGGTCCATTCTGATACTTATTTTAATGTATCCTCATAAACAATTCTTTGAGGTAAGTAGGTCTTATGAGGAATGAGTCTTAAGAGGAATGAGTTACCAGATTAAAGATCATTGGGTTGTAAAAATCTTGAGCTAGAAAGCATTCCGTCATTTTATTGTTGATACAACTATATACAGAAGCCCATTATCAATCTATTTATTTCACCACAGAGAGCTATAATACACACATTGACCATCAGTACCAGTACATTAATTCTCACTTCTGGGATTTCCAGCCTACTCTTAGCTTCAGTGTTAATGTGAATATTTCATGGTAGAATGCACAAACTTTGAGGAAGGTGCAATGCTTTCCCTGTTTCTTCTGCTTATGTTCAGGTTCTGCACATACTGTGGATTCTCCATAAATATTTATTGGCAAAGAGAACAGTTTTTAATGTAAGAATCTGTCTGTTCAGAAAATATCCAAGGCAACTGTGATAGCTGCTGGTTTCCAAAGATGGTCTTTCAATGAACTACGTCTCTCAGTATTCGGAATTTTGCATAATTCCTTCCCCTTGATCTGGACTGGCTCTGTGACTTGATTATAACCAATAGAACGTGGTGGTGGGTTAAGCAATATTCACTTCATAGGGGGCATTTCTGGTTACATGATAACTTAATGGTCCATGGTCAAATACCAGGACCCAGCAAAGAGCCAAGAACTGTTTCTCAAAAAAAAAAAAGAAAGAAAAGAAAAGAAAAAGAAAAAGAAAAAAAATAGTTATCTGCAGAGTATGGCATGGCTTTGCTCCCAGATTCTAAAAGTCTGCTCTGGAATTTACCTAAGAGCCCTGCCAAAAGCTTGATAGGCACTTTAAGCACCACTGAATCAGATGTGTCATATGACCCAAGTGGCAGGGAAGCTTGCCACCCTCTCACAAAGGCTTGTCTTTCTCCAGGCCTTCTTCAAAACGGGAAGCCTTTCAGATTACTCACTCAGCAAATATGTTTAGACCATATAAGATATGTTGCCTCTAAAATCCAATGAGGCACACCAGGAATCGGGACTCTTTCTTTATGGTAGGAGGGACCAGATGTAGCAATTGACCTTCACCTTGAAAGAGATATCTCAACTTTCCCCAGACCATGAAACCCCAAGAAATTTCCTGAAGGAAACTTCTAAATTTTTCTGGGATTCATTTCACAACCTCTTGCCTCTGTGTGTCTTACCAAGGTGTCTAAAGTAGTTGTGATTTCCTGGTCCACCAGTGTAGAGGATCCATGTGATGTGTTGTGAAATGAAGAGGCAATCAATTTCCTGTGGAATAGAATAGGCCAGGATTGGAGAGTTGATATAACCCTGAGGTGAAACAAGGAGGGTTCATTGCTAGCCCTTCCAGATGAAAGAAAAATGCTTCTGATAGTCTCTACTAACATGTATATAGAGGAAAAAATGACTTCCCATATCAGTATTCACATAATAGATGTCACATATATTGATTTACTATAGCAATGAAACCACATCTGGAACAGCAGCTGTGATTGTACTCACCACCTGATTAAGTTTACAATAATCCTTTGTCATTCTTCAAGATCCATCTGTCTTCTGCACAGGCCAAATAGTTGAGTTGAATGGAGGTGTGGTAAAAATCACCAGCCCTGCATCTTTTAAATCTTTTATAGAGGCACTAATCTCTACAAGTCTCTACAGAATGCAGTGCTGCTGTGAATTTGCCAGTTTGGAATACAAAGGCAGTTCTAACGCCTTCTGCTTATCCTCACTGCTCAGATCCGATAATCAATATGGTTATTCTGCCTTTCCTGAGTGTGCCTCCTTCAGTTAAGCATTCTAGAACTTGGGAAATAACCATGGGGTAAGTTCAGAGCTAACTGGATGCAATGTGAGATGGACCTGAGCCAAAAATACCATTAATCTTTAAGCTTCAATAAACCCCTACTCTGGTAAATAGGAATAGTGGCATATTGTGTCTCCAAGGACTGGTATCTTTTCAGAGCCAATGTCCAGAAATCCCCCAAAAGTCTGGTTATTTACCCTTCCCAAATGCACTATGACCTTGGCAAATGGCTTTAGGTCTTTTCGGGGAAGGAAAGAAGGAAAAATTACAGTCTACACTTTTGGAATGTAAATATAAATTAGAAAAATCCTGCAGTCTTTTTGGCAGGCATGGTACCTCATCATTTTGTTCCTGCCCTGTCAAGGCCTGCCAGGAGTTGAGTCTAGCTATAGGGATACAAACAATGAAAGATGTTGGGGGTGAGTCTTGAGGGGTCTCAGCATTTTTCCACAGAGTACGTCCTTACGGGCTTTTCAATCAAGGGAGTACTAAACTCCTCAGAGGGAAAGGCTGCTTCTGCTGGGAAAGGAGACAGGGCTTTCAAGTTTCTCAGCTTGCAAAGAATCTGCCCACATGTTGCCATCTCAATTTTCAGGGCCTCAACTATATCCCAATCAAAGCCGTAATTTTAACTGTAAGACCGTGAATTGAACTGATGTTGTAATCTAAGCTAGCTACAGGATTAGTCTTTGGGCTTGGTTTTTTGAAATATCAGATCTTGCAGCTATGAGAGATAAGAGTTTCTTTCAGAGTAGTCACAAAGACTTTTCAGTTCCTTGCCTGCATCTTTAACTGAATATTCAATAACCTGAGTTTATTTCTTTTTCTCCATGTTCTCTGTGACACTTTGAAGCAACCTGCAAACTCCAGTCATTAAACTTCTTATTTCCACCACGTTGGTCTATGGCAGTGGCTACCTGGTAATCTAACACCTTGTCTTTTATAAGCACTTGATATCAGGGACTCCTGTGTCCCATTTACCATTGGCAGTATAGTCACTAATGCTTCATCAAATCAGAGAATCAATACCAAATTCCCATCCTTAAAATTCTATCTCTGGATTCACTTCCACGACCAATAGTTGTATCAGTTAAGAGTCAGCCAGGGAAGCAGAACCACTGTGAATGATATGGAATATAGGAATAGTGGATTCGTTGTGGAATCAGACCTTACAAATGTGGGAGAAGCTAGAGAAGGAAAGGTCTGGAGGAAGGAGTCAGAGGATCAGAAAAAGGGTCATTAACCTGTCTATCTTATGCAGTAGCACAGATGGACCAGACAGGTTGGGGCCTGACGGAAAATCTAAGAAGCTAAACACTTTCAACCACTAAAGTGGGACTGTGAAGGGGAGTTCATGCAGAAGTGTATGGAAAGTGGGTACCTCTCTGTAGCAACCACTTCTGTGGGTCCACAGCCAAGTAGTCGGCGATGGGTCTGCAGTCACTGTTGTTCAGCAGAGCCAAGAGTCAGAAAGATTCGCTGGATGCAGAGTGAAGGAAAGGAAGGACTATATGGGACCTACCAAGCATCTCTGCCTCTGTCCATCACTGTATCTGACTACAGTGACTTTCTAAGAGTAATGGTTATTGTTTCTGTGTTCTAAATCTTTTCCCATTTCATCTCTTAGCCAATGCTAATACAGAGCGATACATGAAAGGGGATTCTGAGAAATGCAGTTGTCTGCTTAAGCAACTTGGCTAGCATAATCCAGCACAACTTCTAAATCTCAGAAGATAGCAAATGTGGGCAGAAAGAAAAGTACAGATGCTCCAGGGGTTCACTGGTGATCTTTATGGCTGCAGCTGACCTAGGATTTGCGAGATGCTTGGAGAGGGACAGAGGGGCATACAGGAACTTTCCTCTCAAATATGAGGATATCAGTCTAGATCTACGAGGAGTCCTTTTGGAGATAAAAAGAACTATATAGGAGATGATGAACAAAAGGCCCAATTTCTATATTAGACTGTCTCCCTGAATGAGGGTAAATACCAAGAGGAGACTTAGCCAAGGGCTCAGGACCTCTGAATTCTAAAATATAGAGAACTTCATTCTGATCTGTTTTATACAAATGGCGCTGGTCTTTCAGACAGGACCTTGTCCGATGAAAGAAAGAGAGAAATGAATTAGAAGATTCATAACCCAGCTCAGTAAAGAGGCACACCTTTGCTCTTTGCTCACCATAATTCCCCTGCTCAAAGTCTCAGCTACCTGCCTCTGTGCAATAGCTACACAGTGCTCCTCAAGTATCTGCCTCCTGAACACAGAATTATAGCTAACAAGTATTTAAAATGTATGTATTTGGTGCACATCTTTCATTATGCACTTTTTGGCACCGACTCTGAATGAATGCCAATATAAAAATAAACAGTTTGAAATTATTTTAAGTGATTATCAAAAATAACAGCATAAATTCTATGATGTGGACTTCAGTCACAGTCCCTTCCGGGGACTCTTCCAGGCAGACCACAAGAGAAAAGCTATCTGCAAAAGGAACTCAAAGCTCCCAGAACCACTAGCATACTTGAGTCAGACACAGCTCCTTAAAGGACAAGTAATTTCCACAGGCCCTAGGGTAAACTAAATTAGTTTTAACATAATACTATTTAAACATGTAGAAATGCAATATGGTTTATAAATGCTATGTGCTTATTGCTCTTATAACAACAATTTAAAAATATAAATTAAACATTCACAAAGCTTCAAAACCTCTACACTTCAATAAATAATTTTAATTTAATGTAATAATAATATTTGACTAAAACTAAATCACCAGGTTTTTTTCTTTCCAACTTTTATATTAGGTTTAAGTGGTACATGTGCAGGTTTGTCGAATGGGTGAAGTATATGTCATGGGGGTTTGACAAGATACAGATTATTTCGTCACCCAGGTAATAAGCATAGCACCCAATAGGTAGTTTTTCAATCTTCACTCTCCTCCTACCTTCCACCCTCAACTGGGCCCTGGTGTCTATTGTTCCCTTCTTTGTGTCCATGTGTACTCAATGTTTAACTCCCACTTATAAGTGGTAACATGGCATTTGGTTTTCCGTTCCAGCATTAATTCACTTAGGATAAGAACTTCCAGCTCCATCCATGTTGCTGCAAAGGATGTGACTTTTATGGCTGCATAGTATTTCATGGCATATATGTACCACATTTTCTTTATCCAGTTCATCATTTAAGTCACCAGTTTTGAGTTTAATAGATGAAAGATATGTATGTGGTGTTGGGTTTTGCTTATTAACTTGATTCTTCTCATTTTGTACATAATTTTCATCCTTGTTTTCCTTTGTTTGAAACAAATTCATATTGAATTGTTAATTAATTCACTTGACGGGCCAATCAGTTTACTACGCACCCATAGTACAATACTGAAAGAAATGTTTTTAACTTTTAATGAAGCATTCTTTACTACACAATTACTTCCATACCTATTGCTAATCAACTGTAGCTCCGTGATTTGTACAAAAGATGAGCTCTACACAGTACAGCCATGTGAATGGGGAATTTACCAATCATTCATTGAGTTCTCCATGCTTACTGCATCTAACTTGTTATGATTCCATTTTCCAATGACTGTTTTATATTCAAATTACCTGACATTATTAGACCTTCACTTAGTATTAAAGTAACTATTAGTATTAGCAAAGCAGGGCATCAAAATCTTGTGACAGTATTTGCTTACAATTGTTCAGATAAGCCTCAACATGAGTCAGTTGCGTTTTACGAGAGGTATGTACTCCTTATAATTTTGCATAATTTAAGGCTTATCTTTCCATAGGGAACTGGTTCACAGAGCCCAAATACCTACAACTTTGTAGCACATTTCTGTTTTGATGCCGCTCTTTATTTTCTTTGCATTATCTACAATATTTAGCAACTGCTCCTTTCTAAATTAGTGGTAAAACACATCAAGGGAGTAGTTTGGCTTTTTCTGTGGGAGTGAATTATAGCTAACATCTGCTTAAAAGTTTTGTATCTGAATGCACATTTCCCAGCATGAGGTTTGGTACCAACTCCTAATGAATGCTAATATAAAAAGAAATAAAACAATTTGAAATTATTTAAGTGGTTATTAAACATAATAGCATAAAATAACCAGATCTCTTATAGAAATTCTCATAAAGCAACAGGTAGAACATACCATACTAACAATGGCGGGTTCTTTCCATTAAAGCTGAAGTAGCTCCACCATGTGGCAGGAGTAAAAACAATCTACCATTCCTTTAGCTTGTTCACCAACTGAAATTATGCAAATCTCATTTAAGTTTGGTGAGAATCACAAAATTACCTATTTTTCTCAGAATACACAGGCTATTAATTTTTATATCACATTACTTAAATTTCACATAATTTATGCTGTAAACTACATGTTTTAGACTACCATTCAATCGAAAACAGATTTTTAACTCCGTAAAATTATGAAGACCCATGAAAATTCTAGAGATGCACATATTCCGAGTGTAATAAATATCACAAATAACTTTCAAATCCAATTTTTAAATAATTCTTGTTACTATTATAATTTCCACACAGGTCTCAGAAGCATCTTACAAGTAACGATAACTTTTTGTCTCTATAAAAAGAATACTATTCAAAAAAAGACAAAAAGTTAATAAATGTGGAATACTAACTTTGTAACTAATATATAAAATACATGAGTTTTTTGATTCCTAAATTCTTCCAACAGAAGTTCACATAACATAAAATATTGGTATCTTTAAACCATAATTTATTACCTTGTTAATTTCAAAACAGCATACTAGTAACCTGATCTTTAACATTAGTTGTTACCAAATTATAGTTTTTTGTTTTAATTTCCTAGGAAAGTGTGTCATTTTTTGAGTATTGAATATCTCAGCTCATAGGAATACGGTGATTGTTTTCCTTCCACTCTTTTGTATTTTCCAAATTTTCAATGTAATAAACACATACTAATTTTATGATGAAATGAAATTTGCAAAAGAATAAACATTAATGTTAGAAGATAATTAACAAAATTATCTATCTTGAGTACAATATACAATACAAGGAAATTAATATAAGATTTTACCCTGGTGGCGAGAAAATAGGTGAGATAGCTTTCCTATCACAACATAAAAGTATATGTTAGTAAATATTCATATTGGAAAGAAATGTATTCTATGACCTAGCAATTACTATGTCCCAGTCTTGGCATTACTCTTATTGTAAAAGAAAGCATGGACAAGCAGCAATTTGGGGACCATGAAAAGTTGGAAATAACATAATCATATAGTAAAAAGTGATATCACATATTATAATAAGTCTATATGCCATATATTAAAAATAATGACATGAATCTGTATATAATGTCAGGAGAAGATCGCCAAAATGCATTATTGATCGAAAACGCAAGTTGCAGAACAATATATAGAATATTATACTATTTATGTTGATTAAAAAACTTGTACAGTATAAATCCTGAATATTGCACAGCAAAAGGACTGTAAGTACATTGATGAATTCCCTGTTATTAGTATCTCTGAAAGAGGGAATTATATTGTGAGATGGGAGGATAGTCAGTGGAGATTTTGGTTTTAATTGCAATGCTTTTGTTTTTATAATAAGGATGTATTAGTATATTACTTGCAAAATTAAACTTTAATTGTTTTTTAGATTTTCTTCTCCACCCTCATATATTTACATGCACATACCTATGCAAATAACAAAGTCCACCTAATAAAGGGGATTTGTGACTGGCATTTTTCTAAGCACTTTGTCATGTGTCATACATTGTATCAAGCAAACTTATCATTAATCTTATGATGTTAATAATATTTTTCCCATTTCACAGATGATGAAACCAGGCCTCAGAGGAACTGGGTACATTGCCCAAATTCACCAAGCCCATAAGGGTTACAATCAAACTTTGAATTCAGATATCTGGCTCAGAGTCCACAATCTTAACCAAAATAGTATTTTACAAATTCCCTTGTAGAAGTGTGTATATCCACATGCAAGTGTGCACACACACATCCCTGCCATCCAGCCTCTTCTCCCCCTGACACTTGAGTACACAGGTCATTGGTATGTTCTCTCCATAACTTTCCACCATTGACAGAAAGGTGTTTGCTCAAAGGATGACTTGAGGTGAAAACCTGACAACATTAGTTGTTTTGCAAAAATCTGAGCAGATATTTTATTTTGTATTTTGTTTTCCTAGCTACACCTCTCCTTTTAAAGGTTTGCAAGGTGGCATTAATATCTATTCCTTTCCTGACTACTCCATTTATTAGTTACATTGCGATTAGTGAATTCTACTTGGTCTTTCCCCAATCCATTAATATTTTTTGCCTTCACTTAAAAAAAAAATAAAGAAACACTTGTTTTCCAAATGGCTTTGGGGTGGTAGTAGGCTTTGCTGATGGCTAGAGGAATCTCCTCATGGCAGTATCTTGGTTGAGTAATCGGTCCTCGTCTATATGATCAAGAAGGTGAATGTTCCTTGTAAACCCAGAGGGGATCAGCCCATCAGAGGTAAGCTTCTGCTATCTAAATTGAGATGAGATTCAGGCTTAACCTCAAACGCCAATGTATTTGCTCTTCTAGTCTCTCCTTCTCCTCCTTATTATCATGACACTTTAAAAGTCAAATTACTGATAAGAAATTTGCTTGCTGAGAACATAGAAAGTTAAATGGCTCGAGAGAGGGGGTTGTACATTTTTCTTTAAATCTAAAAAAACACCATGAAGAATCCCAACCTCTCAATAAAAATTGCCCCTGTGTCAATTGGATTTTACCTGCATTCAGTTTTAACATCTCTCTCCTCTGTATAGTGCTGACACTGTCCTTCTGGGAATTATGACTTCCTTAGACACACAATGCTAGAGTCAAGTTGGAACTTAGATTCTTTTTCTTGTAGAAGTGGGAGGCATTTTGTCTCTTCCCTTCATGCATTAATTTAATTAGAAAAACATTCACTGTCTCTCACTATCAGCCTACAGATTCTATACCTTCTCAGTCCTGTGAGAGCCTTATCACTCTGAGATAAATGGTTCTCTTTGTTGTACCAAGGGGGTTCCTAAAGCATGGTAATGGGGAGGAGACACCTAGAGACCAAAGCAACTAATACAATCAATTCCAATCCAAGCCCCAAACCAAGTCTTTCCACCAGCTATTCCTTTCATATCTAAATGTTGTCCTCGTCCTCTGCAGCAGGATAAAAAATCAATTTCTAAGGGTAAAGGCAGTAAACAAAATTTCAGGAATATATAGTATATGTAAGTTTGAGTACATAAAGTTAAAAGATTCCTGAATATCTAAAAATGTTTGAATTTAAAAATCAATATCAAATTAGTAAAAAAAAATTACAAAGATACATGAGCTGTATCATAGTCAAATGTTAATATGCTTAATATATTAAAAGTGTATATAAAGGGATAAGGACAACACTAGCCTGATGGATATATAAGCAAAATTCAGATACAAAAATTATGTATAAATTACTAATGAATATTTGAAAAAAACACACTGAAAATTTTAAAATGCAATGAAGACAGCTATAATTCATATCAAGTTAACAACTATGTTTAAACAATCACAATCCAATGCTGATGAAATTGGGCACATTAAGAGCAATTACATTTATTACTGCTATGATTGCAAACTGATACAGTGTAACAGTAGATTATTTGGCATTAGGTATCAGAAGCTTTTAAAATAGTCATCCTCTTGACCCAAATATTGGAAATCTATCATTAAAGGGGTCTTCTGAGCAGGTTTTATATAAGCAAAATGTTCATTAAATATTTTTCATACTTTCATATAATTTGAAATAACCTAACTCTCCAACACTAGAGAAAAGGTTAAGCAAATTAAGCAATATCTACCCAGTAGAATACTATGCCATCATTAAAAAATTAGATTTTTAAGAGTTTTAAATTACATGGGGGAAAATATCTTCCTCTAATATAAGTGGAATAAAGTTAACAGAAAATTGAATGTACAATATGGCCTCAACAATGACAGAAAATATACTTAAGACCGAAGACTAAAAGGAAATATACCAAAATGATGTAGTTATTGTCTCTGGGTAGTGAGATTGTAGATTATTTCCTTCTTCCTCTTCTTTTTATAATTATATATAAACCACAATTTCTTCTTCAATGACAACATATTTCTATAATGAGAAAAAATGATCTAATAAAAGTGTCTTTTAAATACAAGGTTATGTGCCCTGAAAACACTCCTAGGTTCCCTTAAAGTCATTTGTCTAACATAAGTAAATTTGTCTAAATCTCTCTAGAACACACATTCATATGCTTTACCCCAGGAGCAAGGAGTTCCCAAAATCTATTCCCTGCTATGTAAAATAAAACTGCCTTTAATTTTTTTCTGAATTGGTTTCAGACTTCAAGTAGAGTTCTTTATTACTTCTGTTCAACAGCACAAACTACAAACATAATCTGTTTGGCGAACCATTTTTATTCAAAAGACAATAATACCTTGTTTCTAAATCCTTCCAGAGAACGTAGTGGAAGAAAATGCCTAACATCGGGGAACAGCAGGAGCAGCCTAAATTGACCACAGAATTGTATTTGGCCACTGTCCTCAAAAAATTCAAGTGGATTCAGTAATCCTGAATACCTATTTACACCAAACATTCCTACTATAATAGGTCATGAGGATTAAAATGAGGTGAGTTTAAAGGTGAGCATGACATGTAGCCATAGCAATTAATCTTAGGTTCCTTCTCCCTTAAAAATGACCAACACAACAAAAGAAATTCTGTATCAATAATTTCAGAATAACATGGAATAATTGTAGATATTTCTATAAGATTTGCACCAGATCCACTAGGACAAATCTACCAGTAGCTAAACACTGTAGAGTCCCTAAAAATGGACAAAGAGAAGATGTGACAAAGATGCTCTTCAGGGGGATAAAGTCATCCTAAAAACTGAAGATATTTTCTGCTCTGCCAATCAAGGAATCACTGTTCTTTCCCCAGCAAGAAGGAGAGTGAAAAGAGGACCGAATTGGAGGGCCCAAATTTGCATTTTAATCATAACCCTTCATAGCTAATTATGAGATCTGAGCATTCTCTGGATCTCAGTTTGCCACGCATAAAATGACGGGTGGACTGAAAGATTTCTAAGTTTTCCAGTTCTGACATTGCATGGGTCTATAAGGAGCTCCATCTTGGTTGGCCCCTGGAGGCACCCGGAGACTTTGGTTTTAGGGAACTAACGAGTCTCAGTGCCGAATGAGGATATAGTTCCTCAGTGTAGACTTTTAGAAACTATGCAAGCACTTGGGTCTTCAAAAAAAAATTAGTTGGTCCCTGGGCTGTCTCTTATAACTTTAATATTTACACTATGACAAAGTGAAAGTGCTTATTAGTGTTTGAGAAAAAGCAATACCTTTCTCTTTATTCATTCCAATGAGCCTATTTTACATGAGCAAGAAAGCACTGGAGAGATAGAGACCCATGGGATATTTGCCTAGCCTAAGTGAGTCTCAGATGGAAATAAATATGAAAAGTGTTAGCATGGGACCTGTGAGAAACTGATTCTGACATCTGGTCTCCAAAGGGTCAAGCCTCAAATAAGTGACCTTTGACATGCCCCTTCTCTAGTTCTGCCTGGAGCTGCCCACAGTTCCCAGTGGTGTCCAGTCAACTCATTCTCCTGATGCAGGATCATCAGAGAGAATCTGGAGTAACGGCAGCTGCGGGTAAGGGGCTGCCAAATAATAGTGGAACAAAGATCTCTTCCAAGTTTCTGTTTCCTCCGAATAACTCAAACACCTCAAGAGTCCAGGTCCCCCTAAAGACTGCATTTTCTTAGCTGCATTCTCTCTAGTTGTGATGAGTGTCTCAAAAAGGAACAGCTCTCCTTCTGAGTTTATGACAGTTTATGACCTGCCACTTCATTTCCAGCAGTGTGTCCCAGTTCCTCTTGCAATCCACACAGGACACTTTTTCTTTCAGCAGCCTGGTGTGAGCTCTTGCCTCTCAGGATTAGCTGTGATCTTACTGCTGGGGCGGGAGCACACTTAGCCACAGGGCCCAAAAGAACTACTGTCACTGAAAACAGTACCTTCCTGTATTTAGGGCTCTTCCTCTCTGCTGGTACACCCAGGGAAAAACCCGGCAGAGTCCACCCACAGTCTTTGAGGATTAATTCTGTAAGAACTTTTTACGCTGAAGGGAATCCTCCTCCAGGGGATGATTCTGCTCTGTGCTTCCGAGCTCTGACGGCAATCACATCAACATCGCCGGGGCCTGTGGCAGAAGAGGAACACCACCCACTGGAAACCAGGGGCAAGTTGCTCCTCTGTAGTTCTGGGAAATGGCCAGAGGCACAGTTCTGCTGTTCCAATTTGCAGTTTTCTCTGACATCAAAAACAAAATGTGATTTGCATTTGAAATTTTACAGAATTCCTCATTTTAGGTCAAGACTGGCCTTACCCGTAGGTTAGTGACTTATGTGGTAGGATTTAAAACACACAAACACACATACACACACACACACACACACACACACACAAATATCATCCATAAAAAGAATTAGATTCCCACCAACCTGCTGTGGCATTCATCGGTGACCCTTTGAAGGTCAGCCATTGAAGGTGCAGGTTAAAATGCAAATTTGTTTCTTGGAGAGGTAGCGATAGAGCTATTATCAACTGTTAATGCTCCAGTATCGCTGGAATGTCAGAGTAAGAAGTTTGGGTTAAAAATTAACATATCAGTAAGTGAAGACTGGCTTTATAAATTACATATTTAATTTATAAAAATGGCAACATTAAAAGGTGGCACCAAAATGTAAATAGAATCAAGATCACTTTGGATAAATTAATGCATGACACATCCTTGATATGTTATTAATGGAAATGAGTTTGGGGGATATAATTTAGCCTTTGAGATTAGTGTCAACAGAGAACGGTATCTCCTCTGGTGCCCATGGCAGAAGCAGAACATTAGTACAATCCACCATAGATCAGGTTCACTTTGTAATTCAGTGTAAGTGGTTTATATGATAAAGAGGGCAGGAAGACCTGGTTTTGACTCTGTCTCTACTACTTACAAGATGCATGAAGCTGCTCAAGTCACTTAAGCAAGGTGAGCCTCGGGTTCTTCATCTACAAAAGTGGGATGTAGGAAAGAAGAGTAAATGTAAAATTCCTTTCAGTGGTTGTCTATTAAAGAATCTCTCCTTCCTGCCTCTATTCACATCCATCAGGGAGAGGAGTAGGCTGATGGTGCCAGCTAAGGACCTTGGCACTCCTAGACCTATTCCTGAACAATTAATAGCTCTGAATTTGGGACAGGAATGTTACTGTCATGGTTAATTCCTTCCTCATCTGTCTGCTGGTGCTTGTTCACAATGTCAAAGATATGGCAACTTCATGGGGAGGAAGGGCTAACATTTTGGTGTTTTTGCACTAGCCTGTATGTCTGTCTACTTTTCATATGGGAACCACTTTGTTGATTCAGACTGGAAGCTTCAAGAGGGAAGTTTCTTTCCATTTAATGCACTGGGAATGGTGCTCAACAGAGAACCACACTCAAATGGGGGCTAAATAATACGTCAGTATCACGGTTACAAAAGAAACACGTCCTTCTCTCACCGAATCACTAAATCCTATATTCTATAAAAACAAAATTGAACTGCAAACATTACCACCATGACGAGAGGATTTAGGCACACTGACCAACTGATTAAATTCTGCTTGTCATCCAGAGTGATCCTGGAGGCCTTCAGATCCTCCTTTTCCTGGAGGAAACCTCTCTGTGACTCTAGTCACATCTTTTTACACAGGGAAAATCAAATTAGGCTGAATATCTACAGTGGCTTCCAGAAGTAAACAGATTGCAGAAGGGCAGCCTGCTGCCTTAGGATTGCAGGGGATGAGGAAGGGGTGGGCCACCTGGAAGCGACCTCTACCTTCTCGGCACCTGGAGTTGATTTCCAGATGATCACATAGTTTAACCCTTTTCTTTTATAGACAAGGAAATTGAGGCCCAGAAAGGTTCACAGTCTTGCCCAAGACCTAAGATTAGAAGGCAGAGTTGGGATTGAAAATTGCTTATGCCACACTCAGACTTAAAGCAGATGACCACATTTTCAAATTCAGTGAAAACTGGAAAACCCATATGGGCCTACCCAGCCTGGAAAATCCCCATGTATTACCAATACATACTAAACCAATCAAAGATTGACAAGTTTACTTGAAAACCAGTCAGAAGGCCTCTCTCACATACAAAAATCCAACCCTAATAGAACACTCATCGCCCATCAGACTGTCTTAACACATCTCCTTTTTCTCTCTTTTCAAACCCTTTGAGCCTGTGCCAGAAGTGACAGTGCCTGCCACCCTCTCTGCAGTCAGTTCTGACCAGTTATCTGGGGTTTACATCTGTCCTCCGGCCACTCGTCCGCTGCACTTCCTGTGTCTGCTTGTTTCCCCCTGGCCCCAGCTTTACCTGAGGGGTGCTTGGCCTGTGCCTTGAGTTCCAGAGCCTATGTTTACTTCAAAAATATTAGTGTCAATTCCTTCAACTTGTTCCAAAGCCAACAGAGCCTCTCATCAGCAGGCAAGCCCTGCCACTTGTCATGTAACTGAGGCTGAGGAGCCTGCGAGTCCCAGCCAACTTTATCACCTCCCTCTTCTGAGGGGTGGAAGTCCCCAGCATCTCAGGGTCCCCTGAGAGTGCGGGGATTCCCACATCGGAGATTCCCGCATCGGCAAGTACCTGCTTCAGAGAAGCCCATGAGAAACTGGCCCAGAGCAAGCAGGGCCCGCCCTCCCATCGTGGGAAAGCGAAGGGCAGAAGGGGTCTGGCTGGAGGTCACTCCTGCCACTGGTCTTCCTCACTCGGGCCCAGCCTGTCAGAGGATAAAGCACAGTGGTGGGTCGGGGTATCTGGCTCTCCCCCACCCGCCTCCTCAGGGGTTCAGTAGTCCCTGGGAACAAGATTCAGTGAAGGAATTTCTGGGATGTTGGTCGGTTCTGGCCCTAAGGACACTGGGAGTGACAGTGGGCTGCTGAGGATGTGACAGTGACTGGGCTGTTCCCTTCACATGACCCTACCAGGGCAAGCCCTGGCCAAATCCCAGCACCTGCCGAAAGTTGAAGCTGACCACTGGAGTGATTAGATTCGTGACATGCGGTGAATCTATCGTGACCTGGGGAGTGGGGCTCCTGGGAAAGGACACAGCTAAGGAATCTCCTCCCTCCCAGCATTGCTTGACCCTTTCACAAAGACAGCGTTAGGTAGAGGAGAAAGGAGAATTGGCCTACTCCTTCCGTTTGGCTGTATATGGTTACAGAAATTGTCAGAACTTTACATCTAGATTCAAGTTCTATCTCTAGCACAATTAGCTCTAAAAGTTTGGGAACGTTACTTAACCTCCTGGGTCCTCTTTGTTCATAAAATGGGAACGTAATACATACCTTGGTTGGCTGTGAAAGTTATATGAGTCAGTGTTGCAGGGAAGTTGAAGGCATGCAGTAGATGCGCAAGGAAAATTAAATTCTGTTCCCCAGTTCATGGCTTGCAAATTGGGGGTTAAACTCATTTAAGCTCAGAGAAGACCTGATGGGGGATCAAGGGAGAAGTGGGAAGCTCATGGGCTGTGGTTCCCCCGATCCACAGTAGACTCCAAGTGACAACACCCTCACAATCCCGTGAAACTGAGCAAAATTTCTCTTCTTTCTTATGACATTTCCAGAAATGAAGAGAGAGGGAAGGAAGACACGGAGTCTCTGATCTTTGGCTTCACTTTGGTTCCAAGACCTGGAGTGGATAGCGTATGGAGGGTTGCCTGCTTGTCCAGGCAATGTGAATAAGACCAAGGTAACCCAGCCCAACTCTAGGACACAGCTAAGCCAACAAGCAGCTGGATCTTGTGTCTCAGCATTCACAGAAATGTATAAATCATCTGATACCAATTGCTCCCTGGCAGCCTCTGTCTCCAGAATATAAATGCCCAACAACAGGACTGGCAAAGAAACCAAGCCCTGGGCAATGCCTGCTATGGAGCCTTATTTCTTGTGGTTTGCTAAGAAAAAAGTAGGCCCAGGGGAGAGGAGGGGGAGAACCAGGAGGGTCTAAAGTTCTTCTGACTGAAAGAAAAGACTACATAAGAGAGAAAGAAAGGAATGAGTTAAGTAATAGAAGGTTGTGAGTTTATTTATAATTCAACGAAACAAATTAGCTTCCTACACAAACATTCTGAGGATTAAGTGAACAATATAATACTTTTTTGAGCTCTTTCTGATCAAATGCTTTGCTGTTAAAGGTTATATTCCTGGGGAGTTGATACTGAAGCTTCTTGTTCCTTGTCAGTAAACACAAGGAGACGCCAACCCTCTGTAAATTTAAGTCACATAAAACCTTTCTCCAAACTGTCTGGTCTCTTAACAGCCCCTTTTCACTGAACTCTCTGGTTATGGAATGTAAGTAGCTTTATCACAGCAGCACAGACTTTTGAAAATTTGACATAATAGAATTTCTTCCTCACAAGGCATATCAAACACCATTGCAAACTAGTGGGATGTTTGCTTTTAACCAAGACTAAAGCTGATGGTCTTTTATTTGTTTGTATTTAGATTATTTCCCACATGACCAATAAAATGTTCTCTCTGACCATTATCCCTGCTGACTAGAAGTGCCAGGAACCTTCACTCACCCTCACCTCCAGAGGTAAGGGTGTGAACGGATTGTGAAAAAACACAGCAGAACATTGGGGGCAGCAGAGAGAAAGTGGGAGGACCCCATGGGCAGATAATCTAAAAGCAGCAAAGAATCAACAGGAAACTAACACAAGTGCCTGAAGATGGAGACAACAATTTTTAGTGATTTTGGCTTGTCTCTGTTCTATGAAGCTCCAACTCAGTGGCAACCTGATGTGAAAATTTGTGAGATATTTCTGGATTTATCTCTATAACTCCAGGTCTGGCATGGTATAGGTTTCTTGAATGAATAAATGAATGAACATGTCAATCAATGAATGAACAGTAATATTAAGGAGGGGGAGAAAACTATTACAGGTCAATGAATGGGGTCCTGGAAGATTCTCCTTGTCTCCCATTGTCTTCTGACTCAGGGAGACAACAGCTGGAGCAGAGTCCCTAGACTTCGGGGACTTAGGAGGTCACACATCTTAAAGAGCATTTCACTATCCACAGCAATTCCTTGGGCAGTTTGAATTATAATATTTACTTCCATGATACACTCTCCAGCTGTTGTAACTGCTAGTGACCCTTCTCTGAACCCCTACTTCGTATATTAGACATTTTTTTACATGGAGAATTAATACAGCCTTGACTGCTATGCTTCTTTTTTACTTTCCTCTCCAATAAAAAGATCCTCAAGGGTCCAGACTGTCATACTCTTGTCTTTTGTGTTTGCTTCACTGCATATCCTAGAGCTGAGTACATATGGAAGAATGAATCAATCAATAAAATTAATGAACACATGCTGAGGTTTAAAGAGAAGAATATCAACCGCTTGGTTTGATTACAAAAAGCAACATCACTCTGTGTCTAGCTCCCAGCCCAGAGGTGCGGGCTCCATCCTCTTGTGTGAGGAGCCCACGGTGATGCACAGGCACCTGCACCCCGTGCCTAAACCCTGCAGCTGGCATGGGCCCTGTCTGCTCTTCATTCACCATTCTCACGAGTTGTAATGACAAGTTCAGCCCTCCATGTCACACTGTGTTTTCCATCCCGGGGAGTGTTTCACAGCTATCCCAAGCCCCACGCTGACGAATCAGGGCCGAAAACACACTCCGATGCCAGCACAGACCACGGAGCAAGGGTCAGGCAAGATCAGCCTCAGAAAAGTGAATCCTGAATTGCCATGGAAGTGGGCTTCCTCTTACAAGGACTTTGTGTGGAGATGCGCAGGTGAGCTGTTGGAAAAGACCCGTGGAATTCCCTTCCTCTGGGTGCCTTTTCCGTCCCAACCTCTGGGGATTCCTCAAGAATCGGGGAGGTTTCAGCACGCAGTGTGGGACTCTGTCTGCCCCAAGGTCAGAGGATTCACCTTGGCTTTTGGAAAGAACTGCCCAGTGTACCAGGTTTTTATTAGTTACTTTTAGAGTCGGGAATGCGGGCAGATTTATAAGAAAGTCGACAGAGCATGTCTCTCCACAGGGGAGAAAGCTCCCAAGCCCCAGAAGGCAATTTCACGGTAGCCCAGGTGGATGTCACGGGATGGAAACCAATCCTCAGTTGCCACGAGGAATCTGAGGAGATCCAGGATTACGGTTTTTATGTAACTGTCTTACTCCTGTTTCACAAGGGCCGAAACTTCAGCCCCGTTATGAAATCAACAAATGCAGAAAAGAGACAAGTGGCCACTAGATGGCAGCAGATGGTAAGAAACGTGAGTTGCAGGCGGGCTGGGCAGAATTAGGCTGGAAGCCCCTCCATTTTGCTTTACGTCTTTAATGAGATATGTGAAGAAAATTAGTCCCTTACATGCCAGACACAGATGCCACAGCATATGGAGACATGCCGCACAGCAATATTTCTCTGGTTATTAAACAGGAGGCACCTAACCAGTCATTCACTGCATCATCATGCAGAGTTATCCTTTAGGTCTCTCGATACTGTTGTTGACAAGGTAATAACAGAAGAAAGCAGTTGAGAAGACTAATGTCAGGACGTGGGCCTCTGGGCTCGTGGGACTTCGCCACGCCAGGGGACGGGGCGCATTGCCAGAAAATGAAGAGCAGCCCACTGGGGCCACTTCTCCCTGGCCGGGGGACACTGTGTGGCTCCTGCTGCCAGACTCAGTCCCAGCAGGAGTCTGCTGCTCTCTAGTCCCCTCCGGCAGTCCTTTGGGGCTCATTTATTCAGAAGCCCTATTACCACGAGACAATTCTGTGGTCTGACCTTTCCCCACAAACCCCAAATGGGAAAGGGAGCTCTGGGCATTTTAAAGAACAAACCACATTGCTTCTCCGGCAAAACTGAAGAGATATAGCATAACTAGAGTGCATTCAGATGCACGTAGATAGGGAAACACGGTTTCCATGCTGCCCCAAACAAAAGGAGGGAGTCCAGTCCTGCTGACTGCGGGGAACAACCTCACTCGGAAGACACTTTTTCCTGGGAGAGTGTTCCCAGGTCCAGAGCAGGCAGGGATTGCTCTACTTTATGACTACATTCTACCCACTTCCCCAGTCCTCACACTTTTCTCCAACTCCACCACTCAGTCTGACTATTCCTTTATTTAATTATTCCACACTCCTAAACCCAGGGGCTTCATAAGGCCTTTGTGGTAGCCAAGGAACAGAGAACAGATTATGCAGTCCAGGCAACCGATCCCTGTCTCAGGCCCAACAATAAACTGTTCTCTTACTAACCTGAAAGCCCAGAACTCCCAGGACTTCTCAGAGTCACTCATGAAGCCCCTTAACAGTCCTGAAATGAAGGTAACTAATACAGCCATTTTTCATACAGAGAAACTGAGGTGCAAAACTGAGATCAGCTGCAGCTCTCCTGGTCCCCATTGCTTTCCCATAGATTCAACCCTCTGAAGCATCCTCCAGTGAAAATGTAGTAGCAAGATTCACCCTGCCAGGATTTCTCTCCCCTTCTTAGATAATTACTTCCTGTGCTAGAAATCCTCCCTTGTCTGTGTGACTTTAGACAACTCGCTTAACCTCTCTGTGCCTCACTTATCATCTGTAATTTGAGGGACTAGAACCGATTGATGACTAAGGCCCATTCCAGCTCTGCAGTCTTGTGGCTAATTTCCCAGTCCTCTGCCAGCCCTCAAAGAGAGTCGTATGGGACACTTTTTCCAACAATAGCCAAACTCAACAGGAGCAAGCAGAATTTCCTTCTGCAATTGAGAAGCAATGGGGTGGTGGCTGGAGTCTTGTTGATGTCTTTTGTCCTTGGAGCGAGGCAAAAAGGGAGGCTTCAGATGTTATTGGCACTAACATCAGGACCTGGAGGTGGCCACACTCTTGTGGAAGGACCATGCAGAGCTGTCCCTATGGGCAGTGTACTTGCATAGCCAAGACTGGGGGATGTTTTAATAACTACTTCTCAATAAGAAGACCTATTTTATTCTGCACAGGGGTGTGGAGCCAATCCAGGTCTCCCAGGAGGAATCTACTCTCACCCATAATGGAGGATTGGTTCAGCTCAGCTGCTCTCACAAAGGGCTGAATACAGCATGCAGCAGTACAGGCAGCTCCCCACAGCTCCATGTGAAAATGACTCACAGCAGTTATGAATATCAAACCTCCTTTGATGTGTTCCCAGACATGAAGAACAGCCACGGTGGGAGGAGGTGGACTCTGGTTGCTAGCTCTGTGGGGTGGTGCACAGAGGGCCTGGACACATCTGGTACCATCCTGAAGCTCCAGGAGAAATTCAGGCTGGGTAATTACCTAGGACTTCCTAGGATAACAGAGCTTCCTTTCATCTATCTCTCTCCCTCCCTCTCACTCTCTTTCTGTCTCCAGCTACAAGGGAATTAGATTCTCCAAGAAATTACAACCTGTTTTTGTACCTTCACCTTTCCCGAGGGATAACAATTCACATCCCTGAATAAAAGTTGTTTTATTGAGCACAAAATGAATGCACCCCCTCGCTCAGCATCTGTGCCAATTGCCTTAAAGCCATAGACCTGGCCTCCGTCAGCCAAGTGAAAGAATTTTCCTCTGTCGTGGCCATTTCCAGACTCTCAGCCTTTCAAGTAGCCACATGGTACCTTGTCCTCCTAATAGGCTCTCAATGATGATTGAATACAAAGGCTCCAATTCTCTCTTCTGTTGGCAAGACCAGGTCGATCACAGTCATCCACAGCAGAAGACAGTGGTGCTGACAGTCAAATGAGCATCAGGGCACACAGCAGAAAGGGAGAGTCAGCCACTGTCCCTTCATGCCCATTTCAACAGAAAGCTTATTTATATGCAAGGGGTGTTCCCCTTCCAGACAGGGTTCAAGAGCACATTGGTCCCTGGCAACTTAAGCAAAGTCTTCATGGTTATATAAGGGAGTGGCAAAGGACATGTAGGAAGAGAATCAGTTCTACCCCATGCCTGCACATTTCATTTTCTGAAATGAAGCTGATTTTATTTTGCAGTTAAGTTGGCCTTTGACTGAAAAGCTCTCATACACCCGCAGAGGTCTGCACATACCCACACATGGAAATAACATAAACAGCTACTCTTTACTGAGCAGTGACCACGTGTCAGGCACAATGTCTCGGGCTTCACATGCATCATCTCTAATCCTCATTGACATTCTTGGTGTAGGAGGGCAGCTATTGTTATTCCTGTTTTACAGATGAGGAGCCTAAGGTCAGAAAGGCTAGGAAACTTTCTTAAGATTGAACAACTACGATAGAAGAGCTAAAATTCTAGATAGTTGGATTCCAAAGCATCATCTCTTAACCACTGTACTATGGGGCAATATGCTTATTAGCAAGTGCTTACTCTGTTGCAGGCACTGGAGTTATGAAGTAGTGCAGGAAAGACACAGTTATTAACTTCACAAAGCTTCATTTTTACCACACACTCATGCACACAGAGCTACACACACACGCCAGAGTTACTGTAACTGTGGTGTCTTCCAAGAGCCCTGTCACTAAGGTATCTGGTATCCATCCTTCCTCGGTATACTATTCTCGGTCCCCCTGCGCTTGAACCACAGTTTGAATTGTGCGTAGGGTGAAGACTGAGGTCTTCTACAGAAAGGCTTAAGCTGCTTGAACTTTACAGACAATTATGTGAGCAATTCAACCTTTTATACATTATGCTGTAGTTACCCAGCTCCTGAGCTAGTCATCGGGTATTTTGTTTTGTTTTTTAACGTGATCAGGAAGTTTCTCTGACTCATTTCTCTATCTTTTCAGAGGAACAGGGTAGGAGAGAAACAGGGGCAGGGACAGAGATTATTTCAAGCTTAATGAAGGTTCTGGAAGTCAAGTCATAGGTCAACTAGAAGAAATAAAGCAGCGGAAGATTTGGGGTGGGGCTGAAGCTCCATTGCTTCCATGACACCATAAGATAATTGGTGATCTAGGTCATCTAGGTGTGCAAACGTGAAACAAAACGAAAGACGCAAACATTGTTCTAGTTGCAGATTTTGCCAAGAGCAGATTGGTTGCCAAGGCTACTTCAGCCTTGACTCATATAGATCCATGATCTGGGAGACAAGACAGTGTCCTACTGTGCTGGACATCTTCCAGTGATATTGACCCAACTGGGGGAACTCCCTGAGGTTAAGAAAAACCTCCCTCCAAGGCTGAGTTAATGAACTACCTAAATGTAAGACAGGAGACTGAAACCATTTATGTCCCAGGAAAAATGCTGACTTACCTTCTTATGACCTAGACCTCTTTGCAAATCTAATGAGAAAAGTTTGTTACGTACAGATATTTGCCTCCAATTTTATTTCAGGAGATTTGTGCTCTTTCCTGGACTGCCCCTGAACCTGGAGGTAATAATTCTAGATCGAAGTCTCCCTAGAATCTTGAAAAGGGTGGACTGAGAAGACTGGATATCCAGCTCTAGGTAACCGGTCCTCCACTGCCACCACCATGCTTTCTAATCCCCGGGGAGCCTGGTCATCTTGCCAGACAATTGCTATTTCTCCTGACAAAATCTGAGTTAGTAAACTGACAGGGTCTTTGTTTCTGTTTCTCTCTATGCCTATCTCACATATGCCTATGCCTGTCATTAATGAATCTTAATCATCACTTTTATATCTCAACTCTGGCTCCCAGTTTCTGTTTTCCCACCCTTCCTCTGGGGGAGCCATCCCGGAACCCCCTCATTAATCCACAGACAGCCATCTCAGGACTTTATGCTAAGAATTCATTGTTCCCCACTTTCCTGCATTTGAACACTGGAGGGCAATGCTGGACCGGCCAAAGCACTCTAGGTGCTCCGCTCCATCTTTGTCTCAACCTTGCCTGTCATTTCAGGATGCAGCCTCTGGTTGGAAGCCAAAACCAAGGACCAGTAGAGCACCCATAGGCTAGCAGAACACTTAGGTCTATTACAGCAGCTCCTCCACATGGGATCATAGGAATAAAAGGTAGCTCATGGAAAAGCACATCTGGTTTCATGGGTGACACAATCCCCTGTGAAGGAAACTGAGAGGGATGCTTCCCTAACTGTGTCATTAACCAGAAACAATCTGTCTCTCTGACTAGGGGATGCAGATTCCTACCTGTCTTCACTCACTCAGATGTAAGCCCCTGGAGGGTAATGTGTAAGGTCTGCATTCCTGTAGCAAGCACAGTGCTTGGCAACAAAGCTTTGCTGGATGAATAAATGGATGAATGCATGCGTGGAAACATATGTATAAAGTGGAACTGGTCATTTTCAGATTTGTTGTTGTTTTCTAGCTCTTATGACACCTAAAGTTTAAATCATTAATCAGTTGCTGAGCATTCTTAGTCTTAAAGTCAGCTAAGGATGGTCAGGTGGTTAATTAAACCAGTGGTTGTCATTGTACAATTGTTATTTCAAACACCAATTCAAGAGTTTCAGGTCTCTTATTTTTAGGAAGTCCTTCATTATGTCATCCATGTGTCCTCAGACCTCACCAGCCTGTGGATTACAAAATACAGACACTATTTCATTAATATTCAATTCACAAGAACCTGCAGGCTCATCATGCGGAATATTGAGCATCTGTGATGTCCCCAAGTGATCTGTGGGGATTTCATATGCCACAGTGGGTCCCCATGAGGCTTGATAGTTCCACAGAGCCAGAGCTCTTCTTCAGGCCACTTTTCATCGTCTTGTGAGACGTTTCTCCAGGCTGCTCTCCACTCTACCTTCACCACAATGAATCCCATATCAGGTGGACACAGTCCCCTCTCTTAATCATTCAAAGCACTGCTAAATGTTTGAGGAAGAAAGAAGAGCACATTTTGAGACCCCAAAACCCAACCTGAGACTCTTTCTACCTCCAAGCAGGCTTATACATAGCAAAGACTAGCTCAAGGCACCCAGTAAAAATCTGCAGGCATCTCCGTATCTCCAAGTGCAGAGAGCAGAGGAGATCTTTTCTTCTCAGTCCAAAACTAGTTTTTTCCTGCCCTGGGATGATTGACGGTGAGAAAAACATTTCCTCCAGGGAAGCTCTCTACCTGCCCCTCCACCTTCTCAGATGGGGCCCGACCTTCATGACCCCGACAAAGCAAACCTGGTACTCGGCTGTCTTACTAGATCTTATAATACTATGTGTGTGACATCAACAAGTCTAACTAAATTCACACTTGGGAAAAATATGCCCCTCATTCTAACTAAAAAATACCATTTAATTTTTCTAACAGAACACTTACTATTTTGATGCACAACACCTGTTTTCAGTTTTATGATCACTTCATAATCTCCAATACAGTGAGTGAATATTTATTTGAAATGAGAATAACCTCATTCTCAACCTTACTTTAGTTTTCTCAACAAAAGAAGAGTGCTTAAAGTTCATCTAGGGTCTTTACCTACAGAAATTCAATGCTGTCAGCAATCTTCAAGGAGCCGCTGTGCCAAAGGAAAAAGAAAGAAAGAAAAAAGGAAATCCTGCTTTTGTAAGTTATCCCTATTACTAAAATTTCTAACAAATCTCTCCCTACAGTTCAAACATAGGTCCCCAGAGTACATGGTCCTCATCCTTCTCATAAAAATGCTGTTAAAAAAAAGATGTCCTTTGACACCTTTTCTGAGAGCAGAGATTGAAAAAAAATCATTCTAAAATAACATTTTTCTATCACTGTCCAATGGGAGGTGAGTTGATCATAGGTTAGGCATGTTCTATTAGTATATCTTGCTCAGGATGACTTTGGTGTGAGTAAGGCATGGGTTTCTAGGGTAAAATCTCTGTTCTATACCTGCAAAAAAAATGTACAGAAATTTCCATAAGAGAGGAGATTGACAGTCAATACATAAGACTCCATAGGCAGGAAATCTCCAGGGTCAGCTCCCTGCATTCAAATACAGACCTACCATCAGGGCTCTGATTTCCAGGTCAAAGGCTTGGTGAGTGGATAATGCCTAAGGCCTGACTCCAGGCCTGATGTCCAGCTTTAACACTGATGACAGGCCACAGACCCTCCTGCCTTGGGATTCTGAAAAACCCAGAATCTTTCCGAGTTCCTACTGACACTCACTTTGGCCCAGGCAAGAAGTGTCTGAGACTGCTTCCCTTGAAACCATAGTCCTTTCTTATCATTCCAAAACCAAGCAGCCCTGGTTATGCTGCTGTGGCAGAGCAGGTAATCTTGGTGAGTCCTTCCAAACTGCACATACTGGGTTATCCCTGGGGAAATGATCACATTATGCTACTTTGTTGAACACCAAGGACTGCAATAAGGACTATGAATCCCAAATATTGCTAGTGTGGGAGCCAGATCTTTCAGGTCATTCACCAGAAATTATCCAACCAGGAAATTTTCTTTCAAGTTCTGTTCAAAGTCCAGCAGTTTGCATACAGGATTCAGATGAGACTTCTAAGAATCACCTGCATCTTGGATAGAGCACCCTGGCAGCCTCTTGAAAAATCAATTCCCTAAGAAATCTATCTTTTAGAAATGGACCTTCCCAAAGCCAGTGAGAGAATGGGAGGAGTATGTGTTTTCCAAAGGGAGACATATATAGACTTTCATGTCATTAATTTCTGAAGTCAGACCATGATAAATGTTGGTCAGAGTACAATGCACAGCTGCCCAAAGGAGGGGAAATTAGCTTGGTTCAGGAGGACTAGGAAAGGCTCCCTGTGAAAGTTTTAGTTAAAGCTACTTAAAGGATGAATGATTTTGACAAATGAGGGATTGGAGAAGGACATGGCGGGCAGAGGAAGTGCAGCTTGAGCAATGTCAAGGAGGGATATAGAACTGTGCTTGGGGAACAGTGATCACTAGGTGAGAGTCGAGTCTGCCTGAATTGAGGCAGTGGAGTGGTTAGAGGGGTGGGTTGTGGTTTGACTGAGAAAGCTGTTGTGAATCACACTAAGGAACTAGATTCTGTTATATGGGAAACGGGCAGAAATTGGAGGCACATAAGAGGAAGTGTGTTTCGAAGAGTGCTTGGAAAGATTACTGTGGGTGGGAAGATTGGTTCCGAGACCGGAAACAATGAGATCAGATGTAAAATTAATACGAGATTGAGGTGCACATTGAGAAGGATCAGAAGAACTTGGAAAGAGAAAACAGATTTAAGAAACACCTCAAAAATAGGTAAATGATAGTGGGAATGAAAGAAAAGGGAGAGATTGTCTCTTCCCGACATCCTGGCTATGTGCCGGAAGATTCCCTAGTCCCAGGCCCCAAGGTCTTACCATTAGAAATTAATCCTTACTCATTTGTCCATTAAGGCTTAAGGTGTCAATCCTTCCAGGAATGTTTTTATGTTTCTACTCCATAGGATTGATCCTTAATTCCAAAGGATTAATCTCCAGTGGCAGAATGCCAGGAACCAATAGAGGAGATTTGGGGGCAGTGGTCTTCTCGGGCCCCTCAAAAATCATTACATAGTTGACTGCCCACTCCTCTTATTTATAAAGCTGTTTGTGTGGATAAGCTCCCAACTACTTTGTCTGTGCCCATTTGATCACTGATTGAATACAAAATAAAAGCCAAACATCTATATTCTTTTTCTTCTCTGAATTATCTTTTCCCCTCTCTTCAGATACGGAACGAGGAAACCCAGATCCAGGGAAAATATTCTAAATCCTTGATCTCCCTATCCAGTTGACGCCCCAGCCCAGTAAAATGGCTTTGGGTACAACATTCCGCCAACAGCAGAGACAGCCTTCCCTGGGAGTCTTGAATAGGCCTGTCCAGGGCCACCATGCAGCACACATACATCTTCCCAACCAACTCCACTGTCACAAACACCATCCACACTGTCGTGGGCAAGCCTCTGGCCACCAATGCTCTGGCCAGGGCAAGCCTCTGGCCACCCCACCTGCTCTGATGTGGGCACATCCTATAGCCATGCCACCAGCACTCCTCGTGCACATGTCTACAGTGTATCTGTGCAGTCACAGTTGCCACCAACTCAATTCTGTGTAACCCTAAGTCCAGGCATCTTGGGGTGAGTATCTTCTTATTCCTTTGTCCATTGTCCTGCTCTCCCTTTAAAATTGTTCATGAGAGTATTTTGCAGAAAGATATGTGATCTTGAAAGAGAGAGAAGGAAAGAGATGAGGTAGGAGAGTGGCAGGGGTGGGGGTAGAGACTTTGAGAAAAGCAAGAAAAGAGAAAGGATCCTTGACATCCATCAGTCCCAACTCCCAAAATAAGATTGGCCCTAAAGATAGCTTATTATTTATCCCAAATTAAAATTTTGTGGCTCTGCAATCATTGTGTACACAATGAAAAGAAAACCATCACACAAAAGATGCAGTTATCCTCACAGTGGGAACAATAGCAGCCAAGCTGATTCTGTTCCAAGAATAGAATGATAACAGTGCTAAGTCAGGAACTCCAAAACTTTGTCAACAAATAGAATAATTTCTTGATGGGAAAATGGCTATAAAAGAAGGTGGGCAGAAAAGCAACCTTCCGACTCGAACTGGGCGTGGGTTGCCAGGGAAAATTCCAGCCTGGGTTCCTCCATAGTGAGCTCACAACCAGCTGTGCTGACTGGGGAGAAGTCCTGCCTAACTATGCACAGACTCCAGAATGCCCTCACCTTACCCCTGCCCAGCAACATATACAGAATCTGACAGGCTGTACCTGCTTCTCTTGCCTAAAGTTAAGCATCATTACCAGATTTCCAGCTCCATGATGGCAGAAACTTTGGCTGGTTTTTGTTTCCATTGTATCCAGCATTCAGCAGAAGGTTTGTATATACTTGGCACTCAATAAACATTTGCTGAATCAATGGTTGATTGATTCATCAATTAATTGATTAATTTAAAATGAGCAAAATACTTCCTCCCTGTCTGGCTTCTGAAGAGTGGGTCTAAGTACTAGAAACTGCCAGATAGGCAACAGAAGCCACAGTCCACTTAGAAAAATGACTGTTTCTACCTTTGCTCATCCTTCTGGGCACCTTAGATTCCTGAAATTCAGGAACAAGGACCCAAGAGATCATGACCCACCAAGTGTCTTTCAACAAAAGACTATTTTCCTGGCTGTTTCTTTTCAGAGAATAAGCCTCCTGGGGCTGATAAGGGAATGGCACCATATGCTGAAAACACAGGCCCTGAGTGGCTCCTCTAAGGAGCCTGTTGGATTGCAGCCTTTAAACAAATCTGAGTATGTCTTTTGATAGCACCGGCATCAACCACCCCCAAGGACCTCTTTCCTTTATTGCTTCAGCAATGAAACAGCCACATGGCTGTTGTAGATAAGGTGGCCCAAGTGCATTGTGCATGCAAAGTAGGCTGCATGGTGCACAGCACTGAGAACCGCAGACGCACCATGTACCGGCTTCTCTACATTGCGCTGCCCTTCCTCTGTAAGTGGCCCCCAGGTAAATGGGTACGATTTCCCACCACTTCTCATTTCTCATTTTCTATCATTTTTTTCTTTGCCAGATGGCTCCTGCAAGACTGAAATCAGACAGCCTTCCAACATGGCCACCATGATTGGGACAGATGTCAAGTTCCAATGCCAATATAATATTCCTGATGGGAATTATGGTTCTGTGTGCTGGCATCTGCAGAGAGCTAACCAAAGGCTTACCCATATCTGCCATCCCTTTCAAGGCACCCTGGAATCAGAGCATCGCTAGTTGTCTGTGGACAGAAAATTGTTCTCCAGAATCTTAATCCTTAAGCATGTGCAGCCAAGAGACAGAGCCATTTACTGCTGTGCACTGTGGGCTCCATGATGCATACTGGATATCACACTGAACAAACACTGTGAGCCTCAAGCAGCCTCAACACAGAAAATTCAAAGGATGCACCAACAACACACAGGGTGTTTAGTGTCATCTTAAACTTGCATCTTGAATGCATCATCGATTCATTCATTCAAAACTAAAAGTCCTTTATGGCTTACAAATTGATGTACTGAGTATTGTGAGGGATACAAACATATATAACAAATACTTCTCAAATAATAAAATGTATTCAGCAGGTAGGATCTCCTCACTTTTATCTTGCTAAACCATGAGAAATTAAAATTAAATCCTGTTTAATTACTTGAATCTTCCAGCTGACAAATAAAAGCAGTCTTTGATACACAGAGGGACAAATGAATTGCACACACATACAAAATCAAGGCCAGCAATTAACATCTTAATGACATACCCTTAACTTACTAACATTTCTAAAAGCCTGAAAAAATATTAAATATCTACGTATACATGTATATGTACAGTAAATTTATACATAGATGATAGATGAATAGATACATAGACAGGCATGCTGTAAGAAGCATCATAAAAGGACTGCGCTCAAGTTCAGACTTTAAAACCAGACTTCTTGAGTTTTGAATTCCAGACCTTCCATTTACTGACTCAATAGCTATATGACCTTGGGCAAGTTACTTTGTGCCTTGCTTTCCTTATCTATAAAATAATGATAACAATAACACCTACCTCAGGGGATTGTTGCAGAAATTAAGTGAACTATAGCACGTGTTACTGTATTCAGAGTGAGGCTTGGCATGTGAAAAGCACTCAGTGAGTATTAACTACTTTTGCCATTGAGTGTGATAATATCCTGATGATGATTACTAAATTTTCCCTCTGTTGGGCTGGGTTGAGCCTTTAGGAAGTTGTTGATAATAAATAAGTCAGTCTCTTGAACAATCAAACATTATTTTCTACATTAGTATCCTATCGAGTAAGAATTAAATATCAATGGAAATTCAGAGAAATACAATTCAAAAGGCCTTCAGGACCTTTTTCCTGGATGGCAATAAATTACTGAGGGCTTCCTATGTAGAAATAAAAAACAGAAGAAAGTAATTTCTGCTTGACTGTCATAAAATAAGCAAATATAGGCTTTGTGAGATGTTAAAATACAACAGTAGCCCCACTCATTAAATGAATAGAATAATGGAATAATTTATAAATTTAAAGCCAAAAGTAAAATTAAAGTCATTTATGAGCATATTTTTAAAGTACAGTATTTGTTCTATCAACATAAAAGGCAAGTAGATGACCTGAAAAAGTTCCCACCTCCAAGAAGATAACAAATTAAGTCACAGTATGCCTGACGTTGTGTCATCCTCAAAAACTGGGAAGTCAGGATCAGTCCAAGACGCCAGAAGTGAGGAGGCTCTACAAAGACACCTCCACTTTGGCCTCTGTTTATTCAAGGCCCCAGCCACGGAAACTCGATGGTATGAACTACTGAGCTGAGAACTGGGGGTAAGTGAGGACTGTCTTCTCTGTTTTTTTGTTTTGTTTTGTTTTTTGTTTTTTTTGTTTTTTGTTTTCTGAAAATGCAGGGTCTCTTGCTAATTCAGATTCTGTGTTTTATCCATCAGTGGGAACACCGATCCCTGCTGTCCTGCTAGCTATCTCATCTGCAGCCAACATATGGGTTTATCAGCACTGGTTACCCCGCCAAGAACAGCCCTTCAGGGACATGGGATAACACAAAACAGGAAATTTTTCTTCGAATAAAGAGTTGGGCAACGATCCTTTGTAAAATTTGGTTTTGGGGTCAGATTTCAAAGTCCTAACCCTCATGGGACAGGCAGAGACTCAGGGGTATTTGGTGAGTGACTGAGTCCCTTTTCCTCCTGAGCTCGCCCTTCCCCAGGGCGCCTCGGAGCCAGAATTGCTGAATGTTAACGTGGGAGACTCAGGTTTCCTACAGGACACTTACAACTCTTATAACCCTGCTGTATGCTCTGCCAGTAAGGAACTACTTAGCAATTCCTCCCAGAGCCAACACTCAAAGACTAATGCCACGTCACATGCAATAGGGAAATGCAGCTCTATCTGTCATCCATGTCTCTGATTCTGTCATTCATTACTCCATGCTAAAAGTCCCAGTGAGAGAAATCGTCTTTCTTCTTTTTCAAAACCAGCTACTATTGAAGGTAAAGAAAAGTTTAGGGGCAGAAGAACAAAGTCATTACAGAACTATGCATGGATTGGTGAGCACTGCCCGGGAGCAGGTTTTGTGGTAGTGATACATAAGAAGCAAAGCAAAAATTATGGTGGAGCTGATGGAATATTTGAGAGTCTCTGCCCCAACCATCTCATAATCGAACTAGGAGCCCTCTAATCTCCCCATGCAATCCTTGGAGGACAGTCGTAGAAGAAAAGGTGAGCAAGAAGGTTTAACTAGTTAACAGGTGTTCATCAAGTATCCATAAATCTCAGGGGACAGAAGTGGCATTTTTGTATTCAATCATGTATATTAGTATTTGCTATGTGCTCCATGCCACGCCGAGATCCAAGCCTTCTCGCATTGTGTAACTCATACCATAGTACGGCTCACAGTGTAATAGAGGACCCAGATCAGATGCTTGTGGAAACAAGAGAAATACTTGGTTGTAATGATTATGGGGGTGTTCCAGGAGGAAAGTACAGATTAAAATTAGAATATTTCAATTTCAAAATGAGTTAGGTGATGGGAGCCAAGAAGACATCCTAAAGGGATTAAATCCTGAGCTGAGAATAGATATGAAAAAGTTTGTTTATTTACATCTCAAGGTCCCAAGTCAGTAACAGAAGCAGAATTACAACTTGAGAAAGGCCCCACTTGCCTCTATGCTGTTTTGTTCAGCAGCTGCTTCCTTCGGTGGCACACAGCTGGGAAAGTGAGTCGCAGATGGACTATTGGCAGCCAAAATTTTTTTAGAGACAAATGACACTGTGATTTTCCTTGACACCCATTGAAATTCCTCACTAATTTCCAAAAATATCTGATGTTGTTTTAAAACAACCAGTGAGGCCCAGACATTTCAGTAGAACAAATCAGAGAAGCAAAGTTAATTCCAGCCATCTGAGCATTCTGAGCCCAAATCAGCTAGACTAAGAAGAAGAATCGTTTACTTACCGAAGGCAGTCCCAGGACACCCAGCAACTGAGGTCCTGACTCACAGCATTCTAACCAAGAGAAAACACAAACACAGCGTCTTCTCTTTTCATTCACTTCTGTTCTGTCCTTCAGTTGCTTGTCCAACCAGCTGGAGACACAGCAGGGAAACCAGAAAGCAAAGAAAGCAATTAGCAACAGGAGAAACAGCTAATAAGCACCCTGCCTAAGCAGAGGTGAATCCTGGGCACCCATCAGGGAAAGACTTTGCTGTTACTAAGGCTTTAGGTGAGGAGTTTGGGGTTACGAGTAAGAGATAAAGCAAGGAAAGAGCCTTCCTTTGCCAAATTTATCTTTTTTTCACCCATAAAGCTCAAAGAGGATGGGGAAAGAATGGCTGTATTCTCAAATCAAATGAAAAATAGTTCTAAAACTTCCAATTAGTGACAAAATCAGAAGTTCTGGCACTTTCTCCCATTTATATTGAAGTAATACTATGGGTAAATGTTTTATATCAAAGACCCCAGAGAGGCCATCAGAGAATGACATTAAGCTGGGCACGCATACTAGCTGGTATGGGGTTAATTTGATTTGACCTTGGCATCTTCTCTCTTCTTAAAGTCCTCCCATCCTTTCTTTATCCTGTATAGACAAAGAAAATTGGGATCTAACTTATATGTGTCTTCCATCCTTAGCTGCCAGAGACAGTCCTTTGCCAAAGGGCACAGTAGATTGATACTACTCATATGTCTCTTGACACGGCTTCATTCAGCTCATTCATTTATCTACCCAAGTCCTACGGCAGCCTAACATGGCTCAACAGACCACTGTTTCCCTCAGAGGAACGTTCTGTGCCAGGCTTGAAATAACAAGCTCTGTGTCTCTCCTGGTAACTATGGCTCAGGCAGGGAGCTATGACCAGGTCACTAACCCCACCATGGCAAAGAAGAAGAGACAAGGCAAAGAAGAAGAGACAAGGCAAAGAAGCCAACATCTAAATGAGTACCTGGCACAGGAATAAGTCCTTCACATGTGTTCTCTCATTTCAACCTCACAGCATCCCTGCAAGGTAACTATAATTACCCCATTTGCAAATAAGGAAATCAAGACTCAGAGATGTAATTTGTCCCGCTACTGGTAAGTCACAAAGCAAGATTCAAAACTATGGGCTAGTAGACCTGCAAAGTCAGTGCTCCTTTTACATGTAGGTAATGTGGGCACTGATACCACCTAGGCAGTGAGCCACAAGCTATTACAAGCAGGTTCTATCCAAGTGGGAGGCACCTTGCTCTAGGTACCTAGCAAGTTCTATCCAAGTGGGAACCACCTGCTGCAGAGTGCCCCACTTCTCCTTGCACCTACAACAGTGGGTAAAAGACCTGGATTTCCCATATTTTATCCTGAGTTGCTGGCAAATTCTTTCCTAATCTCAGTCTTCACTAGATAAGCAACCAACCCTCTTGGTTTCTTGAGAGTTGGGGCATCTAGAAATCCTGCTTGGACTAGCAAATATCTTTGAGTTCCTAATATCGACCAGCTCTGTGCTGGGCATTAGGAATGCAAATATAAATAAGGTACTGTTTATGTTCTAAGTACTCTTTTTTTTTTTTTTTTTTTTTTTTTTTTTTTTTTTTTTTGAGCTGGAGTCTCGCTCTGTCGACCAGGCTGGAGTGCAGTGGCCGCTCTGCCTGCACTCACTGCAAGCTCCGCCTCCCGGGTTTACGCCATTCTCCTGCCTCAGCCTCCCGAGTAGCTGGGACTACAGGCGCCCGCCACCTCGCCCGGTTAGTTTTTTGTATTTTTTTAGTAGAGATGGGGTTTCACCGTGTTAGCCAGGATGGTCTTGATCTCCTGACCTCGTGATCCGCCCATCTCGGCCTCCCGAAGTGGTGGGATTACAGCCTTGAGCCACCGCGCCCGGCCCTAAGTACTCTTAAAGTTCAATGCAGAAAACAAGCAGATTATCAGAGAATAGAGGTGATAAGTGCCATGACCCAACATGGCAGGAGGTCCAGGGGAACACCTCCCTCAGGTAGAGTTAAAGAAGGGAGAAGGACGGTATGGCTTTTCCAGGAAGAAGGAGAAGCCAGTGTAAAAACTGAGCATCTGGAAGTCTATGACACATCTTTGAACCTGCAAGTATTTTTATGTGGCTAAAGTGTTGAACATAAGTGGGGGAGCGGCCAAATGTGAGACTGGAGAAGGTAACAGATCAGGAGGTCTTAGGGACCACACAGCAGAAAATTGGAGACAGAATGACCATATTTTACAGACTGGTTTGCGCCTTCGTGCCCTCATGCCTTTACTCAGACCATTCTCGCTCCTGGAAATGCACTCTGGAAGTGAAGGCTGACAACATCCTGCTGAACTTTCAGGGCTCAGTTCAGGGTTTTCCTTCGGAGTACCGGAAGCAGAAGCACTTCCTTCCACCACTCTCCTGGAACATGCTGTATCTACTTCTTTAATAGGACTTAACACTCCACTGTATTTGCACTTAACACTTGTCATTGTATGTCTGTCTTCCCAGAAAACTGAATTTTTTTAAAGCAGGAACCCATATTGTTTACCTTTATGTTTCCCTAATAGTCTCTGGCCTGCAATAGCCCATGTTTGTGGAATAAACAACTTACCTTGTGACCTTGCCAGCCCGTCACAGCTCTCTCTCAGGAAGTGAGTAACACCAAACCACCTATATAACGGACAAAACTTCTCCTGGGCAGAGAGCTGCTGATCTGGGCAGGGACCGCCAGGAGAGCACCGGCCTACTGCAGGGTCACCACCGCCCCCCACCCATGAAGCCATGCCAAAGACCTGTCTCCTCTTCTTCCTCACCATCTTCTGTGCAGGTAAGGACAGGCTGGGGCCTTTGGCTCTTAGGGATATGGGTTCCTGGGGCAATTTTCTGGGGGCCAAAAAGAGTGTATCATTGCAGAGCACTGCTGTAATACCCCATCCCCTTGGGGAAGAGCAAGTTCTTCACAGTCTTTCTGACTTAGGGCTTTTCATTTCAGGGGTCTCATTGGATATAATTTTGAAACCGGATACCAAAGCACTGACTGTCCTCATTGGGGAGGCTGCTACCTTCCGTTGCAGTGTAACAGGAGGCGACCTGAAGAACTATCAAATAAGCTGGTATAAGAAGAGTGAAGATAACTCTCTGATTTTGATCTCCAAACTAAGCAACAATTCTAATGACAATTTAGGGAATAATTTCAAGGTGAAAATCGATACTTTAAAAAGTCAATTTATGCTTGACATTCAAAAAGCAACAACACAAGATGTTGGGACTTACTACTGTGCGTCTGATATCCACAGTGCTGCGGCTCCGTTTCTGACCGCTTCAGAAACCCTAGGGCCAAACTGAGGCGGCAGATCCAATTCGAGACCACTCCGGGCTAAAATGTGCACCACACCTGAGATGAAGCTGCCTGATCACTTCAACAGTAACATCTGATAAAAGAGGCCAGGAGTTGAAATGGGGGCAAGGGGCTTATCTTTGCAGTTGGCTTAGAGGGGCCTTCTTTATCAGTTGAAGAGGGCAGAAAAGACTGTGAGGATTATTGTGGAGAGATGTTGTGGGGGGAGGGGGGTTGCTGCACCTGTTTTTCACAGGCTCCTGAGGAAAGGTTGAAAAATAACAGCTTTTAATACTGAATAGGCCCTCTCATTGTGAAGGCAGGCTGAGATAAACAGAACTTTTACTATCATGAGTGCTATAGCTCATTGCAGTCTTTATTGTGAAAGTGTTCATGTGCATAAGCCAGATAAAGCAAGGATGGTTTTCCATTACCATCCTAATCAAAATTTCCAAAGCTATTAGAGATAGCTTTAATTCTTACTCTGTGAAGAAGGATGAATAGAGTCATTTTCTGAAATGTTTCCACCACTATTTCAGGTATTGAGTGTTTTATATCTTCCCTCAGCTGCCGAAGAGTCCTGGGGACCGGTAGGGGTGAGCAGGAAGGGGAAATGCACAGGCTTCCTTCATGCCGGTTGCTGAGAGAGAGCTTAGAGACAAATACTTGTGGCAATGTGGAATTTCTGAGTTGAGCATGGGTCAACTAAATTAAAAAATTTATTTGATTCTCGAGTCCCAAGTTGAAATGGGTAAGCCAAGAAGGTATGAGACTGCAGGGAGCAAATACCTGGAGGAACCCACTGAGCAGACGAGTAGGCAGAGGGGCTTAAACATACAAACATTAAACCCTCATCCAGGTAGTGCCTTCATCCTGTTGGCTCTCTTTGTTCTGCTCAAATATCTGTCTGGAATCCTCTCTCTACCTAAGGTTAAAATTCAGGCATTAGGACACAGAGTAGACATAACCGTAAAAATTACAACTAAAAGTCAACCCTCCTGATACCTTCTATTCAACGTTTCTTCCAATGTGCTATCATCTTCATCACATGTTTTTTCTAGGGTACTTACTGTTCGTGGTATTGGGACGGGTCATGGGAATAGCAAAGTTCTAAGGCAAGTTCTAGTCAAAGTTCTATTCTCATCAATGTGTTTTCAATTTAGTTTTAAAAGACAGGGCATTGGAAAGTACAATTAAAGATTACAAAGAATACAAAAATATAAGACAGCACATATGATAATGAGGGTTAGTGATTTCATGTGCAGCGCTCTAGGAGTTTATGAAAGGACCAACCACTCTGAGAAAAGTTTCTTAGGTTTGAGACTGCAGTGAGTTATGATCACATCACTGCACCCGAGCCTGGATGAAAGAGTGAGATCCTGACTCAAAAAAAAAGAAAAGAAATATTTTTTAAAACTTTTTTTGCTTTTGTAAAAAAAAAAAATTTATTTGTATATACTTAGTACAAGTGCAAATTTCTTACATGCATATGTTGCGCAGTGGTGAAGCTTGGGTTTTTAGTGTACCCATCACCAAAATAGTAACCATTGTACCCAGTAGGTAATTTTTCAACCCTCACTCCCCTCCCACCTTCCCATCTGTTGGAGTCTTCAGTGTCTGTTATTCTACTCTGCACGTCCATGTGTACACATCATTTAGCCCCCACTTATAAGTGAGAACACGCAGTATTTGACTTTCTGTTTCTAGGAAATTTTACTTAGGATAATGGCCTTCAGTTCCATCCATGTTGCTGCAAAAGATATTATTTCATTCCTTCTCATGGCTGTGTAGTATACATACCACATTAAGAAAATTGTCTTAGAATAGCTGAGGCTTAAAAGAGGCAGGACTTGGATAAGTGGGAAGGAAAAGGAAGGGTATTTCACGGTGAGTATACTTGTTATCTATTGTCACATACACATCACTTCAGAACTTAGAGGTTCAGAACGACATTTATTATCTCAGTTTCTGTGGGTCAAAAAATCCAAGTGTGGCTTAGCTGCATCCTCTGGCTCAAGGCCTCTTATCAGGCTGCCATCAAAGTGTTACCTAGGGCTGTAGTCAGTTCAAGGCTCATCCGAAATAGGATCCACTTCGAGTTCACTCATGTGAATGTTGACAGGCTGATATGGTTTAGGCGTGTGTTCCCTCCAGATCTCATGTTTCAATGTAATTCCCAGTGTTGGAGGTGGGACCTAGTGGAAGGCACTGGTTCATGGGAGAAGATCCCTCATGAATGGTTTGGCTCCATCCCCTTGGTGATAAATGAGTTCTCACTCTATTAGTTCATGAGTGAGCTGATTGTTTAAAAGGAGCCTGGTACCTCCTCCTCTCTCTCTTGCTCTCTTTCTCACTGTGAGACATGTGCCCAGGCTCTCCTGCCCTGACTACAGAGAAATGGACATTATATGTGGTCAAGGCATCTCTAGAACAAAGGTTCTCAACTCTATCCACATATTTGAATCACCTGGGGATATCCTTTGACAATACTAGTGTCTGGGATACGTCTCCAGAGATTTTGATTGAATTGGTGTGGGCTTGAAGCTCTGGCTTCCCAGATGACTCAACCTCCTTCCCCTCCTCTTGCTCTTCCCTCCCCCTGGGGTTGAAAGCCACTGCCTTAAGACCTTGCTATTCCAAGTGTAGTCTAGACAATCATAATCAGCATCACCTGGAAGGTTTTCAGAATGCAGGATCTCGTGCACCATCCCAGATCCACTGAACTAGAATCTGCATTTTAAACAAGACTCCCCAGGTAAATTATATCCTTATTAATGTTTGAGAAGCACTGGTCTAGGCATTCATCATTATTGAAAATGTTCATGGAGGTAAAAAAATAAATAAATCACTCTTTCGCAAATGTCACCCAAGAATCCATACTTGTAAAAAATCTCCGGAAGGGATACTGATGATACTGATGTGCCGCCAGAGTTCACTGATAGGCAGTCAGTCATCCCCAGTTCAGCTTACAGATTATTTGTGTTACTACTAAGATAATAAATATTCTTATTGGGGTGATAGTGAGTCCTTGTATACTTCTTAGAAGAAGGTAGTACATAAATTCTAGGTTTTATAATTTCTCATTCTCCACAAGCAAATAAGGAAATGAATTAATATTTACTGAGTCAATATACTTTTTACCACACCATGATGGATTATCCACGGAAACCCAGAATCTTGTGCCACATACCTTCTATTCAAGATCAAGCCAAAAAAAAGATCCACAAATTATTGGTGTCTGGTTAAGTCTGATCAGGAGCAAGAGGAACAGGAGACACAAGAATGTGTGCCTCCAGTGGTCCACTCCTGCAGGATGAATGAGGACATGAAGTACAGGCCCATGTTGGAGTGGGGTAACGTAGAACCTGAGGTAGGCCTGGGGTGAGCATGAAAAATAGCCTAGAGGCAAGGAGGAGGGAATCCTGGGAGAAAAGAGCTGGACTGCCCAACAATCTGAGGGTCTGGACACAATGAAAAAAGAAACCGGACAAAAATTAAAG
Source organism: Macaca thibetana thibetana (assembly GCF_024542745.1). Classification (NCBI taxonomy): domain Eukaryota; kingdom Metazoa; phylum Chordata; class Mammalia; order Primates; family Cercopithecidae; genus Macaca; species Macaca thibetana. Next base: position 85,435,204 of record NC_065584.1, on the reverse strand, counting down.
TAAAAAACCTGGAAAATTTAAATAATTCCTGTGCTTACTAGCAGGTAATTAAGGAAGCATTTTACGTAACATCTGAAGCCTCAGATTTAAGTGGACACAGGGCCACTGTAGGCCCTAGCATAGTATAGGCATAGACCAAGTGTCTGCAGAAATCCTAAAGCCACATGAGTGAAATGAACACCCACTATTGTTTTTATATTGTTCTTGCTTTCTTGCTTTCTTGCTTTCTTTTGGAATGGAGTCTCATTCTGTCACCCAGGCCGGAGTGCAGTGGCATGATCTCGGCTTACCAAAACCTCCTCCTTCCAAGTTCATGCAATTCTTCAGACTCAGCCTCCCAAGTAGCTGGGATTACAGGTGCCCACTACCATGCCTGGCTAACTTTTGTATTTTTAGTAGAGATGGGGTTTCACCATGTTGGCCAGGCTGGTCTCGAACTCCTGACCTCAGGCGAATCACCTGCCTTGGCCTCCCAAAGTGCTGGGATAAGAGGCGTGAGCCACCATGCCCGCCCTGTATTGTTAATTTTCTTCCCCCTCCAGTGGTAAAGACAATTGATAGTTGACTAAATTCATATTATTGTTGCCTCCACTGTTCTGCTTTCTGTAATTCTTATCCATCATGAGAAGGGCTGACTTGGAAGAGTTCAGAGCAGTGAAGAGAAATCCCAGAGAGTGTCTGTCAACCCTCAAAAAGACTTTGAATTTGACTATCAGACATAGGAATAGGCTTGCCGCTCTCACCAGGCTCCCAAGAAGAGTCCTTGGGCAGGCTAGATGGCTGGAAAAAGAAAATTCCTCTCTGATGCCCAAAGGCAGCTAGAAGGCATCCTGGCTTCAGGAACAGTGCCATCTCCTGGCTGCCCTCACAAAGAGGTCATCCAACATTGTGAAACCATGGCTATGAGTGAAAGGCAAGAAAAAATAAGGGAATCTGAAACCATGTAAATATGCCACTTCCTCTACATTAGCGGAGGCCAGATATAGGCAATGAAGAGAATGTTACTTCTATCATATAACATGTTCTCGATTCGGAAGATGCCATAGCCTTGAGAAAGTCTTCATTACACCATCTTGAAAGCTCTCAGGACGATATAGGTAGGGTCCAAATAAGAAAATGGACTCAAGGAAATCCAAGTTGTGACCTTCACTCTGAAAATTAAGATTTTAAACAGAAAATTGGAATCGTTGAATTTGAAAGCCAGAAAGGATCTTAAAAGCCAAGTAGGAATCCCCTCATTCAGTTTAAATGTTCACTAAATATTGAGTGAATAAGATCATCCAGTCTCAATTCAAATATTTTCAATGACAATTCTTATTTCAAAAAATCTGTCCTAAACCAAATCAAAATCTGCCTCCCATAACTTCATATCTTTATATTTGTTGTGCCTTCCGGAGTAAGGCAGACTAAGTTCACTTTCGCATATTCAAATATTTAAAGATAGCTATCCTGTCCAACCATTCCTCATGACTGTCTAAGAAATTTTAAACTCCTTGAGAGAAGAATCCAAGTTCAATATATTTTCCTGTACCATATGAGTCTTAATAGAGTGACTAACCTGTAGTGGGTAGTCAATAAATGTGAGTTGAATACATGAATTAATATCTATGTGTCCACCTGACCAACAGTTCTACTCAGGTGTCTCAAAGGCACTTCAGCTCAACTCCAAGACTTAAATCAAGATCTTCCTTGTGAATATGGCCCTAGCCTAAGGTGCCCTATCTGAAGGAATAACACCATCATTTCAAACCCATCCACTGCTCTCCATCCACTGCCACCAGCCTGGTCAAAACCACGATTTTCTTCTTTGGATTGTTTCTATAGCCTGTTGAGTTAAGTTAGCTGGCCTCTGGTACTATTCAATATCTCCTCCCCACAGCAGCCAGAGTGATCTCTCCAAAATACAAATATGATCACGTCATACCCCTCATTAAATATCCTTCAGTAACTTCCCATTGCAGATAGGCAAAACACGAAAATCCCTAAAAGTCCTCTAAGACCTTGCACAGTCTGACTCCTTCTCACCTCCTCTGCCATATCTCACTCCTCTCTCCCTCATTTTCCAAACATGCCTTCTTCCAGCTATTAAATACTTGAATGTACCAGCTGCCTTCCCACCCCAGGGTTTTGCAGCACTTTCCCTCTCCTCGTCCCCTGTTTAACTCCTATTGAAAGGAGTTAAACAAAAAAGATCAAAGTCTACACATTCGTTTTTCAGAGGCATCTTGAGATCTCCTGACAAGTTCAGGTTGTTTATTCTTTAATGCTTTCATATATCAGTTTGTAATATTTTATTAATTTGATTATGCCTATTTTCTCATGAGTCTGTAAGCTCTGGAGATCAAGGACTATATCTGCATTTGCTTATTCAACCTGACAAATCGCATAAACATATCTGTATGAATAAATGAATGAATTTCCCATATTCTGGGACTTCCCAGAATTTGATCATCATCACATACTCTGGGCTGCAGTGGGGCCTCAAGCCTTGCCATATTCTCACTTTTTAAGGGTCTCGGAGACTCCAGTGTCATCCTGAGCTGGAGTTCAAGGCTTCTTAGAAACCACTGATTTATACTCATTCTCTCTGGCATACTCAAGAGCCCATTCTTAGGCACACAGGACAACTGAACAGGATTAGAGGGTCCTCCATAGGTCTGAGTCAGCTTCCACATAGGGGTCCTGAACAGATAAGTAAAACCTGCCCTGAGAGTCTAGCTAGACACGAAGAAATCAGAGGAGCCCAAAATGATTATTATTTTCTTAGTGACTACTGGCTAGGCTTATGATGAGCCCTCTTGGTGTTTTTCATTTTGTGTAGCTATTTTCAGTAGCTGTATCATTAAAATACACAAGTCTATAATTATGGGGATGCATATCGTCATCCCTCAAATATGTACTGAGCACATAGAATATTCCTGGTCCTGTGCCACACGCTCAGTTACAAAGGCGGCCAAAGCTCAATTCCTGTCCTCAAGGTGCTCTTCCTAGTGGAAGAAATAGACATGAAAATAGAAACTTACTAACAGAGAAAGGAGCAAACAGAACACAGAGAAGAAAGTGATGGCCTAGAGATGGGGAGCGCTTGTCACAGGAGGTGACATAGGCTCATAACAGAAAAAGCACTTGTTTCCCTGAGGTAAGGTGTGCTTGCAGGTTCCTTAAGATGACCCAGGAGAGAAGATGAGCATCCTCAACAGTTACACACAAACACACTCACGTTGGTCTCTGATGCTTGCAGTGAAAATAAACAACTGAAAATAGGCCCGGCGCGCTGGCTCATGCCTGTAATCCCAACACTTTTTGTTTGCTTGTTTGTTTTTAATCCCAACACTTTGAGAGGCCAACATGGGAGAATTGCTTGAGCCCAAGAGTTCAAGACCAGCCTGGGTGACAAAGCAAGACCTCGTCTCTATTAAAATAAAAAGAAAAAATAAAATATTGAAAAATAGCCAAAAATGTGCTGCAAACCACCTTGGCACGTTTATACCTATGTAACAAACCTGCACACTCTGCACATGATCCTGGAATTTAAAGTAAAATAAAAAAATTTTAAATTAAAAAAATGAAAATAAATAAACTGAAAATGTATGGAAAAATACAAAACCCCAGACTAGACACAATCAGTTTCTTTTTGTGGGAAAGTGGATTTATATCAGAGCTTTCATAGGGGTTCTATAACCACAGAATGTAGTTAATTCCCTGCCAAGTAAAACTTAGATACTTCCAAAATGCTGCTATTGTACACACCGCAGAACAGAGCAGCCAAAATGGTAGTGGTATGGGTTGAAAAGATAAAGAATTAAGAAAAGCAAAGAGGAAGGGGAGAGTAAAAGGAGAATATTATTTCCTTGAATGATGATCACTCCTTTTATTAATAACTTTCTGTTCTTAAAGAGATTTCCCAAACCTCTGGGCTTTCCCAGAATTTGATACCACTGGTGCACTGACCTAGCCTCATCCTGCCAATGTGAGGAAGCCCAGGGAGACTAGTAAAATGCTTTATAGAGCAGCAACCACGCCAATGGGGCTGGCTGTGAACCTTCACCTTGGTGTGTTCTTTGATTTCATTTGGTGTGAAATATTGAGATTTCTCCTCAGATATCCCAGCGCCTTGTAGCTACACCGGATCTATAAATCTTTATCTGGGTTAGATTGAACCATTTTCATTTATGGAGTTGTTTTTAATCACAGCAAGAGTAAAACTTTTGCCCTGTACAAAAAAGTCACCTGTAAACTGAGCCATTCTGATTCAGCGTTCTGCTTCTCCTCTGAAATTGTGTCTCTTCTGAGAGCTCTGGAATAAAACAGCTGCCATAGTCATATCACCCTTCCATATTTTCCTCTTTGTATTAGTCAGCTCTGATGTGGTAACGAACAGTGCCAGGACCTCAGTGGCTTACAGCAATGAACATTTACTTTTTGTTCCCGCTTTTACTACCAGTTGGCTACTGAGCTCTACTCCCTGTGTCTTCCCATTCCAGAGCCCAAGATGAAAGATAAGCCACTATTTGGGGCATACTTTTTTTTTTTTTCCTGACAGGATCTCGCTCTGTTGCCCAGAGGCTGCAGTACAGTGGTGCAATCTCAGCTCACTGCAGCTTCAACCTCCTGGACTCAAGAGATTCTCCCACCTCAGCCTCCCAAGTAGCTGGGACTACAGGTGTGCATGCCACCATGCCTGGCTAATTTTTTTTTTTTTTTTTTTTTTTTTTTGTAGAGATGGGGTTTTGCCATGTTGCCGGGGCTGGTCTCCAACTCCTGGGCTCAAGCAATCCACCTGCCTTAATGACCCAAAGTGCTGAGATTATAGGCATGAGCCACCATGCCCCTCCACACTGTTTTTATGACAGAAGAAAAAGAACAAGAGAAATGCAAGCAGAAACTCAAGATACTTCTTAAAACTTCTGCTCAGACACAGCAGACGTCATGTCCACTCACATTCATTGGTCAAAGCCCTTCCATGGCCAAGCACAAAATCAACTAAGCAGGGACTCACACCTTTCCCACAGAAGGCACTGCAAGACACATAGCAATGGGTAGGAATCAATAACCTTTTTCATGGAAAGAAAGATCAAATACTTCAGAATAATAATTATAACCTACCATACCCTTTAACTCCACCCATGTAATTTGTCTTCATCCTGGGGAGTTTCTCCTGCTGTCAACTAAAAAGGAATTTAAAATGCTTTTTTTTCTTCTTAGAATTCTTCGGGGGCAACATTTGCCCAATTATTCTTCAGAATGTCACCCTTCCCAACAATTTAACATCCCTCAACTGTTAAATTGTTAACAGTTGTTGCACAATTTAACAGAATTCCACCATCAGATAATTTTGGCAAATGCAACATATTAATATCCTCCTCTTAATATTTAAATTCTTATTACCATATTAAATGCTCTGAGAACCCCTGCTGTAAAGATACCTATTTAACGTGGGATTGGAATCACAGAATTCTTTTTGTAATGGCACAGCCATTAAGACTCGTGAAATTCTATAGGCAAATACTGTCCCAAAGGATTACGTGGGAATCAGTCAGACAGATTCCTGCTGTTTCCTCATTTCTGTGCATCCAGACTGAAGGGTACCTAATGATGCTGAGAGGAGCTACGCGTAAGGCCAATGGGTCTGTACAGGCCTCAAAAAGAAGGCTTGCATTTTTTGCTAAGACCAAACTCAATGTCAGAAACCTGAAAATGCTATTCAGATACTACTCTTTGTCTACCGAATTAAGTATAAACACTTCAGACTGGCTTTTGTTCCTTCCTTTCTGTCTGCAACAAATATATCTTGAGTCCTACTATGTGCCAAGTACTGTGCCAGGCATTGAGTACATGGTGTGAGCAAAACAGACATGCACCTTCCCTGTGGACTTACCTGTATAAAATAAGAGGAGACAGACACAAGACAAGCACACAAGTAAATAGCCAGTGATCATACAACCTCCCAGTGGTTAGCTACACCATTGGCCACCCATTCCTCCTCAAAATGTTTTCCACACGTAGCTTCTGAGATGCCACTCTTGGCTGATTTTCCTCTTCATCACTGGCTTCTCCTTCTCAGTCCGCCTTGCTGGCTCTTCCTCCACTATATATCTTCTAAATACTAGAGCAGCCAGGGTCCTTGCCTGGCTCTATGTTCTCTTCTGTATCTCTCCCTAGATGATCTCATTCACCCTCGCAGCATTAATTTCACATATGACTCCCAAATTTATATCTCCAATGCAAAACTCTCCTCTGAGGATATAATCTTCCCCCAGTTGAACCACCTTAGCACTTACCACTCTTGAGTTATTTCATGTGTTTTCTCTTTTGCCATGATTGTTTGCATACTTCCTTCATCCTTTTCCTAATTTATAAACCCCTCAAGGCGGGGATCCTTGGTCTGTTTCATCTTCAGTTTCCATAGTGCATTGCAGAGTAACTGTTTAATATATGATTATTGAATTTAATGTTTGAACTGAATTTCTGCTTTAGGGATCACTGAGACACAGATGTAATGAAAGGGAATATTTTATTTAAAGAATAATGTCTCATCCTTCTGTATTTCCAAATGAACAACTTCAAATGAGAGAACACAGCTACATACATTAGCATGAGGTGAATACTTAAGTTTAAAAATGCTAAATTGAGCCAGTATCATCCCTTGTGGTCACAGCAGCTGCTGCAAAGGTTTTATAAATTGCCTATGTTCCCGCACCCCATCTGGCGATGCTGGCGTGTTACAGCCATGGATGACTTACTCTTCACAATAGCCTTCACTTGGATCTATTCCCTACTTTAAAATAAAAAGACAAAAAGAAGGTGCCAGGGGCTTGCCTAAAGTGCTCCCACCCAACCAGAGTACAATTCAACCACATAATGCTGACTCCTCAGCATTTACAGGATTCGATTCAGGGTCAAAGAGGAGGTCAGAAGAGGAAGGCTCTCTGGACTGCAGGAAGGTGTTTCACCATCAGTTCTAATAATAGCATGTGGCGGCTGCACTTCTGGTCTTTCCTCTGCATTTTAATCCCATTATTTTCTAAGCCTCTCCCAAGGCCTCCTTTACCAGTCAAAATCAGCCAAGGTTTCACATGCCCTTAGAAGAAAAGAGGACTGATAGAACCTCAGTATCGACTAGAGAAAAGCCAAGAGCCTTTTCATGCTGGATGATCCATGTGAGTCTGGGTTCCTGATTGCCACACAGGGAGGCCCTGACTATAGTGTGGACATTGGTTCCTTTGCACAGCTCCCTCATGTGTGTATGCAGAGGCTGCTTTTTCTCATCTTGCTTGCCCTAAAACATTTTTTGACTTAGCCTCCATATACTTGAAACTTAGAGTTCAACCTGTCAAAATCAGAGGGAAATTGACTGAATGGCATCTTTCACGAAAACAAACTTTTTCCAACTGCCATGGCATTTTAGACTGTATCTTACTTTTCTGCTAGTGTTGCTTCCCTATCACATTTCCCTGAATAAACATATAGTTTGTGCCATAATATTTTTTAACAAGGAGTCCTCTGGGCAGACGGTGGCATTAGGAATTTCTGCTTGGCATTTGGTATGCTGTCCAGCTGAGTCCCCAACCATGTTGTGAGTCAATGCAAACACAGCAGCTTTCAATAAAGGAAACAGTTATCTGAGCAGGCTGCAGCTGTGACTCTCAGCTCAGCCTCTGGGTCACCAGTCTGGGATGTGAGCTGGCACCTTGTTAAAAAAGGTATTCTGACAGAGAGACAGCTGTCAATTGACTCTTCCAAAAATCCTCTTTCCCTGGGTTCTTCCAGTCCATCTCCTTGGCATGTGCCATTCCCTATGCATCTTATGTTAGACTACATCTCTGGTTTCTCACCACAGCCTGGACACTGCTGATGGGCTAGATTGATACCGTATGCTTTGTCATGTACCGTGATCCCACTCACGATGTTATTTCAGTGGGATAGATGCTGAGACTGTTCACCATGCCAGAGGAATCTTGCCGCACATAGTATTTCCTTTGCCCTCCTTTGGTAACTTCCCAAGTTCCCACAGTCACTACTTGGTTATGCATGTGTGCTAACGCTCAGACTACTTTGCAATTAGAGCCCTGCCAATTGGATAGCTAGTATTTCTATTCAATAATCTTTTCATTCACTCATACTAAACATTCATTACATAGCTCAATGTTAAGAGCCCTTTAACTTGTCATATACATGATGAATATAACAGCACTCGCATTCTAAACCAGGCTTTAACACAGCGGTACAGTGGTGATTATAAAACAACCACTCTGCACTGTGGCATCTCTAGCCATGGTGAATGTTATAAAGAAAGTGTGTTTACTCTAGTCCTTGCCCCTATACCAGTCCCCACACACCACCAAACTCAATATAAACCCCACATAACCAGCAAGAATATCTGAAGTATGCAGGTTATACTTCATACCTGCTTACTTCAGATATTCAGACAATGGGACAGTAGTAGGTGCATAGTGGGTGAGGTTCCCGGGACATGACCAGGACACTGGTTTATAGTGGCCCAAGCTGCTGTAAGTCTAAGATCCCACTGAAATGCTGTTCTCACTTTCCCACTTAATGGTTTAGGAACTCTTTTCTAGCCCCCAAAGCTACACTTCAAGCCACTTTTTTTTTTTAAACCTACACAGTTGCCTTTCCAAAAGTATCCTGCAGTGATTCCATGTTGCTCTTCCATTGTTTCCTCAGTTAGCCCTGACTCCATGTTTTGGCAATCTTTCAGCCTCATTCCTTTTTCCTCCCAATCTGTAATAAAACTAAGCAAAAAGTAGTAGGTATATTAGCTCAAGAATTGGGATGTACCCGTGGAACTGCTGGGCCATGCAAGTTTTTGTCAATGGCTATGGGAGCCCCTGGCATGGAAGGCCAGACCCACCACCCCCTCCCAAGGGAAAGAGGACAAGTCCCCATCCATCTGTCTTCTCCCCTCCTCTGGCATCATAGAACTATCACAGTAGATAGGGTCATTTCGCTGTCTCCCACTGGAGGTGGAGTAGGGGAGGGTCTCACGCCCAGAGATGCTCCTACAACTTTCTCCCCTCCCTTGTATTGAAGGATGAAGGGTATTTATTTGTTTCCCCACAGGAGATGAAGCAGGGAGTTTTTCTAGGGTTCTGGGAGGGCCCACCCTTGTCACCACCCTGTGGTGCCCCAGGGGTAATCAGCCAATTGAAGGAATGTAAAATCTGTATAATAAAATCTTAATTCCACAGAAGTATGATTCCAGCTACAAAATTTGAGCTTTCTATAAACATTAAACACTCTACATTTCCGTAAGTCCCACACCAAAGGAAAAGAAAACAGCATTTAATTCTCTCTAACACTGAGCTATCCCCTCAGCCTACTCCCAACCAAGAACCTTGAGCAAAATTCTTTTCTCCATTTCAGAGGAGGAAAGTGGGAAATGCTTTTTCTTGTATGCAGAGACTACTTCAAAGTGGGAGGGGCTCCTGTTTGGGCCCTTTTAAACTAATTTTCCATCTGCTCCCAATCCAGGTTTATCCAGTTGTACCTCTTTATTGGGATATTGTTGAATGGAAGTACATAATAACCATTGTTTTATTTTTCATAAATGGGCTTCTACCAACAAAAACATAGGATTAGTCTACTGTTAGCATGAAAACCTGTGTCATGGCTTTTCCAGGTTCTACCTGAGGACCAGCACACCCCCACAGTCTTCCAGCGAGCAGAACAAATCAAAGAGGATTTCCAGAGACAGCAATAACTTTACATTCCACCCACTGCTCTCCCTGGGGCAGCAAATCTTCACTGTGAAATCTGCAATTCCAGGAGAGCAGAAAGCAATCTATCTCCCTCCAAAAACAAGTGGCCATTTCAGGGAACTGGACATATTTTCACTCCTAATGGTAGGTCTCCTTGGATTACTATGGTCTGCCATGAGCCTGGGAATTGTAAGACAAAAACAGAGGAAGGAAGGAAGGAAGGAAGGAAGGAAGGAAGGAAGGAAGGAAGGAAGGAAGGAAGGAAGGGAGGGGGAGGGAGGGAGGGAGGGAGGGAGGGAGGGAGGGAGGGAGGGAGGGAGGGAGGGAGGGAGGGAGGAAAAAAGAATGCAAAGTTGAAATATAGCAAGAACCCATTACTCTGTGAGTCCATTGCACTGCAGGCTAGGTTCCATCTCACACACACACACACACACACACACACACACACACACACACACACAGTGATGTCCCAGTGTAAAGAATCCCAGCTAGTGGGCTCCCCAGCTGAATTCTACCTCTCAGAAGGGAGCTGGATAGGACAAAATTTCTATCTGAAAAGTCAGGGCAGGATTAGGAGGCGGAACCAAAAACACAGATTTAGCCCATTTCATCTAGCACAGAAGGACCCAGAATGCCAGGTATGATATCACCTAGTGAATATTTACTAAGCACCCACTAAGTGCCCAACACTGTTGAAAGAGATCAAGGGAACAGGAAGATGGTTGGTGCTGACCTAAGGAGAACCGTGTGCTCTCTGGTTTATAAGAAGTGAGCAATCACCAGGCAGGAAAGCTGTTGGAGGTCTGCACTGGTCTTAGAGAAAGGACAAGGAGCAGAACCCGATGCTACAGCAGGCCCTATGGTCACAGGTGACACCTCTTCCTTGTCCCCTCAGTACAACAGTGTATAAGCCTTTACTGTCCTACAGTTCTTCTTTTTGTTACACAGTGACTTTCAACCCTGGTTGTACATCAGAATTATCTAAGGAAGTTTTTAAAATCCTGTTGCCCAGAACCCACCCCAGACTAATGAAATCAGTCTCTGTGGGGGTGGCACCAAGGCTTCAGTAGTTCCTAAAACTCCCCAGGTGGTCCCAGTGTGGGGCCAAGATTGAAAACCACTGCATGGAGGTAATTGTCCTAAATACCTCTCCAGCTTCTCTCTGCCTCTACATTCCTCTTATCTAAGCTCTTACATTGCCTTTTTATTTTTAGTTTGTTCTACTTCATCCTTTCAGTAGATAATTCTATAATACTCCATTAAACCTTTTTTCATGCTTTAACTTTGCTTTTTCTCATTTAATTTTCATTGCCCACTCTACTTACTCCTTCTTCCCATTGTGTTTGTTTTGTTTTGTGTTTTCTTTAATCCAGCATTAACATTTGCAGGGCACTTGATATGGACACACTACTACAGCAGGCACTTAACTGCTGCTACAAATTACATTTAATGCAGTAATATTTTTTGTTAGATCCTGTGCCATGGCTACAGGCTCTGGTCTGATGGAAGATTGGCATTTTGGCTTCCTCCTTGGAAGCAGCTGCATTGCTGTATAAATTTAAGATCCAAAATAAGCATATTACAATAAAAAATAAAAGAAGCATTCACAAATATGAGGGAAAGAAGCATTAACAGCCGTCTGAAGCTAAACATCAACATCTCCCCTGCCAAGCTCTTGGCCTCATTGTAGGGGGAAGACGCTTCCATGTGCAGCAAAAAGAGAAAGAATCCAGACTGCATTTACAACTAATGAGGCTGTTCTCTGAGGACAGGGCATTTGCTGATTTAGACTCATTTCCTCAAGGTCCTCAAGTAAGCCCAAGAGTACATAGGCCAGTCGCTGAGACACTGAAGGTTGAGATGTGGAAGAAAGGGCCAAGAGACTGTCCCAGGAGCAGAATGCTTCAGTCCTCTAGGGAAGCTTTGGGGGAGATCTGCCCTCTTGTCCTCCTACAGCTCAACTGAGAGCAGCCCCGGAGCCTCAGAACCACAGGCCCTGTAGTTCCCTGGGTCTGGCAAGCCCCCGAGAGACCAAATCACTGTCCTCCCCGCAGAGCCAGCCCAGCACTGAGAATACCATACAAGTGAGAGGACGCTTGCCAAATAGATGCATGAATGAATGAATGAATGACTCCTCTGATGAAATTGTCCCAGGGACAGTTTGTGGGAATACTGAAAAGGAAGGTGGTCCCCACACTGGTACCCCAGTCCTTGATACTCTGATGTGGCTTTTCAATTTCTCTATCTTCCTTTTACCTTGATTTATTTATTCTGTATCAATCTATTTGTTTATTTGTTCATTTATTTTAGGAATCAAGCCAGACACCTTGTTGGAGCAACAAGAACTAGAGACATTTGTTCCTTTTAGAAGAAGCAAAATTTTCCAGTGCCGACTGACAGGGAAGGAGATGAATAATTACAATATATGCTGGTAAAGAGGACCTGAGACAGCTTCCTGATTTTCGTACATCAACAAGAAGACTTCTATGGCCCTGGTCTCCAGCACACCTTTCTTGGTAGAGTTGAGAATTCAACCAGCCAATTCTTCCTGGAGATTCTCAGAGCCACATTGAGAGAGCAGGGGACTAACAAGGACTGCCCTATCCATGGTGACTCTCCTTGGCCTCTAGGTAAGTCACACACTGAAGCCTGCCCCTCCCACCCTCCACCCTGGTCAGCTAATCTAGGTTAGTGCAGGTCTAACTTAGATTACAAGGCGTGCTCGTGTGCATAATTTTGTTACCACCAACAACCACATGGGACAACATTATCCCCATTTTATTGTCCAGGAAACTGAGGCCTGGTGTGGCAAGTGACTTGCAAGTAAGAGGAGGAGTGAGATGTAAACCCAGATTCCTGAATCTAAATTCAGTGGTCTGCACTGCAGCATAGCTGCCTCTTGAGAACTAGAGTGGGCAGTGTGGAAGTGGGAATCCTCAAGTTCCCAGGCCTCTTCCAGCCCAGTCTTCTATGTAAAATTTTTCTCTTCCAGGCTTGTCTGAGCAGAGGTAGGGTGACCCCGCCGCCTGTTCCTCAACAGTCTGTGCAAATTCAAAGAAATAGAGTGTGAATTCAAGGAACTCATTTGAAGAACAGGAAAAGCAACTCCCTCCTTGAGGTTATGGGGAAATGAAGGTTGAAACATGGATCAGAAGACTTGCTAAGGTCCCTTCCACCCTCAACTCTTCCATTCTGTTCCCAATGAGGCCCAAAACACGGCTTTCTCCATCACTCTTTAATCTGTTGGTTGATTTGCTTGGTGCTCCCAAGAAGCACCGTGGCCCTGAAAATAAAATATTAATTATATCCACTTTACAGCCATCCATCGCTAGCCATCTGATGCTGATAGAAAGGCAAGAAGCACTCGTGGCAGTCTGCATATCAGGGTCGGCAGTTCCTTTCTTAACCCTCCTCTGTCTGGCAAGCTAAGGGAGCAGACGCTCCTGTAATGACCTGGCCTGTCTTTAGAGCTGCAGCCCTAAGAGCTGCTGTTCTTCCTGTGGCTGTAGTCTTGGCACTGAGTTCCTTCCTGCTCTTCTTTTGCTCTTGTGTGTAGCCGACCACAACATGCTTTCAGATCAGACATCCTGTGGGCAGAAGAAATTATTTCACTTCAATAAGAATTTTTGAAGACCAGTATGGGTTCAACGGGTGCTTGGGGGATTACACCAGAGATAAGAACAGACTAAGTCACACGCATGAGGCAACATTTACAAATCAAACAACACAGTATGCAATAGCAGCTTCCGAGTTTCTGCAGAGGAGGGGCTAAGGACAGCAACCTGGTTGGAAGATGCCTCAGGAACTTGCCTTGACGCTGTATTTTCATAGCATGTAAGATTGGGAAAGACATCAAAGAATGGGAAACCTTCCATTCTGGAGAGATGGAGATTATGGGGGAGAATGGATAAAGCCCCCAAAACCACTCTTGCCTCTCCTACTAACTGTTCAAGTCTCAGGTATCATTATTTGTATGACAAGGAGAAAATTAACATTGTTAAGCAATGAGCCAAGGATTTACAAGCCTAATTTCATCTATTTCTCACAGAAATCCTATAAGCTATCTTCTCCCATTTTACAGAGTATAAAAAAATTAGTTTTTCCTAGAAATCACATGAAGGGACAGACATCCCCTTGGCAGGACCGAGGAAGCTGTGGCCTAATTGCTGGCCTTGACATGAAGGAAGGACTGAGCACAAAGAACACAGCCTGCACAGGGCCGGAGGAGGGTTGGGTCCGAGGGCAGAGCCCTGGTGGATGTTTCTGCCTTCCACCTGGGCACCCCGAGACAGGCTGTGTTTTTGTTTAAGTTCCATCTTGTCCTGCCACAGACCCAGGCCAAGCTGACTGCTCCTGACCTGGTGAAGCACTAGCCACACTCTGTCGCAAGCTCCCACCGCATCATCACCTGTCCTCTCCTGTACTGTCTTCTACCTCTGGCTTTGATTTATCATCCATACCAGCTCTCTCTCTTAGTCAGGCCTGGAGGAAGGTTGTTTTTGGCCATTAACAATAAATTCTTAAAATTCCCTCTAACCAGTGGAAGACACAAATCGCAGTCATAAACATAATACACATTCTTGGGACTTTTCCAAACGACTTCCTGAATAATTTGAGATAGTTCAACAATAATTATCTAGAAAGACAGGCTTACCTGAGCCCTGCTAACTGCTCTTTTGATATTAATACAGCTTTAAGCCCTCTCTACTTCTTTCTGCCTGAAGGCTTTTTTTAATACATATCCTCATTTGTTACATAGAATGGTATTTCCCTAACCATGCCCCATACCTGTTTCAGGCAGGGTCCCAGCAGGAGACAGGGCACTCTCGGGGTGATTAGAGAGAGTTTAATGAAAGGGACTTTTACAAAGGTGTGGACAGGTATTATGGATTGAACTGTGTCCCCCAAGGAAAGATATGTTCAAGTCTTAACTCCCAGTACCTTAGAATGTGACCTTATTTGGAAATAGGGTCACTGCAGATGTAATTAGTTTCAATGAGTTCATACTGGAGTATGGTAGGCCCCTAATGCAATATGACTGGCATTCTATAATACAGCCAAGTGAAGACAAAGACACGCAGGGAGAGAAAACCACGAGACAGTGCAGGCAGAGACTGGAGTGATGCAGGTGCAAGCCAAGCCAAAGGCCGTCAGAGTTTCCAGCAAACCACCAAAATCTAGTGAGAGGCTAGGAAGGATTCCCCTACAGGTTTCAGAGGGCGCATGGCCCTGCTGACACCTTGATTTCAAACTTCCAGCTTCCAGAACTGTGAGATAATACATTTATATTGTTTTAAACCACCTAGTTTGTGGTACTTTGTTAAAGCAGCTATAGGAAATTAATACAGAAGGGTTATGAGAAACCAAAAAGAAGGTGGTGAAACACCCAAGGCTGGCAACAAAGAACCGCTGCCATGCCAGGCCTGAAGCGTGTAGGGGAGGAGCCTTTACTGAAACCTGCAGCTATGGAAGAGGAGCTATAGCTTCCAGTGGAGGAAGGCACTCTCTCCTTCCCTCCAGTCTCCTGAAGGTGTCTCCATTGGCCAAAATAGGATGGAGAGCCAGTGGATGCCGCCAATTAAGGTCAGGCTCTTAGAGTAGGAAGTAGAGTGGATGTGCAGGGGCAAATAGACTCAGTTGCAACTTCAATGCCACTTCCTCTTCAGGGAAGCCTTCCCTGACCTCCTGACCAAACCTGGCCTCTGTAACATGCTCTCATAATCCTTCTGCTTCTGCAGAATACTTATAGCTGCAATGGAGGAATAAACTATGCAAATCATTAAGTGATGACTGGCTCTCATGCTAGAACATAAGCTGCATGAGAAAAAAGACCATGTCTTCCATTCATCAACGGCAGACCCTGAATCCTCAGGGTCTGGCATGCAGTACGAATGACTAGGTTTCATAGGATGTGCCAAGAACTAGGCAGCCCGATAGAAAAAGGTCAAGTGTTTAAGTCCAAACAGATTGACCTCGGCAACTTTCAAAGAGCTATAGACAGCAGACAGCATTATGTTCTGCTGGGGGAGGGGGTGCTGATTATACCATTTATAACATCAAAGAATGTGCCCACCTTGAGTACTTGCTAACAGTCCTCCAAGAGCAGTAGGCGGGATGGGCAGTTGCGCAAAGTGAGGTGAGGCAGGGGTGGGTGGGGAGAGCAACTACTATGGGGTCAAGAAACTTGAGCTGCTCCTATCTGAATTTTTGTTCCCAGTCACACTGGGGAACTTAAGAAAGCTTAAGTGAGTCTTTCCTCCACTAATCCGTGAATGTAAGTCCTGCATCCACTTACTAATATGGAATGCCACCTTTGCTCTTGCTTTTTTGCTTACCAAGTGACCCCCTTCCCAGCTTCTGCTGCACTCTCTAGTTCCCATTGTTAATTTACCTGTTTGATTTCAAAATTTCAAAGATGGACCTTTAAACTCAAAAGTGGAGGTCCCAAAAATCTTAACACTCCCCTCTTTTGAAGTCCACATAAATTTAGCCCGTCATAAGTTGGGATGTAGTGGTGGTTTCTAAGTTTTTTACAATATTTTGCTTTGTGTAATTTAACACAAGTAAACTAAGAAGCCTTCAGAAAAGAAGATAGATGAGCTCAATAAAGATCAGGAAACTCTGGTTCACATTTGGAAGACAATGTTTCATTGGATCGCTCTTTAACACATGGGTAAATCACCCTTATCCAACTTTGCCTAGAGGGAGTTTGCAGTCAACACAACAATCATTACAACATCTTCAGTCTTTGTGCACATACTATCGATCTCCTCATTTGATGGTTCTTTTGATTACAGCTGTAAATGTCAATAATTCTTCTTGGTATTAACTATTAACATCACCACATAGTGTCTAACATGTACATCTAATCTGAAACTAGAACAACAATATCAAATTTAACATCTAGGGCAGGAAGCAGAAACCTTGTCATCAATTAAATAAGCTGCCTTAATCTCCTCTCAGTTGGCCTAACTTATCTGAACCACACTATTGGTCTTGAAGGTGGCACTGTCATCCCATTAACAGGCAGCAGGCCCTGCGAGCCTCCTGTGATCAGCTAGGCTTCTCTGGGGAATGAAACAGCTGCTGATAGGGACTGACTTCCTCAGTCACAAGTGTTTCACAAGTGTGTTGGTTCAGAGGAGGGACCAGGCAGAAGGTGGTTGACAGGCAGAGCTGCCCCTGAGTGAGCCATGCAGAGGATCTCCTCCCTCATCCATCTCTCCCTCTTCTGGGCAGGTAAGGCAGACTCCAGAACTTTGGCCAAGCAAGACTCAGCAGCAAAGAAGCATCAAGGCTCCCAGGACCTTGTACTCCTGGACCTCGCTCCTTACTCAATGGTCTCAGCCTCCAGCCCTCACTGAGCCTGTCTCTTGTGTCTTTTCTCTCAGGAGTCATGTCAGCTGTTGAGTTGGTGCCTGAACACCAAACAGTGATTGTGTCAGTGGGGGACCCTGCCACCCTCAAGTGCTCCATGAAAGGAGAAGCAATCAGTAACTACTATATCAACTGGTACAGGAAGACCCAAGGTAACACAATGACTTTCATATACCGAGAAAAGGGCATCTATGGCCCTGGTTTCAAGGACAATTTCCAAGGTGACATTGATACTGAAGAGAACCAGGCTGTACTTAAGATCCTTGCACCATCAGAGAGAGATGAAGGGTCTTACTACTGTGCCAGTGACATCCACCCTGCTGCAGCTCTACTTCTGAGCAGCTCAAAAACCATTGCCGGCCGGGCACGGTGGCTCATGCCTGTAATCCCAGCACTTTGGGAAGCTGAGGCAGGAGAATCACGAGGTCAGGAGATCGAGACCATCCTGGCTAACACGGTGAAACCCTGTCTCTGCTAAAAATACCAAAAAAAAAAAGAAAAAAAAATTGGCCAGGTGTGGTGGCGGATGCCTGTAGTCCCAGCCACTCAGGAGGTTGAGGCAAGAGAATGGCGTGAACCTGGACGGCGGAGCTTGCAGTGAGCCGAGATCATGCCACTGCACTCCAGCCTGGACGGAAAAAAAAAAAAAAAAAAAAAAAAAAAAAAAAAAAAAAAAACAAAACACATTGCCACCCATGTAGAGCAGCAGTTCCAACAAGATCATAATTTTCTCTTGAATAAATAATTTAGGAAATGGGGACCAGAGAAAGCCAGTGTTCCTACCTTTCTTTCAGGTTCAGCCACTCAGCTTGCACATGCCCTCCCATGGTGCTCAGACAGTCAGCCCCCAGTGCGACAGAAGAGAGGGGAGATGGAGCCAAAGGAATGAATCGTAGCATCTACTGTGACAGTTTTCTTGGGGGCTCATAAAAGGTTTGACCACAGAGCCACAGTGCTTAGAGTATAGCATAGATTAAGGAGGCACCTTATCATGTACAACCATGGGTGACATCCAGTTTTTCCACAGCCACATGCCTCTGAATTTACATGTTCTAGAGAAAAAGGACTGGCAATGAGGGGAGGCTCCCCTCCCTCCTTCAGATCAAATATGTACACTACCTGTCATTTTGCCCAACATGGAAGGAAAGGTTCCTTCCATGCTCTATTGTTTTGATGATTACTGACCGGATATTTTGTTTTGCTTTGTTTTGTTTTTTTCGTGAGACAGAGTCTTGCTCTGTCACCCAGGTTAGAGTGCAGTGGCATGATCATAGTTCACTGCAGCCTTGCACTCCTGGGCCCAAGCTGGATTATGGTGTTTTGCTCTCCCTTTCTTCTCTATCTCTTTACTTTCACATGTATTAGAAACAAAACATTGAAAAATTGCTTCCACTGGCTCTTCCTTATCCTTCTTTGGACAGCTCAATTCAACCTGCACTTTTATCTTGAACAATGTGTTTTTCCAGATTTAGATGACTGACAGGGCTGTCTACTCCAAGGCTGAACCTGTGGCAGAAATCAGCATTCCTTCTGTTCTCATCTAGAAAATCTACCACTTACCTTATTAAATAGCCTCATAAGAACGTGTGGTGATAGATATGCTCAGTGACTTGATCGCAGTGATGGTTTCACAGATGTACAGGCATAAATTCATCAGATTAGATACTCTAAATGTGTACAGTTTATTTCACATTAAGTGTACTTCAGTACGGTTGTAAAAATATTTGTTTAAACCCAAAATGAATTCTTTAGGCTTCATTGGACCACTTCAGGCAATGTCTACAGAAAATGTTCTTCAACAAACCCCTCTAGTCAAATATCCTGTTTTCCACAGAAGGACAAAGAGGCTGACAGGGCTTGCCACACCTTACTTGGTTTCAGTCAGGGCTTTTCACTGTTTCACCAAGGGTCTTCCCAATCCTCTCTCCTCTCCTGATTCTGCCTGACCTTTCATATATATATATATGAATACATATATACATATAAATACATGTTTTATATATATGTTATAATATGTCATTGTTCCATGCATTTTAGTCATGACTGCCCCCATGAGCTCTTATCATTTATTTCCCCCAAACAGCTCAAAACCTTCAGAAAACCTCTCTTTTCTACTCTTCATCCCAAACTCACTCACTCTGACCTGATGCCTGATCCTAACATAGGCCTGGAACCTGCCTTCTACCTTTCTGTCCCACCCCATTGGGCAGCTTCTTTGGTTGAATGGTCTGCAAGCCCTGGATATTGGCTCTGCCCTTGGACAAAGTCAGGTTCCCAAATCGCCATCCAGATATAGCACTCTGAGCCCCATGATCTTGGAAGGGGTTTGGACCCAGCCTTCCCCAGATGTATTTACACAGAGGGCCTATCATGATTCGTCAAGCCCACTGCCCGCCACTCAAATCTAATTCTCCTTCTTTGAACGAGTGATAGTCAGGAAGGTGGAGTGCATCTCCAACATGGAGAGGATACAATTCTTCTCCCAGTTTGAAATCATGATTTGGAAAAAGAATGACATCTGGAAAGCTGGTTATGCAGATGTCAAAGTTGTGGAGCCATGGTTTTCTAATGCCTGAAAGATGGATTCCTAGTGACTCCCTGTAACAGAGACTGGGAATAACGTCTCTAAGAAGGAGGGGAATAAATATCTGGACAAATCCATAGAGCTATATGTCTTCTGTATTAATAACTAATATCTGTTGAGTGCTTACTATGTGCCAGGCAGCATTCTAAGCACTTAATGTGTGTTATATGATTAATCTTCACAGCAATCCTAGTATTCATTTTCTATTCTTGTCCTTATTTTACAAATGAGTACCCTAAGGCACAGAAAACCTGAAATACTTGCCCAAAGTAGCTTAGCTAGTAAGGGAGGGTGACAGATTTCAGACTCTTGATGCTGCACCAGAGGACACAGCATGTAATTTAGGGAGACGGGGGACCCATAGAGAAGGCCACCTCCAGGATGTGTCAGAACCAAGGGACAACAGGGACTGTGCCCTCACCACCAAACCTGTTCAAACTGATACTCCGTGACCATCTGTCAAAAAACTAGGACAACAGAGCAATGGTCCCAAATGACCTCTCAAGTGTTTTCTAACTCTGAGATTTTGTGATCCTGACATAAACTTCACACTGTCTTCTAAAATCATCTGCATCTCTTCATCTATGAAATGGGGATAATAAGAGTTCTGTGTTATAAAATATATAATTATAGAAAGTAAATAAATTGCATTGCCTATAGTAGCTATTTAATAAATGTTACTTATTATAAGAAAAAGCAAACTGCAAGGAAGAATAATTGAGAAGAAAGTGAACTAAATTACTGAGCACCAACAAAATGCAGCCACTTTACAGGTATGGACTCACTTATCCTATGACAACTCAGTGAGGTCTTTATCATCCTTTCTGTTTTGGAAGTGAGGATACTGTGCCTCAGAGAGGCTGGACAGCTTGCTTACAGAAGCAGAGCCAGGATCTGGATCTGACTTGAAGCCTGATTGTCCTGGCTGGGGTACTGGGCTGGGAGCTGCGGGATGTACTAAAGAAATACCTTACCTATAGCAACATCTCAAGTAAAGGATGGCTGGGAACAGGTAAGTGAAGTCTGGTCATCTTTGCTCATGCAAAGATTGCTCTTGACTCCTTGGCCAGTTTCCAGAAGAAGGGATAGGATGTGAGGTCTTCAACTCCTTCCCCCTGCATCCTCTCCCCTTCTTTAAAACACCAATTGCAATTTCGACTTCCAGGCTGTTCTCCCGAGATGGCTCACTCCCCTGACTGAAGGAAGACAGCTACTCCTCAGCCCATTGCCAATCACTCCTGAGCACCACTCCTAGGTCGGCAGCTTTTCTCCCAGGGTACACCATGAGAAACATGAGAAACTGGCCCACATATTCCCTCCTTCTGATGCTTGTCAAAGATAGTCTCCTGTTGGACTCCCTTAGAGTCTCTAGGGGTGCTCATGGATTCACTGCCTTTTCCTCTCCTTCTCAGGGGCTTGCCTGGAGTGGAAACTATAGGGGTCCAGGGCCGGCATAATGAGAGCTAGAAAAATTCCCTGGGTTTCTGTCAGGTCCATAGAGTTGGTGACTTTACCACCCACATATATCTTTGCTGTCAAGCAAAGTGTGCAAGTTTGTCTCTTCCATTGTCACTGACTTACCACTTATACAGAGGCAGCAATGGGGCTTGAGATCTGACAGCCACAATTCTCTGCATTCAAAAGTGAACAAATGGGCACCAGAAAACACTGCAGTGGATTAAGATGCAGGAGCCACTGGGTAAAGAATAGAAATTAATTTCTAACCAAATGTCTCTGCTTTAGTTAGGGTCTTAGTCCACCGCAGTATCTTAAACAATACGTACTCAATGATAAATTTTCCGTGACAAGGTGAACAAACTCAGAATCAAGGTTCCTTTCCTACTCTTCAATTCAGCACATTACCCTAAAATATTCATTGAAATGATAGGATTATACAGCTTTATTTTTTTGTTAGAGCTCTTTATTCATTCTTTCAGTAAATACCATCTCTCATATCTGCTTAGTTTTTCTCCACAGCATTTATCACTATTTGACGTGCTACATATTTTACTTGTTTATATTTTGTTGTCTGGCTCTCCACTGGAATACAAGGTCCTTGATGGCAGGGATGAGTTTTTGTCTGTTGTGTTCATTGCTTTAACTCCAGCACTTAGAATAACTTTGGCCCATAACAGACACTCAATAAATGTATTAAATGAATGAGTGAATGAAATACATATGAGTGAGTGCTATGTACCTTGAACTGAGCTGGATGCCAGGGACATAGTGGTGCACAAGGCTGGTGCGGACTCTGCTCTCATCTACCCACTAAAAAAATGCTATTGACTGTAACAAGATTTTCTGAAGAGTTGATTATAGAGAACTCTGGAACACAAAACAACTTACTCTTGGAGAGCAGACATCGAGGCTCCTAAGTACATTGGATGTTAGCAGGGGCAAAATGAAGAAAATAGTAGGCTTTCTCTTTTCTCCACCTTTTCTCTCTTTTGAGTCCCAAGGGCCCCGGCCCTGAGTCTGAGGCTGTCAAAGAAAAAGCCAAACACTTCTGTTTTATTTCACAAAGGAATTTTGCGAACCTTCTCTCCAAACAGACTTGCTGGGGCATGCTATTTCACAACGAAAAGCCACAATAACACAGCTTCCTAAACAAAAGAGTGATTCCTAACTCCCTTTCGCTTTATCACCACCACCACCAAATGATTTCGGTATTCTTCAAGAATACAGAATCCACTGGGTCTTTTTGGGCTTTTTAGCAATTTACACATGCACAAACGCATATGTTTATGAGTGGTAACAGCGTACATTCGAGTACGTGAAACACTGCAGGGACTCTCCGAAGGCGTGCCCTGGATGCCCCAAGGCTCCGAGGCAGCAGTCAGCCAGTGGAACAGCGTGCCACCCAGCATGCTCAACTTGATAGAAAAAAGACCCAGTGACAGGGCACAGGAAGTCAAGCCAACATGCAATTGCTTGTATTAATTTAAATAAAGCCAGGTTCTCAAACTCCATGTTTAAATAAGAAATCTAACAGTCATAAGTTTTCTTTTTACCTGCATGCATATGATAGAATAGGGAAAGTTTAAATTATCCTTCTGGCTTAAGGACAAAATTGCATGAGTATTTATAACTTTCAGAAAGAGAAATGTCAGTCTAAATATATTACTAGGGCAACAAATTATTAAGAAAAAAAAAAACCCCAAAGTACAAACTTTTGGAAATTAAAGTTGCTTTCATAGAATATAGCAGCATTCACTCAGTAACAATTCATTAAGTACCTCGTATGTGCCAGACGCTTTTCTAGACACAATGGAAGCACAGCTCTCAGAATCTCAGGAGCTTATATTTCAGTGGAAATAAACACAAAATAAAATAAGTAAAATATATGTCAGATGGAGATAATTGCCTTGGAGAGGAGTAAAACAGGCGGGGAGAGAGAGGGTTGTCAGCAGGCTTGGAGAAATTACAATTTTAAATCAGGTTGTCAAGAAGGGATACAATGAGAAGGTGACATTTCAGCAAAGGCCTGCGTGCAGGCAGGGAGCCCAATATTTGGCGTGTGGATGTCTGCTGGACTCCCTCTGTTAGAAATAACATTTTCGTGCACATTCTTAAGACGCATAATCGTACCAGCTTTTCTGTAGGTTGGGGAGATAAGGAATCATTTTTTCTTTCTTATCTTGCTAAGAGCTCTTTCACAAGTAGTTCACACTTTCATTTTTCAAAACCAAGCGATGAAATGCCATTAATTAGCACAAAGTGTGTTGGGGAGTGGACACGAGGGTTTGGCAAGGAAGCAGTCCTGAAAAGATCAAAACTTGCAATATGAACAGGAAGATGACAGCACCGATTATGACAAACGGAAAACGGGGCATGGCATTTTGAGCCCTTTGCCTTGAGTCTCTCCCTAGTCATGTGACCACATTCTGTGAACTGAAGAGTGTTTCTTCCCCAGCCACAGGGGTAAGAATACAAAGTAGGTGATGCATTTCTCTCACTGGTCCCCAAATGACTCCACTCCAGCAGCCCCAGAAAAGAATCTGCAGCTTCATCTATACCTGCAGGTTGATGTGCCTCCCAAAAACTGTCTCACTCAATTGTGAAGCTGAAATCAATCCTGTGTTCACCTCAGTGGGGTTCTTGGTTTTTCTCTTCTGGCTTCTTCAAAAAGCCAATCATAGAGAAACCTGAGGACTGTGGAGCCACTATGGAGAAGGCTGGAGTGCCTTTACCATCCCTAGCTGAGCTTTAGGGATTCACCCTCCAGGGCCTCTGGGTGTGCTGGGATCACATGGCCTAAGGTAGGCCCGAGAGTCAGTCTCCATCTTTACCTGCCACCTGACAGGAGTGAGAATTTTTACTTAGAGGCAGTGAAAAGGAAAGTCAGCAGCCCCAGGGACAGTACCAAGAAGACACCACCTGAGGGTGTGTTGTCATAAGCTCTGACACAGCCAAGGCCTCCTCGGGCATAAAGACCTCCCTGTGTTTGCATAACACCTGTGTTATAATCGTGAGTGATCAATAAAGGAGTAACTGCCTCAGTCTTCTAAAGAAATGAAGAAGCGTTTTATGCACCAAGTTCATAAATAAGCACACAAAAAAACACAAAGGCCTGTGTAGCTGCCTCTGTACGTTGAAATTAGAGAACTGGTACAAGAACAATAACCCATCTCTGTAGTAAGAATCAATGTAAAATCTTTGAGTTCATAGCTAGTCCATTTCTCAGCATCAAAACCATCATCATGCTTTCTGTATGGAGGACATCCACCCCCACATATGCACACTCAGAGTGTCAGAGCAATGAGAAACCAATTATCATCAGGCTCCACCTCTTCGGTTGAAGACGTAGAAACCGATGAATGAAGAAATTAAGTGACTTTTCCACATCACACAATATAGTGCAGACAGGTAAAGTGATATACTATATTTCTATCCCTTTCCTCCAATGTCCTAGAAGTCAAGCGCTAAGAAAAGACAGAAAGGGTAAACCACGTGATCATGCCAAAGTGAAAGAAAAATGGCAGTGGCGTGTTCTCCACTTTCCAGACAACTACCTCCTGTCATCTTCCCCTGTCATTGCGATCCGTGAAAATTTTCTCATTGTTTTAACAAAAGGTCTCATGGCACAATTTAAACAGGCGTTTTTCCTCTCTTAAATAGGTGGCAATGCAGTCCAGGTAGGCAAAGTGATATACAAAAATAAATAGCCTTAATCATTCATAAAAATATTAATGTGTGTCAAATTTAAAAACAATAAACTGCAAATTGCCCCTAACTTTGGCAAGGTCCTTTCACCTATCTTAAAATGAACAAGTTTACAAATTTGAGCTATTAAAGTTTTTGTTGTTTTTTTTCTCCTTGAGACAGAGTATCGCTCTTGTTGCCCAGGCTGGAGTGCAATGGCACAATCTCAGCTCACTGCAACCTCCGCCTCCCTGGTTCAAGTGATTCTCCTGCCTCAGCCTCCCGAGTATTTATAACTTTCAGAAAAAGAAATGTCAGTCTAAATATATTACTAGGGCAACAAATTATTAAGAAAAAAAAAACCCAAAGTACAAACTTTTGGAAATTAAAGCTGGGATTACAGGCGTGCACCACCAGCTATTTTTTTGCATTTTTAGTAAAGATGAGGTTTCACCATGTTGGCCAGGCTCGTCTCAAACTCCTGACCTCAGGTAATCCACCCACCTTGGCTTTCCAAAGTGCTACGATTACAGGTGTGAGCCACTGTGCCCGGCCACATGTGAGTTTTTTATAAGTAAGTTCTTTTAGTAGTGAAAAAAGTATAGCCTCTGGAATCAGAAAAAAAATTAGAATCACAACCCCTCACTTACTAGTTCTGTGACCTTGAAAAATGTTGCTTTAACTTTTCTAAACCTCTATTCCCTCATCCATAAAATAAGGGTAATAATTTCATAGAGTTATTATAAGGATCAAATTAAATAATTGCTAGTAAGTATCTGAGTGACTACAAAGTGGAGGTGCTCAATAATGCTAACTCCATTCCTTTCAGCACCCGATGGTCTGTAGTAGAGTGGTTTCACCCTCTTCTCCAGACAGAAGGAGACAGAAAAGCCAGAATGGGAGAGAACATGGCCAATGACCACTAGTGTTTTTCTAAACCAAGAAATCTAAAGTGCCTATCAGCACATTTTTCATCAAAATACCTCATCAGGAATGTTCTTCCCACACGACCTCTCTAAATCCTTTCCCTGCACTAATGATAGTGAAGGTCCCAATGGCAAGATCATCACTGGGACGGTCTAGCTCCCCAACAAGAGACAGTGTCCTCATTGCCCTTCATTTGCAGAGATCAAAGTGACGCATGTCAGTGTCAGCTTCACCAATAGTAACAGGGAGAGTCTTTTTTTTTTTTTTTTTTTTTTTTTTTTGAGACAGGGTCTCACTCTGTTGCCCAGGTCGGAGTGCAGAGGCATGACCATGGCTCATTGCAGCCTCAACCTCCCGGGCTGAACTGATCCTCTCCCCTCAGCCTCCTGAGTAGCTGGGACTACAGGTGTGCAGCACCGTTCCTGGCTCATTTTTTAATTTTTTGTAGAGACGAGATCTTCCTATATTACTCAGGCTGGTCTTAAATTCTTGAGCTCAAGAGATCCTCCTGCCTCAGCCTCCTGAAGTGCTAGGATTATAGGCGTGAGCCTTCACGCCCTGCATGAATGAATTTTTTACATCAAACCTTCTCCAACACACTTAGTCCCGATGTCTGAGACAAGAGCTGCACAAAGGAGTCTCAATCTTCAGAAAGTGCAGCCTTACCAAGCTTTACGGATGCTCTCCCACAGGGCCTCCCTAGTCTTTAGGACACGTTTCATTCATGCATCCGTTTAGGAATAGAGATCTTATACCATCCTTACAAAGGAACCTATCATATTAATTACTGACCTGTGATGAGTCAACTGTCCATCCTTATTCTGCCCATGCTGTCTACATGGAGTTAGTTTTCACTGTAGTACTTGGCCAAGAAAAACCAAGTTTTTCTAAATGAATTCCAGGGATAAATAATCTCATTCCAGTTCTTTGGCTTCTTCCACTAAAGAATTATAGGGACCTGATCTAGGGAAACTGGGAGGAAAAGTCAGGGAATGAGAGCCACTGTTTGCCAGAAATGCATGTTCTGATGGGGAAAGATAGTTCAAGATATCTGCACCAAATCACTCACTGGGAAGAAGCTGTCTGAGATCTGAGGAAATTTCCACCTGCTAAAAAGAGCTAGCAGTCTGCTGGAAAGAAAAAAAAATTCATTTGGGTGTCAGAACTCTTACTCTTCACTTTGTGTGTGACTGTAGACAAGTCAGTTAACCTCTTTGCACCTCAGATTCTCATCTGTTTAGTAAAGAGTTCACGTTAGATGATCTCTAAGTTTCCTTTAGCATTAACAAGCTATAGGTCTCTGCCTGGCAAGAAAGAGAAGGAAGCCTCCATGGGACATAGGAGATCAAATATGAAAGATTCCCGAGATATAGGAGTACAGATTCCTGCCTAGCTAATTCCTGTATGTGACACAGTAAGGATAAAATCGAAAAAAGGAACTAAATGAAATACACTCATGATTAACCAAAGGGGACTGAAAGTCATGGCTAACCTCACACCTACCTTGCATCACCTCCAGCTCACCTCCCTTGAGACACTCCTCCTCCTCTTTAATGCCTCATCATGATTCCCAAAAACTGTGATCACTCAAGGTTGAAGCTTTTAATCTCCCATGTATAAAAGGATATGCAAATAGAGTTCAGTTTCCTGTTGAGTCTCTGCCAAGGTCTTAGCCTGGCAGTTCTGGGAAAAGAGCCAAAGACCTCATATTTCTTGGCTGTTAACATTCTGCCATCTGTGCTCAAGTCAGCAGCCTGGGCTTCAGGCTGTGGTTTGTCTTTAGTCTTACACTTTCCCAAGTTTTCTGAAGGAACCCTTTAGAATGTTCCTGCAAGAAAGTAAGATACAAGTGGCTCCCAAGAAACCAGACAGAGGATTATCTGGTTGTATTTGGAGGCAGTAAGAAAAAGACCAGGAAGTCTATACTTATATAGTATATAGCCACAGAATCCAATCTTGCAAGCTACTTGAAATACTGATATTAATTAAGTCTTAGGCAGGGCTTTCAATAAGTCATCTGTGTCTCCAATATGGGAGTCCCACATCATGCATATGCAGAGTGGAAAAAAACAAGTTCCTTGGGTACAGTACAGCATTCAAAAATTAAAGACCTGAAAAACACAAGACATCTCAGTGTGCTCCCGGGCTGGAGGCTCTGCTAAACAACAGATGCAGAGACCGGACTAATTGTCCCCTGTATCTCTTTGACTGAACTCACACAAAATAGAATCTACCATTTTTACTCAGTGCAGGGTACCCAGACCCAAGTTTACTACAATGTTGTTACCAATATTCTGATTGAAAATTATATATTCCAAGCTATGTTAAATTTGACCTTTTATTAAACATGGAATTTCTACTTTTTCTGTAAGTGCCTTGTCTTACTTGTATTTCCCATCTAAAGCTAACTCCCCAAAGGGCTTTCCTATATGTTCTCACTTCCATTACAAAGTCAATGTACAAGTTAATTTTTTTAATTTCTTTAGAAACCTTTATAAAGAGATTTCCTCCTTCATTTCTCTGTTATCCCAGGCAGCTGTCAGGAGCAAAGAGCTCAAGCCTGCACTGCCTTGGAACAGGACATCAGTAAAAGATACTCTCAATCTACTCAGAAGGCTGAGGTGGGAGGATTGCTTGAGCCAGGGGTTCAAGACCAGCCTGGACAACTAAGTAAGGCCCAGTGTCAAAAAAAAAATGTTATTGTTCCATACCCAATCATTCACTTGGTGTTTTCTGCATCATTTATTTATAAATATCTCAGTCTGTTCTTAATCCTTGAGCCTCTATTTTTTAAAATCATACTTTCTTTAATATCTACTCAGAGTGTTGCTTCTCTTCAAATTTCCCACCTCTTAGTTCTCCTCCCACTTTCTCCCACCCTGAGCATTATACCTCCAACAATGATCATTCTAAGACCATTTACATCTCAATAGGGAAGTGATATAAAACAGGTCTCCTTACTCTGTTTTGGAGGGTTTTTTGGTTGTTGTTGATTGCTTCTCTGTCCCACCCCAAACTCATGTGTGTCTGAAATTTAGCACCACCTTGCGCCGTTTGTGAGCATTTTCCTCAGAGGCTTGTCCCAGAGCAGCATTTTCAGACTGAGCCTGAACTTCACTGAGGTTACGACCCTTTAAAGTGCCTGGCTCCGAAAGACTCAGGAGTTCCTGCGTAAATCCAGGTCCAGCTACTTCATCACTGTGACTTGTTTTTGGAAAGGTTGAGCTATCAACATATTGCTCCTGTAAAGGCTCAGAACTGAATCTTAGATTCTCCAGGATATATGGGTCCTCTGTGGCTCCTGGGCAGCAGTTCTGTGGACTGTAAATGAGAGATGTCCAGATCATACACCTTCAATGGAAAAAAAAGCACTGTCACCTTAGACGACTCCATCTCTGTGGTCTACTTTTGTCTTCCTAATACCATACATCATTCTCCAATGCATTTATGGCAAGCCTCATCTACTCAGAAATAACCAAGAACCAACCAACACACTCTTGTGTTAGTGTGGAGGCCCAAGGTGACGTAAGTGAATGTGGTTCCAGACGAAAACCTTCCCCTCTCCAACATAAAGATGCCAAAGACTATGTATAAAGCAAGTCCTAAATCACTCCATAGTTCCATTTGAATATATTTCCCCAGTTCTTATACATTGCTTCTGCATACACAGAATTCAGTGATAAAAATTGAGACTCTGTCCTAGATATAGTAATTAATTCAGATATCAATGCCAATTGACTGCGTAGAGGGGACACAATTTTGTACCAAGATTTACTAACCTCTATTTTAATGAGAAAACCAATGGAAAAGCTTTCTTCCTACTATGACTCTCTCTGGATAAATTGCTTGCCAGGAAGTGTTAGGATATTTCTGCCATGACTCTTTGGCTTCCACACCCAAAGACATTTGGTCTCCATCACATGTGCAGGAAGGATCTCCTTGTTCAGCAGTATTTACACCATCACCCTGACACCAGTAGTCAGATATAACTATACAACTTGGGGCCTGAGTGCTGGGAAACTGCCCATACCCACTGCTGACTTGGTCTTCTCACCAGCTGCTTGATCCAACAGATGTATCTTCCTTATGAGGCACCAGAGACCCAGAATGTCCACATCCTGTGGTCCCCTGTGCCCTTAACACCCCACATTTGAGTTCCTTTCCAATTCAGAGAACAAAACATGCAGGCTTTGAGCCAATTTACAACAGATGTGGGTCACAACCACCAACTACCCAGGAAGCCTCCACCAGAGCAGGGCATGAGAACCGGCTTCTTAGATATTCCCATACATGATCCCATCAATCATTTAACAACTGTTCAAAGAGAAAGACTAGGAGACTTTCTCCAGAGCATCCCCAGGGATTTAATTCACTATGCTAGAAATTAAGAGATTACTACTAAGATATAAGAAGGCTAAGACAGAGTTAAGGGAATTATTGGAAAGTTGGCATTACAAATTTACATGTACACTGGGAAAATCTGCAGCACTACCCATAGCTTTGACATAATGCCTTCCTATACCCTGTCCTTGCGCAACTCTGACTCCCACATCATGGTCATACTCTGGATAGGCCCCTCTCTGCATGTAGAACAATATGAATGGGGATTCTGCTTATCAGGATATCATCACTAGTCTGTGCCAGTCCTTGCAAGAATGTCCTTGTGCTGCGACTATTTGTACGAGACGGTACCCTGGCCACCCCTAAGTGTGCAGACTTTTTAAACATTTTTCCCCCAAGAAAGTGGTCCCTGATGGCACTGCCTACTGAGTAAAGCTAAGAAAGATAGGAAGAAAGAGGACGAAGTGCAAGGAGAGAAACGTTAGTGCAAGGAGAAAAATAATGATGTGGATGTAGAATATTTATAATGTGAATTCATATTAACCTGACTTCCTCAGAAAATGTCAACGTTAGTATTAGGATGTGTATTTCCTTCAGAGCTCTGAAAGAAAATACGAGAATTCAAGGGGTGCTACTGCAGAATCCACACACACACACACAAAAGTGCTTCACTGTGGCTGGAATGATGCAGAGTCTTGGCAATAGCTCAGGAAGCTGCCAGCTGTCCTCCTATTGTAAACAGTGAAGTAGGTCATCTGTGGCTCCCCATCCTCATCTGTCTAGGCCGTTTTCTTGGACCCTCCTCCACATCCCATTCCTCATATGTTTTCATTCTATTTCCATCAAACTGCAATCTCAAGAAATGGCCTGAAATCACTTCATACTAATATCTGAGGAATGAAAACAGAGGAAGGCTTTAGCTTTTCTGAGATTGGCAGGGAGGGTCGCAAGTGAGCATTGTGTTTTCCTAGACATAATAGCCATAAGCTAAACAATGCAGCAACCACAGCAGAACTTTCCAAGCCTGAGGAACACTGCCCAAAATGAAAGACAGAGGTTTGTGCTCTCTTCGTATGGAGGTTCAGTGTGGATCATACACAGAGAGTCTGGAGCCTCCCTCAGTGGGCACTTCTTTTCCCTTGTCCAGGAAGAAGTCCAGCTGGAGCAGACAACCAGAGAGAACATTAGCCTGACCATGGGGAAAGGCACTGCAGCAGAATTAGGACCAATGGAGGAAAAAAAGATGTCTGGAAAGATACTTCATTTCAATAGCAGTAATAGCTTTATAAGAGTTGATAGCCATTCAGCAGTGAAACAAGCATCGTTGTCAGTGGATGAGTTCAGTGAATGACTACACTGGGAAGGTTGTCTACATTGGTTGGGAGCTAAATTCAATGAGCTCTTTCCCTCCTAGGATTCATTATATACTGTATGTATATGATTACATACACAGAGTATATGTAATATATGTATAATATGTATATTACATATACTCTGTATATGTAGATTACATACACATATATGTAATATATGTATAATATGTATATTACATGTACTCTGCATATGTAGATTACATACACATATATTACACGTACTCCGTACATGTAATCATACGCCTTATACACATTTGTATCCATTATATAATCAATTTTCCATGTTATTGGTATTTTTCCTAATCAATATTTTTAATAAGCTACGTTAGTACTGTGTCTAGAGGTATATTATAGTTTACTCAATCAGTTCTCTTCATGGTTGAGCATTTAGGCAGCTTCTACATTTTTCCTACTATGAAAATTATTGTGATGAACACACCTGTACTTACAACTTTTTCACTATTTAAAATCATCATATATGTATATGATTATTTGGACCCTCTTCCACATCCCATTCCTCATATGCTGTCATTCTATTTCCATCAAAATGCAATCTCAAGAAATAACCTGAAATCAATTCATACTAATGTTTAAGTAATGAAAACGGAGGGAGGCTTTAGCTTTTCTGAGATTGGCGGGGAGGGTCACAGGTGAGCATTGTATTTTAATAGAGATAATAGCCTAAGCTAAACACTGCAGCAACCACAGCAGATATTCAAATGGTATATATAAAAATACACAATTATATTTGTATAAATATATATATAAACATAAAGTAAGCTTCTATTTTCTTAATTAGAAGATTCAAATTAAGAATTTTGTCCAACTTGAATATATAAAA
Source organism: Macaca thibetana thibetana (assembly GCF_024542745.1). Taxonomy (NCBI): domain Eukaryota; kingdom Metazoa; phylum Chordata; class Mammalia; order Primates; family Cercopithecidae; genus Macaca; species Macaca thibetana. The sequence continues at coordinate 85,402,900 of NC_065584.1, read as the reverse complement.
CTTTAGGGTTATAGAGAAATTAGCCAATTCTACTTTAGAGTTTTAATGTATTAAGACAGTTAAGGCCGGGCGCGGTGGCTCAAGCCTGTAATCCCAGCACTTTGGGAGGCCGAGACGGGCGGATCATGAGGTCAGGAGATCGAGACCATCCTGGCTAACACGGTGAAACCCCGTCTCTACTAAAAATACAAGAAAATTAGCCGGGCGAGGTGGCGGGCGCCTGTAGTCCCAGCTACTCGGGAGGCTGAGGCAGGAGAATGGCGTGAACCCGGGGAAGCGGAGCTTGCAGTGAGCCGAGATCGCGCCACTGCACTCCAGCCTGGGGCACAGAGCAAGACTCCGGGTCAAAAAAAAAAAAAAAAAAAAAGACAGTTAAACATGCATATTTTAAAATCACATATTATGTAAGATAATGTATCAATTTTGAATACTGCCTTTTCCTTTTCATAATTCATAAAATAACTTTAAATTCTTCTTAAGCATTTCAAATCAATGTATTTGTCACCACTAGAGCCACTTTTTTATCCTCAAATATTTTTCCAGAGTATATGAAACTCACTTTGCTAAATTGAAAATTTAGAAGCACATTAGATTTAGAAACATAATTCTAAATTGTTTGAACAATAGCACATTATTAATACCTACTTTTGAGACATAATACATACTCACATAACATTAGAATCATTGTTTTGCCATTTATCCTATAAGTGAATATTCATGATCTCCACAACAAAACATTTCCTTTGATAGATTTGTTTAAACAATATCAAACACTTGCAATCTTGAAGGCACTGGGAGACCCAAAAAATAGTTACTATGTTTCTGTTAAACTACTTAGTCGTCTTTTTAACTAATTCTATCAGCTCACTGCCATAAGCATCCATGAGCTAGCATTGATTGAGATCATTCCAATGTGTCCTCACTAAACTGTACCTAACTGTTCAAAGTAAAATAATTAAGTGAAAGCATTGTAATATTGTTTTTCATAATTATTGTAAGGAATCAAATATAAGAGATTTCTTCTTCTCTGAGGATCATGAACCTTACTCCATGTTCAAATAGATATAGTATTTTCTCACAGTAAATTCCCCAAAGTGGAAATAGTTGTTCAAAAGAATAGAAATATTTTTACTCTTTTGACATTAACTAATTGGCTTCCAATAAAAATCAAACAATTTATATTGTTACCAACATCTTGCCCACATTGGGGGTGTCACCATTTTGAGCACAAGCTGTAATTAAATGTCTAACCAAAAAATTGTTTGTTAATACTTTACATTTTTATTACTAGAGAGTTAAAACATTTTTCAAGTCTGATAATCAATGATTAACTTTCTTCATTTGTCCTTCACCCATTCGTTTTTTAGGTTGATAGTGTTTTACTCATTTATTTGTGTGATTATAATAATTTTGTGCCTGAGTTTCACAGCATTTAACCACAATAACAGCATTGGTGAAAGGAGTTTCAGAGGTATTGTGGATGGCAGAGGGTGGTGATGGCAAAGTGCCAGGAAAGGGAAAAAGGAAGAAGAGGGTTTTTATACTGATGTGTTTCACTGTGCCTTCGTACCACAGAGGTTGGAGTGCATTAAGCCTTTGTTCAAAAACACCCAGCTGTGATCCGCTATGTAGGTCTCAGCATTGGAAGAGTCCTCTGAGTGTCATGGGAAAATAATATATGAGTTTTATTGCCCCTGTGTCCCAACTATTTTCTATTTATTCCACATTGGTCTACTGCAATAGTTTCAGAACATAAACGAGTATCACCAAAAACATCAGTGATAAATAATTCCAACCACTCATTTCAATATTTACTAAATATACCCATGGCACTGAAAAGAGAATATAATGGAAGAGTAAAGGAGTTGGGACTAATCGTGACTGAGTACCTGAATAGTAGGCTGCACACTAGGTATATGATGAACCAAGAAGTTGAACCCAAATCTAACTAACTTACATAATCCCTTCCTTCAAAGAACTTAGTGTCCCGTACAAAGCAAGTGTTCAAGAAAGAGCTTGTTGTGAATTGAATCCATTTCATTGGAATACAGCATCCTTGCAGAGTCCCAACTTTTTAAAATAATGTGTTTCTAAAGACCATTGTCTTTAGAAAGACCAGTGATCAAAGACCTTAGACCACTGGTCTAAGGACCATCTGGAAGCAGATCCCCAAGGTGAAATTCTGACATTGAATGCCCAATTCCTAACAGGTCATGTGCCTTGTTCTGATGAGAAAACTGTCGAATGAGGGAGTTGCAGTGGCATGAAGGTTGCTAGTAGGTAGCATGGGCCAAATGGCCCAGTGATGTGGTGAAAAGTGCACTCCTCCAAATAAGACCCTAGTTACTAGAAAGTCACAAGTAGGTAAACAGATGCTGGGAGGGACAGTTTTTGTTGGATAAAGTCAGCAAAGAAAAGCTTTTAGAGGAGACGAATCCTGAGCTGGTGCCTACAGATAGTGACAGCCCTAGTGCGACTGGGAATATTACGGAGAGTGAAAGAATCTCCCTCTCTAACTAATGCCACCAAGAAGTCCCTTCACCCCAGAGCAAAGACATAACCTATCTCCACCCAAGTGAGCGATGTATTTTTAAAATATATCCCCTCTGAACTAAACCACTTTTCTGTTCACTTCAGATCAACCAGTGTTAATACCATAGATCTGAGAGCCTAGAAGTCCTGAGTTTTTCTTCACTCTTCTCGACCCCAGGTGAGTTTGATTCAAGAACATGAGGATTAGTCCCTTCTCTTGGAATTACAATCACCAATTAGCACACCATGTCCAATTGCTCCTTTTAAGTCTAGGAGAGCACAAACAATGCACAGGTGAAGAAAACTATGCCTAGGCCTCCTCCCTAGGTTGTCCAAAGTAACTGAATTTATGACTTCAAGGACAGAATACATCAACCCAATCAAAATAAAATCAAAGAAGCCCATTTTCAGGGACTAGAAACAATTCACAGAAATAACACCTTGAATGAAATTCTCATTTTTAGTGCAGAAATGGAACATAACATCCTTAGATTACTTGCTTTCTAAAGGTGAATACTCTTTAGGTATTACTTTTTCAACATTGATGAGTTTACAACATTTATTTTTGCATAGCAGACAGAACTGTGTAGGCATTCACAGTTACAGAAAGAAGAAATTGACTAGCTTCCTGCTTCACACAAAGAAATCATGCAAAAAAAAACATTTCAAGCCAAAAGAAAAAAAAAGTTTTAAAACGTTTTAAAGTCTCAGATTACTTGCTGGCTATAATGGGAATGTGTAACTTTGTGAAGATATCTGTGGCCATCTTATCCTAATGATCACTCATCTTTATCAAGCCATTATATTCATCTTGACATGATGCAATATACAGGGCATAACATCACCTACACGGTATTTCTGACATAAATAAATAAATAAACTAAAACTAATCAAACTTTAGTTCTAACAGGAGACAGGAAGTTAGAAAAGCAAATTAAAGGATTCCACAAAGAAACATCTAGACAAATCCAGCAGGTGAGACATTCCACTGAACAGGTTCAGTCTCACTGATAATCAATGTCATGAAAAAGGGGGAAAAAAGTGCAGTAGAGGGGAAGCAGTGGAAAGAGAACTATTAAAGATTAAAGAGATGTAAAAGATTTAACAACAATGGAATGCATAGTCTTTGAATGGATCCTTGTTTAAAAAAAAAAAAAAAAATCTGTAACAGAAGCCAGGCACGGTGGCTCACGCTTATAATTCCAGCACTTTGGGGGGCAGAGGCTGGAGGACCACTTGAGCCCAGGAGTTTGAGACCCTGTGCCTGTAAAAAAGAAAGAGGAAGGAAGGAAGGAAGGAAGGAAGGAAGGAAGGAAGGAAGGAAGGAAGGAAGGAAGGAAGGAAGGAAGGAAGGAAGGAAGGAAGGAAGGGAGGGAGGGAAGGAGAAAGAAAGAGAAAGAGAAAGAGAGAGAGAGAGAGAAAGAAAGAAAGAAAGAAAGAAAGAAAGAAAGAAAGAAAGAAAGAAAGAAAGAAAGAAAGAAAGGAAAGGAAGGAAGGAAGGAAGGAAGGAAGGAAGGAAGGAAGGAAGGAAGGAAGGAAGGAAGGAAGGAAGGAAGAAAGAAAGAAAGAAAGAAAGAAAGAAAGAAAGAAAGAAAGAAAGAAAGAAAGAAAGAAAGAAAGAAAGAAAGAAAGAAAGAAAGAAAGAAAGAATCTATAAAAGACATTTGGAGCATTTGGAGGAAAATTAGGAAAACTCGACTATGGGTTGGCTATTAAATTATTTTCGGGAATTTCTGTTAACTTTGTCAGGTGGGAAATGGTATTGTGGTTGTGTAGAAAAATATTCCTTTTCGTAATATACACTGAAGTGAATTGTCATTTTATCTGTAATTTTTTTAAATACTCAAGCAAAATAAATAGAAAATATGACAAATGTTAACAATTGTTAAATCTAGGTGATCATTCTATAGATACTTATTTTGTTAATCTCTTCTTTTTGGATTGTTTCAAAAATTTTATAATAAAATCCTTTTTTAAAGTTTTCATTTTGTGGCTGGCATGTTAGCTCACCCCTGTAATCCTAGCACTTTGGGGAGCCAGGGCAGGTAGATTGCTTGAGCCCAAGAGTTCTAAACCAGCCTGGGCAACATAGCAAAACCCTGTCTCTACAAAAGAATGCAAAAAATTTCCCAAGCAAAGTGGTGCATGCCTGCAGTCCCAGATACTAGAGAGGCTGAGGTGGGAGGATCACTTGAACCTGGGAGGTCAAGGCTACAGTGAGCCATGAGCATGCCTCTGCACTCCAGCCTAGATGACAGAGTGAGAATCTGTCTCAAAAAAATAAACAATAAAGTTTTCATTTTTAAATGGCCAACAAGTCTACAGCAAATTTAAACAATGAAAATTTGAAATACAATATCTTCCTTAAAAATTAGCATATTTTCTTAAGGAATACTACTCTGCTCAAAGAATTCCCTAGATCTGTAAGCGTTCGGACAAATTAAAATCTTGTGTTTATATAACATATTTCTAAGACAACAATGAATTCTGTCACTAACTATATGAGTAAAATGAACAAGAAAACCATTAATAATGATGTTGCACATTTTAGATTCTTATTATTCCTTTTCAAGACACAGGCATAACTGAGATATCTTAAAATCACTGACTTTCAAGATTTGACATAATGGTAATAGCTCAAGATCAAGTCTTCCCTTTGTGTTAGAAGTGGGGGTGGGACAGTTCCAGACTTCCACAGTTGTACCAATGAACCCCAATCAGACGATTTTCAAGCTACTTCTCCTTCAGTGGGTGGGCATCAGAGAGAAGCTAAGAGATGGTTTTGACAAAACCCAAAATGTGTCCAGACCCCTCAAATAAGGTAGCCTGACCAGGTTTAATCCATTCTTAGGGCTTAATATGGATCTCAGTTCAAAATCCTGGTCTCTTTTAATTCTTGTCCAGTTGCTAAGTGTATTGTTTGTTTGACCCATTAACTCTGCAAGTCATGTTGGTCCATTCTTCTTCTTTACGGTTTTGCAAAAAACCTCAGGTTACAGTTTCAAGTATCTGTCACTTAAACAAGTAAGCACTTATTATTTTTAATGGGAGGGCTAATATATTGCCACAAAAATATAGTATGGGTACTGAAGAAAATATACACAGACTCTCAGGTCATCACTGAGCCTTCCCACCATCATCATAGATCCAGCATCTGACTTCCAGAGTACCACCAAGAAGAAATCAGAGGCAGATGACATACAGATCCATGGTCCTTGACTCTAGAGAGTCCAACCAAAATGTGTGGATCCATTTAATCATTTCTACAGAAATGAAAGGCTACTGCTCCAAATGACTTCTAACCACTCACTCATCCATCACTCAAAGCATATGATACAATTGATCTACTGGTCATTAGCAAAGTAGGTAGAGAGTAGTGAAGTCGTGGAGAGAGCTTGGTATTTACTGCTGCTGTTGCAGCTTTGGTAGCACAAACAACACGGAATTAGGACAGGGATTTTCAAAGTATTACCCATGGACCTCTGGGCACCTCAAGATCTTTTCAGGGAGCCCATGAGGTCAGAATTATTTTCACAATAACAGCAAAACATTATTTGCCTTTTTCATTGTGTTGATATTTACACTGATGGTGGAAAAGCAATGGTGGATAAAACTGCTGGTGCCTTAGCATGAATCAAGGCAGGGGCATCAAATTTGTATTAATAATCATTATATTCTTCACTGCCACAAATTTTCAGGGGGAAAAAGTTAGTTTCACTTAAAAATGATACTGACTGTGTCACCTTGCTAGGGCTGCCATAACGAAATACCACAGACTAGGCGACTTAAACAACAGAAATTTATTTTCTCACAGTTCTACAGGATAGAAGTCCAAGATCAAAGTGCTGGCAGAGTTGGTTTCTTCTAAGGCCTCTCTGCTCCATCTCCAAGCAGATGGCAGGCTTCTCGTTGTGCCCTGAAGAAAGGGTGGTCTTTCCTCTTTGTGTGGGGCACACTGGTGTCTCTTCTCATGGTGTGTCCAAATTTCCTCCTCCTTTTTTTTTTTTTTTGAGACGGAGTCTGGCTCTGTCGCCCAGGCTGGAGTGCAGTGGCCGGATCTCAGCTCACTGCAAGCTCCGCCTCCCGGGTTTACACCATTCTCCTGCCTCAGCCTCCCGAGTAGCTCGGACTACAGGCGCCCGCCACCTCGCCCGGCTAGTTTTTTGTATTTTTTAGTAGAGACAGGGTTTCACCATGTTAGCCAGGATGGTCTCGATTTCCTGACCTCGTGATCCGCCCGTCTGGACCTCCCAAAGTGCTGGGATTACAGGCTTGAGCCACCGTGCCCGGCCATTTCCTCCTCTTATAAGGACATCAGTCAGACTGAGTTAGGGCCAACCTTAATGGCCTCATTTTAACTTAAAACCTCTCAAAAGGCCCTTTCTGCAAATATAGCCACATTCTGAGGTTATGGGATTCAGGGCTTAAACATGAATTTAGGGGGCAAACGATTGAGCCCATAATACTTACAAAGCAGTAATAATTATTAATTGTATTAAATCTCAACTTTTGAGTACTTGTTTTTTAGTATTCTGTGCGACAAAATGGTAAGTACACATAAAGCACTTCTGTTACATTCCAAATTATGATCGTTATCTAAGATCACACTTGTGTGGTTGTTTGAGTTGCAAGTTGAACTAGCTACTTTTTCCAAAAAACACACATTTTTGTTTGAAAGAACAATTGACAGGCAACTATGGTTATTCAGACTTATAGATTTGCCAGCCATTTTCTTAAAAACAGATGAACAGAGCCTGTCATATTAAAATAAACAACTGCTAGTTGTTGCTAATTATTAAATTTTTTTTTTTTTTTTTTTTTTTTTGGACAGAGTCTCACTCTGTCGCCTAGGCTGGAGTGCAGTGGTGTGATCTCAGATCACTGCAACCTCCACTTCCTGGGTTCAAGTGATTCTACTGCCTCAGCCTCTCAAGTCGCTGGGATTATAGCCACGCGCCACCACACCCAGTTAATTTTTGTGTTTTTAGTAGAGACGAGGTTTCACCATGTTGGTCAGGCTGGTCTCGAATGCCTGACCTCAAGTGATCTGCCCATCTCAGCTTCCCAAAGTGCTGGGATTACAGGTGTGTGCCACCGTGCCCAACCTGCTAATTATAAAATCTAAACTTCCAGGAAAAATTAGAGTCTTAGGAAATTTATGTTTGCCACTGTGAAGTAGATTGCTCATCAATATTTAAAAATTTTTCCTGATTTAAAGAGACTAGTGATTATGTTAACTACTGTAATACTTTGGCATTGAATAATAAAATGTGTGCTAACAGGTGGAAGCTGCTTAACAGTAAACCAATTTTCTCAAGTGACCAATGGATGCGTTAAGAAGCGTGCATGGGTGAACATTCTATCCACATTTCAGGATAAACCAATGTTTTAATGTAACAGAATATGATAAGTTCACTAACATGGTGTCAGATTTCACATCATAACTAGCCTTCAAAGAAACTACCTTTTGTCATGTTATGGTGCAATATAAAGAATACTGTAGCCACAATATTTTGAACAGGCTGTTAAAATACTCCTTTGTTTTCACACTACATATCTATGTAAGGCCAGATTTCTCTCATATATTTCAACCAAACCAACATATTGCAATAGGTAGAGTGCATAAGCAGACATGAGAATCCAACTGTCTTCTGATACGCCAGCTCTTCTCTGATAGATATCTGAAGACTATGATCACTGTGATACCTCCCTTCCTTTGGTCTACAGTCTCCCATATGTTTTAGCTATTCTTCCCAGGACATGGTTTGAAGTCTCTTAAACAACCTAGTATCCCTTTTAAAACACATTGTAGTTTGTCTACAACTCTCAAACCATATGTGTTAATACCAGGAGCAGCGGGTAGAGATAAATAACACTAGCTCAAAGTTCACAGTCCCAAATATTCTAAGCCTGGAGGATGCCCCTGTTCAATCTCTATTTCATTTCTTGGCTTAATATCCCACAAATTTGCTCCCAAGCATGAGATCACAATCCAGCCAGGACTGAACAGTACCACAGTCAACCCAGCCTCCAACACTGTCCCTTTCCTCTGAAAATGAGAGTGCCTGGCAAAAAGAACATGACACAGCTCCTTCCATGAAGAGTTGAACCTCAGGATTCATCCACCGTGTGCCTGCTCTTCCCCTTTCCTGCAGAAGAGCATCTCACATCATGATAAAAAACTACACAGAGAAAGAAAGGGCCAGGTTGCCCAGACTACCCTATGGCCACCCCAGGGAAGGGTATCAACGGAGAGGCTGAAACATTCTCAAACCATAAATGCCAGAATGAAAGACCAAAGAAGACATTTGCCTAGTGTACCAAAAAGATCACTGCACTGGGATATAGATACCCAATTTCTTGTATGTTCTTTTGAAATTGGGTGACTTGGTCAAGTTGCGAAACCTCTCTGGATCTTTCTACACTCTCTCATCTGAAAACTTAGGAGAGTAAATATATGATCTTTGAAACGTCTCCCAGCTATGGCATTCGAGGATTCCTCTCCAGAGGTGCAATTGATCTTTGATTACCCATGTTAGTGGAAGAGAACATGACTTGAATACTCCAAATATGTAGACAATGTGAAACTCATTTCTATACAGCTTTAGAATATATTATATGGTATGGAGTAAATCACAACAAATTAAACTTACCCACCATGTTTAACTCAGGCTAATATTAAAAATCAATGTGTTTTAAGTAGTGGTCCCATGTACCACTAAACAAATGTTAAGGCAGTATTCCATAAGGCAGCCTGGTGCCAGGCAGTGAGCCAGAGCCTGGGAGTTGGGAAGATCTGGCCATGGCTCTGTCACTTACTAGCTTATCTTCCCTGAATCTGAAATACCTCATCCTTAAAATGGATTCAGAAGGCACTTTCTGAGCACTCACTGGGTCAGGCTCTGTACTGGTACATGGTATACAGGTATGAACAAAACAGATCACTTCCCTCAAGGGTCTCGACCTAATGAAGAAGAGGGGAAAAGGGTTTTGAGTGCAAAAATAAAGATAAGTACTGGATGCCATGAAAATTCTGAAAAGGGTGAGCACTTAACCCAGATCAGTTTGGGGTAGTCATTTAGGGAAGCAAACAACTAAGCTAAGCTAAGACCCTGAAAATGCAGAGGATTTAAAGAGAGGGGCTAGGGATCAACTGGGGGATAGAAGAAGGAAAGGGCATCTTAAGCAAAGAAATATGAAAAAGCACAGAGCATTCAGGAAGTAAGTAGTTCAATGCAACTGCATTTAAGGGAGCAAGTAAGCTAAGGTCTTGTGTTTTATACTGTTTTGTCCTGAGGATAATAGGAAGCCACCAAAAATTTTATGTATACCATTCCATAATTGCTGGAGACATAGAGTTATAAAGCATATGAAGGTGGAATCCTCCCAAGATCCACCATCTGTATTAATCAACTATTTTTGTTGTAATTGTGATCTATAACAAACAACCCCAAAATTTCAACTGCTTACAGTAACAAACGTGTATCACTTTCGCTCACTGGTCTGCAGGCCACCTGGACTTGGCTTCAAGATGTGAGTTGGATTTAGGTCTGTTCTATGTGTCTTCATTCTAGAGGTCAGGGTGAAGCAGCAACGACTCCCTGGAGAACACTCCTTTCATCTCAAAGGATAGAGGCTAAAGAGTGCTGGTGGAGGCCAGGCACAGTGGCTCATGCCTGTAATCCCAGTACTTTGGGAGGCCAAGGTGGGCAGATCACAAGGTCAAGAGTTCAAGACCAGCCTGACCAACATTGTGAAACCCTGTCTCTACTAAAAATACAAAAATTAGCCGGGTGTGGTGGCACCCACCTGTAATCCCAGCTGCTTAGGAGGCTGAGGCAGGAGAATCACTTGAATCCGGGAGACAAAGGTTGCAGTGAGACGAGATCACACCAGTACATTCCAACATGGGCAACAGAGCAAGACTCCATCTCAAAAAAAGAAAAAAGAGTGCTGGTGGAAACCATGATGTGACATGTCTTGAAGCCTCAGCTTAGAGCTGGCACACCAGTTTAGAACTGATACACTGAGCCAGCTTGGCCTGACCTAACTATCAGGACCCTTTGATCTTGCTGGAGCTTGACTTGGAGAAAACATCTAGTTCCGGGGATTCTCAGGGGCCATATAGTGTGAAACCAAGGGGAAGTTTTTGTAAAACTCTGTAGCTCTGTGACTGGGTGGATACGCACAGTGCTACAAAACCTACAGAGACCTGTACAAAAACTTCAGGGGCAAAAGTGCCACTCATATTCTATGAATCAAAGCATAATGAAGCCCCAATGTCAATAGAGCCTGTAGTAGGAAGCCCTGCAAAGTCACATGGCAAAGAACCTGGAGGTACACTTCTATTACAGGGAGGAAGTGAAGAGTTGGGAAGCCACATTCTCATCAGGATTCCCAACGTTTGTTTCCTCTAACTAATTCTATTTATACCAGTTTCTGATGGTGTGAAAGTCACCAGCTTCTTGGGAAAGTCACCAGCACTAAAAGGAGCTCAATGAGTCTCATATGGGTGAGTCAGAAGCTTACTGCATCAATCAGCTACCTCTTGCCATTTCAAAGACTAGTACCTAAGGCCAGCTACACTCAAGAGTCCAAGTGACAGTTCTTTATTCTTATCTGGTTCTCCCCATGAGGCCTTTTGCTCTATGCCATCCTATTGCATTGTCTGTTACTGAGGCCATAACATTCTTATTTTTCTCTTTTCCTATTTGCTTTTTTTTAATCAGCAAAAGAATGCTAGATTTTATATATAGAAATAACGTTCCTTGGAGTTTATGGGGCAGGTATGCAGCTGTATGTAGGGTGGAAAGTCATCACAAAGGTCATAGGCAAAGTAGTCATAATTAAACCAAACCATGCATTTGGATAAGACCTTCAGGGAAAGTGTGAAGATTAACCTTTTTAAATTCCTGCTCCCTGTTGCTAAATAGTAACAACAACAAAATTCATACTCTTCTTTCATGGTTAACATTTAATAAGGTCACTTTCAACGAGCCTATCATATTACTTTGTTTTGACATCACTAGAACAGAGATCAAAGGCAAGCAAGACCAGTGTCTTATGAGCCCTGAGGAGAGTTTTTGAGAAGGCAATGACTGGGTCAAAACTCAGAGGTCAAACAAGATTAAAACTGAAAATCATCCATTGAATTTGGCCAGAGCTGCTGCCTCTGATTGCACAGGTTGTGCCTTCACAAGGGCACCTGGCAGAGAGGAGAAGTGGGGCTAAAATTCAAGGCGTGCTCTGCCACCAGCCAAGGCCCTGATGTGGGGCTGCAACTTCTGGACAGGGAAGGCGTTTCATAAACCACACAAAAGTGCAATCTGTTTGCCAAGCTTGAACCCAAGGGGCTATCTCTGCATTCACCCAGCACAGCCGCCTTTTCTAAATCGCACAAAACACCATGTGGGCTACTGGCCTGAATTTAGTAACTGGGAGGAGGTTAATGGAGAGGACAAAATTTTACATTTACATGAAAACCCTTTGTAAACTGTATATATACTATTCAAGTGTAAAGCAGGGTAGGAAGAGGTGATTCACAAGCTTAGCAGGGGACAGGAGAAATTACAGAAAATTACATTTTCTGCCTAACCCACAGCATGTGAATCTACATGAGATGTCTAAGTACCCAACAAACTCCTCAGTGGGAAACCATCTGAGGGCAGACTGGCCAAAAAGCACAGATGGGAGTGGATGTGATGATTTCTAAAAGTCCATTCTAGTCACAAACCCCAAGGCAAATTTAGCCAGTGGGGCAGAAGAGCCCCAGACAGAAGCACCTGAGTCAGCTTGGCCTGACCTAACTGTCAGGACCCTTTGATCTTGCTGGAGCTTGACTTGGAGAAAACATCTGGTTCTGGGGATTCTCAGGGGCCGTATAGTGTGAAACCGAGGGGAAGTTTTTGTAAAGCTCTGTAGCACTGTGACTGGGTGGATACGCACAGTGCTACAAAACCTACAGAGACCTGTACAAAAACTGCAGGGGCAAAAATGCCATTTCCCTGGGATATCCTCAGCCTGGGTCCCACACCTCAAGAGATAAAAACAGCAAGCAGCTTCCCTCCTTGCTTTGGAGTCTGGAAAGGATAGCAGGAAGCTGACTGGACCGGGGAGATGACCACGGCTGCTGACCTCTCACTCACTGCTGTTCTCCCTTAGGTAAAACTGGCATTTCTACATTTTCTTACAGCACATTTGGGGAATACAAAAAGGTATTTCCTACAAACTATTCTTGTCTTGCTTTCATGTTGATTCTATTGCAAAAGAGAGTTATATGAGCCACCTCACACGGAATTTCTAAATTCAAACCCCTAGAGAGATTTACCCAAGTGCTTTGCTTTGTGGTTTGGGAAGATGGATTTGAAGAGAGATTGATTTGTTTGTAGGCAATTACCAGCCACAGTTGCTCATTCTAAAGCTGACTGCCCTGTAAATCACCCAGTGCTTCATGCCACCCTGTCTCCTCTTGCTGTGCCACATATTATCTGCCTTTAAAGCAGCACTGGTGGCTACAAACACCTTAACCCTGCAGTAGTCATGGAGCCAAGACCCACCCCTTTGACGGTGCCAGCTTTTCAACACAGAGGGCTGAGTGTGGGTCTAGGAAGTGAGAGCAAGGTAAAACAATAGAAAGCAACAGTTCAGAGCACTGCATCAAGTGTATTGTGCCGGAAAGGTCCGCCATAGGAAATATGCTCCTCCATACTCCTCAGACAACAGCCTTCCCAAAGCAAACCTGTCCCTACCCGCAGATGATTACATCATCTATGAACAGCTGGATAAGCAACAAGTGCCATCTTTCATGGAACTGAGCCTTAAAGATCCTCCAGTCCTAAAGCTAATGGGAAGAAGGTAGGTGGGAGCAGCGCTGAGGTTTTTGGAACGTCCTCAAGTGCTGTGACACTGATAAACTCATCTTTGGAAAAGGAACCCGTGTGACTGTGGAACCAAGTAAGTAACTCATTTATTTATCTGAAATTTAAGGTTAAGGCATCCTCCATCTAAGGAGGCAGCAATAATCCTGAAATGGGAAATGGGTGAAATAGCTAGTGTTGAGGAGGACTCCTGGGAAGAGGTGAAATATGGTTAATCCTTTCCATAGGAGGGGAGCAGAAGGTGTCTGTGAAAAAAGACTTTGGGGCATATGAAAGGACCCATACAGCTCAGAGGAAACAGAGAACTCTGCCCAGTTCATCGAATTCGGGTCAGGCTGTAGAAACCACAGAGTCATTGGCCCAGCTCCCCTGAGCAGAGTCAGAATGGACATGGAATGAGGCTGACCTGAGTCCAGATGGTTTTCCCAAGGTGATTCCAAACGTTCTGACCTCCCTTACGCCAAATATATCCTCCTGGGAGAGCTCAGAACTCAATCCATCTCCTGGGCATGGAGGGTGAGGCGAGAGCAAGTAGTCCCTGGTGTTGTGATATTTCTCTTTAGAAGAGAATAACGTGTTCCAGACATTTGTTTCTAATTGTTTGAGGTGCAAATGAAAACTAGGTTACTAGTGAGAAATATGGGACATTCTAGTTCCCACTGAGACCAGATTCCAACCAGGACAAAGTGAATGTGTAATGCTTCCAACTAAGAAATGCTTTGTAGTCTCCAGCACACAGCCAGGAGAGTTCCCTACCACTCACCAGTTTTCAACGTTTTTGCGAAGAGTGTATGGTACCACTCACTTATTAACAGTTATGCAGGAATCAATGCTAATGTTTTTGAAGGATCATGCTCAACACAGAGGGCATCTTTGATGTCCTTTCAATGACATTTGCATTCAACAGTGTCTTGCTAAAAAATAAAATAAAATAAGACAGTGGTCTCCACCTGGCAGCAGCTTCCAGTTAGATAGTGCATATTAATCTTAAGTAAGAAAATGTAATAAACCAATACAAAAACCCATTTCAAAGGTCCTAGGGAAGTCTAGCAATAGGGGTCAGTGGTCCCAAATCAGCCCAACCAGCTGCTAGAAAAGAAACAGCATGCCCTGCCCTGGCTGGGACTTTGGCACTCGGCTTAGGTTTTTCTAGGTAAAAGAAGGCTCTAGAGAGATAGGGTGGTGATGGTGGGCTCTTCTCAGAGACCAACTGGGGACAAGGCAGTTCCAGGCATATGCAGTGAAGGAGGCTGAGGAAGGGGAAGGACAGGCATGAGCATCCCCAGACCTCACACACTACAGGGAGAAAAGGGGCAGGGGCCCTGCCATCAAAGAGAAAGACACCCAAAGCTGTGCTAGCGGAGTCAGTGCAGAGACCTTCAGACTTTTTTAAAAATCAAAATCTTAGTAAGATTTTGAAATTTTAACTAATTTGGGCCTTTGCCTTTAGACCTCATTATCCTTAAAATTTTCACTAAAATACGTCTATCCACACTTCCAACAAAGCTAAAGACTGATTATCTTAATTTCCCTTTGTTTGCCAAGTTTTTCCTAATGAATTAAGCTCCTCTGTTTACCCATTTACTTGGTCCATATTTCCCTAACTGTGGAGTGCATAGCACATGGTTTCAGATGGAGAGACATTCTTTTTACTTGCATGGATCTATCTTTTAATGGCTATCAGAATAGTACAACTAGGTTATCAAACCCATGTGATTTCAAGTTTCCTTTTAATTATATTTTAAGTTAAAAAATGAGTAAATTTGTTTAAATTATTAAGCAAATTATGACAGATGCATGTGATGAAAAAAGGGGGGGAGATGTGCTTAAACGAAGTTTGGGTAATGCTGAACTTCATATTGGTGCACTTCATCAGCCTTTGAAGTGAAAAAATAAGGGGTATCCAGAGGGGGCACGACCTAGAATATCTTTGAATGGCGCCTGCTATTTTTAAGCAGCCAATATTGGATTAAAGAGACAGCACTGCAAAGCCCAGGCCCTTTATCTTCTCAGAGGCCTTTTGATGCTTTTTTTCCTTGGGAGCTTCTTTCAAGTTCTTATTTATGGAGCTCCTGGGTAGCACAAAACTAACAGAATGAGTCTATACAAACCCACAGCTGTAGACCTCACACGTTAGTCATCTGGATAGAGTAAACCTGGAGAGGCTACTTAGCTTCATAAAACAGAACAGAGAACGGGACAAAACAGCATGGGATAAAGTAATGTAATGTGTACTTCTACAGTAACAACAGGAGCAGTGGGTAAAAGGGGCATGGTCGTTGGGAATATCTGCATGGAAGTGGGCCATGTGAGGGACTTTGAATGCAATCTATTATTTTATGTCATAATTATGTAACTACCACTCTCTGAGTGCCTACCATTTATTAGGCCACAGCACTAAGTCCTTTAATGAATGTGATTTCATTCAGTCCTCACAACGATCATGTGGAATTGAGGTACCATGACTTGCCTTTAATGGATCAGGAAACTGAATCTCAAAGGGGTTCCTCAAGATCACACAGCTTAGTAAAGTCATCATTTGAAGCACCTGCTTGATGCCAGAATCTGTGCTCTTAAGAACTCTGCTTTTCCATCAGGACTACAGCTAGACTAGGGCATGTGTGGAGGTTTCTCCTGCCTGGCCCAGCCTCTGTCTCAGGCCTCTAATGAGCTCCTTTTCAAGCTGAATCAGAAACAACAGTTATGCCACTTCCCTTCCAGTGCCATCCCCATCACTTCTCTCACCAAGGAAGAACTTCTGAACCCTCGCCAAAACCAGTTACCCAAAGCAGCATTTCCCTTCCCCAGGAGGAGCTAGGTGAGGCCCATCTCTCACATTACACCCCTGGAGACCCAGGGTCCCTAAATACAGAAGGTCCAGACGATGATCAGAGCACCACCCTTTCCCTCAAGAAAAGGAGTTCACATAATTCTGGCCTCATCAAGATATGTCCCAGATTCCAAGAGATGACCTTCCCATTCCTCCAGACCCACTAGCCCTTGTTCTGGCATCTGGCATTCCCTGTCACTCCCAATGAGCATCTCCCAGAACAGAGCCTTTGCACCTGCAAGTCCTTCCACCTGGAGCCATTTTCTCCCAGGGACTCACACAGTTTTCTCCCTCCCCTCCTCCAGGTCTCCACTCAAATGTCATTTCCGGTGAATCCTTTCCCTACCACCTCATGTCACTCTGAAGACCCCTTTCCCTGCTTTATTTGGAGCCCTCATGTCTACTTGAAACTTTGTGTGCTCGTTTGCTGTCTGTTTCCCTTGCTCTGTGAGAGAAAGGACTTTGAGTTGTTTCTTACTACATCTACGAATACACTGAAAGCACTAAATAAACATTTGTTGAATGAGTGAATGAATAAATAAAGGAATGAATGAATCAGAGAAAAAGTCAGCTGTGGTGTAAAGCAAAAGAAAAGAAAAATGAAAGGAAACTGATAACCTACAGAGCCAAGCCTGAGTCCTGGCTCTGCAAGCCATCACAGGTCACTGCCACTACGTGCCAGGCACTATTCTGGGTGCCAGGGAATCCACATGAACAAAGCAAGCATGAATTTCTGCCATATTGGAGTTTATTTTCTAATGGCAAAAGACAGATGGTAAACTAAATAAATAAATAAAATATACAGTATGTTAGGGTGGTAATAAGCCCTGAGAAGAAAAATAAAGCCGGGAAGGAGAATAAAGAGGACTAGTGAGAGGGACAGCGTGCAGTTTTAAACAGAAGAGTCACAGAAGGTCTCACTGGAAAGGGGACAGTTGAGCGGAGACCCGAGGAAGTGGTAAAGTGAGCCATGCAGACCTCTGGAGGAAGAGCACTTCCAGGCAGAGGGGACACAGTGCTGCCTGGGGTGTGTGGCTGGAGGAGGGGAGGGAGTGACGGGGAGAGAATGTGAAAATGAAGTCAGATTGGTGATGGGTTGGGGATAGGGTGGCTTGTAGGCCACTGTAAGGACTTCTGCTTTTGAATTCTAAAGGGAAGATTGGAGAGTGGAAGGGAAGTCACATGTAACCTAGAGAAAAGATCTAGAGAGACAGAAATGTGAATACCGGTCCTTACCAATGGCCCTAAGAAGTGGGCACCCTCTTCATATCACATAACACCAAAAAAATAGCTTCTGTTCTTTTTCAGCAACCTGTCCCAACAACCCTTCCTGCTTGGGAGCTCTGTTCTTAGTGCAATTACATTCCCCAAGCTTCAAGTAAAATGTATCTTCTCTGAGTTTATCCCTCATAAACATTCTAATAATTACTCCGAGGCTCTCTGCTTCGCAGATGCTGTATCTAATCTTATAACCTATAATACAGAAGATGTTATCCTCACTTCATAGAGAAGCCAGATAAAGCTCAGTGAGTTTAAGGAACTTGGCCAAGATTACACACTTGGAAAGGGACAGAGTCAAAACTAGGTTTGGGATCTTCTGACATCTTTCTACTTCACAACAACTAGGAACCACCCTTTATGTTAGTGATCCTCCAGCTATGATCTACAGTCTTTTAAGGACGGTAAACTGATCTGAAAAATTCATATTCCCTCCTTGGTTTTTATGGGTGATATACAGGCAATCTCATAGATTCTGATGTTCACATATGACAGAAATTAATTTGACTGTCACTTCTAAGTGTGAGTGTGTCATTGAAGCTTGCTAAAATTTGGTATGCATGAATGTGTTATTAAAATGGATGGAAAAACTTAATTCTATGTTGTACTAAGCAGTCTGGCTGCTGCACAATACTTGGCAATGATGCAAAACTCTCAGATATGAAATAAATTTCCTCTAAAAGGTTGGAATGCATGGTATATATAACCTGCTAGGTCCCTGCCCCACCTAAGTGTAGCCCAAAGGTGGAGAACCGCTACTCTATGACCAATATTCCACCCTTCTTTCCTCCTGATCAAACCAAAAAACATCTTTCCAGTCTATATTCATTCTCTCTTATTTGAGCACAAATTCTGTCAGATTGTAATATGGGCAAAACTTGGATTTCTATTTGACACTAGAGTCGCCTCTTGTTCCATCCTGAAGGACAACCTGTAAGGCTGAGAAGAAGAGGCTAGGCCAGATAGGATAGAAAATAGCTTGCGATGAATATCACATGACTTGGCAACTGGGGCTAGGGCTCCCGTAAAGGGAAAAGCAAGGTAGTTTTTGGATTAGGTATGTCAGCTGTGCCAGACCACTGATCTTTGGCAAAGGAACCTATCTGGAGGTAGAAAGACGTAAGTAACCTACTTTTCCTTCTTATGACCACTATGTTTGGCAATTATATTTTTAAAATATTTATCTAAGTCACCAGGTTGGGAAGCAGTGCTCCAGTAGGTAATATATCATGGGATGGCTTGAGGAACAGGAACTGAGTTTCCGATAAAATTCAGGATGGCATCTGTGCTTCAGTGAGCCGTCTTGATCCATTGTCCTTCCTAGAGAGTTTCTATTCCCTCTACCTGACTCTAGAAAGCCTCCTCAACATCCATGCATCCACCATGTACAGATCTAGGCCACCACTGTGATCAGATCCACATGACAGCACTTCTCGGTGGTAGACACAAGGTGAAATGAGGGGCACGCTGAACCAGTAAATCAGAGACCAAATTCCAATCCGTCCAATGCATTAACTGACAGTGCATTACCTGACAAACTCTGTGATTTAACTGCACTGAACTATAGTTTCCTTATAGTTAGATGAAGGATTTCCAAGTTGTCTTCCAGCCCTTGCCCACTATGATCCCGATTATCCCCAGACCAATTCTTATGAACAATTGGGAGGAAAAGCAAGGAAACCCAGTGGTGTGACTGTCCTACCCAGTAGGAATTCTGTGATTTAATGGGAAACAAAAAGCACTGGAAAGGGAGTGAAAACTCTCCCTATGCATCCCTTAATTAGCCCTTGTGTGATCACAGAGGTTTGGAAAAATGATGCCTTGAGGCTCCTTTCAGTCCTATCATCTATTACTCTGATTCAGGGGCTGGAAACTGGAAACTGAGTGAAGCTCGCCCAACTCAGCCACTCGCTTAACCACCTTTACAGTGACTTTGTCTGTAAGATGGATCTAAAAATATCACCTCATAGGGTTTATTTCAGTAACTTTGTTGAAGTAGTATAAACACCAGCTGTTTAAGTAGCAAAGTATTTATACAAGTGATAGTCATCTGTGATTATTATAATCCTTTGGATAAACCCCAAGTCTTTTGCATCAACGGCTCTTGCACCAACCATTGTGCCTTTCCACCTCTCACTGAGGCACAATCCTGTTGTGATTGATTTAGTTGAGGCTTATAGTTATGGTTCCGCCTACAATGGCCATTTGGCAATTCTCAGCAAAATATGTGAAAATGTTATCCTGAAGCAAGATCTGGGAGTAAGAGATGGCAGGTTGAGGAGATAATAGCAGAAAATCTAAGGAATTGCCTAAGTGTCAAAACTCAGAAGATAGCAGACATCAAAAACGCTGCCAAAATATAATGCTCAGATCTCAGAAACCCTTGCAGAGCTCTGTCTCCAGCTACACCCTTTCTGCTCCACCCACCCACTTCCAAACAGATGAATTAGACTGACAGGGAGCAAATAGGTAGCAAGGTTTTTTGTAATGATGCCTGCAGTAGTGCTTTCACAGCACAACTCTTCTTTGGAAAGGGAACTCAACTCATCGTGGAACCAGGTAAGTTATGCATTTTACTACAGCTTAGTGTGTATATTCCTTTAGAGTTGTTGTAGCATAGTACTGAATGAGTGGGGCTTCCTGGGAAGCGAAGAGTTCTAAATTAGAAACCCATTGTTTGTTGCAAACGGTAGGGGTAAAATTTGGGAGCAAATGCATTAGATTTCTCTCAAGACAATATTCTGTATATGCTTGGAAATTCCATTCTGAGGCTTGGTATTGATAAGTTTTTTACAACTACTGAAAAAAAGCCCTAGGTCAGGCTTCTAGTTTTGGGCTCCCTGGAACCAGGAAAAAGGCAAGCTGTGGTTGAGGAGGGTCTCTCCAGTATTTATGAGGGATAAAAGTCATGGTCACAGTGTAGGAAGAGGTAAGGTTAGAAAGAAAAAATGTATTATGAAAGAAGGAGTTTTAAAAAGAGAATCTCTCTCTCTCTCTCTCTCTCTCTGATGATAAGAAGCCAACCTTGCCCTTGTCACTTTTTTCTGAGAATTTGCATTAAACCAACATAACTGGCTCAGATTAAATGGTTCTCAGGGTCCCATCCTGGCCTGGGTCTGCTGAGAGCCATTATCTGCGCACCTCTCCTGTTAGCCCTGAAACTGGGGACTCTGCACAATGGCTCAGGATCCTGCATCCAATGTAGAAACACAGCTACCAACTCCAGGACAATAGAGAAGTCGTGGTCCCCTACTGGAGCCATTGTCTACTGGTAGCCTGTTCCAGTGTTTGGAAATCCAGGGACTATATTCTGGTAGTTTGGGTAGCTGCCAACAGTCAATCACTGAGACCAGTTCAGAGAATAGCCTTCAGACACCTTCCAAAATGCCAAGTCCATTGGGAGAGCCATTACCTCTTGCATGATTAGGTATTGATTTTGTTTATTCAAAGGAAATAAATAAGTAGGAAATGGTACATGAATGTGGCTAGGCTATCTGACAAAAAGTCCAAAAAGTGACTGGTACTATCAACATGGTCTCTGCCTCTCAGAGAATGCTGTAAACTTATAGGGGTTCTCCACTGCCTATTGCTTCCAGGGAAATAGTAGAAATTGCCGAGTTTTCTTATCTTTGAGGGGAGAGAGACTAGAGCACTGAAAAGGAGAGAAACAGAATCATGTTGTAGCTGATTTCAGTCTGATTGATGGTTAGCAAATTGCATCTGAGCAAAAAATATTGTGTTTCATTTTCCCCTAAAATCATTTCCACTTGAAATTTGGAATTATCTGTACTGTTTGAATCAAATCTTTGAGGTTGTGCCTTTGGGAGTCTTAGGGAAGAAGGAAATTAATGAAACTGATGCTTAGCCCCTCTGCCAGGATGCTGACCATGCTCCCCAGTGACACTCCATTAGCTTCTCTGGTTTTCTTCTCCTGCAGTGATGAAATGTAATATGACGATGTGAAGCTCAGGTAGGGGATGTGAAAATTTTCAAATCAAGCCCCAAGTCCTTAAAGTTTTGACAGTGAATAATGGTCCTACACAACTGTCATTCTCTTTTGCCAGGCTCTAACCCAAAGAGCTTGATTTTTGGTCATGAGGCAGAGTAATTCACATGGTCTTTAAGTTACATTTCACATGATGACTGTATGCTCCTGAAGCTTATATCTGTATCCAGATTCAGGAGAAATTATAAAACAAAAATAAGCAATGCAAAGCAAGCACTGGCTTCTCACACAGTACCAGTGGGCTCCCCCAGCAGTGACCAATTTCTTGTTCAACCCTCAGGTCCTTAGAAAGCCTTTAACCAAGCTCAGGGAATTAGAAAGCAGGTTCGTTATTATTGTGAGACTCAGTCTGAGTGATGGGGGAAATTAGGTTTCTAATCAAAATTCTGTATTTGTGACCCAAGAGAATGGAACCAGAGTATAACAATGGAACCTGTTTCTATAACTCTCCTCTCCTCAACCTAACATTTGTTGTAAGAAAGGTCAAGTTGAGTGCTCCATCCCTACCCTCAAGCTATTATGTTCTTCTTGGATGCCCCTCTCAATAAAATGGGAGTCAAATTTTCCATCATGAAGGCAGCTATTGCTCACCTGCCACCTTCTTCTCTTGCTCTGTCTCAGCCCTGCCCTGGTATCTCTTGGATGGGGATTTCACCCTCACATATCTATCCAGCAGTTCAACTATTATTAGCTTCAAAGGGAACTGAGACTCTGTGTACTCAGCCCTGTGGTCTCATCAAAAGCAGCTTTGTAGTTCACTGAGCTGTGGGGTCTCTAGGCTGAGACCTGAAGCTGGGGGGCAGGGCACAGATGTTACAGCCCAGGCCCCAGGGCCAGCCTAGTAACTATCTAGGCTAGTTACCTGTGAGGCACTGTCATAATGTGCTCCTGGGACACCCGACAGATGTTTTTTGGAACTGGCACCAAACTCTTCGTGGAGCCCCGTGAGTTGATCTTTTTCCTATATTTCTAGGGATAATTTGAGTCCTGGCACTGGGGCTGTAATCCAGTTTGCATTATAAATTATAACTAGTAAATGAAATTATAATAAGGAGACAGAGTATTACAGATGTGAAGTAAGCCAGAGTGAACACACTAGACTGAGTCACTTAAGTAACTCTGTAACTCCTTTTATTTTATGTATATAGTATATATTAAAACAACACCTCCCATTTACTTCTGAAATCTTCAGAGCAGCTCAAAAAAACACAAAGAAATCTAGAAGAACTACACTAAGAGTTGGAGCATTCAGGTGCAGGGGAGACAGTGGGAGGGATACTTGGGCCGCAATTCCTCAGGAAGCTGCTTCATCTCTGCATATCCCTTTGGCTAAACTAACTAGTATGCACGCCTCCTTGCAAACTGAAAACAAATGTCCTCCAGATTGGAAGATTCTGGAGAAAGGTAGTTAGCATGGTCAGAGTAATTAGGTAGAATAAACTTTTATTTCAGGGTTTAAGTTAAATCCCATATTGGCAGAAAGTCTGGAAATTCTGAGCGACATTTATTCCAGACGTTGCCATTCTTAGGGGATCAGTAGGACTCTCTATGTGAATCTAAAACATAGGTGACTTCTAAGTTTATAAATTAAGAAAGACTGTTCAGGAATGGTATACACTTTTTTGGTATTGTTTACCAGCACATAACTTAGCAATATATTGGTGTTCATAAAAAGAGAAAGTCTGACAATAAAGCAATTTTCCAAAGAAATAGCACTTGAAGCACATGTTGCAATGTAATTATATTTGTGGACCAAGGAAAAAAGACTAAAAGTTCTTCAAAGATAAACAATTAAATCTTTAATCTAAATTTTGGACTACAGTTTCATATAGCTTCACGTTTGGGTTTAAGTCAAACACAAAATAGACTAGGATGCATATGGCAACTATATTGAGTGCATTCCAGTTTTTAAAAAGGTTTAATTACCAAGATGCCATAGAATGGATTCAATAAGACAGTTTTCTTTCAAACAATCTCTTTGAAAATATAAACATTAATGTAGAAAGAGAGATTCAGAAAAATGTTTTATCAAGTCAATGCATTATGCTCTATCTGAAATGCTGACTAATAGATTCAGAGCACAATATCATAAGTGCATGACCTTCAGACATGTCTTTTCAATTATATCGTATTATTCAAATTACTCAAACCCAGTCTCCCCAACCAAAGTGACGATTCGACAACTGCCTGATGAATTTAGATTTTAAAATTCTAGGAAGCCTTAGTTATCCAACTAAATCAGACTAAGATTAAGGGATACTCTTAAATAAAAAAGGAAATAGGGTGTTTATTTTATGGACAAGTTTCTTTTGTAACTTGTAACTCCCTTGAAAGTCAGCCAGAGTATGTCTCAAACCAAAGTCAAAACAGTGAGCAAGAAGTGTCGCACTTATGAAGGGAGGTGAGTGAGCAATGCATGTGGTTTCCAACCGTTAATGCTACCGTTACCAGTTTCTGTTATCAGTGGCTTCAGCTATGCAAGGAAACCAAACAGGAAGTTTTCTCAAGCAGGTTGAAAGCAGGTTCCAAGAAAGCCCTTTAAAAAATTTCTAATCCTCTCAATTGTCTAGAACCAAAGCCAAAAACATAAGGAACCAGATTCTTAGAAATGAGTTTCCTGCCCTGAGTGACTGAAACAGAATCAGTCTTTTAGCTGAGCTTCTCAGCAGAGGAAATGGGGAGAATGATGAGGTAGTGATGAGGGGGTTTCTCTGAATAGTTGATTTTCTAGGAAAACCTTGATCAACTTTGGTCCATTTACAAAGCCATGATCAGCAGGAACTTCCTGACTAGCAATCGCTCCCTCTCAACCAGATAAAACCAGTTGATACGGCAGTAGCTCTACTGCCATGAACCTCATAGCTGAAACCTAAATTCAGATTCAGGATAAAGCATTAGAAAAATTATTTATTTTCATACAAAAAATTAGCCTGTGGTGGTGTGCACCTGGGGTCCCAGCTACACGGGAAACTGAGGCTGGAGGAGAGTATGAGCCAGGAGGTGGAGGTTGCAATGAGATGATATTGGGCCACTTCACTCCAGCCTGGGTGACAGAGAAAGACCCTGTCTCAAAAAAAAAGGAAAAGAAAAATTACTTATTTTCCATTTACACATTCATTACCAACTTTTTGTTCAGCAATACCTAATGTCTTGACTATAGACCATAGTAGATAAAAATACACTAGAATTCAACATATTTTTCATTTGATATCAAGAAGCCAAATTCACCTAAGTTTCAAATACTAAGGGCCAAATTTACAGGAGCAATTAATATTGAAAGTCAGCATTAAATTTAGAGTTGAAAATATATCTAGATCATCATTTACAGGTTAGTTGTCTCTCTTCGTTTCCGGTATTAGCAGGGCTCTTTCTTTAACAGTTATTTGAAGATAGCCTAAGAATCTAAGTCTCCATGGACATAACATTTATCACAATTCAAAAACTTCAGTGAGGCACTGTGTGAAAGAATCATCACTACCTCTCTCAAAGTTTCAAGACTTGTGGTCTTAAGGAAAGAAAGGGATGCATTTACAGGGTGGTAGTCCAAAGTGAGGCACAAAAGAAGAGAAGGCCAGGAGGGAACCCAATCCTGGGACCAACATTTCACGGTTCTTCTTAGATTAAAGCAAGAATGAACGGGCTTAAATTGGTTTTATTTCTTTAAGGACTTCCTGAAAATGGTCATTGCTATCCTCTGACTAAAGACTCAAAGGAAACTGTACAGTAGTCAGTCCCCTATAGAAGAACGAGTATTCATCTAGAGGCAGAAACATGTACCACCTACCTTCAGCAGATCCCTTTCCAGCAGATCTGGAAAGGATGGCACCCTTCCATGACCCCAACACTGCCATCCTCAGAGCCTCTGAGCTAGTTTTGCAGTCCTTCTCAGACTCTTGATTCTTTAAGTGACAGAATGCAGAGCATGAGCACCTGCCCTGATCTACCATCCAAGTACCCATGCATTTACAAAAAACCAACTGGTGCAGACAGATATTCAGCCTGACCTAGATTGTCCAGAGGATTGATTAATAAAACACAGAAAATCGGCCAGATGCGGTAGTTCCGCCTGTAATCCCAGCACTTTGGGAGGCCGAGGCGGGCAGACCACCTGAGGTCTGCAGTTCAAGATCAACCTGACCAATATGGAGAAACCCCGTCTCTACTAAAAATGCAAAAAATTAGCTGAGCATACTGGTGCATGCCTGTAATCCCAGCTACTCGGGAGGCTGAGGCAGGAGAATCGCTTGAACCCGGGAGGTGGAGGTTGCGGTGAGCGGAGATCACCCCATTGCACTCCAGCCTGGGCAACAAGAGTAAAACTCCATCTCAAAAAAAAAAAAAAAGAAAAAGAAAAAGAAAAAATCCACAGATAATTGAAACCCAGATGATCCAGAAACTTCTTTGTAGTTGTTATTTTCCATCTGTGCTTCCAGCCCTATCTCCTAGCAGCTCCTAACTAGAAGTCAAACTCACTGCCTTTCATTTCTGCTCCCCTTGCCTGTCCTTTAACAGAGGTGCTAAGGCCCAGGTCACTAACAGGATGCATGGAGGTCTGAATTGTAGTGTTTGGCTCCAGGGTAATCGAGGTAATCACCACTGTTTAACCCCCACAAAGTTGTGAATAATCATCTCACGTAACAAGTTGATTATATTTACAGAAAGACAACCTCATACCAAACCATCCGTTTTCGTCATGAAAAATGGAACAAATGTTGCTTGTCTGGTGAAGGACTTCTACCCCAAGGATATAAGAATAAATCTCGAGTCATCCAAGAAGATAACAGAGTTTGATCCTGCTATTGTCGTCTCTCCCAGTGGGAAGTACAATGCTGTCAAGCTTGGTCAATATGCAGATTCAAATTCAGTGACATGTTCAGTTCAACACAACAAGGAAGTTGTGTACTCCACTGACTTTGAAGTGAAGACAAATTCTACAGGTAGGCCATTTCTGGCTTCAAGGGGCTGGAGATTATGGGGAACAAGAATTGGGTGAAAGGAAAGTTAGAGATGTAACTGTGGACAAATCATTCTCAATATAGCATCATGCTGGAAATAAGACTTAGGCCCAACTGTAGCCTGCCATTGGCAGGGGAGGGAAATGCTTGGCATCCCTAAGATGGAATCTAAAATAAAGCCCATCTTATTTCATTCTCATCTCTCCTCTTTACCAACCACTGTCCCCTTCATACTAGACTCTGGGATTGAAAGTCCACGTGCAGTCTAATCCAGTGCTAAATTCCAACAAAGGGCAATGTGGCCTATCATGGGGCTAAGATCCTAGTTCTTCCCACATATTGGTGTGCCTGGATGTTGACTTCATGGTACAATGAAAAAGGCTGGAATGGGAAGCATGTTGTATAATTAGCTATGTGACCTTAACCAAGTCACATCCTCTGGTCCTCAGTTCACTCACCCAAAGTCTCCTCCAGTTTTAAAACCCTACAATCCTGTGAGCCTCTTCATTCCCAATGTAACCCTGACCACTGCTGTTTGTTCCAGATCACCTAAAACCAACGGAAACTGAAAACACAAAGCAACCTTCAAAGAGCTGCCATGAACCCAAAGGTTAGTTCAAATCAAAGGGCCAACTTCAGAATCAAGGGTTAAAGCAAACTCTGTAGTTGTACACTGGGGCCAAAAAGTATCAGATTTCAAAAGAAAACACAAATGATGCTGAGCCCAGTTGGCTCTGTGGAGCCTCTGACTCTCCCAGCAGAGCTTGCCTGGCTGGGTGTCAGCAGCAGCCCAAGGTCTCTGAGGGCTGTCTGGCACCACGCTGGGCTTGCAGGCCAGAAAGAATTAGGCAGACTTGGGGTCGGCTGATATCAGTGTTACAGGCCCAATTTCTGGAAGGGAATTTAATCTCTCCCTGAAGCCACCCTCTTCACTCTTGTTCAACCATAGTTCATGCCGAGAAGGTGAACATGATGTCTCTCACAGTGCTGGGACTACGAATGCTGTTTGCAAAGAGTGTTGCCATCAATTTTCTCTTGACTGCCAAGTTACTTTTCTTGTAAGGTAAGAATTAGCCGCTTCTTATTCCTATCTCTACCCACACTGTCCTGCACATGGGGAAAGGGGATTTAGAAATGGTAAGAAACTAAGAAGCATTGGAAAAGGAAAATAGAGACATATTTAGAATTAATAAGGTAGGCTATCTCAGCTACTCAGCAAAACAGCACCCCATCTCCTGTTAGCCTTTCATTTTAAGTCAGACTGAAACCCATTAGGTAGTATAATGTACTATTTTTCTAATACACCAGACAATAACCCTCACTTTCACCCCAGGGAGAAAACAGAAGATAAATAAAGAGAATTCATCTTCTTTAACTGCTATTTTGTTCATTGACCAAGAGGCCATGGGTTATTTGCAAGGCCATAAGTAAAGCTTTGCCTGAAGAATATCCAGAGGAAGCAGAGCCTATCTTTGTCCTGATAAAGGGAATGCCAGCTCACACTCCTTAATCATAGGACCAGCCTGTCTATGGGTGGATCAGCCTGTCTTTGGGATGAACCTACACACAGCATTAGTAGTGAACAGCTCACTATTACCTACTCAGGATGCATACACAGTTAGGTCTGAGATGTTAATTATTTGCCTGTTACTTGCATTCCTTTCTCAGATAGTCTCGTACACGAAATTGAAACCAGGGCCTGGGTTTGCATGTGAGGCTCCTCCCCGTCACTCCTTCTGCAATACTCACAAATGCTCATCGACCCCAGCTCCTGTTCTAAGAACAACCCTAGACTTAGAGTACTTGACTGACCTGACCCAGACAGTAAACATATCCAGTCATCTCCAAATGGGTGTCCAGCTCACCTGTTATTTTACTAACAGTCCCAGGGACACAGGCAGTGTGGCTGGATAAAAAGAGGGCTATGCTAAGAGTCAGAAGATCTGAGCTTTATCTTGATTTTGACATTAACTTACATGTTACCTTAGCCAAGTTGCTTCATCTCTCTGGGCCTGGGTTTTTGCATCTGTAAAACAAATAAGTTAAAAAATAATAATAACCAAAGGAGAACAAAAGAGTTTCATGACTTATGCCAACACTGATAGCCGAACCAGCTAAGCTATTGCCATGTGTAGATGGAAAATGAGCCACAATAGATTAGTGATGTCTGCAATGGCATAGCATAGCAAGTACTGGCCACCCCCAGACTACATGACCCCTATGATTCCTTCTAGCACTGGCAGTCTATTCTATAACAACTTTCTTCACTTGCAGGCTGACTGGCATGAGGAAGCTACACTCCTGAAGAAATCAAAGGCTTACAAAAATGCATCTCCTTGGCTTCTGACTTCTTGATGATTCAAGTGGACCTGTCATAGCCTTGTTAAAATGGCTGCTAGCCCAACCAATTTTTCTTCGAAGACAACAAACCCAGCTCATCCTCCAGCTTGGTGGGAAGACAAAAGTCCTGGGGAAGGGGGGTTTATGTCCTAACTGCTTTATATGCTGTTTTGATACAGGGATAGAAGGATACAAAAAGATATAGGACACTTTTTTTACTCCTACAACTGATACACTTTGAAAATGATGTTTTGTTCTTTTTGACTTTCTTTACCTTTTGAAGTAGAAAGTGAGAACCAAAAGGTTCACAGCTTCATTCCTCATGAGGAAAATAGGCCCTGGGAGAAGAAGAGCAGGTGCCCTTTTATCTAAACATGGAAGACTCTGCTCAACTGAGCACTGGATTTGCTACAAACCAGCATCATCTTCTTCCTCCTGCCCTCACAGCTTGTCCCATTCTCTATGTTCACTTCAGGAGCCACACTAGAGATTCTGCATGGCGTGGAGGGGGGCAAAGTTTTAGCACTTTCTGCATCTCCTAGTACTTTACAAATGAGATTACATTTGAATTCGCTAATACTTTATGAGCAGGCAATGGGGTTTCCAAAATCTCATCTAAATACTCTCCAGACTATTAGCAAAAATCAGAGTAAAATACAGAGGAAAGGCACTGCTTTCTGTTAATTCATTTAACATGCATAAATTAGCTCGCTCTGAGTTCCAGGCACTGTACTGAGAGTACAAAGAAGACATAAGTCTGCTTTCAAGCAACTCCCTGTGAAAGTGTTTTTGAAGGGAGGAACAGAAATGAGACCCCTATCTTTCTCTACAAAAACAACATTTTTACTGTCTTTTGCCTGCCAATCTGTGTTTGAAACCATTGCACACTGATTCTCTGGCCTGGTACCTTGGTATTGATGGTTTTCTGCCTTTCTTCTCAGCCCCTGTCTCTGTTGCATTTATTAAACTGCATTGTGTGCACCTTGCCTCTGGCTTTACTCTTTGCAAATCACCACAGGGGGAAAGGCAGCTCTGTGAGCTCACTATTACTCAGCCAAAAGCCAAACTGAACTTACGCATCACACCACAGTTTCCTGAGCCCCAAGCCTACAGAGGCCCTGCCTTGGAGACTCAGCCTCGGGTTTCCTGCTGCGTCTGCTGATGCCGCTGTTACAGCAAGAACAACAGCAGCACCTGCAGTGTGGCCAATGACCTCTGCTACTCCCACGTCAGGAAGGCCACAGCTTTGTCCAGGAGCAGGGCTCAGGGCCCTGGCAACCCATTATTGTGGTTCCTCAGCACCTATGTGGAGTGTCAAGCGAGGGTTTATGAGGTAACAAGTGAAAGAGTGACTGTCGCCAACAACTCCCCTTGCCATGACCGACTGCAAACTCCCCCATCATGTGTACTACACCTTGCATGTGTAAAGAACGCTGATTTCCAAAACATTCACAAGTTACCTTGTGTAATATTAGGGTGTTTCTTCTGAAGTTATTAGGAAAAAAAAGATCATATTCTCATTTTTCAGATTAAAAAAATGCCCTCTCCTCAAAAAAGTATGTACCTTGTCCAGAGTCATTCAGTGAGGCAGGGATATTGCTGGGAGTAGAACCAAGGTCTCAAGATTTTCAGTACGAAGTTCCTGCTATAAGAACACATTGCATCCCCAAATGAGGACAAGATGTCAATGTGAGTATCAGCTAGAATGAACTTCAGGATTGTCCCATATTTAACATATAAATGAGCCACCCTCTAGCCCACTATGCCAGAAAAACAAAACAAAACAAAACAAAACAAAACCTGGCATATCACAGGACCATGAATTTCTCAAACCAAAAGGAGCCTCCAGAGAAGATTTAAGGCAAGAGCCAGGAGGAATTATGGCTGCCTTCTGATCTGGGGCCATGATATATGAACTGTGAGATGGACATGTGACATACTCAGTAGGCATTAGAACAGAAGCCCCAGAAAGCCAAGCCACATGCCCAAGGCCTTTGGCTCCCTCATCCCCTGTTCTTTCCATTGCTCCATATAGTGGCTACTCTTGTCCAGTGTTTCTGAAGAGTACATAAACTGCTGCCCAAACCACTCACTGATAGAGCCACCTAGGGTGCAGCTGCAGGAGAGAGCCCTGGAAGTGTAACGCTGCATTTCTGGGCCCGTCATTAGCCAGATATACGACTTTGAGAATGTCCACCATGTCTCTGGACTGCAGTGTAGTTTCTATAAAATAATGTGCAAAGCCTCTTCCATTTCTAAGAGTACATCTAATACCTCTAATAATTCTATTAAGGCAGATAATTCAAGAAAAGAGGAAGGAGGGACTGATTCCCAGGGACTGAGGGTATGTATCTGTTTCAACACCGCATAGTCAGTTTGCCCCAGAGGAAATTTTCTCTGCTGGAGACACCACTGAGCTCCAAACTCAGGGACTTGGCAGCTGGAATTCTGGAAGTCACAACTTTCCAGGAGAGCCTCAGTGCTCTTCAGTGGAAAAAAAAAGAAAATGTTCTCCAAATAAAATAAGTAAAATAGAGGTGTCAAAGAACATCAAAGAAGGTGGCTGGATATAAAAAGATGCAAAAAAAAAAAAAAAAAAAAAAAAAAAAAAGGAAATTGGTGAAAAGTCTTTTAAGTAAATAACTTTGTGTCTAACTTCATTTTTTTTTTTTTGAGACAGAATCTCAGAATCTGTCACCCACGTTGGAATGCAGTGGCACCACCTCAGCTCACTGCAACCTCTGCCTCCCAGGTTCAAGCGATTATTGTGCCTCAGCCTCCCGAGTACCTGGGACTACAGGCGCAAGCCACCATGCCTGGCTAATTCTTGTATTTTTAGTAGAGACCGGGCTTCGCCATGTTGGCCAAGCTGGTCTTGAACTCCTGGCCTCAATTGATCAGCCTGCCTCAGCCTCCCAAAGTGTTGGGATTATACGCATGAGCCACCACATCTGGCCCTAATTTAATTCTGAAATGAAAACAGACCTATTCATAATAATGGATAAATGATGGTGGTGACTAAAATAAAGACACTGCTGGCGGCCTCACCTTGATGGGCCCTTCACCTGCACCTGAACCTGCATTCTGAAACCCTCACAGGAAATGCAGCACAGGCTTGTCAAGCCCCATTCTGTATCAGGGCTGACCAGGGCACTGGGGACACAAAGACAATGCTCCCTAAACATGCAGTTCTCCCTTGCCTACCAGGAGTCATTCAGGTGGCAAGGGCCCATTGAGTCAGAAGTGGGGAGATGTTCTGCTTCTCTGAAGCCAGGGTGCTCCCCTGGATCTGACCAGGCCATTTATTTCTCAGAAGACACTTTAGGTCACTTCTAAAGGTCAGGCTGGAACACAAAATGGCTAAGAGAAAGATGCCAAGTCCCAGACATGACCCACCCTGAGAGGTAGCTCTGCTGAGCCATGCCCCAGGAGTTTGTGTTAAGACTTCCTGGGCACCTGCATCATCGTGCTCATGGCACAGTAGTAAGTGGCACTGTCTTCAGTACTCACTGGAGAGATTACCAAGTGAAAGGCTTTCTGGGTCAGAAGGTGCTTCACAGAAAACCGTCCTTTAGCAAAATATGAACCGTAAGATCTGCTTTTATCCCCATAGAAGACAAACTGAAAATTATAATCTGGCCTTATGCGGTACCAGAATAAAACTGGATCTGAATATGTACTGTCGTAAGTGCAGAGCAGTACCACCTCACTGCCACTCGCCACCATCTGGTCCGGGGAACTCTGAGTTACTTTGTCACACAGCATGCCCCTGTCTGTGAAAAAGACAAATGAGGAAATAGTGAATTCTGCACCCCCTAGATACTGAGTACAGGCCATGCCTAGCCCAGAAGAACTCAATGAGCAGAGGCAAGAGAAGGACACAGAAATAAAGCGAAAGGCAGAAAATAACCAAAAACCAAGAGTGCAAGAGAAAAAGCCTTCAAGAGTCAGAGAAGGAGAAATGGGGTTATGGAACAAGTGGAATGTAAACAAATGAATCTACTTACAGAAAAACAAAAAGCTAAAGCCCACAGTAAGAATCATCTTTTCTTCATACCAGGGCAGAGGATATACAACAAAACAGGGTTCCTAAGATCTCAGAGACTATCTGACGGTTCTAACAAAAGAAGACGGGAGGAAGAGGAGACTGGCAGCCCTGATGGTCATGTGACTGATTCAGCCGTGACTCCTAGAGACAAATGGGCTCAGCCGAGGAAACTGCTATTGCTGTTATGATTTTGGCCCCAGTCCATCTTGAACTAATATATATGGCAACGAAAATTGATTACTTTAAAAAAAAAGAAAAGAAAAGAAACAGAAAGGAAGGGAGGGAGAGAGGAAGTGAGGGAGGAAAGAAAACAGCAAGTCTAATGATGGCGTTCTTGGATATCCAACTGCTGCAAAAGTAGTTCACTCTCCATTTCTGTATCCTCTGGTCACAGACTGGTGTACTAGTCCATTAATCACATGTCGTACTTTGAGCGACACTGTCTTATAGCATCTAGCACAGCTCCACACACTTTGTTCTATTCAATAAATGGAATAAATGAAAGAGTACCTTGGACAACTCCCTTACTTCTCTG
The DNA here is from genome assembly GCF_024542745.1 of Macaca thibetana thibetana. Classification (NCBI taxonomy): domain Eukaryota; kingdom Metazoa; phylum Chordata; class Mammalia; order Primates; family Cercopithecidae; genus Macaca; species Macaca thibetana. Next base: position 85,369,499 of record NC_065584.1, on the reverse strand, counting down.
TGTGAAGAGGGAAGAAAGGGATTGGACAAGATCCTTTCTAAAATCTGTAATAGACCTGAATTCCAGAAATCTTTGATTTCAGATGCTTGAGGGAGTGTCCTGATCCTAAGTGCTTCTTGCACTTCACCAGCTTGACTTTCTATCTCTCACTGGGCCCACTGCAGCACACACTTGGCTCCAGCTGGAAAATCCTGAACAGAGCTTCCTGGCGGGTGAACTGCCATGAGTGGGTTACAAGCTTGCTGAGATAGGGTTCAGAATGCCCGTGTACCTGGGGTGAGTGGAGCCCCTGAACCAGCCCCTCACAGCCAGAAGCCCTACAAATACGATTTTGCACGTAAGCCATGAATATGACAACAGTTCGGAAGCTCTGCTGTAAAAAACAGAACACGGACTAACTCACTCCCCAAAATGCAGGAGTGTTTCCAAGAGTATTTCTAGAAGGTCCTTCATTTCCCTTTTTCCCTACATCCAATTCTTCAGTAAGAACTGTCAGTTCTACCATGAAAATATATCTCCAGTCTATCTACTTCTTCCATCTCCACCGCCACCACCTTCTATAAACACCATCATCTCTTACAGGGACTGCTTCGACAACGCACTAACTGGTCCCCTTGCTTCTGCTCTTGTCCCTGGACAATCCATTCTCCAGTTCTTCATAAAATGTACATCAGATGATGACAGCTGGACCTCCTTCCCAGGCCTGTAACATCTGCAAATGATCTGGTCCTTGCTTCCTCCCCAGCCTCACCCCACATCTGCTCCTTCTCTTTCTTCCCTTCAGCTGCAGTGGCCTTCCTTCTCATCCCTTCTATGTCTTCTTTTCTAGCTGCCTGAAACTCCATCTCCAATTTTTAACAGTTCTCAGCTCCAACTAAATTAGTCACCCATCCCACCTGTCACCAACCTCAATTACATCTCTGGTCTTATTTTCCCTCACATCAGTATCTGAAATCATCAGATTCAGGCATGTTTATTTTATGTCTCTTCCATCTCACCTCTCCCCTACACACACACACACACACACACACACACACACACGATAATATAAACTATATGAGGGCAGGGAGCTTATCTTTTCACTGATATGTCTCCAGCCTCTAGGCTTGTGTTGACCACATCACAGACAATCAGTAAATATCTGTGTAAAAAAAAAAGAATACAATTTCTTCACTTAAAAACTCACCATTCACCTAGATTTAGCAAATAAAAATACAAGACACCCAGTTAAATGTGCATTTCAAATAAACAACAACAAAAATTTCAGTAATATGGATAGTTGGGACATGCCATATTTGGAACACATTTATACTAAAAAAGTATTCATTGTCTATCTGAAATTCAAATTCCACTGGGCATCTTGTGTTTTATCCAGCGATGCTAGGCATGCAGAATACCAAAAGTAAGCACCAGGCAGGCCAGAGTCCCACCATGAGCATCTTCAGAGCCCCTGGATGTGGAAGAGGGAGATTCAGGGCCCAGGGGCTGCCTTACCGGTGCATTGACTGCCCATGCCTGCACTGCCACCTGCCGGCAGGGGTCCAGTCCACGAGACCCAGCTCCCTGCTGGCGGAAGTCCATTTCAGAGCTTCCGGTTCTTCCAAGCCCAAGGATTCTGCTCACTTCCCACCCACAGTCTATTAGTGTCTGTCCCTGCTCTAAAGATGTTGCCTGGGCTTGATATTTATGTGAGAGCTGACTGTTCCCTTCCTGATCTAGACCATAACCGTCTTCAAGTTAAATTGCTCCTCCTCTTCTAACTGCCCAACCTCAGCTACAGCTGACCATACCCAAGCACAGAGAAGTGGGTTTAATGGACCTTCACACAGAGGGACACATCCTCTCCTATAATGCTTCACACAGAAGGTTGAGACATAACCTGAGCCCTGCTTGGGGTAGCATCATCATGACTCTTCTGCCCTGGTGTCCTTGCAATATTCCTGGAAAGGCATCCTTCCCCAAAGGAAGGGCAGGCACTTAGCACAGCAGTGCAGTATAATGGCTAAGAGTGGGATCCTGGAGCCAGCCTGCTTGGGTTCATATCAGCACCAGCTTTTACCAGCTGTGTGACCTTAAGCATGCCCTAACTCTCCAAGTCTCAATTTCTCCATCTGGAAAATGGAGATAGTAATAGCTTTTCTCACAGGACTATCGGAAAATTTAGTGAGGTCACACATGCAATACACCCAGCAGATAAATAACCTATGAATGTCAGGTATTGCTGTTACATATTTAATTTAAATGTTGCCATTTTTATTAAATAGACATATGAATAGAGTTCCTAAGAGTGTTACGCTCATCAGTGCTGTTCAGGGAAAAGATGCTGAGTAAATCTAAATTTTAAAGTTGCAAAATCTTGCAAAAGATTGTTGATATGTTGTATCAATCAATGGTTAAAAAAAGAAAAAGACTGACGTCTTTAATTTGCTGTCAGTGCTGCAAGCATGTCCTAGAGCTCTGTGATCCCCTGAGACATGAGCCAGCTGTGCTCTCCCCCAAGTCCGTAAGAGCATTAGGAGCATGAGAAGTGAGCCTTCCAGCCCTTTGGTCTTACGTCTTCCAAACGTTGCAACAGGCTTGTTCATGAGAGGCCACAATACATGATCAAGTGACCCCACCACTGTAGAATAGGAGAGAGTCTCAAGATTCAGTGGCCCACTAAGGACGTATTGCCCCTAAGTTTCTCCACTCCATCTTCCTTAAACCTATTGGCGTCTGCAGCCTGCGCCTCTCCCCAAGGTGCTGAGGGTCCTGCAGGCCCCACTCACCCTGCAGGCCCCACCTGCCCATCAGTGAAGCAGGGCTGCCTTTCATTAGCCCAAAACTGCCGCTCAAGAGGGGCCCTCAGACCAGGTGGGAGCCAAGAGATTTGGCGAACGTCACCCTTGTCCCACAGCTTGGATCTTGATCACTCATATCACTCAGAAGAGGGACTTTTCTCTCTGTTTCCTTTGAGGTGGGCAGCTTTGTTTTTGACCTTGTAGCGCCCTCTGCTGCTACTAATTATCCCATCTCCATAAATAGGTCATACTGGAGGTTGATAGAAAATAGGTCAGGGAAGGAAAACATTCTTTGTTCACAATTCAAGTCAAAGCTACTGCTTCTGTCTCTATTCCCTTTTCAACTCTGAGACTGGTAGCTGCTTCTCTGTCAGCCCAAAGGGACTATCCTCCACCAGTCACCCAAAGAGGACTGTCTTTAAGGATATGAGATAGCACCGTAAGAGGACAAATGGACATTTTCTTGTCTACAGAAAGCCTAATGCAACAGTAGAGGACATAGGGAAATTTATTTGGATGGATACAGACAAGTGCATCTCTTTCTTGTGAAAGAATAGAAACATGATTAAAAAGGAAAAGCCTAGAAACGTCTGAACGTATGGAAATGGGGGTGAGTGGGCTAGAGAAAGGATTTCTGCATCACTTTCTTCCTGTACCACATTCCATCTGAGATCCCTGGGACAGATCTGGCCTGATGAATTGCAGGAAGCACACCAGGGAGGGACAAGGTCCCGCAGACAACGTCCACCCCCAGGATGGGATAGCGCCTTGGGGACCCAGGGCCTCTGCTTTGGGGAAAGACCTTGCTGAGGGCCCAATGGGCAAGAACAAGTGTGAAGAACCCTACCATGATTTTTTACCCAATGCCCTCCACAAAGCCAACGTTTGAAGGAAAACTGTGAAGAAGAAGGGACACTCCGTGGTGTTGCTGTTGCCACCTCTGGAGCAGCTTGTGGCAAGAATGGTCTTGGTCCAACCAGGTCAGTGATACTTTTTATGATGGGGCTGTGTGGGACCTGACCCGACTCTTGCTAACCAGATTTCTAAAGCCATCTGCAGGGTCTTTTCTCCTATTATTCCCCAGGGCATGGAGGGCAAACAGATTCTATCTCCATGATCAAGAGGTAACAATTGGTAGAGACTATCTGGAGCATGCTGGTGAGAAGGATTCTGAGGCCACATCTATATGCAGAGGGAGAGAGTGATGTGTCTATTAGCAATATCTACCACAGGAGCAGGAGGCAACCCCACACCATTTTGTATTTGCCGTTCCTGCTCTCAATGTCATTCTCTGAAATGAATCCTGCAGAGAAAGAATAATCAGAGCCAATTCTCCATTGGATTGTCCTTTTGGTAAAGGGCAAATTTTTCCATTTCTATCTTTTCCATGGCTTCCCTGGGATCTCATGGACCATTTCCCCTGCTACCAATTGCTGTTGCCTGCAGCCTAAGAAATAAAATTTTTAAATACCTATAATTCTCTCTAAAATCATAAACAATGTGTCAAGGCCAAACACCTCCCCAGTGTGACTTATTCATATATGGACTTATTCTTGTATAATTAGCAGGAATAATCATACCCTGAACCAGCTAGCAGAGCCCCTGGGGACAGAGACCACCCAGAGACGATCCTTGTTCTCCTGAGTCACAGAAAGGGAGTCACACAAGGCAGGAGTGGAACTCAGGTATCCTGAATTCTAGTCCCAGCTCTGCCTTTACCTATCTACATGACCTTGAGCAAATTTACCCCTCAGAGCTTCAGCATTTTCATCTTTAAAATGAGGGCATTGGCCCAGGCAGTTGCTACATTTCCTTCCAAGTCTCACATTCTAGGATGCTAATGGGTAAAATTATAGAGCTGACCCAAGAGTTATTAGTTTATATCCCCCTGTGCATGTTGCTTGAACTCCTCATTGCCCAGCAAGAGGAAAAAGGAAAACATGCTTCTTCATTAGGGGGTAGCATAATTTCCTGGTTTACTGTGTGTGACTCATCAGAGCCTGGAGGTCCAAGCCCAGATGCCAACTTGAAATCCAGTTATTATTACATCTGGAAGAGAGAAATGTGCTGAAAACAGTTTTTGGGACACCATCAATTTGGCCAAAAAAAAAAAAAAGAAGAAGAAGAAGAAGGCTCTGTCTAGTGTGATAACATTTTGTTATCGTATTTATTATCTTCATCCCTGAAATCCACTCTGCTCTCTCCTATCTCTGCTCTGAAAGACAGAAGGAGGGCAGCCCTCTCCCAGGCAAAATGGGGCCCCTGTGGGGAACAGAGGGGTGTCTCTGTCAACAAAGTTGATGCCACATCCCTTTCAACCATGCTGACGCCTCTGGTTTTTGTAAAGGTGCTCACTCCTGTGGGTACCGGGTTAATAGGAAACTGACATTTGGAGCCAGCACTAGAGGAATCATGAAACTCAGCAAGTAATATTTGGCAGAATTTTTTTTTTCTATCTGAAAATTATCAGTGGGAGATTTTAATGTGCCTTAACAAATAGGAACAAAAGATGAATGTTTAATACAATTCAATTTAAACAAATATTTATTAAGAGCCTACAGTTTTTCCCATGGATCATCTGAGTCAGTTTCTGAGGAAACATTATCGTTGCCTTAAGGGAGTTGGGGGTTGTCAATGGGCCAGAGATGGGATGAAAAATGACAACAGATTTACCTCTGGGACCGGGACATGGTTAACCACCGTGGCCCTGGGTAAGCAGCTTAGCTTCAGAAGAAAATGTGCACAATGGCATGGGTAACCTAAAACACCAAGCAATCAAAATATTATTTTATGATTGGCTTTAGCATGTATTTTATTATTTTGTAGGGCAGGTTTGTCTCACCAATTATGTATTTTCTTAAGCTGATCTGTAAAATCTACAGGGAAAAAGTATTTTAAGAATTACATGTTTCTGCAATTAGGCTCCCAGCAGTCAACAAAGAAGTGGTACTTTTTGTCTTTCCAGTGATGAAAAAGGGAGCCTGGCAACGCTGGTGGCCCACCAGGGTCTCCTTCCCTGCCCTAGGTCAGAACCAGCTGTAAACCAGCAGGCCATTATCTTCTTATAAATCTGTAGAGCAAGGTGGACAACAAAAGACAGCCTGCTAGGTTTTCAGGACATGAGTTCCTTGTGTAGCCAGAGAACCTTGGACCATCCTGACGTGATTGGTCCTGCTGTCCTCACGGCCTGCATCCTGTGCTGTATGAGTAAGAGAGGTGCAAGCCCAGATGACTGTTCACGATGCTGGCCCCCCTTGCACCCCTAATCACGCTAGAGATACGACCAGGGTCTGAGAGGAGGAAGTTGCAGCACAGCACTAACAGGGGCTTTTGGTAAAGGGCCTGGGTACTGTGTGAAGAACACCGAGATGCTCAACTTTGGGAAGGGGACTGAGTTAAGTGTGAGCCTGGGTGAGTACCTCGACTCCAGAGGTAACTTTAGCGGAACCCCTCTATACCTAACACCTGTCAATCAGAGGGCTGAAACACTTGGCCAGATAATGAATTCTCTTATCCGGTGGGAAAAGGCTGTAAAGATCAAACCACCTTTCCTATGGGTAAGCAAGAGCCTGTAGTTTATGTAAAGGCAGCAGCTCCTGTGGGAAGGAAGGAAACAGGAAATTTACATTTGGAACGGGACGCGAGTGAGAGTGAAGCTTAGTAAGTGCTATCTTTAAACCAAAGGTGTCAGGTTATTTGGTTCGGTTTTTGAATTATCTGGAAGTTCCAAAGAAAGAACACTTCTCCCTGAGGATTTGATTGCAAAATTCTGACTTCAAACTTCTAAAAAGATCAAATGTTAAATCAGATAGTAGGCTTGGAAAACTCTATTTCTCTATGTAATAAGTAGAGAACTATTTTTCTTTTGTTTGCTTGTTTGTTTTATTTTGTTTAGGAAATAAGAAGATTAGATACCCTGGTGGTGAGTGGGGAGGGCAGGGACATTTGCACAGCATTTCTGGATAAATTAGATCCAAATAATCAAATCAAAGACTCTCAGCTCAGAAAGTAATTTTGCAAATGAAGACAGTGAAACTCAGAGAGGTTATGAACTTGCTCAAGGTCACACAACTGAACCTGATATCAAGGTCCAGGGCAAAGCCAGGACAGCTCATAGTTCTCTCCAGCCCAGACCCAAGGGAGAAAAACACATCATAGTCCTTGGCACAGCAGCATCATTTGCATCCCAAACATTCTTTACCCAAGACTTAATGAACTCAAAAAGAAATCCTGAGTTCCAAAGGGAGATAAAATTATTCTGCGCCTGTTGAAAGAAAAAGCAAGCTAAAGTGGAACAATAATTGAACTTGGTATTAGGGGAAAGGTGCAGTCATCTGCAGACTGAGAGGGGGTGAAAAAAACAAAATGAAAATGCTAGTCTTGTCTTCAGACAGTGATTATGACTATAGAATACTACCTATAAGTTCTGCATAGCTAATTTCTTTCCCAGTGGGGTTTGTATTCTATGATATATTGCATCAGCTATGTGATTGTTTTGGACCATAGGATATGTATACAGAATTGGCTTGTTGAGCCTTCTGGTGTCTTGAAGTAAAAATCGTATCTCTGGACATATCTCTCAGGCCTGAAGCCCTAGGCTACAGGAAAGAAAGATCCCATGACTTATCTTTCCTCTGAAGCTTAGAAGTTGGAGAAAAATTCTAGTTCTTGGGAAGCTCTGCAAAGCTGGGTTCATTAAGCTGACGCCACAGGTTTTTGCAAAACCCCCCAGCACAGTGTTTAACAAACCAGTGGCTCTAGGTTGACCTTTGGGGAAGGAACACAGCTCACAGTGAATCCTGGTAAGTGGAGGGGAGCATTGAATCCTCTGCCTGAATGTATCCATTTTACGCCAATGAATCGAGATATGGCTTCTTGCCCCATCTCTGCCACATTCAAGTCCTGCCTGGCTAAACAATGCTCATGGATGTGCACGTGTGCAGTGGGATGCAGCTTTTACTAACTTCTCACAAAAATCATGTAATCCCTTCACCAAACTGCTTGGTGGCTCTTCTGAGCCCTCATCTCCCTGCTAGTTTATCAGTTAGAGGAAGACAAGTGCCCAGGGGCTTTCATATTTTTAGGTCATTGTGAAAAAAGGAACGTTGGTGATGTGTTTGCCTTCTTGAGAGGAAAACAGTAATGATGATTTATTAATTGGTTTCTATATGCTAGCTGATGTGCCGCAATCTTTCTCTTATCACACTGAATCCTTATACCAGGTCTGTGAGTTAGGTGCTATTATTATCCTCATTTTATAGAAGAGATATTTATATTTTATATTTCTATAGAAGCACAGAGATGTGGAATAACTTGTTCAAGCTGGTGAAGTAAGAAAGAGAACCTGGAATTCAATTCTTGACTCAGATTCCAGAGCTAAAAGCTTTCTAGTGAGGGGATTATGTCTGGAGGGAATGTCCCTGATGCTGTAGTCTCTAAGGTGGCTAAAATAATCCCTAAAGAACTGCGCTCTCAGCAAGTAAAGCCAGGGGTTGATCAATAGGACCACTGTGACCCAGTTACATATTCTTAATCCTTACATCATCAAGCAGTTATTGTTTTCCCCACTTTACAAATGAGGAAAATGAGGTACAGCAGTTAGGAAACTTGTCCTGGGTTTCAAACTCAAGCCTGCCTGCCCCAAAGCCTGAGATCTTTTACATTAACTGCAACTACTGATCAGCTAGATTAACTAATTACTTAATTAATAAGACAACAACCTAACAGGCTGTAAGGTAAAAGAGTAATCACATTTGTTCCAGAGGTCCTCTCCCTTTTCAGGAATAGCAATACAATTGTATAATTTTATGCTTCCCCTGGGAGAGTGGGTGGAGCCCTGGCTCCCAGCCCCTGGTGGAAGGGTCTTGGCAGTATTTGTAAAGCAGTCTGTGGGGGTGTAACTCAGGGCGGATCTGAAAAGCTCGTCTTTGGAAAGGGAACAAAACTGACAGTAAACCCGTGTAAGTATGAATAACTAATCCTTCCAAATTTCTCCCTGGAACCCTGATTTCCAAATTTTCCATTCTGTTTCATAACCCAAGTCCAAACCACAGCAGTCCCACTAATGGATTCCAATGCAAACAACTGCTGGTGTATTCCTACTACACCCAGGTCTCTGCTGTTTGCCCTCACGTGCTATTTTAACTAATAGCTGAGAATGACAGTGCCAGTGGAGCACTGAGTTAAGGAGTCTGTTAGAAAGGAGACTGTTCGAAAGCTTCATTCTTTATTATAATTGGTGAGATTTTCCATGATACTAGGAGAAAGTTGATTAACTCTCTGAGCCTCTATTTTCCTCCTCTGTAGAACAAGGGAGGCAGTTCCTGTTCCCATTTTACCACAGCAAGTGTGCTGTGAGGGGATGCTGGTACATTTCTAATAAGGTGACAATGAGTGGGAGGAGAAAGGAAGGCCCCCGGTGGTCTGTAAACTCTTCCACCAGTCCCATACTACAAACAACTGGTTTTATCAGGGGGATTCTTGGATGACAAGTAAGCACTTAAGTAAATATCAAGGGGAGTTGGGGCAACTGAGTTTTTGTAGATCCTCATGTCATTGTGTGATACTGGAGCCAATAATAAGCTGACATTTGGAAAAGGAGTAACTCTGAATGTTAGACCAGGTATGTTTTAATGAATGTTACTTGTTTCCAAACATAAGCCACCATCCTTAGAAATTCAGTGAAAGATAACTGAATCTCCTGCCCAGTCATTAGCATCTTTCACCATGGGTCTTTCTGGAGAAAATGACAATGTGGGCAGCCCCTGACTGCAGCCCCTTCAGGACTGTTTCTTTAACACCTTTAAGTACTTGGGAATGTTAAGTATGTTTTTGTTAATGTTGGAGATATGTGTCTGACAAATGGAATCTGAACTGAAGTTTTAGTGTGTAGGGGCAGAAAGCATTTAGAAAGGACAATGTAAGGACAGATTAGACTAAAATACATACCAATGGCTGGGAGTATGCAATGCAACCTAATCCAAAAGGAAATCGTGAGATGTAGCCTGCTGATTAAACAACTGAGTCAGCACTCCATGTCAGCTGACTTGTCTTCCCAAAACTTCCACGTTGGTGCAATTAGGAAAAGAATTGTCTAATCCCCATAACTCAAAATCTTGGAGCCAAGCTAAATTGGGCGAAGCCTTGTAAGATTTTCTGGTACTGACACTGACTACAAGCTGATATTTAGGGAAAAGGTAAGATTGAAAGCAAATATTCAAATTAGTCAGAAAGACCATGAACTTCTGAAAACATGCCCCAGGATGCTGTTAACTGCTGCATTTCTAATTGGGTCCTCATGGAACATTTTCATCTCCTCCTTGTCTGAGCTTTCTGCATCAGAGAAGCCCCTTTTGATACCCACTCACTTCTGTGTCCCTCGTTGAAAAGGTGGCAACTAAGCTTGGAAGTGTGAGAGAAGGATTCCCTAATCCAAATGCAATACTCAGGGGGATATTTTAAATATTACTCTGCCATTCTCAAAACAAACCTAATTTCAATTAACTTTAATGTAGCTGAAATTTTGTTCCATGAGGGAATCTGTTTTCTATGATAATGGGAGTTCATTTCAAACAATTGTTTGGGGTTTAACTTTTGCTCATAATTCCCAAAAGATACCAACTATTCAATGAGTATCTCAAAATAAAACTACTTTCATGACCAAATTGTTATCCCCATTAGAAAAGTTAGAATCAGAATGTCCTAGTATGTATTATGTGAGCTCCATGCTACCTTCCTAAAGTTTCTTATGCCTAAAACAACATAAGAGAGAAAAGCATTTCCAGGCTAACCTGTGTGTTCACCGGCTAACAAGGGTCTGAAGAGCAGGTGAGTCAGCTGCTCTATTTCCAAACTGGATTGGACATTTAGAGTACTGCAGATACTAAAAGTGATAATCAGGAAAAGCACACACAGTTCTACTTTTATATGTAATTTCCATCTTTCCCAAAGAACTGTTATAAATTCTCTCCCAAAGGTGTTATATTCATCCTTCTTTTGGTTCCTCTATTTGTGATGTGTACTGAGATGAAATATTGGTTGAGATCCAAAAACCCCATGAGATTTAACTTAAGCTTTCCCTGTCAGAGAGATTCTAAGAGCTAAAAGATGGGAAGCTGGTATTTGGGGACTAGATTAAAAAGAAAATCCAAATTAATCCCAAGGAGCAAGGCTCAATAGATAGTTATTTAGACATAGCACGTCCACCCTGCAAGCCTAGTTGCTCAGTTGACTGGACTGCCCCATCTTAGTCTTGCCTGAAAGAGTAATAAGTTTTTTGCCCCATACCTGTCTTGAGAAATGTCAGCCTCCAGACCTGAACGCTTCTTGTGATTTGGTTTATTTCCGCAGAGTTTATTATTTTACACAGTGTTCTGGAAGTAATAGAAAAGTGCATTAGAAGCTCCTGCAAATGGAAATGAAATGTAAATTTAGATTGTAAATACATGACTGCAGTAAATAGACAGCAAGAAAAAGGATGAAGAGATTAGAAATTTGCCACATTTCTCTAACCCTAAAGGGACGTTTCTATAAATAGTTTAAAACTATTGAAGACGAAGGGGGAGGAGGAAGGAGAACAGAGGCAAACAGATTTTCTCCTGATCCTTTCCATTTGGCAACATTAGAAATGATTTTTCAATCAAATTTCACTGAGCAGAGGAAGAAACCATGTCTGTTTCAACACTGAAGTTCCCGTGGGTAGGAGTCTCCAGAACTGATTTTGAGGATGGCTCCCTGTTAGTGACAAGTGCTGGTAATGCTCCTGTTGGGGGAAGGGAATGAGCACAAAAATAAATCCAAGTAAGTGTGGAGGGACAAGAAGATCTCACGGCGCAGGTTTCCCCTGGATTTTCTGCATTGCCTTTTCACCTTTCCTGTCTTAGCACGACAAATTAGGTCCCAGATGAGCAGGCCCTCGCATTCAAACCAGAAATTTTAAGGAGGAAGCCAGATTAACTTTACTCGGGAGACCTAGTAGACTCTGACTTTAAAGGTTCTTTTAATCCAGCTGTTTTTAGGGAGAGCTCTGTAAAAGCTGAAAGAAATGTTGTTATTGTTTTTTTAAAAAAGTTAAAATTCTATGGAGTGAAAACGAAGATGTTAAATATTTGATTGGCAAAGAAACTGAAAAATCTGGACCATGTCTGCAACTGCTAAAGGAGGCTTTGTGAAGGAGAAAATGAGCAGCCCAGGGAGACCCTGTGCTAAACTTCTCTGGTTAGTGAAATTCACGCCATCCTCTGCCACAGCCTTGGACTGCTAGGAGGGCAGATCAGATGTCTTCCTCAGTGGGGAGAGGGGGGCCCTTGTTGGCAGTTTCTGTAAAGCCTTGTGCTGTGGTGTAACTCAGGGAGCCCAGAAGCTGGTATTTGGCCAAGGAACCAGGCTGAGCATCAACCTGAGTAAGTATGACAGGGTCAAACTACATGCAGCTGGCTACAGTCTTTTCCTTTCTTGACCGTGTCCTGCAAGCTCTCCTTGAGGGACATATACTCATTTTGCATAGTCCTTTATAAAGAAGTAGACCAGCAAAAACAGGAAAGCCCTCAAATTTCCACTTTTAAACACATCCCTGTAAAAACTCTCTTGCTTCGCTCCCCTTCTACAATCAGTTTCTAGTAAATCAGAATCCAGTGAGCTGATACGCAATTTCAATGAAAAAAACAGCAGAGAAATAGTTACCCCAAGAAGTGCAAAAAGTAGAAACTATCTGAGTACCAGCCAGGGGAAGATAATTAGGAAAGAAAAAAAAAGAAAGAAATGGATTACTGGAACTGTGATGGCAGCTTAGTCACAAAGAAAATGATTTTTAAAAAATTAAATTTTAATTTTAAAAACTTTAAAGATATATATACATACACACACACATACTCATATATAAATATATATATATCAGGGCTCCATTGCCCTCTGGAACCCCAGCACCCACCTACAGCAGCTGCCTTCTGGACTTATTAAATAACCTATAAACCTGTAGTTTAATGAAGAGTTGAGCAATCGAGACCATATTGACCCCCAGGACCCTTCTGCAAAGAGCAGCTTCTGTTCCGGTTTCTGTAAAGCCTTCTGTGACTGTGAGAATAGTGGAAGTAGCAACTATAAACTGACATTTGGAAAAGGAACTCTCTTAACTGTGAATCCAAGTAAGTTCGAGGGGAGTGGGGGACGGGGGAATTCAAACACTTCTGATTTAAATTACTTGTCCTTCCAAAACATTCCAGCTTAGGTTCCAAATCTAATGTTTGTGCTGGGGGGATATGGTGCCCATCAGAGGGATTAGAACTCCACTGTACAAAGACTAAATTACTTTCAGCCCAAAACATTCCTATCATCCATCTTAAACAAGATTATTGGTGCAAGGAGAAAAACTGAATACAGAATCCTGAGGGATCCAGCTAAGGGTCAGGAAATGTTTGCCAAAAAGATAAAGAGGAAATTGGCATATTGTGACTATGCAAATGCAGTAGACCAAATATAAATTGTCCTGACTTAGATGCTAACACTCCTCTTAAATTTATCGCCTGAAATAATGGGGCCCTGCAATTTCATTAACTAATGCTGAAAATTGTATAAGCAGGCTCCTTTTCTTCTTTTACCTTCACTTTATCTCTCTGAAAAGAACTGTTCTCAATCCCCAGTCTGGGAACTGAGGTCCCGTGGGTGGAGCTGTCTGGTTAACTCAGGCAGGGAGCATTTAACCCCACTTTTTCCTTGGTTACCAAAATAATGGATTCAGCCTCCTAGTTCACCTGAGAAGGGAAAAATTCATCTGTCCTCTGAGTCGTGAGAAGAGAGCAGCACATTCTCTCCTTTCAAATATACACCCACCCTTCCGTAATGGTAATATGTGAGTACTTAGAAAGTTTTTAAATGTTAGATATAAAAGTAAGGCACTGTGGTTGCTAATAGCCCTTCTGGAAAATCTGTGCTGCTGGTGGACTTCTGAAAGTGGTGCTTATAAACTAAGCTGGAGAAGACTGACTTGTAAAATTCAGATAAAATGAAAACGGGAAAAACTTGTCCAAGGGCGCCAGTCTCCTAAGTGCCCTGATGTTGAGTAAAGGCCAGATGCCCTGGTTTTACTTACTCAGATCTGCTTTCTATGATTAAGAAGAGATGCCCACTAGAGAGAGGCACTTTGAAAAACACAGCCCAGGCAAAATTCTTAAAAAGACTGGCTCTGGTGGCGGGTGGTAAAGCATTCAGTGACACCATGTATGCAGCATTGAGGGAGTTAATGCAGACTTGTGAGCAGACAGCTTGGAATGTTCTGGGATAGGCCCTGCCTGAAGAACATGCAGTGTGGTTAGCCGTCAAGTTCCCATGGGCAGAAGTGCCTTGCTCAGCAGGGGCAAAATCAGCACGTCTGTGGCAACAGCAACAATGAATAATATATGATGTTGTTAAATCCCAGGCGTTCAGCAGTCTCCACTGAGGTCTTATCAAATTAAAGCTTCGAGGGCATTCATATGAACATCCCAGGAGACTCAAGGACTCAGTCGCTTTTCAGAGGGTGGGCAGCCAAGGCTAGGGACCAGACAGTTGGCTTTTTTCTCTGGTTTCTTACCGGAAACACACCAGGGCGGGGATTTGTGGTGGGTTTTCCAGAATGCAGAGAAGCTGGGAGCCCCTCTCAGCACTTGGTCAGCCTCTTAGGGGACTGAGAACTGTAACAACTCCTACCCTTCAAAATGTTGACGAGGTCAGGGAGTTTGGCAGCCTTACCAGGCAAAGAAAATATCTGTGCAAGGCTAGCATTCTTCCAGAGCTCTGGACGGTAATTGTATGCCAGATTTTCCATGCAGTGGACTCTTTAGCTGCAGGAACTACATGGCAAGGCTGGAGTCCAAGGAACCCATGATTACATTCTGTTTTTCTGCAGTAAGTGGAACACAGAGATTATTGCCACAGCAACACTTTGGTGCCTATCTGTTTGAGGGCCTCAGCTGAGGGCAGGCATCTGGTTTTGCTTATGTCCTATGGAGGCTGAAGAGAAGATGGGAAGCTCTTTAGATAGTGAATACTGTGAAATAGTGAAGAGATAGGAAGGGTTGTTTGACTCCCTAACTGCTGTCCTTAAAAAAATGGATACGTCTTCTTAGCTAAATAATAGCCTTTTCTCTCACCCTTTTCATGACAGTAAGCAAGCTAAAACTTTAACCCTTTGTAATAAGTGGTTGCTTGAAGAGATGACTAAACAGGCTAGCATAAATTCAGTCCAAAAAAAGTCTGAGTTAAGAAAACTAAATTCAATTAAAGAGGTATTTGTTTTTCATACCCTTTGGGGACAGGGTTTGATCATCACCACATCATGAAACTGCCTGGATTTTGTTCTTCCCATTTTTTGTGACATCCAGACACAGCCAGGGAGACTCCCAGGATTCCTGTGGTTGTGTCTGTTGGCAACAGAAGCATTGTTTGGTCAAGGGATGAAATTTACAGGAACCCCAAGTAAATGTGCAAAAGCCTGCCTCCAACAGAGACCTCACTTAACCCTACCACTGTGGCCACTGGGCTGCTCTGTGGGGTCAGAACACCTCAGGTGAGACTGTGGAGTGACCAGATGTCCTGGATTTCCTGGGATTCAGGCGTTTTCCAGGACAAAGGTCTTTCTTTGCTAAGCCCAGAATGATCCCCAGGATCGTTAATCACCATAACAAGGCACAGATAAAAACTTTTTTCTGTGAGCTACTACTTACATTTCTCCAGATTCAAGACTGACAAAAAAGCTAAGTTGTGTGAAAGCTCAGTTAAATGTGCCCATCGTTTTTATTTCTTATGCTAGGGCATGAAGGGAAACTCAGGAGATACTGTTTCTTGAGGCTGCAGTCTAAACCTCATCTAATTCTGGTCAGTCTCCAAAAAGCTGAACACTCTCCTCCTGTCTCAATTCATTGTCATCAGAAATGTGTGACACCTCGAGGGGATGGGAGGACATGTCTTGAAAACTGATCAGAGAAATTGTCCTGAAAATGATGCTGTAAAATGGAAATTAGACCTTTAGAAAGAGAGATGCTGAACATGAGAAATCAGTAAAGCCTCAAGACAAAAACTAGAGGAAATGGAGAGAGATGGGAGGCAGGAAGCCGGCCCTGGGGGGAGGCAGCAGGTCAGTGTCCCAGGACCAGAGGCAGAAATGGTCTTCCGACCTTTAGTGGGAAGAAACTGAGCCTCACAGCGCTGGGCCCCTTTGGGTGAGTTCATTCTCCCCAGAATAAAAAGAGGAGGAAGTCTGTGAGCTTCAGAAGTCTCCCTAGGGTTCTTGTAAAGGCCTCCAGTGCAGTGCTAATGCTGGTGGTGCTGGCTATGGAAAGCTGACATTTGGACAAGGGACCATCTTGACTGTCTACCCAAGTAAGTGTAACAGGACACAGCAGTATAATGGAAATTCTGGAATTTCACCCCAGTGTCAGGTTTCAAAGAACCAGATATTGCTTAAAGTTAAATGGTGTCCTCTGAGGTCCTTTCTCTTCTTTAATCTCAATATTCATAGATTTCCTTTTGGACCCTGAGTTGTTAGGTCTGTCTCCCTGCTGCGTGTACAGCTGACCTTGACCCTGGAAAGTCAGAATCTTTCCTGCTTTCAGGGTCTTCTATGGAGGTGATGCCCTAACTTTTTTGAGGGGGAGGTCACCCTTTCCAAATGACTCCCCTGAGTAACCTATTCTAATGTTTAGTGGCATTCCCTGTCAGAAAGTCCTTCCTTATGTCAATCTTAAATTATGCTTGGTATAGCCGAGGCCGTTTCCACCAGCATCATCCACAATAAAGAGGAAAATTGAGAGCAGGGTTTGAACAGGTATGTGGTATTTGGTTCAGAATGGGTTTTAAATGAAAGCGGAGAGGGAAAAAATGAAAACTGAATGGGAATCTGAGGTCTTATTTCAAATCCCTCTATGTTTCCTGTCTGTTGTCTCCTTTTGCTTCTATAGATGCAACACTACAAAGAGAGAGAGGGGGAGAGAAAGGATAGACAGAAATAAACATCCACTGTGTCCATTCCCTATCGCTGAAACCACCAGGCAAGGGATTACAATTAATTCCAAAGAGTTTCAGATACACGGCTTAATACCTTTCTCCTCGTGGTAACTTGTATCCTGGCTGATAATTAGAGCAGATAGAAAGATTTGGCTTTGGTGTGTTTGCCGCTGCACCCCACTGGGAAGAGACGGAAACTTGACTGTTTTTTAAGATTCATAAAGTTCCGTCAGTCGTTGTAAAACTCCCTGAAGCAGGGAGATGCGTGACAGCTATGAGAAGCTGATATTTGGAAAGGAGACACGACTAACCGTGAAGCCAAGCAAGCTGGAAAGACCTAAAACTCAGTGTTCCTTATGTGCTTTTGCTCCCTTCCCTGTTTCAGGCCTTTTGGCTCTTTCCTGTAGGGATTCTAAGGGAGTCAAATGGAAATGGATTAAAGAGAATCTGGAGCCCCGTGGGTGCTCAGAAATGATAAATGAAAGGAATAAGAGACAGAAAGGGAAACAAAGTTGAAAAGCAGGAATATGCTTTTCACTGCAGCATGATAAGACTGAGATGGAGGTGGGTGTCAGAGAAGGATGTCATCACTCCAGTTGCTATTACAGAACACTCTGTTTTCCTAGGATTGCTATCAAGGGCAGTGTCCTCTTATGCCAAAGGGATGAGTCAAGTCCCTATATTTCTGGAGTAGCTGCCTTTGGGCAGGCATAGTTGGTCAGGCAGATAGTACAATCCCAGTTCAGTGTGCATGGAGGAGGCCACCTGACATTGCCACCTGTATCTGCTCCATTCAGTGGCAGCATAAATTCATGCCAGGGGGATGTGGATTTGGAATATGCCGGTGCCACTACAAGGCTGAATATTGAGTTGTTGTGATCATCTTGAATGTGTGAGATGCCTCCAAGTGAAGTCTGGTTCTAATGAGCAGGGTGCAGGTTGGACCAATATTGCCCATTTTCTGTTGAGTTTCTCCAGGCCCAGTGGTGTGGGAGCCAACATTAAGAGACTGACATTTGAGCTGAGGATCCTATTGACTGAAATATGCCAAAGGGATCTGAAAGGCCAAAACTGCCTTCAGAGCTCAGCCTTTGTTGTTAGCTCTCTGGCAGTTGTCATTTCAGCAAAATGCATCCACTTAGAAAGGTCAGCTCTTCATTAGGCAGACAAATGAGAACAATATATTGACCAAAGATAAGGAGTTGGGAGCCCAGATCTCAGCCTCTGAGAGCCTGGCATTTCCACTTCTTTAATCACGTGAGCCGGTGAGCATATGCTGTCTCAGAGAAAGCAGATCAATGGTGCCTGAGGACCTGGTGTCACCAAGCTAGGGCTTAGAGACGGAAATGAGATGCAGATGGGGATGTTGTGTGAATTGGGGAATAATAGAGAAGGGAGGAGGAGACAGGGAGTTCAATGATGCTTTTTAAAACCCGCAGCATATGAGAAATTGTAATGACACAAAGGTGAAGAAGTATGTATTGCATATAATCCTAGCAAGTTTCCTACCATTCCCAACAGAATCTGGCCTCACTGTAGCTCCAACTCACAGATCCTATAGGTAATGCCAAATGGTACCTGAGATGCCTTTTGAAATGGCATCAAGAAAGACTGGGCTCTGAAATCTTTGAGAGCCACCTGTCAGTTATTGTAAAGGTTTGGATGGCTGTGTGACAACCTCCTACAACAAGCTGATGTTTGGGCGGGGGACAAGCTTATCAGTCATTCCAAGTAAGTCTCCCTGGGATGCTGCCTGTGGAGTGTGGTGGGGCTAACAGTATCATGCATTAGGGCTTAAATGGCTTTGCAGATGGCATGGTGGTTGAGGACACAAAATTGAGAGAATCAAGATACACTGACTCCGATCAGAAAAACAGGTCACATAATAGCAAATATAGGTTTAGTCCTTAAAAGGTAGCATAGATAACATGGGACTTGAACATGGCAATTTGAAAAACAACCTGTGGTCTGTCAGCACGTTCTCACTGCATATGGGGGATAAACAGAGGTGAGGGAATAAGCAATGGACATTGTATAATGGGGGTGCTAGGGAAATGAGGCAGGTCAGAAAGAAGCAAGGTGATCAGAGCCCCATACAGGGTTAATCTAGAGAAGATGAATTGTTCCATAAGGTTCACAAAGAAATAAAGTCCAAAGATGTAATAAGGAGTCCTGATTAAAATCCACTTCAGAATCATATGATCATCAGGAGAGAAATTAAGTCTTAAAAGAAAAAGAATTTTTTAAATGCCCGAGCATAAAACAAATGGACCTACACCTTTAATTAGACAGCAAGCCGCACAAGATGCACATTAGCCTTCCTTTTAATCCCCTCTCAGGAGGAATGAGTCCCTCCAGCTGCACATGGTCACAGCTGCTCTAAGCCCTGAAGCTCCTTGCCAGTAATACCCTCGCTCCTGCTCCTGCACAGGGGAAGGAGATGCCTGCCTGCCTGCCGGTCTCTGCCTTTTGGTCCGTCGCTTGGCGGGGCCCCAGGTGTAAACTCTGGTTGTCTCTTCTGCCTGGTTTTTGTTGAGCTTCCTATCACAGTGGAACACCGGTAACCAGTTGTATTTTGGGACAGGGACAAGTTTGACAGTCATTCCAAGTAAGTCAAAGAAAATTTTCCATCACCATTGTGTTGAGCAAACCCTTTAAATTGCAGAAACAGCTGTCAAAGTCTGCTACTCTATTTCTCTGCTTCTAGGTATAGCTTTATGTGGACCAGAGTAAAGAGGCGCCCCCACACCTGAGAATGATTTATGCTTGGACAGGTCCTTATTTCACTCCTTGAAGTGTCTATCTATCTATCTATTATCTATCTATCTATCTAACTATCATCTATCTCAGAAATAGTTGTTTTTAACAGTTAGTTCTGTGCCTCACCCAAATTGTCATTAACTAAATGCAGATGTGCTGCCACACTGATAAACTTCATTGGAAGAAAACAAAAAAAACAAACCCAGAGAATGTTCCTTGAACATTCCTGAAGTAGGGGAGCAGGCGATGTCACTTGAAGTGATAGCTGGCCTCTCTAGGTCACCCCCACATCTGTGCCAACCAGAGAAGCTGGGCCCTTTGTGGCACAAGCCTCAGGAGCAGAGAATGGAGGGACATTCCCAACTGAGAGGAGAGGGACTAGGAGGCTAGAAGGGAAATGAGGTGACTTTACAGAAAACTGAATATGGGATGGTGTAAAGGGATGAGAAAGATGGCAGGGGGGTCCACACTCACTCTTGTATTTAGACCTGGGGGATGCACTGATAGATACCACGTGGAGAGAGAAAGAGGATTTCTGTTTCTCTCTGAAGAAAAATGTGGCAGGAAAATCAAAAGAGATCGCACATGTCAAGCCTCTCCTAATTACAGTCGTTCATTCTAGTTTCTCTCAGTTGTCCAGCAGGAAATGGTAGGAAAGGGTCACTGGTGCCTTTGATGTCGTGGAAGCATTGCAGGAAGGAGATTTACAAGAAATGGGGCAGGGGTTTGCAGTAGAGTTTGGAGAGTTTAGAGTGATGGTTTTTGTAATGACTTAGAACACTGTGTGTCTAACTTTGGAAATGAGAAATTAACCTTTGGGACTGGAACAAGACTCACCATTATACCCAGTAAGTTCTTCATCCTTGGTCAGGAAATCAGGCTGCATAAGATTCTGGGGGTCATAGTAGACACGTGGGCTTACAGAATTTTCATCTCTCCTTGTTCAGAACTGGTAGAGACAGGCAGCAACCAAATATCTGAGTTTTCTGGGGGAACTCCAGTCCTGACTATTTAATTCAAAACTAGAAAAAATGCTTCACAATTCTGTTTTTGCTGCTGCCATCAAGTGCTAATGTGGCATGTGAAGAGAATTCAGGCAGAATGACTGCATCTTCACTTTTATCTTGTGTGATAGTTTTAACTTTGAGTACTGCAAGTATTTGGGAGAAATGGTAGAAACATAGAATATCAAAGAGACAAGCAAACCAAGAGACCCAGAGAGGCAGGCAGACGGAACGTCAGGCAGTATAATTTTACAAAACTAATTCAGTGTTGTGTCTCTCTCTGCAAATGGCAAGGTATCTGGAAAGGTGCTAAGAGCTAGTGCTCTGGGCGGGGCAGGATTATCTAAATAGAACACCAAGCACTGATCTCAAGGGGAAAGTTTAAACTTGGAAATCTCTGGGTTTGATTTTTTCTTTTTTTCCAATGAAGTTTATTAGTGTGGCAGCACATCTGCATTTAGTTAATGACAATTTGGGTGAGGCACAGAATTAACTGTTAAAAACAACTATTTCTGAGATAGATAGATAGATAGATAGATAGATAGATAGATAGATAGATAGATACTGGATATATATACACAGGGTAGAAGAATGTGGGAAACATGGGCAAATAGATTCTTTTGCACCTGCAATTAAAAGCTGTGGAAAAGTTGAATATGTTCACTTCGTAATCAAAGACAACCACACAAAATAGAACAGAAAGCACACTTCCAAGAGCGAGAACTGGAGGTATGGAACCTTTCTGTCTTAACCACTCAGTTGCCTAGAATAATCTTTTTTATGTTTTGCTGCATTAGAAATTAAAGGCATGAGTATTGAGGATTTGGGTAGGTCAGACTTTTATAGTGACAATTACATTACAAAGCACCTCTCAGCTAGCTTGGATAAAGCACCTTTAAACATCAAAGTCTTTTTCTTCTCTCTGGATAAGATAGGAAAACAGTCTTTCCCACCCTGTATCTAAGGACAGGGGGCTCAGAGAGTTCCAGACTTACAAAGTGAGACTGCAGCAGAGCTGAGCCGTGGGACCTGGAGGGACCCAGTGACGGTCAGTCTGCTGCCTCCCACAGGTGCTATAGTAGCCACAACCGTTCAGGGAACTGTCCCCAGGTGAGAACGTAACACACGCAGGGAAAAATCCCACTGCTACTAAGAGCAACTCAGCATAAGAATGTCCTACCCAGCAAGGGACAGTCAGAGGGCTCTAAACCAGAGCCCCAAATATTTAAAAACTTTACCTGGAAGCCAGCTATAACAAGTTTGTTTTCCAAGTCGTGCTTCCAGAAGCTGTTGGTGGTTGGTAGTTGCTAAGGGTTTTGAAACTAGAGGACATCACAGCAGAATGGAATTATTTGGAACAAGGGGCTATGATTAGAATTCATGAGATGAAAGAAGATTCTGGCTAGAGGACTAGAAAAATCCTGAAAGAAAAGATACAGTAAACCTTGGGGGAGTTGTAGCATTTACCCTAGTCCAAGCAGCAAAGAGCAGACAAAAGCCAAATTCCAATAAACAATTGGCCTTTTTACTTTTACAAGTTCCTGCAATTATTACAATGTCTTCAGACTCTTGGGCAAATATCAACAGATCCTAAATGCAAAGTGGAACAGTCCTCTGTTTCCAGAACCAAGTAACTTGGCCCCACCCCACACACTACCCACGCTCAACCACTGTTTTTGTAGAGGAGTTTGATGCTGTGTGGACTATGGAAACAAGCTGATCTTCGGCACAGGAACCATTCTGAGAGTCAAGCCTTGTGAGTATAAAACACACTCAAGTCCCAACCTGGGTTTCATTGCATATTAAATAAATTTTTTCTGGCTGAGAAGTATTTGATTCTAAAGAAAGGAAAAGTGAAATTCCAGGTGCAACACAAACATTTCATTAGTGTGATTCATTAAGAATTTCCATGTGTTGCCTTTGAGAGCATTTATCACATCCATTCACTGGTGAGACCCACAGTTTTAAAATTCAGTTAAATTTGAAAAAAAAAAAATTGTCAGCATCTCTGTGGACCACAGTGCTTGCTATTTGGGTGTCTAGACTTCCAAAATGGAAACCTCAATCTGTAGTTTTGAGCTTAGAGATTTATCCTGAGCCTGCGACTTAGAGATGTGTAAGAAAAGCTACACACTGCTGGACTTTGTAGGGCATTTGTGGGATGAGTGTCATGAAGAAGCCTGGGTAGACGGGTTGGTGAGGAGACACTGGTGACAGGTGTCTGCCCTGTTTCTGTAAAGCTGCTGACAGCAGTGAGAAGAAAAGCAGCGGAGATAAGCTGACTTTTGGGACCGGGACTCGTTTAGCAGTTAGGCCCAGTAAGTCTGAGCAGAAAGTAAGATCTTTATGCCTTTTCCTATTATTCGTTCTAGCCTGACATTTGAGTTGTCCTCCTTTGGATTCCAGATCAACAAACCGTGGTGTCTTTTCATACTCCTTTTAATATTTGTGGCTAAGGGCCCTCCATTCTTCCCATCTCTCCTACATGAGGGTCATGTGGCCAGGTCCACACTCATCAAGAAACCAACAGTGAGGCAGTTGGTTGGCAGTGTGTCAAGAAACTGAAGTCATCATCTCCAGGGCCCTTACTCTGGTTATGTGTGTTTCAAGCTTTTATGCCAGCAACAGAGGAGAGGGAGAAGTGACCAGTAGCAATGACCAGGGCTATTAGCTGTACCTGGTGTCTGTGGGTTTCAGAGCAGCTGTGGAGGTTCTGGGAAGTTCAGGGCATGAGTTTTTCTGGCAGAAGGGGTTTATGTAAAGGGTTGGCCCAGAGTGCGTATTCAGGAGGAAGTGCTAACAGACTCACCTTTGGCAAAGGGACTCATCTAATCGTCCAGCCCTGTAAGTGCTTTTGCCTGGGAGGTGGGGTTCAAAATGCAGTCCTAATGGGGGCGTTTCTAGACATTGGCTTATGTGCTTCTGGTGTCACTACTATTGTTGGCACTGTCCTAAGTACATGGGAAGTTTTGAGCCATGTAGAGAAGGAGGTGATGCAGTTTGTGCTTTGGAGGACTCCTGAGATCTGCCCTTTGTCAACTGTGTTTGAGTGGGAGTCCATCATTGGAAAATCTGGATGCCAGCAGACAAAAGATATGAGCTTAGGATGGGTCACAAACATATGGAGGCCACTTTGCCAGCAGCACCTTTGCAACGAAAACTGCTCTCATAGGAAATGTGGAAATGGCTGTGTAGATAGAGATTTGGCCATTTCTCCTTTTCTGTCTTTATACCTTCTTCTCTACCTGACTTAGGGACCTTAAATTAGAACAGTTATTAATCATTTGATTTCTCGGCCCCATCACTCATCAGGTATGACAAGAGGGATTCATTAAGATAAAACTCAGAAAGAGAAAGGACAAAGAATTCAACTCTCAATGTCTTCAGAGTTGAACCTGACAGCTCCTCTGCCTTAACCATCTAGTCAGCACCCCATGATCAACTGAGGTCAAAAAGGGCAACCAGCAGGTAATGTTAGTCAAGTGGGTATCTGGCCAGAGCCCTGCTGCCCTCATAGGAATTAATACTGTGGAGTTTGGGAAAGGGAAATGAATCCGTGAGGGCTCACCCAGGTTGCCCATCTGGGAGAGATCATGGGGAGAGTTCTGAGTGAGGGAGGGAAGACCAGATGGAAAGCCAAGCAGCAGGTTTCTGTTATGAAGCATCTCACAGTGTAAACACCGGCATTGCCAGTAAACTCACCTTTGGGACTGGAACAAGACTTCAGGTCACCCTTGGTAGGTAACAGAAACTGTGAGGTAACTTAACTGTGTGTTCCTTTAAAACAAGGGAGACTGCAGAGGGGATATCCTGGTTGGATGTAGTCCTTCCTTCCTTCCAGCGGGAGGTGATCTCACTGAGGATACATACCTGCATTCAGTCAGTTCTTGTGCTATTTTTATACCTGTTACAGAGGTTTTCCTTTCCACCTGTGAAAACAGAACCTCTCTGCTCCAAGCTTCTTCAGTCTTTATTACCCTGTGTATATCCTTTAGAACAGTGGTTTGGGAATTAATTTATCGTCAAGACTTTGTCACTCTGGGCAACAGAATGAAAGGGCTCTCAAATAGAGAACAGAGAGTCCTGAATACTCAGATAACTTTTCCAGAGTGATATGTGTTATGTGTAAATGGGATGAAGTGGGCTAGTATGACCTTCTAATGGCTGTTTTGGAGACACACTAAGGAAACTTGCTTAATATCCTACACCCTTAACTTGTTAGAACATTGGTGAAGTAAAAGCAAAACCTTGACCCTCTAAGAACATAAACAAATGCCGACTCCTCTCCCCCAAAGCACTGCCATGTTTCATTATGTGCAATTATGAAATGAATACATGATAATTTATATGAAATTACATAGATGAGTAGTTGGGGCATTTTGAACCTGTGAGTAAGATGCAAATTGTAGAAGTTCTGGAGCATCTCACCAGGCAGTTCCTCATACAAAGTGGTCCCTGAAGACAAATAGTGTACCTGGGCATGATTTGTTTGCAGTATTGGTTTATGCACTGTTCGAGGACCTGTTTGAAAGCTGATTACGTCCCAGTGTGCCAATTTGGGGTCTCAATTAACTGTGCTTAGTGCACTGAAAAGTGCCCATGTTTACAGTCTAGAAGCAGGACAAAATGGCCCCATTCCTGTAGGAAAAGAAGAACGGAACTGTGTGTGGTGTGGTACTTGTCAGTGCTGCTCCTCCTTGTCCCTGCCATGCTGGGAGCTGGCTGCAAGGTTTCCCCAGGAGGTTTTTGTTAAAGCATGTATTACTGTGACAATAACAATGACATGCGCTTTGGAGCAGGGACCAGACTGACAGTAAAACCAAGTAAGTTGGGGGAATGGTTCAATCTTAAAAGCTGACCTGAGTGAGCGGTGGTGCTGTTCTGGGCAGTTTCTGTCGGGTTAAGACACTGCCACTCCCAAGAGGACCTAAGCACCTGGTTTCTTTGTGCCTGAGACCCTGAGCTGGTTGGAAGTCTGTTAGTTGATGAATTCTGGCAATCCTAAGAATTAGGTCAAGAAGAAGTAGAAAATTTCACTGGTTTCATCATTGGCTCTGGATATATAAAAATGCTAAATATAAGCCAGGCGCGGTGGCTCACTCCTGTAATCCCAGCACTTTGAGAGGCTGAAGCGGGCAGATCATGAGGTCAAGAGATGGAGACCATCCTGGCCAACATGGTGAAACCCCATCTCTACTAAAAATACAAAAAATTAGCTGGGCGTGGTGTTGGGCACCTGTAGTCCCAGCTACTCAGGAGGCTGAGGCAGGAGAATCACTTGAACCCAGAAGGCAGAGATTGCCATGAGCCAAGATCGTGCCACTGCACTCCAGCCTGGCAACAGAGCGAGATTCCATCTCAAAAAAAATAAAATAAAATAAAATAAAATAAAATAAAATAAAATAAAATAAAATAAACAACTATGGCTGAGAAAGTGGCATGGTGCTCCTGGTCCCTAAAATAACCACTGGACCCCCGATGTTGACCTCCTGTGCTGGGTGCTATTGTCCTTATGTGCCTCTGGCACAAGCATTCTGTCAGAACCCAGTGTTCTAGGAAGAAAACAGGGGATTTAAGATCAAGTTCAGATCTATCTGCACAGCCAGCTGTTAATTTTAGAGAACTGTCCTGACCTTGTAAAGGAACTGGGAACAGAGGCTGCAAGGTGGGGAGACTTCCACTAGAGGGGAAGATGATCTCACTTTCTCAGTCTCCCCCTCCATCCTTCCCACCTGTTGATTATTGTAAAGCCCCATAGAACTGTGTGAATTATGGAGGAAGCCAAGGAAATCTCATCTTTGGAAAAGGCACTAAACTCTCTGTTAAACCAAGTAAGTGTTGGGGATTCAAAGTCCTGATTTATCATCAGGACTTTGTCACTCTGGGCAACAGAATGAAAGGGCTCTCAAAGAGAGAACAGAGAGTCCTGAATACTTGGATAACTTTTCCAGAGTGATATGTGTTATGTGTAAATGTGATGACGTGGGCTAGAATGACCTTCCAATGACTGTTTTGGAAACACATTAAGGAAACTTGCTTAACATCCTATACCCTTAACTTGTTAGAACATTGGGGAAGTAAAAGCAAAAGCAGTAAGTGCAGCTAAGGTACAATGCAGAGTGAGTGAGAAGAGACTTGCCAACTCCTTTGTCTGTTATATCTTCCCTCCACCTTCACCCTTGAACCCCACAGAATTGCTCCTGTCCATGCCCCTGGCTGTTTCCAGTCCGGACCAGCACGTCCTTCTGCTGGACATAGGAAATCCCCAGACTTCATAACATGTCACAGGGCCCCCTCCCTCAGGTGGCAGATCTCAATATTGATCACCCACATCACTGTGGGGAGTGGTGACCTTGTCAGCAATGGTCCCATGGAAGAGGGAAGCTTTATTTACACCATCAAGGGCCCATGGATGATCCACAGTCTGTATGACTGCTGTGTGATTGGTTTCCAGACATTAGCTTTAATAGGAATCATAGGAGAAGGGACAGGGTGGCTACTGCAAGGGGTTTTTTGTTTAGGGAGAACACACTGTGGAACTCAAACTCCGGGTATGCACTGAACTTCGGCAAAGGCACCTCGCTGTTGGTCACACCCCGTGAGTTCTTGTGGTTTACTAATTGTCCTTTCTGGAAAGAAATCCAATGGGACCTGTTGAAACACAGCTGAATTTAATTGCTTTGCTTAGCATGCAGTTGTTAACTATGTCTGATGTGTGAGCAAGATATGAATACATGTTTCCCTGGAGGCTGGATTTGGTTATCAGGTCTCGGGGCAGTTTGATAAATTGTACTAATGCTGCAATCACTGTTTTTCAAAGGTCCACAAAGCACGTTGCGGCTTTGGGAAAGGCAGAGATAAGAAACAAAGCTTTGTGATAGAGACAGAAACAAGCCCATGAAAAGGGAAGCTACCAAAGCAATGGCATAGCCAAGGAAGTGTGTCCTCAACAGATAAGAGGCAAGAACCCTGTTGAGTTGATGCTTGTGTCATCTGGTAGAATTAAAAAATAAGGCGAGTGAGCTGGGCGCAGTGGCTCACGCCTGTAATTCTAACACTTTGGGAGGCTGAGGCGGGTGGATAGCTTGAGGTCAAGAGTTTGAGACCAGCCTGACCAACATGATGAAACCCCATCTCTACTAAAAATACAAAAATTAGCTGGGTGTGGTGGTGGGCACCTGTAATTCCAGCTACTTGGGAAGCTAAGGCGGGAGAATCGCTTGAACCCAGGAGGCAGGGATTGCAGTGAGCTGAGATCGTGTCACTGCACTCCAGCCTGGGTGATAGAGCGAGACTCTGTCTCAAAAACAAAAGGAAAGAAAAACAGAAAAATAAGGCGAGTGGACTGAGGACTCAAGTGAAGAGAGGGGCAGCAGGAGTTCCAAGCTTGGCATGGCTTTCTTCCTCTAGGAGAATAGCAGAACAATGTAACTTTTTCTAGAGAGAGAACAGAACCCTTGAAGTATCACATGGATGGGCTTGCTTGTTTGGATAGCCCCCTTCCTCACCGCAGGTCCCCACATGGACTTCACCCCCTTACCTAGGCTGGCCAAACCAACCCTATGGGAGAGGCAGAGAATCCCAGGACTAGGGAGGGCCTCCCCACATCCACTAGATTATCTGTAATAAAACAGAATATTCATCCGAGTTGTGAAGCTGTCAGGGAGCAGGTAATCGTGATGGATTATAAAAAGCAATATTGAAAATTGTACAAGCTATCTCCACACCTGGAGAATTCAGTGGGTTTTTTGGTTGTTATTGGGGTTTTTTTCTGTTAGAATTACAGAAACAGGGGTGCTTTCCTGCAGGCACCCTATTTGCAAAAATGTCTGCCATCTCACATTTCAATAGTATTTCATCAACAGTTCTCTGCACATGAACCAGCTGTGACAATAAGGTAATGTGGCTGATTTGTTAACAAATCGAGTTCACACATTTCAATGAGTGGCCCAGTCAAAGCACTCGGCTTGAAGCATCCAACACTGTCCATTGCTTGCCCCCTCACTGAAACCACCCTCAAAGGTCAAAACACTTTCTTTTTGTAGCATCCATGATGGCTGTATCTTTTAAAGGTGGATTTTACTTTTATTGATAATCAAAATCCTTTCAGAACCAAGACTATTAAATTTAGGAGGGAATCGACTAGTTACTGATACTGTTTTGGATCCAAAAATAGATGTGACTATAAAATAATGTCATAGGTTTGTTTATGTGGCTCATAAACTGGCTCTCAGGGGGAATCCTAGATGGAATATTTCAGAGGGTTCAACAGTCCTTTGGATATTTAAGTCCTCACATGTTCGCTAAATCAGCCTCTTTAATTAATAAACACGCATAAAGATAGCATGAGATTGAAGAACTTTTGCAAACTCAGACCCAATAGAAGCAGTGAAGACTTTCTCTATAAATTAAGATATAATCCCAAATAAATTACTTTTAGAAAAATATGAGGTCAAGGCCTTTCAATGGGGAAAGTGCATGTAATGCCGTATTTATTCATGGAGAGTAAAGCTGCTTCCATAAATGGTAACATTGTGTTGGTTTATGTAGAGACTCATAACACTGTGACTACCACAGGAAACTACAAATACATCTTTGGAACAGGCACCAGGCTGAATGTTTTAGCAAGTGAGTATTACAGACAAGACAGGCTTTATTTTAAATGTTGTTGGTGTTCATGTTTGAGGGACAAGGGAAGGTAGGACAAGGGAAGTACCCGTGTAAACTGTGCAAGCTAAATTCACTGCTATCTGAAGTGGCAATTCTGGGTCCCTCTATTCTGGACAGGAGGGGTGAAGGAGAGCTCTGAGGCTTACCGTGATGGACTTGCTGCCAATTTCATAAGAATTGTATCCATCACTAGAAATATGTTTATGACTTGAAGGTCTCGAGAAACTCCTGTAAACACAACAGGAGTTCTGTGTTCTTTATTCCCTTCTTTTAAAACTATATTCTCACTTTACATTTTTTACTCATTTTTCTGCCTCTTTTTATGCCCCTCTCCTCTGTGCAACTCAATGCTTCATCTGGGCATTCATGTTTTGAGAAATCATCTCAAGGGGAAATCATGTCCAGATCCTAGCATGTCACTCAAAGCTCTCTAAAATCTGGGCCCTTTCTGTTCTCCAAATTTATTTCCAGCGATTCCCTTTCATGAATGCTCTGCTCCAGGAAAACTAGGCATCTGCCTCCCTTGAATATTTACACATGCCCACACCTGTACCCTGTGTCCACACATCAGACATCCTGGCCCCACCACCTAAAACAGGCTTGCACAGGTGACAAAATTTGGTTTCACCGTCTCTCAGCCTTGAAACTCAGCATAGGCATTACCAGATTTAGTTTCATAGGAATGGTGTGAAAAATTATATCATTTTTTAATTAAGCAGGCCAAGGTAAAAGATCCATCAGACAAAGAAGCAAAGTAGGAAGGAGAGAGACAGCTTTTGTAATGGGTTTGGAAAGGAGAGATCTGTCCCCTGAAGTAACACTAACATAATCTAAGTAGGAGATTTACAGGCTGCATGTTTGTTGGTTTCCCTTTGGAGTGCTCCATCCCTAATGCCAGTTGTTAAGCCCCTGGTCCTCAATGTGGCCGGGGGTGAGGAAGTGGGAGGAGACCATGCTGGCCACTCAGTGGTGGTGTCCATGGAGTTTCGGGCTCAGACTTTCGGGCTCAGACTTTCTGTGAGGTACCTCAAAATTGAGAGAAGCTCAAAAGGATCATGCAGGAAAAATGGGAGAAGCCACCTTCTTAGTCATGAGAGGATTCTTTCTGATTAGTCCTTGAGCTGTGTTGTGTCCTGGGGAAGGGATGGTGAGTGGAAAAGTCTCTCCTAGGACAAGGATAGGCAGTGGTGAAAAGTCCTTTTCCTGGTGACTAGCAAAGCAGGGGATGAAAAGATCTGGAGTTGGAGTCCAGGGTGGATTCCAGGGCAGACAATTGCATAGAACTGTCTTGAGTTGTGTGAATTGAAAAGGTTGGGCAGCCCTTCAGATGTTCCTGAGCTGACTTTGGTCAGAGGTGCCTGGCTCGAGCACCCGGAAGGTGTGATTAGCACGCCAACCCCTCCTGCCTGGTAGACCGTGACAGCTTCCCTCAATCCCTCCCACTGTGACAACAGTCTCTCTGACTGCTTTTGCTTTGGTGCTGTGGACATAAACTGTCCCTACTATGTCCAAGTGAGGTATATAATTTTCAGAACCCTGGAGAATTATTATCTAAAACAACAGTGGATATGCTAGGATTTTGGCATTCAGTATTCTGGGCCTGTGCAGGAAAACTCTTTCTTTAGAACATGTAGAAAGACTATCCTTTATTTATCCAGCATGGAAACAGTCCTGAAATCCAAACTGATACTGGGATCCTGTGCCAGGTTATTACTGTGACAATTACTTAATATTCTCTGTGCTCATAATATCGCTCCTTCCAGAAGATCTTTAGGGAAAACTTAGTTCAGTTTCTAGGAGGTTTTTGCTCAGCTGAAGATCACTGTGTGAATAATAATGCAGGCAACGTGCTCACATTTGGAGGGGGAACAAGGT
The DNA here is from genome assembly GCF_024542745.1 of Macaca thibetana thibetana. Classification (NCBI taxonomy): domain Eukaryota; kingdom Metazoa; phylum Chordata; class Mammalia; order Primates; family Cercopithecidae; genus Macaca; species Macaca thibetana. The sequence continues at coordinate 85,338,433 of NC_065584.1, read as the reverse complement.
TAATGGTCAAACCCCGTGAGTATCTCTGCTGAATCCATAATGAATGCACTAATTTCAAAAGGAAGCCATAGCACTGAGCTGTTTTCTGTTTTCTCTACTTAATTTTTTTATATTCATTCTAATGGTTACATGTTATCAATACATGGCATATGTATAAGTGAAAATGGACATACATATAACTACCTGGCATGGGAACAAATGTGCTGGAGAAAAACATGATTTCTTGTCCTTTTTGTCTTAACCATTTGGGTCAGAAAGTCTGACTGAGTAGAACATGGGCTGGGTGAGCACTGCAGTGGGGGAATCCTTCTCCAGCGGCTTTGTCAGGATTATGCTCCTTGCTGGCCTGGTCAGAAGGCAGCTTTGTCAGGAGGTGGAGGGATGAACTAGTTAACCTCAGAAGAGCCTTTCCACCCTGACCATGCTGTGAATAGACCGCCATAATAAACAGTCTTTTCCGCTGCCTCTGGCCAGGGTCCCAGCTGGAGGAGAACGCCGGCCAGATTTGGGGATTGAAAGGGATTTCCTGATACACATTGGCCTGGTCGGTTTTGGTAAAGCTTTCTATGACTGTGTAATGCTGGCAACAACCGTAAGCTGATTTGGGGATTGGGAACAAGCCTGGCAGTAAATCCAAGTGAGTCTTCATGTTAACTCTGTCAAACCTGTCTGTGCAGTTTGAAATATCTCAGAAATTGCCTCCTTCTTTTTAGCCCTGATGTTTAAAATACCTAGTTATGGCTAGTGTTTTCTTCCTGTCCACCAAAGCTGAACCCTTGCCTACCCCTCAATCAAAATAACTAGGTAGAGGGATCCAGATGAGCAGGGTAGGAAGGCCATTGGAGTGTTCGGCTGTTTTCTTAGAGATCAAACATATTCGTGCATTCCAAAAGAGCCTGTCTGGGAGCACTGAATGTTACAGAAGGTGAGAGTGTGTAGCACATTTCATGGCCGCTTTAGTCTGCACTGTGCCAGCCTCACCGTGGGCCATTGGTAAATACTGCCGCTTTCCAGCCAAAGACAGGTCAAGTGCTGGGAACTCTCAGGACTCACAGTCATGCTCGTGACCATGCTAGAGCACATCGCCCCAGTGTGGATTATCCAGAATGACTCAAACTTGCCATGTAACTCCTGCACCTCTCAGTTCTCTTTGGCTTAGAACCTCATTGTGGATGTGCTAGAGGTAACAGGAAAGGAACTGATTTCATCCTAATTCTGGCCTCTTCTGAGAAGTTATTCTCTGCAAGAGTCTTCAGGAGCATCTTACAGACCACCTACACTGTTCAGAATTTTGTTCCACACACCAAATTGTGTTCCCAGCAGTGTCTGCCGTGGCTTTGACGGAGGCCAGGTCCTGAGTCAGTTTTGGAGCTCCAGGCTTGGCAAAGCTGGATAAGGGCAAGGGGAGTTGTCCACAGAGCCAAAGGGCTTCAGGAAACACATCTTGGATACAGACATTAATGAATTTCTAAATGGGTTTCTATGTGCTAACCTGATAAGATTCTCTGGGGAGAAGGTCATCCTTACCTTTGCAGCTCTAAATATAAGACACATGCAGGAAAAAAAAAAAAAAAAAGAATGGGAAATGTCTGTTACAGTGCCAAAATGAAGATAATGGGTATAAATATTGGATTTGTTTTAATATTAAGTTTATGAAATGTAAGTCTTTCAGAAGAACTATCTCAGGATATATTTATTAGGTCAATGCACTATCTTATCAATGTGACTAGTATACACCCTTCAAAGGAGAACCCAAAATGGCAGGCAGGGGAGAGTGGCTAATGAAAGGTATGGCATAGAGGTTAAGAATATGAATTTTAGAATCAAACTGTTCAGACAAATCCTAACTCTGCAGGTTACTTAATCTCTTTATGCCTCATTCTTCTCATCTGTAAAATGGGGATGGTAATAGTACCTAGCTCACTGAGATGTGATGAGATTTAAAGAGCTAATACCTGTAAATGGACCTTGCATAGTGGCAGGCCGATAGAAAGTTTTCAGTTAACATGTTTTTATTGCTACTACGTCAGGTTGCTGGAGGGAAGGGAGAAAAATGGAAATGATCCCCATTGATAGTTTTTGTAAAGTACAGCATTAGAGTGTGCCTCTAGCAACACAGGCAAACTGATCTTTGGACAAGGGACAACTTTACAAGTACAACCAGGTAGGTCTGGATGTTTCCAAGTGAACTGCAGTTATCCACTCTGTTCCTTTTTTGTTTAATCTTCTCTGTCTCAACTTCTAACCAAAGACTCTTACTCTTAGGTTATATTTTCCTTTTAAAGTAAGTAGAATGTGTATAAAGTCTGGTTAATAGGGTCTTTTCTAACTCACTTGGTTTCAGCTAGAGGCAAAAAGAGGGGTGTATTGGATCTGGAATTCCTAGGTTAAGGCTGAAAGGATGTCAGTTTGGCTGACTTGGAAGAAATAAAAACATCAAATGTGAGTGGTTCACACAAAAGACGGTGATTTTTCATAATAATATGCTAAAGTAGAATCCACCCTTGTGACCACCAGAATTATTCAAGTTCTGTCTTCCAAGGAGAAAACGGGCAGCATGGAAATGGTATGTTTTTGTTTAGGGGAAGAAAATGGGGAGAGAGAGAGAAAGGGGACTATTCGTTGTTTGGATTGTTAAGAAACATGGAAGACAGCACTTCTCGTTGGAAGGTTTTTCAAAGGTTATCACCAAGCAGAATTCCAAATGTGTGTAACATACCCCTGGCAAACTTTACAGAAGAAGAAAGCTGGGAGCAGTGGCTCTCACCTGTAATCTCAGCATTTTGGAAGGCTGAGGCAGGAGAATCACTTGAGGCCAGGAGTTCAAGACTACCCTGGGCAACACAGTGAGACCCCCATCTCTACAATAAATAAATAAATAAAATTTTAAAAAAATAGCCAGGCATGGTGGCATGCGTCTGTCATCCTAGCTACTGAAGAGGTTGAGGCAGGAGGATCACTCGTGCCCAGGAGGTCAAGGGTACAGTTAGCCAAGATCACACCACTGCACTCGAGCCTGGACAACCAAGTAAGATCCTGTCTCTAAAAATAGATATTTAAAAATATAAAATAAATAAGTTAAACAAGGAGGAAGGAGAGGAAGAAAATTTAGCTTAGTAGGAAAGTGTTTTTGTACTGGGCAGAAACACTGTGTCAAACTGGGGTAAACAACCTCTTCTTTGGGACTGGAACAAGACTCACCGTTCTTCCCTGTAAGTCCTTACCACTTCACAAAAAAGCTCTTTGTCTGTAATGACGAGTTCTCACATCCCAGACACCTAATGAATTTCTAAATGAGCTTCCATGTGTTAACCTGATAAAACTCTCTAGGGAGAAGGTCACCCTTACCTTTGCGGCTCAAAATGTAAGACGTGTTGTAAGAAAAATTGGGAACTGTTAATTGCAGTGCCAAAATGAAGACAGTGGTTACAAATATTGGGCTAGTTTTAATGTTAGGTTTATAAAATATAAGCCTTTCTGAAGAACCATCTCAGGGTACATTTATTAGTTTGTGTCTATACAGCCCAATTGTCCAGTTACTTTGATTAATGTTGGTAGCTGATCCAGATATTTAGGGACTTCCTTGAGAAAACTTCTTTGTGCTCAAAATTGCATGAATTGAATGTCACATTACCTAAATAATTGCCAAATCTGTTTTACTTTGTGCTGTATAGACTCAGCCTAATAAAAACAAATGCTGTTGTGCCTTTTCCCAGTCTGTCCCCTCTCCACACAGAAAGTTTCCCTTCTACTAAACGGCATCTCTTCCCACAAAGAAAAGGTACCCAGCAAGCCATCCGACTTATTGCTGCTGCTATTTTGCATTTATATGACTCCTTTCCTTAGAAGAGATTAAGACACTTTATACGACTTATTAGCTAAACAGATTGACAGCCTAATTAGGAAGAGAGAAACAGATTCTGAGTATCTTTTTGTGGCTGCTGTTCCTACCCCCTCGTGTGGAACATTTGGTCAGATGGCTCTTTGAGACAGAAATAAGACAGGGACGTGGTCTCTGTTTGTGGTGTGGGGCGTCTCAGCTGCACCTAAGAGGTTGTCACAGGAGGTAGAACAGTACTAAATAGGTCAGGGCAACTGACACAGCCAGGAAAATTTCTTTCCCCTAGAACTTGTGTGTGCTCACCAAGCAGAGTGTGACTAATTTTGACATTCGTTGTTACTGTGTGTCTACCCTTCCTGCCTTGTTTTTCAGACCCTTCCTTTCTAGATCCTACTCCTTCCATCTCCAACTCCTGTATGCAAATCCCTGCTCTCTCCTTTGAATTCCTGACTGCTATGCCCATGCCCAGCACTGGCACCCCCACGCACACTGCTGCCTGCCTCTGTAACCATCAGCTGTATTTTTGAGGAGTTTCCTAGCTCCTTGAGTGATCCTCAAATGGCCCAGGGCCCTGAGGGAATCTTTCCTGAGGGTTGGCCCCAGCAGAGCCCCTGCAGAAGTGGAGGTGGCCACCAAGGGACACAGACTGCCTGCATGAAGGCTGGAGCTGGGCCCAGGATAAGGAAAAGCCTCAGGAAGGAAGGGGCCGACACAAAATAAGGAATACCATGGCGTCCATGATATGCGTGTCTGACTCTTCTCTCATGCCTGAGAAGCTTTAACTTCCACCTTGGGACACAAAACATGTGGTTATGAAGAGATGACAATGTTTTTGTAAAAGAATGAGCCATTGTGGATAGGCTTTGGGAATGTGTTGCATTTCGGGTCTGGCACTCAAGTGATTGTTTTACCACGTAAGTATATCTTTTCTCATTTCTGTGGGCTATCATGTCTGTAAATCATATAGAACAGTTCTTCACACACACACACACACACACACACACACACACATTTTGCAGTCACTGATGAGAAACAGTCTCTGGGTCTACCTACACAGCCAGTTTTACCACTAAGATGGTCAAATTCATTTTTTAAAATAAATTTGATTGGTTCCACTTAATGCTGCCAACAGCCAAGGGCATTAGCATGTCGTGGGAACCTAATCTATGCTCACTCACTGCTGTGGGAGGACAATCATTTCTTCTCCTCCCCTGGCAGTCAGACTTCAGAATCCAGCTGACCTTTTCCATGCCTGTCTCTTCTGGCAGATTAAGTGGTTATTTCCACTAACTTTCTTGTGGAAAAACACACAAGACAGATATATTCTCCTTCAGTTTTTACTAAGAAAGCTTTGTGGTTATTATTTCGACAATAAACTTCAGCTAGCATAGTCCCTGCTATTCATGTTAATAATATCCTGACTTGAACCATCATATTTTCCCCACATTATTCACAATGCATTTCAATTCTGCAACCCACTGCACCATCCTCGGCCCTTTTATCTTCACAACGTTCTCTAATAAGGTAAACAGGGTCATACATCATCAAACATATGTCACAGACAGAAAAGCTAACACATAGACAAGTTAAATAATTTAAGTCAAACCAAAAGAAATCATACCTGGGATTAGAGCTTGAGATTCCCTATCTTCTTACAGTGAACTGTCTTAAGCTATCCCTTAATTCATTGAAAACATAATAAGCACAGGCCATAGGCATTTTCAGAAGATGAAACTTGACTGAAACTAAACCTGACTGTTTGATTGCTTTGGTGTTTTAAATGTATCCCCAAATCTTCTTTGCTATTGATAGTCATTTGGTGCCAGTGACAGGGAAGAGCAGAGGGGCTTAGGAGGTTTTTGTAGATCTCAGTATCACTGTGTCTTATAACGCCAACAAGCTCATCTTTGGGACTGGGACCAGATTACAAGTCTTTCCAAGTAAGTACTAGAAACCAAGGAGCCATTTTGAAAAGGTGTTTTGTTTTTCTGTTTTTCTTTTCTTCTTCTTTTTTTTTTTTTTTTTTTTTTTTTTTTTGAACGAAGTTTCTCTCTCTGTTGCCCAGGCTGGAGTGCAGTGGCGCGATCTCGGCTCACTGCAATCTCCATCTCCCGGATTCGAGCGATTCTCCTGTCTCAGTCTCCCAAGTAGCTGGGATTACAGACACCCGCCACCACGCCTGGTTAATTTTTGTATTTTTAGTAGAGACGGGTTTTCACCACGTTGACCAGGCAGGTCTTGAACTCCTGACCTCAGGTGATCTGCCCACCTCGGCCTCCCAAAGATTACAGGCGTGAGCCACAGCACCCAGCCTGAAAAGGTGTTTTCTATAAACAGGCACGTTCTCACAGCACTGCAGGTCACCCTTCCCAACTCTGAGCTCTGTAGGGGCCTTTAACACCTATAGCTGCAGAACCCTCTTTAAACCAATTAATCTATTCGTGAACAATTTAACTTATATGTGAACACCATGGTGCTGACTAAAATCTTAGCAGCAGTGAAAAGAAGGCACTAGAGCGTCAGATGCATTATGACTCTAAACAAATGATCTGTTTCCCTCTTTTGCATTTTTATTTAAAATATCAGGGAAGGTGAAGCAAGTTCAACTTCTCCAATTTGAAAACTGTTTCTGAATTATGCTTCCCTTGTATGCAGAGAGACCTAGATTGACTTTGGATGTTTGGTCATTCGATTTCATCACCTGTGTCTGGAATCTATAATGGGCAAGGGAATCAAATGTAATTAAATGAGCAAATAATCTTCAATAGCCAATATTCCTCCGTCGTTTCATTGTTTTATGTGCTTTGCTCTAGACTTTTTATCTGGGCTTTATCTCTAATAGGATCCCCGGAAGGACAGTGAAGGTTTTTGTTAAGGTTTTTGTGTCTGTGTGGATAGCAACTATCAGTTAATCTGGGGCGCTGGGACCAAGCTAATTATAAAGCCAGGTAAGTCTCAGAGATGTGACTGTAAGGGAAAGGAGATGCTAGTTGAATAATGCACAAAATATAGCATGCAGATTATATTTTTAAGAACAATTCAGCCTGCTGAAGACAATGCACTCGACCCAAATGGGGTCTCCACTCCCAGTGAGAAGCAATGTCAGCCACCAACTCTTTTGTTTGGGATAGTAGCTTCTGGAATGAATAATGCTTAAGTAGCCCTCTAAGAGAGCAGAGCTGGGTTGTTAGGGAATATCTAATTCCCTCTGATATGGTTAAAACTCTTTCCCAAGGACAGAACCAGCTTCATTCCATTGGAAGACCAAATTCAGAGAAAAAGGAAAGGGTCATAGCCAAAGATGGTGAAATTTTCAAAGGTGAAAAATAGCAAGTCTGCAGCTCTCCTGACATCCTTGCCTCAGGCTGCTGTCCCACGTGGAGAGCAGATGCCTGCAAAGCTCTTGGTCACTGCTGGAGTCACTCAGGGTTCTGGGCTTTGGGATGTAACTTAAATGACAGTGTCAGGGCATGTCAGGGGAATATGAAGGCTGCAGCAATGCCTGCAAGTCAGCTTTTGCTGCACTGGGACTGAGATGTTCTAAGTCTGGAAAGACGCAAAGCTGTCCTCACCCCATCCTGCTGTGCCCCTCCTTGAGAGTTAGTGTAAGGCTCTGAAGGACTGTGTGAATTATGGCGGTAGTGGAAACAAGCTCATCTTTGGAACTGGCACTCTGCTTGCTGTTCAGCCAAGTAAGTAGTGGCGTGTGTCAGGTGGATTCTGTGTCCACTGCAAGTGGGAAGCGACAGCCACCCTTTGGTGGAAAGAAGGTCTGAAGGTTGACTTTGTTCACTGCTGTCATCTCTTATCTGCTGTGATATAGCAGGCTGTCAAAATTTCCCTTTCTCCTGAATGGCACACCACAGTCAGGGAAGGGGAAACATGCTAATTTTATGATAAACCTCAGGGGAGAAAAAGACTACTGTGGGAAAATTTAGTTGAGAAAATCGAATTGTTCTCTACTAAATGCTGCAGGTTTTATGCTTCTGTGAACCCAATTTCCCAGTCATTCGTTGAACCTGAACATACCTTTACCTGGGCAAATGCAGCCTCTGCTAACCTATTTATACAATTTTGTGTCTGCTGGTCCAAACGCCTTCTTCTATAGGCCATGTTTTGTTTTTCTTCCAAAAGAGACTCCAGAGCCATCCTTGGGAAGAGTGCTGAGAAGTCAGGCAAGTCTAACTTCTAGGGGTTGGGTAGGGGAAAGAGAAGGCTAAGGGTAACTTAGCTCAGTATTAGAACTGTGATCCACGTATGTCACTCTATTTCCTACGTTTGCTTCCCTTTTGTTTTCTCTAGAATAAGTTCTTTATGTTTACTTTGGACACCCACTGCTCCCAGGATGAAAGGAGAGAAATGAGATCAGTTTTGAACGCTTCCTCTTGAAATGTAAAGAATCAGCCAGTTACTGTGATGTTGGGGACTTCTTCTCTCTCCAAGCTTAAATTTCTATTACGTAAACCTTACTTTTAACCAAGAAAGTCAGTGACGTGGTATCGCTGTCTGCGATGATCACCCCTCTCTCTTTTCTCCAGATACTCCACGTATACTAAAACTCAGCCAATGCTCAACTTCGTGATAAAGGAACTGTTGTGTGTCTTTATCTCTGCCTTTAGGATGCAATCTTTTTTATAATAGAAAATATTCTCTTCTCCCATTTATTTCATGCCTAGACTCTCTACCCCTTCCTGGCTGAAACAGCATATGGGTCCATGGTGGAACTTCTTTGGGGAGAAAAAAAATAGGACTGTTTAACTTTTGCCATTCTTCCCTCATGAAACGTTTTTTAGGCTATCAAATAAGCACTATTACTCATTAAGAAGGCTTTGAAATAACTTGATCACTGAGTCTGGAGGTGAGCTGGGATGGCTCTGTAGCTGGAAAATATCCCTGTGGGTGTAGGAATGTATTATCCCTTCAAATTTGTGTGTCTAGGGCTGAGCTCACACATATGACAGCAAGAGTTGTTAACAAACTAGATTCAGCTTTGGCAGTTTTATGCCTAGAAATGCAAAAGAATTTTAAAAACTCATAAGTTTGGTATTTTTAAAAGAGAAATGGTTTGCTTTATGTTGTAGAACCAATTTTTCTTCCTATCATAAAAGGCCAATTTCCAGAAACACAGCAAAAGCAAAAAAAAAAAAAAAAAAAAAAAAAAAAACAAGGAGAGTCTAACTGCCCCCTCACCACAATGCTGTGCGTTTGGAAGGGTTTTCCCAGGGGTTTCAGTAAAGGCAGGAAGCGCTGTGGAAATAACAATGCCAGAGTCATCTTTGGAGATGGAACTCAGCTGGTGGTGAAGCCCAGTAAGTGGCCATGTTTTATTGATATTTGACCAAACAAATAAATCCTGTGAAGTTAGTGGAGATTTAATTTAATATGTAAACAAGTGTCCTTCTTGAAAAATGACTTTTGCAAATACATGAAACATTCGTAATTATTGAGACTAGAGCAATAATGATAAATAAAGGCAAAATGAGACCATCCCAAATCCCCTTTAACATGGTGGCTTAGCCGTCTTTCTTCTAGAGAGATATGGGGCTATGAGCTATTTACAGCCGCGGTGTCTGTTAAACTGGGTTCTGCAATGATTTGTGTGTATACTTTGATTTTAGCCACAGAACTTGTTTTCCATTCTATTAAAAATGAGACTCTATCTCATTTTAAATGCTACTAATATTTATAAGTTACCTTCTTTGTCTCTTGTGCCTGCATATATATTCATTTCAAAAAGATCTAATAAGAAACCCAAACATTGTCGCATTTTGACAAATGTCCACATTTAGTCCCATAATGTCAAATTTCACTAAAAACACAGCCTGACTATTCAAATGCAGTGGAAGAAGAAAACGATTCAGAAATAAATTGACAATCTCAGGTGGCTTTATAGATACCTAAAAGGAAATTCAGAGTGAAATAAAATGGCAGGTATGATAGCATGATTTTTGTTTAATGATCAATTGCTCCATGGGGAATAGAACTTTTTAAATCTACCTCCTTAAAAAGGAGGGAAATAGGCATTCAGGAGCCTGGCATGCCCGAGTGTGCTCCTGGGGTGTCCGTTTCTCCACATTGCCATTTTGGAGACAACAGGACCCATCCAAATGTCCAACCAAAAAAATAATATTAAGAGGCTGGTGTCACCACATTGACTATTATTAAACTCTACAGCAGGTTATAATTAAGATTATGGAATGACTAACCCAAGGAGCTTTAAAATAGGATAGCCTAGTTTTAAATGGTTCCGCCTTGGGAAATGCTGGAAGACAAGGAAATGAGATAGGTGACTCCACAGGTTTGTTTTAGATATAGTGAACGTATCCATCCCATGTTAATTTATTTTTTAACGACTATGATAAAGAGCATCTTTGGGGTCAGGTAGACCATGAGGAAGAGAAAATGGGACTTGGTTCTTTAAGTGTCAAACAAGGATCCAGCCAGGGTTGATGGCAATGGCATAAGGCTTCCATCTCTTGGTGGTGAGAGACCACATCCATGGACTGTATAAGGAGAACATTTCCTAAAAGATGGGGATCCCTCTGGGCTAAAATGAATGAAACTCATGACCTCCAGCTAGGGCAGGGCTATAGTGAGTACAGCAAACATAAGGCAAGGGATCCTCAGAATTTGGTGACATGGCAAATTCTAGAACTTAAGGCGTAGAGCCAGGGTGAAGGGAGGGCTCTGTAATGCAGTTCCTTCTCAGGTGGAAATCCAGATATGTGCCCTAAGTGACCCATTCCTGCCCCATTTTTGTTTGGGCTCTGAAAAGTGGATTCCTAGCTCAGTGGCTGTCTGCCAGGTATTTTTTGCCTGCAGTAACAGAATTATGTTTGATATTGGAAAGGAGTTTGTTGAATTGTTGCTTTTATAATTCACTGTCAGTGTCAAATGAGGTCATTCAATTTCCTCCCGCACATTTGCAATAAGCAGCATAAAATTCAAGCAGAACAACTAGAAGACACAAAGAAAGATGGTTGAGCCGATAATGAGGCCTGTTTATTACAGGAGAAGGAACAATATAGGAATCTGTTAAGTCCCATGAAGGTGAAATATCCATCAGAAAATATGTAGCTTTCCCCCAAAAAAAGTCACTAGGAGTTTTTGTTACGGTCCCAATCACAGTGTGAACAGAGATGACAAAATCATCTTTGGAAAAGGGACACGACTTCATATTCTCCCCAGTAAGTGCCATTTATGTGATTTTCTGATATTGACTCCCACTGAGTTTAAACTGTTTTGAGTGTTGAGTGGGAAAGTTTCTAAGACTTGTGGGTGACCTCTAGGTCCTGGGCTGTTCTCTTGCAGAGGCCCAGTCCTCAGCCTTTCCACAGCTGAGCCAAATACCAAATTCTCCCCTCCAGGACTGGAAAAGTTGCTACCAGTCTTCTGCTACCCAAATATAAATTATCTTTTTCATTGTTTATTAAGAAGAGTAAAAGAATCATGACACTTTGTCCAGAACTTATTTTCCAGTCTTTCCCCAGGCTTGTCCCCAGTAACCTTTGTTTGGACACATTGTTAAGCCCAGTGTGATTTTTGGCTCCAACTAAATTGATTTTGGAAATGACTCCAACATACCTATGACCCCTCTCCTTCCACCCTCCATAAAAGATACATTTTTCTTTAATTGGCCTCTGCTGAGATTCCTGGCTTTGATACCCCATGATCTCTCATTTCCCTTGTTCCAGGGATAAGTGAGAGATGACTTTCCAAAGAGCTACTTTCATGTTAAAGACAACAAAGATAGTATGCCAGCCAAGAGCAACATCTTGCATTGAGCCTTCTCACTCTGTGCCATTTTCCAAATCTTTTTCTTTATTTAGGATAAGTGACCACTCCTTTTTATTTCTAGTGCGGCAAAGAGTACATCATGATGTCAGAAACAGGGATTTCCTTTGGAATATCTTTCACAGGCTAACAATAAGCTAGAAGTCTGCAAGCAGTTCAGAAATGCATCTCCGGGTTACAACTCCATGTATGGAAGCTCATCAGCAGGGTAGACAGGCAAAGCAGAAACATTTTGATTATGTCATTCTTCATAGAGATTCGGGGAGAAGTGGGCAAATATATGCTAAGGAAAAACAAAAACTATGGTTAAGTGGGGAGATTTCTAGATGATTCTAACAGGGAAGAGGACCAACAAGAGGAAACTTCCGGGAAAACCACCAAGACCGGGCATTCAGGGTTTTTGTTATGGAGGAAATCACTGTGGGAATTCAGGAAACAGAGCTCTTGTCTTTGGAAAGGGCACAAGACTTTCTGTGATTCCAAGTAAGTGTTTCCAGCCATCCCTGATTTTGATTGGCAATGGCTTCTTCCCTTGAATTATTTTTCAGTGTACCTAGAATGCTTTTGTCCCCAAGAAAGGTTTGGAAGGAGCTGGGCCATTAGCGTTGAGTAGGAAGATGAACAGGTTACTCTGTTATAATTCAAAAGTCAATTGGACAGTCATGAGCACACACAGAACTGGGCCCTGCACTGCACCCTGGCCTTGTTGCCTCCAGCTTGTTCTGAGCATACATCCTGACCCAGTTCCCTCCTCTGATCCCAGGAGTCCAAAACCCTGGGCAGAGAACCAGACTCTTTAGCCTGGGGAAAGCACAGGAAGGCTTGTCTGAGATCCAAAAGCCATTTTTAAATACATTGCAGGTTTCTATTTAATGTTATTATTAATTTTGATTGGCCCAAATAATACCTTAAAATTTCTCATTGTAAACCATTCAAATTACAGATAAAGGCCGGGTGTGGTGGCTCACGCCTCTAATCCCAGCACTGTGGGAGGCCGAAGTGGGCAGATCACCTGAGGTCAGGAGTTTGAGACCAGCCCGGCCAACTTGGTGAAACCCCGTCTCTACTAAAAGTACAGAAAGTAGCCAGGTGGTAACGGGCACCTGTAATCCCAGCTACTCAGGAGGCTGAGGCAGGAGAATCACTTGAACCCGGGGGGCACAGGTTGCAGTGAGCTGAGATTGTGGATTGCACTCCAGTCTGGGTGACAGAGTGAGATTCTGTCTCAAAAAAAAAAAAAAAAAAAAAAAAAAAAAAATTACAGATAAAGCCAGCATTCACCTTGGCCCCTTCCTTCAGTATCAGTTTCCTCCTCCCCAAAAGTGACCACTGAGACCAGCTTGGTGTGTTGTGATGAGTTTCCCTGTGGAATATGTTTGTGTGAAATCCCATCTTCAACCAGGGAAGCTTGAGAGGGAAAGGGCTCGGACTGCGGTTTGCAGGATTTCAATTAGATATAAGGAACAGTTGCTTGGATGTAAGGGCTGTTGGCAATGGAAAGCTTTATAAAAACTAGGAGCTCTTAATAACTAGACAGGTCTTTGGTCAGACAACACACTGACTGAGGACAGAAGGATGGATTCGATGACCTCTGAAAGTCCAGCCAGGACTCTGGAGGACTCTGAGGAATGGTCCATTCCATAGCCTGCCTCTGTAATGCCCTTCTCTCTTGCCTATTGTCTGGTTGTTGTTACAGTCTGAACTTTTGTCAGAGCTGCTCCTATGCTGTGAGTGGTCTGATTTTCTCAGCATCTCTGGGGTTTTTGCAAAGAAAGGAAACTCTGTGCATACTCTGGGGCTGGGAGTTACCAACTCACTTTCGGGAAGGGGACCAAACTCTCCGTCATACCAAGTAAGTTCTTCTTTCTGGCTAATTATTCTTCCCAAGAAGCCTGTCTTCCATCATGCGGAAGCTGTCAAAACACAGGTGGTGTTTTCTTTGCTTGGTTTGTGTTGGGTGGTTAGTGATATCAGTTGGAAAACAAGGTTATTAATGCATATAGTCCCTGGGGCATTGTATTTGGACATTTAATATCCATGTAGTCTCTCCCTGTGAAAATATGTGAACCTCCGCGAAAAGAAAGGTCCAAGGAAAGTAGCAGGCAAAAGGCAGGAATTGGATGAAAATAGCCAAAGAGCCTGCAGGAATACAAACCAGGCAGGCTCCCAGGAGACAGAGCAGTAGTCACTTCGAGTGAATTTCCCAAGAGGTGCTCCTGCCAAGGCCCATTCCTTCAAGGAAAATTACGGCAAATAGAATTGGGCTGGGGAGTTGCTAGTTATTAGTATTCCTCCCACGTTCTAACCTAATTACAAGGAGGTTGTTTTGGCCATGGGCAGTCATCTCAGGTTTTGTTTTCCTGCTTTCCTCCCCCACCTCCACCTGTCTTTCTAGAGGCCTGAGTCAAGGTTATTGCAATAGCACTAAACACTGTGTAACACCAATGCAGACAAATTAACCTTTGGGGATGGGACTACGCTCATTGTGAAGCCAAGTAAGTTGTGTTCTTCTTTGCCTAGGCCTTCAGGGGCAATCAATCAAATCATTAGTTTGAAAAAGACTTTAATCCTGTGCATCTGGTTGGGCTCTTTATTAATGTTCTTTCCCTGGGCCAAACAGTTGATTCTCTTCCCTGCTTTAAAATGAGATGTGAGTGCATGTATGCATGCAAGTGTGCACACACGCACGCCCACATGCAGACTCTTGCTCTAGCTCATGGTAAGGGCTTCTCAGGAGCATATACAACATGTTGAAAGAAATAGAGAAACAAATAATAATGAGCCAGTGAAGCTGTCAGGAAGGTTCTCCACCACCCCTGACCAGGCTTCCCAGCAGGATCTCTGGCCATATAGGATGTGCTCGCACTATATCGGATGGTCTAGGATGGGAAATGTCTCTCCGTAATTAATTCCAAAATTTGGCAACCTTTATTGCCAGAAAGTACTTCTCGTATCTAAGTTTGATCTCCCTGCTGCAATTTAAATATCTACTTGAAAAGAATCACTAGAACTCTGTACATCTGGATTGAGAATCAAGTAAAGTAAATGCCACAGACTATGAGGCTTAGCACTGAGCCCACCTCTGCAGCACCTCTGACGTGTCTTGGGTCCCCTCTGGACATTTTGAGCTTAAGTAATAATGGATTAAGCAGGATAGTATGAGCTTTGGAAACAGAAAAACCTGAATTCAAGTCCTTGCTCCACTACTTACCTAGCTGTGTGACCTTGAGCAAGTTACTTAATCTCTCTGAGCCTCAGTTTCCCCATCCACAAAATGAAGATAAAAATATTCCTACCTCTGCATAGGAATCCATCATTCTTAGCAAACTATCACAAGAACAGAAAACCAAACACCGCATGTTCTCACTCATAGGTGGGAACTGAACAATGAGATCACTCGGACTCAGGAAGGGGAACATCACACACTGGGGCCTATCATGGGGAGGGGGGGGAGGGGGGAGGGATTGCATTGGGAGTTATACCTGATGTAAATGACGAGTTGATGGGTGCAGCACAGCAACATGGCACAAGTATACATATGTAACAAACCTGCACGTTATGCACATGTACCCTACAACTTAAAGTATAATAATAATAAATAAATTAAAAAAAAAAAAAAAAAAAAAAAAAAAAAAAAAAAAAAAAAAAAAAAAAAAAAAAAAAAATATTCCTACCTCGTTAAGTCATTGTAAAGATGAAATAATACAGCTAAAGTATTTAGCATAGTGCTCAGAACATAGAAAAAGCTCATTAAACCCTCGCTATTAATAATAATGATAAACATCATCTCTAACCCACTGCAGAGCCTTTGTTTCGCCCCTCGGGCTCTTCTGTCAAGGCTCCGTTATGCATCAGGAGCAGAGCTGGAATGGGGGGGAGGGGGAAATGTCAGCCTATTCTATGAAATTCTTCACCTGGGATTTGAAAGTGGAAATAGAAAGAATCCTGACTAATTTAAATACAAAATCATCCAAGTGTCAGAGGCAGGGGAGAGGTTTCTGTAGAGAGCTGCATGGCTGGGACTCTCGAGGCTCCACACACACGCTTGGAGCAAGGATGCGGTTCACAGGAGGGCAGGGCAAGGGTTGCAGAACTGAAACCTTGTACTGCCCCATCACCAAAATGCCCCCAGCATGATTTCCTTTAAGGTGTCCCGAGCCCCTTCCCAAAAGACAGGCTCCCTGTGTGGAGGGGCAATGACAGAAGGAAGATGGAAACTTCATGGGAAAGGCGATCTATCCCAAGGTTGTCCTTCTACTCTTCGGGGTAGTGAAGCTCATGAGAAATATGGCTCCTGAAAATAGCCACTAAATGAAACTCTCCAACCTGGAGGTAGAGGATCAGTAAAGTCTGCAGAGACAAAATGAGGCAGTTTATTTCAAAGAAAAGAGGTTGAGGGCAAGGTGGGAGTTAAGTCACACATCTGAATTTGGGAAAGGAAGCATTAAACAGAAGATGGAGGAGCTCGGCTCTCCATCTCCACCAGGATTCAGACCACAGGACATGGCTAATACTGCAAGAAGGGAGTTAGGTTAGTGGTAAAACCTTTCTAATAGGTTTTTGAACAGTGAAAATTAGCTGTCAGGAGTAGTTGCCAGGGCACTTTCTCTAGAGGGTTTTTGAAAGGAGATAGACACCCTGCTAGCAGGGGTGATTGGAGTGCAGCCCTGCCTCGAGGCAGGAGGAGAAATGAGAGAACCTCTTTAAGCCTCTTTCCAGTCCCCGGAGCCTCTCTCCCTGAAAAAGACTCAGGCTCATTAATGCAGAGCTGCATCCTTCAGGACACAGGGGGTTGCTGGGTTAAGTTTGGAACCTTTGCCGGCTTGGTGGTTCCCAAACTCCCTTTGTTCTCATGGCCTGACAGACAAATGAGCTGGCCTTTTCACTTTAAAGCCAAAAACACAGGTTCTGAGTGCTGTGTTGTTTATGGTGTTGAGATCCCCAGGCTGGAGGGAGGAAGCTTTAGGGGGTTTTTGCTGAGCCCAGAAACACTGTGGGGATAACTATGGTCAGAATTTTATCTTCGGTCCCGGAACCAGATTGTCCGTGCTGCCTTGTAAGTACAGTTAAGTGGAGATAGAAAATGAGTCCAGTGCTCAATGTGGGGAGAAGCTGCAGGGCCTTGAGGCCGGGGGACCACTGTGACCTCAGCAGTGGTGATGGAGAAGGAGGTAAAAAAAGGAGTGAGAAACAGAACCATAAGGAAGATACAAAGAGGAAGGGTTCACTTTTTCAGGAAGGAAATCACAAGGTCGTGTGATGGTCACTGGAGGAAATGCACTCCATTGGAGGGTCCCTTCTTGGGGAGGCTTTGTGTTGGGGAAAGCTGAGCTGGTAGGATTTTGATGCTGAGATAATCACTGTGCAGAAGGACAAAGCTTCTCCTTTATCTTTGGGAAGGGGACAAGGCTGCTTGTCAAGCCAAGTAAGTGACATATAATTTACATTGTGTGCTGAATATTATTATCTCCAAGAGGAAAACCTGCCCTCTTTTCCACAGGTGCCTTCTTGGGTCAGATGGACATTAAAAGTGTTGAGCAGACCAAGGCTAGTACCTCATCACCTTCTTCATCCTTGAAGGAGCTTTAAGAGGTTGTGGTGGGGGAAGAAACCCACCAGGACCCCACCAATAAGCCCAGCCTTGGGGCCCATCTACCCATCTACTGTCAGACTTGAATAAGAACCATCTGATGACAAGGTCTTCCTCAGAAGGGGACTCCAGCATAGTCATCCCCATTTGATAGATTTCAAAACTCAGGGCCGGGCACGGTGGCTCATGCCTGTAATCCCAGCACTCTGGGAGGCTGAGGCAGGTGGATCACCTGAAGGTCAGGAGTTCAAGACCTGCCTGGCCAACATGGTGAAAGCCCATCTCTACTAAAAATACAAAAAATTAGCTGGGCGTGGTGGCAGACACCTGTAATCCCAGCTCCTCAGGAGGCTAAGGCAGGAGAATCGCTTGAACCCGGGAGGTGGGTGTTGCAGTGAGCAAAGATCACGCCATTGCACTCCAGCCTGGGCAACAAAAGTGAAACTTCATCTCAAAACAAACAAATAAACAAACAAACTCAGGCAAGTAGAGGCCAGTGATTAACCCTGTTCCAACAGGAACAGAACCCAAGCATCCTGAAGTAGTTTTTCTACTAGGCTCGTGAATTCAAAACATCAAGTTATTTAAATGACAGAGCAACTGTTGTGATCAGCTGTCATTTGAGTAGAGCTGAGGACTGGGTCTGACCTTGGGTAAACTCCTCGGCTGGTGGGTTTCTTTCTATTCCTGCAGCGTCTAAAGCGGACGCCCAGGCTTCACTGACCCCAGCGGTCTGGCTTTCTGCCCCTGCCGCCCAAGAGGTGCAGCTCTTGGCACACACCATCCTTAGTGTCTTGAAAGAAGAGAAATTAGAAGAGAAAGGGGGAAAAGCTTATATCTCATATCATGCAGTTGCCTCATTTTGTAGCAAGATTGTCTCCCCATGAGCAGTTTGTCTTCATTTAGCAGCTGTCTTCTCTGGGGAAGCCATTTTGTAGAGGTGTTTGTCACAGTGTGACAACTGACAGCTGGGGAAAATTGCAGTTTGGAGCGGGGACCCAGGTTGTGGTCATACCAGGTAAGCCCCATTCCCTGGAGCCTCACCTGCCCTTAATATTTGGCATGCAGGGCTGAGGCTGTGAGAAACACATCTGAAAGGAAGCCATTTCCCTGAACAGCAGTACCCAAAGCCATTAAGCAAAAATGAGAGATCAGATTGGTGTTAAATAGAAACGTTTTTTGGATAAATAGGAATTCTCATTATTCTCTATCAGTCTCCGGTGTGAATACCCTTATTCCCCTTTTAAGGAAAAAAGTTACAATAAGCAGTATAGCCATGATTCATGCTGTGGTGTGGGAGCAATCTGCCGTGGATTTGGGGGTGGAGGATTAGAAATGTGTTCAGGCAGATTGGATGTGTTTTTGACAGGATATGTAACACAGTGTGAATTATAACCAGGCAGGAAAGCTTATCTTCGGACAGGGAACCGAGTTATCTGTGAAGCCCAGTAAGTATAAAATTGTATCCCTGGATTAAGCAGTGTCTGTGGATTAAGGGCTGATTTAGACCCAATTATACACTATGTGAAGAATGTTTAGAGAGGGGGATGAGCATCAAATAGGAAGCCAAACGTTGCCCTGGCTAGGATCTAGCATCTCGGTGCAAAATGGGCTATGTAAGTGTGTCTCTGGGAATTGCTCTTGAATATATGTGTTGGGACTAAAATGTATGACTGGATACTCGGGGTATTGGCTGTGATCATATCCCTGGATTTATGTAGTAATTGGTGACAAGATTGCTAATTCCTTAACAAACCCTCTAAGACACTATTCTATTTGGCTAAGATTGTCAATTTATAGAAGGGAAGAATCTTGTAAATAATGATCATTAACCAAAAGTAATGTGATTAGCCTCTCTCAAAGTCTGAAAAACCACTTTTTTAAAAAAAGTTAACTCATGACTACTGAGGGAGACTTCCTGTTTCTGAGACTTTTGGCCAAAAATTCATACAGCATAGCCTCACGGAGCAGAGAGAGCCTTGACAACCTTCCTTTCTGACTTTCTCCATGGGTGAGAAAACTGAGGCTCATTGAAGAGACTGATCCCAGCCCCATAACCAGTCTATGGCTGAGCTAGAACTAGATTTTAGGTTTCTAATTTGCCAACCCTGTCAGTTTGCTCAAACTTGAAGTTTGAGGAGTCCGCAAGATTCATCTGACAAATATTTTCATGTACTTGCACTCTGCCAGGCTCGGTGCCAAAACCAGGGATCCAACAGGAAACAAACTCAGTGTGATCTTGCCCTCATGCAACTTACATTCTGGAGGTGGATTCCATGTTTCTTCCCGGATATGACAATGCATACCCTGATTTCTCTTGGGCATGACTCTCTTATACCATCATTACTTCCTTAGGAAATACTAAAACTAATTTTTGCTGCAGTTTTAAAGTCCTTTAGCAGATAACTAACACACATACCACTTTAGTCAGGGGAAGGGAAATGTCCCAAAATTGAAGTAGAAAACTAGGAATTTCTCTGATAATTGATTATTATGAAGTTATTTTATTAATGTGAAATGAGTGGCCAAGTTAACTGGACAATGCCAGCTCTGTACCTACCTCACTTAGATTCTATAGACTCAGTCTTGGGAGGATTCAAGAATTTAGACAGTTCTCTGATGATGTAACCCAGCAATGCCCACAACAGAGGAGGCATATTCTCTATTCTGGACTTAGTGAGTCTCTGTGGATGAAAAGATTCAAGTGCTGTTTTGACACCTAAAATCGCAGAGTATTTGCTCTATACATACATGGAAAATACACAGTTGATGTTTAGAACTTTGTAGTGGAAAGTGGAAAGCAAAGATCCCCTAAAACAAAATGGGATTGTAAAGACAAAGGAGGGTTCGTTTAGGATTTGTAGACAGTCAATTTGTCTACTCCAGACCAAACCTAAAGTGACAGTGACGCAGGCCTAATTCATAAAGGAACCACTGCCAACTATTTATTCAGTGCTCTGCCAACCTGGCCTGTTTGATCTGGTTTTTGTTGTTGAGCAAATCATAGTGTTTCTTCTGGTTCTGGCTGGCAACTGACCTTTGGATCTGGGACACAATTGACCGTTGTACCTGGTAGGCTGCCACAATTAAATACTATTTGCACTGATTTACTAATCTATAAATGTATTCTGTACATGTAACTTAATGGGCCTGAGGTTGAAGATGGGGAGAGACAGCAACAATGCATACTAGAAAGGGTAATGTGAGCAAAGAATTATTTATCAGAGACCAAGAAGAGAAAG
This sequence comes from Macaca thibetana thibetana, assembly GCF_024542745.1. Classification (NCBI taxonomy): domain Eukaryota; kingdom Metazoa; phylum Chordata; class Mammalia; order Primates; family Cercopithecidae; genus Macaca; species Macaca thibetana. Next base: position 85,317,966 of record NC_065584.1, on the reverse strand, counting down.
AGAAGCCTTTTTGCTACGGCTTTTAATAATAGGAGTTGATGAAAATGAATAGAAAAAATTTCATTTTAACTTAGAAGGATTGCTGAATAATGAGAACAGATTCCATAAGGTGAACCTCTGTTTCTGATAATATTTGCGCTAGAACCAGACTATATGCTACAAAAACTATCTCACACCAAATCTAGTTGGCCACTTACATTTCTAGTCTATTCTAGTAGCTATTTCTAAATAAGTCTTTAAACATAGAAGTGCCTATATTTAAGATATTTAAATGAGGCTCTAGTTCTGTAGCTCTCTGGTGCCCTTCCAGCAAAGCACTGCTGTAACACATTGTTTATCATTTCTACAAGTGAGAACAAGTAAGCCCCTTGCCCTCCAAAACTGCATGAGAGTTGTAATTACTTGGCTTAGACTGAAGTCACTTCTATGTTGTTTCTCATAACTGTGTTCATTTGTTGAGATCTGTTTAACTCCACACTGTGTGGGCGTCTAACTGTTGGCACTAAGGTTTCTTTTCTCTTGAAATTGTCAGCAAAATATTTTGCCCATAAATAATGTTTCATCTACACTTGCAAATGACAACCAACACTGCAGCCTCTTTTTTTCTCTTTTTCTTTGCTTCTTTTTTTCTGAAGGGAATACGCAAGCAGGAAGAAAAAAAAAAAAGCCACAATGGACAGTTTAACTGTGGGGTCTGGAAGGAGAGTGTCAACGTGGGTGCTAAAATCTACGTGGTTGTATAACTTAGGTACTGTGACAGAAAGACTATATTGATCTTATTAGGTCATACATACAGAGCACTGGCCAGCTGGCGTTGCTCAGGGTGTCCTTAAGAAAAGCTCAGGTCTAGTTGTCAAGTGCAACCCAGATTCAGATACAGAGTCTCAAAGAGAAGCTTCCAGATCACCCTGGAGCTAAAGGCAGAATATGAATTTTCCCCTTAGTTAAGTCCACCTGCGGGTAATTTTCATTTATAATTAAAAAAAGAGAAAGGTAAAGAACATTTACTTGCAGTGTCCTTGTTTCCAATATTGTGTGCATTGAGCACAGAGGACACAAGAATGAACCCAAGCAGAAAACTAAAGAAAAGAAATCAATAAAACCACTGAAGAAAACCAGTTGCCCTTATCTTGCCTGTCTCTGAAAATGAATGTGCCTTCCCTGCTCATTCCTCACTTTGGTTCTCAAATTTTCCAGTGAATTAGCAAAGAACTGGTGGGGTTGGGTTAGTCTTGGTCTAATTTGGTTAGTCATCTCTGGATAACAAGTCTCCTTTTTAGGAAGTGCCAGGGGATTTTTTGTAATGCTAGTAAACATGGTGTACAACTTCAACAAATTTTACTTTGGATCTGGGACCAAACTCAATGTAAAACCAAGTAAGTTATAGTTGCCTAGAAGAAAAAGTTACTAACACATTATGCTAAATTCTTGTTTTCAGTCTGTATTTGAGTTCTTTTATTTTGCATTTTGGGTCCCCACCCATATTCATATGTCATTTGAACAGATATGTAGTAAACAATCCTATGATCGAGTAAACATGCTGAAACTGCCAACCGTGTTCTCAAGGTGCTATTCTATATAAGGAAAATGCCTGAATTTTAACTGTTGCCACTTAACAAAAGAGCATTTGGATATAATTTAAAGCACCCCTGAATATCCAGAATTTCAGAGACAATTAAAATTGTATGTATTATTTGAAGATGAAAAGAATTAGATCCCCTTGATAATACCCTAATAACTAACATTTCTTCAATACTCGCAATGTGCAAAGCACCTTTCATACCTTGACTCATTTGACCCTCCTAACAACCCTCTGGGATAGATATTACCTATCTCCACTTTCACAGATGAGGAAACTGTGTGAAAGTTAAAACTAAAGCAAAGAGGTTGAAATAGTTAGCCAAGAGCTTACAGCAGATGAGGGGCAGAGCTAGATTAAGAGCCAGGTCTGCCTGTCCCCCAGCCCACTCTCTTAACCATGGTCTTGGTGAGGTTTGTGTAGGGCGACCTCGCACTGTGGCTCTAACAACTACAAGCTCAGCTTTGGAGCCGGAACCACAGTAACTGTAAGAGCAAGTAAGTAAGAAAGAAAAGTCCAGAATAATTTTAAGCAAAATGGTGGGTAGGTTTTTAAGCAATTTCACCTAGGAAGTGCAACGGTCAAGAACTAAATTCCAAGAGCTTTCCCAGTTTGTGTTAGAACCATAATTTTTCTACCTCACATGTCTCCCTCACCTTCTCTGTCACCTCAGAACATCTCCTCCTAAGATGGTACATTTGTTGGTGGCACAGTCTTCGTGGTCAGATAAAAACTGAGCTAATTATCTGAAATTATCTCAGGTCTCTAAGTGAGAGAGTTAACTCCTTTCAAATATTTGAAGAACTACTATGTAGACCAGGTAAAGGGTGAGTGTGGAGGCCAAATCAAAACCAGCAGGTGAAAGATGTCCTCCAACGTCCTCTCAAACATTGTTGAACAAGTGGAAATGCCCTGCGGTGGAAAGGCTGCTTTGTGAAGTATGGAACTTTTCTTCCTTAGATATCTTCATGCCAGATCCCTAAGGTTAACCATGAGATGTTGCAGAAGGCACTTCTATGCCATATTAGCTATTAGACTGAATCACCTCTGGGCTCCCTTTCAACTCTAAATGCTAAGATCCCATGACTCAAGCCTGGAGGATTAATAGGTGAGCTCAGACTTGTTTCTTCTATTTTTACTATTTTGTTAGCCAAAGAAATAGTTCAGCAAATTATTCATAAGCTAAAGCCTACTTGGGATTTTTACACCTTGAAGATAGTGGGGTATGATTTCCCAGTACAGTAAATGAGAAAATAATAGGAGATATCAAGGAGGAAAAAAAGAAAGAAGAGATAAAGGGAATGTCTTAAGGGAGGATCAGAGGTTGAATGAAGGAAATGAGGTGATTTTGCAGAGGACAGATGTGGCTATCAAAGATTTTACAAGTTCAGCTTTGGAAAGTCATCCAAATATAATGTCACTCCAAGTAAGTGAGCAGCCTTTTGTACTGGAAAATAGGACCAGGGGAGCAAAAGTCCTTCCAATTTAAACACACTCAAAAGGATGTGTAATTGCTTTCTGATGGGAGGGAACTCTGAAGGTAGAAAGGCTATTGTTACCACAGATCACTTGTCCCTGGAGTTAAAGCATCTGAGGACTGACTGTCCAGCTTAGACTGCTGTCTGTGCAAGAAAAAGACTTACAGATGCTTAAAGGGGATGGAGGCAAATTTTCAACCCTATATTCCAAAGCTGGGGGGAGAAGGGATGGGAAACATTAGGGCTGAGTTTATGCAAAGGGGACCAGCACTGTGCCGACAGAGGCTCAACCCTGGGGAAGCTATACTTTGGAAGAGGAACTCAGTTGACTGTCTGGCCTGGTGAGTGACTTGCTTTCTATTCCAGGGAAATATTACTGTGGATAAATTAAAAGCGGAGATGAATTAACTCCTTTAGTCTTGAAACTAAAGAGATATGTGTATTTCCCCTCCTGGAAGACCCCAGTCGCTAGGTAGATTAGGATGAGGAAGCAGAGGGAAGCAAAGGTGAAGGAAAGTCCCTTTTAGGAACCCAGGAATCAGAGAGGACTTGATGGTCCCCACCAAAGGCAAAGAAGGGAGGTCCCACTAAAACATGTGAGCATCCCAAAGCACCTGCTCTGGTCCACACACAACACCTGGGGAAGGACATGGCCCTCCACCCAGAATGGGCAAGCGAATGAGAACATCTTTCTAAGGTGTGTTTTCCTTGGGTCCTGTGACTCTTGGCCATCTCCCTGTCAGAGGCTCCATCTGTCACTGCACTCCTTCTTATTGAGAATGACCTCTCTGTGGTTCTCTGTAAACTTTCCCCAAGAAGCCTGTTCCCCTGCTTCCTCAGCACTTAGCCTCACCAATGGATGGGCTCTAGAGTAGCTGGAGGGAGTCTGGGTCTGAAACTTTCACTGAGAAATAAAGTTGATCCACAATACCCAGTGGGTATGGCAGCTGGAAGGGCCTGGGAGGACCTAAGACTAAAGTATTTGTCCTCTCTTTGGGGCCTTTCCTGAGCACTCAATCAAATACAGAAACCCTGTTAGCAAGTGCATGCATGTATATGGTGCTCAGCATTTCCATTCTGAATGTATGGATAGCCCTACCCTGAAGATTCTCTGGAGCTTCTAGGGCTTTCTGTTTTCAGAGAAAATTGCCTTTGTGAGACAAAAATGGCCAAATGGGCCCCTGAATGAGGTTATGGTTGAGAGCTATTAATATTATCCTTATTCACAGAGAAAATCCAAATTGCCAGAGCAGAGCAGTGAATAACTATGTGAAGGGGTTAGACCCAAACATGTGCCCACTTGCAAGCATTCCAGCTCTATGAAGAGGATACAGTGCTAGGAGACAGGATTACCCTGCACATTGCAAACTCTCCACTTTCCTATACCATAGAAAATGTCCTTTGTTGAGCACCGACTGAGTATTATTTTCTTGGTCCCTGTGGTTTTTGCTGGGCCTCAAATCATTGTGTGATCAATGTTGCAAGCAACAAGCTAACTTTTGGAGGAGGAACCAGGGTGCTAGTTAAACCAAGTGAGTACTGGGGCTTGACCCACAATTGAGCCTTGTCATCAGTTTGAAATTCAGTGTGCCGTGTTGGCCCAAATTAATGTCTCAAACTTGTCTCTAAAATGTTTTATGTTGCTCTTATGCATACGTGTGCACTTATGTACAAATTCAGCATGGATAAAGGATAATGTTATCTGGTGTTTTCTAGAGTTTATTTTCTTAAGAGAAGACACATAGTAAAAGATACTTTCCTTATTTCTTCACATTTCTTATCTGATTTTCCCAAGGGGCAGATGAAGATGGATATGGCGTTTCTCTCTATTCAGAGTAGTTGATTTGAACATGGTCACAATAGCAGAGCAAGGACTTACAATTTCTAATGTTCAAAATATTGCTGTCTGTACCAGGCTGCAGCCTCTATAACCATTATTCTGATTTATTTCCTCTGGCCCTCATTTTTCCCAATTAATGTAACTGAAATATTGGTAACCCTTATCTTCTGGTTCACAGAAAGTGTGTGAGGATTAAAAAGTCACTGCTCTGAAAAGGAATTGAGCTTAGAGGGTTTTCTTTTGGAGGCAGGTATTGTTTTATTGATGATATTGTCTCTTTCATTGAGGGAGGGAATAAGAAAGGAGGCATACTTGAAAGGCAAGGTAATATGATCAATACATGAATGTGTGCAAAATAAATCATTAAGGCATTCAACTAGAAGCCAAAAAACAGTGTGGACCCCTGTTCAGCCACTCACTCACTAGGCAGCCATGAGAAGATCACTTGAGCTCTTTCAGCCTCAGTTAATCTAAAATGTGGAGATTATTATTCCAAACTTGACTATTTCAAAGGAGTCTGTGAAATTCAGATGAGATAATATGATGATATAATACATATGAAATCTCTTTGAAAAAGATGGGTGGTCAAATGATTCATGATTTTTAATAATTAGGTTTTATGAAAAATTTCATTTGAGGGTAAACTTAAAGGTGAACAAATTTAATGGACTTTGGCCATGGCAGAGAAAGGGTTGGGTTTGGATATAAGGTGGACTTCTCTAATAATAAGAAATAAAAGAACATGAGAATTGGTGAGCAAGGCCTTCCCTGAGATCTTCAGAAACCGGAGGTCACTCAGGAGAGAAATGTGTGAGGTTGAGAGCTTATAGTAAATGGTTTCTGAAGTTTCCTACCATTCCAAAGAGTGTGTGAGCTTAAAATTTTTCTTGAGTTTAGCTAAATATGTGTTTAGTGTTAGATTAGGTTTCAACCAAGCGAAAGAACCCTGGGAGAAGTACCATGCTTGGAAATGAAGCATCCTTTGGTTTTTGTGGTACAATAGATCACTGTGGGTTTTCAGATGGCCAGAAGCTGATCTTTGGAAGGGGGACCATGTTAAAGGTGGATCTTAGTAAGTATCATTACAAATGAATTCTGAATTTGAGTAGTTATTGAGACAATACGCTTTTTTGGAAATCTAAGTGGACTGCCAAAAGTTCTCAATTTATCCATATTTCATGGGGAGCAGAGCATTCTTCATGCCTTCTCCATCCTCACTTCTGCCAGGTGGGAGTTGGCGTTGTTAACAGGGAAGCAGAATGGCAGCTTAACAGAGAAGCAGTATGGAAGACGTCTCCTTAGCTCAGTGATCAGTTCCATCAGAGAAGTCTGCTCTGAAATGCAAACACTTTCTCTTGCAGCTGGCAGCCCCTTGCAACCTCAGTGCTCTCCATGGCCAGGGCCAAAGCTTCCAGTTGCCCAGATAACATGCCAAAATCACTCTGAAAGAAAATCTGTCTGTCTTTACCTTTTCTAACCAGGAATTTACATGGTTAGATTTATATCTAACACTTCAGCAGGGCGAAGGCATGATCTAAGTGTCCATGTGGACACTCTGTGTGACTCGGAGCCAGGCTCTGCTCTTTCAGCCCCTCCATTTATCTCAAAAGGGAGGATGATTAACTCCTCCAAGCCTAGACTTCACTTTAGACATCACCTCAGAGAGGCCTTTCTTACCCAGACAATCTAACAAGTCGTCAAACACAGCCACTGCCTGGCTGCTCTCTACCGTGTTATTTAGCCTGATTTTAATTCACACACTATCAACACTTAACATGATACTATCTATGTATTTATTGTTTGCCTTCTTCTAGACCATAGGCACCAGGAGGACAGGGATAGTGTCTAAGTGGCTTTCACCATATCCCTAGTGCCAGCACAATGTCTTTACACTTTGGAGGTGTTCAGTGAACAGTTACTGAGTGAATAAAAGACGTAGCACCAACTGCCTCTCTTTTTCATGAAATTACAGAGCTTTGCTATTTCATACCCAAATACTAAAACCCACTGAGATTTTTGCACCAAGGGCAAGGACAGAATACAAATTTCCATCATTTATAGTTTTGTCCGAGGTGGATTTGAGTGAGCGGGTACATGAGGTATTTGCAGGGCCTCATTTCACTGTGCCAACCAGGCTGGAACTGCACTGATCTTTGGGAAGGGAACCACCTTATCAGTGAGTTCCAGTAAGTACCTGATAATTATTGATCATAGTGTTTGTACTTATCCTGTAGTCATATGTTGCACAGGTGACCAAATGCCTCCTCTTTCTTTGAGTTAAGGAATATTGACATTTAATGAGGAAAGCCATTTAAACGAATGGGAAAATTGGATGTTGTCTCACACCCCTAATGCTCCAACCATAGCCCCTGTCCTATTCCATGCTCATAAAAAAATTTAATTCATAGAAGAAAGAAAGATTACCTACAAGGATATGAGTAGTTTGCTAAACAGTGGTAAAATGAGATTATGTACAGGTGTTGATTCCTAGGTAAAAATTGGGGTCAGAGTTGCTATCCTTTGGCTAGTAAAACAAGATTACTTGGGGAAATTATGTAAATCTCCTTGAAAGAAATAAGTTTCAGAGTAGTCTAGAGAATATCACTTGGACTCTTCTTAGGCTTTTGACTACATCTATTGTACCACTATTGCACCCTGAAAAGAGGTTTTCTCAGGCTTAATTCCATGGCTTAGTCTTTATTCCAGTATCAAAAAGGGGGAATCCCAACCAGAGCTCCCATGAGGGAGGATGGCTGCACGCTAATCACATTAATCTATTATCAAGGTAACTCGGGCATTTTTGTCAGGCAGCACAGTGCTGTGATTTATAACACATTCATCTCTGGGAGTGGGACAAGATTATCAGTAAAACCTGGTAAGTAGGTAATATGTCACTAAAGTGGGAGGCTTAATGTGGCTACTGAGACCCACTAAACTTACTGCAGTATTTGGAAGGCCCAAGTGTCAAGAAATTAATGGTTTCTGCAGAGTTAAGTGGATTCCAATGAAGGAAGAAATGTTAAAGTAATGGTGCGGAGGATAGAAGAGCTAGCTGTGAAAAAAAATAGCCATGTGGATGAACCAAACATCACAGGCTGAAACAGCCTAGAGAGTTGATCCTAAAGAAAAAGGCAGAAAGTCTGGCTGAGCACTTCCAGTTCTCCTAACCTGACTTCATTAGTGAACCTGGGCCATAGTTTCTTTATCTATAAAATGAAAACATTTAATATCACCTCAGATTTCTTGTTTTAATGTTGTGGGTATGTAATAGGTATATATATTTACGGGGTTCAGATGTTACTTTAAAGATAAGCTAATCTATGTGAAAGTATTTTGTAAATTCTTAAATGCTATCCACATGTAAAATATTGTTTATAGAACAAAGAAAAACTATGTCAGATCGTAGAATTCTTTTAACGTGAGAATTTGTAGGTTCTTAGTGAAATAGCCATTTACATGTAATCTGTAGCCCTAGGCATTGGTAAAAAGCACTCTCTCTTCTACTGAAGTATAGTGGCTCAAGTGCTACCCAAATGAAAAGGGCAGGGGAAGGGAAGTCATTTTGTAAAGGCAGGCATTACAGTGTGAATTCTGGAAGCTACCAGAAAGTTACCTTTGGAAATGGAACAAAGCTCCAAGTCATCCCAAGTGAGTCCAATTTCCTATACATTTCCTCTTCCTTGTGTTGTCTTCTCTCAGACCGTAACATTTGGAGCACATAAAGGGATATAGTGGGCCTGCTCTTTTCTGACTGTTTCAGGAGACTGAAATGAAGGGATTGTATAATAACATCCCTTAGCATGCTCTTAGTACTGTTTTATCCAGTTTGTGTTTCTTCTTAGTATCAAAAAAGCTAAGACATTGCTTGTGAAGCCAATGGAAAACAGTGGATTTGCAAAGAAAAGAACTAAAGAGAAGACAAGTGGTACTTTTTACCAAGCTTAAAGCAGAGTGGGTGTCCTTTAATCAGAGGGATGCTTGGTTCTGGGGGCTGGATGGGACTCAAGTGAGTAACAAGGAGTCACTGAGCTTCTAAAATGAGTTGACTCGGGGGAGCAAGAAGCTGCCACTCATGATGATCTGGATGCTATTCCGTGAAGTTTCAGATTGATTGAAGTTAAAATTAGGGGTGACGCTATGTCAGGAATCTAAAAATTGATAACTGTAATGGAAATGAAAGAAGGGCTAGCTACATCTGTTGGGTAAATGGAGTTGAACATCATGAGTTTGATGGCAACAGAGCCAGAGATGTGGGCAGGTAGAAACTTCATTTCAAGTGATACTCAGTAAATACCCCAAATTGGAGTCAAATGGCCTGTGTAAAAAGGAAGTTAAAACGTAACCCATATCTACTTGTGGGTGAAAAGGCCATATCTCTATGTCTTAGGTGTGAAAAGGATGTGTGGGCTTCTGTGTGTTTTTGACTGACTAAGAAACACTGTGGGATGGATAGCGACTATAAATTGATCTTTGGGAGTGGGACCAGACTCCTGGTCAGGCCTGGTAAGTAAGGCGTCAGAGAGGCAACAGAAAGATTGAGGTAAAATGTCTTCATGTCTCAGGAAATGATTGTATAATGGAAAATGAGCTGGAGATTTTTAGGAGCACTGTTACTAGAGTTCTGATGTCTGGTTCTAGCACCCTAATATAGCTGTAATCCCTCTCTAGAAGGAACAAGGAAGAGGAGTCTTCTCTCATAGCTCCTCCTAAGATTTATCCATCCTCTGCCAAAGCGTCTTGTGGATCCAGGATACTTACATCTTTGTTAGCAGTGCTGGCCCCTGCTCAGCCTCAGATCACCGATTCTTCATTTGTAAAATGAGGATAATAATATTTAAGTTTGTGGCACAGTTGAGGCCCAAATGAGGTAGTGTAATTATGCATATTATTAATCCACTTGGCTCATAATAGGTTCTCCATAAATGAAGGTTTTCTTTCCTTTTCCCTAAGTAGACCATGGGTTGAAACACTGCAGGTCATTTTTGTATGGGGATTTGCTACAGTGTGAATTCAGGATACAGCACACTCACCTTTGGGAAGGGGACAATGCTTCTAGTCTTTCCAGGTACATGTTGACCCCATCCCACCCATGTTTTCCCCTTATCTGGTTTAAGGTTTCTATATGTCTTGTGTGTTATCCTCATGGATTGCATCATCTTTGTTTTATTATCGATGTTCTGTGAATTTAAGATTGAGCCTCCATGGACTCTTCATTTAAAAATGAAAATAGCTAATAGAAGAGTTGGAAATAACAGTAGAACTAATTCACTAGGTCAGGATGGAGAAGAGACTAATACTCTAGACAATTAGGACAAACGTGGTTTTTCCAGAAATAGCCTCACTTCCTGTTTAAAGCCTAGACTGTGGTCTCTCCCCGAGCACCCTTCACATTCCTCTAGCCCTCCATATCCCAAATTTAGCTGTGGAATCTTAGACAATCTGTGACATATGCAGCTACAGAAATCTTTTCTTACTGAGAATATCTGCCTATTTGAACCAAAAGATCCTTGAGAATAGACACTCTTTAATATTCCATGAAGTGTCTGATATGGTCCTTTTACAAAAGCAAGTACTTGATAAATTCTTGTTTAATTGAAATCAAACACCCAAAGAAATCAAGTTTCCAGGCCAAAGGGAAGAAGAAAATTAAGCAAATGACACAGTACATTTGAGCCTGTGGTGGAGAGAAAGAAATGCTAGATTGGGATTGAAATAGAGCCATGTTTTGGTCTCTGCTACCAACTAGCAATGTAACTTAGGCCAGATCTTTTGCCTCTAAGCCTCAGTTTCTTTATCTGTAAATGGGGAAGTGGGTCCAGTGGCCTCTCTGGTCTCTTAGTACAAAAAGTCCATGAATTTATCCCATTTGGGGCACTTTTTTCTCCTAGGAGTAACTCAATAGCTATATTAAAGCTTGAGTGTTTTCTCACTCATTAGAGCACATCAAGAAAAGGGGTGAAGTGGCCTAAAAGGGAGTTTATTGTGAGGCATCAAACACTGTGATACTCATGGGAGGAGGAAACAAACTCACCTTTGGGACAGGCACTCAGCTAAAAGTGGAACTGAGTAAGTTTGAGATTCTATGGTAATTACAAAATGTATTCTGGTGACAATAAGCAGAAGAAAAGGTGATGTTATTTTTGTCATTATATCTTATTTTTAATCTATTACTGAAGCATTAAGAATTGTGACATCCAGATAAATGAGTGAAAGTATTAAAGACTATTTAAGCATGCTTTCTTTGGGGTGGAATTTAGCTAACCGCTAGAGCTAGAAGAGCTAGAAGAGCAGAAAATTGCATTGTCATGATCAAATAGATCCTTTCTACTTCCACTGCCGTGGATTCAGAGGTGCATTTAGAAGAGGATATTCAAGGTAATTTTCCCATGCCCCCAAAAAAACACTCCCAATTCACTCCAGAGATGTGCCCCCTTATACTAAACATCATCCAAGAAGAGTCAGTGAAGTACAGAGAAAGAAACCCAAGGCTTCTGGTTTCAGTCCAGAGTTCTAGGTTTGATTTGGTCCCAACTGGCTGTGTGATATTGGAATGAGTCATCGCCCCTCTCTGCACCTCTGACTCCTCCAGTGGATGAGGGGGTCAAAGCCCTCAAAATCGGTTGTTCTGGGATTTCGCTATTATACCACCTGAGAGTTTATAGGACTCAAGAGTATGGAATCTTGTATTTCATAAACAAATTCTATAACCCTCAGGAAATAGCCCTGTTAATCAACAACCTAACTTAACATAGGAATAATAACCACCATCTCAGTCCCTACGATGTTTAGATACTATGCTAGATGCATGACATGTAGAATTGTTTATCTCAAATATCTCTATGAGGTAGGGGGAAGTATCCTATTTTACAAAAGAAGAAACTGAGGCTCAGAGAAAGAAGTGTCCAAGATCCCAAAGCTAGTATGTAAAGGACCTAAATTTAAACTTGGGTCTGCCGGCCTGACTAAAAAGCCCTGCTCTTTCTTTCTTTTATTCTTTTTTAATTTTTTTAATTTTATTTATTTATTTATTTGAGACAGAGTCTCACTCTGTTGCCCAGGCTGGAGTGCAGTGGTGCAATCTCAACTCACTGCGATTTGATTCTCCTGCCTCAGCCTCCTGAGTAGCTGGGATTACAGGCGTCCACCACCACACCTGAAAGCCCTCCTGTTTCTACTGCATGATGTCGCAGAGCTTGTGCCCTAGTTTACTTAGAAATGAGAGGTGATGCCAATCACAGTGACTGGTGAAATGCTTAGAATTTATCTTTGCTGCTTTAGATATTGCTATGAGTTAGAGAGCGCACTTCAGGAAATCTTGACATGGATGGTCCAAGTGTCTAAAGAGTGCTCTTCCCCTTTCAATGACAAAACAAAAAGTACAGAGTTGCTGGGAGCATTTACCCCAATAAGGAGAAGAGAGAGGGGAACTGGCTGCTGCCACTCCCTTGTTCTGACTGCCACTTTCCTTCACTGTTTCTATTATTTTCCCCAGGGAGACCAGCCACCAGTATAACTGATCTACAAGAGCCTGACTCGTTTATGAGTTATAGAGAAATGAAGGGTGAAGGCACTTTGGACATAGAACTTTAGCTCTGAGAAGGAGCTTCAAAATATCTAGTGCAAACCTCTTTATTTTCCCAATAAGGAAATTAAGACCCAGAGAGGTTGGCTGAATGGTCATAAAGTCAGTGCAAACTAGAGCTGGGACTAGAACCTGGAGATCCTGGTCCTGGGGCCATATGCTGTGACTGCTGTTTGGTGAACTAAACTTCTGATAGGTAAGAAGTGTGAGTTATGCTCATAAACAGGAAAAAAAAAAAATAGGTTTTACAAGGGGAGTATAAAAATGTCCTCCTTATTACTAACACCTTAGTATAGGCTCCCTAGACCTGCTCCCCAGCTGTAGTGTAAAAATGGAAGGAGAAGGAAATGGCCCATTTTGTCACAGTGCAAATCACTGTGGGAAATACTGGAGGCTTCAAAACTGTCTTTGGAGCAGGAACAAAACTATTTGTTGAAGCAAGTAAGTTCCATGAAATAACCTGACTTATATTACAGTTGAAGGACATCTGTTTTCATTGATTTTTTTTTCTTTTTGGGGGGAAGGGCACATAGTTTTGTCTGGTAGTTAAATTAGAAGACAAATTGGCAATAATAATGTTGCACTGTACAGTATCCATGGGCATCACTCTTGCAAGAAACATGTATAATAACAGACAGTTAAGTGTATATGGATAAAACTTCCCTAGGTCCTATCTAGAACTGAAACTCTGTAATTATATGAATAACTTTTTTAACTTGAATATTAGTGACACTTTTATATAATCCACTGTATACAAAGCAGAATCTTCAGTTGGGTTCTATCTTATTTGTTGTCATCTTCCGATGATCTTAGGAGAATTAAGGTTAAATAGTAAAATTAGATGCCCCCTACCACTTTGGCACATGCATGCAGACGTAGAAACACCCTTAGTAACTAACTTGCATGTGACTTGGCAATCCCAGGCTATGGCCCAGTGACAGGGTCCCATTTTGTACAGAGTTATGTCAGAGTGTGAACGCAGGCTTTCAGAAACTCGTATTCGGAACTGGCACACAACTTCTGGTCAGTCCAAGTAAGTCAAATCTGCAGAAGTGTGTAGCCCTATCCTCAATATTGGGCATATATAGATATAATTATTCTGGTCTATAATAGATTATTATTACTACTATTTTGTTGTTATTAATCATAACAATGCTACTCATTTCAAATATACATTTTCTGCCGTATTATCCTTTTTGCCTTTAAGGAGAATTATTCTCAAGATATCAGGAGAGAAATATTTGAATTTGCTTTGAGTCAAGTTTCTTACTTGTTCCTCAGTTCTCGCCTCTCTGCTGAGGGTCATATGAACCTCACGATGTTTCAGTTTTTATATTGCCTTCTTATTATCTCTCTTAGAAATGCTTCCTTGGTTTTTCCTTGCCTAAGCACTTAGATTTTGCGGCTCACATTTACCAAGAGTATATTTAGCTTTTAACCTCTCCCAAAACTGGCCTCCCTGTTCCAATAATTATGCACAATAAAAGTCAGTCCAATTCAGTAAATGATTATTGAGTATCATCAACAAACCAGGGAATCATAGTTGGTTTAAAAAGAAAGAAACAAAGAAAAGAATTTTTTAAACCCTAAGATAGGGCTCCTGATCTCAAGAACTTCCAGTCTTATCAGGGATACTAAGCACTCATAATAAAAGGTCTAATAACAATTTATATATGTATGTTCCAAGATAGGGGGGTGGGTTCCCTGATGGCTGGAGACAGGACAGGTATGACCATGCACAGTCCACATTCTTTGACAGAGAACACACATGATTCCCCCAACAGTGTTTCTGGAAAAGGAATTGAGTCTGTTCTGTGCTGAGATCTTTGACTTTCTTGAGGACAAAAGCCCCCTCGGCAGTTAGCATCCTTGAGCAGGGTGAGGAGAGAAACAGGAATGAGTCAGGCGTGAGTCACCCAAGACTCTCACTCAGCCCCGAGAGGATGCAGTGACTCTGAGTCATGCCAAGGCATGTTTTTAGCATGTGCCCCAGCACAGTGTGCATTTATGGCAAGGTGAAAAATACATTTTTGCATATGTCCACAGGAAAATGATACCTTCTTCTCAAGCATGGCAGATGAAGTAGGAAAATGCCCGCTTGCTCTCTGGTATCTTTAGAAATATTCACACCCACCCAGCCTATGTAGGATGCAATGTTTTTCATGAAGTTTTGTAAAGATTCTGTTTCTCCCAAAGAAGAAATAGCCAAAGCTGTGTTTGTTGATAGCTGTGATGAGGAAAATTAAGGCCAACAGATAGCATTGGGGTCTGGTGCTGTTTATACCCTTTAGGGAGGTTCCTTCAAGTCCTCATACCACCCATTACAAGGAAAACTAGGATCCACCTTTCAGGGTTTCCAGATCTTAGAGCTACTGTGAAGGGGATGTGTCTTCAGAAAGGGGATGGGCAAAACCAGGATGTTTTTGTAATACGCTTATATACTGTGACTATGGGAACAACAGACTCACTTTTGGGAAGGGGACCCAAGTGGTGGTCATACCAAGTAAGTGAGCTGGGATCCTCCTGCACAAATGGCCACACCCACTCCCATCCCTACCCTCTGCTGGAGAGCCTCCTATTTCCAAGGGAGCGGGGACAGGACATGCCATTCATCAATGCCATATCGAAGAACCTTAGGCGGCCACTGTCCCAAATCTTTGCCTGTCCTTGGTTTCCTTCACTCTCCCCTTCTTTCTGCATCTCCACTGAACACACTCCTGTTCTCATGTAAAGCTACTCCTGATCTTCCCTGAGGTTGGATTTCAGATTGAACAAAGGACCACAGAAGTGAGAGCTGGAGGGGACCATGGGAACATCTTGCTCATGTTGCACAGGGGCCTGACGCCAGGGTCTAGCATCTGTTCAAGACCGTGCTGATGGTCAGTGCAGAGCAGTGGAGGGGCCCCAGCCCCTTACACCCACCCTGAGTTTGGTGGAGCCACACAGCTCTTTGCTAAGTGACCCTCAAACCCAGTGTGAGATAAGCTGAGTGTTGGCAGTACCCACCTGCTAGGGAGCCAAGCGCTGAGTTCCTGCCCCAGCTCAGGACTGTGACCCAGGCCATGACCTCCCTGGGCCTCCGTTTTCATATCTCTGAAGTAGACAGCATGGTCTCTGTTTCCTCCCATCTTTCAAAAATTCTATGGAAATTATTGTGACTTTTTTCTCTATAATTATAGGGTTTCACAGAGGCAGGGCCCCGTCTGAGTCAAGGTCATTAGAAATAAAGGAGTCCAAGGGCTTTGGATGCCTTGGCCTAATTCTGGGTGGTAAAGAGAGAAGGATGAAAGCACAAATCACAGGAAGTGCCTAAACCCTGCTTGGATTTAGTGTTGCCTCGGACAGGAATATGCAGAAATCCAACCCCTGGGTCTCCCATGGGAAGGAGACTAGTAGTGGCAAGTGCCAAAGACTCTGGAAAGGAAAAGAGAACAAGGAATACTTCGAGAAAAGGAGGTCAGAACAGCTTCAGCAAAATGTCACATAAAATTTTCTTTGCTCTCTGTCCTTGGAGCATTTTCAGAAGCTCCTTGCATCTGACTAAAGAGTAACAGAGCTAGACCCTCAGAATGTCTGCCCCAAGCAAACAGAATGTGGTGTTTGTATTAGGGTGCTGGGAGCAGACATGGGGAGTTGCTGCCCTGCTTCTCTGCTGATGGGAAGGTGGTATTTTCCCCTGGGTACATGGGGGCTGAAGAGCTCTCCAGTCCCCAGCCCCTGGCTCCCACCCCTAGGCGCTAGCACTCGGGGGCTCTAAGGACAGCAGTCGGAGACTTTCTACAACTCGGAGAGTATTCAGGAGGGTTTCCCAGGATGTTGCCCAATACCACGGGGCAATTGGTAGAGGGAGGTCACATGAAATAGGTTTTATCAAAGGCTCTCCTCACTGTGTGCATCAGGAGGAGGCTACGTACTTACATTTGGAAGAGGAACCAGTCTTATTGTTCATCCGTGTAAGTATTATAGAAATGATCAAGAGAAATTTTGCAGACAGATTATATTATGGAAGGATACCACAGTAGTGAGAGTTTGTGTTGTGATCTGTTCCATCATTAAAGGAGTCCTTTGTTGCCTGGGAGTAACTATCAGTGTCAGGTCTGATGAGATGATTGAGGCTGTGCCGGGCAAAGGTTTTGCACAATGGTTTCAGAGGACAAATCCCCGAGTTGTGAAAAAAGACTTCACTCTTGGTTAGGTTTCTAAAATAGAACTTTCTTCTTGGCACCCAAGGGGTCTACTCTGCCCCCTCACTCCTATGTCTCTTATGGCTGAGACTCTGTCACCACCTCCCCTAGAATCCATGAGATATCTTCCCCTGAATTAGAGCATACAGCCAGGGTGCTGAGGCACTCTGTGGTACTGGAATGGGTGGTTCAGGGATGTGTTTCTGGGCTTCTGGCTGCAAGAAGCCTCATCCTTTCTCCTTGTGTAAAGCATTGCTGGGAATCATCCCATTATGAGCCACTATTTACTGAATGCCTGACATGTGCCAGTGGCCATTCTCTGTCTTTTATGTAATTCTCATTCAATGATTACATACATCCTAATAATAGGTAGCTGGTATTTTGCCCGTTTTACAGGTGAGGAAACAGAGGCTTGGGATAAGTAACTTATCCAAGATTCTATAGCCAGGAGTGACAGAGCTAGAGTTTAACTCAAATCTATTTGACTCTAGGGCCTTGCTATTAACCGTGCCACCACCATGCCTCCTGCGTTCTGTGAGGGAAGACCTCACACCTCCAAGGCCATCTGCTTGGTCTTTGGTTTGCCCATCCTGAGCCTTCTTACCATAGTGACCATGGCATGGTGACTCAGCACTTCTGAAGAGATCAGTAGAGCCATTGGGTTGGTGGCAGGATACAGCTATGGCAGGGAGGGAAGGAGAAACTTAGGGGGACTGTTTATTGGGCATGAAGTTAGAAAGAAAAATTCATCATCAAAACCATAGAATAAGCTGCTTAAAAGCTTTTCTCCCAAGAGAGAAGCTGTGAGTGTGTGAGGGTCATGGGCAGCTGCCCCCAGCTGGCAGAGGGCAGGATTTTGTATTGTGATGTACCAGGGTGTGGACACGGGCAGGAGAGCACTTACTTTTGGGAGTGGAACAAGACTCCAAGTGCAACCAAGTAAGTACCCAAACTTAGGCTCTGGCCAAAGACATAGAAAGCCCCTATTCTGCTTTCTCAGATGATGAATCTGTACCTCCTCAACTAATTTTTCATGTTTGTTTATGAGGCTTGAATATCTTGAAATTTTAATTCCTAGCCACTAGCTTAATAGTCTGTTTTCTATCAGTAGTATTTGCCAACGGGAATTGGCCATTTCATCATTGCAGAGACAGATTCCTTTGAGACAAAAGATCTTTATCAGAAAAGAAACTGTGACTGATTATGCCAAAAGATTGTTTTTTGTTACCATTTCGTTTTCATGAAAGGTGATGAATTATGCTTTCCAAAGACTCTGGGCATTGGACACACTTTCTCAAAACTGCACATCCAACTGAGAGACACAGAACTTAGAGCCTAAATAATGCCATCAAAATAATAAAAAGTTTGTAAAAAGGAACCACATAGAAGTTAAAGAAGAAATGAAATAGGCCTAATAAAAGAAGATAGCAGAACTGCATTAGAAATGAATGGAAATATTTAGAGGGTTTATGCATTCAACAAATATTTATTGGACAATTATTTTATCCCAAGCACTATGCTAAGTGTGAGGAAGGGAATGGGAGGGGAGGGAAGGGAAGGAAAGGAAAGAAAGGAGAGGAAGGACTGGGATGGAGGGAGGAAGGAAGGAAGGGAGGAAAAGAGGGAAGGAGGGAGTGTCTCTGCCATCCAGGGAAGGAGGGAGAGTCTCTGCCATCCAGGAGTTCAGAGTGCAAACAGACAACTATAGCCCATTGTCACCATGTCATAGTGGAGGTACATGCAAGTTGCAATGGAAGTACAACAGAAGACAAGGCTAGCCTCCAATTCTCATTGCCTGGTACATACACACATCTTCCACTATCACATCTCTAGAGTTCTAGCAGCAAAAAAGAAAGAGGTCTAATGATAAATATATGAAGTCTGTCTCCACTTGAGAGACCACCCAAAAAAGATTTGTTCTAAGGAAACTTATCCCTATTAAGAGCAGAATCATCTTGGAAATATACAGTTCCAAGGTGTGTTAGAAAGGTGTGTACAAAAAGACCAAAAATTCACATTTGGAAAAAGGCGTTAAAGTTGCCATTGTTTCTAGTAGGTAAACCCTGCAAAGTGTTGGGGCAGCATAGATCCTGCATGTTGACGCCTGCATCTAACCTGCCCCGGAGCTGTTCTGACAGTGGCTGGAGCGTTTGCTGCACAGTTGCCTCGGTGTTCAGCAATTGCCAAAATAAAATGAAGCTATTTCATGATGATTAGAAAGAAATAATCAGCATCAATGAGGCCTCTAATGCATCTTCAGGAGTGAGTAGGAGGAATTAAGACCTGGTGGTCTTAAGACAAGAGACTTTTCTCTCTTGTCAGAGGAAGTTTGACTTGGGGGAGCCTGGAAAACAGGGACAGGAGATGGAGTGCCCCAGCCAGGCTGGTCCTGCCCAGGTTAGAGTTCTTGTAAAGCACCATCTGATTGTGTGTTTTCTGGTGGCTACGATAAGCTGATTTTTGGAGGAGGGACCAGGCTGGCTGTACACCCATGTGAGTATGACCCTGCAAGTGACCAGTGCAGAAAGAACTGACCACTTGTCTATGAGAAAACAGGCGATGATTTATAGCAAACTTGGGGATCTATTGAGAAGCACTCATTTTCCATTTCTACAAGCTCTCTTGGTGACATAAAATGTTCCCATTTCTCATACTAAACACAGAAGTGCCAAGAGCCAACTGAGTAAATGAAAATCTGAGCAGAATAATTTATAGAAACATAAAAAGAGTCCCAAATACTCAGTGCTTTCAAGCGAAGCTGATAATATCGGCACCAGATAATCTGAACATTCAGGAAATTAGCAAAGTGTCCTTGGGGGAAAGAGATGAGTTAATGGCAAACACAAATTCTCTTTTATTGCAGCAGGTAGCTAAATTCCCTGAATTGGCTAATAAACATGGTATGGGGATCCCTACCCATAGCATCTTCCTCTCTGGAGTTAGGAGAGTTTTCGACTTCCTCCTAAGGGTAAAAGTGGCCCAGACTCCTAACTGAAGGGCAAGTATACCACACGCAATTACAAGGTATAGAGGCAGCAGTGTATAGGGAGGCCCACAGACCTGGGGAAAATTCGGGCTCTACTCTCACTGGCTGTTTTCAATAAAGCCTCCACTTTCTCAACAGCAAAATGACTGTAACTACATCATAATAATATGAGATAATGGCCAGAATGTAAAAAGTGATCAGTAAGTAGTAGCTTTTCTAAAATATTATTATAATTATTATTACTGAGGCTTTGCTTATACTAAGGTTTACACTATCATAAAGGGAAAGGGGAATTGCTTCCGTGGGAAGCACCAAAGACCCAGTGAGCCTTTTAGAATGTTGCTCTGAGACCCCAGTGGGTTCCAGCAGATTAGCATCAAGAAGGTTATCTCAAAGACCTTACCCACAGTGGGGGTACAGCAGTGCTTCCAAGATCATCTTTGGATCAGGGACCAGACTGAGCATCCAGCCAAGTAAGTAGAATGAAGCAGGAGAGCAAGGGAGGATGGACAACTATTTCTTCTTTGCCCAAAATGCCAACTTGAGCCCAGGTATTTTCCTCTGTGGGCTCCCAAATAGTTTCTTCCACCCATCCCCAGGAAATCCTCCATCCAGCACTCAGTGCTCTGCAGACATCATCCTTAGGCTGGGACCTTAGGAACCATGAGGCAGGCGATGAGCAAGGACTCCTGAACCTTCCACAAACGTATCCAAGATACTGCTGCCTGGAATTGAGGTTTTTGCTCTACTGAATTCTTAGTTAATTGAAACCATATGAAATCACAACCTCAGCCCAGGGAACCACAGCAGAATGGAGCAGGAGGAGAACTGTACATATCAGAAGTGAAATTTCAGTGCAAAAGAGCAGAAGGTCTAACTCTTAGGAGTGTGATTCTCCTGCCTTGTGGGGGAGATCAGTGTTTCTCTTATTTAAGTAACAGGTAAGTCCTGTGAGTTTCTGCAATGGTGTCACCCGTGGTGTGAATACTGGAGGAACAATTGATAAACTCACATTTGGGAAAGGAACCCATGTGTTCATTATATCTGGTGAGTCATCCCAGGTGGCACCACTTGCAACCCCATGGGCCAGTGTCGCTAATCCTTTCTCTGGGGATATCACTTATTACCATGGTGAGGCTTGCTGAAGATGTTGTAACTAATTGTCTTACAGAGGTCTGGGAAGGGAAAAGCATCACTATCTGTCTTGAATATTCATGTTTCTCTAGGTCAAACACATTAAAATTTGACTTTAATCATTCAATGGGTATTGTAAAATGCCTTCTATGTGACTATCACTCTATAAAATGCTAGACTGAGTATGAAGTGTAAGATAGATTCCTGTCCGGTCCTCAAGTGGTATAAAAACTAGACAAAAGTACAGAACTGTTGTAAATTAAGCAGCCCGAAAACTGTTCTAGTATTGGCCAGCTGATGATGTCAATGGACACAATAGAGATTCAGAGGGGATAGGGTGCTGGCTGAAAAGTTGGCCTAGATTGAGAAGTTTCATGTGGTACAAAGGATTCATTGAGCCCCAAAAGATGGATAAGATCTGTATGGGCAGAGAAAGGAGAGAAGGGGAGTTCTGGGCATAGGGAACAACAAGAAAGAAGGCATGATCCTGGGAATAATGAAGGCACATGCATTGTAGCCTAAGTATACATCTGATAATAAAATTGGTTGAAA
The DNA here is from genome assembly GCF_024542745.1 of Macaca thibetana thibetana. NCBI lineage: Eukaryota > Metazoa > Chordata > Mammalia > Primates > Cercopithecidae > Macaca > Macaca thibetana. The sequence continues at coordinate 85,296,631 of NC_065584.1, read as the reverse complement.
AGTACTCAGAGAACATGTCTTTTTAGGCATGGAAAAAGGAAATACTAGAGCACGAGAATACAGAAATTAGGGCCGGGCCAGCCAGCCACTGGGAAACTGAGAATCCGATTTAGAGATGCAGACCAGAAGTGAAGGTGAGAGGAGCCAGCTACAGTGCTGCAGACCTCCCCTCTCCTTCCTCAGTGGGCTCTGAGAGGGATCAACCCACACCTTAGAGGAGGAGAAACCTAAGGGATTCTGTAATAGAGACACTGGGAGTGATATGAAGGTGTTACCTCCCAGTAGCAATTTGGCAAAGGAACCAGAGTTTCCATTTCTCACCGTACGTCTGCCCATGCCCACAGTTTCCTGATGCTCACTAGAACCTCAGTGGGACCCAGAGCCACTGTCACTAATTCTGATTTCTGGGTCCCTAGTGCCCAACTACAGGGACAGATTTAATGGTAAGGGAGCTTTCGATCACTGCTGTGTCCCTAGGGACCTAAAGCACTAGAGCACATGTGCTTCTGCAGTTCATTTTGAATGTAAAGGACAGTTCAGGATCTAGAATAGCTGAACTTCCACATCAAAAAGTTCGTTCCGTCTTGCCAAGCCTACCTTCTGATATCGTCAGTGATAGGATGTATTATTCTTACTAGGGTAGAATAGGATGTCTGTCCCCAAAGGGCTCTGGCAGACAGACCCCTAAACACCTCCAAATTAAAAGCGGCAAAGAGATAAAGTTGAACTAGAGGTACATGGGGATACAAAGTATAATAGGTACATGGCATGAAAGTATAAAAAGGCTAAAAAAAACTCAGTACCTCTAACTCAGCCCCTGTTGCCGTTTCTCAGAGTCTTGTGTTCCGTGGCATTGCGCTTTCTATACCAACAGTGTCCAGTAGAACTTTCTGTGGCAATGGAAATGTTCTGTCAATCTCCACTGTCCCATGCAATGGCCACCAGCTACATGTGGCTATTGAGCTCTTGAAATGAAGTTTCCATTTTTAATTGAAAACATTTTATTTCACATTGACTAATTCTTATTTCAACAGCCACATGTAGCTAGAGACTATTATACTAGACAGAGCAGCCTAGATCTTCTCCAGTCTGACACCCACTGGCCCCAGGACTTGAGTGAGTGTTTAACCAGGACTCCAACTTGGGTTTCTGCCCCACAAAGCCACCCACTTTCCCTGATTAGGGGCCACCAGATGCAGGTTGGCTTGAGGATCAGCACTTCCAGACTCTTCTCTCCCCCTCTGCAGTGCTGCCCAAGACCCCCACTGATGACTAACAATCAGGGGGACGTGTTGGTGGAGCTAATGGCTTTCTGTCTGTCCCTTCCCAGCAAAGGAACTATGCCTTAGGGCCTTCACCCAGAGAGATGTCAGACTGCCCAAGTATAAGGAGGTTGGAGGGAAGTAGGCAGAATCCTCTGGAGCCACAGCTCTGGGTGTCTCTCCCCTCTGACCATGCAGCCCACCCCTGCTCCACTGCTCCAGGGGCAGCTGCATGCTGCAGGCAGCTCTGCCTCCACTCAGCATCCCAGGGGCTGATTTCTTTGGTTTTGGATCCAGCTGGATGTCGGCATTGCCGAGACCACCATGGTTGGCTCACCAACTGTCGGGGAATCACCAGGGTCTGAGAAATCTTGTACGCATGTGAGGAGCTGTGGGAGCAGAGAACCACTGGGTGGGAAATTCTAATCCCCACCCTGCTGGAAACTCTCTGGGTGGCCCCAACATGCTAATCCTCCGACAAACCTCTGCTTCCTCCTCAAAAGGCAGGAGGTCAGAAAGAATAAACAATGAGAGTCACATTAAAAACACAAAATCCTACGGAAATACTGAAGAGTGAGTCTCAGCACTAAGGAAAAGCCTCCAGCAGGTCCTGCTTTCTGAGGGTGAAGGATAGACGCTGTGGCCCTGCATGACTCACTAGCACTTTATCACAGCTATATTCTGCCAGGGTCAATGGCTCCAACTAACATTTGTTTGGTACTTTACAGTTTATTAAATAGATTTTTATATGGAGAAGCTCTCATTTCTTTCTCAGAAGAGCCTGGCTAGGAAGGTGGATGAGGCAACATATTCATTTTGCAGATGAAATTCCTGAGACGTAAGGAGCTGCTGTGACTTGCTCAAGGCCTTATATCGAGTAAACGGTAGTGCTGGGGCTTAGACGCAGGTGTTCTGATTTATAGTTCAAAACCTCTATCAATGAGAGGGAAATCTCCTGGTGATGTGATAGACTTCCCAACTTAATGCCAACATACCATAAACCTCCCATTCTGCTAATGCCCAGCTTAAGTTGGGGAGACCACTAGTTTGCTTTGCTCGGCCTTCTTTCCATGCCTGCCTTTGCTCTGCCAGAGTTATATTGCTGGAGTTTTGAAGAAGATCCTATTAAATAAAAGAATAAGCAATATCATTAAGTAGCCCTGCATTTCAGGTTTCCTCGAGTGGCAGGCCAGGCCTGGCAGTGAACGTTCACTGAAATCATGGCCTCTTGGCCAAGATTGATAGCGTGTACCTGTCCCTGAGTCCCAGTCCCAGTCCATCACAAGCAGCTGGTTTCTAAAATGCTGTTTCCCGTATAAAGCATGAGACCATGACTTGCCAGCCCCACGGAGCCCCGTTCTGGTACATCACTGGCATCTGGACTTCACCCTGGGTTGGGGCCAAAGAAGGAAATGAGATCATGTCCTAACCCTGATCCTCTTGTCCCACAGATATCCAGAACCCTGAACCTGCCGTGTACCAGCTGAGAGGCTCTAAATCCAATGACACCTCTGTCTGCCTATTTACTGATTTTGATTCTGTAATGAATGTGTCACAAAGCAAGGATTCTGATGTGCATATCACAGACAAAACTGTGCTAGACATGAGGTCTATGGACTTTAAGAGCAACGGTGCTGTGGCCTGGAGCAACAAATCCGATTTTGCATGTACAAGCGCCTTCAAGGACAGCGTTATTCCAGCAGACACCTTCTTCCCCGGCACAGGTAAGGGCGGCTTTGGTGCCTTCGCAGGCTGTTTCCTTGCTTCAGGAGTGGCCTGGTTCTGCCCAGAGCTCTGGTCAACGATGTCTAAAACTCCTCAGATTAGTGGTCTTGGCCTCATCAATTGCCACAAAACCCTCTTTTTACTGAGAAACAGTGAGCCTTGTCCTGGCAGTCCAGAGAATGACACGGGAAAAAAGCAGATGAAGAGAAGGTGGCAGGAGAGGGCACTTGGCCCAGCCTCAGTCTCTCCAACTGAGTTCCTACCGCCTGCCTTTGCTCAGATTGTTTGCCCCTTACTACTCTTCTATGCCTCATTTTAAAGCCCTTCTCCAAGTTGCCTCTCCTTATTTCTCCCTGTCTGCCAAAAAATCTTTCCCAGCTTACTAAGTCAATCTCATGCAGTCACTCATTAACCCACCAAGCACTGGTTGTGCCGGTACATGAATGCACCAGGTGCTAAAGTGGAGGAATAAAAAGTCAGATGAGGGGTCTGCCCAGAGGAAGCTCCATTCTAGTTGGGGGAGCCCATCTGTCAGCTGGGAAAAGTCCAGAAAACTTCAGATTGGAATGTGTTTTAACTCAGGGTTGAGAAAACAGCCACCTTCATGACAAAAGTCAGGGAAGGGCTCTCTGAAGAAATGCTACTTGAAGGTACCAAGCATACCAAGGGCAGGGAGAGGACCCTATAGAGGCCTGGGACAGGAGCTCAATGAGAAAGGAGAAGAGGAGCAGGCATGAGTTGAGTGAAGGAGGCAGGGCCAAGTCACAGGGCCTCCTAGGCCATGAGAGGGCAGACAGTATTCTAAGTATACCAGAAAGCTGTTGATCAGCTTCAAGCAGGGGAGGGACACCTAATTTGCTTATTTTATTTATTTTATTTTATTTTATTAAGACGGAGTTTTGCTCTTGTTGCCCAGGCTGGAGTGCAATGGCGCATCTCGGCTCACTGTAGCCTCCGCTTCCCAGGTTCAAGCGATTCTCCCGCCTCGGCCTCCCGAGTAGCTGGGATTACAGGCTCCCACCACCACACCCAGCTAATTTTTTGTATTTTTAGTAGAGACAGGGTTTCACTATGTTGGCCAGGCTGGTCTCAAACTCCTGACCTCAGGTGATCCACCCGCTTCAGCCTCCCAAAGTGCTGGGATTACAGGCGCGAGCCACCACACCCGGCCTGCTTTTCTTAAAGATCAGTCTGAGTGGTGTATGGAGAGTGGGTTGTAAGCCAAGAGCAGAAGCAGAAAGGGAGCAGTTGCAGCAGAGAGATGATGGAGGCCTGGACAGGGCGGTGGCAGGGAGGTGGCCAACACCATTCAGGTTTCAAAGGTAGAACCATGCAGGGATGAGAAAGCCAAGAGGGGATCAAGGAAGGCAGCTGGATTTTGGTCTGAGCAGCTAAGTCAATGATAGTGCCATTTTATTAAGATGAAACCAAGGAACAAATTTGGGGTACAAGGATCAAAACTTTTTGGAACACATGAAAGTACCTGTTTATACTCTTTACGGCCCTTGCCACCGTGTATGCCTCACTGCCTCCATTGGACTCCAGAATGAAGCCACGCAAGAGCAGCGTCTATGCATGATGGCACCTGTGGCCTATGTCATGCAACATGTACTTTGCACAAACAGTGTATATTGAGTAAATAGAAATGGTGTCCAGGAGCCAAGGTATCAGTCCTGCCAGGGCCAGGGGCTCTCCCTAGCATGTGCCCATGTGCTGTAAGTTCCCTCCAGATCTCTCCACAAGGAAGCATGGAAAGGCTGTAGACGTTCACCTGCCCAAGAACTAGGAGGTCTGGGGTGGGAGAGTCAGCCTGCTCTGGATGCTGAAAGAATGTCTGTGTTTTTCCTTTCAGAAAGTGTCTGTGATGCCAACCTGGTTGAGAAAAGCTTTGAAACAGGTAAGACAGGGGTCTAGCCTGGGTTTGCACAGGGTTGCAGAAGTGATGAACCCGCAATAATCCTGCCTGGATGAGGGAGTGGGAAGAAATGAGTAGATGTGCGAATGAATGATGAGGAATGGAAACAGCAGTTCGAGACCTGCCCAGAGCTGGGTGGGGTCTCTCCTGAATCCCTCTCACCATCTCTGACTTTCCATTCTAAGCAGTTTGAGGATGAGTTTCTAGCTTCAATAGACCAAGGACTTTTTCCTAGGCCTCTGTATTCCTTACAACAGCTCCACTGTCAAGAGAGCCAGAGAGAGCTCCCGGGTGGCCCAGCTGTGAAATTTCTGACTCCCTTAGGGATAGCCCTAAACTAACCGGATCATCCTGAGGACAGTTTCACAGCCAAGAGGTTTTGCCTTCTTTCAAGAAAAGCAACAGTACTCACATAGGCTCTAGGCAATGGTCCTGTCTCTCAAGAATCCCCCACCACTCCTCACACCCACCCTGGGCCCATATTCATTTCCATTTGAGTTGTTCTTACTGAGTCATCTCTCCCGTGGTAGCGGAACTCACTAAGGGGCCCCTATGGACCCCAGGGATTGAAATGATAAATTCTGAGCAGCTACCCCATCCCCAGAAGGGCTCGGAAATAAAATAAGAGCCAAGTCTAGTCGGTGTTTTTGTCTTGAAACACAAAATACTGTTGGCCCTGGAAGAATGCACGAAATATGTTTGCAAGGGGATATGCACAGAAGCTGCAAGGGAGAGGTGATGCAGGAGCCGCAGGCCTCCCCCACCCAGCCTGCTCTGCCTTGGGGAAAACCATGGGTGTGTCCTGCAGGCCATGCAGGCCTGGGACATGCAAGCCCATAACCGCTGTGGCCTCTTGGTTTTACAGATATGAACCTAAACTTTCAAAACCTGTCAGTGATTGGGTTCCGAATCCTCCTCCTGAAAGTGGCCGGGTTTAATCTGCTCATGACACTGCGGCTGTGGTCCAGCTGAGGTGAGGGGCCTTGAAGCTGGGGAGTGGGGGTTAGGCACGCGGGTCTCTGGGTGCACCCTAAGCTCTGAGAGCAAGCCTCCCTGCAGGGTCTTGCTTTTAAGTCCAAAGCCTGAGTGAGCCCACCAAACTCTTCTATTTCTTCCTGTTACAAATTCCTCTTGTGCAATAACAATGGCCTGAAACACTATAAAACATGCTCATTTCAGCCACCTCAGTTGAACTTCTCCCCTATGAGGTAGGAAGAACAGAAATGAAGAAACTGAGGCCACACAGCTAATGAGTGGAAGAAGAGAGACACCCGTTTACACCGCATGCCTTGTGCTGTACTTCTCTCACCATGTGACCTAAAGGGACCCCCAAGGCCTCTCCTCATGTCCTCTCTCCCCATATGGCCCTCTTAGCTCAGTAGAAAGAAGACATTACATTCATATTATACCCTAATCCTGGCTAGAGTCTCCACGCCCTCCTCCCCCAGGGTCCCCAGTCATCTTGCTGACAACTGCATCCTGCTCCATCACCATCAAAAAAACTCCAGGCTGGGTGCGGGGCCTCACGCCTGTAATCCCACCACTTTGAGAGGCAGAGTCTCCCAAAAGTAACTGTAGTCCCAGTTACTTAAGAGGCGGAAATGGGATGATCGCTTGAACCCTGCAAGATCAAGGCTGCAGTGAGTTGTGATCACGCCACTGCACTCCAGCCTGGAAGACAAAGCAAGATCCTGTCTCAAAAAAATAAAAAAATAAGAACTCCAGGGTCCATTTGCTCCTAGAACTCTACCACACAGCCCCAAACAGAGCCATCTCCATCACACCCCTAACAGTCCTGGGTCCTCCTCAGTGTCCAGCCTGACTTCTGTTCTTCCTCATTCCAGGTCTGCAGGATTGTAAGACAGCCTGTGCTCCCTCGTTCCTTCCTCTGCATCGCCCCTCCTCTCCCTCTCCAAGCAGAGGGAGCTCTCCCACCCCCATGGAGGAGAAAGCTGCTACCACCTCTGTGCCCCCCGGCAATGCCACCAACTGGATCCTACCCAAATTTGTGATTAAGATTGCCGAAGAGCTGCCAAACACCGCTGCCACCCCCTCTGTTCCCTTATGGCTGCTTGTCACTGACTGACATTCACGGCAGAGGCAAGGCTGCTGCAGCCGCCCCTGGCTGTGCACATTCCCTCCCGCTCCCCAGAGACTGCCTCCACCACCCCACAGATGATGGATCCTCAGTGAGTTCTCTTGGGCTCTAGGTCCTGGAGAATGTTGTGAGGGGTTTATATTTTTTAAATAGGGTTCATAAAGAAATACATACTATTCTTCTTCTCAAGACATGGGGGGAAATTATCTCATTATTGAGGCCCTGCTATGCTGTGTATCTGGGTGTGTTGTATATCCTGCTGCCAATGGCTTCATTAAAATGGTTTGGAAGAGCAGAGACTGTGCCTCTGTTTGACTGGGTTTGGTTGCAGTCATTTTCTGCTTGCTGGTAATCACTAGCTGGGCAGAGAAAAACCAAGGCATTTGTCTATGATGCGGTCCAGGAAGCCTCATTCAACAAGCTGCCTAAGTCAACCTCTTCTTGGAATAACCTCTAAAAGCTTCCGCTTAGCAGGCTATGCTGAGGGCCGGGAAAACCCACCTACCGGCTTGGGCCCCTTCTCTTCCACTCTCATGCCACGCCACGGGACCACCCATAACAGGAGCCCATACACATGGGTGGCAGTGACCTGCAGCAGACAGGGACCACACAGCAAGTGTCCCCAAAATGCCACCCACGTCTCCTGCCCTCCAGGAGCATTTCCTTTGCCTCTCCTCTCAGACTGGGTTTCCACTGAAACTGCATTGTCTCACAAATTCATGGCTGGGGACCACCCACCACTCTGCTGCCTGGCCCAGCCCCACGCCAGCCCTTTGAGGTGCCCAATCTGACAGCAGGAGCAGGGTTGAGAGGAGGCTGTGGCCCCAGCAGGACTTTATGTTCCCACCATCCCGGATGTGAGAATGAGGAAAAAGGAGATGAGTTGTCTCCCCACGAGCCCAGAGATTTGACCGAGGAGAGTCGATGCCCTGAGCTCTCCCCTGGAAGAAAAGACATGGGGCTCCCTGGGGTCCACAGCACACTGTGCTCTCCCTCCTGAGACTCCTGCTGCCAGAGCACCTTTCCCCAGGGTCAGGGATGCCGAGCGGAACACAGCTTAGAGACCACTCCCCCATCCACCCAGCAAGCACAGCTACCAAGACCCAAAGCTGAGGCTTACCAACGCCCGGGGGTGGGAGAGGGTTCCATCCCTGAATACCTCCATGGTTCCCCTATGCGTCTGACCATCCCAGCCAGAAATACGTAAATCCTCTCAGCTACAGCTCAGGCCTGCTTTTTTTCACAGGGAAGAAGCTACAGGTTGAGTATCCCTTCTCTGAAATGCATGGTACCAGAAGTGTATCAGGTTTTGGATTTCTTTTCTTTTTGAGTCGGAGGTAGAATATTAGCCTTATACTTACCAATTCGACATCCCTAATCTAAAAATCTGAAATCCAAGATGCCCCAGTGAGCATTTCCTTTGAGCATCATGTGGGCACTTAAAAAGCTTCAGATTTTGGAGCATTTCACATTTCAGATTTTTGAATTAGGATACTTAACCTGTACCAGCTTTAATAGGTGACCTAGAGCACACCCCTGCCCTCTACAGGCTTATGTGTCGCCACTTACGAAATGTCGGGTAGGACTGGAGGCTACCTCCCACTCCCTGCACCGCTGATTCTGTGCCCCCTGTAGAATTAAGAACCAGTGTCCCCTCTCCTGGTCAGCCCTACTGAGGGGAGTCACAAAATCCCCAGTTCTTTCTAAGCTGCCCCATCTCTCACCTACATCCAATCCCCTTAAAGATCACCAAAGGGAAAGGGCTCAGAACTCCATCACAGCAGGGCCACCCTCACACATGGTAGGACTGTAGCACCTTCACAAAGGTGGGGTTTGCCACCTTTGGGGAACTCTGGGGGGCCTCTACCTCCTCACCAGTCTGACACAATGCCAGAGATTCCACCATTGGGAATTTCTTATAATTAAAGCATTCTCTTCCCTGTATTAAATGAAAATGCCCCTGGGAGGGTTAATAGAGCAAGCCTTTATCAACCATTAAAAACTGAGGGCCAGTTAGTTTCTCTTTCTTTTCCCCCTGAAGTGGTAATTCATTTTGCTTTGTAGAAAAAAGATTCAGGCGAGGGAAGTGTGGGTGACTGGGGAGGCAGGTCTGCTCTTTTGAGTTGGCTGCAGTGACATGGAGGTCATAGGGCTGAGGGAAGGAAACAGGAGCCTGGAAGGCAGTGAAGAGGTGAAAGATAGACCCCTGCAATAATCTTAGAGGCGACCCAGACTGCAGGAGACCTGCAGGAGGCCTGCGGGAGCCTGTGGAGGCCTGTGGAGGCCTGCCAGCCCAGTGCCCTCAGAGAGCAAGGACAGTCACTGGTCCCCCAAGGCCTCCCACAGATCTATGCAAGGTGATGCAGCAGGGGCTATGGACCCACCCACACCCAAGCAAGGAGGCAAGATGACAAGGCCAGGGCAGGTAGGGAGCCATCTGGAGAGCGGGCTCAGCTCCACCCTTGAGAAATTTCCATCTAAATCCAGGAGATGCTCTATTCAGCAAGAACCTTCCCTCACGTCTGAGGCTGTTAAACCTAAAGCCAGTTAGGGCAGAGGTCAGAGGGGTGGACCAGGAGCAAGTGGGTTGAGGCTGAGCAAGTGTTGGGGGTGGGGCCAGAGACTCCATCCATCTCCGACTGCTCTGCTCACATGTCTGGCTCCGGGCCCACCTGGGATGTCAGAGGGAATTAGAGTGGCCTTGTGAGAAGGCTCAGCAGAAGGGCTCCTGTGCCCACTGGGCAGGTCAGCACTGAGCCTAGCACCACCACAATAAAGCCCCTCAGTGCAGAGGGCCCAGCTATAAGGAACTGGGCATTGCTTGGCCTGGAGGGAATAGGAAGCTGAGGAGACCTGGAAACACAGTCATGAAGAGCCCAGCCGTGAAGACCCACAGACCCTGCGAGCCAGGGCCATGGGCTGCAGCTGCAGCTCTACCAGCCTGGACCCAACCTCAGGCCAACATCCCAGCAGGGAACAGCTGGGATTACTAAGGCCAGCTTTAGAAGGGACTTCTCTGGACACATGCCCTACTGTCCCAAAAGACTTAAGCACAGGCCAGTCCCAAAGGCATAAGAATGGACTAAATGAGCTCTCGTGGCCCCAGGCCTAAGATTCTAGAGGACTCTCTGAAACTTCACTCGGAGACCTGACCTCTGAGGGCAACTGGAGTCACAGCCACTCAGGCGAAACGGCAGACTACGCAAGCACCGTGTTTCAGGAGCGTCCTGGTGGGGTCTTTGGCTCTGACAGAGCAACCCCTCTGCTGTTACCCTTACTGGGGGCAGCCATCTGAGTCTTAAGGGTTTGCTTATTTTTTAGGTCCAAACATAAAATTCAATTCCCCTGGGATCATGTATACAGACAGACCTATAGCACCTTATTATCAGGTACCATCCTGGTGGGGAAGTCCCCTGGCCTGTGTGCTCTGTGGGACGGGAATGTTCCTTGTCATCAATGTGTCCCCAGGAACTAGAACAGTGCCTGGCACACAACAGATGCCATTAAATAAATAAGTGAATGACTCCTGCAGTTAGGCTCTGGGTGGGGGGAGCTGAGTGTGAGGAGTGGGGAGTACAGGAGAAAGGAAAGTGGGGATTAGTAGAGGAAGTGGTCAGGTGAGTCAATGTTTCACAGTTTTGCCAAGAGCTAAAGTAACTTGTCAAGAACTTCAGAACAAGCAAAACCTGAGTGGCGGCCCCTTGGTCAGGGCAGCCCCCAGGCAGGCACACATCTATCCAATGAAGCCTGGAGGACAGGGACTGTGGGAAAGCATACAGGGTAGCTGGGAGTCTGACCTCACTGTGTGACTACACCGAGGTCCGGGGCCAACAGTCACTTTATGTGGGTTCACCTCAGTTTCTCCATGAGTCCTACTCTAAAACCCATCTACCTCCTTGATCCATGTGTGGGAAGACGAGCTTCTGACTGGGATGAGTCTGGGGGAGCAAGCACATGGAGACCCAGTGCTGTCATTCTGGCTGCGGGAAGGCTGCAGGACCACCAGCGCCCTGCGTCTGCGTCAAGGCCCCCTGGGCAACGCGGTGAGGGGTGGGGGGTGCAGGCCTCCTTTCACACTGAGACACACATGCCTGAGGCCTCTCTGCGTAGCACACATAGAGCTATCTTTTGCAATTAATAAACAGGTCAGACATTGAGTCAGTAGCCACAAGTAGAACAGGAAGTGGAAAAAGTCTCCCACTTCCCTCCAGGTGTTTGGGGGCTGGGGCGGTCCCCTCCCATTTCCATGATGTCATGGTTACCAAGAGGGGCAAGTAGGGCACCCTTTGAAGCTCTCCCACAGAAGCCACATCCTCTGGAAAGAAGAGTTAAAAATACTGAGTTAGAGATAGCATCGTCCCAGGCCACGTGCCGAGGGGAGCAGGCTGTGCCGTTACACCACCCGCCAGCCGCAGGTGCAGCAAGGCCAACACGCCAGGCTGGGAGGGGCTGCCGGCCCCTCTGTGACTTGCACCGGGCCCGCTGCCTGCTGGGGCGGTGCTGCTGGCCCCACTGCTGAGCCGCCTCCCTCACCGCACCTCTGCTGCCCCTCCAAACCAGCCAAGATCAGACCTCGATCTCACCTGGTTAAGTGCTTACTTAGTACAGGACAGACCCTCAGGGCTCTCCTGGGAGGGAGGGATGTGGGGAGGCTGTATCTGTCCCCACACACAGCTAGGGCTGATTCTCTGAGGGACCCCCTTCAATAGCCCCCCCTTACCCTGATGTTTGTCCATTAGGTGATGGCCCTAATGGACGCCTTGATGGACACGTCCGGGACCCAGGGACCCGGAGACCAGGAATCTGCAGGTCTCCGGGAGCCGCAGAACCTGAAACCCAAAAATACCAGGCTTGATCGCCGGCTCTTTGGTAGTGTCGCCATCCACCCGCATGGGGGCAGCAGCGCTCCACCAAAAAGACCTCTCCTCCCTTTGTTAATTCTGGAGAGAGAAAGCCCCCAAGGTTTAAGAAAAGCTCTTTTCCGAGGAAAATAAAAGGGCAGGTGACTTTTATCCCACAAATCCCTGCCCTGTGCCCGTCACTTTGCTGGGCGCAAGACCTGTGTTATCATGTCACATCCCCACAGAGAGGAGGGACTGGGGGCTGGGCCGGCAGCAGGGGGCGCTGCTCGTCCGGGATCGTCAGACCCGCTCCACCTGGAGCCCTGCAGAAAGTGCAGAGGAAGGGCTGGGGGCCCGGAGGAAGCCTTGGATTCGGAATTAGGGTGGCTGGCGTCCGGAATCCACCAGTTCATAGAGCTGTGCCTTTGGCAGGTCACTAATCGCCCACCGCCTCAGTTTCCCAGTGGGCCCAACTCTCTCTCATGGGTAATTTAAGAACCAGGCTTTCTTTGGCATTGTATACCTGCCACGTGCCAGACTGTGTCGTGCTCTGGGGATTCAGTCTCTGTGCAAACTATGACCCCATACAGATGAAGTCCAAGAACAGGCAAAACGCATCACAGGTGATAGAAATTAGGGCACTGTTTGCCTCTGGGGTAGAAGGATAGATTGAAAAGGGGCATGAGGAAACCTTCAGGGGTGGTGGAAATGTTCCATATCTTTATCTTGGGTGATGGCTAAATGGGGTGTGTGTGTGTGTGTGTGTGTGTGTGTGTGTGTGTGTGTGTGTGTGTATACACATCTCAAATACATCATTAGTGCATTTTCTTCTATGTAAATTATGCCTCAAAAAAGTACTGCTCCCATTAAATACACACACACACACACACACACAAACACAGAGTTTCTGTCTTCAAGGAGCTAACAGTCCAGTGAGTAGTGGGTATGAAAGAGATGTGTTAACGGCTGCAATCGCAAGACAGAGGCTTTTGTTATTATACTATCTTCTGGCAGGAGTCCTCAGGCGGGAGGCAGGAGAACCAGTTGTTTGTCCCTAAGTGTCACTGCCCCTCACGAGCCTTCTCTCCTGGGGCCTTTAATTTTTCTGAGTCCCCACGTGTTATTATTCACATAGAGATAAAAATACCTGCCCACCTATTCTCAGTGTTGTTGAAGGGATTGAAAGCAATCATGGGTGTGGAATGCTTAGTAAACTGAAATCCCAATGCAAATATGAAGTGGGAATGCATCAGAAAGCCCAGAACCATGACCTGAGTGAGATGGGTTGGGCTGGGTCAGATGGCACTGCCATACTGAGAAAAAAGTGGGCTGGCTGCGGCTTCACGCAGCCCAGGACAGCTCAGAACTCCCCAGGCCCTGCCGGTGCGCTGGTGTTTCTCATAGTATGTGGCCACCTCTCCAGTCACTTCGGCCCCAGGAGCTTCTTGTTACACCGTGATTTTGTCACTACCTCTGCAGCTTCCCGCCTCCTGCTTCCGGCTTCCGGAAGGAAGCGCGTGATGGAGAGGAAATGACGGAGCCAGGAGGCAGTGGTCAGGCAGGGCCGAGTTTCTGACAGAAGCCAACACTTCTGGCCCCACAGTGCTCACAGCCTCCCTGACTCTCCTCACCACATCACAGCTGAAAAGGCTCATGTCTTATCTCTCCTCTCAACCCCTGGGGGCTTCTCTGCTTTCAGAAGGACCCCCTGGGAGCCCCTGGCAGGACACATCTGAAAGCACGGAGCCAGACCTCTGCAGCCCCCTCCAGCGGGCAGGTTCTGTGGGTAGCCATCTCCTCGCAGGCCAGAACACCCCACATCACTCCAGGAGGGTTTCGCCACCTTTGAGAAGAGAGGAGTCCAGTGTCTGTTTGCTCTGGAAACGTGGGCATGTTCCCATTCCAAAGGCGACAGGATCCGAGGGGGGGATCATTCCCATTTTCAAAGCCTTCCTAAAATCCCACTGAGCAGTGGGGAAGAGTGCAAGTCTACCCTTTCCCTGAACCGCCCACATGAAATTTAGCAACAACAACAAAAAAGGAAAATATTACAGCAAGATCATGTAAGCGTAAGAAGACAAGGTTGGCAGGACCTAAGTCTGGGTAGATGAAGGAATATGGTTTACATAATGGGGAGCACCTAGTCTCCATTTCATGCTTCCAGCCTTGATGGGAGGAAAGTAGGTAAACCTTAAAAGGGACTTCTTTCCAATGGAGGCTGCAAGATTCTATTTTTACCAACCTCTAAGGTGTCCACCTTATCCTTGCTGACCCAAGTTATTCCAGTGACTTACCAAGGGACATGGGTGGAACGACATCCTTATCTGGACTCCTTATTAACAATACCCTGCATCTGTACAACACCAAAGCAAACATCACCTCTTTTGATCAGAATGATAAACCCAAGTGGTAGAGTATTCTCTCCCCTTTTACAAATGAGATGCACATGGAGCGGCTTGCACAGGATCACGGTGAACTAGGCCCTGACCCCACCAGACTCATATCCCAGTCTTTCCACCAAACTCGGTGGACTCAGAAATACCAAGTGGTTCCAGATTCAGCCATCAGAGGAAGGAGCATGAACTGAGTGGCATTCCGAGGCCCCCAAAGACTAAGTGTCTTATTTCCTGCCTCCGTGGCCCTTCCCTCTTTCCGACTCTGCCTGCATGGAGTTGATCCCCCTTCAGGATAAGATCAGAATGGCAAAGCAGAGTTCTGTACCCTTAGGAGGCACTCCCTCAATAAATATCTGATGTTGCCAGGCGCGGTGGCTCATGCCTGTAATCCCAGCACTTTGGGAAGCCAAGGCGGGCAGATCACTTGAGGTCAGGAGTTCAAGACTAGCCTGGCGAACATGGTGAAACCCCGTCTCTACTAAAAATACAAAAAAATTAGCCAGGTGTGGTGGTGGGCGCCTGTAATCCCAGCTACTCGGGAGGCTGAGGCAGGAGAATTGCTTGAACCCAGGAGGCAGAGATTGCAGTGAGCCGAGATCACGCCATTGCACTCCAGCCTGGGCAACAGAGCAAGACTCCATCTAAAAACAAAACAAAAAAAATTATCCACTACTTAAGCATATGCCAATGGGGATAACTAAAGTAATATCCAGACACACTCCCCATGGCTGGTCCCTTCGCTGACTCTTTCTCAGCTGCCAGATCTCAGCCTATAGGTTACCTGGTCAGAGAGGTCCTTCCTAACCACTCTAAGCAGCTCCCTCCCCAGCCCCATTTACTGTCACATTGTATTGTTTACTTCTTTCCTTTACTCCACTCACAACAGAATTATTTCATTTATGTAATAATTTGGCTCTCTTCCCTACTGGAATTTAAGGCTCAGAAAGTGAGGCGCCTTGTCCGTTCTGATCACTTCTGTAGCACTTAAGGTAAGCAAAAATTGAAAGGGGTAAAACAGAAAGAATAAGCTCTGCCATCAGATGTCTCTTATTTATACCCTGACACTAGATTGGGGTTAAATGTGGATAATCATTGAAGCTGTTAGACATATGGGAGCTTGCTAGCCTTTTGACGTGTGTGTATATGCACACATGAGGGAAAATTTCACTTAAAAGTTAAAAACAAAGTTGTTTATCCCTGGGTTTTAACAGTCCTGAATAGCAGGCCTCAAAGGGGGCTCCTAGGGAGGTCTCTCCCCTTCTCCCAGGGACAGCCAGGCCTGCCATTGGCCACCACAGTGCTTTAGCTGAAAGTCAGTGAAATGGATATGTAGCTGGGGGAGAAAAGCAGTATGTCGTGGAATCCTCAGAGCTTCTGGTGAGTGCTGAAAGGAATGAATGACACATTTGTAGAGCAATTACATTAACATGTTTTCACGTACGTTTTGTTGGGATAACCACAGTATGAAGTATTATTATCCCCATGCTTATTTTATGATTTATCTCGTTCAAAGCCTAACCCAAATGCTTTCAGCTAGACAGAAATAAGATTCAAACCTAACACTTGCTGAGTCTCCATCTCCTCATCAGGAAAATAAGAATGCCACCCACCTCCTTCATGCAATGATAGGGAAACGTAAGTAACAGGAGGGTGCTTAACAGTTTGCCAGACACGTGGCCCACGCTCACTCACTCCTCTCACTCACTCCACGACAGGAAGGGCTGTGTCTTATCTTTTCTAATGCCATGCACTACCTAGCACAAAGCCTAAGTGTGTAATTATTTGCTAAATTTTAGAGGCAAAAGGTCAACAGACAGTAAGTGGCAGAACAAGTCCTTGAATCAACACTTCCAGATCAAAGTGTTTTCCACAATACCAGGCTGCCTCTCTGGTGGTTTGAAAATACTTTTTTAAAATCCCATTGACAGAACTTGGACCTACCTATAAATTCAATGTAAGCAAATAAAATACTTTGTTTAGTCCTTCAAAATCTTCCTCCCACTTTTTTCCTATTCCCTCCTCTAAGATCCTTGTTCTAGAAAGTGTTTTCTCCCACAGGAGAAATCCATTTTTTATATGTGTTAAAAACTTTTAAATAAACTGTAGTTATTAAGTCATTTCACACTCAAACTTTTATTATAGACTCCCAGAGCCGAGCTGCAACCCAACAAGACAGGAGAGCAGCAGAGTCTCCCGCTAAGTTTGTAAACAAGCTCCCTGGCCTCTATAACCTCCAACACCGGGGAGCATGGCTCTGTGACCTCCCCAAGTATTTTCTAGCCATCACAACAAAAGTGTTTTGAAGCCCAAGATGAAAGGATGTGATCACAAGAGGCCGAAGGTATAGGCTGCTAAGAGAAGAAAACAAGAGAGATGGTTTCCATGTGATAGGGGCCAGGAAATGTGTGGGCAGGAGGTGCTCAGGGCTGGGCTTCCCACCACTGCAAAGAATGGCAGGGAATAGACTTTCCACAGTGTTTGTGGTGAATGGCTTCCGGCCCCATAAAAGAGCACAGAAAACAAAAATAAACCACCCCACAGAGGTGTTAAGCAAGGGGAAGCAGGAAATGCTAGGGTCTACCTCACTCTCCATGCAGTAGTCCTCAAAATCAACTCCTTCAACATACTTCAGCTGAAAAAACACCAAAGAATCAGAAACGCAATGGGGCTTGGGGGTGTGTCTTTAAGTTCGAGACAGGGTCTCGCTCTGTTGCCCAGGCTGAAGTACAGTGGTGCCATCATGTAGTCTCTACCTCCTGGGCTCAAGTGACTCTCCCAACTCAGCCTCCCGAGTAGCTGGGACTACAGAGGTGCACCGCCATGCCCAGCTAATTTTTTTTTGTTTTTGTACAGACAGGGACTCACTGTGTTGCCCAGGTTGGTCTTGAACTCCTGGGTTCAAGCCGTTCTTCCACCTTGGCCTCCCAAAGTTCTGGGATTACAGGTGTTAGCCACTGCACCTGGCGTTTTTTCGTTGTTTCATTTTTTTTTGTTTTTTGTTTTTGTGACTAAGTTTCGCTTTTGTTGCCCAGGCTGGAGTGCAATGGCACAATCTTGGCTCCCTACAACATCTGCCTACCAGGTTCAAGCGATTCTCCCGTCTCAGACTCCTGAGTAGCTGGGATTACAGGCACAAGCCACCACGCCTGGCTAATTTTTGTATTTTTAGTAGAGACGGGATTTCGTCATATTGATCAGGCTGGTCTCCTGACCTCAGGTGATCTGCCCACCTCGGCCTCCCAAAGTGCTGGGATTACAGGCATGAACCACCATGCTTGGCCTTTTAAGAACAGGGTCTCACACTGTTGCTCAGGCTGGAGTACAGTGGCTACTCACAGGTCCACAGTTAATTCTTCAGTACGTGTGAAATTGAGAACCATAAAGCAAATCAACAGAAGCATAAAAACAAGAGTTACCTATAATGAGCCTTTAACTAAATCTAATCCCAAGACTTCTAAAGCAGTCTGTAGGTTTTACCCCTGAAGCGAATATTGAAAAGACACACCAAAGATGAATGTTTCCTGTTGATGGTAACTGGCTTGGGTAAATCACAACCTCTGAGACCACAGCTGACCTGGCAAATGGGAATTTAATACCTGTCCCATGTACCTCAAGATCATTATGAAAAAATAAACAAAACCTGTATATTAAAGACTCTGCAATTACAATGTCTTCCTTCATAAAATTACTATTATTCCCAGTTTTCAACCCATGTCTCAAAGTTCAGATGCTTATCTTATTCAAAATTCCAATTTCTCTAGACTAAAAATTATCCAGAAGCCTCCTGATAAGGTCTATGACATCTGTATATAAAACAGATTAGGCCAGGCACGGTGGCTCACACCTGTAATCCCAGCACTTCGGGAGGCCAAGGCGGGCGAATCACCTGAGGTCGGGAGTTTGAGACCAGCCTGACCAACACGGAGAAACCCCCTCTCTACTAAAAATACAAAATTAGCAGGGTGTGGTGGCACATGCCTGTAATCCCGGCTACTGAGGAGGCTGAGGCAGGAGAATTGCTTGAACCCAGGAGGCAGAGGTTGCAGTGAGCCAAGATCACACCATTACACTCCAGCCTGGACAACAAGAACAAAACTCCGTCTCACATACAAAAAAAAAAAAGGCAGATTAAACTGCTCAATCATATCTCGGTGAACTAGTATCACTTAAGAATGGCAAACCATGACCCACATAGCCACAGCCAATTTTCGTCAAGTGACAGCGGAACATAGCTATGCCCATTTGTTTAAGGAAAAGCTTGCTGACTCCTGACTCAGTGCGTTATCAGTTAGGCAAAGAGCTAATAAGGAACATACAGGCCCAACTTTTTCACCAATTTCCTAGGTAATCTTGAGACACACCAAAATGTGAGAACCACTGCTCCAGATCAGGGCTTCTCAAATCTTATTGTCCACATAAATCACCTGAGGACCTTGTTAAAATGAAGATTTTGCTTCTTTAGGTTTGGCGAGGGGCGGGGGGGGGGGGGGGTGTGAGGCCTGTGCTCTCAGGTGATGCCAATACTGGTAGTCAATGACTACATTTTGAGTAGCAAGAATCCAGAGCAGTGTTTCTCCAATTTGCTGTGCTCTGGAATCACCTGGGTAGCTTTACAAACTACAGATGCCACCCCAAGAGATTTTTACTTAATTGGTCTGGGGTGTGGCCTGGACGTTGGGATTTTCTTTTTACATTCCCCAAGTCATGCTAACGTGCAGCCAAGTTGGAGAAGCTCGCAACTCATCATTCTCGGTAGTTGGCTAAATTTAAGTAGTGGCATTCTCAACATAGCTTGCACCCCATATATAGCAACCCGACAGCACCCAAGATGAAAACAGGGCTGCGAGCATGATACACATCGATAAGCCCAGACTTCAGCCAGCAGACCTACGTTCCACCCAAGCTTTGTCATGAACTCTGATCTTAAGCAAGTCACAAATCTGAGTTTAAATTTACTCACCTAACTAATGAGGACAGGAACCCCTAAGGTAATTGCAAGAATAAAATGAGAGAATATTTGTGAAGGTGCTTTGGAGAATATCATATCTTATAAGTCAACACATACATAACCCCCATTTTTCACTCTGTTTACATTGCCTAAGAAAAACATACTTCACTTTTACCACTAAAACATGTTGAAACAGATGTAAATGTGGAAGCACATACTTAGTTCAATTTCTGGCAAAGTGCTTAATGATGCAGTTCTAGGAACGCACTGTCATAAGAGTGGAAGCACCTGTAATAATCGAAGGATTAGTAAAGGATTACCTGCTCCAGGAAGAAGACAAAGGACTGCCATTTCCCAGGGTTGTCAGCACTGCCTTTTGCCATTAACTTCAAATACACTTAATGAAAACAAGGAGGCAGGTTCACAGATGTAAGTTACCAACTCATAGAGTTCAGCACAGAGGACTGAAGGGAAAAAAAGGATTCTGATACCAGTAAAGAATAAAAACAGAGCCAGAGGCATAAGGAGGAGTGGCATGGAGTTCTTTAATTAGGAAGGCAAAAGGTTACATTTAATGAAAGGCAGGTTGGATTAATAAATGTTTGTTAGAAAGTTGTTCTGACACAGAGTGAACTCTGGGCTTTTCTCCTGCATAAAAATCAGAGCTAGTGCAAATCTGAAGAAAATCCATGTGTCCAACAAGCTGCCATCTCCAGAACTCTTATCCAGGAAATTCAAAGAGTGAACCTAGAAGAAAAAAGCAGCAAGGTTAAATGTCTTATGATACTAGAGACAGGGCCCCAAATCCTTCCATCTAAATTCTAACCCACAAGACAGTTATGGGGTTCCTACACTCAGGACAATATTTAAACCAGGCGAGAAAAACTAGAAAGCAGCAAGTATTTCTCACAGAACATTTTATGGGAGTACTATCCAGAAAAATTAACGTTCAAAACTGAATTTCAAGCACACCAAGGCAAAACCAACTAGGAGCTGGGAGACGTGTGTTCTAACTCCAGCTCTACCATTCATTAGCCGCACGACTTCACAAAAGTCACTCTGACTTCCCTGGCCCACAAATTCTTTGAGGTGAGAGGGTTGTAGTTCAACCTAAAGAGCTTTCCGGAATCTAAAATGCTTATAAAGCACAGATTTCCATTGGCGGGGAGGCAGGGTAGGGAGTAAGGATTCAAGAAAGAAAGAAAAATTCCCAATCTCAGCTGTAACAAAGGACCAAAATACAAGAAATAATTTAGTTTTCATTTAAAGATAAGTTTATTTTTGGCAAGAAAAAGGTGAAGAAAGAGTAACCCCAACAGAAGTGGCTACATTGCTGCTAGAGCCAAATGGAACTGAGATCTGTGAGTTGTGAGGTGGAACCCTCACCACAAGATACAGGCTTCCTTTAGTCCCTCAAAGCACAGCCTCGCACCTACTGGACTCCAGCACGGGTCTGGCTGGAAAACCTCCGGCCCTAGGGGCTCCACTGTCTCCAGCGATAAGCAACTGATTTTCCCAGTGTGCCATAAAAATACTGTAATCTCCTATGTGTACCATGACTCAAAAAAGGCTGGAAAATACTACCTTTCAGAAGAACCGGGCTGCCCCAGGAGGTAAAAGGGCACTACCTTATTTGGTATATTGAGTCAAGTAAGTAACCTGGAGATTCTGGCATCAGAGCTTAAAGGAGAGATTTTAGACTTTCAGCCAGAATGCGTTTATTTCACTAACAATAGTATTTAGAGAAATGCTACATAATTGCAGAACATTGCTGAATCGGTGGTATTATAAGAAATGTGTAAAACAGCGAGCAGTAACAGGAAGCAAAAGGTGTTCATAGTGCCAAACAAAACCAAACAGACCTATTCAAACTCAACTATTCATTCCATCAAATTTCTTAAAGCAAACTCTCTGGCAATAGACTATAAACCAATGCAACATTACAGTTTTTTTCAAGACAGATTTTTGTGCTTATTGTCCAGGCTGGAGTGCAATGGCGCGATCTCGGCTCACCACAACCTCTGCCTCCTGGGTTCAGGCAATTCTCCTGCTTCAGCCTGCTGAGTAGCTAGGATTACAGGAGTGCACCACCACGCCCAGCTAATTTTTGCATTTTTAGTAGAGATGGGGTTTCACCATGTTGGTCAGGCTGGTCTCGAACTCCTGACCTCAGGTGATCCACCTGCCCCAGACTCCCAAAGTGCTGGGATTACAGGCGTGTGCCACCGCGCCTGGCTACATTATAGTTCTAATGGCCAAGGTGAGAGAGGACTAGAGCATAAAGCCATTTTCAGGGAACAAAGCCTTGACACTTTTAGAAATATAAAAGAAATCCTAGTTTAGTACAAAATCAAAGTTTCAAGATTTTATGATATTAAAACATTTAAATATAAGATGCTGAGGCCAGTCCACGTGAAAGGCAAAAATTGACTCATGAGAGTAAGTCTCTTTGACAGTGGTTTTCAGAAAATCCTATTTACAAAGATCTGCTCCCCCTCTTTTAAAGCAGATCTATTTACCAGACACTATTCTAAAAGCAGAGGTTCTAGGATTCTTTGAAATGTTAGCTCACATAATTGACTATTCAACAGCTAAGAAGAATGGTTTCAACTGTTAACCAGGGCATAAAGGTTTCAGGAAACTGACTAATAAAATCTCCTCCCCTGATATCAAGACATGCAAAATGGAAGACACCTACTGAGAAAAGTTAGCGTGGCTTCAGTCTATTTCACCTGCGCAGAAAAGACAGTGCCATTTAATCAGTTTGTTGTAATCATCTTAAAAGAAAGCAAGGCGGCCGGGCGCGGTGGCTCAAGCCTGTAATCCCAGCACTTTGGGAGGCCGAGACGGGTGGATCACGAGGTCAGGAGATCGAGACCATCCTGGCTAACACGGTGAAACCCCGTCTCTACTAAAAAATACAAAAAACTAGCCGGGCGCGGTGGCGGGCGCCTGTAGTCCCAACTACTCGGGAGGCTGAGGCAGGAGAATGGCGTGAACCCGGGAGGCGGAGCTTGCAGTGAGCTGAGATCCGGCCACTGCACTCCAGCCTGGGCGGCAGAGCGAGACTCCGTCTCAAAAAAAAAAAAAAAAAAAAAAGAAAGCAAGGCATAACACAAAGAACTGTTAAAAATGACTCTGTAGAGATAGAAAAGATAATGCCAGCCAGGGTCATTTCTATTTGGAATCTGTATTCTTCTCCAGCAATATCTCTATTCAGACACTAGCAATGGGCAGACAGGTTCAAATACTGATTTTCCTTCAAATTCATCTCATCCTGGATCCTCGTCAGTTTTCTAATTAAAACTGAAATTAGAAATAATGTGAATCAAAGACCATTCTGCAGAAATTCTAGGTTTACAGCTCAATTTGAATCATCAGTTTTAGAAGGCACAGACTGTATATTTCTAAAAAATGAAAGGAGCTTTAGCGATCAGCTTCTTTAATACTTTCATTACAGAGATGAGAAAACTGTGACCTGACAGTGTTGACAAATTTGTCCAGAGCTCTGCTGTCCAACACCACAGCCATTAGCCACAGGTGACTATTTAAACTTAGTCAAAGTTAAATTAAAAACTCAATTCTTCAGTCTGTTAGCCACATTTCAAATGCTCAATAACCACATGTGGCTAGTGGTTACCATAACGCACAGTGCAGACCCTGAATGTTTCCCCACTGCAGAAAGCTCTATTGGACAGTGCTGGTCCAGGATCACCCTCAGTAGCCAAAGTCAGGTCTCCTGACCTGCATTCTCCTCCATTTCTCCTGGACCATATTAAGTATGGCCAACTATGCAGAAACATTTGAGATAGCCGGCCTTCATCCTTTCCTATCAATCTCTCCCAAATTTTTCCCATTTAAAAAAGAAAAGCATCCAGTCTGATGGTTCTGATAAAAATTTAAAATAAATAAAAATTTCTTAAAAAGAAAAGCAAATTTAACATTTTTAATGAAAACCCTCTAACATGACATATATATAAAGCCATCATCTGAAAGTCCTAAACATAACAGGAAGGAATATAAAGGTTCAGAGTCCAAATGTCTGTTATCCAGTTCCCCCTCAGTCACTTATTAGTTCCAGGGCCTGGATACATCAACCTAAGTTTCACCAAGGTGTAATTACCTAGGTGTAAAATGAGAATACTACTATTTGTCTATCTCCACATCACTGGGTAGGAAGGAAGAATCACATGAGCTGATGTATGTAAAAGTATATGTGGAACGTATGTGAATCCTACAAGCTTGTTAATGTGGGAACTATAAGACATTTTACAAAGGTTTATTCTTGTAAAAGGTTTCATACAAATATGTGCATCTAGTTATAATCACATTTAATTTTCTACCTCCTATAAATTGATAATGGGAATCTAAAAATATGAAAAAGCAACAATTAAGGAGAAAACAGAAAGCAAAGCCCAATTGAGGAGCCACAAAAACAGTACAATCCTGAAGAACCATCAAGAATTATGCTGAGAGGCATTAACAGTGGCAAGAGACTTTGATGAACATCCAGGCCAATCCTCTCATAGTGCAGACAGAGAAACTGAGGCTCAGAGGTAAGTTTATTTGTCCATTCAACTAGTTAACAGAGCAAAGGCTACAATACAAGTCTTCTGATTTTCTTTTTTTTTTTTTTTGAGACAAGGTCTCACTCTGTCACTCAGGCTGGAGTGCAGTGGCATGATCACAGTTCACTGCAGCCTTGACCTCCCATGCTCAAGCAATCCTCCCACCTCAGCCTTCTGAGTAGCTGGGACCACAGGCACACACCACCACGCCCCTCTAATTCTTTTGATTTTTGGAAGAGGCAAGGTCTTGCTACATCGCCCATGCTGGTCTCAAACTCTTGAGCTCAGGCGATCCTCCCACCTTGGCCTCCCCAAGTGCTGGGATTACAGGCCTAAGTCACCGCACCCAGCCCCTACTCTGACTTCTTGTCTCATGCTCTTCCCCACTCCACAGCCTCTCCCATGAATCTCTGCCTTGGCTTTTTTTTTCTTTCGTAGCACTTTCCATGTTTTAGCATCCAAGTAACTTAATAACATAACTTTTTCTTGCAGTTAAAAATTGTTTATTTGGTTGGGCACGGTGGCTCATGCCTGTAATTCCAGCACTTTGGGAGGCTAAGGCAGGCGGATCACAAAGTCAAGAGATGGAGACCATACTGGCCAACATGGTAAAACCACATCTCTTCTAAAAATACAAAAATTAGCCAGGCATGGTAGCACACGCTTGTAGTCCCAGCTACTGGGAGTCTGAGGCAGGAGAATCGCTTGAACCCGGGAGGCAGAGGCTGCAGTGAGCTGAGATCATGCCACTGCACCACAGCCTGGGCAACAAAGCGAGACTCCATCTCAAAAAAAAAAAAAAAAAGAACAAAAAAGGTTTATTCATTCATACACTCATTCAACAAACACACACTGTTACTGTTCACAATTGAGTCCAGTGGGAGAGAGAAGAAAGTGAATGAATAGTTTCATAACAATGTGATAAGTGCAGCATTGGAGGTATGCAGTAGACTAAGGGCCCGGAGAAGAGGCTCCTATGCAACCTGAGGGGTGGGAATGACTTGGGTGATAGGAGTCATTCATCCAAACTGGGAGGATGGAGAAAATAAGGCAGTAGAGTTAGGGCAGCAATGATATTCATAAATACAATTCCATTTCGATATTCTTTTTTTCTTTGGTAGTCTTAAAAAATAGACCAAATATAAAACGGAGTTCAATAAACAAGTAGAGTCATCAATTAGCACTTTTTAGCAAATAAAAAAGTAGATTCAAAGTTTTAAGAATGAAAGGTAAAGAACTAATCTCAGAGCCAGGCACTGTGACACACCTGTAGGTCCAGCTACACGGGAGCCTCAGGCAGGAGGATCACTTGACCCCAGGGAGTTCCCAGCTTGGGCAACATAGAAAGACCCCATCACATAAAAATATATATATAATTAATCTCACCTCCTAAACAGAGAAAAATGAGTTGAAAAAAGTTATGATGTGACTACCTCAGAAGATTTCCTACAAATTTAGGACAGTTCCCTTGGAGAGAGCTTATTTGGTGGCAGGACCTAATTCAACATAAGGTGGAAGTATCAAAGAGAAAATAAAATAAAAACTAAATGGGGCCCTCCACCAACAAAAAATTAAAGATTATTGCCAGTAGGAGGTCACTACTGAGTATAAAAGATGTAGAACAAACCAAAAAAGGAAGCTCTCAAACTGACGAGGTGAAAAAAAGAAAACAAAGGGGAAACCTGAGGGTCTATGTGCACAGTCTTGGTCTTCCCCTATGAAACAAAATCTAGGGCCACTTTAGGGTTCTATGCCCTTTTGTTCCTAACTCGACATTGCCCCCTTCTGGCCAGAATGTAAAGCAACCCCCAACCCAGCATCTAAGCCCACCTGGACCTCTGCTGCCCCTCAATGACTGGAAAGAAACTAGGTTTTATAACACAGGTATCAGTAGCTTCTTCCCCCAAATTCAACTCCTCTTATGTTCTGTGGTAGTCTCTCAACACATGAAACATACAATCCACTAGGTGGCAGCAAAGCCTACAGAATAACATCAAGATCCCCTTCCAGAGGTAATTTTCTAGATTACTATACTTAACTGAATTCGAAAAGCCAACACAATTGCATGTTTGTAAACAGTGTTGCCAGTCAGTTTAAAATGTTCTGCCCAACCCTGTAGCCCCCTTGTTCCAGCTAGGATCAAACACTGAATTTTTTAAGACATGGGAGAATGGTCTCCATTATAAAAACAAAACAATGCTAACCAGGCACAGGCATTTGGCAGCTATCTTATCTCCCTGGGAGTTGAGCACATTTTCAAGCACGGTTTTGTCCCTTTGGGCCCAGTTCACCCTTCCTTCTGATCCAGGGTCCAATTCATCAGGAACTTTAATTCTCAAACTGTGATCCAATACAGTTCTGTCCTCCTTTTCCTCATTACCCTTCAGAACACCTGAGATGGACTGAGATTTTTTTAAAAAAAAGAATTTCACAGGCCAGGTGCAGTGGCTCATGCCTGTAATCCCAGCACTTTGGGAGGCCAAACCGGGCGGATCACGAGGTCAGGAGTTCGAGACCAGCCTGGCCAACATAGTGAAACCCCATCTCTACTAAAAATACAAAAATTAGCCGGGCATGATGGCAAGTGCCTGTAGTCCCAGCTACTCGGGGAGGCTGAGACAGGAGAAATGCTTGAACCCGGGTGGCAGGGTTGCAGTGAGCCAAGATTACACCACTGCACTCTAGCCTGGGCAAGAGAGTAAGACTCTGTCTCAAAAAAAAAAAAAAAAAAAGGTTTTCAGAAAGAAACACAGAAAAACAAACATGGAAAAAACTAAAGCATATAAATTTTTAAATACTGAAATCCACTGAGCTTCTTTCTGTCATGCATTCATTCAAAAATATGCTGCCGCCTACACACCAAAAACTGATCATCATTTCAGGTGTGCATGGATTTCTGGGGGTCAGAAGCCCACTGGGAGCATTTTTGCTTTTGTATTTTCATTTGTATAGTCTAAAAACTACTGAATCTTTCTTAATGATTGATGACCTGGATAGAAACATTAGTTATAAGATTTCTAGCAAGGCTCTCTTTTTTATTTTTTTAAGGCAGAGTCTTACTCCTGCCAGGCTGGAGTACAATGATGCAATTTTGGCTCACTGCAACCTCTGCCTCCTGGGTTCAAGCGATTTTCCTGCCTCAGTCTCCCAAGTAGATGGGATTACAGGCACCGGCCACCACGCCCAGCTAATTTTTGTATTTTTAGTAGAGACAAGGTTTCACCATATTGGCCAAGCTGGTCTCGAACTCCTGACCTCAGGTGATCTACCTGCCTCGGCCTCACAAAGTGCTGGGATTACAGGCGTGAGCCACCACGCCTGGCCGTCCTAGCAAGGCTCTCTCAACTTCAGTTCCTCATCTGTAAGTGAGAACAGCAAACCTATCTAAGTGAAATTATTCCGAAAATAAAATGATATAGAACAAGAAGTACTTAAAGCATAGCACACACTGAGCACTCATTATCTGTTAACTTCCTTACTTCCCCTTGAATTATTTTTTTTAACCCAATGCCATTTCCTTTTGATCTTCCTCTTTCAGAGTAGTTCAGAGTTTGTCATCCCCAAATTCATGTAAGATCAGCTATATTACAGATGTTTGTTTTTTAATATCAAACTCTCAGCTTAGTTGGAAAATATGAAGACGTTCCATCTGTTTTGTTCTACCTTCTGAGCTGGTATCAATATTGAGAATTTACTTGGAACTGTTTTTAAAGTGCTGTGGCACACTGCACATATAGCTGAGTTAAAAGCACATAAAAGGAGCAAATAAAAGTATATTTTTAAAAACTGAGAGTAGGACAGTGTAGTGTATGTCAAATGAAGGATCTCTACAAAAAATAATCTGGGCAATCCCCCAGAGAGAAAGATTTTTCTATGAACATACTCTCCATAGAATGATTTAACACTGCAATCTGGGATTGAGGATTTTGCTATGCTTTGGGCCCATAATTCCCAGCTGAACAGGTGGTCCTAGGTTGTTAATATGGTCTGCAGTACACAGTTTCTGCTGAGACTGCTTTTTTGTCTCTGCTTTTGTCGTAATTTTGAAATACTAAGCTCTCTGCAGTAAAGTCCTCCTCCAATCATGACAGCCCTAGGAAATAATTTTCCGTGATTTGGTATCTCCCTGAGCCTAGAAAACATCCTTGAAATGTTTGCTCTGTCCCCTTCCTAAGTACACACCATGACTCATCTAGAAAAAAAGAACTTCAGAAATCTAGAGTAAGCAATCAGAAGACTTATGACCTTTCCAGAAGGCTCTTTCAGGAAGCCCAAGGGTTACTCATAGTTGCAAGCGTGAGAAGGTCAATGTTGGAGGGTCAGTTTTCTACCTGCATTCAAGGTTATCCACTGGTAACAGTTAATTGTAACTGGCAATAGTTGTTATCCATTGGTCAGATAACTCATCTGCTGCCCCAGCTCCCAGATGGTACAGCTGCTCTCTTCTCTGGATTTATTGCAGCACTTTGTTCAGACCTTTAGTGAGGCCCTAACAGGGCTGTATTTTAACTGTTATGTTTACATATTCTCCCCTACTGTACATGTCTTGAAAACAGAAGCCAGTTTGGGGTTTTTTTTAAATTAAGGTAAGGTCTTGCTATTTTGCCCATGCTAGCCTCAAATTCTTGAGCTCAAGCAATCTGTCCACCTCGGCTTCCCAAAGTGCTGGGATTATAGGCATGAGCCACCACGCCCAGCCAACAATATTGTTTATATTCCCAACAACAAGACATTGGCTGGTACATAGAAGGGGAGGGAGGAAGGGAGGGAAGAGGACAACTCAAGTCTTAATCAGGTCTCTAAGGAGTTAAACTGTATTAAAATAACAGAACAAAGTGGTTCTTAAAGTTTTTCACTGAAATAAACCTCTCTGTCAACTTACCACTACCAAAATGATACCTTCCCTGAACTAACAGAACTGTTTTTGAGGCAATATCAAAGGAAAGGATTTATGTAACATATTATAACTAAATGACTAATTCACGTCAGAAAATGAAGTATAGTCACTGTCACATTATTGCATCCACTTTGCACATAGATGCTCTAAAACTCTTGTACTAGATTTCTGCTGATTGGTATAAAAATGACAGCTTTCCAAGTGGTGAGGAAGAGGCCGGTCCTAGGATATCCTTCCCCCAAATAGGATGAGATTTCCTAAGGTTCTCTTTTCTCTACCACCCAGAACATTAAATTTTGCAATGCAAAGGCAAATATTGCATGCATTCATCAGTAAGCTACATGGGATACCGGAAGGAGTACTGGGCCAAGAACACCGCTAGACTAGGGCACTTCACTGCAAACACTTAACTATGCGGCCAGGGAAGGCCCATGGATTGTTCTAGGCCTCTGTTGTCTCATATATAAAGTAACAGTGTTGACATACAGTATGGAAACAGCCATGTATTTATTAAAGCTTTAGAACTCTGCTTGGGAGGGAGGGATGCAGGGGAGGGCATACCATACAAGAAGGGAAAGGCCAAGCAGAGAGGGCTTTTCAATTTCTGTCCATCAAAAAAACTCCAATTCCACTTCTGCTTTATATACCAAGATTCTTTTTGTAAGAGTTTGTTTGGGAGAAGGGAGAAAGAACTCTACTGCTAAAAAATGGAAAATGGCAAATGAACCAAGCAGCATCCCATCTTACATTTTAAAGTCTTCTCCCAAGTTAACCCAATTTCCCCATTTATTTCTACTTTAAGGCACATATTAGCAAATGCCCACAGTCATTCATTCAACATACACTGGATGCTATCAGATTTAAGTGCTATGAAACCAATGGTCCAGCATTTAAAGTCATCTGAGATCAAAATCAGAAAAAAAAAAACTAACAAATCTAAAGGCAAAACCTACCATTTATGTCTCTTCCAAAATTTCTGAGTTATTTTCATGAAGTTATTGGTGCAGAAATTATTGTACTAGCTACAAACACTAATTTCCTGTTATCTTAATGATTTGAAGAACAATAAGACAAGGCAATGACCACGAGTGGTAGCACTGATTATGATATTAATGCATACTTTGCAGACCAATGGAAAATTCTGCAAACGTCAACAGCAGTATGGGAGGCTTGCCAACCACAATCGAAACCAGTCCCATCCAATTTCTCTTCCTAAAATCAACATTACAGGACAAGGACTATGATCATCACTTACATTCTTTTAGTCTCCTACTCCTCAATTACGTAAATGGGAATGATTCAGCCAACAAAGTTCATGACAACAAGGTGCAGGATGGTGCTGGCAAAGAGAAAATCAGCAAAGGCTCGCTCTGGGGAGATGCCTTGGAAATCCGCTTTGTTCTGTGGGTTGATCTGTATTCTCAGGCAAACTGCACAAGAAGCAAAACACAAAAAATGATTATATGGAAGTATGAAATAAATATGACTGCTACTGAATACAGACATACCCTAGGACCCAACAATTCTACTCTAACAGAAATGAATGCATACATAGATCAAAGCGCATATACACAAATGATACCCAGATAGCCCCAAACTGGAAGCAATCTAAATGTCTATCAACAGTAAAATGGATAAATTACGGCATATGCAAACAATAGAATATTATACTGCAATGAAGAAGAACTTCTGCTATACACAAAAATGGATGAACTGCACAAGTAAGTGGGGCAACACAATCAAAACTTTATTTTTTTGGAGGGCGGGGACAGAGTCTTGCTCTGTTGCCCAGGCTGGAATGTAGTGGCACGATCTCGGCTCACTGCAACCTCCACCCGCCAGATTCAAGCAATTCTCCTGCCTCAGCCTCCCAAGTAGCTGGGACTACAGGCATGCGCCACCATGCCCGGCTAATTTTTGTATTTTTAGTAGAGACGGGGTTTCACCATACTGGCCAGGCTGGTCTCGAACTCCTGACCTTGTGATCCACCCACCTCGGCTTCCCAAAGTGCTGGGATTACAGGTGTGAGCCACTGCGCCCGGCCAAAAACTTTATACACACTGGCTGGCCAAACCAGCTGGAACCCAGCAGGTCACCCAGAGGAAGCCAAAGCCGAAGAGCCCAGCTCCCACACAGAGACCACAGGGCAGAACCTAAGTAAATATGTTGGGGGAACAAATGTACCCCCTCAATTAGATGAGGAATATTCTGGGACACAGCCACACGGAGCCACTGTGAACTCGGTAGGAGACAGGGTCTGGTTATGCTGCCCAGGCTGGACTGGAACCCAAGCGATCCTCCCACCTCAGCCTCCCGAGCAGCTGGGACCACAGGCATGGGTGAACACGTCTGCCCAGCTCCATGGTATTTTTAGTGTGACCTTCTATTTATGGATAATGATTCAGGTTCTCCATTATAAGTTTATTTTAAAAGTACATTTACTACAGTTAAAAAATGAATCAATTTAATTACTTTGTTTTTTAAGAAATGCACAAAAACCCTCATATACAAAATCAAATGATTTTCAACCAAAGTGACAAAACCACTCAATGGGGAAACAAGTCTTTTCAACTAATGATGTTGGGAAAACTGGATATCCACAGGCAAAAGAATGAAGCTGGACCCTTACTTTATACCATATACTACAAAAATTAACTCGAAACGGATCAAAGACCTAAATGTAACACCAAAAACTAAAAAACTCTTAGAAGAAAACAGAGCAAAAATTTTATGGCATTGTATTTGGTAATGATTTATTGGACATGACACCAAAAATACAGTCAACAAAAGTAAAAATAAATTGGACTATATCAAAATTTAAAACTTCTGTGCACAATAAAGGTACAATAAAGAGCACAATAGTGAAAAGGCAACCTATGGAATGGGAAAAAATATTTGCAAATCACATATCTGATAAAGGGTTAATATCAGAATATATTAAAGTACCCCTACAATGCAATAACAACAAAATCATAACCTGATTTTAAAATGGGCAAAGGACTCGAATAGACATTTCCCCAAAGAAGATATAGGAATGGCCAACAAGCATATGAAAAGATGCTCAACATCCCTAATCACTAGGGAAATACAAATCAAAATTACAATGAGATATCACCTCTCAGCTATTAGGATGTCTAATATCAAAAAAACAAGAGTTGGCAAGAATGCAGAGAAACTGAAACCCTTGTGCACTAATGAGTGGGAAAATTAAATGGGGTAGCACTGTGAAAAACAGTATGGAGTTTCCTCAAAAAAATTAAAAACAGAATTACCATATGATCCAGCAATTCCACTTCTGGGTACATATCCAAAAGAAGCGAAAGCAGCATCTCGGCCAGGCACAGTGGTTCACGCCTGCAATCCCAGCACTTTGGGAGGCTGAACCAGGCGGATCACCTGAGGTCAGGAGTTCAAGACCAGCCTGGCCAACACGGTGAAACCCCATCTCTACTAAAAATACAAAAATTAGCTGGGCGAGGTGGGCAGGTGCCTATAATCCCAGCTACTCGGGAGGCTGAGGCAGCAGAATCGCTTGAACCGAGGAGGTGGAGGCTGCAGTGAGGCGAGATCATGCCATTGCACTCCAGCCTAGGTGACAAGAGGGAAACTCCGTCCTGGGGAGCTGGGAGGGTGGAGGGTGGAACCAGGCTCTCAAGCGATATTTGCATACCCATGTTCATAGCAGCATTAGTCAAAATACCCAAAAGGTGAGAGTAACCCAAGTGTCAGCAGAAGAATGAATAAGCAAAGTGTGATGTATACATACAATGGAATACTCAGCCTTAAAAGGAAGGAAATTCTGACACCTGCTACAACATGGCTGAATCTTGAGAGCATTATTTTAAGTGACATAAGCCATCACAAACAGACAAATACTACATGGTTTCACTTATATGACATCAAGAGTAGTCAAACTCCTAGAAACAGAACGTGCAACGGTAGATGCCAGGGACTGACAGAGAGGAGCATGAGGAGTTATTGTTTAATGGGGACTGAATTTCAGTTGCAGAAGACAAAAAAGTTCTGGATATGGATAGTGATGATGATTTTACAGCAATGTACATGTACTTAATGCGACAGAACTATACACTTAGAAATAGTTAAAATGGTAAATTTTGTCATGTTTTATCTTGATTAAAAACAAACAAAAAAAAGGCCAGGGGCAGTGGCTCACGCCTGTAATCACAGCACTCTGGGAGGCCAAGGAGGTCGGGAGCTCGAGACCAGCCTGACCAACATGGAGAAACCCCATCTCTACTAAAAATACAAAATTAGCCGGGCATGGTAGTGCATGCCTGTGATCCCAGCTGCTTAGGAGGCTGAGGCAGGAGAATCACTTGAACCCAGGAGGTGGAGGTTTCGGTGAGTCAAGATTGTGCCATTGCACTCCCGCCTGGGCAACAAGAGCGAAACTCCATCTAAAAAAATAAAAAATAAAAAAACAAAAATAAAAAACAAGGGCCAGGCACGTGGCTCACTCCTGTAATCCCAGCGCTTTGGGAGGCCGAGGTGGGCGGATCATCTGAGGTCAGGAGTTCAAGACCAGCCTGGCCAACATGGTGAAATCCCATCTCTAATAAAAACTACAGAAATTAGCTGGGCATGGTGGTACGCACCTGTGATCCTAGCTACTCAGGAGGCTGAGGCAGGAGAATTTGCTTAAATTCAGGAGGTGGAGGTTGCAGTGTGCCGAGACTGTGCCACTGCACTCCAGCCTGGGCAACAGGGACTCCATCTCAAAACAAAACAAAACAAAACAAGTGTATGCTATATGATTCCATGTACAAAAAGCTTAAAACTTGGTAAAACCAATCTATGGTAAGACAGTGGTTTTTATCTTTCACAGGGAGAAGATGACTGGGAAGATGCAAGGAGGCTTCTATGGTGCTGATAATGTCCTGTATCTTGATCTGGATAGTGGTTAGATAGGTAAATTTAAAAATTCATCAAGTTGTACAATTAAATTTTGTACTCTGTTAAAGGAAGAAAAAATATGACTCTCAGAGTTATACTGAAATCTAGAGGCTTTCTCAGAGAGAAAAAAAAAAAAAGTATAAGCAAAAAACCCACAAAGCTCTCTTATCTCCTGATTTAAAGGTTTCTAATTATACCTAGATGGGGATGCACTTGAGGCAACAACAAAGGGTCTGGGCTGAATGATACAAAGTTACAAAAATGTGAATTATTTTCTAATAGAATATTCACTTAATGGGTAGCAGAGTTTATAAAGACAGCACGCTCATTCACAAGGACCTCACAGTTGTCGATAAACTATCTTTGATCTCGAAGTTCCAGCAGCTGCTTATTTGTCTCAAAAAAGGCAGAAGACCTAAGCAATATAATTCATGAGAACTCTCCACTGCCACACTCTATGCCCTTGAAGATTCTTACAGTCACCATTGACAAAAAAAAAAAAAAAAAGGTAGTTCCAGGAATACACTCTTCCAAAGTATCTTCATGCCTGTGATAAATTATTACACTGCTTAAGAAAACCTAAACTCGCTTCAGGCTAGCATCATCCCATCATTAACTAAGAAAAAGCAACAAACAAATCTAATCCAAAGGCCAGAAAACTATCAGACTAGTTCTCCAGAGCCTGTCACCATGGCAACAGTTTTCATTATGCTTAAACACATAAACACCACGGAAGCACCATTGATCTTTTCAGGTATCCAGACCCTTAAAAATATTAAAGACAATGACTGAAGCAAGGGTACCAAGTAAACCCCTCCTGTAGAAAGTACAGATTCGTTCATCCATTTGGGAGAGCAACTAGCAATATCCATTAATATTTCAAATGATTTTACCTTTTGACAAAGGAATTTATCTTACAGAACAAAGACATTCTGAAAGTATGTCTGTAAAGTCGAAAAAAATTAAAAGTCTAAACATCATATACTACTGACATGCAATGAAATCCCATGCAATTATTCAAAAGAATAAGGTAAATTCTCTGTACATTGACAGCAAACATATCTAAGATTTATTAAGTGAAAAAAAGCCAATCTTTTTCTTTTCTTTGGAGACAGGGTCTCACTCTATCGCCCAGGCTGGAATGCAGTGGTGCAATCATGCCTCTCTGCAGCCTCCACCTCCTAGGCTCAAACAATCCTCCCACCTCAGCGCCCCGAGTAGCTGAGACAACAGTCATGCACCACCATGCCTAGCTAATTTTTTTGTTTGTTTTGGGTAAAGACAAGGTCTCCCTACGTTGCCCAGCAATCCTCCCGCCTCTGCTTGCCTAAGGGCAGGGATTACAGATGCAAGCCCCCACACCCAGCCCATTCCTAGGGCATGGTAGCTCGCAACTGTAACCCCAACATGTTGTGAAACCAAGGTGGGAGGATTGCTTGAGCCCAAGAGTTTGAGAACAGCCTGCGAAAGATAGGGAGACCCCCGTCTCTACAAAAAAAAAATGTTCTAATTAGCCATGTGTGGTAGCACACACCTATGGCCCCAGCTACTGGGAACGCTGACATGGGAAGACTGCTTGAGTCCAGGAGGTAGAGGTTGCAGGCTGCAGTGAGCCACGGTCATGCCACTGCACTCCAGCCTGGGAGACAAAGCAAGACCTCATCTCAAAAAAAAAAGTAAAATATTTTATTTATATATGATATGCATAATTATCTTGTCATTTCAGTTAGAATCTAGAAAAAAAATCTGAAGAAATAGAAAACTATTAATACTGGTTACTGGGGTAGAGAACACGGTGTTGAGTTTTGAGGAAATACGAGAGAAAAAAAGAAAAATTATCCATGAAGGTGGATAAGGTAATACATTGATGTTACCATTATCGTGATCATGGTAGCCAGATTATTTCAATGAAAATATACGAATCAGAGTCACAAAGATGGAAAGGGCCTCAGAGGTCATAAACACCAACACCCCATTTGATGCATACAATGCCCAAGAGGTGTTGGGGTGGGCATGCTGGGGGAGGCTGTACTAACCACACAGGAAGCTTTCCAAAGTATACTCACCATGTACAGAATCTGGTAAACTACCTCCAGATGGAGAATTATCAACTTTCCAGAGCCTGTGTTACTGATAAGGGTATCACATCTCTCAGATGCATTGGAAACAAAAACAGCAAAAAAAGAAAAGCCTGTTCAAAATGCTCCACTACAAATGATCCTTCAGTCTCTCCCTAGGCACTTCCAAAGATGGAAATTCACTACCTCTTCAAGGAGCCTGTTCCATTTTAGCAATTCTGATTTACTCTATCCCCTTAAATGACCATTTATTCCAAGAAATATTTACTAAACATCTACTACATGATATGCATCATTTCAGGTGCTAGGAATATGGCACTGAACAAAACAGTCTGGCTCTCAAGGAACTTCCACTCCTATGGAGAGAAACATATAATCAATAAGTTAACAAATAAACCAGGAACTACTAGATAGAGATATGTACTATCAAGAAAATAAAACAGGATAATAAAGAGTGACTGGGAACCTTTTCTTAAACTCAATCATAACAGAAGGTCTCTTTAAGAGGTTGCTATTTAAGACCAATATTTGAAAGATAAGGAACCAACCATGCAAAAATTTGGGGGCAGAGCATTCTAGACAGTAAGAACAATCTTGGCATGTTATAAATACAACAAGGACAAACGCCAGGCACGGTGGCTCACACCTGTAATCCCAGCATTTTGGGAGGCCGAGGCGGGTGGATCACCTGAGATCGGGAGTTCGAGACCAGCCTGACCAACATGGAGAAATCCCGTCTCTACTAAAAACACAAAAAATTAGCTGGGTGTAGTGGTACAAGCCTGTAATCCCAGCTATTTGGGAGGCTGAGGCAGAAGAATCGCTTGAACCCAGGAAGCAGAAGTTGCAGTAAGCTGAGATCATGCCATTGCACTCCAGCCTGGGCAACAAGAGCAAAACTCCATCTCAAAAAAAAAAAAAAAAAAATCAAGGACAGACTAACAAGACTATGGTGATCAAGGGGAAAGGGACAAGGGCCAAATCCTGAGGGGCATGGTAAGCCTTAGAAAATAGTATGGATTCAGTTATAAGAGCAATGGAACAGTATAATGGTTTACAAGGTTAAAAAGCAGAATTACTTAGGACGCAAAGAGCTCAGGGTAATGGTAATAAAAATGGACAGAAATGAAGACATACAGGCTATATTTTGGAGAAGACAGAGCTTGCTGATGAAACCGATGCAGGAGATAAGAAAAATCAAGGGATCTGGGAAACTTAAATCTCTTCATTTAAAATCACAACCAGCCAGGCGTGGTGGCTCACACCTGTAATCCCAGGATTTTGGGAGGCTGAAGCAGGTGAATCACCTGAGGTCAGGAGTTAGTGACCAGTCTGGCCAACATGGCAAAACCTCATCTCTACTAAAAATACAAAAATTAGCCAGGCATGGTGGCGCTTGCCTGTAATCCTAGCTACTCAGGAGGTTGAGGCAGGAGAATAGCTTAAACCCGGGAGATGGAGGTTGCAGTGAGCTGAGATTGTACCACTGCACTCCAGCCTGGGTGACAGAGCGAGACTATGTCTCAAAAAAAAAAAAAAAACCGCAACTGACATTGACACCATGTACTAACTGGTGAAGAGGCAGATGGCTGGATGAGCAGGTTTGATCTTGGACATGTTAAGTTCAAGGTACATATCAGACATCAAGTGAAGACATCAAGTTGGCAACTGGATTTACTAATTTGGAATTCAGGGGACAGTTCAAAACTAAAAATATAAAGCAGTAGTTGTAGGTATACAGGTGTTATTTAAGTTTATCTATTTAAAAAAAAATACAAAGTGAAGGTATCTACAACCCTGCTCTCAGTCAGAGATGTGCCCAGCACAAAACAGCAGAAAGGAAAAAGCAGTGAGGTGAGACAGAATCAGCAGGAGAGTCTTATATTCAAGAAGAAACTTTCCTTTTACACAGAAGCTGATGCCTAAGTTAAATGCTAAACATGGCAAGAGTAGTTTCAGTAAAGTAGTGAGGACAGACCAATACCAAGAGTGGTTAAGGAATGAATAGTTAAGGAAGTAGGAACATTAATTATTCTTCCAAAAATTCTGTAATGATGGAAAGGAAATGGGATGGTAGCTAGAAGAATATCTGTAGTCAAACGGATTTTTTAAAAATGGACAATATTAGAACATGTTTATATGATGGGAATGATCCAGGAGAGAAACAGAAATTAATGACACAGAATGGAGGAATAATTGCAGAAGTGGAGCCCCTGAGTGAGCAAGGGAAGACTGGATCCTCTGCACAGATGAAGCTTTCACAGGAAAGAGACACATCACCCATCATGAGAAGTCAGAGAGTATGGGTATAAAAGCAGGTGATCTGTTATGATTCAGTGGTGCAAAGATGAAGGAATTCTTACCCACTTCTATTTTTTTAGTGAAAAAATAAAAGTAAGATCATCAACTAAGAATAAAGGAAAAGAGGAAAAATATAGTGATTTATGAAGCCTATTTTGGTAAGGTGAATATATAAGAGAAACATTATTGCAGGACTACTGGCAGGGCTGGGTGCACATTGTGTTCCCATTCTCACCAATAATTCTCCATCAGCACCATATCCATATTTACTCGTCTGTATTTCCCACTACAATACAAACTCTGTGAGAGCAGAAGCCATATCTGTGTGCTTCACAAGTTGAATTCCCAGCACCTTGGCAGAGAACCTAGCATATCATTGCTCAGTATTCCTGACTTGACTATATGCCTGCTCACCATTTAACATGTACAGTGTTCAGCACTGAGGATGAAGAGATGAGAAGACAGCCCCTGTCCTCAAGGGCTCACCTTCCAGAGGGAAGGCAGACACCCAAATACAGCACAGTGCCTTATCTCTCTCACACACACATACAAGGTGAAAAAGGAATAAAATGGAAAGACCTCAATCTGCTAGAGTCAGGGAAGGGCTCCAAAGGGCAATAAGCCAGGCATAGGGGTGTATGCCTATAGTCCTAGCTACTCAGGAGGCTGAGGCAGGAGGACTGCTTGAGTCAAGGAGTTTGAGGCCAGTCTGGGCAACACAGCAAGACCTTGTTCTCTTTAAAAACAGTAACAAAAAAAGGAAATTTCACTGAGCTGAGAAGTCTAAAAAGTGAAAGAATTTTGAAGGCAGTCAAGCAAAGGCAAATAGTTTGACACTTGAGAGTGTTCAGAGAATGACAAGTAGTTCAATACTGTTGGAACATAGAGTATAGAGGAGGCAGAGGCAAGAGATGAAGCTGCAGACAGAGAGGAAGCCAGATCATGAAAGACCCTGTATGTCAAAAAAACATTTTTAATTTTACTTTGGGAAACACAAATTGTACATGGGAGCGACACAATCAGATTTGCAAGTCAAATCAAGCCTGCAAACATAGTAGAAGATGGACTGGAAACCAGAGGCCAGAAGACCAGTAAGGAGGATTACAGTAGTCTACATAAGAGATACTGAGAGGCTAAAACAGAGGATGAAAAAGTAGCAACGATATGAAAGATATTTAGAAACAAGACTATCAGGCACAAGGGTGGCAAACTTCTAATCTCTTGGATAACAGTTACAGCAGATAATATTAGGATCCACAGATCTGATGGATAATTCCAAAGTAAATGCTGGGCCCCAATCCACAACAGCCCAATAGCTCCCATGAGACAGAAAACTCTGGACTAGGCCTCCTTGCCTTACAGATTCAAACTGGTTTTGAATTTGTAAACTAGGAAAAACAACACTATTTTTTAAGACAAAATTACCTCATATAGATTAGAGAACAGAACAGATGATAGTTGGGAAATGACTTAAAAACTTGTTTCAAGACCAAAGATTTCTTTTGAGGACAGTCAATGTTTTCCACTTATCCCTTTGAAATAGCACTTTAAATGAGCACAGCTTTCAGTTGGGCAAACAAGGAAACTAAAGGGCTGCCAACACTGGAACCTAACTCTAAAAAAGGGACAGATGTCCTCTTCTAGAGATATCTAACTACAAGATAAACAGCTGAGGATGTTTGAAATCTGTCTGAAATACGAAAAATATTCCACCTCTGAGGTCCTTTTAAAGTCAATATATTATACTCTGATGATAAAAAAAAAAAAAAAAAAAAAGGATCTCTCAATGGCAACTTTCCACCTCTGGTTCCCTCTTGAAACCATGGGTAAGTCTCTCAGCTATGAGGGAATAGAAGAAAACAGACCATTTTCATACCATTAGGCCCAATAACAACAGGTTTTTAAAGGTTTGGTAGCATTCTGAATTGGTTTAAAATGTACTGGCCAATTTCCAAAGAGCGTATGCTAAACTAACACATGCAGAGGGAATAGACTGCCAAAAAAAAAAAAAATTAGGGAAGATTAAAGAACATTTCCCTCCAATTCATCCTACATGCTAACACCAATTTTAAATCTCTCCCTTTAAAAAAGCATCCTCAGAAGCTTTACTGTTACCTACAGGATAAAGTCCAAACTCCTGGCTGGGCGTGGTGGCTTACATCTGTAATCCTAGCACTTTGGGAGGCCGAGGCAGGCAGATCACCTGAGGTCAGGAGTTTGAGACCAGCCTGCCCAACATGGAGAAATCCCGTCTCTACTAAAAATACAAAATTAGCCAGGCGTGGTGGCACAGGCCTGTAATCCCAGCTACTTGGGAGGCTGAGGCAGGAGAATTGCTTAAACCTGGGAGACAGAGGTTGCAGTGAACCGAGAACGTGCCATTGCACTCTAGCCTGGGAAAAAAGAGTGAAAATCCAACGTGGGGGAAAAAAAAAAAAAGTCCAAATTCCTTGGCCTGGCATTCAAACATCTAATAGCCAGCACTATCTAATCCTTCAACAGTATCTCCTACATTTCCCTCTCCCAGCTCACTGGACTCCTCCATTCTCTTGCAACAGGAAACTCCACAGGAAAGTTAGAAACCCCAGCACCATAAAAAGGAACAAGGCTACCTTTGCCAACAATCAAAACAAAGGATAAGCATCCAAATTTCCCATTAAAATCAGTCTCCAGTTGATGATCTAGGCTAACAAATGGCAGATTAAAACCAGTCTCCAGTCGACAATCTAGGCTAACAAACAGCAGAAGAGGCAGGATTTAGGAAAGTCAGTGCTGTCAAAAGAAGTATAAATCATACCCTTCTGTGGCAAATAAGAATTATCATGAATCCCTTCTTTTCCTGAAGTTGCTTTATTTCTCTGGCTCTATTACCTGTTATCTAATAGATCTGGAAATTCTAATCCCCCTTATTGGCCCCATTATTAATATGCCCTTTTACTAGGTTTTTCTTCAGTGACAAGCCACCTAGTTCCTGTTGGAGAAGAGAAAGGCAGTGCAGTCTGCCAATTCAATTTCAGCCACAACGGGCTCAAAAACAGGTCTTAGCATAAGCAAAAGTCATTTGCTCAAAAAACCTTCTGGCTTTATTACACTGATAATCTGTAACTCGAGTCCATGCCCACTCTTCAGCAAACCACATTCTTCAATGCATCCATGAAAAATCATTCTTAACCCTAGAGGCTTATGAAGGCAGGGTGACTTCTACATGGAGAAGGCATCTTTTTAAACTCAGCTTTCAGACCCTGCCTTGCTCCTACTCTTCCAGACCTGGAAACAAAAACATCAAACAAAATTAATCAGAAGTTTTCATCAAGGTTCCTTCTCCGGGCTGGCTAATAAAAACATTTAGTACTGTGGTAGAAGGTGGTGGGTGGGTGATGGAGAATACTTAGAGCAGAGGGTAATGTATCTGGTCTGATGATGGTTAACACATCCTGAAGGCAAGGATGCCACCACAGACAACCAGGTCTTGGTCATCTAGGACAAAAGTCAAAGATGGTAACTAAATATCCAATCAAAAGGTTAATCTGCAACTTCAGTACACAAGTCATTAGATCCTCAGGCCTGTTTTAAATTCTGAGAAGTATCTCTGGTGTGTCAGAACTAGCAATGCAAATGTATAAAAAGCATTCTATAGGTCTCTAACTTTAAGCACAGCACCACTGTCTCCAGACTTCTTTTTTTTTTGAGGCTGAGTCTCGCTCTGTCACCCAAGCTGAAGTGCAATGGAACTATCTCGGCTCACTACAACTTCCACCTCCTGGGTTCAAGTGATTCAAGGGATTACAGGTGTGCGCCACCATGCCCAGCTAATTTATGTATTTTCAGTAGAGATGGGGTTTCACCATGTTGGCCAGGTTGGTCTTGAACTCCTGACCTCAAGTGATCTGCCTACCTCGGCCTCCCAAAGTGCTGGGATTACAGGCATGAGCCACTGTGCCAGGCCTCTAGACAATTCCAGTGCTGTATTTTGTCTGTATCCCAACTAGACCATAAACTCTTTAAGGACAAAGAACATGTGCCTGATGTATCCCCAAAGCTTTTACCATAATGCCTCATATTGGACTGAAAATATAACTGATGACCTGACTGATGATCACACTGAAAAGAAACCATGAATGCTGGCATGTTTTCAAAGTCAAAGTAGCAGGTGATACCAGCGATAGAGGCCACGCCTGTTTTCAGTATTCACTGAATCCCCATTGGGCAAGAAAAGTCAGATTTTGACAAAAATTGATGGAGACAGTTCTCGCTAAATATAGCAGTCCACAAGGTTACCAAATCCTGGAATCAAAAGGAAAAATAAGGCTAAAATAGAATTATGTGAACAAAAATTGGGTTTAGGACAGTGAAATAACAACTTCCTCTACAAGAAAAAAAGTAGTAGCAGCTAAAAGGCAAAATCAAGTAAAGGATGATTCAACAAGAAAAGCACCAGCATTTATATTCTTTGCA
Source organism: Macaca thibetana thibetana (assembly GCF_024542745.1). Lineage (NCBI taxonomy): Eukaryota > Metazoa > Chordata > Mammalia > Primates > Cercopithecidae > Macaca > Macaca thibetana. Next base: position 85,254,232 of record NC_065584.1, on the reverse strand, counting down.
CTTTCATTGAAACGTTTTACCGGAGATTGGTAATGATTAGGTCAAGATGACAGAGATGATTCAAGGTTGGATTTTTCATTTGAAAAGCCTACTAATTTTAGACTTGTGTTAAACCTAAGTTAAAGTTGGAATAGGGTTTTCCCCGGACCAATATTAAGTGAAGTGGATCACCAGGTAGAGTAGCAGCACGAAGGTGGTTTCTTTAGACATTTAAGTCCAACTCCTACACAGCCGTTTGGTATTAGGCATGTGATCTAAGCTTTCTGGGCCTCAATTTCCCCATTCACAAAAAAAGGGCAATGCAGGCTCTTCTCATAACTTCAAGGGGCGGTGGTCTGATATAGAGTACTATGAAAACAAAAGCAGCACACCAAAGTAACACATTATTATTATGATCACTTATAGAACCATTACCCGCTAGGATGAAACTCCCCACACAAGAGATGAAGCCCGAGAGAAAAGAGTTGAAGGGGAAGGTTCCCACGAGGAGACAGTAACCGAATTGCAGCGCCCCGGTCAGCAGTATATACAGCAGGTACGCGTCCAGCAACTTCAGACGCTGCGGAGTGGAGCTCAAGTACTCTTCTAAGAAACGCGAAATGACAGACACTACCGACGCCGACATAACTACACGCAATGTACTCCGGTCCGCGCGCCCAAAACTCCTAGAGGACCCGTCGACCACACCGGATGTGCTGTTTGCGCTTGCGCACCGTCGTGATCTAACTCCGCGCCCCCGGTGTGCCAATTTGCGCAGGCGCTGAGGCAGGCCAGGGCGCGTAACAACTACTGCGCAGACGTGGACTGCGTCAATAGCCCCAACTACAACTCGGAAAAGTTAATGCGTCTGCGCACGGCCCTATCAATGAGCTGGGGACGTGTACTCTTTTTGTTCTGTTTCCGCCCGTCAGATTGGTGACGCCCACAGTTGCTCTGGCAACAGGACACAGTGGGAGGAAGAGGGGAATAGGCTTTACTGCGGACGGCCTACCTAACCGGAGGGTTCCGGCTCTCTCTGGTCCTGAGTCCTGGAAGATTTAACGGTTTGCATCTACTTTGAGGCAATGCCTGGCGTTCCTGGGGTTTGATAACAGCCTGACCCTAATTCTGTTAAGGGCGCTGTTTGCAGATGTCTGTCACAGATCATTGGAACAAATCAAGTTCATCCGCAGTGAGACCCAGCGCGGCCAATAACTGTGCAGGCCCCAGTTTAGACTTAATTACTTGGGGGAGTGAGTGGGTGTGGTGAGGGGCGGGAGGCAGGGAGGAATCCTGACCTCTGCAGGGTTCTGAACTGGAACTCGAGATTTGGCCCTGCAGTGCCAATATTTACGGGCGCCTCCTTGGGGCCCGACGTTGTACTCACTTGTAGGGACTCTCACGTGAGTCAGATATATTTGCAGCCTTAAAAGAACTGGTGAAGTGAGGGATAGTGGTCGAATATCGTGCAAAAAGCATATGGCCAAGTTTAGCAGCTCTCTTTCCACAAGCTGGTATCTTGAACCTGGTGTAATATCCCAGGACTTCAGCGCCGAAAGTCCCAAAAGAGCATTCCTGGTTAAACCCTACTGTCTCCAACTCAGTTTACAGAAGAAACTGAAATAGTTTCAGGTTTTGTATTTTAACAAGTGGGATTAATTTGAGCGTTTTAACTTTTTTTTTTTTTTTTTTAGTCTTGCTCTGTCGCCCAGGCTGGAGTGCAGTGGCGCGATCTTGGCTCACTACTTGGCTCCGCCTCCCTAGTAGCTGGGACTACAGGCGCGCGCCACCACGCCCGGCTAATTTTTGTATTTTCAGTAGAGACGGGGTTTCACCATGTTGGCTAGGCTGGTCTCGAACTCCTGACCTTGTGATCCGCCTGCCTCGGCCTCCCAAGGTGCTGGGATTACAGGCATGAGCCACCGCACCGGGCCCGTTTTACCTTTTTTTTAAAAAAAACTTAAGTTCTGGCTTTCGTGGCCCTTTTAATTTCACATCAATCCAACCTTGTAGACCTAGTTCATCTCACCTTTTAGCTGTAAGTTTTTCTATACATAACCAGGTACTTTATTTTCAGCTTCTAAATAATTTGAACTGTACGTGAGCAAAATTCCTAAAACAGCAAGTGAACAACAGCATTCCAACCTTTTCACTTTTTTTTTTTCAGATGGGGTTTTGCTCTTGTTACCCAGACTGGAGTGCAATGAATGGCACGATCTCAGCTCACTGCATCTTCCACCGCCTGGGTTCAAGCCATTCTCCTGCCTCAGCCTCCTGAGTAGCTGGGATTACAGGCACCTGCCACCACGCCCGGCTAATTTTTGTATTTTTAGTAGAAACAGGGGTTTTGCCATGTTGGCCAGGCTGGTCTCAAACTTCTGACCTCAGGTGATCTGCCTGCTTCAGCCTCCCAAAGTGCTGGGATTACAGGAGTGAGCCAACCTGCCAGCCCCTTTTCACTTTTTATTTGCCTTTAGACTGGAAACTGTATACGCGTTAACTAACAAATGTATTATCAGTGGTCAGCAAAGCCTTACTTAAGTTCCAGGAATAAGAGAAATAACCTAAGAAACCTTTACAGTCTATTTGAAGAGATAGATTTATATTCATACCCATGGAGATTTGTGCAGTTATTTGAACATAAGTCAGCCTAAACCTATGTTGCTGAGAAGGAAAAAAAAAAAAAAAAAAGAGTAGATAACAAGCTGGTTCCTATTTCAATATAATATGGCAGGAAGCATAAATTTCTCTGACAAGTTGAACCTTTCTCTCTGCCTCATCAACAAGTAGGAGGGTAGATTCCTCACGAATATTCAACTTCAAACTTTACAGGCTAGGCTGACGCTTTTTAATCATTCAGGTGTGGATTCTTCAGGGAGTTTCTGTTCCATCAGCCAGGCTCCTTCCAGCGGTTTCTCCCTTAATGTTTTGTCTGCCTTTGATCTATGTCAACTATCATCATTAAGATCTCCCCAGGAACTCTCACAGGAAAGAAGAAGAAGAGATGAAAAACATCAAATGCATTTATCGAATGCATTTGTTTCTGAGACCTGCTAGTCACACCAATATACTACACTAGAGCTTTTCTGAACTACTTAAAACAGCAAGAAAAGGCCTATTCGGTTTATGATTCTATAATCATTGAAACATTTTTAACTGATTTTAATTTCAATAGGAAATTGCTAACACTAGTGTTGATTTCATTTAGTTTAAATCGGAACATTAATATAGTTAAAAATTCTTGTCCAGAGTAGTGGATAAGAGTGCAAGCTCTAGAATCAGACAATCCTAGGTTTGAACCTTGATTCTGCTGTTTACTAGTTGTCTAATCTGGAATAAGTTATTCAGTCTTACAGTCTCATTTTCCTTTTCTATAAAACAGAAATAATACCTGTCTCATTGAAATGATGTGAGGATTAAATGAGATAATGTTAAGCATTAAGCACTTCGCATAGTGTTTGGCAGACAGTAAATGTTCAGTAAATGTTTGCTCTTATTAACTATCATTAATCCTAGTAATTAGCCATGTCTGCTTCTCCTATTTCTCTGAATGATTAAAAGTTGGCCAAACTACAGTGCCCCCAATAATTTGGGTATGCAAAAGATAGCACTGGAGGGACTGCAACTCAAATGGCTCTTAAAGGGCAGATCTAATTTATAAGCTGAAACTGACGTCAGAGTATACTTTAGGGGTTTCATTACTAAAATACTCAATATCATAAAACAATGGAAGAGTGGAGGAACAAGAGGGTTCCCTTAAGGGCAAAGTCCATGATTTTATATCATTCATCTCTCTACAAAAAGAAATCACATTATTTACCAAAAGAAACACAAATCCTGCAAAGTTTAAGTAGAAAATGACTCTTCTAAAGGAAATCTCCGCATGGAAAAGAATGTCTTTTCCAATTCCTTTCCCTTGTGTTGTCACTTTTGCCTTAAGATTCCCCCCTTTGCTTCTGTTTACTACTATTGCATATATCACCTCTACCTTTTAAACTTTGGCCCTAGCGTGACCAAAACCCCCTCTCCTTGTTGCCTAATAGAACCGATAAAACAGGTTATTATTTTCAAAAATAATGTAAGGAGAATCAAGTTGCAAACAGCACAAAGTCAAATTTTTGAAGTATCGAATTTCTGATCAAGTCCTAGTAAAGCAGTAAATATCTTCAGTGAACCCATATCCTTTCATCCTTTCAGTTTCTGATGAAGTGGAACAAATTTTCAGCTCCTTTGTCTGGTTTCCCTCCCTCCTAGCTGTTTGGGAGTCTCACAAAAACCTCAGTTTTGCCCCCTTGCTGGCACCCAAAAGTGAGTCCACCATATTGTCCTTTCCAAGAACAGATCACTCACCACAACATGGGGCTAAAATCATCAGTTCCTGAGCAACACTGTGCAATGGAATTTTCTGTGATAATGTGTCTGCACTGCTCAGTATAGTAACTGCTAGACATATGTGGCTATTGAGCACTTAAACTACAGTTAGTGTTGTAACTCAAATGCAGGTTCAGTCTCTCGCTGCTTGCAGAGTCCACTTAACAAGAGTGAGATCTGGTATAAAGAAAATGATATTTTATTCCAAAGCTATCTTAGGGGAGGAAGTATAGGTTTTCTGCCTTAAGGGTGCCACTTCACTTTTGGAGCAGAAAGAGGGTGCTTTTGAAACGGGGCCTGGAATACTGGCATGAATGGCACACGGGAGGAAGCAAGTGGTTGAGGGGTCTGCATACTACCTTCAGTGCCTTATCTACTGGACGGTGACTGCTGGTGCCTTTTGTGGGCAGGACTTGGTTGTAAAAGTGGCCAAAATTCTCCAGGTAAGAGGAAGCTTTGTAGCAGGCATACTTTAGGTTGTAGATGGACTGTTGTCTCTCAAGGCAACCTCCCAGTGGGTGAGAGTTCCTCTCTGGAGCTTCTAAGTACATAGTTAGATGAACCTGCCCCATAGGGAGTGTCTGGTAAAGAGGAGGTAAAAGGCTACAATTGCATTTCTAAAGAGCTAAGGAAGAAGTGAGGAGAAGGGGGAAAAGAAGAGAGATTTTTAAAAAATTCATTAAACTGTCTCTTAGCAAAATGGGGATACTTGGTTACAATGTGACTAAGGAAATTTTATTTGGCTTTTATTTAAATCTAAGTAGCCACTTGTGGCTAGTGGCTGTCATTGGACAGAGCAACTTATGAGCTATTCCATGCATTTCTAGGTTCAATCAATTGAACTATTGTTCATAGTTCATTTAAATGGCAGTGATACCCATTTGAAACAAAAGAATAATCTATAGCTGCCAGGCCTGAGCTATGAGTTTATCAGCCCCACCTATTTTTGGAATACTTAATGATGACTTACAGTCATAGAAAGAGGGTTTGCAACCTCCCAAGGAGTTCACCTTGCCTGCTGCCTAGACAGAGCCGGTTCATCAAGACTGGGCAATTAGAATGAAAAAAGAGTAATTCATGCAGAGCCAGCTGTGCAGGAGACTGGAATTTTATTATTACTCAAATCAGTCTCCCCAAGCGTTTTGGGATCAGAGTTTTTAAGGACAACTTGGTTGGGGGAAGCCAGTGAACCAGGAGTCCTGATGGTCAGGGATGAAATAATAAAGGAGTCGAGGCTGTCTTCTTGCACTGAGTTCCTGGATGGGGGCGCCACAAGATCAGATGAGCCAGTTCATCGATCTGAATGGTACCAGCGATCCATCAAGTGCAGGGGCCGCAAAATATCTCAAGCACTGATCTTAGGAGCAGTCCAGCTGCATGACTCCCAAACCATAATTTCCAATCTTATGGCTAATGTTAGTCCTACAAAGGCAATCCAGTCCCCAGGCAACAAGGATGTCTGCCCTGGGAAAGGGCTGTTATCTGTCACAAACCACAAACTATAAGTTTCTCCAAAGTTAGTTCAGCCTATGCCCGGGAATGAACAAGGACAGCCTGGTTAGAAGCAAGATGGAGTCGGTTAAGTTAGGTCTCTTTCACTGTCTCAGTCATAATTTTGCAAAGCTGGTTTCAGATTTGTCAAATTAATTTCCATCCACACTTGTTGGAGTCTCATACTTGCTCATGGTGTGCTTTGTCCTGATGATAAGGAGAAAAAAAATAACTTCATTTTCTCCCCAGAGGCCTGCCTAGAATAGGCTCCGAGAGTCCTCTTTACTCTGTATAATTCTAGCAGATCCATCCCAATCTTGAGATATATCAGCACTGGGGATACCTTAAAAACTGTAGTAACTTTGGTTATTAAAGGCATTTTCCATCCATTCAAGTTTCCTACTTCCAAGAAACCTCTACTTTAAAGCTGATTTCACACATGAAAACAAAATACGAACACTGCTCTGCACTGCCTCCTGAGAAATGGTCTAGAGAGCTCTAATACCAGTTCATGTGCAGTTGTCCTTGCCTCAAAAAAATCTCACAACTTACAGGTTTTCAGAAAAGTGGGAGATTTTATTGTCCTGTCTAGGAGTGATACAGTATGGAATTTCCTATTTGCTACAATTTAGAATGCAGCTCCCAAAGCCTTTGACACTTAGCATATTGTTTCATAGGTAATTGTATATGCTTCTGCCTCTTCACTAGACTTTTCTTCATTTACCCAACAAATATTGAGTGCCTACTCTGCCACACCTTGTTCTAGGTGTTGGGAGCACAGCAGATTACAAGACAGAGAGGGTCCCTCAGGAAATTTAGTCTCTAGTGGAGGGAAACTGATAATAAATGAGTAAAAACAATGCAAGATAATTTCAGATAATGTTATGTGTTATGAAGAAAATAAAAGTAGGGTAATGTGACAGAGTGATGGGGGGGCTCTCTTTAGATCCTGTGGTCAAGAAATGCCTCAGATGAGGGCAAGTTTGAGCTGAGCTCTGAATATAAAGTTATCAGCTCTGCAAAGCCAAGAACAGCCTAGGGTAGCAACAGCTAGAAAGTCTGTGTTCACCACTAGAGCAGGTTGTTTATTTCCTTTTGATAACTGCTTTTTTCTTTCCTTTTTTAAGAGACAGAGTCTGACTCTCACCCAGGCTGGAGTGCAGTGGTGGGATCATAGCTCACTGTAACCTCTAATTCCTAGACTCAAGTGATCCTCCTGCCTCACCCTTCCGAGTAGCTGTTACTATTGGCATGCATTGCCATGCCCAGCTAATTTTTTTCATTTTTGTAGAGACAGAGTCTTACTATGATGCACAGGCTGGATAACTATTTTTAGTGCTCAACATAATTCTTGGCATTGAATAATAGCAACAACAAAAATAAGTAATATTCGTAGCACAAGTAAGTGTACCACGTGTTTATTTGAATTATCTTGGTTAGTTCTCACAAGATACAAGCCAGAGGAAGAAATTAAGAGATGCTAAATAACTTGGCCAAGGATTTACAATGGATAAGTGGCAAAGCAATTACTGACCTTAACTAGGCTTCTGACTCCAGAATCTATACTTCTAACTAACAAGTGAGTCTCACGGAAAACCAGTATCTGCGGTGCTTCCTAATAATGCAGCTTTCTAGCATCAAACCAGACAACTGAATCCGAATCTCAGAGAGTAGGGACTAGAAATCTGAATTTTTTTTTCTTTTTTTTTTTTTTTTTTTTTTTTTGAGACGGAGTCTCGCTCTGTTACCCAGGCTGGACTGCAGTGGCCGGATCTCAGCTCACTGCAACCTCCGCCTCCCGGGTTCACGCCATTCTCCTGCCTCAGCCTCCTGAGTAGCTGGGACTACAGGCGCTCGCCACCTCGCCCGGCTAGATTTTTGTATTTTTTAGTAGAGACGGGGTTTCACCGTGTTAGCCAGGATGGTCTCGATCTCCTGACCTCGTGATCCGCCCGTCTCGGCCTCCCAAAGTGCTGGGATTACAGGCTTGAGCCACCGCGCCCGGCCTGAATTTTTTTTTTTTCTAAGATGGAGTGTTGCTGTGTCCCCCAGGCTGGAGTGCAATGGCATGATCTCAGCTCACTGCAACCTCCTCTTCCTGGGTTCAAGCAATTCTCCTGCCTCAGCCTCCTGAGTAGCTGGGATTCCAGGCATGTGCCACCACACCTGGCTAATTTTTGTATTCTTAGTAGAGATGGGGTTTCACCATTTTGGCAAGGCTGGTCTCGAACTCTTGACCTCGTGATCTGCCTGCCTCGGTCTCCCAAAGTGCTGGGATTACAGGCGTGAGCCACAGCACCCAGCCCAGAAATCTGAGTTTCTGATAAATCCACCAGACGATTCTTATGCATACTGAAGTTTAGAACCACTGTGCTTTGTTGAAAGGTTGAATGAAGCCAAGTTTGTTGGCTCACCCCTGTAATCCCAGCACTTTGAGAGCCCAAGGCAGAAGGATAACTTGAGCCAAGGAGTTTGAGACCAGCCTGGGCAAAACAACAAGACCGCATCTTTACAAAAACTGAAAAAAAAAAAATTAGCTGGGCACCTGTAGTCCTAGTTGCTTAGAAGGCTAAGGCAAGAGGACCCTTGAGCCCAGGAGTTCAAGGCTTCAGTGAGCCATGATCATGGCACTGCATTCCTGTTTGGGCAACAGTGAGAATCGGTCTAAAAAAAAAAAAAAAGGTTGCATGAAAGAGACAAGGCCTCTGCTAGTTGTACTGCTTTGCACCACATCTGGCAAATTCCTAAGCCCCTAAACTCTATAAATGCTGGTTCTCCTAAACGTTAAGTCTTTATAATGATCAGCTTAACACTGTGTTGCAACAAAGAAGAAATCTCAGAATCATCTGGGTCCTGCAGGAAGGCTAAAGAAAACTGCCTTGATAAACCCCTGTGCACCAGCATTCTCTCACCCATCCTCCACCACTCCCCAGCCTGGTTTGTTTGTTTGCTTGCTTGCTTGCTTGTTTGCTTTTGTTTTTGTTTTTTGAGACGGAGTTTCACTCTATCACCCAGACTGGAGTGCAGTGGCACAATCTTGGCTCACTGCAACCTCTGCCTCCTGGATTCGAGCAATTCTCCTGTCGCAACCTCCCCAGTAGCTAGGATTACAGGTGCCTGCCACCACACCCGGCTAATTTTTTGTATTTTTAGTAGAGATAGGGTTTCACCATGTTGGCCAGGCTGGTCTCGAACTCCTGACTGCAAGTGATCCACCCACCTTGGCCTCCCAAGGTGCAGGGATTACAGGCGTGAGCCACCGCGCCCTACCCCTAGTCTGGTTTTAACTAAGAGGGCGATCTGAAATCTGACAGTTCCAGGGAGGTCAGGCCCTGTTTACCAGTGCGAGCAAATTCTGCAGCCAGCCTCAAGACTTAGCTCCTGTGCTGAGCAAACTGAAGTGTGCTTAGGACCTTGGGCTAAGCCAGCCTTATCTCCCTGTCCCCACACTTACATACCTAAAGCAGACCTAGGCTTATGGGTGAGTCCTTCAACTGTTATCCTCCAAACTGAGGGTGACCTGGAGTTGAGCTGTGTTTTCACTGGAAAATAGGTTGGGGTCAGATTCAACTCCAGAGCAGAGATATGCCCATTTTTGCAGATGTCATATAGGTTTAGGTTTCCAGAGAAAATACAGGATGCCTACTTATGTCCTAAATACTGCATGGCCCATACTTACTCTAAAAAATTATTTGCTTTATTTAAATCTGGAATTTACATTTAACTAGGTGTCCTGTATTTTAGTTTCAAAATCTGGCATCCAGGCCCTTTGTAGGAGCATTCAACCAATGGTGTTGCCTCCACAAACATTTAAGCCTCTTATTAGAAGGAACATTAACAAGGTTCGATTTCAGGAGGACACAGTTATAATAGGAAGCCCAAAGAGTGGGTGTGAGTGCAGGAGTAGTTCTATCACTTTTTAGTTATGAGAGAACGGAGGGCTGTTGGAGCTCCTGCAGGGACTCCCCGAAATGTGTGACCAGGATTACCATCCTATTCTGAGACCCTCAGAGACATCTCTGCCGGGACACATGCCAGTAATTGAAAACATAGCAAGGGCCCCACTAGCTCAAACCAAGTTGTAGAGTTTGAGAGTCCCACCCGCCGGCCGCCCGCCCGCCAGCCGCGAGCCCTGCCCCCGGCGCGGCCACGCCCCCTTTTTCCTCGCGGCCTCCCGGGTCAGCTGGTGCTGGCGTCAGGCGCTGGGCGGGCGCGCCAGGACCTGGCAGGGCTTGTTTACTATGGCCGATGATCTGGAGCAGCAGTGAGTTAATCCTGTCCCTTTCTCTCTTTCTGTCTCTCTCTGGGCCATGATCCTGGGACTGTCTGTGGCTGAGAAACAGTTGTAGACACCTTCCCGCCCTTCCATTATCAGGTCGGCCTCCGGGGAGGGCGGGGGGTGGGTGCGTTGCTCGCTTTGCATTTGCCCAGAGGAGGCAGCGGCTGAGCCTGGGGAGCCATGGGAGACGCGCTTTCCCGCAGCCCGGGGATCCTGGCTTTCTACCTTAGTCCTCGCGAGTGCCCTTCATTCTCCTCTGGCCTCTGGAGAGATTCCGTGTTAATGTGGGAGATCCCCGAAAGCAAGCTTGTGGGACGCGGGTGCGGAGGTAGCAGCCAGGCGTGCTCGTCTCGACTTGCCCCAGAACGGCGGTCGTGGGGATGGAGGGAGCCTCCTCCCTCCGCCTGGTAAGGAGAAGGTGTGGAGAGATGGAGAGGTCTCCACCGCGCTGAAATTGGTGTGGAACAACGGGCTGGCAAGTTTCTTTAGCTGTCGCCCACCGAGACACGTAGGCGCACGTGATCCTAGTTGATAATGCTTTTAATAATCATAACAACATTTTTAATGCAGTGGTTTCAGATTTAGAGCTATTGGGATTTGCTACCACTCTCTCAAGGGCATCAGGTTTGGGATACCACCTGTAGGTGGTGTGACTGGCAGTTCGCAATCTGATAGGAGCAAGAAAAAGTTGCTACGAGAAGAATGACTCAGCTCCCAGCCGAGCCTTGGTTTCACCAGAACTGGGCCTTTCCTGGACCCTACTGGGTCCTGCAGAACTGGAAGTCCAGGACACTAATTAACTTTATTACCATAATTAATAGCTTGCTGGGCTTGAAAGAAATGTCCAGGGGAATGTTTTACTTTCTAAGATGACTTTTCCTAGAGGAAATTTGCAATGCTTTAAAGGACTTAGGGAAGCAGAATATTAGAACTGGAGGACATGCAGGTAGTTCAGCTCCTTTTTACAAATGAAGAAGCTGGTGTCCATAGAAATAAGGAGACTTGCCCAAGATCACAGAGGTCTAGAACAGGATTCTCTCCCAGCACAGAACCCCTTGTGCTTCACCATCAAGTTGACAGAGACCATCCTAGCCAGGTTAAGTTCATGGCTGAATGTCTTTTCTGCTCCTTGCCTCAATTTCCCACCCCAGCCCTTACCTCCCCCATAGTTTTGAGCACATACAGTGTGCCAGGCACCATTTCCAGTGCTTTACTTGTAACATGTTTGGTGAAGAAGGAAAGCAAAGTAATTCTCCCACCAAGGACTATCTGCTGAGCAGTCCGTGATGCTGTTCCTTGGGTAGCGTTTCTCCTGAGCTCTGCTTTGGACAGTAACAGGACAATGTGGGATCCAGGTGTTATGATCTGACTTGTCACAGCCTGTGATTTGGAGAGAAAATTTGTCTCTTAAGGCTGGCAAAATCCTGTGGTCTTGGTCCCCGTGCTTCAAGCCTACAAGGAATTCCAGTAGAATATTAAAAGGATTCTGAGTCTCCCTAGAATTAGATCGATTGATATTGACAACTCTCATCTGGCTAAAACCGTTGATGTATCACTCCCAGTTGCAACCCCAGTTTTTCTTTCAAACTTCAAACATCCACTGAGAGTTGCTACTTGCAAAACACTGGGAATGTAGACAACTTGTGATTTAGCTGGGGGGAAGGAAAGTTTATTGGGAGTTTATCTTGTGCTAGGCATTATTCTATGTGCTTTAGATGCATTAACCCATTTAATCTTTATAGCAACCCTATGAGGTAGATATTATTACCTCCCTTTTAAAGATGAGGAAGCTGTGACACAGAAAAGCTAAATAATGTGCCCATAGTCACATTGCTGGTAAATGACAGTGCTAAAATTGGAACTCTGGCCTTCTGAGTTTAGATCACACCTCCCTTGAGAAAACAGATAAGTGTAAAAATGTGACTAAGTTCTGTGAATATTTGTATATGACCTTGAAAAGCTGAGGCTTGAAGGTTTAGGGAGAGAAACCTGGATTTGAGATAAGGGGTTCTAGTTCTGGTTCTTTTTTCTAACTTGTATGACCTCTTTGGGCATCAGTTTGCTCATCTGTAAAATACAGAGGCTAGACTAGATGATTCCTAAGGAAACATCCTAATCTAAAATTCTGTGCTTCAAATGATGTATCAGGATGCCCAGTGTGTGCCAAGGGGATTTGGTAATGGTTCCCCTCATTCCCCCTTAGAGTACCCTACCTTGAGTATGCCAGTGTTCACAGGCCCTTCCTATAGCTGTAGATGTCTGTCCTGTAACTCAGGCAGAGTTCAAGAAAAGAGAAATGTCATATAGGGTTAGCAAGGAATAATACAAACTCATTCATTGAGCATCTCATTTGTACTGGGCAACTTACAAGGGTCCTTACATATATAGATGCTCAAAGACAGGTTATTTAATGGGCCAAAGCCATTCTGCTCATCAATGATAACACCATGATTCAGGTCCAGGAGGAGGTGTGTGTGTGTGTGTGTGTGTGTGTGTGTGTGTGTGTGTGTGTGGTAATTCCAAAGCTGGTGCTTTTAACCTCTACTTTGCAATGACTTAAGGTCACTGGGTGTGAAGGAGAAAGCAGGATGAGTTATCTGTTTTACTGCATGTCATGGGAGGTGAGGACATAGGTGAGCTTTCTACTCATTTTACAATCTAGAAAATAAGACCAGAGGGAACCTGTGTCCTGTCAGTGAACCATAACAGAACTTGAATCCAGGTCTCTCACCTCCTCCTCCCTGCCTACCCCATCTCCATGGGTTGGACTGATTGATTACCTGAGAGATCAGTTGGGCACAACACAGTATTCCGCACTTCTAGGGGCTTGGAAGAGGGCGCACATAAACACCAACCAGTGTCCTGCCAGTAGGGGAGATGGCATGGGAATTTGTCCTACTGTTAAGAAACAGCTAGTACTGGGGACAGCAAAGGATAACTGAAACATTAGTTAAAAGATGCCTCTTCCTTTAATCTCCTTGAACATAAATTATGATAATCAGTAACAAAGAGAAATTAGAAAGCTGTAGCGAGATAATAAATGTTACAGAGCTTTGTAAACTGTAAAGTATTATATACAGGGTGTTCTGAATATCTATTGAAACAAGGGGCATGTTGTTAATATCCATTTACCAAAAAGAAACAGTCTATCAGGCAGCTAGGGAACTGCTGGCTGCCATGGTGGGCAGGTCTCCTGAGGCTAGGGAACACCCTGCCTCCTGAGAACCCTTTTGTAACTCTCAGCAAGGCTAAGAGCATCAATGTTTCTTTCCATTGTTGCCAATGAGTGTCTCTGTCTCCTCCTCCCAGGCCTCAAGGCTGGCTGAGTAGCTGGCTGCCCACGTGGCGCCCCACTTCCATGTCTCAGCTGAAGAATGTGGAAGCCAGGATCCTCCAGTGTAAGTAGAATGGACAGCTTGTCCCACCTCCCTCATGGGGCCCAGGAAGGATTCAGGATCTTCCCAGAGCCTGCTACATTGAGCCCACTGATTCCTAATTAACAGTGTGTATGGAGTGGGAGGAAAGGATGTCAGTTGTGTGAGGGAAGAGGTGCATACAGAAAGCACCATATCCAATGATAGTGCTTCCTCAACATCTCCCTAGCCATGTGGATGGTTCCTGTTACTTCCTGCAACTTCACCTCAAAACCTATGCCAGTGCGAGCTAACATACACAAACACATACATTCTCCCATTCCTCCTTCCTTCTACCCCACTTCTCTCTTCCTTCTTCTCTCCTTCTCTCTTCTCACCACACAAGTACTTCTTAGATTTACCACCTGCAGACCCTCGGACCAATAATCTTGCATTCTCTGATATTACTATTCCCGTGTTCTACATGGTTTTGCCCCCCAGCCCCCCATCTGGTTACCACAGTAGTTTGTGATTTGCAGACCAGCTGTCATCAGCACTGTTATATTGCAGCAGGGCATCCCACTAGCAGCAGCAACTACTCACTCAAACAAGCCCCTCAAGCCACTTCTTCCCATATTTCCCATATGCTCTTCTCCACCACACCCCTACTGCCCCAGCCATAGCTACCCTTTCTCTTCTGGGCCCGAGTAAGTGCAGACAAACAACAGCCAGAGCTTTCAAGCCTCTGTCCAGGATCCAGGCTGCTTCACCCTGGCAGCTCTGCCCAGGAGACTGCTGTCACACCAGCAGAATAAGCACTGCCCCACCTCCATCTCTCACCTGAGGCTCAGTCCACACCCATCACCCCCTCCAACTGGCTGGACCACAGTTCTGTCCATCCATCAAGCCCCAAGCACACACAGGTTCAAGAGCAATGGATGCAAGAGCTCTGTGTGGTTGGTGGTGTCACTACCACCCTGGGCCTAAAGGGAGCTGGGCACACTGTTTCAAGGGTTAAGACAGTCCCGCTTACTACATACAGACTAAATGATCTACAAATGTGATTGGAATTGAATTCTTTAAAGTGTGTAGTGTTAAAGAAAAAGTGATTTTGACAGATTAAATCAGTAAAGATCATTCAAGACTATTGCAATAGAGGAGAGAGATCAGGCTCAACTCTTGAATACAGTAAGGACTAGTGGGGATTTATAACCAAGCAGCAGGGTGAGGGGGGTCAGTGGATAGAAGATTACTGAGGAAATACCAAAGATAAGGAGAGTTCTTTTCAAACCAGTTTAACAGAATCATTGCTGAAGGGAAGGTCAAAGGTGAGGGATGAGGAACTTGATCAGATATGAAGGAATTCTTACTAACTGACGTAGTATGACTTACTAATCCTGACTTAGCAGGATTCTTGCTAAGACTGAGCTAGACATTTGGAAGACAGGGCAGGGCCAGGGTCAAAGCCTAGTCAAGAAGAGGGCTCAGAAAGGCTTGCCTAAAGTTTGGTTCAGGAGAGAGTCGTTTTCAGTGGTCAGAGGGTTGTGAAAGGAAGGAGTTGAGGGAAACTGGGGAGGGTTGGGGAAGGGAGAGATGTGAAGAGTGGTAGTCCAGGCAAAATGATGATACTGTCAGGAAACAGACTTGTTGACTTGCCATGGGATTCTTTCCTCCCCAGGTCTCCAGAATAAGTTCCTGGCCAGATATGTGTCCCTCCCAAACCAGAATAAGATCTGGACGGTGACTGTGAGCCCCGAGCAAAAGGACCGCACCCCCCTGGTGATGGTGCACGGTTTTGGGGGCGGCGTGGGCCTCTGGATCCTCAACATGGACTCACTGAGTGCCCGCCGCACACTGCACACCTTCGATCTGCTTGGCTTTGGGCGAAGCTCAAGGCCAGCATTCCCAAGGGACCCGGAGGGGGCTGAGGATGAGTTTGTGACATCGATAGAGACATGGCGGGAGACCATGGGGATCCCCAGCATGATCCTCCTGGGG
The DNA here is from genome assembly GCF_024542745.1 of Macaca thibetana thibetana. Classification (NCBI taxonomy): domain Eukaryota; kingdom Metazoa; phylum Chordata; class Mammalia; order Primates; family Cercopithecidae; genus Macaca; species Macaca thibetana. The sequence continues at coordinate 85,238,761 of NC_065584.1, read as the reverse complement.
CACAGTTTGGGAGGATTCCTGGCCACTTCTTACTCAATCAAGTACCCTGATAGGTAATAAGGAGATGCCTCCATCCATCGTGACCTAATTCCTGACCTTAATGGGAACTTTCCAGTATTCGTTTCCAAAGTTCTCTCATTCCCAGGCGATTTAAGGGGCTATGGCACCTACCAAAGAATATAATGTGTCTTCTTCTCTTTCTGCCTTTAACATAGAGTTAAACACCTCATCCTGGTGGACCCATGGGGCTTTCCCCTCCGACCAACTAACCCCAGTGAGATCCGTGCACCCCCAACCTGGGTCAAAGCCGTGGCATCTGTCCTAGGACGTTCCAATCCATTGGCTGTTCTTCGAGTAGCTGGGCCCTGGGGTGAGTAGCCTGTAGTATCTCCTTAAAGGAAGGCTGTAACGTTCTAGAAGCCCTACTGTGTCTTTCCCGCTTATTCCTAAAAAGTGGGAATGGGCCTAGCCTTGTTATTTAAAGCTGTTAATCTGAACCAGATCACTTTGTTCAAGGTTTGAGAAGTTTTTTGTTTTTTGTTTTTTATATTTTTCCCTTCATCGGCATGGGAAAATCTTTTCCTATGCCAGGAACAGGTGGAGCAGAATAGCTACCAGAGTTTCACTGTGTCTCCCAGGCTGGTGTGCAGTGGTGTGATCTCAGCTCACTGCAACCTCTGCCTCCCGGGTTCAAGCCATTCCCCTGCCTGAGCCTCCTGAGTAGCTGGGACTGCAGGTGTACCCCATCACACCTGGCTACTTTTTGTATTTTTAGTAGAGATGGGGTTTCACCATGTTGGCCAGGCTGGTCTTGAACTCCTGGCCTCTAGTGATCCATCCTCGTCACCCTCCTAAAGTGCTAGGATTATGGGCGTGAGCCACCACAGCCAATGTGTATGAAATTTTATGAAAACCTGCTGGTGATTCACGCTCAGTAACCACTGAATCCTATCCCTTTGGTTCACCCAACACCTGCAGCAGGGAGAGGTCAGAACCAAAACCTCCAACATAACCCACAGTGGCAGGCAAGCCCCTCTGAACCATGCACTTGTCCAGGCAAGCACCACATCTTCACCTGCTCTGTGTCACCTAGCACTTAATAACTGTCAGCAAATTCTGTGGGTAAAAGGGAGAAAAGGAGGTGGACGACCATGGGGAGCCAGCCATAATGATGAGTATCTCCAGCCTTCTGACCTCACACTGCCAGCACCCTTCTCTGCTGGGGAGCTTTTTACTCTGATGACGTGAAAAGCAGATTCCGTTGTGGAAAAGATTGATGACGCCTATCATGTACTGATGGTTGTGATTACATAGTAATATTCAATAGCCAATTATTATGAGTTAATTGCTGATGGCTAAGTAAGAGTTATCTCTCTAGGTCCTTCAATAAAAACAGAATGATTCCAGACAAAGAAAAAAAGCATTCGAGTAGAATATAGGAGTTTAGGAGTTCTGAGAGAGAGGGAGGACACCAAAACACAGATGCCAAAGGAGAGAAAATGGGCAGAGGTTCCCACTGTGGTCTCCAACAGACTCCATAGTCCTTTGCCAAAAAGAAGGCCTACTTGAGCTACTCTCCCTTCTTCTCACCTCTGGCCAGGCTCGTGCAGGAGCATCAGAGCTATCATGGTTGTGGAAGGTGGCCCGCAGCCATGAAGGACTATGCAGCAGGGAGGACCAGGCCCATGCAGATCCTCATGACACCCCCCACCCAGCCCCTTCTTACCCCGCTCTTGCTTCTCATAAACAGAGAGAAGACCAGAGAGAAAGAGAGAGATCAGAGATCAGAAGTTGATCAGTAGACCCAATTTTTACAGTCTGGTTGGATGTGTGTATACCATAATGAGGTGAAAGGAACAGATCGTTGTAAAACAATCTGAGACACGAGACACGACTGTGTTTAGTTCACCTCTCCACATATTCTACTACAGGCCTGAAAATGAGAGCGCTCTTGGGAGGTGGTCTAGTTCCATCTGCTACCATCAGAAGATTAAAAGGCCATAAGGGTGTCTGGGAGAACGAGAACACAGCTCAGGCCCTAAAAGAAGAGCATCTCAGCCATGGCTTCTGATGGGGAGGCCTTGTGATTCTTACAGGGATAGATCTTGGGACTTCATTGAGCTGAAAATAACCTGGCTCCTCTGTGATGTTAGACTGTCTCTAAATTCTTTGGTAATGAGCTGACTTTGTCATTTGAAGTCACCTGGAGCTTGCCAGTAGATTCCTGCACTCTTTCTGCTGCTGTAATGTTAAATGAATAAAGCAAACAAACCCTTAGGAGAAATAAGATTTAGTTAGAGTTGTTAAAACATACACAGGCAGGAGTCTTCCCTGCCCCACCTCCCAAACTGGCCACTCTGTGTTTTTCTATCCCCTCCCAGGGCCTGGCCTGGTGCAGCGATTCCGGCCGGACTTCAAACGCAAGTTTGCAGACTTCTTTGAAGATGATACCATATCAGAGTATATCTACCACTGCAATGCGCAGAATCCCAGGTGAGGGCAGCTCCCCAGGCTGGCTTGGGGCAGACAGTTGTTAGGAGAAAAAACTCTTAGCTGCTGGAGTTCTGGGCTTTATTTCTTCTTCAACAAAGCTCTGACTCAGTTAGGGAAACATAGGCACTAGCAAACCTCATCATTTCCAGAGAGTTCCCCAGGGATAGACCCAAAGGAACATAGAAGATAATAGATTCATTAAACATGCTGCCCATCTCTAGAGGAAGGCCCTCCCTGTTCCCTACAGGTATGCAATTGGCCTGATAAGCAAGAGTCTGGAAAATACTAATATTTTGAAAGATGTTTTTAATAGAAAAGGTGATACAAACATGGTTTTTTTTTTCGTTTTTAGGTCAAAAATAATTAGCAAAAACATGATATTTTTCAAAAGGAAGTCTTCTCCTGTCCCAGGCATATAGTCCCTAAATTTCCTTATTATTTCCAGTCTAAGATAGCACGTGTGCCATTTCTTCAGAGGGCCTCCATGTACAGATTCCTTTGTACACACATGTGACTGTATCTGTTGAACACATTACTACAAATAGAATTTCTCAATGAAAGAGCATGCGTTTTAAGATTTAATTATGTGCCCTTGAAATGCCTTATCATTGGGACAGAAATTTCTTTGCATCTTTGGGAGATGAGGGGATGTCCCGAGAACTCTGAAAAGTTCCTATCTGGTGCTGCTTATTGACACCGCAGGCCCCACAAGCCTACCTCCCTGCAGTTTGGGCAGCGTGGATGGCAGGGCAGTCAGGGAGGCGATCCTCTTACGTGGAAGTGCCCTGTGACTGGCTGATACCACGAGGCCATGTTGGTGACACCCCGAGCTGCTGGGAGGCATCTCAGCAAAGGCAGGCTTACTGCCCTACCCCTTTCTAAGGCTGTCCAAGTCACTCGTTGTGAGCCCAAAGCCGTGAAAAAGGCAGAGATTTGCATTCCAGTAATACTGTCTGAACGTTAACCTCAAATCCAGACAGCTGTTGGGCAGTGTGTGAGCTGTCTGTCCAGCATTCCACATGAGCTCAGCTAATTGAAGAACCCTGATCAAACAGTAGTATAGAAACTCCCAGCTCAGCAGTCACATCAGGTTCCCCTGTCTTCCTGCCCTTGGCCCTTCTCTTAGCCCCCATGGGCTCAGTGCCTGTCTCATACCTACCTGTGGCCCCACAGGCCCAGCCCTAGCTCTTTTCCCAGAACTTTCCCCATCCCAGACCTAGTTCTGTACAATGTCCTACCAACCTAAGCCACAGAGTATATAAGTCTGCAATTCATTTGTGTCCCAGAGGAAGCAAAGGTGACATCAGTGACAACCAGTTCCCTCACCCACAAACACCATCACTCAATTTTGTAACTCCCTGAGTTTTTTGACTTTGTAACCCTGACAAGCTCATGGTAACGCTTATCATTTCCTTGGAAAACGTGAAATTTGACCAACGTGTTTAAGGGTATCTTCTTCACCTCACCTAAACTTAGGGGCTTTATATATATTTTTATTTTCCTAATGATGTCCTAGTGAAGTAGGTATAATACTCTACATTTGTAGATGAGGAAATTAAAGTATATTCTGGTTGCATGACTTGGTAAGGAAACACAGCCGAGGATTTGAATTCATTTGACTCCAAATTCCATGCTTTTTCTGCTATGTTACAATATCTTAAGGAAAAATTATCTATTTCTGGTGGCCTGGGCAGAACTCAGGTTCCCATTCATCTGTACATGTAAAAGAGGATGGAGATCTAACAGTACTAAACAGGCCAAGCCTAGGAGGCAGCAGTGTCCCCAACCTGCCCTGTCTCTAGCAGAAGCTGTCGACCAGCCCAGAAAGCTGGCTCTGTCCCAGCCTTGTGGACACCTCATGATACGGCCTCAATTCATTCTACCTGAGCAAATGACCAGGGGATGAAATAGATTACATTGGCATTTATTGCTTCTTGCTTAACAGAAACTGCTGCTCCCCCAGTCCTTGGAAGACTGATTTTTAATTCCAGAGTCTTCTCAGGAAGCCCTTTTTACTACTATAGTACTCACTTTTAAGCGTTCACCTCAGATGAACTTCTGACCATCTCTCTAGACCCCCAACAGGCTAAATCCCCAGGCTGTGTTTTCATAGCACCCAACCACCTTTTCACCCTTCTGGGGAAATTTTAAGTTGTATTTGTTTGTTTGTTTTTGAGATGGAGTTTTGCTCATTGCCCAGGCTGGAGTGCAATTGCACTCACTCACTGCTCTCAGCTCACTGTAACCTCTGCCTCCCAGGTTCAAGCAATTCTCCTGCCTCAGTCTCCCAAGAAGCTGGGATTGCTGGCATGCACCGCCACGCCCAGCTAATTTTGTATTTTTGGTAGAGATGGGGTTTCACCATGTTGGCCAGGCTTGTCTCGAACTCCCGACCTCAGGTGATCCGCCCATCTTGGCCTCCCAAAGTGCTGGGATTTTAGGCATGAACCTCCATGTCCAGCTGTTTGTTTGTTTTTTTGAGACGGAGTCTCACTATGTTGCCCAGGCCAGAGTGCAGTGGCATGATCTTGGCTCACTGCAACCTCCGTCTCCCAGGCTCAAGCAATTCTCCTGCCTCAGCCTCCTGATTAGCTAGGATTACAGGAGCGCAACACCACGCCCCACTAATTTTTGTATTTTCAGTAGAGACAGGGTCTCACCATGTTGGCCAGGCTGGTCTTAAACTCCTGACCTCAAATGATCCGCCTGCCTCAGCCTCCCAAAGTGCTGGGATTACAGGTGTGAGCCACTGCGCCCAGCCCAAGAAATTTTAAATTAAATAACAATTAATCATATGATTATTTACTTAATGCCTACCTCCCTAACACAGGAGCTAAAGTGTGTGAGCTCCAGGAGGGGCAACACCCTACCTTTCTTGTTCATGTGTCCCCTTTCCCCGCCCAGGGCATGACAGACAATATTTGTTGAGTCAATAATAACCGATTTCATTCTCAGAGTCTTGGACAGTTCGTACTGTCATGGGGTTGTTCACAAGTGTTCCTCTGAACTCTTCTGTGATAGGAGGCCTCTGGAATTTTGGTCATCTGCTAATCTTACCAATATTTAATGAGCCCAGTGTGGGGCTTTGACAGGAATACAAAGATGACTAAGATTCTGTCTCAGTCTCTGAAGAGACCAACAAGTTGACATATTCTGCTGTGAAGTTTATTGCTGTTTTGCTTCTGACAGTGGCGAGACGGCATTCAAAGCCATGATGGAGTCCTTTGGCTGGGCCCGGCGCCCTATGCTGGAGCGAATTCACTTGATTCGAAAAGATGTGCCCATCACCATGATCTATGGGTCCAACACCTGGATAGATACCAGTACGGGAAAAAAGGTGAAGATGCAGCGGCCAGATTCCTATGTCCGAGACATGGTATGTTGCACCACCCAAGGAGTGGAAATGGTGACTGAGAGTCAATCAGCTGTCAGCCTTGGGGTAGAGAAGGGTGATCAAGAAGAAAGAGGAATGGACAAACTGAGATAGGGCAGTAGATTTGAGAAGTTTGGAAACTCTCTTTGTAATATCTTTTTTTTTTTTTTTTGAGATGGAGTCTTGCTTTTGTTGCCCAGGCTGGAGTACAATGGTGCAATCTCGGCTTACCGCAACCTCCACCTCCCAGGTTGAAGCGATTCTCCTGCCTCAGCCTCCCGAGTAGCTGGGATTATAGGCATGCACCACCACACCCAGATAATTTTGTATTTTTAGTAGAGACGAGGTTTCTCCATGTTGGTCAGGCTGGTCTCGAACTCCCGACCTCAGGTGATCTGCCCACCTCGGCCTCCCAAAGTGCTGGGATTGTAATATCTTAATTAGGGGCTTCCTACTTTTAGCCAGTTCAGCTAAAAGGCTGGTTATTGTCTAGCAGCCAGGTACCTGCTGCTACTCCAGCCCCCATGAAGTTTGTACCCCAAAACCAGAGCCATGGGCAGTAGAGTGAATAGTAGAGGCTGCCATGAAGCCTCCCCACCACACCTCCTCCCCTTTTTTCTTAGCCCTCTCCACCATGTGCCAATGAGTGTGCTTAATGAGGCTGGGTGCCAACCATGGGCCCAGGTTTACTGGACCTTTGGATTAAATGAGCAGATCAGTGGTGGAGCTAACATGGAAGGAAAGACATAGTGAATGTTCATCAGATAGGTAGAATGGGATATTGGGATTCATTGGCTGTCAAAGGAAAATACCAAGATCCAAGCAAGAAAGGTGGAGCATTATTTCTGATAAGAGCTGGTGGGTGGCAGGCAAGCAAGTCTAAGGGGAAAATAAATAGTGTGAGGCTTCCCAGCACCAGGAAATAAAGGGCCATCCCACCCCTGCGGGTCCTCTCTCCACAGGAGATTGAGGGTGCATCTCACCACGTCTATGCTGACCAGCCACACATCTTCAATGCTGTTGTAGAGGAGATCTGCGACTCAGTTGATTGAGCCACTCTCTGAAGAGGAAGAGGAGAAAGCCAGAGAGTCACTCTTGCCTCCCTGTCTGCTTACTCACCCACTCTGTCCTTTCCTCACCAACTAACATGTGCCAGCCAGGCAGAGTCTTGGGCTGTTCCCAGAACAGGACCACAGTGAAAAGAACACTCTTGATCCCACACTGAAGGCTGAAGGCAGAAGCCACAAGAAGCCTTGAGTGCCACCCCCGGGGAAGAACATAAAGGGTTGCACAATGTCACCCATCCACTCCTTGCCAAGTGTTACCCAGATGGTGGAGGATGTGAAGGGATCGCACTGAGCCACATTCGCTCTCTCTGCGGCCTTTCTTCCTCTGGGCAAAGAAGGGCTTCCAGTGGCCTTTCCTAGCTCTGCGGTGTTTGTGGGGATAGGTTCCATGCAAGAACACTTTCCTCCTCCATCCCCCACTTCACCTCATCCCATACCAGTTCCATCCAGGGTCTGGTTAACCGCCAAGAGCAAGTCCTGGAGTTCCCTTCACCTGCAGAGTCCTTTTCATGACCTAGAAGGTCTTATTCAAAGCCCTCATTGACAGAGGAGGAAACAGGCCAAGGCAGGACATGGCTGGACCATGGTGATACAGCTCTGTGTGATTCAAGTTCTGGCTAGGGCCCAGGTCTGCCGACACCCTGTGCTTGTTGCACACTTGATTTGCTAAGGCTCGAGACAGGCACCATTGCCAAGGGGCTGGTCCTGGTCACTGGCTGAGGATAAGCCCGTCTCTGCCCCACATTCTAGCCCCACTATGTGGGGGTGCTGTTGTCCTGCCTGTGTCTCATCCCTGGCTGCCTAAGCTAGGGACACTCAAGTGCTTCCTTCCTTGCCCCATCTTCCTCCCAACTGGAGGCCTCTGAGCCTCCCCTGTGCCTTGGGCCCTGAAGCCCCATATGTAGTATAGAGCAAAGGTGGCTCCTGGTGAAGAAAGGGTGGAAAGGCCCTTCAGTCCCAGGGCCATGTCTGGGTTCTCCATGCCCATCAGTCTCTGCAGTTTCTCTACCTGCCCCCAGAGCTGAGGCCATCTGCAAGCCCCTGCCCATGGCCCAACGGGGAGCCTCCAGACACCAGTTCCCTGTCCTTATCAGCCACTGGGTGGTTCCCACTGCATGACCTCTATCCCTCCCATCTGTCCCCATGGTTTCCAGCTCAATCCACCCCCGACCCACCTGTCAGCCTTCGCCCAGGGAGCTGTTTCAGGGGTTCTGGGCAGTAGGCTGGGCCTGGCCTCAGAACCTGGCAGCTCCCGCCTGCTCCTTCACTTTTGTAAAACCAACCCTGTCACCAGAATGGCATTAACTCCTGGTGCTTTGTACTACTGGTCCAGCTGCCCTGGGCTCCTTTTCTATATTAATAAACAAATGAGTAAAAACTGCCGGTGGCGCTGATGTTTAAAATTGCTCTGACAAGAGCACTGGTGGTGCTGAATTCGCAACAGCCTGTGTGATGCCTGAGAGAAGGGAGTCCTGAGGGTTGCCTGCCTACCCATGACTCCTCCTTTTAGTGTGGCATTTGCCCGCTAGACCCAGCCAGAGTCCAGGTCAGCACAGGCCCTCTCAGCCAACCACTCATGACAAATGAGGAGTCGAGATCCAGAGTGTGGATGGACCAAGCCCCAGTTCACAGGAGAGAGGCGGAGCTTAGTACTTCCTGCTGCCCATTAAGCATCCTTTCTTCCTGAGTTCCAGGGAGCCCAGCCTGTACTGCTCCCTACATCCTGTTCTAACTTCTACTCATCCTCTGGATCTCAGCTCAAAAATTCCTTATGCAGAGATGCCTTCCCCTGATTCCCTAGACTAGACTCGGACCCCTCTGTTCTGCATCTCTGTGGCATATCATCTGCCCTTTTTGTAAAACTTATAAACTTGTGGTTACTTATTTAATGTCTCTTTCCTCCCCAGACCATAAGCAACATAAAGACAAAGGGCACATCTAGCACATAGTTCATGTTCAATAAATGTTTGTTTTCATCAAGCCATGGGAAGTGAGATATACCAAGTCTTCAAAAAAAGTGTTCAAATCATTGCTAACGGTGCTTGCTCTGTGCTGGTGAGTCCAGCTGGGCCCAGAATTCCACAGTTCCAAATGGCGCATATTCCATGTGCATAGGCTGATTGAAAAAGTATTAAAAATAAATTTTTAAAAAGGCACATGATACTGCACATGTCATGATGAATGAATAGATAGAACTCCTCCTGAATATAATTACAAAGTTCTGATCCATCTCAGGACCCTGTGTCTTCTCTGAGGATTGTTATAGGGAGGAGAAGGCAGGTATTTAGAGCTTACTAAATGCCAACCACTACGGCTACAATAGTGAAGAAACAGATAGTCTCTGCCTTTGTGAGAAATTCCAGTTCGCTCAGAGAGATGCACCTAGTCAAAATTTATGCAAATCAATGTAAAATTGCTGGAGTGCTACCCGTGAGAATTGAGAAAACCTCCTGCAGAAGTGATGGCAGCTGTGCCTGAAGGCAGGACCAGGGAAAGGGGAAGGAATGTCTGGAGAGAGGGGCGACTGCACAGGCAGGTGGCTGGGAGCGAAGGCTGGTGAGATCAGTAGGGACCAGCTCAGCAGATCCTCTGGCCACATGAAGAATGTTGTGTTCATTCTAAAAAGCAATGGAAGGAAATGAATGAGGGTCAGGGTGGGGTAGGGAGTGTGACAGAAGCAGCCTGAGATTGAAACAGCCATTCTGGCTGCTCTGTGGAATTCAGGTGAGAGGGGGATGAGAACTTTGAGGCTGCTGCAGTGGTCCATGCCAGAGTTGCTGGTAGTTTGGACTTGGCTAGGGGCTGATGGACACAGAGAGGGGAAAGATTCAAAAGATGCTTAGGAGGTAAAATCGAAAAGACTTAATATCAACGCTGCATGAGCCTACCACCCTCTTGAAGAATGGGCCAAGTGAGGCAGTAGTTACCAAACCCAGTCACATAACAAAACAACCTGGGGGCATTTTTTTTTAAATAGAGATTCCTGAGCTGTATTCCCCAGAGTTTGATTTGGTTAACCTGAATGAAGTCCGACCATGAAATCTGCATTTAAACACATTCCTAGGAGATTCTGGTGCCCTGTGTCTCAGGAACTGGTCTAAGGGACTCTGTCTCTGACATTTGACCCAGAAGGCTGGGTAGAGTAGGGCCTGTGCCCTTGAGAGTTCATTCTGCTTGCTCCAGAATCACTTTGTTTTTGGAGGTAGCACATGTGCTGATCGGCTTTTTCCAACTCAACACGAGGCAAACACATTCTTCAGGAGCAGATGCAAGAAGAGTCTGAGAAAGGTCACCCAGAGTGCCGTTTATGCTACATGGTCTGCACGCATGGACACAAGCCAGCGCGCAGACACGCACCCCATCTGACAGGAACATTCCTAACATTCCACTAGGTGGGACTAAGAAATTACTATGAACATTCTACCCAGTCAGCACAGTTTCCGGGTGGGCACTAAGGATTTAGGGTGACAGTTCAAACCATAAATCCAGACTCCTCAAATGCCTAGCAGTTTAAAAGGAGAGATTCCACAGATAGACATTAAGGACTGTGACTGAACTTAAGACCCAGGAGGTACTGCAGTGTTCAGCGACTAGTGGGAAATGTGCTAAATTTAACTTCCTCCTCAGTATAGATACCAAAGTATGTGTGCTAAAAATGTAGTCTGGTTTCATTGCCAAAAGGGTGGTGAAATCTTGATGAATACCTCTTTCTACTCTGATCCATGACCCTGCAGGTACAGTTCATGGCCAGAGAGAAGAGACTCCTACTTTTTTTTTTTTTTTTTTTTTGAGATGGAGTGTCACTTTGTCGCCCAGGCTGGAGTGCAATGGCGTAATCTCAGCTCACTGAAACCTCTGCGTCCCGGGTCCAAGCAATTCTCCTGCCTCAGCCTCCTGAGTAACTGGGACTACAGGCGCACACCACCATGCTCAGTTAATTTTTGTATTTTTAGTAGAAACAGGGTTTCACCATATTGATCAGGCTGGTCTCAAACTCCTGACCTCAGGCGATCCACCGGCCTTGGCCTCCCAAAGTGCTGGGATTACAGGCGTGAGCCACCGCGCCCGGCCTAAGACTCCTACTCTTAACTGATAACAAATACAATGTCCAATGAATGGTACGCAACATTTTTTTCATTTTGTGACTTTTCAATTCATACAGAGTCCTTGGATGAGGTCTGGAGGGTCCTTTCTCTCAGTCTCCCTTCTTTTTCTGTCCTTCCTCAGGGTCCTGGTCTATCTTGCAGAAACAACAAACACACTTGAGATTCCGAGGGTCTGTCTCAACCCCATCCTAGTGAAATATCTCAAGATAAACCATCTCCTCTCTTGCTATTATAATATTGACTTTTTCATAGCATAAGTTCAGCATTGTTATGCTTGAAAGATCCTTGTCATCGTCCTGCTAAATATCACTCTTCACTAGGGTTAAGGAGGAAAGACAATCCTCATTCCTGGACAGAATACTAAGGAGGATTAGCAGATGTCAGCAGGTGCACAGTCTGTTCCCCCATGCCACCGAGGACCCCATTCCCTTGGATGGTGACTCTGCTAAAGTCCTAGGAGATCTGCAGACCTCACCTTACTGGTGGTTGGTGCTCCTTCCTCCTGGAGTATTCTGAGGCCTGATGTAGAGTTTGTGATAATTCAGCAACCACATATGTTAGTTGGTATATGTGTGTCTTAGTCTGTTTGTGTTGCTATAAAGGAATACCTGAGGCTGGGTAATTTATGAAGAAAAGAAAACCTGTCAGTTCAGTAGGCTGTACAAGAAGCATGGCATCAGCCTCTGCTTCTGGTGAGGGCCTCAGGAAGCTTCCACTCAAGGTGGAAGGGTGAGGGGAACTTGAGTGTGCAGAGATCACATGACAAGACAGCATGGGCAAGAGAGAGACAAGTGAGGTGCCAGGCTTGTTTTAACAATCTCTCCTAGGCACCACTAGAGCAAGAACTCACTCATAACCACACGGACAGCACCAAGCCATTCGTGAGGAATCTGGCCCATGACCCAGACACCTCCCATTAGGCCCCATTGGGGATCAAATTTCAACATGAGATTTGAAGAGTCAAATATCCAAACTATAGCAATATGAGGTCAAATTATACACAACCAGAAGAAACCTGGGACATGCTAGTGGCTGAAGAGGATTCCGAAGGATATGGCGTTACAGGTGATAGTTTCATCTTCTCAGTTTGACCAGCTGACAACATGTGTAGTGTCTGGGAACATAATTTTTGAGAGGGCTCACAACTTAGGGTAGATTTATGGGCCTCTGATAAATTATGAGGTAACTAACATAAAAACTGGGCATCGTATACTTTCTAAAATTTTCAAGGAGATTACAGGCATGAGCCGAATGTAACTGCAAAACCATATATTATAGCAGTGGCTTCCTACATAGATATGCAGACTGGAGCTGGTCCATGATAAAGTGTTTCTGGTTCATAACAAAATAGTGCCTTTTCTTTTTAGTATTTTTAAATTCTGAAATTATATCCTTTCTAACCTTTTCAGGATTAAGGTATTGTTATTTTATAAAAAGATGCTGATACTCTATGATTTTTGGGGGGTGAGAGGGAATGTCATTTTTTGTTTCCAAACATACCAATTTTAGAAGTTTTTCCTGTATTTGTAATTAATATTATCAAAATCCTAAAGTCTGGGGAGTGCTGGCTATATTACAGAAGACCAGAGTGGGAAAGGAACTTGAATTTTATGACAAGATAAATAAGTCAATCATGTGGACCCCATGACTGGAGGAGACCGTGGAAAGATAACGCTGTTCAGAGGAAGTGAATCTAGTTGAAGGCACTCAACAATAGTGTGTATGTCAAAAAGGAAACCACAGAACCGAAGATGGAAATGTTTGGTTGGGGATAAAAGGAGAAACAAACAGGAACAGATACTAAGATAATTGGAGGACACAGATGCTGCTTTCTTCGTTCAGACTGCAAAACATCAAAAGCAAGTTACAGTAGTGCCAGAGGTCTCCAAGAATCAGGACACTAACCTGAGTCTCTTTCTGCCAGACGTAGAGCACCTAGTAAATGCTTGCTCTACTCACAATTGTGTTTACTAGAATGTTGAAAAAAGATTGTCAGATGTAATTTTTATAGATTTCAGGAAGTCAGATTTCAGAATGTTCCAAGGAAAATTATCTAGAGTGGATAAAAGGGACAGGGCATTCTGAAACTGAAGTTTCAGTTGTATCTCAAAGGATCCTGCTGAGGAAGAATGAAGAGGCTTCAGCAATCAGAAAGCGGCTGCACAGGTTGTTTCCTGACATGATCAAACTGTGGGCAGAGATGAATGTCAATTCTTTCACATGAAAAAAATGAACCTTGGCCGAGTATGGTGGCTCACGCCTGTAATCCCAGCACTTTAGGGGACTGAGGCAGGAGGCAGGAGGATCACTTGAGCCCAGGAGTTCAAGACCAGCCTGAGCAATATGGCAAGACTCAAAAAAAAAAAAAAAAAATTTAATTAGCTGGGACTGGTGGCATGTGACTGTAGTCCTAGCCACTCGGGAGGCTGAGGCAGGAGGATTGCTTGAGCCCAGAAGTTCAAGGCTGCAGTGAGCTATAAAGCTATGGAGTGCCACTGCACTCCAGCCTGAGCAGCAGAGTAAGATCCTGTCTCTACAAAAAAAGAAAAAAAAAAAAAAAAGAACCTCGCCCGGCATGGTGGAGTGCACTTTCAGTCCCAGCTACTTGGGAGGCTGAAGCAGAAGGATTCCTTGAGCCCGGGAGTTCCAGGCTGCAGTGCTCTGCGATTATGCCTGTGAATAGCCACTGCACCATAGCCTGGGCAATATAGTGAGATGCTGTCTCCAAAAAAAAAAAAAAAAGATAGAAAAAATGAACCAAACTAGTAAAGCAATGGCAGTTAATGTGAAAAGATTAAACCATTGTGTAAGTTTTAGTGGGCTAGAATCTCTGTTTCTGGCAGTAAAGAAATGAAGCTGCCCCAAAAGCTAATGGAAAGCTAGGTCTCATTCCCTGCATTGATTGGGGGACTCAATGGTTTCACGTAACCTGATTTGAGTGTTGGGTTCAATTCTGAGAACATTTTTCCTTTATTTAAATGTAAACAAAAATTTTTAATTGTACAAAAATAGGACAAAATTAAAAACACTTTTTTAAAAATCTATAGTTATACTACCCAAAAATAACCATTTTAAATACATTGGAATATATTCTTTCAGATGATATATATGTTATTGTATATATAAATATATATTTGCCAGAATGAGAGCATACTAACAAAGTGCTTTATAAAAATTTTTAACTTTATTGTTATAAATCTCTTTCTACACCAATAAATATAGAATCCATAGAAATATATTATCATTTTTAATTGTTGCATCTTCTTCCATTGTGCGGATTTACTATAATTCATTTATCTGCTTCTCTATTCTTGGATTTTAAATTGCTTCCAAATATTTGTATGTTATAAACAACATACGCTAAGTGCCTTGTACGTACATATTTGCATATTTGACCAATTATTTCCTTCCTTGAGGTAAGATTGCAGGATTGAAGGGTGTGCAAAATGAAGCTTTTGTTTTTTGTGGGGGTTTTTTTTTTTTTTTTTTTTTCCTGAGACAGAGTCTTACTCTATCACCCAGGCTAGGGTGCAGTGGTGCAATCTCGGCTCACTGCAACCTCCACCTCCCAGGTTCAAGCAATTATCTTGCCTCAGCTTCTTGAGTAGCTGGGATTACAGGCATACGCCACCCTGCATGGCTAATTTTTTGGTATTTTTAGTAGAGACAGGGTTTTTCCATGTTGGCCAGGCTGGTCTTGAACTCCTGACCTCAGGTAATCCACCCTCCTCGGCCTCCCAAAGTACTAGGATTACAGGCATGAGCCACCATGCCCGGCAAAATAAAGCTTTTTGATAAGCAATGAGAATAGTTTATAACAAGTGATCAGAAAAGGAAAAGCAACCCAGCAGAAAAATAAATGTTTTATTTTTGTGTATGTGGCAAGAAATATGAGTAAGTAATTTACAGAAGAAGATATACAAATGACCAGTGAATGATCGCTTCTCGGCCTTTTGGCTAAAATCAAGTGTACAAATGACCAATGAAGCCAGGCCCAGGGGCTCATGCCTGTAATCCCAGTACTTTGGGAGGCCACAGTGGATGGATCACCTGAGGTCAGGAGTTCGAGACCAGCCTGGCTAACATGGTGAAACCTTGTCTCTACTAAAAATACAAAAATTAGCCAGGTGTGGTGGCAGGTGCCTGTAATCCCAGCTACTCGGGAAACTGAGGTAGGAGAATCACTTGAACCCGGGATGCAGAGGTTGCAGTGAGCTGAGATCATGCCATTGCATTCCAGCCTGGATGACAAGAGCAAAACTCCATCTTGAAAAAAAAAAAAAAAATGAGGTCAGGTGTGGTGGCTCATGCCTGTAATCCCAGCACTTTGAGAGGCCAAGGTGGGTGGATCAGCTGAGGTCAGGAAGTCAAGACCAGCCTGGCCAACATGGAGAAACCCCATCTCTACTAAAAATACAAAAATTAGCTGAGCGTGGTGATGCACACCTGTAATCCCAGCTACTCGGGTGACTGAGGCAAGAGAATTGCTTGAACCCAGGAGGCAGAGGTTGCAGTGAGCTGAGATCGTGCCATTGTACTCCGGCCTGGATGACAAGAGCAAAACTCTGTCTCAAAAAAAAAAAAAAAAAAAAATGACCAATGAACATATGAGAAGATACTCAACCTCACTAGCAATAGAAGAAGTACATAACAATAATAAGATACTATTTTTACATGCAGGTTGACAAAAATTTTAAAGATTGACAATAGCTAGTAATGGCAATAGTGAAGAAGATGGATATTTTTATACAATGTTGGTGGGAGAGGAAATTGTTATCACACTTTTGGAGACAACTTGGCAGAATTTATCAAAATAATTACTGAAATTTAAAATGGTCATACACTATTAGCCATGAGTCCTAATAGCAGGAATTTATGTTAAAAAAAATTTAGCACCAGTAACAAAATAGAAGAGATGTGTCTTCATTGGTTATAAAAGTGATATCCAAAAATGAATTATATAACTTTATGGGTACGGTAAGCCAAAAATAAAATTCTAAGCACCCTGAACCAACTAAATGGACCCCTCCTCTCGACCAAGGGCATTCTAAAGTAAACTTGAAATACTAGTTCAGGCCATGATGAGAATGGGTGGTCAGACATGCCACATTAAACCTTCCTGCCTTTGGAATTCAGGCACAGCTGACCAGCATTAACATTAAAACAGTCTTATACATTAAGACAGCACAGATTCTTGGTAGCAATAAGATACCAATATGACAGATAGCAGGCCCTGGAAGAAACCAAAGTATTTTGCTCCAAAATATATTGCTTTAACATATTTTGAAATAACCCTGCAAAGCTGTCTCTTTAAGCCTGATAAGAAACAGGTTCTGTTCTCTCTGAACCCTGCTACCTGAAGACTTCATCTACATAATAAGAACCTTGGTCTCCACAACCCATCTGAACCCAGACACTCCCATTTATTAATTCCAGGGCTTTAGATAAACTGTCAGCCAATTGCTAATCAGAAAATCTTTGAATTCACCTTTGACATGGAAGCCCTTCCTTGTCCTGCCCCCTTACTCTCTCCACCCTCAACATCCCTGTTTGAGTTGTCCCACCTTTCCAGATCAAACCAAGGTACATCTTACATGTATTGGTTGATGTCTTAGGTCTCCCTAAAATGTATAAAAACAAGCTGTAGTCTGACCACCTTGGGCACATGTCATCAGGATCTCCTAGGGCTGTGTCATGGGCCATGGTCACTCACATTTGGCTCAGAATAAATATCTTCAATTATTCTACAGTTTGACTCTTTCTGTTGACAGTATTTACATGGAAAGATTTTAAAACTCAAGTCGCAGACAATTCATATAATGCCTTCTGTTTTGTAAAGTAAAAGTTATATGTGTGAATATGAATGAATATATATATATGTTCTAATATATTCTAAGCATAAAATATGTTTAACTAGGCCGGGGGTGGTGGCTCACACCTGTAATCCCAGCTACTCAGGAGGCTGAGGCAGGAGAATTGCTTGAACCCAGGAGGCAGAGGTTGCAGTGAGCCGAGATCGTGCCACTGCACCCCAGCCTGGGCGACAGAGCGAGACTCTGTCTCAAAAAAAAAAAAATGTATGTATATATATGTTTAACTAACAATGTTGACTGCTACAGAATGGAATTGGCTGGCAGGACTTTTCATGTTTTACTTTATACACTTCTGTACTGGCTGAGATTTTACAATGAACGTGGATTTTCATAATTAAAAATATTAAAAACAAAAAAGTTTTCGAAAATTGATTCTAACTTTGGTTTACACCTATGATGTCAGTTTCAGGAATGTTCTCAGATGGGAATCAGGTCTGCTCACCTTGTTTTGTAGGGGTCCTGCACGAACATACACCTAAATTGGCAAAGCAGGCGGACGCAAAGAGCATTGGCAGAATGTCTCCTGCCCCTCCGCCAAGCCTCAGGGCTATGTAACGGCAAGTGCAAATTCAAAATAAGTGGCTTATTTCTCTCTGTTGAAAATAAGGGAAGAAAGTTCTCCCTCTTCCCTTTCCTTATGCAGTTACCTCAAAAAATTTATGAGTTCTTTCTCTGTCTCTTTGAACTATAAATAAATCTTTTTAAATGGTAACTAATCCTCTGAACAGCATTACACCCCAGGAATGTCTTTCTTAAGGACCTGGGAAATATCTCTTTGGAATCATCAAGGAAGATAGCACCTCTATTCCCAGTCCTGGTGGGAGGGGAGGAACCTAACTTCAGAACCTCTTGCTCCTAAATTACCTCCTGTTACAAAGATATGTAAAGTTTATTTTTCCTTTGGAGAAAGCCAATTAGATAGAACAGATGATTCACCCCAATTACCAAGTGAACTGAGGACAAACTGTGTGTGACAAGTGGGGTTGTCAAGTCCTTTTACTTGAGGATTAGTTGTTATTTATCTTGAGAAAAGGTATGCAATTAATTTTATTAATATGTCTTTATAAAAGGGTGACGTTTATTTCTGTCTTTGCAATCTTTTTGGAAGATTGCCTGTGATGAGCATTATATTCTGGTTCAATGCTTATTCAATAATAAAACTGTTTTATTTCTTTTCTACCTTTGTGGGGCAGTTTTCTGAGCTGGGGATAAATTTTGTTTTTAATTCTATTTCCCAACAGTTACAGAGAGCCAGACCCCCTTGCATACCTTCAGAAGCCAAGGCCACCCCCGGCCGCCTAGATTCTGCCAGCTGCATCCTGGAGAAACTCTCTGGAGCCACTGGGAGAGTAAATGAAGGCCACAGGCAGATGCAGGCTGTGGAGGCCACAGATATATTAAAGAATAAAAATCATGTCATAGACTAGAGAGGTCTGTGACACTTTGACATGCTCCCCCAATCCCCAGATTTTCTGGGACTGGACCACTGGCCATCTTTAAGCCTCTGTTTTCTAAGGAGTTTACAGCAGAAGCTACCTCCCATTTGGTCTTGGAACTAGAATGAGTGTAGAAGTGGGAGCAAGTACAGACAGCTAAGGCAAAGTGTGCAAGCCGATGAACTTTGCCCTCGTGCCCCTTTCCCTGTATCTGAACCCATTTCCATTTCCTGATGCTCACTGCCCCTCAGAGGGTCCTCCCAGTGCCTGCAGGCTTCTTCCTCCTTTCTAAGGGGCTGAACTGCTTTATTTAGTGGGAATACCCCAACCCAAATCCAAGCTAAAATTTGCATTTTCAAAAAGGACTCTTGCTAAACTGCACATATTTTCACTTTATTTAGTAAATACTTAGCATATCTGGTGTGTGAAACACTGATGTAGGTTTCTGGGAGAAAGGGTAGGAGACCCCCAAACTAATATCATCCAATCTTCTGCACTGAAAGGAATTTGCTATTTCTTGGGGAAGATGTTACAGGTAGTTAGGCATGAGCAGGGCAGGAGAGGGCTATCCCCCACCCACTGGGAATGTCAGGTGATGGTTCGGCGTTTGTCACATTGCCTCTCTAAAAGTGATAAATTGGCAGCCAGGGATAGGCCATTATCCTGAGGGTTCACACCTGTTGCACTAAAGTGTTAATTGAATGCAGATGCCAGGAAGAAGCAACTTTCTGGGCATGCACATTAAGAGACAAAATGGCGGAGTATGACCTTCCAGGGACACTCCACCGGAAAAGGGAAGAAAGCCTCAGATGGGCATGGGTACAACTTCCTAAACACGCTGTGTATGCTCACTTCCCAAGAGTAAGGGGGGCACTGCACATACAGGCAGCACGCCCTAAGGGAAGAATCATGAGAAAGGGGCCAGCCTATAAAGTCCTAGGATCAAGGTTACATACTGCACTTTACCTCGGTGCCCGCTTGGGTCTCTTCCAAGCATACTTTCCTCTCTTTGCTGTTCTAAAGCCTTTTAAAATAAACTTCCACCCCTGCTCTGAAACTTCCCATGGTCTCTTTTTCCATCTTATGCCCCTCAGTCAAATTCTTCCTTCTGAGGAGGCAAGACTTGAGGTTGCTGCACATCCGTATGGATTCGCCTCTGGTAGCTCGGACGCCTTCCACAGCTAACATATTTGGTACTGTGAGACTCAAGTATTTGCCACCCCTGACAAAGACAGACAAACACACCAACTCCACAAGGCATGGAAAGGCCCGTAAGAAGGAAGTGTTTGCTGTGGGCTGAGAATGGAACTGCTAGGCTAAGGGTTCACCAGCAGAAACTTGGACGTATGTTGCTGGTTTTAAATCCAAACTTAGAAGCTTTTGGTCAGTGGTTTGAAAGACTTCTGAGAGAGTCTATGAGTCCCCAAATGTTTTCAGTGAAACATTGCTGGTAGAGAAAGCATGGGTTCTGAGGCCATCTCAGAGTCCTACACAGGGAAACACCGAAATCTAGCTTCTTCCTCTCCCCTAATCTGATCCTAGAGACTCATAGAAGTCTCCACAGAAGACTGGGCCTCACAGTCTAACTGCTTTGCCAGATGTACAGTAACAGTGGGCTTCCTCTAGAGGCACTAGGTGTCCTCACAAGCCCTACTAGCCAAAGAGTCTAAATCTTGGGGCTTGGGGTCCACTCAAAGAAGCAGAGTCTTTGGCACATGCAAGACATCCTCAGTTTCTACAGCTCCCATTCCTGGCCTGCAAACCCCCAACAACGCTCCGTTTACCTGAGCTCACCTTTCATCATCTGTTCTCACGGGATCTGGTTTTCCACTTTGGGAGGATTGTCCTTCTGCTTAGACTTTAAAATGTTATATGAAATTTCAAGGTTGTAAGAACTGAGAGACTGAATATGAAAGTGGACAACAGCCAGATCATATATGACAACAGAACTCTGACTCAGAAACTCCAAAGGGACCCTCGAGGGAAGCCAAACCACAACAAAACCTCTGAAGCACTTGGCCCAGAATGGACAAGACTTGTTCGTGACTGCCCACTTTCCTGATTTCTGAAGCCCCCTCCCCTTCCACACTTCTTTCCAATTCAAGACCAATCACAGAAAGCCAAATATGCTTCCCAAATCAATCCCCTAAGATGTCCTGCTTCTAGTTAGCTCACCTCCAGCTCCCCATGCCAAAACCCTCCAGTCAGTGGATACCTGGACCTTCCCTGTTTTTTCTACTATGAAGCTTTCCACTCACCTGCCTGCCTTTGACTCTCTGCCAAAGGCAAATGATGGTGGCTGACTCCCCTGATATAGCCAGCTCTGAATAAGTGGTATCTGTGCTCATTTGAGTGGTCTTCATTTATGTCCACAGAACTCTGCAGCAGTTCCTGAGGTATGCATATGCCCTTCTGACTAGTTCCACGCAGACCATAGGGGTTAATTTAGCAAACTGGATGCTGCAGCACTGGTGGCCAAGCAGGACAAGAAATTAAGCCTCAGAGATTCTGAGGACATTGAAAAGCTGGTTTGCACTGAGCTGAACCATAGGCCCAGAGGGGGGCCAGTTAAGCATCCCAGGCAGTGTTTGGGCACCAAGAATTCAGACTAGGAGTGCGGTTAAAAACACATTCTTGGCTGGGCGCAGTGGCTCATGCCTGTAATCCCAGCACTTTGGGAGACCGAGGTGGGCAGATCACGAGGTCAGGAGATCGAGACCATCCTGGCTAACACAGTGAAACCCAATCTCTACTAAAAATACAAAAATTAGCCGAGCATGGTGGCACGTGCCTGCGGTCCCAGCTACTCAGGAGGCTGAGGCAGGAGAATCACTTGAACCTAGGAGGCAGAGGTGGCAGTGAGCCAAGATTGCGCCACTGCACTCCATCCTGGGTGTCAGAGCGAGACTCCATCTCAAACAAAAAACAAAACAAAACAGATTCTTTTATTTTCTTTTTTTTTTTTTGAGACGGAGTCTCGCTCTGCTGTCGCCCAGGCTGGAGTGCAGTGGCGCGATCTGGGCTCACTGCAAGCTCCGCCTCCCAGGTTCAGGCCATTCTCCTGCCTCAGCCTCCCGAGTAGCTGGGACTACAGGTGCCCACCACCTCACTTGGCTAGTTTTTTGTATTTTTTTTAGTAGAGATGGGGTTTCACCGTGTTAGCCAGGATGGTCTCGATTTCCTGACCTCGTGATCCACCTGTCTCGGCCTCCCAAAGTGCTGGGATTACAGGCTTGAGCCACCACACCTGGCCCAAAACAGATTCTTTCCAGGTGTATGGAGCCAGAAAAGGGGAGAAGCTATGCTTGGTGGAGAGATAATGAACTTTGTAGTCAAGCTGCTTTTTGGTCACAAGAGTCTAAGACCTTCTCAAGATGGCTCAATAAAAAGGGATTTGATTTACAGGTACAGGCAAAACACATCAAATCCAGAAAGAGGAATCAAAACTCTACCAGCTCCAAGCCTAGGAAGCCATGAGACTTGAACTCTGGCCTTGGTTTTAACTTTAATCTGTGACCGCAGCTGTGTCACCAGCCATGAGAGGTGAGCTAACTAGAAGCAGGACATCTTAGGGGATTGATTTGGGAAGCATATTTGGCTTTCTGTGATTGGTCTTGAATTGGAAAGAAGTGTGGAAGGGGAGGGGGCTTCAGAAATCAGGAAAGTGGGCAGTCACGAACAAGTCTTGTCCATTCTGGGCCAAGTGCTTCAGAGGTTTTGTTGTGGTTTGGCTTCCCTCGAGGGTCCCTTTGGAGTTTCTGAGTCAGAGTTCTGTTGTCATATATGATCTGGCTGTTGTCCACTTTCATATTCAGTCTCTCAGTTCTTACAACCTTGAAATTTCATATAACATTTTAAAGTCTCTGTCTCCACAGCCAGTCTTTCCACTGTAGACTATAGCTAGCTCACTCTTTCACTAAGGCAGCTCCTCTCTTTCTAACACTGGAGCTTTACACAATACATACATGGTGGAGAAGAGCAAGCCCCTCCTTGGTGGTCTTTGTTGGAGAACAATCTGCTCCTCAGCACTGCCCTCATCCTCTTTTCTAAAACTCCTCAAACCCTGACCCACATATCCCTGAGGACTCCCTGCATGGCGTCATTCCTCAGAGTATATATAAAGGGATTGAGGAATGGAATCATCACACTGCTCATAACTGAAGGGATCTTGTTGATCTCTAGATATTCTTTCTGGGAGGGAGTCACAAAGATACACACAGTGATACCACTAGAAATGATGACTATGGTCAGGTGGGAAGCGCAGGTATTAAAGGCCTTCTTCCTTCCACTTGCAGAAGGAATGCGCACTATTGTCAACATGATGTACGTAGAGGAATAGGCCACAAGGACTACGCAGCAGAGGATGACCATGGAAGAAAGCATAAAATTCATCAGCTCGATGGCAGTGGTGTCTGCATAGGCCAGGGCCAGCAAGGGTCCACCGTCACAGAAGAAGTGGCTAATGATGTTGGAGCCACAGAAGGGCAGCTGGGAGATGAGGATGGTTGGAAAGAGCACAGACAGGAAGCCTCCCATCCAAGAGAACACAACGGTCTCAATGCAGACAGGAGGTCTCATGATGGCGGTGTACCTCAGAGGGGAGCAGATGGCGGCATAGCGGTCATAGGACATGACCGTCAACAGGAGGAACTCAACTGTGCCCAAGGAAAAGTAGAAATAGCACTGGATGATACATCCGGCAAAGGAGATGGTTTTATCCCCAGATCCTAAGTTGGCCAACACTTTTGGAGAGATGACTGAGGTGAAGACGATGTCCAGGATAGAGAGGTTGCACAAGAAAAAGTACATGGGGGTGTGGAGGCGGGAGCAGGACAGCACAGTGAAGATAATGAGCAGGTTCCCCAGAAGAGTCAGCAGGAACGTGAGCAGCAGGAGCACCAGGAACAGGAGCTCCGCCTCCCTGCTCAGGGAAAACCCCAGCAGAACAAACTCAGTCACCGCTGCAGTCCAGTTCCCCATGGGCCTGGTGGGCCTGGCTCAATTCTTCTAACAGAACAAAGGGAGGTAACACTTAGGAGAGTGTTCAGTGTATGAAACCCCATGGTGCTCACTAGAAAAATATGAACATAGAACATGAGGACTGCCAGTTAGACATGTAATCCAAGTTTAGCTTGGCTTTCAATTATTTGCCTATCAAAATGGACAAGGTTTTTGAAGATAATAGTGTACACTGTTAACGAGGGTGTCCTGAGACCTACACTGTCACAGAGTTCATACGAACTTTCCAAAAGATAATTTAGCGATGTGTATCGAAAACCTTAAAATTAAGCAAATTCTTAGATTCAGAAATTGTACTTCCATCCTGAGGAAGTAGTCATGGATATGTTAAAAAGATTTTGCCACAAGAATATTCACCACAGAATTTTTTACAATAATGAAAATTTGGCAACAACTTTAATATCCAGAAATGGGGGATGAAATAAACAAATTATGGTACCTTAAAGAAAGAACACATTATGTAGCCATTAAAAATTACATTTTACAGTAACATATAAATGACAAAACATTCAAAACGTATGATTAAGTTTTAAAGCATTATTTTAAGCATTATTTATTTATTATTATTAGGTTTTAAAAGTGTTTTTAAAACAAGTTATAAACTTGTACTGACACCATTGTGATGCCATTTTGGGGGAGAGATGTAAATTAGCAAAGGCCCTAGAGTAGCCAGGAAGACATTGCTGAAGAAGAAAGTCAGAGAAGGGGCTCATGTTGGCAGATACCAAGACTTATAAAATTGGAGTGATTAAGGCAAGATGGTATTGGCACAAATATACATAAAAATGACCCATGGAACAACATACAGAGCCAAGAAACAGACCCACACAGATGTGGAGCAGTGATATGTGTCAGAAGTGAAAGAAGCTGGTACTGATGCTTGTCCTCAGGGGAAAAAGTAAAATTGATTTCCAATCTCATGTCAGACACTAACATCCACTCCAGATGGACAAAAAACTTACATGTAAAAATCAAAACTTTTAGAAGAAAAGCTAGAAGAATGTTGTTTTGGCCTCAGAGTAGAAAAGAATCTACTAAATAAGACCCAAAATAGTGCTAAACAGAAAAGAAAATATTAATAAATTAAGCTACGTTAAAATGAAGAATTTCTATTTATTAAAAGATCCTTCAAATAAAGTTAAAGGAAAATCACAAACAGGAAGAACATATTTATGCCACAGATAATGGACAAACTTTAGTACTCACGTAATTAATATTTTGATGCATACAACGCAGTAAGAAATAGATAAGCAATCCAATAGAAAGATGGGCCAAACATGCTACCTGAACTCCATTAAAGAGGAAAGAAACATAGCTAATAAATGTACAAAAAGATGCTTGATCTCATTAGTAATTAGGGAAATACAAATTAAGACACTAGCAAGATACAATTTTATATCCACTATATTGTCAAGAAGCAAAAATATGACAATAACAAGTGTTGACGAGGATGTAGAGCCTTAAAAAGTTTACACTGCTAGTGGGAGTGTAAACTTATATAACTGCTTTGGAAAATAATTTGTCATGACCTTGTAAAGATGAACATTCACATACCCTGTGACCCAATAATTCTACTCCTAGGTAGAGAAACTTGCACATATGCCCCAGGAGACAAACAAGAATATGTATAGAGAAGGGGGAGAGGGGGAGGGAGGCAGGGATGAAAAGGAGAAAGGAAGGGAACGGAATGAGGGGAAGGAAAGGTGGGAGGGAGGGAGGAAGGAAAGAGAGAGATAGAAAGAAAAGAAAGAGAAAGAAAGAAAAAAAAGAAAGAAAAAGAAAGAAAGAAAGAAAGAAAGAAAGAAAGAAAGAAAGAAAGAAAGAAAGAAAGAAAGAAAGAAAGAAAGAAAGAAAGAAAGAAAGAAAGAAAGAGAAAGGAAGGAAGGAAGGAAGGAAGGATTATCCTAAAATTATATATATATATATGTATATATATATGTATGTATGTATGTAATTGATTGGAGATATATACATATATATGGTTGGATTGAAAACGTATATTAGCAAACACATATTGAGTGCCAACTATGTTGTGGGGCCTGTTATTGATGAAAGTTTGCAGAGGTGGTAAAAAATTGCCTGCCCTCACACAGCCTTCAGTCTAAAAGAGATGTGAAGAAACCTGATTTCAGGGAAATCACAGAAACAGAGGAAAAATTAAGGGATGGCAAAGTTTTTTCATGGCTATTTGTCCTGGGCCATTAGTCTGGAAAGCAAACTAACTACCAGGAAAACTGATAGATTCCAGGGACAACTTCAAATAGGGCTTAGATATCTAGGAGGGACTCTGGATAGTAGAGGCCACGTAATTACCAGTGACTAAGAAGAATATAGATTGGACTTGGAAAAACAAGAATAATCTAGTAAAGGAAGAGGACTGCAGAAATCCTGAGGACTGAGTTGACCTCTGCCTATCTAAGCTGAGTCAGAGTATCAGCCACTCCTGCATAGAACCTGTCCTCACGAGCTGCCCTAACCTTCCTGTAGCCTTGGCACACGGACAGTCTCTCCAAACAACTCACCACATTTGCATTGCCAAGGATCTTTTCTTTTTTAACAGCTTTACTGAGATATAATTCAAGTACCATACATTCCACCCATTTAAAGTATACAATTCAATAGCTTTTAGTGTATTCACAAACATGTGTGTCCAACACCACAATCAACTTAAGAATATATATATTTATTTTTTTGAGATAGAGTCTCACTGTGTCACCCAGGCTGGAGTGCAGTGGCATGATCTCAGTTCACTGCAACCTCCACCTGCCGGGTTCAAGCAATTCTCCTGCCTCAGCCTCCTGAGTAGCTGGGATTACAGGTGCCTGCCACCACGCCTGGCTAATTTTTATATTTTTAGTAGAGATAGGGTTTCACCATATTAGTCAGGCTGGTCTCGAACTCCTGACCTCATGATCTGCCCACCTTGACCTCCCAAAGTGCTGGGATTACAGGCGTGAGCCACCGCACCCAGCAGATTTAAGGATATTTTAATGATCCGTCCTCCATTCCCTGGAAACTGTTTTTCTACTTTCTGACTATGGACTTGCCTATTTTGGACATTTCATATAAATGAATCATACCATATGTGTGTCTAGCTTCTTTCACTTACTTTAATATTTTCTTTATTTTTATTGTGAAGTTTTTTTTTAGATACAGGGTCCTGCTCTGTCCGCGAGGCTGGAGTGCAACGGCATGATGACAGCTCACCGCAGCCCCAAACTCCTGGGCTCAAGTGATCCTCCTGCCTCAGCCCCCAAGTAGCTAGGACTACAGGTGCACACCACCACACCTGGCTAATTTTTTTTTTTTTTTTTTTTTGAGATGCAGTTTCACTCTTGTCACCCAGGCTGGAGTGCAATGATGCAATCTCTGGTCACTGCAACCTCTGCCTCCGGATTCAAGCGATTCTCCAGCCTCAGCCTCCCAAGTAGTTGGGATTACAGGCATCTGCCACCACACCCAGCAAATTTTTGTATTTTCAGTAGAGACAGGGTTTCACCATGTTGATCTCGAACTCCTGACCTCAGGTGATCCATCCACCTCGGCCTCCCAAAGTGCTGGGATTACAGGCGTGAGCCACCACGCCAGGTCTAATTTTTTTTTTAATTAGAAAATAATTTTACTTTTTTTATTTTTTGAGACAGGGTCTCACTCTGTAATCATAACTCACTACAGCCTCGGCCTCCCAGGCTCAAGTGATCCTCCTACCTCAGGCACCCAAGTACCTGGGACTACAGGCACACGTCACCATGCCCGGATAATTTTTGTATCTTTTATAGGGATAGGGGTTTTGCCATGTTGCCCAGGCTGGTCTCAAACTCCTGGGCTCAAGCTATCTTCCTGTCTCAGCATCCCAAAGTGCTGAGATTACAGGTATGAGCCACTTACTGTAATATTTTTTAAGGTTCATCTACGTTGTAGCATGGATCATTGCCAAGGATCTTAAAGAACCAATGTAACAGGAGGAAAGGCCACAGCCCCAAGAAGAAGCCCTGACCGCTGGCTGGCATGGCAGACACACACACACACACACACACACACACACACACACACACAGAGAGAGAGATCGAGCAATTACTAAATGTAGATATATGCAGAGTCTATAAAATCTAGAATAGTATGGAGGATGAATTTGGACTTGGTCACCAAATCGGGAAATGGTAAGATAAGGGATGAACACTTAATTCATTTAACTCTCAAAATACATCTTTGCATAAGGCGCCACTGCACCCACTGGAAAGTCATTTCTTCACTTCAGAAATATCAAGAAGCTTACTGAAGGCAAAGATACACACCTTAGATTGTAACAAGAACTGCTGCTCCCAGCCAGCCCCCAAATGCCAAATGGTTGGTTTGCACTCACCTCGGCTGGGGTCGCCTTGTACCACCTCCATGGCTCAGTCTGTTCACCCTGGCTTTGCTGCCACCTAGGATCTTCCACAGTAATTATCTTGACCAAAAAGCCCCAGTGCATTCCACATGAGAGCAGCAGTGTTTGACAGGTGAAATGAGCCCTTCCCAACTCATGTGGATTGTTGCCCTAGCTGTGACCTCTTGCCCGACGAGTGTGCACTCGTGTTGCAGACAGCTGGAAGGTACCTGTTGGATGTTTTAAACTGCTGAGGAAGTTACAAGGTATGGCATCCATTCCAGCATGGAGAGGTCTACAAATCCTCTCCCTAATCCTGAGTGTGTGAGGGTTGGGTTAAGCATTGACCAGCTGCACCTCCCAGACTGTCTACACAATCTGATCCAGTTGGGGAGAGAAAAGGAGCACTCTCCACTAAGCTCCTGGATGGTGCTTTGTTCCCCTCTCCTGCTACCATCTTTCCTGCACCCTCTCCAGTCTTCTGCTCAGTCCAATCTTCTGGTTGCTTCTTGATTCCAGAGAAAATGGGAAAAGAAACACTGTGTTACCTGATGGACAAAAACCATCAACCTGCTTATTCCTCTGTCCCCTCAACCCAACATGCACTACAACCACCACCATTCCCATCATATTTTTTTCAGAGACTGGCAGGCCAAGCATCCCAAGGACTAAACTTCCTCTAGGGTTACTGCAGGATAGTCACATCCTGCTGAGGGGTAGCTGGTGCATAGAGAAAACTCTGGACGTGAAGCCAAGAGTCTGGGTTCAAGTCCCACCTGTGCCTTTTACCATTCTTGAGACTGGAAAAATTGCCTCCCTTTCATATTATCCGCACATGAATCCTCATGTGACAAGCAGTGGTAATGCTCTTTTCCTCATCTTTCTCACAACCTGGTTGAGAAACGCAAAATGGAAAATAAGATAATTCATATGATGGATCATTGCCAAGGATCGTGAAGAGCCAATGTATAATTCACATGATGTGTGAAATCATAAAACACCGTATCAGGTATTGCTGTTATTTTCTAGAACCTCTCCTATTCTGCAATAGTGGAAAAGAACAAACCTTATCTTCCCTGTCCCTACTGAGATATTGATCATCCCACCCTAGAGGGAAGAATACTGTCCCTGCTGGCTCTGGAATACATCTCATCAGGCCCATGCTTCTGCCTTAATCAACTACTCTCTCCTTGGACAGCATATCTGGTTGGCTACAAAGTGTGAAGACAAAGGGAAGATGCTTCTCTACACGGGAATTTCAGTTGCCCAGGATTCCTGGAAATGAAGAAACTACTTCCTATCCTCCACCATCTGCACTCTACAGAGGAGTCAGTAAGCTGGAAGGGGTTCATCGGGAGGATTGAGAAATACTCACATTGGCCTAAATTAGGTAGAGGGGGCTGGCCCCCAGCATATCCTGCCCACATAGCTGCCCTGGGCTTCTGTGCTGGGCGCTGAGGCTTGCGTTGCTGCAAACAGACTCTGCACTGTCAGGGCTGAAAGGGGCGTACTCTAGAAGAGTCCCATGTTTGGACCCCACTTGGGCGGGATGGGGTGGGATTGGCTCAGGTGAGAGCATGCATTTTCTGAGAAGGATCCAGACATGGGACAATCCTCGGGGGCACATTACAAAGCTGTCCCTGCACAGCAGGCCTGAGTCTGATGCCCCTGAGGCCCACTTAGGAAAGGATGCAAACCCAAACATCTACACTAACAAGAACTGAGAGCAGAATACCAGCCAAGATCAACGCCCCAGGCCTATCTCAGCCTCACAGCGTACAGTGTACCCTCCACCCACCCCCTCTCCAGCCCCACTGTGACAGTTCCATCCACCCCTACCACTCCATTTACCCAGGACCCTCCTCTTCCACACCCTAATACACTGTGATCAATAAGCCACAGCTTCAGTAACCTTGCACTATGTTAAAGAAAACACCCCACGCTGCATAGCCTGGCACTCAAGACCCCCTAACCCCAGTTTCCCCTGAATTACCTCCCAGCCTCAGCTCCCATCTTACACATCACCTGCGCATCTCTTACTTCAGTTGAGTCACTCTATTCACTGTGCCCCACGCTGGCCCTCACTTTCTGACTTCACACTCAGGCCCCAAGTGTCTTACCATTGGGACCATCTCCTCCACCGCTTAGTCTCTAGGCCCTATTCTTTTCCCTTTTCCTCAAGCCTAAGCTGGGTTCTCCCTCTTTAGATATCCTTTTCTTGCACTTGGAATCAGGAATCCGCAGTGTAGAACTGGAGCGTTTTTAACCTTTTTTAATTTAAAGATAACACATGTATAGAAAAGTATACAAATCATAAGCTCAATGAATTATCAATAAAGTGAACACACTCATGTAACCACCACCCAGGTGAAGAAAGAGAATGGTACTAGCACCCCAGAAATCCTTCTCAAGCTCCCTCCCCACATTCCAGTGGTAACCATTATCCTGATTTCTAACACCATGGATTAGTTTTGCCTGTTTTGGAAATTCATATAAATGAAATCATCTAATAGGTCTTGTTTTGTGTCTGACATCTTTTGCTCAAGCTTATAGTTTTGAAATTCAATCATGCTGTGGTGTGTGACTCATTTATATTGCCATGTATTTCATCATTTCATTTGTGGTTATTTAGCCTCTGGGCAGATTTTTAAGTTCCTTGGGAACAGGGATTTTTTCCATAAAATTATTTTGGAATCCCCATAATGCCTAAACTGGAAAAGCAAAAGTTGCTCAGTATATATGAATTTTAGTCCAAAAAGTTTCTGATTTCAATCTCACATCATATACCCCCATGAATAAGCAATAGTATCTAACAATTTCAACAATTTCTTTTTCTCACATCTCATATCCAATTCATTAGCAAATCCCATTGGCTCCACCTTTACATATATGTCAAATCCAACCACTTATCACCATCCCCATTACCCTAGTTCAAGTCACAAACATTGTAGAAGAATAGATATTGAAGTAAAAAGAGACTGTTGCAAAATAGTATAAATGGTATTATCCTTTTCTTTTTCTTTTGTTTTTTGTTTTGCTTTGTTTTGTTTTGTTTTGTTTTGTTTTTTGAGACGGAGTTTCGCTCTTGTTGCCCAGGCTGGAGTGCAATGGCATGATCGCGGCTCACTGCAACCTCCGCCTCCCGGGTTCAAGGGATTCTCCTGCCTCTGCCTCCCGAGTAGCTGGGATTACAGGCATGTGCCACCACACCTGACTAATTTTGTATTTTTAGTAGAAACAGGGTTTCTCCATCTCTGGAGAACTGGTCTCGAACTCCCAACCTCAGGTGATCAGCCCACCTTGGCCTCCCAAAGTGCTGGTATTACAGGTGTGAGCCACTGCACTCAGCCTCTCTTTTTTTTGAGATTGAGTGTCACTCTGTCGCCCAGGTTGGAGTGCAGGGGCACCAACTCAGCTCACTGCAACCTCTGCCTCCTAGGGTCAAGTGATTCTCATGCCTCAGCCTCTTGAGTTGCTGGGAGCACAGGCATGGACCACCATGCCTGGTTAATTTTTGTATTTTTAGTAGAGAGGAGGTTTAGTCATGTTGGCCAGGCTGGTCTCAAACTCTTGACCTCAAGTGATCCACCTGCCTCGGCCTCCCAAAGGGCTAGGATTACAGGTGTGAGCCACCACACCTGGCAGATCCCATTTTTTAAAGACACATATTAATGCATAGATAAAAGAATATAAGTATATTAACTAAAATATTAATTGTGGTTATTTCTGCATACTGGGATCTATTCTTTCTTATTTTCACATTATTGTGGTAGATAGGTCAATCATTGTGTTCCCCACCCAGAGCCCTAACTGCAGCGTTCCTACATATGAGTTGGCCACCTATCTGATTGGGTCACAGGTAAGCAAACAGCCCAGGAGAAACTAAGCCAAAGGCCAGGATAAATGCGGCAGATTTCCTCAAGAAATTGAACTAAGAGGTACAGAAACTATGGTAGATACCTGTTGTTTTAAACATTCTTTCTTATTTTCTTCTACTAACCACTACCTCATTCCCTTTTGGGAAGCAGCTCCTTCCCCATTACACAAATCATGTGATTCTAATGGGACTATATAATATCACAATATAAAGCCAAAGTTCAGGAAAGGGAACATGGTCTATTATAATATCCATCACCCAGCCACAATGACTGATCCAAAGAGTGACCATCCAACCCAAGGCAGGCCAGGAACCCCTCCTTTAGAATCCGCATGCTGGAGCAGAGTTAGGAAAAGCTCTCTCCTCTGGGCTCAAAAACTGTGATGACGTAACCCTGAGCTGCCAGTAGCCATACCCAGCCTCACCCTTCCACTGCTGCACGGAGAGAGCCTTTCTGCTGTCTGGATTCATGAGGACCACATATCTATGGAAATGCAGCTAACAGACAGAGATAGAATTTGGACAGTGTTGTGTATGACTGGATCAGTCATGCCTGAGGCCTGCCAACAATATTCTTTCTGATTGTACAACCCAAGCCAAAAAATTCTCTGTTTTTCTTAAGTTCATTTGAATTATGGTCTTCTGCAGTTATAAGAACTCTAACGAACACAGAGACTAATTAGTAAGATGCTGGTGTGCTTTTCTGAAAAGTTGTGTAGAGTTGGGGCTGGAGTAGATGCCATAGCAAACCAAAGCGATTCCTAAGCTGAAGTCACAGGGGAGCAAATAAACCATCACTGATAAGAGAGACCTTGTTTCCAAGAGAAGTGTAACAGTAGCTTACACTCAGAGACAAGTAATAACTGAGGGAACATGGGCCCGCCAGAAAGGGTGGCGGCAGCCTGAGCTGCTGACTTTCTTGTTCCAATCCCTGTGTGCCTTGTTTCTGTTCTTGGATGACCATGAGAGACTGCCTGATTCTATTCTTTCTACAATCTTTGTATTCTTTCTACAATCTTACACATACACACACACACACACACACATACACACATGCACACACACACACACACACCACTTTAGTCAACTAGCTTGAGTAATCCTCTGGTTTTTAAATTCAAAGTATCAATGAGTAAGAAAATAGTGTTCATACATCACATTTCTAATCAGAAAGTTATTGTTAAGATCCAAACAAACTTTTGCTCTACAGAAATTTATTTAACATAAATGATATTTATAAATTTATAGATTAAGGCACAAATTCACTACATAGGTCAATGACCTTAGGACAATTTCTATACAAGGACAATACTTCCAGAAAGTTTAAGGCTGCCGACCTTATTCTGTTTTAACTCCAGCCACTCCCATGCCTGCCTTCCCTTACTTGAGCATGGTAATGGGTCTGGCAACTGGCTAATTATAGTAAGTGACAAGATGAATATTTTTTAGGCCCAACCAACAATTTTATCATGTACTAGCAACTCTCATGAGGATGTCACTCATAAGTTGGTTTTTTTTTTAGTACTGGTTCCACTATGTAATT
This sequence comes from Macaca thibetana thibetana, assembly GCF_024542745.1. NCBI lineage: Eukaryota > Metazoa > Chordata > Mammalia > Primates > Cercopithecidae > Macaca > Macaca thibetana. The sequence continues at coordinate 85,205,605 of NC_065584.1, read as the reverse complement.
GATGTTTTATATTAGCCATCTCCCACAATTGTTTATGATCATAGAAATAGAATTTTGAAGATGGAAGAACCCTAGTGCTATAACCTCCTCATGTCACAGTAGGATGTTAAGTCTAACACAGGTCAAATGAATCACCCAAGGTAACAAAACTTTGAACGTAAAAACTCCAGCTCTCTTGACCAGAGCAGTATAGAGAAGAAAATCAATGAAAGCTAGTGGCCCAGGCACAGGATTCATGGAAGATGGGAGATTAAAATCAAGTCCTAGCCTTTCGATAGAGGGCAATGAGTACTAGACTATGAGTTGAAAGAGCCAAGTACTGGGTCAGACTATGCCTTATCTGTTTATATGACTCCCTGAAGGTAGAAACTAGGTTTTATTCATCTTGGTATTCCCTACGCCCAATATCATAACAGAGACATGAGAGAAACCCAATAAAAAAGTGAATAAGGAGTGGGTGAGTAAGTAAGCAAATAGATAGGAAACCTAATACTCTGGAGAAGTCTATGTAGAAAAGGAAAAAAGGGACTGGGTACTGTTGTTCATGTCTGTAATCCGAGCTACTGAGGAGACTGCACCCGGAGGATCCCTTGAGCCCAGGAGTTTGAGACCAGCCTGGGCAACATGGTGAGCCCTCATCTCAAAAAATGGGAATAAAGCCTCGGTGAAAGCCTTCAGTTAAAAGGCAGGAGAAGGAGTCACCACTGGAAACAAGAGAAACAGTAGTAAGAAAGCAAACCAACAGAAAGCCAATGGTACAGGATTAGCAAGCAGGGGAGGAGAAATCCAAGATGTAGGTATGTCAGCAGTCCAAAAACTAGGAAAAGGTTATGAAGCATGACAGTGAAGGAAAAGTCCTTGGGAAAAAAAAAAAATTTAAGACTAAGTGTCTATTACTAGGCAAGACTAGCAGCATATTTTGGCTAGGCAAGAGTTGGGGTTCCAGTGTGGCTGAGAAGAGCAGACAACATTAATCCCCAGGCTGGCACCACTGGCATGCTTCCTGAACCCACCCCTCAGAGTATCTGCTTACATTAGTGCCTCTCTTTCCACAGCAAATAGAGATAAGAAGAGTCCCTTTTTATATCTATTTGCATATACCAAATTACATTAAAAATTAGGATTCTCCCAGGGGTAAAAAGAGACTGGAACTTTGATTCTCATTTAGATTCAAGGACATAAAAACAGGCTTGATGTATGCAAGTCCCCATAGTCTGAGGTTAGGCTACAGGAAAGGATTATGGAGCCCCTAAGAGGGAGCTCACCACAAGGTAGAAGGACTCTGAACAGATGAGCTGTGCTCAGACACAGCTCCTTAAGTACAATGTGTGTCTGCCATTCTGGCAGTGTAGAGAATCAGTGAGTGTGTGGGCAGTGATATTGGTGGACCTCTTTCATGAGCGCCGCTAATACTTTGGGACACAGCCCATTTTACTCTAAGGTCCTGTACCTGTCTGAACTCACAGCATAGTTAACAGCAGGCCTGTGGTTTCTAGAAGTGGCAATGGCAACAGTGGCCCCTGGCTCCTTCACTGGTGGTGGTGGAGACCCTTGAGGTCACCAAGACCAGCTATTGTGGTGACTCAGCCCCTAACATCTACCAAGCACCCTCCTGGAACACGGTAGACCAAAGATGCTCCATAAAAGCAGCACAGCACAGCTGAATGACTGAATTCAGAGAGGCATTTAGGAGAAATTGATATCAAAGTCACTGCAAATATTGAGTAGCAATGCAAGAACCTTCAAAGTGTCATTCCTCATCTCTTCCCTGTAAGAAAAGAAAAATAGCTGAAAGCAGCCTGAGCTCTGTAAGGCACGCAAAATTTATCAGGCCCAGGGAGACAAGAGTGTGGGACCTCGGTCGTGCCCACTGTGTCCCCCACCATCCCCATGACCAGGGGCAAGTGTTTAAAGGTGTTTGGGTCTTGACTAGCGGCCTTGCCCATTATCTTCACGTTCCTGGCACTTGTGATACAAAGAACAATGTATAGCTAATTAATAGCTTATGTTACTTTGATGTAACTTCTTGGCAAACAACTTAGGAACTGCCTCTTCTTTAAAAACTCACATGTAACTGCTGCTAACTAATCTCAGCATATAGTCAGGGCAACCTGAATCTCTGTACCCAAATTGTAGTCCTCAAATCTGGCCCAAATAAACTCCCTACTTTTATTAATTTTGTCTCAGTTTTTGTCCCTTAGGTTGACACCTGTGTCCTGGACCTCAGTTCACGAGATTAGGTCAGGGCCAGTGGGTTAGGAAAGTGAAGATTTCACATTCCATCAGCCCTGGCCTTAAATGTCAAGAAGAATAGTGCCGGGCTGGGTTCAGTGGCTCATGCCTGTAATCCCAGCACTTTGGGAGGCCGAGAAGGGTGGATCACTTGAGGTCAGAAGTTCAAGACCAGCCTGGTCAACATGGTGAAACTCCAACTCTACTAAAAATACAAAAATTAGCCAGGCGTGGTGGTGCGTGCCTATAATCCCAGCTACTCAGGAGGCTGATGCAGGAGAATTGCTTGAACCCAGGAGGCAGAGGTTGCAGTGAGCCGATATTGCACCATTGCTCTCCAGCCTGGGCAACGAGAGTGAAACTTCATCTCAAAAAAAAAAAAAAAAAAGAAGAATAGTGCCAGGGATGCAAGCACTGCCAGCCTCAAAGCACCTCAAGGCACTGATGCTGCTGGCATTTGCACACCTCAGCCTGGCCTCTGCAGAGGCTGACAGGCACATCTGCATCTTATCACTTAATAAACATTCACTGACACCGCATGTATCTTAGGCACTTTTGGTAGATGCTGGAACACATTAGAGAACAAATCCAGTCTTTGCCCTCCAGGCATTTATAGTCTAGAGCAGAAGCTTCAGAGTGTTCCAGTTTCAGAATTGTTCTTCAATTACACAAAAAGGCCGGGCATGGTGGCTCGTGCCTGTAATCCCAGCACTTTGGGAGGCCGAGGCAGGCAGACCACCTGAGGTCAAGTTTGAGACCAGCCTGACCAACATGGAGAAACCCCGTCTCTACTAAAAATACAAAATTAGCCGGGCGTGGTGGCACATGCCTGTAATCCCAGCTACTCGGGAGGCTGAGGCAGGAGAATTGCTTGAACCCAGGAGGCGGAGGTTGCGGTGAGCCGAGATCACGCCATTGCCCTCTAGCCTGGGCAACAAGAGAAAAATTCTGTCTCAAAAAAAAAAAGAAAAAAAATTGTGTGTCTACATAGATTGAAAGGGAGGTGGGAACAGTCAAATTCTCAAATAACTTTGTGACCCAGAAAAGGTTAAGAGCCTCTTAGTCGGAACCATCCATATCCCTCATTTCTAAATTCTTAGCAAGTACCCCAGCACTTACTGACAGCACCTCTTGGGCATCTCTAACCTTTTGCAGTGTTCACAGTGCCTTCCTCACAGCTCCTGGCAGACTCCTGGTGGAAGAGGAGGGAAGCACACCTCATTGTTGACATTGCCTTCTAGTTCCCGGGTAGCTCCATTCCAGGAAGGTATTTATCCAGGAGTGGCTGTCCCTGCTTTTTTGGATAACTTTGGGCTCATCCAGCAGAAACCACTGCCTACTCCCTGATGGGCAGACTGACTGGGGGACAGTTTTTCCCCGCCAAAGTACTGCTTGCTTCCCGAGACTTCTCCAGACTAAACATCCACTGACTGAGATGAAATATGACACTTTTCTTTTCCAAAGGGTCAAAGGGATCTCAGCAAGGTGCAGACTAAGAGAAAGAGGGCTGAGTTGTGAATATACTGGGAAGAGTATTTTGGTCTAACAGTCTTATTTCTCATCCAAATTAATAATATGTCACTCTTGAGAACATTTTCGTTACTGACTCCTCAAAACACAACCCACCCAGACCCAGACTGTGAGCCTTCAAAGACAGAGACAGGGCCCCGGCCATCCCTTGGATGGCACTACCGTTCTCCTCCTTGATGTTTGACGAGACTGCTAATTTTTGTAAGATGTAATAAAACATATTTAAGGGAGAAAAATATGTACTAGACTGTTTTAATGAGATTGAGCATCTATATTTTTGAAAATGTAATGTCAAGAAGCCAGGGAAAGTTGTTTTTTAGATTACCAGCAATTTTCTGATTCCACTTCTGGAGGAGACTTGTTTGTTTGTTTGTTTGTGTGTTTGTTTGTTTGTTTTTAAGAAACAGTGCAATGACTTTATGGCAGTAAAGCCAAAACCATATTCTCAGTAGCTTAAGACCACGCTGAGCTACACAGCTCACCTTCATGACGTTGAGATGGCCTGAACTGTGAGAAGAGATCCATCTCTACAGGTTAGAATGTGTCTTGAGAAGTGAGTCTGGGGCCGCCATGAGGTTTTCCCTTCTCACTGGGCCTCCTGATCAGGGTCCAGCACCTGGCAGGGGGGTCGTAGCAAATGGATCAGTGACAGACATGAGCAAAGACACTCCACGGCAGAAAATAAGTCTCATGATAATGTGGCAGCAGAAGGAGGAATGAGCAGTGGGAGAGAAAAAACAAAATACCCTGTCCAGGTGAATGGCTGGTGGACTTTAAGAACAAAAATCTCCTATATCTCATTCAATGGATTTTTTTCCCTCTTTCCTACACAATCCCCTCCTGGTATTCCAGAACTTTCAATGAAACAGGAGTTACAGCTGGCCTGACATTCCCGGGCAGATAATGTCATGGCACTGGTAAGAGTGTAGTAGTGAGGATGATCAGAGTTCACTCTCATTGCCATCTTGGTTTTGGTAGGTCTGCACTTGGTATGAGGAGGGGCGGGGAAATCAGGAGCAGTTGGAGAAGCTCATCACAAGATGGCCAGAAGTGACCAGCAGAACCCCAGAAGCAGCAGGGATCTGCAGGAAATGTAAGCATTCTCTGAGGGTTACATGTGAGGGGATCCAGAAAACTGCTACAGTTGCAGTGGCTGATCACGATGGGGCTTAGACTCTAGTAATTGTAAGCACTAAAGGAAAGGGTGGCTTTTGTAGACCAAAGAAATCAGACTTTGGAGTTACTTTCTTAAATTGTATCAAACCAATTCACAGCCAAATGTTGTGAATGTTGCGAACAGTAAGATGCAAAGGAGTTTAGAAGAAGGAGGGAGACTTGAAGGAGTTCTTCCCCACGATGGCTGGGAAGGCTTCACAAAAGAAGAATTTGAAGTAGATCTTGAAAAGGGGAATCTTAGAAAGAGGGAGGAGGACAAGAGGACTCCTTTTAGGAGAAATGGGAAGAGCTACATGAAGATACCCAAGTAGAAGGTGTGCTTTAAGCAGGGAATGGCCTTGTCTGACTGAAGTCAAGTCTATATTCTTGAGCATCCATCTTTCCTACTTCATCTTGCCAGAGGCATTTGATCCAGAGCCACTCCACCTTGAGTAGGCGCTGGATAAAATAAGGCTGAGATCTGCTGGGCTGCATTCCCAGGAGGTTAAGACATTCTTAGTCACAGGATGAGAGGAAGTCGGCACAAGATACCAGTCATAAAGACATTGCTGATAAAATAGGCTGCAGTAAAGACGCCGGCCAAACCCCACCAAAACCAAGACGGCAATGAGAGTGACTTCTGATCATCCTCTACTACACTCCTACCAGTGCCATGACAGTTTACAAATGAGATGGCAACGTCAGGAAGTTACCCTAATTGGCCTAAAAACGGGAGGCATGAGATCCTCCCCTTGTTTAGCATATAGTCAAGAAATAACCATAAAAATGGGCAACCAGCAGCCCCTTGGGCTGCTCTATGGAGTGGCCATTCTTTTATTCCTTTACTTTCCTAATAAACTTGCTTTCACTTTACTCTATGGACTTGCCCTGAATTCTTTCTTGCGTGAGACCCAAAAACCCTCTTTTGGGGTCTGGATCTGGACCCCTTTCTAGTAACAATCTCACTTTAGAACTCATTCTTTTTTTTTTTTTTTCTTTTTTTTGCGACAGAGTCTCTTTTAGCCACTCAGGCTGGAGTGCATTTGTGAGATCTCGGTTCACTGCAATCACTGTCTCCCATGTTCAAGCTATTCTCCCGTCTCAGTCTCCTGAGTAGGTGGGATTACAGGCACCTGCCATCATGCAAGGCTAATTTTTGTATTTTTAGTAGAGACGAGGTTTCACCATGTTGGCCAGGCTGGTCTTGAACTCCTGACCTCAGGTAATCCACCCACCTCAGCCTTCCAAAGTGCTAGGATTATAGGAGCGAGCCACTGCGCCTGGCCCATTCTTTTTCTTTTTTTCTTTCTTTTTTTTTTTTTTTTTTTTTTTTTGAGACAGAGTCTCACTCTTGTCACTCAGGTTAGAGTGCAGTGGCGTGATCTCGGCTCACTGCAACCGCTGCCTCCCAGGTTCAAGCGTTTCTCCCGTCTCAGGCTCCCGAGTAGCTGGGATTACAGGTGCCCACCACCATGCCTGGCTAATTTTTGTATTTTTAGTAAAGACCAGTGGCCATGTTGGCCAAGCTGGTCTCAAACTCCTGACATCAGGTGATCCACCCACCTTGGCCTCCCAAAGTGCTGGGATTACAGGCATGAGCCACCAAGCCGGGCATTTAGGGCCCATTCTTGAGGCCCAGGAATGGGAACATATTAAGCTAGTCTTCATGGAACAATCAAAGTTGTTGACAACATCTTAAGTTAGCCGGTGCTAGTACTCAGAGAGAGGCCAGTCATCCCAAAAGGACAGGAATTGGCCTAGAACTCACCCTTGGTTTTCTCATGCCTCCCTTCTTAGAAGGCTCTCCTGTTTAGAACGCCCCAACGCTCTGCAAAGTGCTGCAAAAAGTACCCATGTCTCTCCATCAGCCCTATCCCACAGGCTACTTGATCTGTGACGAAGACCCCACTGGGCAAGAGGCATGTTGCTTTCTCACACTGATCAAAAAACATTCATCCAGCGCCTACTTCATGTCACGCACTCTTCTAGTCACAAGGGCATAGCAATAAATAGGTCAAAGTCTCTGCCCTCATGGAATTTTCTTTCTAGTAGGGAAGACAAATATAAATATGTAATAAAACATCAAGTAGCTCTGTGAATAAAAGTAGAGCAAAGTAAGGGGACACAGAGTAACAAGGAGGGGGGTCTTTTTTACAGAAGACAGGAAAAGCTCATCTATGGAGGTGACACTCAGCAGAGGCCACAGGGGTGGGGGCCAGGCTCTGAGACGGGCACTAGTGGATGTGCTTGAAGAACAAGAAGGCGTCTATGGCTGGAGCAAGCTCAATGAGCACAGGGGATAAAGAGGTGGAGGGGCAGAGGAGGAATTACCCTGCAGCTCCTGGCCCAGCATGGCCACACAGTGCACACATCTCCTGCCCACGGCCATAACCCCAGTGGCCCCAGCTCTTCCCTGCCATATTTTCCGCAGGCCCTCAATGAGACTCATTAAACTTTATCCAAAGTTACTGTGCTCTGCAGCTGGGGGAAAAGGGCAAACTTCCAGTCCTAAAGTTAGAGCAATCAACAGCCAAGGGATTTGGAAGTGGCTGGGGCCTTGTTAATTTAAGGTTGTAATGGGCCTTGTGAGAATCCCCACAACTTCGCTCCGGAGAGGGGAAGCTTCCCTCAGCAGATCCACACTCGGGACTCAAAGTTTCAAAATTCCGTAGAAACTGGGAAGCAATCCAAATACACCAGGCCTGCACTAGAAGCACATAGAGTCGCAGTCTCCCCAGAATGGCTTGTACCAAGGCTTTGTTAGGGGTGTTGCTCTAATAATCTAGTAGGCCCCTGGGACTGCCTGTGGCTGCACCCCATGAATCTCATTATCCACAGTTACACACTTAGCTCAAGAGGAAAGGACAGGAAGAGAGACTCCAAGGCCACAACCATGGGATGATTCACTAGCTGCTACCTCACCAACACAACCCAAAAGCAAGGGTCAGAGTCCTCCCATCTAAGAATGTAGTATTTTGGTGGGGCTAGAGAAGCAGGAAGCTCCGGGGAGCCTGGAAACCCCCTCCAGCTGGGTGACCAGGAAAATCCAAGAGTAAATAACTGCTTCTCAGCCCCAAGGTAAGTTGGGGCCTGTTTAAGATAGCTGAGCTGTTGGAAAATAAGGAGCACGTGGGGCATATTAAAGAGGATACAATATAATCATGCTAATAAACAATAATACCCTGGCATGGTGGCTCACACCTGCAATCCCAGCTACTCAGGAGGCTGAGGCAGGTGGATCACTTGAGTCCAGGAGTTTGAGGCCAGCCTGGGTGACATAGAAAGACTCCATCTCTAAAAATAAAAACAAAAACCAAAAAGAAAAATAATAATAGTCAACATTTACTGAACACTTACTGTGTACCATTCCAAGCATTTTACATATGTTATTTCAACCTCCAAGTAAACTCTATGAGCTAGGAAAGCTATTATAATACCCAGTCCACCAAGAAGGAAGCTGAGGCACGGAGACATGAAGGCACTTGCTTCAAAACTTATACACTAATGAATGGAAGAGTCAGGATTTAAATTAAGGTCAGAATCCAGAGGTGGTATCCATAGGCGCAGTGCATGTGGCACTCTGGAAACTATCCCATGGCCTAAATATCCTGGATATAGTCAGTAACAAGTAATCTTTTGCACAAATTATTTTTTCAGTGTCATGAAAATGTACCTGCCCAATGTCTTGAAGACTGCTTCTCTTGGAAAAGCCCATGCTTTTTTTTTTTTTCCTTCTTTTTGAGACAGAGTTTTGTTCTTGTTGCCCAGGCTGGAGGTCAATGACACAATCTCGGCTCACTGCAACCTCCACCTCCTGGGTTCAAGCGATTCTCCTGCCTCAGCCTCCTAAGTAGCTGGGATTACAGTCATGCGCCACCACAGCTAATTTTCTGCATTTTTAGTAGAGACGAGGTTTCTCCATGTTGGTCAGACTGGTCTCCAACTCCCGACCTCAGGTGATCTGCCTGCCTCGGCCTCCCAAAGTGCTGGGATTACAGGCGTGAGCCACCGCGCACGGCCAAGCCCATGCTTTTATAAGTGCCACATTGGTATGAACTCTTCATTCCCAGAATAAAGAGCTGGGCTCTGTAAACTCTAGAGTCCCTCCCTGCCTTGTGCTCAGAGTACTGATGGAATGGCTCTGGGTGAGATGCAAGGCAAAGACTAATCCACGGAGAGAACCTGTGGAGGCCGACAGGTCCACTGCACCGTCTGTTGTTTTCAGGGCAGCTGGACACTGTCCAGCTAACTCTGTAGGGTGTTGTGAGTTGCAGCTGCCCTGGGTCTATCTGAGGAAACATTCTGCTGCCTCCTCTCTCCAATCAAAGGAATAGCCACCCTCCATAGGTGGCCTCCACCATCCTAGACAGAGAGCACCTATGGAGCTCTTAAGTACAATCAAGGACAAGAAGCTGCATGGTCTCCTACAGAAGGACATTCCTTATTATATCTAAGCTAAGTGTTTCCTGCCACCTCCAACCCCTCCAGCATCTCTGCTCTCCCTAAGGAAAAACAACAGAGGGCAATGACTACTTATAACCCAAACAGGCATGGCAGACCCCCTGCCTTCTCTTAACATTTCTGTAACATTTCTTTTTCTTTTTTTAATAGTTAAATGGATCATTTATCCTACAGTGACAAACTGTAACCAAAACAAATTGTGGGGCTCTAGACTCCTGACAGCACCAAAAAATCAAATTGCATTTTTGTAGCATTTCTTGATGTCCTTTGTAATTATATAAATGATCTAATTTTTTCCAGCTTTGAATTGCAAAATATTCAGATGTACAGAAAATCTTTAAAAATAGTACAATGAACAACCAAGACCCATCACCTAATTCCATTTTAAAACTTTCAGTAAGCTAAGGATGGGGCATGGCGGCTCACACCTGTAGTCCCGGTATTTTGGGAGGCTGAAGCAGGAGGATCTCTCAAGCCTAGGAGTTCAAGACCAGTCTGGACAGCATAATGAGACCCTGTCTCTACAAAAAAATACAAAAATTAGCTCGTGCCTAGAGTTCCAGCTATTCAGGAGGCTGAGGTGGGGGGTGGTGGCTCATACCTATAGTCCCAGCTACTTAGGAGGCTGAGGTGGGTGTGGGAGAATCTGCCTGAGCCAGGGAGATCAAGGCTGCAGTGAGCCATGATCCTGCCACTGCATTCCAGCCTAGGCAACAAAGACTCTGTCTCAAAAATAAATAAATAAAACTGTTAGTAAGCTAAGGATAGGAAGAAATTTCAAACATTCATAAGAAGCCTAATTAATAATTATACTCAATGTTGAAATATTAAAATAATTCTAACTACAAAATCAGAAAAATATAAGCTCCATATTTGTTCATTTCATCTTGGTTAGAAACTGTAACTGAAGAGAAAAGCTATAAGCCTTAGTTAACAATTAAACAACATTCAGCCGGTGCAGTGGCTCACATCTGTAATCCCAGCACTTTGGGAGGCAGAGGCGGGTGGATCACCTGAGGTCAGGAGTTCGAGACCAGCCTAGCCAACATGGTGAAACCCCGTCTCTACTAAAAATACCAAAATTAGCCGGGCATGGTGGCAGGTGCCTGTAATTCCCAGCTACAGGGGAGGCTGAAGCAGGAGAACAGCTCGAACCCGGGAGGTGGAGGTTGTAGTGAGCTGAGATCGGGCCACTGTGCTCCAGCCTGGATGACAAGAGCAAGACTCCGTCTCAAAAAACAAAAACAAAAAATAGATCGCATTGTATATGAGATTCAGTATTAGTTTATTAGGCTGGGAAGTCCAAGATCAAGGTGCAAGCAGCGTTCGTGCCTGGTGAGGACCCAGTCTCTGCTTCCAAGATGGCACCTTAAAAAGCTACGTTCTCACATGGCAGAAGGGATGAAAGCAAAAAGGGACTAGCTAGTTCCCTCCAGCCCTTTTATAAGGTTGCTAATTCCATTCATGAGGGCTCTGTTCTCATTATTTAATCACCTCCTAAAGGCCCTACTTCTTAATACTGTTGCACTGGGGATTAAGTTTCAACTTGAATTTTGGAGGGGACACAAATATTCAAACCATAGCGCAGGGTTACAACTATCCTTGGGACTATTAAAAAAAACTTTTAATATTGTAGGAAAGCTCTTTGACCTTTTAGTTGGCTGATTTAGACAAATGCTCAATTCTTTAAGCACGACATACAAAGTAAAACATAGATTTAAATTTGTGAGTAACTGATATGTAAATGTTTTTGCTGACTGTCCTTATCTACCTAATAATATGAAATGATTGGTTTAGGACTTTCTTTCCTAAAAGCATCTATGTCAATCCCCTTTCTTTCAAGGCATATTGTTTAATTTTTTTTTTTTTTTTTTTTTTTTTTTTTTTTTTTTTTTTTGAGATGGAATCTCGCTCTTGTCGCCCAGGCTGGAGTGCAGTGATGTGATCTCGGCTCACTGCAACCTCCAACTCCCAGGTTCAAGCGATTCTCCTGCCTCAGCCTCCTGAGTAGCTGGGATTACAGGTGCCTGCCACCATGCCTGGCTAATTTTTGTATTTTTAGTAGAGACGAGGTTTCACCATGTTGGCTAGGCTGATCTCAAACTCCTGACCTCAGGTGATCCACCCGCCTTGGTCCCCCAAAGTGCTGAGATTACAGGTGTGAGCCACCGCACATGGCCCATAATGGGATCCACTGTGGATCCTCCATTCCACTCTACCAATTTACTTGCTATTTTTGTGTCAATACCATCCTGATTTGCTATGTAGTTTTTGATATGTGGCAAGCACATCATTGCTATTTGTTAATTTTTACACACACACACACACACACACACAATCCTTGACCACTTTGAAACACTTATCTTTTATTTAAACTTTATTTTGTTTTATACATATACACACATACACATACACACACAGAGGTTACTATTCTAATTGTAATTGCATTGGATTTACTTTTGAAAGAATCATCTTTTTAATACTAAGACTTCCCCAAGAAGAGGTGTGTCTTTTTTGTTCAGTTTTTGTGTCAAATTCTGTTCTTAGGCTGGGCATGGCGGCTCATGCCTATAATCCCAGCACTTTGGGAAGCTGAGGTGGGAGTATCAACTGAGCCTAGGAGGTTGAGGCTGTTCTGAGCCATAACTGTGCCACTGCACTCCAGCCTGGGTGACAGAGCAAGACCTTGTCTCAAATAAATAAATAAATAAATCTGCTGTTTGTAAAGATGTTATCTTTCTTGTTAAACTTACACATAAGCATTTTACAGTTCTTACTGCTATCATTCTATTGTGAATACATTATTTTCCCCATTTGCTTATTTCCTTATTAATTCTAGAGGTATCTTACTAAATCTCTCAAATTTTATACAATTATATTGCCAGCTTGAAGGAATATGTTTATCTTCTTTTTCAATGACTCAACCACCTATTTAATTTTGTGATGTTATAATTTGCTTGAAAGTCTAGAAGACAATGTCAAACCACAGTGTTGATAGCAAGCATTCTTATCTGGTTCCTAATTTTAATTAAACCATATTTCAGTTAGTTTTATTAGTATATTTGGTAATTAGTTAAAAAATTAAAATTAGTTTAAAAATTAATTAAAATTAGTTTAAAAACAATTAATTTAAAAAATCTATCTCTATTTTAAATTAAGAAAGGCTGCCAAATTTTATCGAATACTTTTTAGCATCTATTGATATGATTATATTATTTTTTATTTAACCTGTTGTTGTCATGGATTATATGGCTAGATTTCCTGATGCTGAACACAGCTGAATTCCTAAAATAAACTTTTTAGATCATCACTTATTCTTTTGATAAATATTATATTTTATTTACTAGTATTTTGTAATTTTTTCTCATATTCTAAGGCAAGCCTGGTATATGACCTTCCTTTTAGTTATAGGTTTAGATTAAAATCATATTGGCTTCACAAAATGAATCACAGAGATTTCTGGGTTTTTTCTATGAGCCAAAATAGTTTCAACAACATCAAAATTATCTGGCCTTGAAAGATTAGACATAATATAACTGAATCTATCTGGTTGTGCCCCCTTCCACTGTTAAATCTTTAATCACCTTTTCAGTCTCTATCATTTAGTGGGTCTATTCAGCCTGCAACATCTTGATATCCATTAATTATCATTTATATTTTGAAAGGAAAATATCCCCTTTTAAAGAAGGATTTTCTTTTTGCCATAGTATTCATGTAAACTCTTATAATTCTTGTAATTTTTCTTGAATCTGTAGTTATGTCTCATTTTTTATTCCTAGTCTTATATAAAGAGTTCTTATAAATTAAAACAAAATATTTTTCAACACGGTGAATACTACCCTGAAAATAGGCAATAGCCAAGCATGAGAAATTTACAGAGAAAAGAAATACAAATGGTCATTAAACAAACTAAAAATATTTAATCTCACTGACTGTACTATAAATGTTAATCAATGTTGGCCAGACATACCATGTTGTAAGAGAAGCTACCTGCCCACAGCTTCCTGAAATCGAGATAGACATGTAAGCAAATGGCATTGAGACTAGTTGGAGAAGTTGAGTTCCTCCCTTCACCTTCCCCAATGGGTAATAGTTGGGACTGGTGCCCTTAGGTTAAAGCTGGAGACTTCTTCTCCAAAGAATGGATAATCTGCCTGTCACAGCATGCCCTGTAGACACAGCTACTCAGGAGACTGAGGCAAGAGGCTCATACGAGCTCAGGAGTTTGAGGCCAGACTGGGCAAAATAGCAACACCCTGTTTCTAAAACAATAAAAAAAAATTTTTTAAAGAATGAGTAATCTAATATTAAAAAATAAGTAAATAACAAAGAATGGATAATCTACTCAAAAAGGGCTCCTCGGGGGAATATTGAGACCGGAGAGAAAAATACTGAGTTTCAAAACACAGAGAAAAATGTTAAAACACAGAGTTCTATCCAGAGGCTGAAATACACCAAAGACTATCACCACAGATTTAATAATTATTTATTTCTGTAGAATGGGAGGGTATAAATTACCTTCCCAAGTACTTGGATTTAAGTACTTGGATCACTAGCTTGCCTAATTCATACCTTCCCATCCTGGAGAAAAATCTGTCTGTTGACAAAGCCTGCCAACTTATAGAGCCAAAAGTCAAGCCTCTGATTCAAGGGAGGGACATTTTATGGAAGTTGACTTATCCAACCAGGGAGAAAAACCCACACCAGCTACCATTATTATTTAACAAAGCCTTCATATATGAAGATAATTTGACACCCAAGTAATACCAGGTATTTGAATAAAAATAAATAGCATGAAGAGAGAGTTCAGAGATGAACAAATAGACAACTAATATTGGAGAAACTCAACATGATTCAGAAAACTAAAAATACTTTTTTAAATGTATGCAATAATCTTATAGTGATTCGAATGGATATGCTATCCATGAAAGCATACAGTCTGTGAGGAAAAAGAGAGAACAAACATATATCAGAGAACAAAAATGTTTTGGACATTGAAAATACAATTGCCAAAAATTGCATTAGACTGTCTGAATAATAAAATGGATATGAAGACTTAATTAGAAATTGGAATTAAATTTAACTTTCCATAATGGAGACTAGAAAGTAAATAATTCAAAAATATAAAAATAAATTTTGGCTGGGCATGGTGGCTCATGCCTATAATCCCAGCATTTTGGGAGGCTAAGGCAGGAGGATCACTTAAGCTCAGGAATTCAAGACCAGCCTGGACAACATAGTGAGACCCTGTCTCAATAAAAAATAAAACATTTTTAAAGAATATGAATAAAAATAAATTTAATTTTTCTTGCAGCAGATAGCTAAAAAATAAAAATAAATTTAAGACACATGGAAGATGAATTCAGGAGTCAAACATCTGCCTAAAAGAAGTTTTAAATGAAGAGAACTATGACACTATGGAAGGGAAGAAATATTCAAAGAAGTAGCTAAAGAATATTTCCCCAAACTTCATGAGTCTTCATTTTGAAATGGTCTATGAAGAGCCAAACAAAATTAATTTTAAAAAGATTCACTCCTAGATCCAATCCAATAAAATTTCAGAACTCTAAAGGTAGAGAGAAAATTCTGAGAGCTTCCATAGAGGGAGTAGGAAAACAGGTTACCAAAGGAAACAAGGTTAAGAAATGATACCAAACTTCTCATCAATAACGGTCAATGCTCAAAGATAATGGAACAATGTTCAAAGTTTTAAAGGTGAGAAAAGATTTGTGTATTTTTGTATTTTTATTTATTGTTTTTCAAATAATATTTTCACTTGGTAAAAGGATAAAACTACATTAAAAAATGTTTATAAAGTCTTACTCTCACTCTCATCTGTTCACCACATTCTCCACTCACCTGCCTCCAAAGGTAATAACCATTTTTATTACTTTTGTGTTTATTCTTCCAGCTGGGAAAACGTTTTTAACTTAGATTTCTAAACCAAGCCAAACAACCAATCGAGTTTGGGGGAAATAAATGCATATGTGATTGATATGGTTTAGATGTGTGTCCCCTCCAAATCTTACAGGGAAATGTGACTTCTAATGTTGAAGGTGGCCTTTTTGGGAGGTGTTTGGGTCATGGAGGGGCAGATCCCTCATGAATGCCTTCTTCTTGTTCTCAGGGTAATGAGTGAGTTCACGCTCTATTAATTCACCAGAGAGCTGGTTGTTTAAAAGAGTCTGGAAACTTTTTCTTGTTTTCTTGCTCCCGCTCCTGCCATGTGACACAACTGCTCCCCCTTTGCCTGTTACCATGACAGGAAACTTCCTGAGGCCTCACCAGAAGCTAAGCAGATGCTGCTGCCATGCTTGTACAGTCTGTAGAACCATGAGCCAAATAAACCTCTTTTCTTTATAAATTTCCCAGTCTCAGGTATTTTTTTCATAGCAACACAAAATGGACTAACATGGTGATACACAAGTGCTCAGAGTATAGAGTGCCAATCTAGTTTTTGTGAAATAAAATGCTAGAGAAGGAGTTCCAGCAAAATGAAAAGGAAACAAAAAAAAAAAAAAAGAGGACATACAGAATACAAAAAACATAGCGACAAAATATGGAATCAACCAAAGTGTCCATCAATGGATGAAGGAATAAAGAAAATGTGGTGTGTGTGTATATATATATATATATACACACACACACACATATATATATACACATACATACATACATACATACAATGGATCATTACTCAGACATCAAAAAGAGTGAAATCCTCTTATTTGTGGAAACATGGATGAGCCTGGAGGACAGTATGTTGCATGAAATAAGTCAGGCATAGAAAGACAAGTACCACATGATCTCACTCACATGTGAGAGCTAAAAACAAACCAAAAAAAACAGTG
Source organism: Macaca thibetana thibetana (assembly GCF_024542745.1). Lineage (NCBI taxonomy): Eukaryota > Metazoa > Chordata > Mammalia > Primates > Cercopithecidae > Macaca > Macaca thibetana. The sequence continues at coordinate 85,189,376 of NC_065584.1, read as the reverse complement.
ATTTCTTAGAAATAGAGAGTAGAATAATGGTTACCAGGGACTAGGAATGTAAGGGGAAGGGGGGGTTAGGGAGAGGGTTAACAAATGCAAAATTAGTTAGATAGGAGGAATAAGTCCTACTTATTACTATTACTTGTTGTTTATACAATAAACAACAATTTATTGTATATTTCAAAATAGCTGGAAGAGAGGAATTTGAATGTTCCCAGCACAAAGAAATGATGTTAGAGGTGATAGATACCCAATTACTCTGACTTGATCACTATACATTGTATACATGTATCAAATATCACATGTACTCCATAAATATGTATACTTATTATGTATCATTCAACATTTAAAATAACATTTAAAAATATATCTGCAACATTTAAAAAAACATGGCAACAGCTAAATATCTATAAATGAAAGAAGCTGAAAAGAATTTGGGGGGGACCTCTTAGTCCCAGAAACAGATAAACTAAAGTTTCAGGGCGCCTCCCTCACCAGCCTTTTTGAAGGCCAAGGATGAACTCTAACAGTGTTGCATTTGTAATTTTGTATCTTTTTCTCTTCAAGGGGGCCCCTCAAATTGTACAAGATTCAAGATCCACAAAAACTGGATCCATCTTTAATAGAACCTTAACATTTGGAAGATTTTCCTTCAAATAACGAAGTTTTATATAACATAAATTATATTTCTTTCCTTGGATCCAAACTACTATAATATTTAGTGAATAATATGATAAATGTTTATCAGTTTTCTACTTCAATAATTAACCTATAGGCAAAATACAACAATTTAATTGAAGTTATAGAACAAAATGTAACTGTTACACATCTTGACAATATAAAATAACAATACAACTAAAAAAATTATGACATAGGAAGAGAGACAGAGAATAATTAACGTATCAGTATTATCAAAGAGGGATATCTAGAGAAACCATCTAAAGTTGACAATAAGAATAGAAGGGTTTTTTTTGTTAACTACATTAACAAAAATGTGTTTAACTACAGTCTGCAGCTGGAGGGTGACACGGCTTGGATCCGTGTCCCCACTACATTTCATGTCAAACTGTAGTCTCCGATGTTAAAGGTCGGGGGGTGGTTAGGTCATGGGGATAGGTTTCTCGTGAGTGGTTTAGCACCATCCCCTTGGTGCTCTTCTCCTGATAGTGAGTGAGTTCTTGCTAGATCTGGTTGTTTAAACATGTGCAGCATCTTCCCCTCTCTCTCTTGCTCCTACTCCTGCCATGTGAGAGCCCCTTACTGCCCCTTCACCTTCAGCCATGATTGGAAGCTTCCTGAGACCTCCACAGAAGTGGAAGCTGCCATACTTCCTATACAGCCTGCAGAACCATGAGCCAACTGAACCTCTCTTTTTTATAAATTACCCAGTCTTGCTGGGTGGGGTGGCTCACACCTGTAATCCCAGCACTTTGGGAGGCTGAAACGGGTGGATCACCTGAGGTCAGGAGTTCGAGACCAGCCTGGACAACATAGTGAAACTTCTTCTCTACTAAAAATATAAAAATTAGCTGGGCATAGTGGTGTGAGCCTGTAATCCCAGCTACTCAGGAGGCTGAGGAGGGAGAATTGCTTGAACCTGGGAGGCAGAGGTTGCAGTGAGCCAAGATCACACCATTGCACTCCAGCCTGGGCAACAGAGCAAGGCTCTGTCTCAAAAAATAAAATAAAATTAAAAAATAAATTACCCAGTCTCAGGTATTTCTTCATAGCAGTGTGAGAACGAGCTAATACAGAAGGGTCAAGGAAAGCGGGTGGTGTCATAAAAGCAGTAAATTTCTGATCTTTCAGAATCCCATCATAGACACTGGTTTAAAGATGATAAACCAAGGGAAAGGGCAGAAATATTACTCAGGGCAGAAATATTATTTAAAGATAAAATAATAATCATGAGAATGACCCAGTCAGAAAGTATTATTATCAGTGATGCTTGGGTTGAACTAAACTATGGAAGAAAAAAGAAAAGGAAATTTTTATGTTTCATTATATAACTTTCTACAATATTTTAATGTTTTATCTGTGCACATGCTACTTGTAAAAAATTTTAAACAATTTTTAAAAACATGTGTACAAGGTTTTTCTTTATAGTGTTGTTTATAATTGTGGGAACTGGAAATAATCTAAATCCCCACAGGGAAATAAATAAGAGAGTGAGTAAAATAATTTAAATTGATTTTGTGTATTTACTAATATGAAAAGATCTCCATGCTATATTGCTTTTTTATGTTAATAAATCCAGATGCTAAATTACAAGTATGTCATGACCATTTATTTATGTATTTATTTTTGAGATAGACTCTTCTTTTTAATCCTTGTTTTGTTTTGTTTTTGAGACACAGTCTTGTTCTGTCCCCCAGGCTGGAGTGCAGTGGCATGATCTCGGCTCACTGCAACCTCCACCTCCCAAGTTTAAGTGATTCTCCTGCCTTAGCCTCCTGAGTAGCTAGAATTACAGGTGTGCACCATCACGCCCAGCTAATTTTTGTGTTTTTAGTAGAGACAGGGTTTCACTATGTTGGCTAGGCTGGTCTTGAACTCCTCACGTCAGGTGATACGCCTGCCTTGGCCTCCCATAGCGATGGAATTATAAGCGTGAGCCACAGTGCCCACCCTGAGATAGGGTCTTGTTCTGTTGTCCAGGCTGGAGTGCAGTGGCATGAACATGGCTCACTGCAGCCTTGATCTCCTGAGCGCAAGCAATCTTCCTACCCTAGCCTCTCATGTAGCTGGGAACACAGGTACCCTCCACCACTTCCAGCTAATTTTAAAAATTTTTTGGGGGCCGGGCGCAGTGGCTCACACCTGCAATCCCAGCACTTTGGGAGGCCAAGGCGGGCGGATCATGAGGTCAGGAGATAGAGACCATCCTGGCTAATACGGTGAAATCCTGTCTCTGCTAAAAATACAAAAAATTAGCCGAGTGTGGTGGCGGGGGCCTGTAGTCCCAGCTACTCGGGAGACTGAGACAGGAGAATAGCATGAACCCAAGAGGTGGAGCTTGCAGTGAGCCGAGATCGCGCCACTGCACTCCAGCCTGGGCCATGAGCAAGACTCCATCTCAAAAATAAATAAATAAATAAATTTTTTTGTAGAGACAGGGTTTCACTTTGTTGCCCAGGCTGGTCTTGAACTCCTGGGCTCCAGCAGCCCTCTCACCTCAGCCTCCGAAAGTGCTGGGATTATAGGTGTGAGCCACTGCATTCGGCATGATCCATTCTTTAAAAATATGTGTTGTGTATGTATGTGTATTTGCCAAAAATACATATTCTAAAATGTTAATTATTATATCCAGGTGATAAGCATGAGGGTGATTTTTTTTTTTCCTTTCTGTTTTTTTAGAGACAGGGTCTCATTCTGTCCCCAGGCTGGAGTGCAGTGGCATGATCATAGTTCAGTGTTACCTCAAACTCCTGGGCTCAAGTGATCCTCCCACCTCAACCTCCGGAGTAGCTAGGACTACTGGCACTTGCCGCCATGATGCCTGGCTAAGTTTTGCTTTTTCTGTTTCTGTAAAGATAGGGTCTTGGTGTGTTACCCAGTCTGGTCTCAAACTCCTGATCTCAAGAGATCCTCCTGCCTTGGCCTCCCGAAGTGCTGGGATCACAGGCATGAACCACCATGCCCAGCCTTATTTTTTTTCCTTTTTACTTGTCTAGACTTTCTTTCTTTTATTTTTCTTTTTCTTTCTTTTTTTTTTTTTTTTTTTTTTTGAGACGGAGTCTCCCTCTATCACCCAGGCTGGAGTACAGTAGCACGATCTTGGCTCACTGCAACCTCCACCTCCTGGGTTCAAGCAATTCTCCTGCCTCAGCCTCGCTGAGTAGCTGGGACTACACGCCACCATGCCCAGCTAATTTTTTTTTTTTTTTTTTTTTTGTATTTTTAGTAGAGACAAGGTTTCACCATGTTGGCCAGGCTGATCTCAAACTCTTGACCTCAGGTGATCCGTCTGCCTCAGCCTCCTAAAGTGCTGGGGTTACAGGCGTGAACCACCACGCTCGGCCACTTGTCTAGACTTTCTAAAATTTTCTATGAATAATATAAATTATTTTGCATCAAAAAGAAAAACAAGTTATTTTAATATATTTTTCCATACTAATGCATTCCTCATTCCTCCCAATTGAAACAAGGCCACAAAGATTCTATTTGTCATTCTTGTCACAACTGAATATTTATTTGAGTGAAAATCTGTTTGACATCACCCTTAAATCAAAGTGGTCAGGTGCAAAGACATCCTTCAACGCACAGTGATAAGAACACGATTTCACAGCAAAAGGCAGATAAAGAGAACATCATTTGCTAGCTACCTGGGGCAGCAGTGACATCGATTTCTAAAGTCAAGGAGAGAAGGATCTAAATCATCACGGCTTGACAACAAAGCACAAGCTGAGTTTGTGAGAGGCATTTTCATTGTCTCGGATGCTCATTTCAAATTCCTCTGGGAAGGCAAAGTTACTGCTGCTAAACTTTGTAACATCTGAAAATCTGTGACTTTTACAACCATAAAGAACAGTCCTGGCCGGGCGCGGTGGCTCAAGCCTGTAATCCCAGCACTTTGGGAGGCCGAGGCGGGTGGATCACGAGGTCAGGAGATCGAGACTATCCTGGCTAACATGGTGAAACCCCGTCTCTACTAAAAATACAAAAAAAAACTAGCCGGGCGTGGTGGCGGGCGCCTGTAGTCTCAGCTACTTGGGAGGCTGAAGCGGGAGAATGGCGTGAACCCGGGAGGCGGAGCTTGCAGTGAGCCGAGATCACGCCACTGCACTCCAGCCTGGGAGACACAGCGAGACTCCGTCTCAAAAAAAAAAAAAAAAAAGAACAGTCCTGCAAACCTTGATAAGAAAGCTTGCATCGACTTCATCATTACAACAGATTTAAAGGTGAGAAAACAAAGGCAAATGATAGGTACTAACCCTCTAGTGGAAGTTCCAATCCAAAGCATGTTCATTATCATTACCAAAGCATGTAGCAAGAGGGCCACAGAGAATTTTCCTCTCATTTAGAACATTTTGCCTTCACACAAAAGGCTGCTGTGTGTTTCAGAATTCAAAAACAGACTTTACAGGTAACCACAATACACTTCCATCAAATTTCACTTATATTTTTTAGCCCTGACCTGCCTAAACTTAATCAGATATTGCTGGGAACAGGAAGCAATTTAGAAACTCAAAATAGTGTTTACTCCAAACTGAAAAATTCTGCAAAGGGAAGTGTCGAAATAATAAGAAGAATGGTAACATTTATTGAACTTTTCCAATGTGCCAGACACTATATTAAGTATTTCACACACGCTTTTCACAGTTCCTCACAAAACCTTATGAAATAGTCAGTACTATTATCTATATGCAGAAGATCATATTTTCTAAATATGGCCACAACAGTATCTCTCATCCCAAATACTTTCCCACAATGTGATCTTGCCACTCCTCCCATCAACAAGCTGGACCCTTGGTCTCCGCCCTTTGAATCCCAGTAGGCTTTTACTACTTGAGTATAGCAGAATGAGGTCATTAACTTTCAAGGCTAGCTCAGAAAAGTCCATGCAACTTCTACCAGACCCTCTTGTGATGTTTGTTCAGGGAGAAACCAGACACACGACACTTAAGAAGCTCTACTACCAGAATATGGTAGCTCACACCTGTAATCCCAGCACTTTGGGAAGCCAAGGCAGGAGGATCGCTTGAGGCCAGGAGTTCAAGACGGCAGTGAGCTATGATCATGCCACTGAACTCTAGCCTGGGCAACAGAGTGAGACTGTGCCTCTAAAATAAATAAATTAATTTTTCAAAAAGAAGTTCTACTACCATTAGGCCACATGCTGGAGAGGCCACGTGTAGGTGTTTCCAACCAATGGTGTCAGCCGAGCCACTAGCCAACAGCCAGCCTCCACTGCAAACCATGGGACGTCCGTCTTGGATTCCCAGGCCAGTCAAGCCTTCAGATGCCTGTATCCCAGTCGATATCTGAATGCAACTGCATGGGCAAGTTGCAAGAATTTCCCACCTAAGTCCTCTCTGAAGTCCTGACCCATGTTTTATGCTTGTTTGAGTCCGTTCTTACATTGCTATAAAGAAAACCTGAGGCTGGGTAATTTATAAAGAAAAGAGGTGGCTGGGCACTGTGGCTTACACCTGCAATCCCAGCACTTTGGGAGGCCGAGGTGGGTGGATCATTGGAGGTCAGGAGTTCAAGACCAACCTGGCCAACATGGTGAAATCCCGCCCCCACTAAAAATACAAAAATAAGCCAGGCATGGTGGTGGGTGCCTGTAGTCCCAGCTACTCGGGAAACTGAAGCAAGATAATCGCTCGAACCCAGGAGGTGGAGGTTGCAGTGAGCCAAGTTCACGCGACGGTATGCCAGCCTGGGCAACAGAACGAGACTCTGTCAAAGCAAAAAAAAAAGAAAAGAAAAGAGGTTTGATTGGCTCACAGTTTTGCAAGCTGTACAAGAAGCATAGTGCTGGCATCTGCTTCTGCTGAGGCTTCGAGGAGCTTACAATTATGATGGAAGGTAATGGGGAGCCAGCATGACACATTTCTCATGAGAATGGGAGCAAGAGAGAGAGAGTGAGGAGGTGCCACACTTTTAAACAGTCGTATCTTGCATGAACTCAGAGTGAGAACTCACTCATTGCTGTGAAGAGGGCACCAAGACATTCATGAGGGATCTGCCCCCCTGACTCAAACATTTCCCGCCAAGCTCCAGTCCCTCCAACACTGGGGATTACATTTTAACATGAGATTTAGAGAGGACAAAACATCCAAACCATATCATTCTGCCTTTGCCACCCCCCACAAAATTCTCATGTTCTTCTCACATTGCAAAAGTAATCATCCCTTCCCAATAGTCCTGCAAAGTCTTAACTGGTTCTAGAGTCAACTCAGTCAAAAGTCCAAAATCTCATTTGAGACTTTCCACCTATGAACATGTAAAATTAAAAACAAGTTATTTACTTCCAAGATACAATCACGATATAGGCATTGGGCAAACATTACCATTAAAAGGGAGAAACTGGACAAAAGAAAGGGGCTACAGGCGCCCACACAAGTCTGAAACCCAGCAGGGCAGTAATTAAACCTTAACTCTCCAAAATAATCTTTTTTGACTCCATGTCCTGCATCCGAGGCACACTGGTGCAAGCGGTGGGCTTCCAAGGCCTTGAGCAGCCTTACTGCTGTGGCTTTACAGGGTTCAGCCCCTGTGACTGCTCACAAGTTGAAGTCTGGTGCCTGTGGCTTCTCCAGGCTGAGAGTGCAAGCTGCTGGGGGCTCTACCATTCTGGAGTCTGGAAGACAGTGGCTCCCTTCCCACAGCTCCACTAGGCAGTGCCCCAGTGGGGACTATGATGGGGTGGGGATGCTGCAACTTCACATTTCCCCTTGGCACTGCCCTTGTAGAATCTCTCTGTCAGGGATCTGACCCTGTGGCTGGCTTCTGCCTGGGCACCCAGGCTTTCTGATGCATCCTCTGGAACCTAGGAAGGAAACTGCCAAGCCTCCTTTACTCTTGCATTCTGTGCACCTGCAGACTTAGCATTAGGTGGAAGCTTCCAAAGCTTACAGTTTATGCCCTCCAGAGTGGTGGCTCAGGTTGTACTTGAGGCCCTTTGAGCCACAGCTGTAGCTGGAATATCTGGGATATAGGTATTAGTGTCCCGAGGCTCAGCAGGGCAATGAAGCCCTGGGCCTGGCCCCTGAAGCTATTCTTTATTCCTAGGCTTCTGGGCCTGTGATGGAAGGAACTGTCTCCAAGGTGTCCGAAATGCCTTCAAGGACCTTTTTCCATTGTGTTGGATATTTGCACTTGGCTCCCTTTCACTCACACTAATCTCTCTAGCAAGTGGTTGCTCCACAGCCTGCTTTTTCTACCACCAGGATAGGCTGCACATTTTCCAAATTTTTACACTCTTCTTCCCTTCTAAATGTAAGTTCCAACTTTAAGTCATTTCTTTGCTCCTGTATCTGATCATAGATTTTTAGAAACATGCCACCTCTTGAAGGTTTTGCTGCTCAGACATTTCTCCCACCAAATACCCTGGGTCAGCAGTCCCTACCTTTTTGGCAACAGGGACCAGTTTCGTGGAAGACAGTTTTTCCACATATTAGGGAGGGGGGATGGTTTCAGGATGAAACTGTTGCACCTCAGATCATCAAGCATTAGATTCTAATAAGGAGGATGCAACCTAGATCCCTCACATGTGCAGTTCACAGTAGGGGTCATGCTCCTATGAGAATCTGATGCCACCCAGGAGGCGGAGCTCAGGTGGTAATGCTTGCTTGCTCACCACTCGCCTCCTGCTGTGCAGCCCAGTTTCTAACAGGCCACGGAGCAGTACTGGGGTCTCACTGTGTTGCCTAGGCTGGTCTCAAACTCCTGGGATCAAGCAGTCCTTTGACCTTGGCCTCCCAAAGTGCTAGGATTACAAACGTGAACCATTAGGCCCGGTCAGTCATCACTCTTAAATTCAAACTTCCACAGATCCCTAGGGCATGAACACAGTGGAGCCAAGTTCTTTGCTGGGGCATAACACAGGTGACCTTCACTCCAGTTTCTAATAACTTCATCATTTCCATCTGAGACTTCCTCAGTCTGGTCTACACTGTTCATATGTCTGTCAGCATTTTGGTCATAGCCATTCAGCCAGTCTTAAGAAGTTCCAAACTTTCCTTCACCTTTCTGTCTTCTTTTGAGCCCTTCAAACTCACCCAAACTCTACCTGTTGCCCAGTTCCAAAGCCACTTCCACGTATTCAGGTATCTTTGTAGCAATGCTTTACTCCTTGGTACCAATTTTCTGTGTTAGTCCGTTCTTGTGTTTCTATGGGGAAATATAAGAGACTGGATAATTTATAAAGAAAAGAGGTTTAATTGGCTCACAGTTGTGCAGTCTGTACAGGAAGCATGCTGCCAGCATCCGCTCCTGGTGAGGGCCTCAGGAAGCTTACAGTCATGGTGGCAGGTGACAGGGGGCCAGCATGATACATGTCCCACAAGAACAGGAGCAAGAGAGAGAAAGGAAGGAGGTGCCACACTCTTTTAAACGACCAGATCTCATGTAAACTTAGAGTGAGAACTCATTTATTACTGCAAGGACAGCACCAAGCCATCCATTAGGGATCTGCCCCCATGTCCCAAACACCTCCTGCCAGGCACCACCTCCAATACTGGGGACTACATTTCAACATGAGATTTGGAACAGAAAAAACATCCAAACAGTATCAACACAATAAGTTTATGGTGATTTGCTACACAACAACTGTAACAAGAACACCCCATTTTGCAAATAAAGAAACTGAGGCTTAATAAGTGACTTTCCCAAAGCTTAACCATCATTTTATTCTGCTCCAAATGTGCTAACAAATTTTATGCCATGCAGAAGAAATCCTTCTCAAGGTTCATGTCCATTTCAGCATATCCATCAGCAGAACACACTGTCAAAGGAAATGGACTTCACTGAAGTGGAAGCAATCTATTTTACTTGCATTTTGGATGAGGCCATTTTCTATGTTTCCACCTATTGATCCATTAACTAAAATATGTAAAACTGCTTAAATATTACTTGCAGTATTACAAGGATAAGTGCCTACAAACTACTGTAGGCAAGCATCCTAATAAGAGAAAGTCCCAGGAGATGACTTAACAGTTATCTCTCTTTCTCTAAAATCGCTTCTAGCTGGCTGGGTTGAAGTTTCAAAGGTCAATTCTTTCGGAATGTTCGCAAAGCATGAGCTATATGACTAATACCTTGTGAAATTTTAGAGATAAGTTTAAAACAAATTTTATAGAACTTGGTTTGAAGAATAAAATGTATGTGAAACATAAGTGAGAAATCAGTGAAACTTAAAGTTTTTGTGAAGTTTTAAAAGGCATTGAACTCAGTGCTGCCCTTGTTATAGCAGAAAGCAAAACCGAACCGAACTCAATGGACACCACCCACAGAGGGAGTATTTAAACCAGCCCTTGCCAAGGAGAATCACCGATTCCAGTGGTTGTAACTTGAGTTTCTGCAAGCCTCACTACTGCCAGCTGAAGTGCTCTGACACCCCAGACTAATGTGAAAGGCAGTCTAGGCCACAAGGACTGCAACAGCTAGGGGAATCTTAGTGCTGAACTGGGCCCAGAGATAGTGGACTGGGGGGACATGCGACCTACTGAGACACCAGCCAGGGCAGCCAAGGGAGTGCTGGCATTGCCCCTCCTCTAAACCCAGGCTGCATAGCTTGCAGCTCTGAAAGAGCTTGAGGAGAGGAGAGGGAAGGGTGGGGAGGATTTTGTCTTGCATCTTGGATACCAGATAACCCACAGCAGGGTAGGACAGCAGTAAGAGTTGTGAGGCCCCCTTTCAAGGCCCTAGATCCCAGACATTTCTAGATACACCCTGGGCCAGGAAAGAATCCACCACCTTAAAGGGAAGGGCCCAGTCCTGGTAGGATTCATGACCTGCTCACTGAGGAGCCCTTGGGCCCTGAATAACCAGCAGCAATACCCGGGTACTATGTCAAGGGCCTTGAATGAGACACTGAGACTTGCTGGCTTGAGGTGAAACTCAGCACATTATAGCTGTGGTGGCTATGGGGCAAAACTCCTTTTGCTTGAGAAAACTGAAGGGAAAAGTAAAAATGACTTTGTCTTGCACCTTAGGTACCAGCTCAGCCAGAGGTAGGTGGAGAACCAAGTGGGTTCTGGGGGTCCCCAATTCTCGGATTGGCTCTTGGATGGCATTTCTGGACCTGCCCTGGGCCAGAAGGAAGCCCATTCCCCCTGAAAGGTGAGTCTTAGGCCAGGCTGACTAAAGATACTTCAGGTCTTAAGGGAATATTGGCAGTAGCCTGGCAGTACTCCCCATGGGCCTGAGGTGGGAGTGGCCACAGGGTAAGGCTCCTCTGCCTTTGGGAATGAGTGGGAAGCACTGCATCTTGTGGTTTGAGTGCCAGTTCAACCACAGTACAATAGAACACAAAGTAGACTTCTAAAGTTTTTGACTCTAGCCACTGTCTCCTAGGCAGCATCTCTGAACCTACCCTGGGGCTAGAGGAAATCACTGTCCTGAAGGGAAAGACATAGGCCTGGCTGGCTTTGCCACCTGTGGACTGTAGAGCCCCACAGTTTTTAGCGAAATAGGTGGTAGCCAGGGAGTAGTTATAGTAGGCCTTGGGTGAGACCCAGCTGTGCTGGCTTCAGGTCTGACCCAGCACAGTTCTAATGGTGGTGGCCACAGGAGTGACTGTGTCATTCCACCCCCAGCTCCCAGTGGCTCAGAACAGAGAGAGTCTCTGTTTGTTTGGGAGAAACTAAGGGAAGACAACAAGAGTCTCTGTTGGTAATCTAGAAAATTCTTCTGGATCTTGTCTAAGATGATCAAAGTGGTACCTCTGTAAGTCTGCAACAACCACAGCATTACTGGGCTTGGTGTCCCCCCTAAAACAGATACAGCCTAGATCACAACACACAAGTTCTTTTGAATATCTGGAAAACCTTCCCAAGAAGGACAGGCACAAATAAGGCCAGACAGTGCCAACTACAATAAATACCTAACTTTTCAATGCCCATACATAGACAAACATCTACAAATATCAAGATGATCCAGGAAAACATGACCTTACAAAATGAACTAAATAATGCACCAGGGATAATCCTGGAGAAACAGAGATATGTGACTGTATCGGTTCACTTCTACACTGTTATAAAGAACTACCAGAGACTGGATAATTTATAAAGGACAGAGGAGGCTTCATTGACCCACTTTTGCATGGCTGGGGAGGCTTCAGGAAACTTAAAATCATGACAGAAGGTGAAAGAGAAGTAAAACACTTCTTACATGGCAGTGGGGGCTGGAGTAATGACAAACACATTTAAACCATCAGATCTCATGAGAACTCACTATCATGAGAACAGCATGGGGGAAATCACAACCCATGATCCAATCACCTTCCACCAGGTACCTCTCTCGAATATTGCCAGACTACTGCCAATATTCCCTTAAGACCTGAACTATCTTTAGGGGGATTACAATTTAAGATGAGATTTGGGTGGGGACACAGAGTCAAACCATATCATTAAGTCCCGGCCCCTCCCAAATTTTATATTCTTCTCACATTTTAAAACCAACCATGCCTTCCCAACAATCCCTTAAAGTCTTGATTCATTCCAGCATTAACTCAAATGTCTAAGTCCAAAGTCTCATCTGAGACAAGGCAAGTTCCTTCCACCTATAAGCCTGTAAAATCAAAAACAAGTTAGTTACTTCCAAGATCCACTGAGGGTAAAGGTATTGTGTAAGTGTTCCCATTCTAAATGGAAAAAATTGGCCAAAACAAAGGAACCACAGGACCCATGCAAGTCTGAATCCCAGCAGGGCAGCCACTAAATCTTAAAGATCCAAAATAATCTCCTTTGACTCCATATCTCACATCCAGGACACGGTGATGCAAGAGGTGGGCTCCCAGGGCCTTGGACAGATCAGCCCCTGTGGCTCTGCAGGGTACAGCCCCTGAAGATGCTTCCATCGGCTGGCATTGAGTGTCTGTGGCTTTTTCAGGTGCACAGTGCAAGCTGTGGGTGGATCTACCATTCTGGGGTTTGGAGGACAGAGAAGAGCTCACAGCTTCACTAGGCAGTGCCCCAGTAGGGACTCTGCATGGGGGCTCCAACCCCACATTTCCCATCTGCATTGCCCTAATAAAAGTTCTTCATGAGGGCTTTACCCCTGCAATAGACTTCTGCTTAGACAACCAGGCATTTCCATACATCCTCTGAAATCTAGGTGGAGGCTTCCAAAGCTCAGCTTTAGTCTTCTGCACACCCACAAGCCTAATGGCACATGAAAGTCACCAAGGCTTGGGGCTTGCACCCTCTGAAGTAACAGCCTGAGCTGCACCTTGGCCCCTTTTAGCCATGGCTGGAGCTGGAGCAGCTGGGACACAGAGCACCATGTCCCAAGGCTGCATAGAGCAGTGGAGCCCTGGGCCTGGCCCATGAAACCATTTTTCTCTCCTAGGCATCCAGGCCTATGATGGGAGGGGCTGCTATGAGGATGTCTGAAATGCCCTTGTTAGAAACAAATGCTCAGTGCTGCAAAGAAGATTCAGCACTCTGGCAAAAAAAAAAAAAAAAAAAAAAAAAAAAAAAAAAAAAAAAAAAAAAAAAAAAAAAACTTTCTCAGCAAGGCAATTTACTTCTGCAAAAAGGTGCCACTCATGCCAGATGTGGTTGCAAGAGAACACCAAGCGGGGTGGGGCAGGGGTCATTTTATCCCTAATGCAGCGGCTCCTGTAGCTGTGTCATTTCCCCATTGGCTGTAGTCAGACAGCACAGTCTAAGCTGACCCAGTTGGCTACTGTTTAAAATTGAATAGGGCTAGTTATGCAGGAAGGGAGAGGATGTCTGTTAGGGTGCAGTAAAGGTAAGAAGGATAGTTTCAGTGGGAAGGTCAGTTACAGAGCTGGTAATCAAGGAATAGATGTGAGTTATAGATTAGGACTGGTGGGGAAAGTTGTTTACCATAACTAGCAGCAAGGAGGCACAAAGAATGAGAAAGTTAGGCTTGAAAAATCAAGATCAAAGAACCAGGAAGCTGAACAACCTGACTCTTTGAAGAGGAACTCACTGTACCTAATACCCTGGAGACATTTTCCCTCATTGTCTTGGCTATTAACATTCTGCTTCTCTTTACTTATGCAAATTTCTGCAGCCAGCATGAATTTCTCCCCAGAAAATCAGCTCTTCTTTTCTACCACGTGGTCAGGCTGCAAATTTTCCAAACTTTTATGCTCTGCTTCCCTTTTAAACATAAGTTCCAGTTTCAGACCATCTCTTTGTGAATGCCTATGATTGTATGCTTTCAGAAAAAACCAGATCACATCTTGAATGCTTTGCTGTTTAGAAACTTCTTCTGACAGATACCCTAAATCATCTCTCTCAAGTTCAAAGTTCCACAGATCTCTAAGGCAGGGGAAAAATGCTTCTAGTTTCTTTGATAAAGCATAGCAAGAGTGACTTTCTCTCCAGCTCCCAGTAAGTTCCTCATCTCCACCTGAGACCACCTCAGCCTGGACTTCATTGTTCACAACAGTATCAGCATTTAAGTCACAACCATTCAACAAGTCTCCAGGAAATTTCAAACATTCCCATATCTTCCTGTGTTCTTCAGAGCCCTCCAAACTGTTCCAACCTCTGCTCGTTACCCAGTTCCAAAGTCACTTGACATTTTCAGGTCTCTTTATAGCAGTGCCCCCAGACTCCTAGTACCAATTTTCTGTATTATTAATAGCTTATTTTCACACTGCTATAAAGAACTACCTGAAACTAAGTAATTTATAAGAAAAAAAAACAAGATTTAATTGACTCACAGTTCCATCAGAGTGAACAGGCAACCTACAGAATGGGAGAAAATTTTTGCAATCTACTCATCTGACAAAGGGCTAATATCCATAACCTACAAAGAACTCAATCAAATTTACAAGAAAAAAGCAAACAACCCCATCAAAAAGTGGGCAAAGGATATGAACAGACACTTCTCAAAAGAAGACATTCATACAGCCAACAGACACATGAAAAAATGCTCATCATCACTCGCCATCAGAGAAATGCAAATCAAAACCACAATGAGATACCATCTCACACCAGTTAGAATGGTAATCATTAAAAAATCAGGAAACAACAGGTGCTGGAGAGGATGTGGAGAAATAGGAACACTTTTACACTGTTGGTGGGACTGTAAACTAGTTCATCCATTGTGGAAAACAGTGTGGCGATTCCTCAAGGATCTAGAACTAGAAATACCATTTGACCCAGTCATCCCATTACTGGGGATACACCCAAAGGATTATAAGTCATGCTGCTATAAAGACACATGCACACATATGTTTATTGCGGCACTATTCACAATAGCAAAGACTTGGAATCAACCCAAATGTCCATCAGTGACAGACTGGATTAAGAAAATGTGGCACATATGCACCATGGAATACTATGCAGCCATAAAAAAGGATGAGTTTGTGTCCTTTGTAGGGACATGGATGCAGCTGGAAACCATCATTCTCAACAAACTATCGCAAGAACAGAAAACCAAATACCACATGTTCTCACTCATAGGTGGGAATTGAACAATGAGATCACTTGGACACAGGAAGGGGAGCATCACACACCGGGTCCTATTGTGGTGAGAGGGTAGGAGGAAGGGATAGCATTAGGAGACATACCTAATGTAAATGACGAGTTAATGGGTGCAGCACACCAACATGGCACATGTATACATATGTAACAAACCTGCACATTGTGCACATGTACCCTAGAACTTAAAGTATAATTAAAAAAAAAAAAGAATCGAGCAGAAATTCTGGAGTTGAAAAATGCAATTGGCATACTGAAGAATGCTTCTGAGTCTTTTAATAGCAGAATTATCAAGCAGAAGACAGAATGACTGAGCTTGAAGACAAGCTATTATAATATTTGAAAATACACAGTCAGAGGAGACAAAAGAAAAAAGAAGAATACTGCGTTTGTCCCGTGGTTTTTGTAACCCACAAACCAGGAGATTCCCTCTGGTGCCTACCCCACCAGGGCCCTGGGTTTCAAGCACAAAACTGGGCAGCCATTTGGGCAGACACCAAACTAGCTGCAGGAGATCTTTTTTTCCATACCCCAGTGGTGCCTGGAACGCCAGCGAGACAGAACCATTCACTCCCCTGGAAAGGGGTGCTGAAGCCAGGGAGTCAAGTGGTATAGCTCGGTGAGTTCCACCACCATGGAGCCCAGCAAACTAAGATCCACTGGCTTGAAATTCTCACTGCCAACACAGAAGCAGTCTGAGATGGCCTGGGACACTCGAGGTTGGTCGGGGGAGGGGCGGCCACCATTGCTGAGGCTTGAGTAGGTGGTTTTACATTCACAGTGTAAAGAAAGCCACTGGGAAGTTCGAATTGGGCGGAGCCCACTGCAGCTCAGCAAGGCGGCTGTGGCCAGACTGGTAGATTTCCTTTCTCTGGGTAGGGCAGCTCTGAAAAAGAAGGTAGCAGCCCCAGTCAGGGACTTATAGATAAAACCCCCATCTCCCTGGGTCAGAGCACTTGGGAAAAGGGGCAGCTGTGGGCACAGCTTCAGCAGACTTAAACGTCCCTGCCTGACAGCTCTGAAGAAAGCAGTGGACCTCCAAGCATAGCATTCAAGCTCTGCTAAGGGTTAGACTGCCTCCTCAAGTGGGTCTCTGACCCCCGTGCATCCTGACTGGGAGACACCTCCCAGTAGGGACCAAGAGACACCTCATACTGGAGAGTTCTGGCTGGCATCTAGCAGTTGCCCCTCTGGGTCGAAGAGGGGCAACTCCAAGAGCAACTCCAAGACACATAATTCTCACATTTGCCAAGGTTGAAGAAGAGCAACTCCAAGACACATAATTCTCACATTTGCCAAGGTTGAAATGAAGGAAAAAATGTTAAGGGCAGCCAGAGAGAAAGGTCGGGTTACCCACAAAGGGAAGCCCATCAGACTAACAGGAGATCTCTCTGCAGAAACCCTACAAGTCAGAAGAGAGTGGGGGCCAATATTCAACATACTTAAAGAAAAGAATTTTCAACCCAGAATTTCATATCCAGCCAAACTAAGCTTCAAAAACGAAGGAGAAACAAAATCCTTTACAGACAAGCAAATGCTGAGAGATTTTGTCACCACCAGGCCTGCCTTACAAGAGCTCCTGAAGGAAGCACCCAACATGGAAAGGAACAACTGGTACCAGCCACTGCAAAAATATACTAAATTGTAAAGAACATTGGCATGATGAAGAAACTGCATCAACTAATGGGCAAAACAACCAGTTAGCCTCATAATGACAGGATCAAATTCACACACAACAATATTAACCTTAAATGTAAATGGGCTAAATGCCCCAGTTAAAAGACACAGACTGGCAAATTGGATAAACAGCCAAGACCCATCAGTGTGCTGTATTCAGGAGACCCATCTCATGTGCAAAGATACACATAGGCTCAAAATAAAGGGATGGAGAAATATTTACCAAGCAAATGGAAAGCAAAAAAAAAGCAGGAGTTGCAATCCTAATCTCTGATAAAACAGACTTTAAACCAACAAAGATCAAAAGAAACAAAGAACGGCATTACATAATGGTAAAGGGATCAATGCAGCAAGAAGAGCTAACTATCCTAAATATATATGCACCCAACACAGAAGCACCCAGATTCATAAAGCAAGTCCTTAGAGACCTAAAAAGAGACTTAGACTCCCACACAATAATAGCAGGAGACTTTAACACCCTACTGTCAATATTAGACAGGTTAACGAGACAGAAATTAACAAGGATATTCAGGACTTGAACTCAACTCTGGACCAAGCGGACCTATTAGACATCTGTAGAACTCTCCACCCCAAACCAACAGAATATACATTCTGCTCAGCACCTCATTGCACTTATTCTAAAATTGACCACATAATTGGAAGTAAAACACTCCTCAGCAAATGTAAAAGAACAGGAATCACAACAAACTGTCTCTCAGACCACAGGGCAATCAAATCAGAACTCAGGATTAAGAACCTCACTTCACTCAAAACCGCACAACTACATGGAAACTGAACAACCTGCTCCTGAATGATTACTGGGTAAATAACGAAATGAAGGCAGAAAGAACGATGTTCTTTGAAACCAATGAGAACAAAGACACAATGTACCAGAATCTCTGGGACACATTTAAAGCAGTGTGTAGAGGGAAATTTATAGCACTAAATGACCACAAGAGAAAGCAGAAAAGATCTAAAATTGACACCCTAACATCAAAGTTAAAAGAACTAGAGAAGCAACAGCAAACGAATTCAAAATCTAGCAGAAGACAAGAAATAACTAAGATCACAGCAAAACTGAAGGAGCTAGAGACATGAAAAACCCTTCAAAAAATCAATGAATCCAGGAGCTGGCTTTTTTGAAGAGATCAGCAAATAGACCACAGCCAGACCATGTATTCAGACCATCCCAACAGCTTTATAGTTTTCTGGTACAATCTTGCCTGGTATTCACGCCCTTGAGTAATCCCTTTCACACTGAATGGGGCTGACTCATACAACCAACAGGATATTGAGGATATGATGGTGTTTCAAAGTTAGGTCGTAAAAGTCATTGCACCTTCCAACTTGCTGTCTCTCAGATCACTCGCTCTGAAGGAAGCCAGCTGCCATGTCCTGAGATATGTAAGTAGCCCTATGGAGAGGATTACTGTAAGTGAGCAAAATTCCTCACCTGTTATTGAAAGTAGATAAATCAAATTGCTTAAAGTAGATAAATCAAGAAACAGTAGTATAAACATATTATTTCTGAATAGTAGATATAACCACCTGTAATCCCAGTACTCTGAGAAGTCGCAGTGAGCAGATTGCTTGAGGTCAGGAGTTTGAGACTGGCCTGGGCAACATGACAAAACCCTGTCTCTACCAAAAAAAAAAAAAATTAGATGGGTGTAGGTGCATGCACCTGTAATCCCAGCTACTTGGGAGGCTGAGGTGGGAGGATCACTTGAGCCCAGGAGGTCGAGGCTGCAATGAGCTGAGATCACACCATTGCACTCCAGCCTGCATGACAGAGCAAGACCCTGTCTCAAAAAAAAAGAAAAAAAGAATAGTACGTATAATTAACAATGAATTTAAAATAAAATGGTGAAAATAATAATAATTTAACAATAATTTATGTAATTGATATAATCAATAAAAATTCTGTTTGATGTTAAAAGTAATGGCAGATCTACAGGTGAGACTATCAGAGATATCATGGGACAAAATAGAAGGTAAAGGAAGGAAACTAACTATATTAAGCACCTATTTTTTGAGTAAAATGAGGTTTCTGAGAGAAAGGGTGACCCAGCCAGCAGATTGCAGAGCCAGTATACACATCCATATTTATCTGACTCTAAGGTCAAAGTCTTTTCCACTGTATCAAGTAATTGACCAAGACACACCAGCTCTCAGAGTAGCAGAATGTTTTCCACATTTTTACTGATGAATAATTAATAACATAAATTATGTTTATATTGCAAAGTTTATTTATGGAAATTTGATACCCCTTTTTACATTTTATATAAATTTATTGAGTTGTAACACTGCCTGAGTCCAGGTAAAGCAAATACAAATCTGGGTTCAGAAACTCACATGTACAACAAATTTAACTTTCTGGATATTTTTTAAACTCAGCTTAATGTCCCTAGGTGCTCCATTAGCCTGATGACAGAAATTAAATCTCAGGCAATTCTGGGTTCTCCCACAAGTACACTTTCCTTCAGAGTTGTGCTGAAGTTCTAAGGAGGATGGAAAGAGGCTAGGAAAATGGCCAGTCCTTTGCCCATCTATCCTCTAGCATTCTCCCATCCTGCCCCAGGTTGTCAGACCACACAGGTGGCTGGTGCATCACTCCTCATTCTTCTCAGTGAGGTCCTTGAAGCTTGGGCAGCTCTCCCTGCTACTTCTTTACCTGTCTCAGGCACTCTAGACTTCATTACTCTATTTCTGCACCTCTGAGCTGCAGAAGACTCCTTGATGCTCTTGAAAATCCCACCTGCCTAGAAACTTTGTGTGTCCTCTTCTCCTCTGTGGCATTACCGTTGCCTGAAGGCCCTTTCCAGAAAGCAGATCACAAGTTTATTTTCTGTTCTCAGAACCACAACTCTATGTGTGGTTCTATCATTTCCCCTTTCAGACTCAGCCGGGAATTGGGAAAGGCAGAGTACTATGCCCCTTTCTGGGGCCCCACTAGCTCTGAACTGTCCTTTCTTCTCTTTCAAGTCTCCTCTTTCTCCCTAGTGTGCACAATCTGAGGAAGTAAAAAGACATGTTCTGACCCATCAGGTTTTTTCCACACCATGAGTCTTAAACTTCAAAAAGGCTTTACTCTTCCTTCTGCAGCATTTCTTTCCCAGTCTACCTACCCAAACTGGGAGGAATAAGAAATACTCATAAAAAATCATGGTTTTCCACACAGTGGCTTATCAAAAAAAAAAAAAATCATGGTTAACGTTTCAACCTATATGATGCTACCATATAGGTACTTGTGCCACATGCTGGAAATACAAAGAAAAATGTGGTTAAATTCCTGCTGTCAGGATGTGTCCAGGGTCACATTGTTAGTAGATAGATACGAAGAAAAAAAAACAGCAGTGACGATACAGTATTCAGTGCAATATTAGAACTATTTATAGACAAGAGAAATATGATTGGGTGGACGGAAGGGGGAAGTACTTAGAAAAGTTTTCCAGTGAAAAACTCAACCTGCTTTTGGCCAAGGTCAGGAAGGCATTTCAAGTGGGAAGAACAACATATGCAAAGGCATGGAAGCCCAAGAGAATGTGATAACTTTCAAGAGAAACTTTCGAGTGGTGTGGTTGGAGACTAGGTTGTGTAAGGAAGAGGATGGAAGAACAGAGAGGAGCAGTAGGTGAGCCAGGATCAAAAGGATACCATACTAGAAAGCTACATTGCAGTCCGAAGATTATTTACAGGCATCATATAATTTTAGGCTGGAAAATAGTATAATCTGTTTTGTGTTTTTAAAGATCACTCTAGCAGAATGTGAAGAACTAAAGTGAGAAGAATATTAAAATCCAGGTAAGAAATAAAAGAGCCCAAGTTAAGGCAATGACAGTGGGGATGGGAAAAAAGGAGGAAGTTCATTTACAAGATATTTTTGAGGCAAAATTATAGAACTTGGGGTAAGAGAGTGAAAGAGAAAAAGGAATTTAGGATAACTCCCAAAATCCTGGGTTGAGTGACCAAGGAAATGATGATGCCATTCACATAGAAAAGAACACATGAGGAAGGGCAGGTTTGGGCAGAAGTGGTCAGGGCTGGGGTGGGCAGGAGATTGATACATTCACATTTTTTTCATTCATCAATCATTTCATTTTAATGGTTCACTTGGTTCAGATTTTGAATTTTTATTATTTATTATTTTTAAAATAATTTCAACTTTTATTTTAGATTCAGGAGATAACACATGCAGATTTGTTACGTGGGTGAATTGTATGGTGCTAAGGTTTGGGGTGTGACTGAACCCAGCACCTAGGTAGCGAGCATAGTACCTGATAGGTAGTTTTTCCACCCTCTCCCCCACTTCCTACCTCCCCTATCTTGTAGTCCCCAGTGTCTATTTTTTCCATCTTTGTGTCCATGTGTGTCCAGTGTTTAGCTCCTACTTATAAGTGAGATCATGTGATATTTGGTTTTCTTTTTTTTCTTTTTTTTTTTTTTTTTTTGAGACAGAATCTCGCTCTGTTGCCCAGGCTGGAGTGCAGTGGCGCCATCTCGGCTCACTGCAAGCTCTGCCTCCCGGGTTCACTCCATTCTCCTGCCTCAGCCTCCCCAGCTCCTACAGGCGCCCACCGCCACACCCGGCTAATTTTTTGTATTTTTAGTAGAGACGGGGTTTCACCGTGGCAGGATGGTCTTGATCTCCTGACCTCGTGATCCACCCGCCTTGGCCTCCCAAAGTGCTGGGATTACAGGCGCAAGCCACCACACCCGTCCTGGTTTTCTGTTTCTGCTTTAATTCACTTAGGATAATGCCCTCCAGCTGCATCCATGTTGCTGAAGAAAAACATGATTTCATTCTTTTTAATGGCTGCATAGCATTCTTTGGTGTATAGGCACCATATTTTCTTTATCCAATCCACTGTCAGTGGGCACCTAGGTTGACTCCATGTCCTTGCTATTGTGAGTAGTGCTGCAATGAACATGCAAGTGCATGTCTTTTTGGTAAAAGAATTTATTTTCTCTTGGATATATACCCAGTAATGGGATTGCTGGATTGAATGTCAGTTCTAAGTTCTTTGAGAAATCTTCAAAAAACTTTCCACAGTGACTGAACTAATTTACATTCTTACCAACACTGTATAAGTGTTCTATTTTCTCTGCAGCCTCACCAGCATCTGTTGTTTTTTTGGCTTTTTAATATAGCCTTTCTGACTGGTATGAGATAGTATCTCTTTGTGGTTTTGATCTGAATTTCTCTGATAATCAGTGATGTTGAGCATTTTTTCCATGTTTGTTGGCTGCTTGTAAATCTTCTTTTGAGAAGTGTCTGTTCATGTCTTTTGCCCAGTTTTTAATTGGGTTATTTGTTTTTTGCTTGTTGAATTGAGCTTCTTACAGATTCTGGATATTAGATCTTTGTCGGCTGCATAGTTTGTGAATATTTTGTCCCATTCTGTAGGCTGTCTGTTTAGTCTGTTGATAGTTTCTTTTGCTGTGCAGAAGCTCTTTAGTTTAATTAGGTCCTACTTGTCAATTTTTGTTTTTGTTGCAATTGCTTTTGAGGACTTAGCAATAAATTCATTCCTAAGGCTGATGTCCAGAATGATGTTTCCTAGGTTTTCTTCTAGAATTGTTATAGTTTAAGCTTTTATATTTAAATATTTAATCCATCTCGAGTTAATTTTTGTACATGGTAAAAGGTAGGAGTCCAGTTTCATTCTTCTGTATATAGCTAGCCAGCTATCCCAGCACCCTTTATTGAATAGGGAGTCTTTTCCCCATTGCTTATTTTTGTCAACTTTGTTGAAGATCAAATGGATGTAGGGGTGTGGCTTTATTTATGGTTTTCTATTCTGCTCCATTGGTCTATGTGTCTGTTTTTGTACTGTACCATGTTTTGCTTACTGTAGCCTTACAGTATATTTTGAAGTCAGGTAATGTGGTGCTGACAGCTTTGTTCCTTTTGCTTAGGATTGTTTTGGCTATTTGGGCCCTTTTTTGCTTCCATATGAATTTTAGAATAGCTTTTTCTAGTTCTGTGAGAAAGGACATTGATCAGAATAGCATTGAACCTATAGATTGCTTTGAGTACTGTGGTCATTTTAATGATATTTATCCTTCTAGTCCATGAGTGTGGAATGTTTTGCCATTTGTTTGTGTCATCTATGATTTTTTAGAGCAGTGTTTTGTAGTTCTCCTTGAGACCTTTCGCTTCCTTGGTTAGATGTATTCCTGGGTATTTTATTTTTTGTGTGGCTATTGTAAATGGGATTGTGTTCTGATTTGGTTCTCAGCTTGAACATTATTGGTATATAGAAATGCAAACGATTTTTGTACATTGATTTTGTGTCCTGAAACATTACTGAAGTCATTTATCAGTTCCATTAGCCTTTTGGCAGAGTCTGTAGGGTTTTCTAGGTAGAGAATAATATCATCTGAGGAAAGATAGTTTGACTTCTTTTCCTGTTTGGATGTCTGTTTCTTTCTCTTGCCTAATTGTTCTGTCTAGGATTTCCCAGATTTTTTTTTTTTTTTTTTTTTTTTTTCCTCCTCCGAGATGGAGTCATGCTCTGTCGCCCAGGCTGGAGTGCAGTGGCATGATCTCAGCTCACTGTAACCTCTGCCTCCCAGGTTCAAGAAATTCTTCTGCCTCAGCCTCCCAAGTAGCTGGGATTACAGATGCCCGCCACCACACCCAGCTAATTTTTGTATTTTTAGTGGAGACGGGGTTTCACCATGTTAGCCAGGCTGGTTTCAAACTCCTGACCTTGAGATCCACCTGCCTCAGCTTCCCAAGTGCTGGGATTACAGACGTGACTCACCACACCCACTCCCAGATTTTTTAAATATATAAAAAGATACATATTAAGGAATTATGCTTTCTACCCTGACTCTATCCACCCCAAACTACCATCTGCAACAAGTATTACTTCTATTGGTTTCTGGTACATTCTTCAATTACTTTCAACATATTGCCTTCTTTTTTTCATTTCAAGTTTTAATGAAAGCTTGTATATAAGATTACCTCATATCTGCATCTTCTGTATTATTTCTTCCTTGTATTTGCCCTTTTCCTTTCCTACTTGGTGAGATTTTCCTTTCCATTCAAGGACCGTTTTGAGGTCTTTGTCCAGTTTTAGCCTATTGATAACCACTTTGCTGGGGTGAATACTTACATGGATGGTTGTGCCATTAGCCTTTTCCTGCTGCACCCATTCAATGTAGATGACATATTTCTTACCGTAAACCTGGACTACTTTGCCAATTTGCTGACCTTTATAGTGTCCTCGTACAACCTGAACTTCCTCATCCTTTCAGATGGGCATGGATCAAACATTGTACTTCTGTCTCAGCTCTGTGGAAAGAGAGGAAGACATTATCTTCCTGCAAACGTGGGAAGGTTCATTGAAATGCCTTTTGTGGTTCTTACTTTGGTCAGAAGTCACAAAGGGATTGAATTTCATTTTGGCTGTTCCCACTTCGGTGATGGTCGCAAAAGGGAAGAGCACTTTCAACATATTGGCTTTAATGCATACAGGTGGATACCTTTAGTAAGTAGTTGGATAGATGTTTCTGGGGCTCAAGAGATGTGTTCATTATACACACTGAATCACCAACGCAGGAGTAAGTAATAGTTGAAGATGTAAGCACAGATGAGATCACCAAGAGAGAATGGGAAACTTAAGGACAAAACTGTAGGACACCAGGGATGAATCACGAATACAAGGTAAAAGGGTGAAGACAATAAATTTAAAAGTCTCTTTCCAAGAAGTAAACTATATGCTCCATAGAGAAGCCTATGTTCAGTCACTACTGTTTTCGTGGTGCCTAGCCCAGTGCCTGAAACCTAGTAAGTACGAAATAACCATTTAATAAAGTCCAGCTCTCAAAGAAGAGAGAGAAAGTAAACTTCAGAAGATTCAGGATAAGAGGAGGATTGCTTAAAATGGGAAACTACTTTTCCATATTTATGTGCATGTGAAAAGCAGCAAGAAGAAGAAAGTATTTGAAGGTTCAGCATCTAAGACCACTAAAGAAGTCAGGAAGTGAATGAACTCAGTCCTTGTGATGCCCCTTCCTTATAGCTTCTCTTTGCTTCCCTGGAAATGGAAAGGGTGGTCTATCATTAATAATGAAGTTGCCTAATGTCACAGGACTCATTACTCCAAATATATTTGTTTTTGTTTTTGTTTTTTTGAGACTTGAGACTTTTTGAGTCTTGCTCTGTTGCCCAGGCTGGAGTGCAGTGGTATGATCTCAGCTCACTGGAGCTTTCGTTTCCCGGGTTCAAGTGATTCTCCTGCCTCAGTCTCCCGGGTAACTGGGATTACAGGCACCTGCCACCACGTCTGGCTAAGTTTTGTATTTTTAGTAGAGACAGGCTTTCGCTAAGTTGGTCAGACTGCTCTCGAACTTCTGAACTCAGGTGATCCGCCTGCCTCAGCCTCCCAAAGTGCTGGGATTACAGGTGTGAGCCATTGCACCTGGCCTATTTGATTTGAATTGGGTAGAAGAGTCCATATGAGGGCATTCCTTGAAAGCCTGACAGTCTCAGGCACACCCTGTGAATTTGCTCCACTTGCTTGTACCAAAATGTTTTCACTACTCATATAGATATTGCTAAGCTTTTCTGCTAAATTTGAAGACCTATATTGGTAAAATATAAAATATAGGTTTAAAAACCTATGTATTACTATGCAGCCATAAAAAAGGATGAGTTTGTGTCCTTTGTAGGGACATGGATGCAGCTGGAAACCATCATTCTTAGCAAACTATCACAAGAACAGAAAACCAAACACCGCATGTTCTCACTCATAGGTGGGAACTGAACAATGAGATCACTTGGACTCGGGAAGGGGGACATCACACACCGGGGCCTATCATGGGGAGGGGGGAGGGGGGAGGGATTGCATTGGGAGTTATACCTGATGTAAATGACGAGTTGATGGGTGCTGACGAGTTGATGGGTGCAGCACAGCAACATGGCACAAGTATACATATGTAACAAACCTGCACGTTATGCACATGTACCCTAGAACTTAAAGTATAATAATAATAAATAAATAAATAAATAAATAAATAAATAAATAAAAACCTATGTATTGCTTTATATAAATGCATTTCCTAATACCACTAATGTCATCAATTGACTGCTGAATATTAAAGATGGCTATAAGTTGGAATACAGCTATAGCTATAATTCTGTTCTAGTGTTGTCTACACCAACAAGGCAATGGATAATGTAGGCTCACCTAAGAGACACAAATACATCCTAGCAGTGCTTAGTCAAGTCAATGCATACACTGTATAGCCCAGCTATCCTACTCACATGTACATATCCCAGGAAACTGCCACACATCCATAAGGTACTTGTATAAAGACGCTTGTTGCCGGACATTGTTGGCAATCCAGACGACCATCACCGGGAGAACGGATCAATAAAAGGTGGTGATGCACACTATGGAATAATATGCTGCAATTAGAAACATCAAACTAAAAGTATGCATATCAATAAGTCTTCATAGTACACTACAGAGTAAAAAGAGTAAGAAAAAGAACAGGAACTATATAATAACATTTACATACAATAAAAATATACTTTATATGTTTTACATAGACACATACAAATTCAATTACAGTGACCTCTTATACGCAAAAGAATGAGAGCTTGGAATGTGGGTGGAAGGCAATGAATAAATACATACATACAAACATACATGTAAGAGACATAATGGCATGCCATGCCATGCATTGAGGGTGTGTTGATTGTGTGCTGGAGTCAGCTTCTACCAGCTTTCGAGAGCTAATTGTGCACATTTCTTGCCAGGTCTGCATTTAGTAACATCACATTGGTAACTAAAAATCAGCCAGAGTGGGGCGCAGTGGCTCACGCCTGTGATCCCAGCATTTTGGGAGGCCGAGGCAGGCAGGTCACCTGAGGTCAGGAGTTCAAGACCATCCTGGCCAACATGGCGAAACCCCATCTCTACTAAAAATGCAAAAGTTAGCTGGGCGTGGTGGCGGGCACCTGTAATCCCAGCTACTTGGGAAACTGAGGCAGCAGAATCACTTGAACCCGGGAGGCAGATGTTGCAGTGAGCTAAGATCGTACCATTGCACTATAGCCTGGGCAACAAGAGTGAAACTCAGTCTCAGGAAAACAGTAAATAAATAAAATTAGCCAGAATGAAAGTATTTACACCATAGAAATCTCAAATGCTACAAATCAAGGCACCTTTTGTTTTCCTGAGGGCCTGTTGGTAAACATTTGCCAGTAAATCACTGCCCCAAAGTCACATTCTTTCTTCTTTACCAGTGATTCTCAGTGTCAAAAAGAAGGTGGTGCAGTGATATAGATGACTTGAAAACTTTTGACAGGTGTGGCTAATGCAACAAGCCCCAGCTGAAAACCATTGTTCTATACTAAGCTGCCGTTCGAATACTGCAGTTTGTGTCAATATGGCAAGATATCAAACGCCTTAAAAACTAGTTTCATCTAGACTAGTAATTCCAGTTCTAAGAATTTGTTTTAAGGAAATATCTCAAATATGGAAAATGTTTTATATACAAAGATATTTATCCCAGTCCTACTTTAATAATGACAAATTGGAAACGACCTAAGTGTGAAAAGGGAGTGGTTATGTAAACTAATGATAAATCCAGCATTTAAAATTATATTTATGTGAAATCTTTAATTACATGAAAAACACTTCTATTGCTGGTTTAAATTTTAAAAAAAGCAGGATAAAAATATATATGTAAATATAGTGTGATACTAATCAGTCACCCAGGGATCTTGTTAAAATACAGCTTCTGATTCAGGAGGACTAAAGTGATGCCTGGGATTCTGCTTTTTTAACAGAAATAATGCCAGTGCTGCTGGTCTACATACCACTTTTTGAGTAGTAAAGGCATGTAGAATACAATCACGCTCATGTAAAAAAAAATGCATCAGAAAAATAATCTGATGGAAAATTAAAGTGTTAAAGGTATTGAGTTGGGGTCATGAATGAGGGATTTAAAAATGTATATATTTTACTAGAGTTTCCAAACTTTCTATCTTACAGGATTACTTGCTTCTATAGTGTGGTAAAATGACATTAAAAATAATCTGCTTAGGAGGGCTGGGTGTGGTGGCTCACACCTGTAATCCCAGCACTTTGGGAGGCCAAGGTGGGCAGGTTTCTTGAAGTCAGGAGTTCAAGACCAGCCTGACTAACGTGGTGAAACCCCATCTCTACTAAAAATACAAAAATCAGCCAGGTGTGGTGGCGCACACCTGTACTCGGGAGGCTGGGGCAGGAGAATTGCTTGAACCCAGGAGGCAGAGTTTGCAGTGAACAGAGATTGTGCCACTGCACTCCAGCCTGGGTGACAGAGTGAGACTCCATCTCAAATAATAATAATAATAATCTGCTTAGCCAAGTGTGGTGGCTCTTGCCTGTAATCCCAACTACTTGGGAGGCTAAGCCAGGAGGATCACTGGAGCCTAGGAGTTCCAAGCTGCAATGACCTATGATTGCACCACTGCACTCCAGCCTAGGTGACAGAGTGAGACCCTGTCTCTAAAATAAAGAAATACGTAAATATAATTTCTAAAATAAAAATATGTATTTATGCTTATGCATGTGTAGGTGCAGGGAATATATGGGAAATCTCTATAACTTCCGTTCAATTACTCTGTGACCCTAAAACTGATCTAAAACATAAATCTATTTTTAAAAACCTGCTTTAATTTTCTCATAAACAGCATTAAAAATTGAATAACCGAGAAATCTTGGTTATTGTCGATGAGCCCAATTGTACAGCCTGCTTGAGATTCAAGCCTACGTATGTTTCATTCTTTTTTCCCACTTTCTTAACGATGTCTTGAACGTGGGTTTCTGATCCTTTTTACCAAATGCTTTTATATTTTTAACCAAAGGAAAAAGACATTTAATTGCAGCTTTTTCATTTTCTTGCATTTTATCCTTCTCTCTTGTACTGCATCTTCAACCATGTCCCAGCCCTGGGAGGGAAGGGGTCCTGCAGGACAGGCCTGGCCGGAGTTCTACATTACTTGTGATGGTTCCTTATATCCCTAGAACAATAAGACTGCCTAGTGTTACGCAGGACTCCCCTATTTTGGATGCATAATTTGATTTTTTTTTTAATTTTTGTAGAGACAGAGTCTCGCTATGTTGCCAGTGTGGTCTCAAACTCCTGGCCTCCAGTGCTTCCCCCTGCCTCAGCCTCCCAAAGTGCTGGCTTACAGGCATGAGCCACCATGCCCAGCCTGGATTTATTACTTTAACTAAAAGTAGTTGTTATTCTCGATCTGAACAAACAACAGAAAGTTTTGTTTGCAAAGTTGTAGTAAATAACAGCCAAGAGACTTGGAAAGAGGCTGAGTGGGGCTCATTAGACTAACTCTCTGGGGATCCCAAGTCCCATTAAACTAGGGAGATGAATAGATCCCTTAAGAAAACAAAACTGCAACCCAAATCTTCCAGCCCTGATATCACCTTCACAAAAAGATGTTTACTTCAGGAGCTTACTGAAAAATGAAGATTTTGAAACACTCTAGACTCTTCAGACCCTTTGCATTGAATGATGGCTCCAAAGAAGCTATTCTACTCTGAGTGACCAGGGAATGCATCTGCCCACTCAGGAAGCTTTGTAAGAGAACAGGTGTTCTTAGAAAATGCCATCAAATTCATGAGAGATACAGATCTCACACCAACAGCATAGGACCAGCATTTAGAGCCAACAGACAACATTGCAACCTCAGGAAATAACGGTGAGAACCAGTTATCTCCTGCAGTCTTGTGAGCAGTGTGTTTGGAATGGCCTGATTGGGACTCCCGCGGAGGACTGGTAGACACCTGACCCTGGACCTGCCAGGTAATCTCCACCTTAGCACTTCAGGGGCTGGCAGAGCAGCAGTTGCTTCCTCAAACCCTCCTCTTACTGGCACTTGTTTTTATATTTTGTCAGAAGGTCTGGCACATCAAGGGCAGGCACTGGGTGTCATTTGTAACTTGAGCCCCACCACCCAAGTCAATGCTGGAACACAGCAGTGGGTAAGCCAATGTTTATTCAGTCAGAGCCATTATATTACTGACTTGCACTGAGAGACTTTGCCTGGCCTGATCTGCCCAATGTTGTGCCACTCTGTGCTCTATGTAACTGTGCCCTTGGAAGACACAAAGCTCTGGACAACATGGAGTCTGGGTGAAACTCCAAATGCTTTTGTTTTGAAGGAGAAGATCTCATCCTCCTTTTAAGTGTAGTAGAAGAGCATGAAGGCCAGGCACAGTGGCTCACACCTGTAATCCCAGCACTTTGGGAGGCTGAGAACGGTGGGTCACCTGAGGCCAGGAGTTCGAGACTAGCCTGGCCAACCTAGTGAAACCCTGTCTCTACTAAAAATACAAAAATTAGCCGTGTATGGTAGCACACATCTGTAGTCCCAGCTACTCGGGAGGCTGAGGCAGGAGAATCGCTTGAACCCAGGAGGCAGATGTTTAAGTAGGCCGAGATTATGCCACTGCACTCCAGCCTGGGCAAAAAAAAAAAAAAAAAGAGCCTGAGTCTCTACCGTGGCAGGTCACACCTCCAGGTCATGCATACTTTTCCATGGGGCACTACACAACTGACCCTAAAAACAATGAATGGTCTGAAGTAGATGGTGCAGCCACGTCCAGGCTCTCAGGCTGCCGAGCAAGTCTCCCCTTCACTCATGAAGCATGTAGGATAAAGGAGGAAATGCCTGGGATTCAGGAAGTGGCCTAATTTACTTTGTATCTGGAAAGCCAAGAACTAGTGACCTCTGCTTTGAAACGGGAAGAAAAAAAGAGTTCATCAGCGTCCCTGGCTAGATGCTATTCCTTGGCTGGTCACAATGCCTTTATCTGTGCTAAGCTCATGACTCAGCATGAACTTGGAGCTTTTTCTTCTAGTCCCATTCACATCTGGCTCTTTATCACCTTAATCTCTGTTCCTATGTTTCTCCCAATGTGCACCACCCAGGACTTGCCTAAATAATACTCTAATACTCATCCTGTTAGTTCCTGATGATGTTTCTGGGCATCATGTTTATGTTGGATTCTGCTTTTGTCATGGGCCACCTGGGCTCATCTTTGAACAAAATGATGAGGCTACAGAAACCTCTTTTTCCAATTGTTTATGGATCTAGACAATGTGAAGCCTAGAATTAGCCCATGAGAAATAGCCCTAGTTATATCCTCAAAGGCTAGTCAACTATTTTGTGTTCTTTAATAACTGTCAGCAAATGTTAGAGATAAGGGTAGTTTATGGAATTACTTAGAGTAATGTAGTCTGTGCTCAAAAGAAGGCATAACCTTTTTAAGGTTTTTGTTTTTTGGGTTTTCTGCTGCTGGAAGCTCTCTAGTAAACCCAACCAGACCTCTGTCTCATTCACTCAAACTCCAGACCGTCTTAAAGATGTAGACTCTCCCTCCAGAGAATGATTGTGGGGCAATGCTTCCACCTTGTTGTGAGGAAAAGCAAACTCTCTCCAGATAACCAATTTCAGACGGGTTGGCATGCTGCCAGCAAGGTTGCTGACCCTTAGGAAATGCTACATAAATGACATGTCCTCAACCACTTGTGTGTCAAACACCCACCCAATCCACCTGTCAAGACATTTGAGGTATAGCTCACTCATTCAATAAACGTCTGTTAAAGCTGATTACTTCAAGAAATTTGTTTTAATTACTGTAGAAAATACAAAGGTTAATAAATTATTGACTCAGTGAGCAAGAAGTCAAAAACAGCTATAACAATACAATAAAAACAAGGTGATATATAATAAAATTACAAGAGGTACAGAGGAAAGACATTTATTTGGAAGAGAAGGCTTTATAGAAAAGAAGGCATTTATTGAGGAAAGACTTAAAGGATAAATAGGACTTGAAAGGCTGATGATTCCAAACTGAAAGAGTGCCATGAGCAAACACACAGTTGTGTGAAAATGGATAAAAAATCAAAATATTGCAAAGAATCTATTATATCCAAAGCTCAGAGTTTGTGGAAGGATATAATGAAAGAAGAACCTTGGGAACAGGTCATTAAGAATGTTGAATATCGGCCAGGTATGGTGGCTCACGCCTGTAATCCCAGCACTTTGAGAGGCCGAGGCGGGTGGATCATCTGAGGTCGGGAGTTCAAGACCAGCCTGATCAACATGGAGAAACCCCGTCTCTACTGAAAATACAAAAATTAGCCAGGCATGGTGGCGCATGCCTGTAATCCCAGCTACTCGAGAGGCTGAGGCAGGAGAATTCCTTGAACCCAGGAGGCAGAGGTTGCGGTGAGCTGAGATTGTGCCATTGCACTCCAGCCTGGGCAAAAAGAGCGAAACCCCATCTCAAAAAAAAAAAAAAAGAATGTTGAATACCAAACTCCCATTAAGGAGTGTTGATTTATGCAGATGCTACTTGGATTTTTCCTTATTTGATTTGTGAGAGTTGTGCTTTTCTCTCACAGATTTCCTCTACTCTTTTTTATTAATCCAAAAACTAGTGAAAGGTATCAAAGATCCTGGCAATGTTTAAACAGCAACACCCTCGAATATGAACTCTTTATGGATGAAGACCCAATATTGGTGTAAACACAAGAACAAAAGTTATTGAAAGCAGGTAATATTAGTATAGGCAAAGGGATTCATTGAGAAATCAGGATAAAAGTTTTGGTTACAAGAAGTAAGAAAGGATACATTTTGGTTCTGAACCTTAATTGGACCACCTTGCACATCACCACTCTCTCGTCTAACACACAGATGCACCAGAAAGCATACATGAAACAGGTAACCCCAGAGGCTCTGCAGATAAGCCTGAGTAGTCAGTAGTGGGAAGATACGTCCTTCACAGAAATAAAGCACTTTCAGCCCCCTCTCCTTTCAGTTCCAGGTTGTCCTCAGGTCCCCAACATAACGATTCCTGTTGCTGAACACCTTTGATCGGCCCTCCCCAGCAGAGGTCAGAGGAGCCATCAGGAACCGCACCACCGTCACCGAGTTTGTCCTGCCGGGGCTCTCAGAGGCCTGTGAGCTGCAGATGCTCATCTTCCTGGGGCTCCTCCTGACCTACCCCCTCACACTGCTGGGGAACCTGCTTATCGTGGTCATCACCCTCATGAACAGGCGCCTCCACATGCCCATGTACTACTTCCTCCGCAACGTTGCTGTCCTGGAGATCTGGTTCACCTCAGTCATCTTCCCCAAGGTGCTAACCAACATCCTCACAGGATACAAGACCATCTCCCTCCCAGGCTGCTTCCTGCAAAGTTTCCTCTATTTTTTCTTGGGTACCACAGAGTTCTTCCTCCTGGTGGTGATGTCCTTTGACAGGTACGTGGCCATATGTAACCCTTTGCGTTATGCCACCACCATGTGCCAAAGGGTCTGTGTCCAGCTAGTCCTCTGCTCGTGGATGACAGGATTCCTTCTCATCATTGTTTCAAGTTTCCTCGTCCTTCAGCAGCCATTCTGTGGCCCCAACATCATTAACCATTTCTTCTGTGACAACTTTCCCCTCCTGGAACTCATTCGTGCAGACACAACTCTGATAGAGCTCCTGGGTTTTGTTATAGCCAACATCAGCTTACTGGGCACTCTGTCCGTGATGGCCACTTGCTATGGCCACATCCGTTCTGCACATCCCCTTAAACAAAGAGAAGCAGAAAGCCTTCTCCACCTGCTCCTCCCACATCGTCATGTCTCTCTTCTATGGCAGCTGCATCGTCATGTATATCCGGTCAGGCAAAAGTGACCAGAAGGAAGACAGGAACAAGGTGGTGGCATTGCTTAACACCGTGGTGACCCCGATGCTCAATCCCTTCATCTACACCCTGAAGAACAAGCAGGTGAAGCAGGTGTTTAGGGAGCAGGTGAGCAAGCTCCTCTTATAAAGCTGTGTAACAAAAAAAACTGAAGCTCAGTATCCCCAGACAAGCTAAGAGAATATAGGCCCCTTGAAACAACTGAGCCTTTCCCATTCAGAAAAAGCCCCGATGATATGTTTGTACATGATATGTTTCTATGGGATCAGTCACTATGCCATTCAGCATAAACTCTTTGGACTCTCTGGCACTATTAATTAGTGGATTTGAATATTTCTGTTCATTCCATCTGTATCTACGTGGCTTCCAACAAAATAGAAGTTCTTTGAAAGCAGAAACTAGCTCTGTAACTTACTATAAGTCTCAAGTGTCAATCCATTGTCATAGACCATATAGATTCTTAAAAATTACTTGTGTGATGATTGTTTTGTGTCTGTTTCTCCAACATCCTCAGGGGAAAGAACAGTTATCTATTAGTACTGTCCTCATTTAACACTGACAATCCTGTTACAGAAATATATTAGCGAGACATCAAAAATGCTAAAGCTAATATCTTTGCATATAAGCTATTTATGCTCTTTTAGTATTTAAATTCCTAGAAATTCCTCATTTTTATTGATAAAGGCTCTTTCATATACTAGTTATATTACCTCTCTTAGCCCCAGTTTTCTCATCTATGAAATGAGGATGACAATGGCCATTTCAAATAATTATAATAAAAGTCTAATGAGATATTCTATGTAAAATTCCTTAAATAGTGTCTGGTCCTCAATAAATGTTCCTTCCTTTCCTCTAATTATAATCCTACTTTCCTGTTCCCTTTTTTATTTTATTTTATACCAGTTAACAACAAAAGTATTTTTGAAGATTTTATATTCAAAATGGTATTTTAAATTTTAAAGTTAAATACAGTGTTTAACTTATTGCAATTTATTACTAAGATATTCACTATTGCTGAAAACAAAGATAAGTCATATCCATAAATGAACAAATAGTAAATAAGTAACCAAATCAATTAACATTAATTCTTCCAAAGTAATTATTACACAAAAGTCATGTTCAAGTAAATGTGTGGTCTGGTAGATAATAATCTATACCTTTGAAGAATATGAAATCTAAAAAAGACAATATGAAGTATGCAAATAATATAATTCAGGGTAGAAAATGATAATGTGTAAGAAAATATCACATGTAACTCTTCAACAACCAATTTGAAAACCAAGAGGAAATTTTCCCAGAAAAAAAATTTTTTTCAACTGACCTAACGAGAAATGGAAAACTTGATTAGACAAACTACTATAGAAAAACCTCAAGATCAGATTACATATCTACTATAACTCAAAAACAAAAAGCAAACAAGCTGATTCTACAAATGGTCCATAAGTATACGAAAAGTGCAACATCACTTAATCATTAGGGCGATGCAAATCAGAACCACAATGAGATACCACTTCACACCAATTAGGATGGCTATTTTTTTAATTAAAAAAAAACAGAAAATAAAAAATGTTGTCAAGAATGTGGAGTGGCCACTTCCAAGGAGTTAGAATTGCAGTGGTTCATCCCTGTAATCCTAACTCCTTGGAAGGCAAAGACAGGAGGATCATTTGAGGCCAGGCATTCAAGACCAGCCTGGGCAACTGGGCAACACAGTGAGACCCCATCTCTACAAAAAAAACTACAAAAATTAGCTGGCCATGGTGGTGTGTCCCTGTGGTCCCAGCTACTCAGGAAGCTGAGGTGAGAGAATTGCTTATGCCCAGGAGTTTGAGGCTACGGTGAGCCATGATTGCACCACTGCACTCCAGCCTGGGTGACAGAGCAAGACCCTGTCTCAAAAAAAAAAAAGAGAGAGAGAGAGAAAGAAAAAGAAAGAAAGGAGAAAAGAAGGTACAGAAATCATCTAGACTTTCTTACAAGACTGGAAAAAAATGTAAAGAAATTAGAACTCTTTCATATGCACATTGCTGGTGGAAATGTAAAGTGATACAGTCACTGTGGAAAACAGGATGGTGGTTCCTAAAACAATTAAACATAGATGTGCCATAAAATCCAGCCATTTTATTTCTGTGTTAGTACCCAAAAGAATTGAAAGCAGGGGCTTGAATAGATCTTTGTACACCTGTGTTCACAGCATCATTATTCACAATAGCCAAAAGGTGGTTTAAAAAAATGTCCAACAACAGATGAATGGAAAAATAAAATGTGACATATACGTACAGTGGAATATTACTTAGCCTTAAAAGGAATGAAATTCTGATGCATACTATCTGTAATAAACAAATATTAAATCATAGATGAGCCTAGAAAACATTATACAATGTGAAATAAACCAATCACAGAAATATTGTATAACTATACTTATATGAGTTACCTAGAATAGTCAATTTCAGAGATAGAAAGTAGAATGGTGGTTACCAGGACTCAGGTCAAGGAGGAATGGAGGATTTATTGTTTAATGGGTATAGAGTTTCAGTTTGGTCTCGATTTTTTTTTTTTTTTTTTTTTTTTTTTTTTGTTTAAAGATAGAGTCTCACTCTATCTCCTAGGCTGGAATGCATGGTGTGGTCTCAGCTCACTGCAACCTCTGCTTCCCAGGATCAAGTGATTCTTGTGCCTCAGCCTCCTGAGTAGCTGAAATTACAGGCACACACCACTATGCCAGACTAATTTTTGTATTTTTAGTAGAGATGTGGTTTCACCATGATGGCCAGGCTGGTCTTCAAATGATTTGCCCATGTCCAGAGTTTCAGTTTGGGATGATAAAAAAAGTTCTTGAGATAGATACTGGTGATGATTGCCCAACAATGTGAATTTACTTAGTGCCATTTAACTGAATAGTTAAAAATGCTTAAAATAATACATTTTATGTCATGTATTTTTTACCACAATAAAAATACAGATCTCAGATCAATAAAAACCCAAAACTATGTAATTTTTGACTCGCCTCTTTCTCCAATATCCTACAACCAATCCATTAGCAAATTATGTGGGTTATACCTTCAAAGTATATACAGAACCCTACTATTTCTTACCACTACCACCAGTACCACCTTTGTCCATGCAACCTTCCATTTCCTCTTGGTTCTCCATCTCCTACCTGCCACCTCTCCCCCATCTACATAGCCCTGAGGGAGGGAGAAGTCACAGGTAAGGGGCAGATGTGCTTGCAGTCAAGACAGATAAGGCCAACAACACACACCACTTCTCTCTGAAGACGTCTTGCCTGAAACAAGCTCTAGGTGGAGGAAAGAGTAAGTTTTAACTTTAAATGAAGTTCAGAATTTTAATAATTACATAGAATTGGACAGTTTAATAACACTATTCTATGGACTGATAGTTAATAGAGGACTTTTAAAATTATATAGGAGTGACCAGAAAAATCACTAGACTTGTCCTAGATTTCATCAGGGGTCAAGGAAATATAACTATATGAACGGGTTTGAATGGGTATATAGGAAGAGGGTGGAGTAGAGAATACATATTACAAATAAAGGTTTATTATCCATAATTTACAAAGACAAACAATCTGATGAACAAATGAGATAAAGATATGCATAGACACTTCAGAAAAAAGCAAATTTAAAGGGCCAATAAATAAATTAAAAGATGTCCAATCATGTTAATAGTTAAAACAATAAAAATAAAAATAACAGCTCTTAATAATTAATGAAGCATTTTCAGTTTTTAAAAGTAAATTTATACTTTAAAAATTACTCTTGCTTTAATACATACTAAAATATTTACAGAGAAAATGATATGATGTCTGGGATTTGCTTCAGAATAGTGAAAGGAGGAGGGGAGTTGGTGGTGGTCTAGGTGAAACAGGTATGACTTGGTCATTGTTAAAGCTAGGTGATGACTACATTGATATATGGAGGTTTATTACAAAATATGTCTACTTTTTTTTTTTTTTGAGATGGAGTATTGGTCTGTCACCCAGGCTGCCGTGCAGTGGCACAATCACGGCTCACTGCAACCTCCGCCTCCCAGGTTCAAGCGATACTCTTGCCTCAGCCTCCTGAGTAGCTGGGATTACAGGCACTAATTTTTGTATTTTTAGTAGAGACAGGGTTTCACCATGTTGGCCAGGCTAGTCTCGAACTCACGACCTCAGGTGATCCTCCCAAAGTACTGGGATTACAGGCATGAGGCACTGCGCCCTGCCAATCTGTCTACTTTTGTACATGTTTAAAATTTCTGTAATAAAAAAGTAAAACAAAAATGTAAAGGAAATACTTTAGTACCCATGGCAATCTAACAAGAAAAAGTATGAAGAGATATTGCAGTCAGACCTGATAGGGCTTGGGTAATGAAAGAAAATGATTGGAAGAAAAAACATACTTGAAAGAGATCCCCAGGTATTGAGTCTAGGTAATTAGGAAGATGTTGATATCACAGAAATGGAGCAGTCAGTAGGAGAAGCTGACTTAGGAAGTGGCAGGGTCAGTTCTTTTTAGATATCTACATTGTGGGCACGCAAAACTTGGGATATGCATGTTGACTGGGGTAAGGAACTCTTCACAACAGTTTCCAGTGGCATTAGGATTGTTGTCCCACTGTCCAACCCTCGTTCTCATTGTTTAATTTATAGCAAAGAGGGGTGTTCAAGAAGTGTATTGTCATAAAACTGGCCGCCTCAAGAACCAGTGGGGAAGACAAGCAAGACAAGCAAGGATTCTTAGTCACACAGGGGAGTTTCCATTTTTCACTATCCCGCAGCAGGTGTCCACAGAGGGGTGATCATGACCTGAGAGCCACAGGGCTCAGAAAGCCAGGCCTTTACTACTCTGGACAGAGGAGAAATACTATTTACTTATTTAGTCATTCATTCATTCATTCATTTTGGTTTTTTTCTAGCCAGGGCACAGAGTAGAAGAAATACAACTTCTAAAAGCAGGTCCCAGTAGGTGCAATCTGTGTGTGCCACATGCACTCCCTACTCACATCTGTTCAGCTCTCTGGGCCTCTTTCCAATAGGTCACTGTGTAGTTGTGACTCTCACCAGGAGTACGGTGACTACACAAGCCATTGACACAAGGTGACAAGCTGTTTAGGAGGCAGGCTGCCAACCCTAACCACCCTGCCACATCAAGGATAGCCAGGCACCCAGGGAGGGGCACCCTAGCCAAATTAACACACTAATTTTTTAAAAACAGATATCTGAAACCCAGTCACTAATATGCCTTTTTAAACACAGCATTGGCCCCTGAAATCATACCTCTTATTGCCATCAACTTCTATCAGCCAGTTTTCTATTGAAGGTCTACAGGTTTTATCTGGTCTAAAAACACTTTGGTGACCAAAGAAAGACAGTGGGATTACAAAGTAGTTTTAGCTTAAATGGACCAAGGACCAATATGGGAACTGTCCCGAGGTCTCCTTACCTGATTCCACCAATGGAGAGTAAGCTCCATAGGGATAGGGCAACATGTCTGTTTCATTTGCCACTCATAGTCATCCTCAGTGCATATATATATAGTA
Source organism: Macaca thibetana thibetana (assembly GCF_024542745.1). Lineage (NCBI taxonomy): Eukaryota > Metazoa > Chordata > Mammalia > Primates > Cercopithecidae > Macaca > Macaca thibetana. The sequence continues at coordinate 85,150,299 of NC_065584.1, read as the reverse complement.
CAATGCCTAGCACATAGTAGGTGCTCAAGAAATGTGTGTTCAATAAATGATTAATTAGTCCCCATACTCCAACTCATTCTTCAAGTCTCAGCTTAATACAACATCATCAGAAACATCTTCCCTTATTGTTATGGACTGAACGTTTGTGACACCAAAATTCATATGTTGAAGCTCTAATCCTTAATGCCGTGGTATTTGGAGATGGGGCCTTTAGAAGGTAATTAGGTGTAAATGAGGTCATGAAGGCAGAGGCCCCATGATGAGATTGGTGCCCTCATAGGAAGACAAAGGAAACAGAGCCCATGCTCTCTCCACCATGTGAAGATACAGCAAGAAGGTAGTCATCTGGCTCATGCCTGTAATCCTAGCACTTTGGGAGGCCAAGGCAGGTGGATTGCCTGAGCTCAGGAGTTCAAGACCAGCCTGGGCAACACGATGAAACCCCGTCTCTATTAAAAAATACAAAAAATTGGCCAGGCATGGTGGTGTGCACCTGTAATCCCAGCCACTCAGGAGGCTGAGGCAGGAGAATCACTTGAACCCGGGAGACAGAGGTTGCAGTGAGCCAAGATCGAACCATTGCACCCCAGCCTGAGTGAGAGTGAGACTCTGTCTAAAAAAAAAAAGAAGAAAAAGAAGGTGATCATCTGCGAACCAGGAAGCGGACCCTCACCAGACACCAAACCAGCTGGCACCTTGACCTTGGGAGTTTCCAGCCTTGAGAGCTGTGAGAAACAAGCCTCTGTTGTTTAAGCCACCCAGTTGTAGTATTTAATATTTTGTTATAACAGCCCAAGCAGACTAAGACACTCATCCTCCAGTCCGGGTCAGGATCTCTTATGGGCTCTTCCTCAGAACTCTAGTCACAGTGATAATTATTTGTGTGATTGTTTTAGTGTCTGTCTTCCCCACAGTATTCTGCCTTCATGTCTCCAGCATCTACAGCAGTACCTGCCACACAATAAGCACTCAACAAAAGTATTTGAATGCTTTAACAATTGTGTTTCTTTGTTACAATTAAACTTCATTGGAAGTTTCTGTGTTTTTTTATCAGAACAATGTAAACTTTCAATCCCAAAGTTGAGGAAAGTAAGAGGTGAGGGACCACCCTGGCTCCCTGTTACTCTAAAGGTAATGAATCTCCAGGGAACCACAGCTCCATCCAGCAAGAGAAAAGGGACACTCTCCAGATGAGATCAGTGTGAACTGTGTACCTTTGTGTATCTTTGAGTTTCCATGGGGATCAAATAGAACCCCAAACAGTCCAGGTCTGATGCCAGGTCTGCAGAGACATGGAGTCTGCCCTGAATAATTTACCCTCACAATCCTCTAGGGGTCCCACAGCCCTGGAAGGGCATGAACCATTAGCCAGAAGCCTCTTAAGACCAACTGAATGTGAGTCAGAGGAATCTGCATCAATTGAGGTCTGTCTCTCTCTTAATATGGGAGAGGAGGAATAATTAGATTTCTACATCCTTTTTCCTGGAAAAGTGGTCCAGCATTGGTACTTTGGGACAGGAGCAGGAGCAGCTTCCTAAGAAATTGATGAACCCAGAAGGTCTGGGGAATACATAGCTCATTTCTGAAGAGACCTGGGCATGTGTTGGTGGCAACAGAGTCAGGGGAAATTGTTAAGGAAGACTGGTTGTTGAAAAACATGGAAGTTTGGCAATACGTGCAAGACAAAGATGACAAGACTTGCCTATGTCCACGACGTGTGATGACCATGTTACAGCTCTGGAGCTTCTTTCACTTTGAACACCCTGTGAGCCCCCCAAGAAGTGTAGTCCTCAGGCAAAACTGCAGACACAGGAGCTTCTAGTGAAAACCAGGATTTTCCATCATCTGAACCATCTGGAAAGACAATCAAGCACCTTGCCTGGTAGCTAGTGAGGTAAACTGCTTGGTGCAATTTTTGGAATGGGAGAAGGGAATCTGGTTCTTCCTGACACTCTGCCTAGAAGCCTGTGGTCTGTTTTCAGATGTCCACTGGCAGGCTATGGCACAACTGACTTCTTTGACTTTTTCTTCATTCTCAATATCCTGACTCAAGTTCAGCTGGTGAGTCACAGAATCCATGAGGCTTTTCCTAAGCTTTTTGTTATAAGTAAAATGTTTATTCAGAAACAGAATGCTTGTTCCTCGCTACCACAAAGAAAAATCAGTATTTAGATAAAAAGTTTTCTCAGCAAGGCAATTTTACTTTCTGCGGAAAGGGTGCTCCTTACAGATGATTTGTTCTTTAACAAAAAGAGAAACTTTGAAGAGGAAACTTTCAGAGTTACAGGTCGAACATGGCGGCTCATGCCTGTAATCCCAGCACTTTGGGAGGCCAAGGCGGGTGGATCACCTGAGGTCAAGAGTTCAAGACCAGCCTGACCAATACGGTAAACCCTGTCTCTACTAAAAATACAAAATTAGCTGTACTGGTGGCATGCGCCTGTAATTCCAGCTACTCAGGGGGCTGAGGCAGGAGAATTGCTTAAACCTGGGAGGAGGAGGTTGCAGTGAGCCAAGATCATGCCATTGCACTCCAGCCTGCGCAACAAAAGCAAAACTCTGTCTCAAAAAAAAAAAAAGGGAAAGATACATTCCCTAAAATTAAAATTGAACCGATGAGCAACTCTGAAACTAAGCATTTATTATTATTATTATTTATTATTACTGAGGAAATTATCCAACAGTATTAAGCATAATACCTGGTTTACAAATGTATGCTCTCTCTTCCCTCTATATGTCAGTTTCATAGTACATGTAATTCTCAAAAAATATCAGCCAAATAATAACAGAAAGTTTGTAATAACATGAACAGTTCAGAACTGCTGGGATTACAGGCAAAAGCCACTATGCTTGTATTTTTGTTTGTTTGTTTTTGAGACAGGGTTTCATCATGTTGTCCAGGCTTGTCTCAAACTACTGGCTTCAAGTGATCTGCCTGCTTCAGCCTCCCAAAGTGCTGGGATCACAGGTGTGAGCCACCACATCCTGGGATTTGTCCAGACAAGTTTTTTGTTTGTTTGTTTGTTTGTTTGTTTCTGAGTTGGAGTTTCACTCTTGTTGCCCAGTCTATAGTGTAGTGACAGGATCTGGGCTCACTGAAACCTACACCTTCCAGATACAAGCAATTCTCCTACCTCTGGAGAGCAGGGACTACAGACATGCTCCACCACAATGGGCTAGCTTTGTATTTTAGTAGATACAGGGTTTCACCATGTTGGTCAGGCTGGTCTTGAACTCCTTACCTCAGGTGATCTGCCCGCTTCAGTCTCCCAAAATGCTGGGATTGTAGGCATAAGCCACCACACCTGGCCATCAAAATCTTAATAGAAGTAGTCTTTGTGAGGATATGAATAATTTTTTAAATTCTATTTCCCTGTATTTCCTGAACTTTCCATAATAAGCTGATAATATTATTATAATTTTAAAACTTTTTATTTAATTTCATATTGCCTTAAAACTCATTCTCTTTTCTCCAATTTTTTTTTTTTGGAAGGAGTCTCGCTCTGTTACCAGGCTGGCATGCAATGTTGCCATCTCAGCTCACTGCAACCTCCGCCTCCCAGGTTCAAGCGATTTTCCTGCCTCAGCCTCCTAAGTAGCTGCGATTACAGGTGCTCGCCACAATGCCCAGCTGATTTTTGTATTTTTAGTAGAGACGGGGTTTCACCATGTTGGCCAGGACAGTCTCAATCTCTTGACCTAATGATCTGCCTGCCTTCAAAGTACTGGGACTACAGGCGTGAGCCACCACACCCAGCCTCCAAATCTACCCTTACTTCTTATTAACCTACTAGAGTTTCAGACACAAAGGAAAAAATGAAAACAGCTAACATTACGAGGCTGCTCACTCTATGGCCAGCCCTGTGCTAAGTGTTGGGTATGCATTATTTATGAAATAAATATATATTTTTTTATATATATATATGTATATGAGTATACATACTTAAAGTTCTGGGATACATGTGCAGAATGTACAGGTTTATTACATAGATACACATGCGCCATGGTGGTTTGCTGCACCCATCAAGCTGTCATCCACATTAGGTATTTCTCTTAAGGCTCTCCCTTCTTTAGCCCACCATGCGCTGACAGGCCTCGGTGTGTGACCTTCCCCTCCCTGTGTCCATGTGTTCTCGTTGTTCAACTCCCACTTATGAGTGAGAACAAGCGATGTTTGGTTAATCCCCCTGCCATGTGGCTCGTAATAACCAAGGGGAGAGAAGAAAATGATATTACTACCCATATATCGGAGGGTAGACACCCCCTGCAATGTGGCTCATAATATCCAGAGGGAGAGAGGGAGGTCATATTACTCCCCATACTGCAGGGAGTGGACACTCCCCTGCCATGTGGCTTCTAATATCCAAGGGGAGAGAGGGGAATGATATTATTCCCCATATGTCGGGGAGTGGATAACACCCTGCCATGTGGCTCATAATATCAACAAAGGCAGAGGGGGGTGATATTACTCCCCATATGGCAGGTGGTAAACATCCCCCTGCCATGTGACTCATAATATCCAGGAGAGGAGAGGGGGGTGATATTACTCCCCATATGGCGGGGGAGGGGGAGGGACAACCCCCTGCCATGTGGCTCCTAATATTCGGGGCGGGGGGGAAGGAAGGAGATATTACTCCCCATATGGTTGGAGGTGGACACCCCCCTGCCATGTGGCTCGTAATATTCAGGTGGGGAGAGGGGAGTTATTTACTCCCCATATGGTGGGGGTGGACACTTCCCTGAAATAATGGAAGTAATATTATCCTCTTTTATTCTGGATATTACAAACAATATCACAGGGGGGTGTACACCTTCTGTGATATTGGGGGTAATATCATCCTCGTCCTCCCTGAATATTAGGGACAATATGGCAGCAAAGGTGTACACCCCTGCGATATTGAGAGTAATATCATCCTCTTCCTTCCGTGGATACTGAGAATTATATAATGGGGCGGGGGTGTACACGCCTGCAATATTTTGAGTAATATCATCCTTTCCCCCTCTAGATATTAAGAACAATATTACAGGAAGGGTATACACCCCCTGCGATTTAGGAAGTTACATCATCTCTTTTCTGTCTTGATATTAGGAACAATATCACAGGGACATGTATACCCTCTGTGATATTGAAGGTAACACAATCCTCTCCCCTTCTGGATATGGGGAATAATATTACCGGGGGAAGTGTACTCCCTCTGCAATATTGGGAATAATATCATCTTTTTCATTTTGGGTATTAAAATCAATATCACTCGGGGAGTGTACACCCTCTGCCATATTGGAAGTAATATTATCCTTTCCCCTGCTAGATATTAGGAACAATATCATGGGGGGTGTGCACGCCCTGCACTATTAGGAGTAATATCATCCTCTCCTCCCCGTGGATATTAAAAACAGTATCTCAAGGAAGGGTTTACACACCCTGTGATATTGGGAATATAATCATCCTCTTTCGCTCTATTTATTTAGGAACAATATCACAGAGTTGTGTACACCTTCTGCAATATTGGGTGTAATATCACCCTCTCCTATCCTGGATATTGGGGGCCATATAACAGAGGGGATATACACCCCCTATGATATTTAGAGGAATATTATCCTTTCCTTCCCTGGATAGTAAAAGTAATATCACAGGAAGGGTGTACATCCCCTGTGATATTAGGAGTAATATCATTCTCTCCCCACCTGGATATTAGGAACAATATCATGGGGGGTGGGGGTGTACATGCCCTGCAATATTGACAGAAGTATCTTCGTCTCTTCCCTTAGATATTAGGAACAATATCACAATGGAAGAGTACACCTCCTGCGATATTGAGAGTAATATCATCTTCTTTCTTTTTGGATATTAGGAACAATATCACGGGGAGGGGTTACACCTTCTGTGATACTGGCAGTAACCTCAATCTCTTTCCCCTAAATATTAGGAACAATATCACACAAAGGGTGCACTCATTGCGATATTGGGAGTAATATCATCCTCTCCCCTCCAGGATATTAGGAACAATATCACATGGGGTGTGTACACACCTGCAATTTGGGGAGTAATATCAACCTCTCTTCCCCTGGATATTAGGGACAATATCACAAAAAGTGTGTACACCCACTGCCATATTGGGAGTAATTCTCTTTCCACTAAATATTAGGAACAATATCACAAAGAGGGTGTACACCCCTTACGAAATTGGGAGTAATATAATTGTCTCTCTCCCTGGATATTAGGAACAATACCACAGGGTGTGTATACACCTTCCACAATATTGGGAATAATATCAACCTCTCCATTTCTGGATATTAAAAACAATATCACAGCGGGAGTGTACACCCCTCGCTATATTGAGAGTAATATCATCCTCTCCCACCCTGAGTATTAAAAACAATATCACAGAAGGGGTGTACACCTTCTTCAATATTGGGATTAATATCATCCTCTCTTCCACTCTATGTTAGGAACACTATTACATAGTTGGTATACACCCCTTCTGATATTGACAGTAAAATCATCGTCCCTCCCTCTAAATATTATTAACACTATCACAAGGAGGGTGGACAACCCCTGCAATATAGGAAGTAAGATCATCCTCTTTTCTGTGGATATTAGAAAGAATATCAAAGGGGGGGTGTACACTCCCTGTGATATTGGGAGTAACACCATCATCTTCTTCCCTGGGTTTTTGGAACCATATCACAGGAGTTGTACACCCCCTGCAATATTGAAAGTAATGTCATCCTCTGCCCCACTGGACATTGGGAAAAACATCACATGGGGGAGTGTACACCCCCCTGCGCTGTTGGGAGTAATATTTTAGTCTACCACTCTGAATATTAAAAACAATATTACAACGAGAGTACACACCTGAATATTAGGAGTAATATCACAGGGGAGTGTACACCCTCTCCACTATTGAAAGTAATATTACCCTCTCACCCCCTGGATATTAAAAACAATATCTTAGAAGGGTTTACAACTCCTGCAATATGGGGCATAATATCATTCTCTCCCCTCCTAAATACTAAGAACAATATCCCAGGGAAAGTGTACAGCCCTTGCAATACTGGGCTTAATATTACCTTCCCCCAACCTGGATATTATGAATAATATCACAGGGGTGTACACACCCTGCGATATTGAGAGTAATATCATTTTCTCCCCTCCTGGGCAGTAAGAACAGTATCACAGAAGGGGTGTACACCCCCTGCGATATTGGAAGTAATATCATCCCCCTCTCATATTAAGAGCAATATCACATGGGGGATGTATGCCTCCTGAAATACTGAGAGTATTATCATCCTCTCTCCCCTAGATATTAGAAACAACATTACAGGGGGGTGTCCAACCCCTGCAATACTGGGAATACTATCATCCTATTTCTACCTGGTTATTAGAAACGGTATCAGAGGAAGGAAGTAAACCTCCTGCGATACTGGAAGAAATATCATCCTCTCCCAACCTGGATATTAAAAACAGTATCAAAGAGATGTGTACACCTCCTGCGACATTGAAAGTAATATCAACAACTCACCTTCTGGATATTAAAAAGAATGTCACAGCGTGGATGTACACCCACTGTGATATTGAAATTAATATCATCTATTATCCTCTCTTCCCTGGATATTAAAAACAATGTCACAGGGGGTTGTACACAGGTGGTGTACACCCCCTGTGATATTAAGTGTAATATCATTCTCTCCTTCCCTGATATATTGGAAGTAATATCATCCTCTAACCTCTGGATATTAAAAACAGTACCACAAGGGGGTCTGTACAATTTCTGCGATATTGAAAGTAATATTATCCGCTACCCCCCTGGATATTAAGGACAATATCACAGGGTGCGTGTACACCCCTTGCGCTCTTGAATGTAATATTATCCTCTCCTCCGCTGGGTATTAGGAAAATATCACAGGGGGGGTGTGCACCCCCTGCAATATTTGGAGTAATATCATCCTCTCCCCTTGTGGATATTAGAAACAATATCACAAGGAGTTGTTCCCTTACCCTGACATATTGGTAGTAATATCATCCTCTCCCCACCTGAATATTAAAAATAATATCACAAAGGGGGTGAACACTTCGAGAGTAATGTTATCCTAATTCCCCCTGGGTATTGGAAACAATATCATGGGGAGGGGATGTGATATCATCGTCTTCCCACCCCTTGAATAATATTAACAACATCACAAGGGAAGTGTACACCCCCTGCGATATAGGGAGTAATATTATAGTCTCCCCCTGGATATAAGGAAAAATATGGCAGGGAGTTGTACACTTTCTGCTATATTGGGTGTAATATTATCCAATCCGCCCTCCCGGATATGAGGAAAAATATCACAGCAGAATGTACACCCCCTGCAATATTGCAAGTAATATCATCCTCTCTCTCTGGATATTAGAAACAATATCACAGGGTGTGTGTATGCCCCCTGCGATATTGGGAGTAATATTGTCGTCTCCCTCCCTGGATATTAGTAACAATATCACCAGGAGGTTATACACGCCCTTCGATATTAAGAGTAATATCATTATCTCCCTCCATAGATATTAGAAAAAATATCACAGAGGGGGTGTACACCCCTTGCGATATTGGAAGTAATATCATCTTTACCCACTCTCCATATTAAAAACAGTATCACGGGGGAGTGTACACCACCTGCAATATTAGGATTGTCCTCTCCTTCCCTGGATATTAACAACAATATCACAAGGAAGGTGTACACCCCCTGCGGCATTAAGAGTAATATTATTCTCTCCCTTCTTAAATATTAGGAACAATATCCCAGGGGAATGTACTCCCCTTTCAATATTGGGAGTAATATCATCCTCTCCCTCCTGGGATATTAAGAACTATATCACAGGGCCGATGTACACCCTCTGCGATATTGACAGTAATAACATTGTCTTTCACCTTACATATTCAAAACAACACCACAAGAAGCGTGTATGCTTCCTGCGATATTGGGAGTAATATCATCCTCCCCCCTTTGGATATTAAGAACAATATCACAGAAGAGTGTACACCCTTTGCAATATTGGTAGTAGTATCATCTTCTCAGCCCTAAGTATTAGGAACAATATCACAAAGGGGGTGTACACCTTCAGCGCTATTGGGAGTAATGTCATCCTCTACCAAATGAATATTAGGAACAATATCACAGGTGTTACGTACACCTCCTGCGATACTGGGAGTAATATTATCCTGTTCCCACCTGGATATTAGGAACAATATCACAGGAAAGGTGTACACCCCCTGTGATATTTGGAGAAATATCATCTCCTTTCCCTCTTTAATATTAGGGACAATATAACAGGGGGTTTGTACACTCCTGCTATATTGAGAGTAATATCATCCTCTTACTCCCCTGGATATTGTGAACGATATTAAAAGGGGGGTTTACACATTCTGCGATATTGGGAGTAATGCCATCTTCTCACTTTCTGAATATTAGGAACTATATTACGGGGGTGGCGTACACCTTCTGCCATATTGGAAGTAATATCCTCTACCAACCTGTATATTAAAAACAGTATCACAGGAGAGGTATATATCCCCTGTGATATTGAAACTAATACCATCCTTTCACCCCCTGGATATTAGGAAGAATATCACAGGGGAATGTACACTTCTTGCAATATTGGGAGTAATATCATCTTGTCCCCCCTGGGTATGAGAAAGAATACCACAGGGTGGGTGTACATCCCATTCAATATTGGGAGTAATATCACCCGCTCTTTTCCTGGATATTATGAAAAAAATCACATAGATGTGTACACCCCCTGCGATATTGAAAGTTATATCATCCTTTCTTCCCCTGGATATTAGGAAGAATATCACGGGGGGGCGGGTATGTACACCGTCTGTGATATTGGTAGTATTATTATCCTTTCCCTTCTGGATGTTAAAAACTATATCACAGGGAGTGTGTACACCCCCCTGTGATATTGGGAGTAATATCGTTCCCCATCTTTATATTATGAACAATATCACAGGACAGTGTACACATTCTGCAATATTGGGAATAATATTATACTCTCCCCACCCCAGGATATTACGAACAATATCACAGGAAGGTGTACAACCCCTGCTACATTGGAAGTTGAATCATACTCTTCCACCCTCGACATTGCCAACAATATCACAAGATTGTGAACACCCCCTGCGATATTGAAACTAATATCACTCTCTCCCTTCCTGGATGTTACGAACAATATTACAGGGGGGTGTACACATAGGGTGTTTATGACATTGGGATTGATATCATCCTTTCTTCCCCTGTATATTGCGAACAATATCACAGGAGGGTGTCCACCTCCTGAAATATTTGGAGTAATATCATCCTCTCCCCTTTCGGATATTACAAACAATATCACAGGAAAGTGTACGCCCCCTGCGATATGGGGAGTAATATCATCCTCTCCTCTTCTGAATATGAAGAACAACGTCACAGGGAGGTAATATCATCCTCTCCCCCGATGGATACTAGGAACAATATCACAAGGGATTGTACACTCCCAGCGACATGGAGAGTAATATCATTCTTTCCCCTTCTGGATATTACAAACAATATCACAAGGGGGTGCACACCCCCTGCGATACAGGGAGAAATATCATCCTCTCTTTCCCTGGACATTATGAACAATATCACAAAGGGGTGTACACCCCATGCCATATGGAGAGTAATATCATCCTCTCCCCCACTAGATATTACAAACAATATCATAGGAAGGTGTACACCCCAAATGATATGGGGATTAATATCATCCTCTCCCTCCCGGTATATTATGAACAATATCACTGGGAAGTGTCCACCCCCTGCGATATAGGGAGTAATGTCATCCTCTCCTCCCCTTAATATTGCAAACAATATCACAGGGGATGTACACACCCTGCAATGTGAGAAGTAATATTATTCTCTCGCCCCCAGGAAATTAGGAACAATGTCACAAATGTGTGTATACCTCCTGCGCAATGGGGAGTAATATCATCTTCTCCCCGACTGGATATCATAAACAATATTACAGGGGGGTGTACACCTCCTGCGATATGGGGAGTAATATCTTTTTCTTCACCCCTGGATATTATGAGCAACATCACAAGGGGGAGCACACTCCCTGCGATATGGAAAGTAATATTATCCTTTCCCTGCCCTGGATATTATGAACAGTATCACAGCGGGGTGTACACTTTCTGTGATATATGAAGTAATATCATCCTATCCCAAACCCAGATATTACGAACAATATCACAGGAGGGTGTACACCCTTTGCGATATGGGGAGTAATATTATCTTCTCCCTCCCTGGATATTACGATAATATCACAGATGGGTGTACACCTTCTGCGACATGCGGAGTAATATCATCCTCTCCCCTCCTGGATATTACGAATAATATCTATAATAATACTACAAGGTCTACACCCTCTGAGATATAAGGAGAAATATTATTTCACCCTCCCTGAAATATTACGAACAATATCACAGGGGGGTGTACACCCACTGCAATATGAGGAGTAGTGTCATCCTCTTGCCCCCTAGATATTACACTCCCTGCGATATTGAGAGTAATATTATCCTCTTTCTCCTGGATATTAGAAACAATGTATCACATGGGGATGTACACCCCCTGCGATATTGGGAGTACATGTTCTTCTTTTTGGATATTACAAACCATTTGGCGGGTGATGTACATTCCCCGAGATATTGGGAGTAATATTATCCTTTCCTTCCCTGAATATTATGAACAATATCACAGAAAAGTGTATACCCTCTGTGATATTGGGAGTAACATCACCCTCTCCCTTTTTGGATATTACAAACAATATCACAGGAAAGTAATATCCACTTCCCTCTTGGATATTACAATGTCACATGGGGGTATACACTCCCTGTGATACGGGGAGTAATATCATCCCCTCCCCCCATAGATATTATGAGCAATATTACAGGAAGGTGTATAATGTTTGCGAATATATCACAGGCGAATGTACACCTCCTGCGATATAAGAAATAATATCATCCTGTCCCTCCCTGGATACTATGAACAATATCACAGGGGGGCATGCACCCTTGTGATATGGGGAATAATGTCATTCTCTCAATCCCTAAATATTACAAACAACATCGCAGGGGAGTGTATACATCTGTGATATGGGGAGTAATATTATCCTCTCCCCCCATGGATATTACCAACATTATCACAGGAAAAGTGTACACCCTCTGCGATATGAGGAGCAATATTATCCTTTCCCCCATTGAATGTTTTGGAGAATATCACAGGTGGGTGTACACGTTTTCCGATATTGGGAGTAATATCATCCTTTCCTTCCCTGGATATTATGAACAAACCACAGGCGGGTGTACACCCTTTGCGATACGGGGTATAATATTATCCGCCCCCCACCCAAATATTATGAACAATATTACAAGGAAGTGTACACCTCCTGCGATATGGGGAGTAATATCATCCTCTTTCCCACTGGATATTATAAAAAATATCACACGGGGGTGTACATGCCCTGCAATATGGGGAGTAATATTATCTTCTCATTCCCTGGATTTTACGAACAATATCACAGAATAATATCACAGAACAATACCCCTTGCTATATTGGAAGACATACAATCCGCTTTTCTTTTGGATGTTACCAATAATATCACAGGGGGTTCCATACTTCCTGTAATATCATTTTCTCCCCACCTGGATATTACAAACAATATTACAGAGAGGTGTACACCTCCTGCGATATTGGGAGTAATATCATCCTCTCCCTCTCTGGATATTACAAACAATATCACAGGAAGGTGTACACCCCTGCGATATAGGGAGTAATGTCATCCTCAACCCCCCAAATGTTATGAACAATGTCACAGAAGGGTGTACACCCTCTGCAATATTGACAGTAATATCATCCTCTCCCCACCTGAATATTATGAACAATATCACAGAAGAGTGTTAACCCCTTGCAATATGGGAAGTAATATCATCCTCTCCCCGCCTGAATATTACAAATAACATCACAGGAAGTTCTACAGCTGCTGCGATATAGAAAGTAACATTATCCTCTCCCTCCCTGGATATTGTGAGCGATATCACAGGAGGGTGTACACCCCCTGCAATAATGAGGTTAATATTTTCTTTCAACCTGGTTACTACGAACAATATAACAGAAAAGTGTGCACCCCCTGAGATACTGGGGGTAATATCATGCTCTTCCCACCTGGATAACAGCAAAAATATCACAGGTGGGTGTCCACTCCCTGCGAAACTAGGAATATCATCCTTTCCCCGTCTTGATGTTATGAACAATATCCTAAGGGGCTGTACACCCCCTGCGATGTTAAGATTAAGAACATACTCTCACCCCTGGATATCATGAACAGTATTACAAAGGGGTGTACACACCCTGCAATGTTAAAAGTAATATCATCCTCTTTCCCTCTGGATATTATGAACAATATCACGAGGGGTATACAATCTTTGCGACATTCAGAGTAATATCATTTTCTCCCCCAGTGGATATTACAAACAATATCACAGAAGGATGTACACCCTCTGCGATATTGGGAATACTTTTATGCTCCCCCCTTCTCCTGAAAATTAGAAACAATATTACAGGTGAGTTTACACTCCATGCGATATTGGAAGTAATATAGTCCTCTCCCCCTCTGAATATTACGAACAATATCACAGGAAGCTGTACACTCTGCGATACTGGGAGTAATACCACCCTCTCCTCCCCTGGATATTATGAATAATATCATAGGACGGTGTACACACCCTGTGATACTGGGAGAAATATCATCCTCTGCCACCCTGGATATTATGAACGTTATCACCGAGAATGTACACACATTGTACACAGGGTGTTTACGATATTGCGAGTAATATCAACTCCCCCCTAAATATTACAAACAATATCACAGGGGGGTGCACACCCCCAAAATCCATCTGGGAAGAGAATAATATTACTCCCAATATCGCAGAGGGCGTACAACCCCCCGCCCCCCCCCCCCCCCCATGATATTGTACCTAATATCCAGGAAAGGAGAGGATGGTATTACTCCGAATACAGCAGCGGGTGTACATTCCCCTTGTGATATTGTTCCTAATATCCAGGGTGGGGAAGGATGATATTACTCGCAATATCGTAGCAGGTGTACACCTTCCCTGTGATGTTGTTCCTAATGTCCAGTTATGGAGAGGATGATATTTATCCCCACATCACAGGGCGTGGACACCCTCATATTGTTTCGAATATCCAGAGGCGGAGAGGATGATATTACTTGCAGTGTCGCTTGGGGTGTACATCCCTTCTGTGATATAGTTCCTAATATTCAAAAGGAGACAGGATATTATTCCCAGTATTGCAGGAGGTGTATATCCCTTCTGTGATATTGTTCCTAATATTCAGAAGGGGAGAAGATGATATCACTCCAAATATTTCAGGGAGCGAACACCCCCTGGGTTATATTGTTCCTAATATCCTAGGAAAAAGATAATTATGTTACTTCCAATATTCAGAGAAAGGGAGAGAGAGGATGATATTGCGCCCAATATTACAGGGGATGAACCACCCCCTGTGATATTGCTTCTAATATTCAGGGTAAGAGAGGATGATATTCCTCCCAATGTCACAGGGATTGTACACCCTTCCTGTGATATTGTTCCTAATATTCAGGGGCGCAGAGGATGATATTATTTTCAATGTCGCAGGGGGTGTACACCTCTCCTGTGATATTCGGGGGGAGACAGCATGAATATTAGGAACAATATCACAGGTGTTATGTACCTCCTGTGATATCGGTAGTAATATCATCCTCTCCCCACCTGGATATTACGAATAATATCACAGAAGGGTGTTAACCCCTTGAGATATGGGAAGTAATATCATCCTCTCCCCTCCTAGATATTACAAATAACATCACAGGGGGTTCTACACCTGCTGCGATATAGAAAGTAATATCATCCTCTCCCTCCCTGGCTATTATGAACAGTATCATAGGAGGATGTACACCCACTGTGATATTGAGGTTAATATTTTCTTTCCACTTGATTACTACAAACAATGTAACAGAAAAGTGTACACCCCCTGCGATATTAGGGATAATATCATGCTCTCCCTGCCTTGATATTACGAACAATATCACAAGGGAGTGTACACCCCCTGCGATATTAAGAGTAAGAACATACTCCCACTGCTGGATATCATAAACAATATTACAAAGGAGTGTGCACACGCAGTAATATTAAGAGTAATATTATTCTCTTTCCCCCTGGTTATTATGAACAATATCAGGAGGGGTATACAATCTTTGCGACATTGAGAGTAATATCATTTTCTTCCCTAGTGGATATTACAAACAGTATCACAGGAGGATGTACACCCTCTGCAATATTTGGAATAATTTTATGCTCCCCCCTGAAAAATTATAAACACCCCATGCAATATTGGAAGTAATGCCATCCTCTCCCCCTCTGATTATTATGAACAATATCACAGGAAGGTGTACACTCTGGGAGAAATAGCACCCTCTCCTCCCCTGGATGTTATAAACAATGTCATAGGATGGTGTACGCACCTTGTGATGTTGGGAGAAATATCATCCTCTGCCACCCTGGATATTACAAACTATATCACAGAGAATATACACACAGGGTGTTTACGATATTGGGAGTAATATCAACTCCCCCCTAAATATTACAAACAATATAACAAGGGAGTGTACACCCCCAATATCCATGGGTGAAGAGGAAAATATTACTCCCAGTATCTCAGGGGGAGTACAATCCCCCTGTGATATTGTACCTAATATCAAGGAAGAGAGAGGATGTTATTACTCCCAGTATCACAGCGGGTGTACATTCCCCTTGTGATATTGTTCCTAATATCCAGGGTGGGGAAGGATGACATTACTCCCAATATCACAGCAGGTGTACACCTTCCCTGTGATATTGTTCCTAGTATCCAGTTATAGAGGGGATGACATTTCTCCCAATATCGCAGGGGTTGTACACCCTTCCATGATATTGTTTCTAATATTTAGAGGCAGAGAAGATGATATTATGTCCAGTGTCACAGAGGGTGTACATCCCTCTGTGATATTGTTCCTAATATCCAAAGGAGACAGGATAATGTTATTCCCAAAACCACAGGAGGTGTATATCCCCTTTGTGATATTGTTCCTAATATTCAATGGGGGAGAAGATTATATCACTCCCAATGTTGTAAGGAGTGTACACCCCCTTTGTGATATTGTTCCTAATATTATGGGGAAAAGAGAATGATGTTACTCCCAATATCGCAGAAAGTGTATACGCATCCTGTAATATTGTTCTTAATATTCAGGGGGGGAGAGGATGACATTACTGCCAATATCGCAGGGGGTGTACACCACCACTGTGATATATTTTCTAATATCCAGGGAAGAAGAGAAGAATATTATTTCCAATGTCGCAGGGGGTGTACATCCACCCCGTGATATTGATCCTAATATCCAGAAGGAAACAAAATGATACTACTCCCAATATCAGAGGGGGTGTACACTTTTCCTGTGATATTGTTCCTAATATCACAAGAGGGAGAAAAGGACATTAGTCCCAATACTGCAGGGGGTGTACACTCCCACTGTGTTATTGTTCCTAATATTCATGGGGTGAGAGGATGATATTACTTCCAATATCGCTAGGGGTGTACAGCCCCACGTTCTATTTCCCGAATATCCAAAGGGGGAGGGGATGATATTACTCCAAATATTATGGAGGGGGTACACCCACTCTAACACTGTTGCTAATATCCAAAAAGGGAAGGGATGATATTACTCTCAATATCACAGGGGGTGTACGCCTCTTCTGTGATACTGTTCGTAATATCCAGGGTTGAAAATAACGATATTATGCCCAATTTCACAGGGGGTGTACAACACCCAGGTGACAACGTTTCTAATATCCAGGTGGAGTGAGGATGATATTACTCCCAATATCGCAGGGGGTGTACGCACCTTCTGTCATATTGTTTCTAATATCCAAAATAAGAGAAGATAATATTACACCCAATACCACCGGGGATGTACACCTCCCTTATGATATTGTTCCCAATATTCAGAGAGAGAGAGAGAGGATGATATTATGCCCAATATTACAGGGGATGAACCACTGTTCCTAATATTCAGGGGCGCAGAGGATGATATTATTCCCAATGTCACAGGGGATTACGCCCCTTCTGTTATATTGTTTCTAATATTCAGGGGAAGAGAGCATAATATTTCTCCCAATATCACGGGGGTGTACACCCACCTTGTGATATTGTTTTTAATATCCAGGAAAGAAGAGGATACTATTAGTATAAATATCAGAGGGGGTGTAAAAACCCCCTGTGATATTGTTCCTAATATCCAGGGGTAAAGAGAAAGATATTACTCCCAATATCACAGGGAATGTACATTCACCCTGTGATATGGTTTCTCATATCCAGAGAGGGAGAGGATATTACTCTCAATATCTTAGGGGGTGTACACCCCTCCTGTGATATTAATATCCAGGTGAGGAGAGGATAATATTACTCCCAGTATCGCAAGGGGTGTACCCCCCTCCTGTGATATTTTTCCTAATATCCAGGGAGGGAGAGGTTGATACTACTTTCAATATTGCAGGGGTGTACACATCCCTTGTAGTATTGTTCCTAATATCCAGAAGAAAAAAAGATGACATTACTCCCAATATTGCAGCAGTTGTACACCCCCTTTGTGATATTGTTCCTAATATATAGCAGGGAGAAAATGATATTACAATCAGTATCGCAGAGAGTGTACAACTCCCCATGATAATTATTCCTAATATCCAGGTTCGCAAAGGATGATATTACTTTCAATATCTCAAGGAGTGTACACCTTGCCTGTGATATTGTTCCTAATTTCAACGGGCGAAGAGGATAATATTACTCGCAATATCACAGGGGGTTTACAGCCCTCCTGTGATGTTGTTCTCAATATCCAGAAAGGAAGAAAATGATATTACTTCCAATAACGTAGGGGATGTACACCCCCACCTGTGGTAGTGTTTCTAATATGCAGAAGTGGAGAGGATTATATTACTCCTAATATCACAGGTGTTGTACACCTTTTCTGTGATATTGTTCCAATATCCAGGGGGTAGAGGATAATATTACTCCTAAGATCGCAGTTGGTATACACCTCCCTGTAATATTGTTTCTAGTATCCAGGGAAGGAAGGAGAGAGTGATATAACCCTTTTTTTTTTTTTTTTTTTTTTTTTTTTTTTTGAGACAGAATCTCGCTCTGTCGCCCAGGCTGGAGTGCGGTGGCGCGATCTCGGCTCACTGCAAGCTCCACCTCCCAGGTTCACGCCATTCTCCTGCCTCAGCCTCCCGCGTAGCTGGGACTACAGGCGCCCGCCACCGCGCCTGGCTAATTTTTGTATTTTTTTTAGTAGAGAGGGGGTTCCACCGTGTTAGCCAGGATGGTCTCGATCTCCCGACCTCGTGATCCGCTCGCTTCGGCCTCCCAAAGTGCTGGGATTACACGCGTGAGCCACCGCGCCCGGCAGTGATACTACTCAACATCGCAGGGGGTGTGCACTTCCCCTGTGATACTGTTTCTAAATCCAGAGCAGAAGTGGATATTACTCCCAATATCGCATGTTGTGTACACCTTTCCCACCGTGATATTGTTCCTAATATCCAGGGCGAGAGAGGATGATATTACTCCCACTATCGCAGGGGTTGTACACCGCCGCCCCCCGTGATATTGTTTTTAATATCCAGGGGGGAGAAGATGATATTACTCCCAATATTGCAGAGGGTGTACAACGCCCCCACCACCACCTGCCACCCCGCCCGCCAACCGTTGATATTCTTCCTAATATCCAGGAGGGGAGAGGATGAAATTACTTTTCAAAATCGCAGGACGCATACACATCCGTGTGACAATGTTTTTAGTATCAGTGGAGGAGAAGATGATATTGCTTTCAAAATCGTGGGAGTGTACACCCCCCGTTGTGATATCGTTTATAATATCCAGGAGGGGAGAGGATGATATTAATCCCAATATCAAAGGGGGTGTACACACCCTCCCTGTGATTTATTTTATTCCTAACATTCAGGTGGGTAGGTGGATGATATTACTCCCAATATCGCAGGTGGGGAAAACACCACGCCTGTGATATTGTTCTTAATATCCATTAAGGGAGCGGATAATATTACTCCCAAAATTGCAGTGGGTGTACACCCACCCTGTAATATTGTTCCTAATATCCTGGGAGGGAGAGTATATTATTACTACCAATTTCGAAGGGGGCGTAAACCCCCTCTGTGATACTGGTTTTAATATCCAAGAGGAAAGAGAATTATATTACTTCCAATATCGCAGGGGGGTGTACACCCCTGTGTGATATTGCTCCTAATATCTAGCTGGGGGAGAGGATAATATTACTCCAAATATCACAGGGAATGTACATGTTCTCTGGGATATTGTTTTTAATATTTGAGGATGGAGGATGATATTGCTCCCAATATTGCAGGGAGTGTACATCCACCCTCTCATGTTTTTCCTAATATCCAGGGAAAAGAATGATATTACTCTCAATATCACTGGAGGTGTACACCCCCCCCCCCGTGATATTGTTCCTAATATCTAGCGGGGGGCGGGGAGAAGATAATATTACTCCCAATATCAGAGAAAGTGTACGTTCCTTCTGTGACATCGTTCTAATATCCAGGGAAGAAGAAGATTATATTACTTTCAAATTTACAGATGGTGTACACCCTTCCCCTGCTGTGATATCATTCCTAATATCCAGGAAGAGAGAAGACGATATTACTCTCAATATCTCTACATCACAGGGAATGTAAACACCACTGCGATATTGTTCCTAATACCCAGGACGGGGGGAGAAAATTATATTACTCCCAATATCGCAGGGGCTGTACACCCCACTGTAATATTGTTCCTAATATCCAGAGTAAGAGAGGATAATATTACTCCCAATATGGCGGGAGGCATACACCTTCCCTGTGATACTGTTCCTAATATCCAGGGGGAAAGAGTATGATATTACTCCCAATATTGTAGGGGGTGTACACCCCCCATTGATTTTTTTTTTCTAATATCCAGAAGGGGAGAGGGTGATATTACTCCCAATTTTGCAGGTGCTGTACACCCCCTGTGATATTGCTCGTAATTTCCAAAGAGGGAGATGATATTACTCCCAATAAAGTAAACAGACTGTGTAATATGGGAGAAGGGGGTGATATTACTCCCCATATGGTGGGGGTGGACACCTCCCTGCCATGTGGCTCATAATCTCCAGATGGGGAGGCGGGGTGATATTACTTTCCATATGGCAGGAGGTGGACATTATCATTATTAATTCATTTTTATAATATTATTAAGACTAATAAACATATTAAAGCAATGACTCAACAGATCTAGCTTTATATTATTTCACTTATCACTTCTATTTTTCCAAAACAACTTTTTAATTAAAATTATAAAATTAAATTAATAAACATTATTAAATTAAATTATTTTATTTTACTAAATTAATAAAAATTTAATAGAAAATTTTTAAATTTTGTAGTTGCCTTTTTGAGAGTATATAACTTTTTTAGAATAGTTTTCTCTTTGGAGAATACAAAGTACATAGAATTTTCATACTCATACTCATGGTTTCTATCATCTTATCATTCTTGTTTATGTTATGCAATAATTTATCATGTAGGTCTTCACTGCCTCTGTAAAGTTTTGTTTGCATAATTCCATTGAGTTTTTCTGCTCAGCAATTATGTTTTTATGCTATGATTTTTCTCACTTTTCTCAGTATTTTTCTATAATTTCCAAATTAATTTTATATAATTTATATAAGTGCAATTATCTTTCAAATCACATTTTTAAAATGTAAACATTAGGAAAGATTTTTCACAGCTTTGGGTTAGTTCTTTTCAGAGAAAGATATTTGTGAAGATTTCACATGTTAGGCTCTCTCTTTAAACTCCCAAATAAGCCCACTTTCTTTGTTAGAAAAGGGTCTACAATTGCAAAGAATTTGGAAGTGATGTGGTTTTTGTCAGACAATCAATCTTGCACAAGCAACAGAAAATATTGAATGATTTTTCATCTGTCTATGGATTTTGTAGTCTGCACTGAGTAAGACAGGATATACATAGGCAGGGCGAATACTTGAAAAATATTTTGTCTTTCAAGTACTATAGAAGTCAAACTAAATAATGCAAAAATCTATCTCTAATTGTCTTTAAAGGAAGCGTCCTTGGTAAGGCTGAAGATTTACTCAGAAGGTTGTTTATAGTCTATAAAGTGCAAACTCTAAGTGCTACATGTAGTAGAATTCAGTCTATCCAAATGAATGTTTGGAACAATTGTTATAAATCAGATGCAACAGATTTAAATAGATATACCTTAATATCCAACTTCTCAAGCCCTGTTCTGCAAGACATGAGCTTCTGTCATTATCTTAACAAACAGCAGAAAAACAACTTTATCAATGTTAAGAAAAGATACTTTGGGTAACATTACTCTGAGACGGAAAGGCCCTCCTTCTAAGGAATTAGTGTTCTGGAGTAAAACTTGGATTTCAAAAACCTAAATTTTAGCAGCACACACCCCCGCCCCCACTCCCGCCCTGCCACATACACACCCTTAGCTTGAGTTGGCATTTTATCTAAGGTACACTATGAACAATCATTAGTTATGCCCTTGCATTTTATCCTTACTTTCAAAATTCATTTTTAGGCAGGTTTCTTATTCTCCTCACAGGATTATTTCATATCTCACTTTGGTTTCATTTATATCCGGTTTCTTGAAATGTCAATATTTAGATGATAGTCTCTGGCTTCTGCTGAAATAGATCATTTTTCCTATTGAATTTATTTGATCATTTACATGGATTTTAAGTATATAAGCTCACATTTTTATTTTTAACAGAAAATAATAATATGTATGGGTCATTTTATAAAATGTTTTTTAGCAATAATTATATTTCAGAAATATGGTTTTTATTTAGAAATTTCACTTTCTGTGAGCTACCATATTTTCCCATGAAAGTAATGATTTTTCACGTTTAACAACTCCTTGCATAAGGTAGGTTGTGCTTGCCTAATTTTGGCATGCATTGAAGAATGGATAAACCAAGACTGGCTACAACAAATGTTAGTGAGGATGTGGAATGACCTCTTGTATTGATAATGAAAACGTAACATGGTATAATGAAATTTGAAAAATTTTTTGCAATTTCTTATAAAATTAAACACGCATCTATTCTACAACCACACAATTCTATTCCTAGTTACTTCTCCAAGGGAAATTAAGATGTATGCCTACAAAAGACTTATAAAAATATGTTCATAGCAACTTCATTTACAACAGAAAAACTGAAAATAACAGAGTTCAATAAGCAATACATACACACATTTTAGTATATTTGTTTAATAGAATACCACTTAATGATAAAAAGAAAGAAACACACAACATGGATGAATTTCAAAAACATTCTAAGGAAAAGAAAAAGCTGGGCACAAAAAAAGTACATACTGTATAATCCCATATATATGAAGTTCTAGAACAGATCAGAGGTTGTTCTGTGCAGGAAGAGGCAGTAAGAAACTTTCGGGTGTAATAAACATGTTTTTATCTTGAAAAGGGTGGGGCTTATACTTGTGTATGCATTTGTAAAATGTATTAAGTTGTAAACCTAACATTGGTCCATTTCACTGTATGTAACTGTAAGTTTTAAAAAAAGCAAATAAGTGATAAGTTTGATGTTTTGAAATAAACACTAAACTCCATTGAGTAGATTTCCTTGTATAGTGGTGTATTAGTCCATTCTCACGCTGCTATGGAGAAATACCCGAGACTGGGTAATTTATGAAGAAAAAGAGGTTTAATTGACTCACAGTTTTGGGTGGCTGGGGAAGCCTCAGGAAACTTACAGTCATGATGGTGGAAGGCACCTCTTCACAGGGTGGCGGGAGAGAGAAATGCCAGGCCAAGCGGTGGGGGGAGCCCCTTATAAAACCATCAGATTTCATGAGAACTCACTCACTATCATGAGAACAGCATAGGGATAATTACCCCCATAATTTGATTATCTCCCAAAACACGTGGGAATTATGGAAACTACAAGTCAAGGTGAGATTTGGGTGTAGACACAGCCAAACCATATCAAGTGGTATCTTTGGTATCTTTAAAAATTCTGAAACTATTTTTTATCAACTTAAGCAAATAAATAAGCTTTTGAGAATTACAGGAACCAGATTTCTCACAGTTCGAACACAATGTTACCAATGGAAAGGCAGAAGACTAGAATGTACCCTGTGGTGTTTTGTTTTGTTCTTTGACATCAGAGATGATGTATCAATATGCAATCACAGTTTCAATATATGTAAACTATGTGTCTATATCGTAGCTCTCTGCAGAAAAGGTCTAGAAATAATAACACGCAAGTACCACTAAACTTATCTACTATTTGCTTATTAAATGCCACGTTTCATTAATAAGAACAAGAATTCCTTAAAGAAATTGCTGATTTCAGAGTTGAAAGTGAGAGTAAGCAGAAGATGGACCTGAAATAACTTTTTGCATCAGAAAATAAGAAAGTGCTAGGTCTTAGTCTGTTCAGGCTGCTATAACAAAATACCATGAACTGGGTGTAACAACAGACACTTATTTCTTCTACTTCTGGAGGTAGAGAAGTCCAAGTTAGAGGTGCCATCCAATTTGGATCCTGGTGAGGGTCCTCTTCCTTCTCTTTCCTCTCTGTGTCTTCAGTGATGGAGAGAGAGTTCTAGTTTGTCTTCCACTTCTAGTCAGGACACTAATCCCATCATGGGGCCCCACCTCATGACCCAAACCAAATTACCTTCCAAATGCCCCTGGCTCCAAATGGCATACCACTAGGAGTTAAAACTTTAACATATAAATTTGGGGGTGGGGACACAAACTTTGCGTTCATAATAACATGACAAAAAATAGTTACAGTGATAAGCAGGAAGGAAAGGGGTATAAAGTACATAATCTATGAGCATAGCTATGTAAACTAACAAACAATAAATAAAAATTTAAAAATAGAATAGAAGTACATCAAAATCAGGCCTGGAGCAGTGGCTCACTTGTAATCCTAGCACTTGTAATCCTAGCACTTTGGGAGGCTGAAGCTGGAGGGTAGCTTGAGCCCAGGAGTTTGAGACCAGTCTGGGCAACATGGTAAAACCCTGTCTCTACAAAAATAATAATAATAATAATAATATAATAATAATAATTAGCCAGGAGTGGTGGTGCATGCCTATAGTCCCAGCTACTTGAGAGGCAGAGGTGGGAGGATCAATTGTGCCCAGGAGGTTGAGACTGCAATGAGCTAGGATTACACCACCGCACTCCAGCCTGGGTGACAGAGTGACACTCTCAAAAAAAACAAAGTACATCAAAAATAATTTTTTGTTTTGTTTTTATTTTTGTTTGTTTGTTTGGTGATGGAGTCTTGCTCTGTCGCCCAGGCTGGAGTGCAGTGACACAGTCTCAGCTCACTGCAACCTCCGCCTCTGGGTTCAAGTGATTCTCATGCCTCAGCCTCCCGAGTAGCTGGGATTGGAGGATTTATTGTTTAATGGGTATAGAGTTACAGTTTGGTCTCGATTTTTTTTTTTCAAGACCTTCGCCTCCCAAAGTGTTGGGATTACAGGTGTGAGCCACCACACTGGCCAGTAGTACAAAAATTTTAAAGATGCTGAGTAACTGAGCAAAATTCTGAGATTTTTACTCAGTCTGTTTGCCAGTCTTCATAGTCCCTGTCACACCTAATTAAACAATTTTTTTTTTTTTTGCTGCCTGTTTTTATGGAACCTATTTAAAGAAATCAACTTGGTTTTTACACTTGTATTTCATTGGTTTATCTTTAATTAGTTAAAATATGTCATTACAATAACAAGTCCGTTTATGAAAGGAGGAGTTTGGAAACAAACAACTGATTCTTGGTATAAGTCAACTGGTGGAACAAAAGTGTGTATATACAGAAGCCTACTAGCCGCAAAGGCTCAGCATGCTGTGGACATCAATCAGTTGGGAGCACACAGATGGAGAACAGAGCTACTGGAAGCATACTATTTGCATTCATCACCAAGCTCAGCTACCTATTAGCCATTTAATCTTGAGCAAGAAAGATTTCTCTGTATTTCAGTTATACACTTGGCAATAACAATAGTATCTACCTTATAAAATCCTTATAAACATTAAATAAGTAAATATTTTGTTAGAATGCTGAACACAGGGTTTGGTACAGAATAAGTACCATGTTAAGTGAAGGTATCATCTTTTAGAGAAGGAATCAGTTGAATAAGTAAAGCTAAATTAAGAGATCTCAGCCAGGCACAGGGGCTCATGCCTGTAATCCCAACACTTTGGGAGGTCGAGGCAGACGGAGCAAAAGCTCAAGAGATTGAGACCATCCTGGCCAACATGGTGAAACCCTGTCTCTACTAAAAATACAAAAATTAGCTGGGCATGGTGACATGCACCTGTAGTCCCAGCTACTGGGGAGGCTGAGGCAGGAGAATCGCTTGAACACAGGAGGCAGAGGTTGCAGTGAGCCGAGATTGCGCCACTGCACTCCAGCCTGGGTGACAAAGCGAGACTCCATCTCAAAAAAAAAAGAAAAAAAGAGAGAGAGATCTCTCTTGGGGAAAAATAAGTTAGATATTTCATATTTTAAACTGAAATTAATTCAAAATGAATTGAATAGATAAATATAAAATCTGAAAACATGAAAAAGAAGAAAAGTTTATTATTTAAGATAGAAAAGATAGAAAAGTCTATCTTATTTAAGGTATGTAGAGTTGTTTTAATGGAAAAAACATGAAAAAGTAAATGTAAATTTGGCTATGTAAAGTTTTTTAAGTTCTTTAAGTCAGAGAAAAATAAACAATGTAATGGCCAAATGCAGTTTCTTCCTGCCTAGCATCCATTACCCATTCTTATCATAATAGGATCCTGATTTTTCTCAAGAAAGCCCCTTTCCATTCTCAGTCTATGTAGCCCAGGTGGCACTGACTTCATTCTCAATGAATCAGAGCATGGCCATGGTTATTGGTTCAGGGATGGCCTCACAACCATCCAGTCAGGCCAATGAGACCAAATGAGTCAATTCAGAGACACTTACGAGAACTGATGGAAAAGAGGCGCTCTCTCTCTCTCTCTCTCTCTCTCTGAACTTGAAAATGGGAGAATGTAGATCTAAAAAAGTATAAACCACTTTCCAAATCATTTTAAGAGGCTAACAAAACCTTGATATCAAAACTGAAAAGGACATGACAGTAAAGAAAAATTACAAACAAATCTTTCTCACAAACATAGCTACAAAAATCCCAAACATCAGCATACTGAATGAAATGATACCTAAGAAAAATAATGCATCTGGTGGGCATGGTGGCTCACGCCTGTAATCCCAGCACTTTGGGAGGCTGAGGCAGGTGGATCATGAGGTCAGGAGATCAAGACCATCCTGGCGAACATGGTGAAACCCTGTCTGTACTAAAAATACAAAAATTAGCTGGGCATGGTGACATGCACCTGTAGTCCCAGCTACTCGGGAGGCTGAGGCAGGAGAATCGCTTGAACCCGGGAGTTGGAGGTTGCAGTGAGCCAAGATTGCACCACTGCACTCCAGCCTGGTGACAGAGTGAGACTCCATCTCAAAAAAATATATAGATATAGATATAGATATAGATAGATAGATATAGATATCGATATCGATATCGATATAGATATAGATAGATCTTTGCTGGTGCAGTGGCTTGCACCTGCAGTCCTAGCTACTAGGGAGGCTGAGGCAGCATAATCACTTGAGTCCAGGAGTTCAAGGCTATATTTCACTAAGATCTAGCTTATGAATAGCCACTTCTCTCCAGCCTGGGCAATAGAGCAAGACCCCATCTCTAAAAATAAAAAATAAAGAAAAAAGAAATAACTATTTGGCACACTCTTAAGTTAAAGAAATATCTGTAATCTATTAAAGAGCAACTATAGAAACCTATAGCGAACATCATGCTTTATGGTAAAATGTTGAAAGATTACCTTCTGAGATCAGGAATAAATCACCATGCTATCACCCACTTCTACTGTATTAGAGTTGCTAGTCAATGCATTATAGCAAGAAAAAGAAATTAAAGGACTAAATACTGAGAATGGAAGAAATAATGCTATTATTATCACCACTGTTATGCTCTTGGAATTAATAATTTCAATTGATACAAGTTCAGTCCACAAAAAAAGCTTTGTTTTATATACCAGCAATAAATAGTTAGAAAATTAAAATGTTTATTTATTAGTCCATTCTTGCACTGCTATAAACAAATACCTGAGACTGGGTGATTTATAAAGAAAACAGATTTAATTGGCTCACCGTTACACAGGCTGTACAGGAAGCATGGCAGAATCTGCTTCTAGGGAGGCCTCGGGGAGCTTTTAATCATGGTGGAAGGCAAAGGAGGAGTAGGCATCTTACATGGCAGGAGCAGGACTGAGGGCAGGGGGAGGTGCCACACACTTTTAAACAATCAGATCTCATGAAAACTCACTATTGTGATGACAGCACCACGGGAAATGGTGCTAAACTGTGAGAAACTGCCTCCATGATCCAATCACCTTCTATCAGACCCCACCTCCAACACTGGAGACTACAATTGAACATGAACTTTGGGCAGGGACATATCCAAACTATGTCAGTTTAGGAGCTAGGTGCAATGGCTCACACCTATAATTCCAGCTACTCAAGAGGATGAGGAAAGCTGGGCACAGTGGCTCACGCCTGTAATCCCAGCACTTTGGGAAGCCAAGGCGGGTGGATTGCAAGGTCAAGAGATCAAGACCATCCTGACCAACATGGTGAAACCCTGTCTCTATGAAAAATATTTAAAAATTAGCCAGGTGTGGTGGCACACACCTGTAATCCCAGCTACTCAGGAGGCTGAGGCTGAGGCAGGAGAATTGCTTGAACCTGAGAGGTAGAGGTTGCAGTGAGCCAAGATTGTGCCATTGCACTCCAGCCTGGGTGACAGATTGAGACTCCCTCTCAAAAAAAAAAGAGGATGAGGAATGAAGATCATTTAGGGCCAGGAGTTTGATACCAGCCTGAGCAACACAGCAGAACCCTGTCTCTAAAACAATTTTTAAAAATTAGCCAGCAGTGGGGACAATCAGTGACAGCAGGTGGTCTCTAAGGCCAGTTTCCCCCTAACCTTTCCCTAACTTTGGGTGCTACCTTTAGAGGGGACAACTGTGGACAGAGGGGCTGCATCTAGACAGCTGTGAGAGGCAGGAGGGGTTCCTGGGGGCTCGGTTGGCTCTGCAGGGGAACAGGGGACAGGAGTCAGGTTTGTCCAAGAGGGTGGCCAGTAAGGTAAGAGCTGCACCTGAGAGGTTACCAGAATAGGGCTCCTACTTGAGCTCCACACCTGTAGGGCCCCAGGCAGGACCTCCCTAGTGGTAGCTTTGCATAGCTACATACAGGGCAAGTGAAGCAAGAGGAGCAGAGCTGACCTTGCTTGTCTGAAGGGCTTGAAGCCAGCACCCCAGGCATGGCCTGTGAAACCAAGGAGCAGCCTGTGGAATCCCCATCATCCACCCTCTACAGAGGGCTCATAGAAAAAAATGTAATGTTCCTCCCAGCTTCTCCCTCTATCCACTTTTGAACAGAGTAGATTGTCTTGCTAGGCCCAGAACCAACTTTGACAAGAAGCGGTCAGGCTGAATCTTCAACCCATAGCAGAGCAAGGTCCCCTGGCCAACCAGAAATTCAGCACTTTGGACACCCCAAAGAGGAAGCATTTACTGGCACCTTTTCCTCCACCCATTTTTGCACTAACAGAAATTTCTGTGAGGATGGAAATGTTCTATGTCTGCATGATCCAATGTGGTAGCTATGAGTCAGATGTGACTACTGGTACTTCAAGTGTGGCTAGTGCAACTGAGGAAATGAAATTTTAACTTTATTTAATTGTAATAAGTCTTTTCGTAAATGACAAAGAGTTGTTTTTATGTTATGGGTGCTGTGAATCATTACAAGATCATATTTCTCCCTGTGCTGGCTGCTAGGAAGCTTGTCAGTTTTGGGTCCTATGGTTGCAAGAGTATATAACCTCATGGCATGCACCTTTAATATAACCTCATTCTCAGCTTCCTTTTATTTTTACTTTTTCCCATTGCCCTGCTTAATTTTTTATCTTGTCAATGTGGTCAGCCTTGAGTCCTTAGTGCTGGGATTTCAGGTGTGAGACACCACGCCTGGCCCTAGAATGAAATTTTTAACTCAAAACTAAGCTATAAGCTATTTATAGGAGGTAAAAGGATGAAAAAATATATACTAGAAAAATATTAGCTAAAAAAATCGGCATGTGTTTATTAATATTAGGTAAAAAAGACTTTAAAGCCAAAGATAGCATTATAAAGATGAGGAGGATCATTGCTTAATGACAAAGTTCAAGCACTGAATAACATAGCTGCAAAAAATATAAAGCAAGGATTAACGTGATGAAAAGGAAATATTTACAAAACCATCATCGTAGTAGACTATTTCACACAATTATTTCAGTAATTGATAGTTGAGGCAGATAAAAAATAAATCCTTTGTGATCAAGACAAGGTACAGAGAGTGATCAAACACACAGATCTATACTTCTGCCACTTTTTGCTCATGCCCTTGGGCCCTGACTGGACCCACAAACAATTCACCCTGGTCAGCTGTGGTCTCTGCCCTTCCTCAGAGAGTTAGCTGCCCATTATCCCAGTCCACGGAGGCTGTTGTCAGCTGGTAGAGTAGTTGGTCCCAAGCAGCTTCTCTTACAGGAGGTGAGGCAGGCTGTGAGCCATCTCCACTCCCCCACGGTGTCTGCAGCCCAACATCGTCCTTCTAGCAAATAGGCTGCTCCCTACACAGGGCCCACCTCACCACATGGCAGTGTGGAGCCTGGGGAGGCAGTGGCACTGCTGGAGGGGCCAACTCCCCATTGGGAGTCACAGCCGTGAATAAGAGGGGTGGTTCCATCAGCATCTCCCAGTCCATAGGGGCTGGGGGGAGCAGGTTTCCTAATGGAGGAAGACAGCAGGGGCATGGGCAGTACTCTGGACTTCACCTCCCCAGGGCCTCCTTGGTGTCAGAGAAACCAGCTCCCCATTCAAACCTTACCTGAATCGTCCAGGCCCTGCTCCAATTGTTGACCTGGCTCAAGGTCTGGCCCATCTGGTGCTAAGCCCAGAGAGGGGTGCCGGGGTTAGCTGGGGACTGGGTTTGCCTGGCCTGGAGGGGATGAGAGGCTTCAGCCAGTCAGAGCCACTCTGTGCTGTCAGCCCAGCATCTCAGTACTCAAAGCCCCACATGCTTGTGAGATGGGGTTGGGGGTCACTGGTTAAGGAATGCAGAGTCCTTGACAATTATACATGCATGCACAGCTGGTCCATTCCCCTTGTCTGAAACCTTGGCTGACTGCTCACCACCTTGAGGAAGAAGGCCAAGTTCCTTTTGACCTACAATGACCTCTCTGGTCCTGGGCCCCTCCCAGCGACATCCCACTCCACTCCCTATTCCCACTTGTAGTTGTTGCTTGTCTCTGCGTTTTCATTAATGTCTTCTCCCTCTCTGCATGGCCACCTCCTGCTTATTCTTCCAGATATGGCACTTACTTTCCTGACTTCCTCAGGCGGAGTTAATCACCCTGACTCTAATCACCGATAATTCATGTCCTTGTGCTCATCACTAGTTGTTTCATGGTATTATCATTATAGATTTACACACTTATCTCTCTAGCTAAACTTAATAGTAAACTCTGCATAATGTCTGGCACACAGCAGGTGGTAAATAAATATTTGCTGGATACAAGGCTCCCCGGCAGCTGGGATTACAGGCGTGTGCCACCACGCCCGGCTAATTTTTGTATTTTTAGTAGAGATGGGGTTTCACCATGTTGATCAAGCTGGTCTCAGACCCCTGACCTCGTAATCTGCCCGCCTCAGCCTCCCAAAGTGCTGGGATTGCAGGAGTGAGCCACCACTCCCGGCCTGTTTGGTTCTTTATTCTTGGGAACTGAAGGTCCCTGTCTGTTACAGTGTAACCATCCAATGGGTTCACCTTGCCAGCTGCCTAGACAGAGCCAATTTATCAAGAGAGGAACTGCAATACAGAGTAATTTATGCAGAGCCAGCTGTGTGGGAGACTGGAGTTCTATTATTGCTCAAATCAGTCTCTCTGGGAGCAGATTTGTTAAGGACAACTTCGTGGGTGGAGGGAAGCCGGTGAGCCAGGAGTGCTAAGTGGTCAGGTAGGAGATGCAATCATAGTGAATTGAAGCCATCCTCTTTCACCCAGTCGGTTCCTGGGTGGGAGCCACATGAGACTGCCAAATGAGCCAGTTAATCGATCTGGATGGTGCCAGCCGATCTGTCAAGTATACAGTCTGCAAAATATCTCAAGCACTGATCTTAGGAGCACTTTGGGAAGTCAGAATCTTGTAGCCTCTAGCTGCATGACTCCCAAACCATAATTTCTAATCTTGTGGCCAATTTGTTAGTCTTACAAAGGCAGTCTAGTCCCCAGGCAAGAAGGATGTTTGTTTTGGAAAGGGCTGTTATTGTCTTTGTTTTAAACAATAAACTATGGCCAGGTCTGGTGGCTCACACCCGTAATCCCAGGACTTTGGGGTGAGGAGGCAGGTGCATCACAAGGTCAGGAGTTCGAGACCAGCCTGGCCAATATGGTGAAATCCTGTCTGTACTAAAATTACAAAAATTAACCAGGCATGGTGGTGGGTGCCTGTAGTTCCAGCTACTTAGGAGGC
Source organism: Macaca thibetana thibetana (assembly GCF_024542745.1). Taxonomy (NCBI): domain Eukaryota; kingdom Metazoa; phylum Chordata; class Mammalia; order Primates; family Cercopithecidae; genus Macaca; species Macaca thibetana. Next base: position 85,118,454 of record NC_065584.1, on the reverse strand, counting down.
TGAGGCAGAATTGCTTGAACCCAGGAGGCAGAGGTTGCAGTGAGCCGAGATCACACCACTGCACTGCAGCCTGGGCAACAAAGTGAGACTCTGTCTCAAAACAAACAAACAACAATAACAACAAAACTATAAACTAAGTTCCTCCCAAAGTTAGTTCAGCGTACGCCCAGGAATGAACAAGGACAGCTCGGAGGTTAAAAGCAAGATGGAGTTGGCTAGGTCAAATCTCTTTCATTATCTCAGTTACAATTTTGCAATGGCAGGTTTCTACAGTAGGTGGCTAGTCAGGCACAAGTGGGGCAATAGAGGGTTTCCCCCACCCGCCAGGAATGTCAGGCAATCATCAGATGATGGTCTGACAGCTGTCACACTAAAATGATAATTGGTCACAGCACCAGGGAGAGGCAATTTCCTAATAGATAAAAATGCGGTTGGGCTCGGTGGCTCATGCCTGTAATCCCAGCACTTTAGGAAGCCAAGGCGGGTGGATTGCCTGAGGTTAGGAGTTCGTGACCAACCTGGCCAACATGGTGAAACCTTGTCTCCACCAAAAATCCAAAAATTAGCCAGGCATGGTGGCTTACACCTGTAATCCCAGGACTTTGGGAAGCTGAGACGGGCAGATCACTTGAGGTCAGAAGTTCGAGACCAGCCTGGCCAACATGGTGAAACCCTGTCTCTACTACAAATAGAAAAATTAGCTGGGCATGGTGGCATGTGCCTGTGATCCAAGCTACTCAGGAGGCTGAGGCAGGAGAATCGCTTGAACCCCGGAGGCGGAGTTTGCAGTGAGCCAAGATCATGCCATTGCACTCCAGCCTGGGCAACAGAGCGAGACTCCATATCAAAAAAAAAGAAAAAAAATTTCAAAAATTAGCTGGGCGTGGTGGCAGACACCTGTAATCCCAGCCACTCGGGAGGCTGAGGCAGGACAATGGTTTGAACCCAGGAGGTGGAGTTTGCAGTGAGCCAAGATCACACCACTGCACTCCAGCCTGGGCGACGGAGTGAGGCTCTATCTGAAAAAAAAAAACAAAACAAACCAAAAAACACTTGAAATCAGCAGCTTCCAATAAAATCTCAGGTAGTGAGTGAGTGGGCTTGAGCATGCACATTAAAACCCATTAATGCCTAGTGTTCCATTATTGGGACGCTAAGCTTGTGGGAATTATTTATATCCTACTGCTCAATGTCATTGCCAAGGTCTGATTGCAAAAATTCAAAAAATTGCAACCTCGGGCATAAATGGGTTAAGAGACAAAATGGCAGAGTATGACCTTCCAGGGGCATTCCACCAGAAGAGGGAAGAAAGTCTCAGGTGAGCATACCTACAACTTCTTTTTGTTATGTTTTTTTTGTTGTTTTTTTGTTTGTTTGTTTTGAGATGGAGTCTTACCCTGTTGTCCAGGCTGGAGTGCAGTGGTGCAATCTCGGCTCACTGCAACCTCCACCTCCCAGGTTCAAGCAATTCTCCTGCCTCAGCCTCCCCAGTAGCTGGGACTACAGGCACGCGCCACCATGCCCGGCTAACTTTTGTATTTTCAGTAGAGACAGGGTTTCACTATGTTGGCCAGGCTGGTCTCAAACTCCTGACCTCGTGATCCACCCACCTTGGCCTCCCAGAGTCCTGGGATTACAGGCATGAGCCACCGCGCCTGGCCTAGAACTTCCTTTTTTTTTTTTTTTTTTTTAACGGAGTTTCACTCTTTTTGCCCAGGCTGGAATGCAATGGTGCGATCTCTGCTCACTGCAACCTCCACCTCCTGGGTTCAAGCAATTCTCCTGCCTCAGTCCCCCTGGTAGCTGGGATTACAGGCGCCCACCTCCACGCCCACCTAATTTTGTATTTTTAGTAGAGATGGGGTTTCACCCTGTTGGCCAGGTTGGTCTCGAACTCCTAACCTCAGGTGATCCACCCACCTTGGTCTCCCAAAGTGCTGGGATTATAGGCGTGAGCCACTGCACCTGGCCTACTTCTTAAATACACTGGGCATGTTTACTTCCCAAGCACAAGGTGAGCACCATGCATATGGGCAGGTCACCCCAAGAGAATAATCAGGAGAAAAGGGCCACAAGACCCCAGAAGTATGCCAACGTATAAAATCCCAAGTCAAAAGGTCAAACACCACACTTGACCTCCACAGTCCCCTCTTGGGTCTCTTCCAAGTGTGCTGTCTTTTCTTTCCTGGTCTAAAGCTTTTTAAGAAACTTCCACTCCTGCTCTGAAACTTGCCGTGGTCTCTTTTTTCTGCTTATGCCCTTCAGTTGAATTCTTTCTTCTGAGGAGACAAGAATTGAGGTTGCTGCAGTCAGTAACTGTCGGTAACTCAGATATTCGCCGCCCCTAATAGGCCGAGGCCACTCTTTGGTGGGATCCTGAAGCCCTAGAGAAGGGATACCTGTCCGTCATTGCCCTGAGGGGTGAGGGACTAGCCAGGGTTCTTTTCTGTTTTCAGACTGCCAGTGAACCAGCTTGAGTACTCTTTGGCAATTGAGGGTGTCTGACCAAGGGCACTCCCTGGTGTTACCCAAAGCCAAGACAAAAGAGTGCCACCCATCAGGGTGGCAAGTCCACTTTTACTTTAACACTCTGTAAATTGTGCCTTGGAAACAAGCAGCAGCGATCTCAACTCTGCGCAGACACATGCTACTAGTTGCAGACCTAATTTTGGATTCAACTTCATCACAAGCACTGCATCCCAAGTTATGGATGAGTTCTCCTTCACATTAGGTTGGAGCTGACCACTCAAACAAAAGCACGCCCGGACTGGTCATCCAGGCAAGGGCAGGCCCTCTATCGGTGGTGGGATGCCCCACGTAGAGTGAGCCAAAGGGAAAAGGAGGGTCCAAATCCTTCAGGGACGCCTCAGGGATCTTGTAGTCCCTTATCCAAACCCAACATCGGTTCAATTCATTCTTCAATTCATTCCAATTCACCCTTGGGTTGCATTCTTAAAAACCGGTCCCATTTTAACCCACAAACTCTCAAAAAGAAGCGTGCGATTTTCTTTTGTATTTAGAGGTCCCATATGTCCAGGTCTTTTTGGCTTTATCCCAAAGCCCAAAATTACATAAAAATTGTCACACATGCTTCCAAGGAACTTCCTCTCTCCCCAATTCTTTGTTTGTTTGTTTTGAGACCAAATCTGGAATGCAGTGGCACAATCCCAGCCCACTGCAACCTCTGCCTCCTGCTCTCTCCCCAATTCTGATGTCTTAGATGATCCTTCCTTTTGCCTGTCACACTCTCCTCAGCCTGCACCTGCTTCACCTACACCCACTCCATTTGCTCCATCCCCGGGGAGTCAACGCCCCTCCATATCCAGATACTTCACCACCCTCACATACTCTTATGGGAGTCACATATGCCACTAGTACAGAGTCCTCAGAAGATCCCACAAATGTTTTGCCTCTCCACGAGGTGACAAATGGAAATTTGGGAACAATTCAAGTTCATGTCCCTTTCACAAATTTAATCCAAGTTGAGTTCATTTAGCCAAGATCCCTTTATGCTCATTCAAGAATTGGGGGCTTTTGACTATAGCCTTTGATTCAACCTGGCAAGACATGTTTGTGGTATTAATTACTTATTGTTCCCACAAAGAAAAATCATGCATATGGTCTTTAGCTTGAGTTTTTGGGCAGATGAAGTTCATGCTCGTAATCTTAATGGTAATAGAGCCAGAGCAGTAGGTGAACCTGACACAGAAACCAATTGGCAATATCAGGCTGCTGATGCCGGCCCAAACAGAGGCGGGGCAGACAAGATTGCATGATAACTTGCTTGTTGGAAGGAATGAAAAAGGCTGTAATAAAACCTGTTAATTTTTCTTTCTTTTTTTTTTTTTTTTTTTTTTTTTTGAGATGGAGTCTCCCTCTGTCGCCCAGGGCTGGAGTGCAGTGGTGCGACCTCGGCTCACTGCAACTTCCACCTCCTGGGTTTAAGCAATTCTCTGCCTCAGCCTCCAGAGTAGATGGCATTACAGGTGCCTGCCACCACACCCAGCTAATTTTTTTGTATTTTTAGTAGAGATGGGGTTTCACCATCTTGGCCAGGCTGGTCTTGAACTCCTGACCTCATGATCCACCCATCTCGGCCTCCTAAAGTGCTGGAATTACAGGCGTGAGCCACCGCACCAAGCCAATTTCTCTAAATTACCAGAAATTACCCAGCAGCCATCTGAGAACCCCACCCTTTTCCAAATTAGACTGGTGGAGGCCAGACATAAATATACAAATTTAGACCCTGAAACCCCTGAGGACCAGTTCACTCTGGCCATACATTTTATAAGTCAGGCTTCCCCAGACATCAAACAAAAACTCCAAAAATTAGAGCAAGGCCCACAGATTCCCTTTCTTACTTTATTAAATACAGTCTTTAAGTTTTTCAATAACTGGGAGGAAACCTCAAAAATAAAAATGGCTCAATTGAAGGAAGAACAATGCCATCACCAAGCAAATTCCGTGGTGACACAGCATTGGCACATTCTTTTTCATTAGTTAATAACCCCAAGGCATGTCCCTATAATACAGAATGGGGGTCTGTCATCACTGCAGAAATCCAGGATATTGGCGTAAAGAACATTCCAAGCCTCCAGGTTACAAAGCTGCCCCCAGGATCCTGTCCTCATTGTAAACAAGAGGGTCATTGGAACAGCGAGTGTCCTTCTCTCCCTCATAAGCAGGGGCCACCTCCTCCTTCTGGGCTGTCACAGGCACAACCTCATCAACCTACCCAACAAGGGGGTCCTGCAGAACGAGGACAAGGGCAAGGGCAAGGACAAGGGCAAGGGCAAGGACAAGCACCTCTAACTCTATTCCTGGATTATGATCGAGCCTCTGAAAGTCATCCCCTAGATGACTGATGGGGCCTTGAGGCCTTCCAGGCCCCTATCTTTTCCAACTCTTTGGAGGAGCCTCAGTAAATCCAACTGTGACTGAACAAGAGATAATGTTCCTCATAGATACAAGGTTCAGCTTCAAATGTTGACCAAATGTCCTCCATATTCCTCACGGGCATTGATGAAAAACCCCAACGAGGCTGTTTCACACAGCCAGTCCCTTGAAAAATGGAAGGCTATTTCTTTACCCACTCCTTTTTAGTCCTACCAACCTGTTCTGTTTCTTTTCTTTTCTTTTCTTTTCTTTTTTTTTTTTGAGACAGAGTGTTGCTCTGTCACCCAGGCTGGAGTGCAGTGACGTGATCTCAGCTCACTGCAACCTCCGCCTGCAGAGTTTGGGCGATTCTCCTGCCTCAGCCTCCCGAGTAGCTGGGAGTACAGGTGTGTGCCACCGACACCCAGCTAATTTTTGTATTTTTAGTACAGATGGGGTTTCACCATATTGGCCAGGATGATCTTGATCCACCCACCTTGGCCTCCCAAAGTGCTGGTATTACAGGTGTTAGTCACCACTCCGGCCTAGAAGTATTATTATTCTTCTCTTTTTTTGAGATGGAGTTTCACTGTTGTTGCCCAGGCTGGAGGGCAATGGCTTGATCTCAGCTCACCGCAACCTCCGCCTCCTGGGTTCAAGCGATTCTTCTACCTCAGCTTCCTGAGTAGCTGGGATTACAGGCATGTGCCACCACGCCTGGCTAATTTTGTAGTTTTAGAAGAGATGAGGTTTCTCCATGTTGGTCAGGCTGGTCTCAAACTCCTGACCTCAGGTGATCCACCTGCCTCGGCCTCCAAAAGTGCTGGGATTACAGGCATGGGCCACCATGCCCGGCCCCTAGAATTATTGATGAAGCTGTAATTTCTATTCATCCTATTGTCCTAAATTCTTATACACTTTTTGGATAAATTCCCACCACCACAGCTTGGTTTATCATACTTGATCTTAAGGATGACTTTTTTGCATTCCTGTACACCCAGATAGCCAAGTTTTGTTCACTTTTGAATAGCAATATCCAGATACACAAATAACTCAACCATTAACTCATGCAGTTCTGCCCCAGGGATTCAGAGATAGCCTCCACCTTTTTGGACAGGCTCTAACTAGGGACTCATCCACCCTGCAGTTTCTCCCACATAGCAATCTGCTCCAGTATATGGATGATCTACTAATCTGTAGTCCTAACAAGGCTGTTTCAGACCAAAATACAGTATTAGTATTAAACAAACTTGCTGACTGTGAATACAAATTATCTTCTTCTAGGGCCCTAACGCCCACACAAAGGGTTCAATTTTGGGGTCTTATCTTAACTCTTGGTACAAAGGGCCTCTCTAGTGCTCGTAAAGATCTTATCTTAAACATGTTAACTCCAGTAAATAAACAACAGCTTTGGTCCTTTTTGGGTAGGGTCAGGTTTAATATGGATTCCTTCCTTCAGATTAATAGCAAAATCTTTATATGAAGCCTTCAAGGGAACTGAGGAACAGCCTCTAACATGGACTAATGATATGAAACATGCTCTAAACACTATAAAACAGGCTTTAATCTCAGCCCCAGCCCTAGCCTTGCCAGATCTGACTAAGCCTTTCTTTTTGTACGTACACAAACAAAAGGGAATCACTTTGGAAGTCTTAGCCCAAGATCTAGAGCCTTCTGAGTGCCCTATAGCATATTTTTCAAAAACTTTAGACTTGGTACCCCAGGGAAGGCACCCCTACTTAAAAATAGCAGTGGGCCAGGCACGGTGGCTCTCACCTATAATCCCAGCACTTTGGGAAACTGAGTCAGGAGGATCACAAGGTCAGGAGTTCAGGACCAGCCTGGCCAACATGGTGAAACCCCGTCTCTACTAAAATATATATATATAAATTAGCTGGGCGTGGTGTGTGCCTGTAATCCCAGCTACTCGGGGGGCTGAGGCAGGAGAATTGCTTGAACCTGGGGGGCAGAGGTTGCAGTGAGCCGAGATTGTGCCATTGCACTCCAACCTGGGCAATAGACAAAAACTCCATATGGGGAGGGGAAAAAAAAAAAAAAAAACAGCTGCAGTGGCCCTCTTAGTCCAAAAAGCCTCAAACTATATTACCTGCTCCTCCTGGGCTCTTACGGCTTTGTGGCACTGCCAATAATTATTTAAACCCTTTTCATACTTTGGCCCTACCCCACCTTGATAATTCTCTTCATTATGGTGATTATACTCTGAGAACAATAGTTCCCACCCAAATCACTGTCTTGAATATAATTTCCAATTCAGAATTCCATTCTAGAAGAAAGGGGGCCCTAGGACTTATTATGGCTGGAGTTGTGGAAACTTTATTGCAACTCTCACCCCTTGAGGGGTTTTACTTACCATGAAATCACACTACAAGGACATACTGTCTCCCTTGAAATAGCTTTAGCAAAAACTGGTGCAAGTCTATCAGCAATAGAAAAGTCTTTAGACTCACTAGAAGGAATGGTGTTTGATAACAGATGAGCTCTGGATTTTCTCCTAGCTGAACAAGGAGGACTATGTGCTGTCATCAACAAAACCTGTTGCACCTACATTAATGTGAATGGAGAAGTGGAATTTCTAATGTCCATAACATTTTTAAACAAGTCAAACGGCTACACACACTTTCCCAAAGTAGCCAAGACTGGGCCAAAACCTTTACTGATTGCTCTCCAAAAATCACTTGGCTTCTCCCATTCTGGACCTTTATTCCTTGTCATTCTTTTAATATTTGATCCCTGCCTTTTTAATGCTCTCATTAAGTTTACATCTTCAATATTACAGTTCCACCTACAGATGGCTATGCAATCCCAATACCAGCCTGCAATAGCAACTTCCATTCACACGGGATCTCTTGATGGAATTCAGTCTTCCCCACAAGTCTTTCATGACCCTTCATTCCCTTCATGACAGAGAGCAAGAAAGGGAAAAACGCAACCTAATCCCTTAACACCCCCTTTCAGCAGGAAATAGCCAGACACACGTCGCCCCTCTTCACTGTGCCATTTTCCCTTTCTTGAGACCCCAATAGGCAGCAGGTAGCCATGATCATGAGAGAACATAAAGGTTCAAAGATTTGACCAAAATATCTGTCAGGCGAAAAATGAAAAGAGCAAAATCACCCAGTGACAATCTAGCAGGCCCTGGAGACAAAAACTCATTATCTGAGGGATTTAGAGATAGACTTCTCTGTTATCTAAAGGCATCTGGTTCCAGGCCTTTTCTCAACTTAAAATGTGTAAGTAACTAGAATTTCTATACATTTCCAGAATGCATGCATGTTGAAACTCATTGTGCAACCCTTGCTGACATTAAGGCACCAAAATGTCTATAAATGTAGTCATTTATTGCGCAAATTTCCGTTCAGTTCCTGCATTAAGGTCCATAAATACCCCTAAGGAAAAATCCACTGGCATTCTCACTCCTCTAGAGCCCCACTGCCCTCTTCTGTAGCATTCTTTCTTTTTAATAAAACTTTCCTTTTTCTTTTTTTTTTTTTGTGAAACCGAGTCTCATTTCCCAGCCTGCAGTGCAATGGCATGGTCTTGGCTCACTGCAACCTCCGCCTACCGGGTTCAAGTGATTCTCCTGCCTCAGGCTCCCAAGTAGCTGGGATTACAGGTGCGTGCCAACACGCCCAGCTAATTTTTGTATTTTTGTAGAGATGGGGTTTCACTATGTTGGCCAGACCAGTCTTAAACTCCTGACCTCAGGTGATCCACCCACCTCAGCCTCCCAAAGTGCTGGGATTACAGGCATGAACCACCATGCCCGGCCCAAAACTTTCTTTTTTCAAACCTGTACTATAGTCGGTAGATTCTTCTTACCAACCTGCAAGTCCATCACTTCCCAATGCTGATGCCAGGGCTCTGACACCACACTCGGCAGTTTTCTAGCAGTGGAATCTGTCATACTAACTCTTTGAATGAGTAACCAAAACAGATTCTGAAACTGAAACTGCCTCTGCAAGGATTATGACAGTGGGAGAAATGGCTGTCATGACTGCCTCCATGACATGACTGACTCCATCTTGCTTCTAAGCCTGTGAGGCCAAACTAACCATGGGAAGAATTTAGTTTATAGTTTAACTTGCAGGCAAGAATGATAATAGTCCTTCCCTAACACTAACCCCTGCCTTCCTTGCTCAGGGACTAAAAATGAATGACAGGCCATGAGATTAGGATTATGGGAGGAGCCTGAATTCTGCTAAGGATGTAAACAGAGTTTCTATAACCCCTTACTGCTCAGGAGTCATGTTGCCAGAGGTCACAATATTTGTGATCTCCCCACCTGCCCCATAACAATACAATATAGGCCAGACAATATAGGTGGTGGCTCACGACTGCAATCCCAACACTTTGGGAGGCCGAGGTGGGCAGATCATGAGGTCAAGAGATCAAGACATCCTGGCCAACATGGTGGAACCCCATCTCTACTAAAAATACAAAAATTAGCTGGGCATGATGGTATGTGCCTATAGTCCCAACTACTCTGGAGGCTGAGGCAAGGGAATTGCTTCACCCCAAGAGGCAGAGGTTGCAGTGAGCTGAGATCTCGCCACCACACTCCAGCCTGGCAATAGAGTGAGACTCTGTCACAAAAAATAAAAAATAAAAAGGCCAGGCACGATGGTTCACACCTGTAATCCCAGCACTTTGGGAGGCCAAGGTAGGCAGATCACCTGAGGTCGGGAGTTCCACACCAGCCTGACCAACATGGAGAAACCCCAACTCTACTAAAAACACAAAATTAGCTGGGTGTGGTGGTGCATGCCTGTAATCCCAGCTACTTGGGAGGCTCAGGCAGGGGAATCGCTTGAACCTGGGAGGCGGAGGTTGCAGTGAGCCGAGATCGCATGATTGCACTCCAGTCTGGGCAACAAGAGTGAAACTCTGCCTCAAAAAAAAAAAAAAAAATACAGTATAATAGTGATTCTAGGACCTAAGATTGGTCTTTTAAGATGTTTTCCAGACTTTTGTATTCTATCTCATGACTCAACTGGTCCTGCAGCCCCCACCCAGAGGTAGATTCAGCACACAAGGGTTGTTTTCTACAGTCCTATGATTTTATCCCCAACCAAATTATCTACAAAAACCCCAGCCTCTGAGTTCTCCCTAGCCCCTGCCCACCAAATTATCTACAAAAACCCCAGCCTCTGAGTTCTCCCTAGCCCCTGCCCACCAAATTATCTACAAAAACCCCAGCCTCTGAGTTCTCCCTAGCCCCTGCCCACCAAATTATCTACAAAAACCCCAGCCTCTGAGTTCTCCCTAGCCCCTGCCCACCAAATTATCTACAAAAACCCCAGCCTCTGAGTTCTCCCTAGCCCCTGCCCACCAAATTATCTATAAAAACCCCAGGCTCTGAGTTCTCAGGGAGGCTGATTTCAGTAATAATTCTGTTTTCCAGATGGCTAGCCAAGTGTTGATTAAACTCTTTCTTTAAGGCAATGCCATGGTCTCCATGAATTGGTTTTGTCTGTATAGCAGGCAGGAGAAACCTGCTGGGCAATTACAAAACTTTTTCTGGAGTTTCACAGTTAAAAAAAAAAAAAAAGAAGAAGAAGAAGCCCTTTCAAAATCCATTAATGGTAGGAAAATTAGATTATATGTATGTGACGGATCCTATAAAGAGTTGTTATCACACTGAACTTGGGTTCGCTCACCCAGCACAGTAAAGTCAAACATCCCCAAGTTTTTTGCAGTGGGAGAAAGGAGGGCATTTGTTTGCAGGGCAGGGCACCAAACAAAGAGAATCAGGCAACTCACACTTAAGACCCAACCTCCCCAGTGGCTTACAGTTAAGGGTTTCTTAAGGCAAGGAAACAGCGGTTATGGGCAAAAATCATAAATCGGGCCAGGCGCTTTGGCTCACGTTTGTAATCCCAGCACTTTGGAATGCCAAGGCAGGTAGATCACCTGAGGTCAGGAGTTCAAGACCACTCTGGCCAACATGGAAAAACCCCATTTCTACTAAAAGTACAAAAATTAGCCAGGTGTGGTGGCAAGCGCCTGTAATCCCCAGCTGCTCAGGAGGATGAAGTAGGACAGTCACTTGAACCAGGGAGGTGGAGGTTGCAGTGAGCCAAGATTGCGCCACTGCACTCCAGCCTGGGTGACAGAGTGAGACTCTGTCTCAAAAAAAATCATAAATCAATACATGGAGGCTATACAGGACATTACGAAGCAGTGCCCACAGGCCACAGGTGAATTCAAATCAAAAATGATTTGCAGTTGGTTAAGAAGGGAAAAATTTAGGATCAGCAGAAAAGAATGTTAGCTCTGGTTTATGGGCATGCTGCCTCCACGCCCTTCAGGAAGAAATGTATGACAAAGAATGGTGGCCAGCGTTCAGTCCTCAGTTTCCCCCTTATCTGAGGTCTGCATGCCAGAGGAGCCATTTGATGGAGGTCTGGGTTTCTGAAAAACAACTCAGGGATATATGTTAAGATGTTATCTTCAGTTTCTAAAGGAAACCAAACATCCTGTGACTTCAACTTCCTTGGCTATTGTTTTAGGCTACCATTCCCTTCTTGCTTATCAAGTTGTTCATTTACTTCTCAAGGCTAACTAGGTGCCTGGAATTTCCCTTGAAGAAATTCGAGATTTTTCTTTATTTCCATGCTTTGTGGGGAAGGTCATCCCTGGCAGGCCCCTAAGAGGGGTCCCTGCTCCATCTCAGAGTCTATGTATGACTGGAACTCTCATACATTGCTAGTGGGAGTGCAAAATGTTATAATCACTTTAGAAAATAGTCTGACCTTCTGTTATAAAGTTAAACATACACTTACCATACAAACTACCAATCCCCTTTTTAGATGTGTACCCAAAGAAAATGAAAATAGATGTCTACTCAAAGACTTATATGCAGCTTTATTAATGATAGCCAAAAATTAGAAAGAGCCCACATGTCCATCAACTAGTGAATAGATAAGTGTATTGTGGAAGACCCATACTATGGAATGCTCCTCAGACATAAAAAGGAACAAATTAACATATAATATAGGTAAACTGACACCCATTTCACTTGGGAGGAATATGGCCTTCTAGTGAGAATGAGTAATGAAGGTGTGATATTGAAGAGTTGGCCCAGCTGTACTCATGCACTGCTGTCCACTCTATTATCCATAGCCTCCTTCAGCCTCAGTTCCTGTTTTTTAAAATGAGAACAATGTTCATCTCAACACACAAAATTGGCAAAACAATAATAACTATGTTGTAGAGAATTCAGAAAATTGATGCTCTCCAACAGCTAGTGTGATCCTCAGGAGCACAGTCTAGGAATGTGAAAAAAAAGCCTTAAAACGTGCAGATCTCCTGACCCAGCCATTCCACTTTTAGGCAATTATCCTAAGACTATAATCACTTATGATGAACATATTGGTCCTAGTGACATTGACAAAGTTACTCATTTTATCTGATGTATATTAGTTTCAGAAAAATAATGCCAATATTATTAGTAATAATAAGACTATGATCTACATTTAAAAAAAAAATTGTGTTATCTCACTTACCTCAAAACAGCCCGATATGATACTTTTACAGATTTCACAGGTGAGGAAAATGTTGTGCCTAATGACACACATCTAGTAAGTATATCCTTAGTCATCAGGATGCAAACCTCAACAGTCTAAGACAATCCTCACTGTTAACCACTGTCTTACACAGCCAGATATACAAGGCCTGGGCAATTGTACCCACTGTTAGAAATTCAAATAACTATGTTTTAGAGACTGCTAGTAATGACCACATCAAACAAATCAATACATTGAACATTAATTTTCGAATTGGCTCATTGCTGTTCCCTATTTACAGATATGAGCCCAAGTATAACTTTATAACAGACAAATGTCACCTAATTCTTCTGAGTTCCATCCCAGGTTATAAATCTCCTCTTTCTTCTAGTTTATTAGACAAAATGTAAAGAACAGTTGGTCTGTCAAGGAGTTCTGGAAGTTTATTAACACATTAATAGGGCAACAGAAATTGTTAGATTAGATTAGAGCTGAGGAATGATGGCAAGTGTTCCCCTGCCCTGCAAAGACCATTTTGACTTCTAACCTGGGGACAGAATCCTGGATATGACTTTAAAGAACCTAAACACTGGGGGTGGTGACTGATGCCTGTAATCCCAGCCCTTTGGGAGGCTGAGGGGGGCAAATCACTTGAGGTCAGGAGTTTCCAACATGGTGAAACCTCATCTCTACTAAAAATACAAAAATTAGCCAGGCATGGTGGCGAGCGCCTGTAATCGCAGCTACTCAGGGAGCAGAGACAGGAGAATCACTTGAATCCGGGAGGCAGAGGTTGCAGTAAGCAGAGATCACGCCACTGCACTCCAGCCTGGGCTACAGAGTGAGACTCCATCTGAAAAAAAAAAAAGAAAAGAAAAAGAAAGAAAAAGAGAAAAAGAAAATAAGGGTCCTAAGTCTAGCCTGATCACTGGTCATCTGGGAAGGCCAAGTTGATTCCAAAGCCATTCTAAAATGTGCATTCTCTCCTTGATGGATCTGAAAACCTACTTTCCATCGCCACTCCAACCAACCCAGCCTTTCTACGGCAAGCGCATGCTCTGGGGCATGAGCACTGGTGAGAATCATTGCCCCTATAAAACTAAGACTGGAGTTGAGTTCTGTCCATCCCCAACTAGAAGGGTGATTATTTACCCTTTCCATTATTTTCTCCCCTCTGTCTGCTCCTGCTGGTTCTCTTTCCCCTATTCTCACTCAACACTAACTCATCTTGCAAATATTAGTCACTTTAAGTCATAAAATAACCCATCACACTAGAATATCTTGAGGTGTCAAACTCTCAGTGTGTATCAATTCCTGAAGAGTGTTGGGTTCTAACTAAAAAGCCAGGGAAGGCCTGGCGCAGTGGCTCACACCTGTAATGCTAACACTTTGGGAGGCAGAGGCTGGCAGATGGCTTGAGCTCAGATGTTCAAGACCAGCCTGGACAACCTGGTGAAACCCCGTCTCCATTTGAAAGAAAAAAAAAAGAGCTAGGGGAATATCAGAATGGCTCTTCCTCTTCCTTCTTCCCTGCCCTTCCTGTCTATCCCATGAAGGAGGCAGAATGGCCACAAAAGAGGCAGCCACAGGGAGGCAGACAACCAAGGAAGATGTTGGCCAAAGAGGTGGCACCAGAGCTGGGGCTGAGAAGTTGACAGGGTCAAGAAAAATGGAGTGACCTTCTCCCACATGGAATGGAAGAAAGCTAGAAAAAAACTGAGATATTTGATTGGAATTGGGGATACTGGTGTGAATTTATATTCGCTAGTTGATGATTAGATAGATAGATTAGATAGATATAGATAATCAATGTGTGCATGTGAACACTAGTTCCAATGAGCCTACTAAGCACCCAGATCTTGGTTGCTAAATACCATCCTCCACTAAAAGGAACCAGGAATCCTTGCAGAAATGACAGATTCCAGGGCTGAGGTATAAGTTGAGTTTGGAATATTCTATAATAGCAGAAAATAAGGAAGTACTCAAAGAATGATGGAGATATATCCAAAGGAAGTGGGACTCGGCTTTGAGAGGGTTTTCACTGACCAAAACTGGGACAATCTGAGCATCGTAATAAATGATGATAACAGATCCTAATCTATTGACTAACATAAGAGTCCATGAGTTCACACTGACATGAATAAATGAATGAATGAATGATTAAGGAAGAAGGGAAAGTTTTTCTTTTTCTTTTCTTTTCTTTTTTTTTTTTTTTTTGAGACAGAGTTTCACTCTTGTTGCCCAGGCTGGAGTGCAATGGTGCAATCTCGGCTCACCGGAACCTCTGCCTCCCAGGTTCAAATGATCCTCCTGCCTCAGCCTCTCGAGTAGCTGGGATTACAGGCGCACGCCGCCATGCCCGGCTAATTTTGTATTTTTAGTAGAGACAGGGTTTCTTCATGTTGGTCAGGCTGGTCTCCAACTCCCAACCTCAGGTGATCTGCCTGCCTCGGCCTCCCAAAGTGCTGGGATTATAGGTGTGAGCCACCATGCCCTGCCAGGGTAGTTTTTCTTTACAGAAGAGTATCATCTAATAATATAGAAGAAATGATGGACTTTAAAAATCAGCATATGATCAGGGCACGGTGGTTCACACCTGTAATCCTAGCATTTTGGGAGGCTGAGGTGGGCAGATTGCCTGAGCTCAGGAGTTCGAGACTAGCCTGGACAACATGGCGAATCCCGTCTCTACTAAAAATACAAGAAATTGGCTGAATGCGGTGGCTCACGTCTGTAATTGCAGCACTTTGGGAGGCCGAGGCAGGCGGATCACAAGGTCGAGAGATCGAGACCATCCTGGCCAATATGGTGAAACCCCATCTCTCCTAAAAATACAAAAAATTAGCTGGGTGTGGTGGCGGGCGCCTGTACTCCCAGCTACTCAGGGGGCTGAGGCAGAAGAATCTCTTGAACCCAGGAGGCGGAGGTTGCAGTGAGCCGAGATCGTGCCACTGCACTCCAGCCTGGTGACAGAGCGAGACTCCATCTCAAAATAAATAAATAAATAAATAAATAACAAAAATAAATAAATAAAAATACAAAAAATTAGCCAGGCTTGGTGGTGCACACCTGTAATCCCAGCTACTTGGAAGGCTGAGGCACAAGAAGTGCTTGAACCTGGCAGGTAGGGGTTGCAGCTAAGATCGTGCCACTGCACTCCAGCCTGGGCAAAAGAGTGAGACTCTGTCTCAAAAAAAAAAAAAAATCACCATATGGCAAGTGTCACAGTGGCGGCTGATTCAGGTAGGACTCATCATGAATACCATGGCTGGTGGGTAAAGATTTGACGAAGAACAAGATATTAGCATGGTCTTTGACTATCTCCTCACAAAATACTATTCAATTACAAATTGAGAAATGTCTTTACAGTGAGATACTTGGCAGATATCAGCTTGCTACGTAATCAAGGTTAACATCACCAGCAATGGGACAGGTTGACAACAGATGTCTCCTGCTGGAATGCACTGAGAACAGCATAGCTTTTTTTTTTTTTTTTGAGACGGAGTTTCGCTCTTGTTGCCCAGGCTAGAGTGCAATGGCATGATCTCGGCTCACAGCAACTTTTGCCTCCCAGGTTCAAGTGATTCTTCTGCTTCAGCCTCCCAAGTAGCTGGGATTACAGGCATGCGCCACCATGCCCAGCTAATTTTGTGTTTTTAGTAGAGATGGGGTTTCTCCAGGTTGGTCAGGCTGGTCTCGAACTCCCAATCTCAGGTGATCCATCCGCCTTGGCCTCCCAAAGTGCTAGGATTACCGGAGTGAGCCACCGCACCCAGCCAGCTTAGTATTATTTTGGGGCCACTCCTGCCAAAAATTCATGAGCTGAGTCTGGACAGGAGAAAGCATTAAACAACCACCAAGTGAGAGTACTTAGAGAATGAAATAGAATATACTGTTTAAAACTGTAAAGGTCATGAAAGACAAGGAAACATTAAGGAACAATTCTAGATGGAAGAAGACTAAAAAGACATAACTAATGCAATGTGATACTGGATCATATTCTAGACTACAAAGAGAGAACGGAACAGCTGGCAAAATTTGAACAGGCTCTGTTATGTTAATTGCATAGTAGCGTTGTATCAATGTTGACTTCCTGAATTGGGATAGTTGTATTATACGGAAAAATGTCCTTGTTCAGGGGAAATTCACAGTAGTATTTAAGGGTTGGATCATCATGTTTGCAACTTGTTCTTCAATGGTTTGGAAAAAGAATCATCATATACGTTAGAGAGAGAGAGAAATATGGCAAAATGTTAACAACTTCGAAATCTGAGTAGAGAGTATGGAAGTTTCATGTTTGAAATCCTGAATTGCGATTACATGGGGGATTTGTTTCATAAACTGTATTAAGTTGTACACTTTTGGTGTATGCACTCCTCTGTATACATATTATACTTTTTAAAAATATTTTACTTAAAAAAATTAACCCTCACCAAAATATTAAGAATTGGGCTTATTTGGTAACTTTTTATTTTGATATAATTTCAAATTTACAGAGAAGTTGAAGAATCATACAAAGCATTCCTGTATACGCTTTCTCTAGATTCATTAATTGTTTACATTTGTCCCATATTTTATCATTCTCTCTCTGCAAATATATGTGTATACAATTTTCCTGAACGCTTTGAGATTAAGTGGCAAACATCATGCCTATTTGCCCCTAAATTCTTTAATGTGCATTTCCTGTAAACGAGGACATTCCCTTACATAACCATAGTACAATTATCAAAATCAGGAAATTTAACGTTGATACAATACCATTTTCTTTTTTTTTTTTTTTTTTTTTTTTGGAGACAGAGTCTTGCTCTGTTGCCCAGACTGGAGTGTAATGGTGCGATCTCAGCTCACTGCAACCTCTGCCTCCAGGGTTCAAGCAATTCTTCTGTCTCAGCCTCCCGAGTAGCTGGGATTACAGGCATGAGCCACCACGCCCAGTTATTTTTGGTATTTTTCGTAGAGATGGGATTTCACCATATTCGCCAGGCTGGTCTTGAATTCCTGACTTCAGGTAACCCACCTGCCTCAGCCTCCCAAAATACTGGGATTACAGGCATGAGCCACCGCTCCCGACCTACAATCCATTTTCTAATCCAGTACATAGTCATCTGTCATCAGTTATGCCAACATGTCTTTTTTTTAAGTCCAGTCTCCAATTCCAGGATTATGTTACATCCAGTTGTCATGTCTCTTTAGTCTCCTTTAATCTGAAACAGATCATCAGTCTTTCATGATTTAACTTGTTTGAAGACTGTAGGGCAGTTTGTAGAATATCCCTCAATTGGGGTTTGTCTGATATTTCCTCATGATTAGATTCAGCATATGTATTTTTGGCAGGAATACCACTAAAACGATGTTGTGTCCTTGTTAATACATCACATCAGAAGGCCAGGTACTGTGGCTCACACCTGCAATCTCAGCACTTTGGGAGGCCGAAGCGGGTGGATCACCTGAGGCCAGGAGTTCAAGACCAACCTGGCCAACATGGTGAAACCCGGTATCTACTCAAAATACAAAAATTAGCAGGGCGTGGTGGTAGGTGCCTCTAATCCCAGCTACTTGGGAGGCTGAAGTGGGAGAATCACTTGAACCCAGGAGGCGGAGGTTGCAGTGAGCCAATATCTTGCCACTGCACTCCAGCCTGGGTGACAGATCGAGACTTTGATTACTTGGTTAAAGCGGTGTTTACCAGACAGCGCCACTGTAAAGTTACTATTTTTCCCTTTGTAATGACTAGGTAACCTTAAGGGAGATTATTCAAGACTAGTAAATACCATGTTCCTCATCTAGCTACCATTGATGATTCTTGTCTGAAGCAATTATTAATATGGTAGTTGTCAAATAGTGATTTTCTCATTCCATCTACATTTATCACACTTATTAGTTGGCATTCTGCTGTAAGGAAAAGGTGTTCTGTTGTCTTCCTTTTATAGGTTATTCATTCCTTCACGTACATCAGTTTGGACTCTTGGATTCCTATTTTGGTCAGTAAGTTATTATGTGTTAACTATCATTGTAACTTTGAGGCTCAAATTGTCCCAGAATTGGCTAGTGGGGAATCCAAGATGCATTTTTGTCCTGACTTCCTCATTACTAGCCAAGTCACCTCATACTCTCAACTTCTTCACACCAAAGTAAAATTAGATTGTACATTTGAGCTGCACAATGTACCCAACTACAACATATGTGTAGGAGAAAAGGCAATGCAACATAAAAGAATAAAAAGGGGGAAGTAGGGAAATTCTATGATCTATAAGTAGTAAAATCTCCCTACTTTCAGCAATATAAGTTAACTTATGCTAAATGACAGCAGCAGGGATAAGTGTTAAGGCTCTACTAAAATCTGCCATGTTTGAAGGCCGGGTGCAGTGGTTCACGCCTGTAGTGCCAGCACTGTGGGAGGCCAAGGTGGGCAGATCACCTGAGGTCAGGAGTTTGGGACCAGCCTGACCAACACAGAGAAACCCCATCTCTACTAAAAATACAAAATTAGCGAGGCAAGTGGTTCATACCTGTAATCCCAGCTACTCAGGAGGCTGAAGCCGGAGAATCGCTTGAACCCAGAAGGCAGAGGTTGCAGTGAGCCAAGATACTGCCATTGCACTCTGGCCTGCACAACAAGAGCAAAACTCTGTCTCAAAAAAAAAAGAAAAAAAGAATCTGCCATGTTTCAAATCAGGAATAAGTAACAGTTAAAGTTCAAAAAACTGTAGTCTTCTTTTTTCTTTGTTGTAGAGGCCTCTTTTTCCAACGACTCACAATGCTCAGTTCTCTTTCTATTTGGTCTAAAGCGCCATGATAGATATCAACTAACAACACTAAGAACGAGAAGTTCCTCTATAACTTTGCACAACACCCAAAAAATTGTTTATAAGACCAGGTTATCCTTTCTTATTTTTATCCAGTCTCATAGAATGATGGCATTTTTCAAATTAGCATTTTCTATTTATGGATAGAATTATTCTTATACAATAATAAACCCTATTTTCTTCATCTTGAATAACAAACATAAAATCTCCAAGAAGCATTCTACTTTTCAAAATCAGGATCATGTTAAATAACTTCTACATTTAAGGAGAGAGAAAAGCCCAGCCTAGGCAACATAGTGATGTTGCAGGACTTTCCTTAGTCGAGCTAAAGACAGGGTTCTTGTCCATCCCACCGCCATGAAAATGTAGGCTCACAGACAGTTTAAAGGGTGAATGAAGTAGGGTTTTACTGAGTGGAAAGGGGAAAAAAGGGGGGGAAACAAGGATCCTCAGCAAGGCCAGAGCCCCCTGCTGGAGCGCATCCGCTCACCCTTTGAATCTCAGGTTCCACACAGGAAGAGGAGGGGCCAGGCTCCTCTCCACTGCGAAAGTCATGAACTTCCCAAGGCTCCACCTCAGTTGGCAGGCTGGTTGGAGTTTCTCCAGGGACCACCTCCCACCTGGCTGTCTCAGTGAGACCCCATTTCTATATATTTTTCTAAATTTTTAATTAGCTGTGTGTGGTGGTGCACCCTCGTAGTCCCAGCTACTTGGGAGGCTAAGGAGGGAGGATGGTTTCAGCCTAGGAGGTCGAGGCTGTGGCAGGCCATAATCGCACCACTGCACTCCAGACTGGGCAACAGAGCAAGGCCTCATCTCAAAAAAGAAAAAGAAAAAAATTAAAAATTAAAAAAAGAAAGAAGAGAGAAAAGCCTATCAAATGAAGTAGGTTCTGTTGTTGTTGTTGTTGTTGTTGTTGTTGTTTTTCTTATAGAGCACTGTGAGTTACTCTTAGGATGGCAGAAAAACCTCCAGAACTCTAAGTTTAGTGAATAGAACCAATACATGCCACTGGGACATAAATGTAAACAGTCAGAAGATAGAACTTGATCATATCCTAAACAATGAATTAATATATCTAGATCAGAAACTGGAAGGTTAAAACAAGGAGAAATGAAAGGGATTGGAAGGGCAAAATGTGTCAGCGATTAGCTAGCTAGCATGGTTCAAGGGAGAGACTATACAACAAGCACTATTCTCTGATGAGACTGGTTACTTTAACCAGCTTCTGACACAATCAAATAGTAAGACCTCTCAAGCTGAAGACAGACCCCTACTTGATTTTAACATCACTGGGCAAAATTATACAAAGGCTATCTTAGCAGCAATCAGTTTTTGGTGACACCACTATTTCTTCATGCCCCATCAAACTGCAGTAGATATGTTGGAATTTAAGCTCAGCATATATAGTCATCCAAACTATCTCGAAAGGTTAAAAAAGATAGGAAGAAAATTATATGTTGCTCTATGAAGACTATGAAAGGAGAGTGTTAGAAAGAAAGATAATCAACAGTGTCAAATACCACTGAGAAATCTAAGACAATGAGGGATGAGAAAAATCCACCACGCCTCAGGATGAGGAACCCAGGGTTGCCTTCAGCAATCAGTTTCAGTGGCAGAGATGAGGGCTGAGGGAGCAGCAGACGTCAAGAGGGCAGAACAAGAAATGACTCTGCTTTGAGAAAATGGAGTTCTGTCCTCAAACATGTAACAACAAAAGGATGAGGAAAATAGGATAAAAAATGCAGCAAGGTCAAATGAAGGCTTTGGGGTTTGGGGTTTTTGGTTTTTTTTTTCAGCAAGGAGGAAAAAGGATTATGTCTGCAGGCAGAGGAGAGAAGAAGAAATTAAAGGTGCTTAAGCTAGACAAAAAGGAGATAATTAAGAGAGAAAATCTTTGATTGCAGATGTTATAGCACCCACCAGGGAGAAAAGGGAGAGAACAGAGAGGACTGAAAACATAAGGTTAGTTTAAACTTAGAAAGAGGAAGTTCAGTTCCTCACCTAAGATGGGGAAGAGAAAGAAATAGCCACAGAGTTGTTTTGGAATGGATTAAAAGGCTTGTCTCACATGGTCTTTATTCTGCCAGCAAAGTAACACCTAGCCCCTGTCAAAGGAGAAGGGGGCATGGAGGGGCACCAAGAGGAGAGTGCAGAAGAGAAAAGGCTTAGAACAATAGTGGGCAGGAAACTGCAAAGAAATGGACACCTGACACCAGGTGTCAGTACCTACTCAGTAGATGTCTGAATAAATTGATAAGACATTTTAAAAGGCCAGGCTCAGTGGCTCATGCCTGTAATCTTAGCACTTTGGAAGGCTGAGGAGGGATGATAACTTTGGGCCAGGAGTTCAAGACCAGCCTGGGCAACATAGTGAGACCCCATCTTTACAAAAAAGTAAAATAACAGTGTGTAAAAAGATATTTTAAAAAATAGCTGGTTAGTAATGGGGAGAGCCCCATTGATCAGATGATAAAATTTTCTCATAACTTTTATGTCTTTCTGCAGTACCACTATAGTGTTGACAGTAGACTCACAGGATCAAAAGAAGAAAGGATAAATTACTGTCTTCACTGTGACCTGGTGGCTTTCCCTAGTGGTGCTAGAGGAAAAGTAAGAGCTCCAGGGTACCTAGGCTTTGCTTTGTAAGGATAGCCTCAGTATTGGTACATACTTTGAAACACGGGCTGGGTAAGAATTTAAGGGTAGCCAGAAAAAAAATCTTGGTATGAACTTCATTTATCAATACTTTATCATAAATTCATCATTGTATCTTGAAATTTGTGATTTTTTAAAATGTTGACACCTTTCCTTTGTTTTTTTTTTTTGTGTGTGTTTTTTTTTTTTTTTTTTTTTTTTTTTTTTTTTTTTTTTTGAGACAGAGTCTTGCTCAGTCGCCCAGCTTGGAGTGCGGTGGCGCCATCTCGGCTCACTGCAAGCTCCGCCTCCCGGGTTCTCGCCATTCTCCTGCCTCAGCCTCCCGAGTAGCTGGGACTACAGGTGCCCGCTACTACGCCCAGCTAGTTTTTTGTATTTTTAGTAGAGACGGGGTTTCACCGTGTTAGACAGGATGGTCTCGATCTCCTTACCTCGTGATCCGCCCGTCTCGGCCTCCCAAAGTGCTGGGATTACAGGCTTGAGCCACCACGCCCGGCCGACACCTTTTCTTTGTGAGGCTGTTCTCAGTCATCTGCTCTTGGCACTTCACACCACTCACCCAAAGAGCTCAAGCAATCATAGTTACTGTGACCACATCAGTGCTGCCGAGAACAAAACATTTTCAGATCCTGTCTCTCCCACAAACTCCAGGGCCGTAGTTGATCTACATACAAGGTATCTCCACTTGAATAGCCTGCTGTCATTGCAAGTTCAATATATTCAAAACCAAACCTGACACCTTTCAAAAACCACCCCAGCTGCACTTCTGTAACTGGCAAGACCCAGTCAGGAGACAGAAACCATTCCAGTATATGGAAAGAATTAAATGTAAAGGATTGTTAAGTAATTATAAAGTTGTTAATTAGGTAACTGAAAGAGCAAAAAGAGAACTCTAAAGGACCACAGAGATAGCAATTGAAGAATGCAGTTGCCACCCCTACAGCTGAGGGAACGAAGGGAAGAGGCCAGGGTGATTAAAACTTTGAAGCTTAGGCCGGGCACAGTGGCGCACGCCTGTAATCCCAGCACTTTGGGAGGCTGAGGCGGGTGGATCAAAAGATCAGGAGATCAAGACCATCCTGGCCAACACTGTGAAACCCCACCTCTACTAAAAATACAAAAATTAGCTGGATGTGGTGGCACACGCCTGTAGTCCCAACTACTTGGGAGGCTGAGGCAGGAGAATTGCTTGAACCCACGAGGCGGAGGTTGCAGTGAGCTGAGATTGTGCCACTGCACTCCAGCCTGGCGACAGAGCGAGACTCCATCTAAAAAAATAAAAGGCTCCCCCAGAACTGAAATTCATATATCTGAGGAGAGAGCACCACTGATGTCTCTGAGTGGGCATGATAAGACCGGCTCTGCAAGTGTTAGAAAGATAGGAAACTGGATACAGTTCCTGGATGAGAGGCACTGCCGGAATAAAGAAGTGTCACTTGATGGTGTTCACAGGATGCAATTAGATAGGAAACCCACATGGAACAAACTACAGGTAACAATTCATTCTCCCACCTCCAGCCTTCTAGCCCCGATCTAGCATCCCTCACTGGCAGAGTGGAACAGGGAGCCAGTTGCAGAAGCAGAAAAGCAGTTTGTGGACTATCAGCCCCAGAATCACAAAGCAGTGGGTTTGGAGCTAAGAGATAATAAATTAATAACTGACACAGCTTCTGAACTATATTAGTTAGGGTCCAGCCAGAAAGCAGAAACCACTCTAAGTATTTCAGAAGGATTTTACCACAAGGAATTGCTACATGGGTAAGAGAAGAGCTAAGAAGCCAAAAGGGGCACAACGAAGCAATCTGGAAATGCAACAGCAGGCATCTGCCGCCACTCCCTAGGCTGGAGGGACAATGGGAGTTAGTGGAGTTAGTGCAGCCCAGAATCTAAGGGCATCCAGAGGTCACAAGAATCATGGCAAGGTCTGCATGGAGGGAACTAGGATCGTGGAGAGAAAGGCTGTCTGGCCAAGGAGGAAGAGATGTTGCTGCTAGGAATAATACAGGAAGCAGAGAGAACAGGAGACAACTACCCTGGGTTCCCTGGGTTCTCTTCCCCACTGTCTACACTCTTGGGCCAGTGACTTTTGTGAACTTAAAAGTATCTGAGACAGGTCTCAATCAATTTAGAAAGTTTATTTTGCCAAGGCTAAAGACGTGCCTGTCACACAGCCTCAGGAGGCCCTGACAACATGTGACCAAGGTGGTTGGGGTACAGCTTGCTTTTATACATTTTAGAGAGACATAAGGCATCAATCAATACATGTAAGATTTACATTGGTTTGATCTAGAAGGGCAGAACAACTCAAAGGAGGGAGGTAGGGGGTGGGTCTTCCAGGTCATAGGTAGATTTAACAATTCTCTGCCGGGCACCATGGCTCATGCCTGTAATCGCAGCACTTTGGAAGGTCAAGGCGGGCAGATCACCTGAGGTTGGGAGTTTGAGACCAGCCTGAGCAACATAGAGAAACCCCATCTCTACTTATTTATTTATTTTTTTATTTTTTGAAACGGAGTCTCATTCTGTCGTCCAGGCTGGATTGCAGTGGCTTGATCTCGGCTCACCGCAACCTCCGCCTCCCAGCTTCAAGCTCTTCTTCTGCCTCAACCTCCCAAGTAGCTGGGACTACAGGCTTGTGCCACCATACCTGGCTAATTTTTGTATTTTTAGTGGAGACGGGGTTTCACCATATTGACCAGGCTGATCTCAAACTCCTGAGCTCAGGTGATCCACCTGCCTCGGCCTCCCAAAGTGCTGGGATTACAGGTGTGAGCCACCACACCCAGCCCAATTTTTTGTTTGTTTGTTTGTTTTGAGATGGGGGATCTCACTCTGTCACCCAGGCTGAGTGCAGTGGTGCGATCTTGGCTCACTGCAGCCTCCGCCTCCCAGGTTCAAGCAGTTCTGCCTCAGCCTCCTGAGTATCTGGGACTACAGGCATGCACCACCATGCCCGGCTAATTTTTGTATTTTTAGTAGAGGTGGAGTTTCACCATGTTGGTCAGGCTGGTCTCAAACTCCTGACCTCCTGATCCACCCGCCTCAGTCTTCCAAAGTGCTGGAATTACAGGTGTGGGCCACCGTGCCCAGCCTGTCTCTACTAAAAATACAAAATTAGCTAGGCATCGTGGTACATGCTGGTAATCCCAGCTACTCAGGAGGCTGAGGCCGGAGAATTCCTTGAACCTGGGAAGCGGAGGTTGCAGTGAGCCAAGATCGCGCCATTGCACTCCAGCTTGGGCAACAAGAGCGAAACTCTGCCTCAAAAAAAAAAAAAGAAAAAGAAAAGAAAAGAAAAGAAAAAAGAAACCATTATCTGATTGTCATCAGGTTGCAAGACTTATTATCAATAGAAAGGAATGTCTGGGTTACAGTGAGGGGTTGTGTAAACCAAGGTTTTATCCTGCAGTTGAAGCATCCAGGTAGCGGGCTCCTGAGAGGGTAAATTCTAAATGTTTCTGATCAGACTTAAGATATGTGTTGATGTCAATGCTGGTCAGGTTTTTCCTGAATTCCAAAAGGGAAGAGAGTATAATGAGGCATTTCCGACCCTCTCTTCCGTCATGGCCTGAGCTAGTTTTTCAGGTTAATTCTGGAATGCCCTTGGCCAAGAGGAGGGGTCCATTCAGATGGTTGGGGGGTCTTAGAATTTTATTTTTGGTTTACACTTCCATTGCCAGAACCCACCCAGAAGCCAGGGGGCAAGATAACCTGGGAAATGTAGTTTCATGTGATATGAGTCAGAGAGGGTAAAAGCAGAAAAGGATCTGGGAGCAACCAGGCAAATGGCCAGTTCATGGATATATCCATTTATGACAGTGACACTGCCCTGCCCTTTCCCAGCTTTCCTGCTCAGAATCCCCAAAATCTTTCATTTTCTCCACTTCAAGTTCTGCATTCCAATCATCACCTGGTCTGCGTCCTTTTCCCCTAAAAGGGCTCCAATATATCTCCATTTCCATCACATTGGCCCAGCTTAATTCTGGCCCTCTTCACTGCAGATATTAATTATTGCCATATTCTCTTCCTAACTGTGCTTGAACCTCCAGTTTTTATCTGCTACTGTCCCTTCTACGAGGTCTATTCCAGGAGTCACCAAACTATGGCCAATCAACCAAATCTAGCCCACGACCTGTTCTTATACATCCAGGGTTTTTTAATTGATACATAATAGTTGTTCATATTTGGGGGGTATGTGTGATATTTTAATACCTGTATACAACATGTAATAATCAAATCAGTATAATTTGGATATGCTTCACCTCAAATATTTATATTTTCTTTGTGTTGGGAACATTGCAATTTTCCTTGTACATAAGTTTTATTGGAACAGTGAGTTAAAAGAAAAACTTCAGCCAAATTAAATTTAAGAATTAATTGAGCAAAAAATAATTCATGAATCAGACAGCCTCCCGAGCTAGAGTAGGCTCAGAGACTCCAGAGCAGCCACGCGGTGGAGGGTTTATGGCAGAAAAAGGAAAGTGACATACAGAAAATGGAAGTGAGGTACAGAAACAGCTGGATTGGTTGTAGCTCAGCATTTGCCCTATTTGAACACAGTTTGAACAGTTGGCCATGTTTGATTGGGCGAAACAGTGATTGGCACAAGAGTAGGCTACAGTCTGTTTACAATTCCATTTAGGTTGTACTTCACAATGCACAAAGAAACCTTTAGGCTGAACTTAAAATATGTAAGAAGGTAGCTTTAGGTTAAACCTGAGATTTAGCAGCTGCCATGCTCATTCATTTACTTATTGTCTGTCACTGCTTTCATATTACAATGACAGACTTCAGTATTTGCAACAGAGACCGTATGTATGCCCCAAAATATTTACTTTCTGGTCCTTTACAGAAAGGTTTGCTGATCCCTGAAATTAAACTGTCACTAATCCATTCCTTTTTTTTTTTTTTTTTTTTTTTTGAGACAGAGTTTCACTGTTGTCTCCCAGGCTCCCAGGCTGGAGTGCAATGGCGAGGCTCACTGCAACCTCCGCCTCCCAGGTTCAAGCTATTCTCCTGCCTCAGCCTCCTGAGTAGCTGGGATTACAAGCACCCGCTCTCATGCCCAGCTAATTTTTGTATTTTTAGTAGAGACAAGGTTTCACCATGTTGGCCAGGCTGATCTCGAACTTCTGACCTCCAGTGATCCGCCTGCCTCGGCCTCCCAAAGTTCTGGGATTACAGGCATGAGCCACTGCGCCCAGCCCACTAATCCATTCTGTTACCAAACTAATCTTTCTAAAATACCCTTCCTGTGGCCGGGCACGGTGGCTCATGCGTCTAATCCCAGCACTTTGGGAGTCTGAGGCGAGCAGATCAGCTGAGTTCAAGGGTTTGAGACCAGCCTGGCCAACATGAAGAAACCCATCTCTATTAAAAATACAAAAATTAGCCAGGCATGGTGGTGCGTGACTGTAGTCCTAGCTACTCAGGAGGCTGAGGCAGGAGAATCACTTGAACCTGGGAGGCGAAGGTTGCAGTGAGTCGAGATCACGCCACTGCACTCTAGCCTGAGTGACAGAGTGAGACTCCGTCTCAAAAACAATAATAAAAATAAATGGACAGGCACAGTGCCTCACGCCTGTAATCCCAGCACTTTGGGAGGCTGAGGACGGTGGATCACCTGATGTCAGCAGTTTGAGACCAGCCTGGCCAACATGGGAAAACCCCGTCTCCACTAAAAATACAAAAATTAGCCGGGCATGGTGGCGCACGCCTGTAATTCCAGCTACTCAGGAGTCTGAGGCACGAGAATCATTTGAACCCAGGCGGCGGATGTTGCAGTGAGCCGAGATTGCGCCACTGCATTCCAGCCTGGGCAACAGAGCGAGGCTCTGTCTCAAAATAATAATAATAATAATAAAATAAAAATAAATAAAATATCCTTCCTCATGTCATTTTCCTACCTTCAAATCATTTCTTATGTCCATCCAAAGTCCACAGCTTGTCATGATTCAATGTTTTCCCAAACTTGATGCCATATTAATCAATATTTAAATCAATGACTTCATGAGACTGTCAATATATCTTAATACAATGCTCAGTACACAGTGAACAATCAATAATTAAGCTATCATTGAAGTTATTTCACCTACCCTACTATTGCTATTTGCCACATATCTTTCTACTCTAGTCAGGCTTGCCCCAGTTTTTGTGTCTGTATTACCAATAATATACCAATTACTTTTTAAACTAGTATATACGTTGAATCATGTCTTCCCAAAATTTGTGTAAATCCTAAGCCCCAGTACTTGAGAATGTGACTATATTTGGAGATAAGGTCTTTAAAGCATTGCTTTGGTTAAAATGAGGTGCCCTGCTTTTTTTTTTCAGGGTGGGCCCTAATCCAATGTGACTGGTGTCCTGGTAAGAAAGAGAAATTTAGGCATGCCAGGAGACACCAGAAATATGTGCAGACAGAGGGAAAACCATGTGAAGACAGAGTGGGAAAGCAGCCACCTGCAAACCAAGGAATCAGGCCTCAGAAGAAACCAAGCCTACTGGTACCTTGATCATGGACTTCTAGCCTCCAGAACCATGAGAAAATAAATTTCTGTTGTGTAAGCAACCAAGTACATGGTATTTTGGTATGGCAGCTCTAGCAAACTAATACAAATATTATCTAAGAGTATAAACAAAATATGTAATCGTTACAATAAATGTTAAAATTACAGAAAAATATAAAGATGGAAATAAAAATCAACTATAATTCCATCAACAAATGATAACCATCACAAAATATTTGGAGGCCAGGCATGGTGGCTCATGCCTGTAATCCCAGAAATTTGGGAGGCTGAGGCAGAAGGATCACTTGAGCCTAGGAGTTCAAGACCAGCCTGGGCAACACAGGGAAACCCTGTCTCTGTAAAATAAATAAATAAATTATATTAAAGTAAATAAAATGCTTGGAGTATTTTCTTCCAGGATTTTTTCTAAGATATGAATTTTTTTCATTTTCACAAAATTAGCATCATAATGTACTTACAATTTTATATTCTGCTTCTTTTACATAATTATGAACATTTATATTTCATCATGGACATTTTACCACCTTGTTATCAAAAACGTTTTTTGCAATGGCTACATATTGTTCTATTGAATGAATACAGCCTAAGTCATTTCTATTCCCCTATTGATTAAAATGTAGGTTGTGGGGGTGGAGCAAGATGGCCGAATAGGAACAGCTCCAGTCTCCAACTCCCAGCGCGAGCGACACAGAAGACCGGTGATTTCTGCATTTTCTTTTTTTTTTTTTTGAGACGGAGTCTTGCTGTGTCTCCCAGGCTGGAGTGCAGTGGCGTGATCTCGGCTCACTGCAAGCTCCGCCTCCCGGGTTCACGCCATTCTCCCGCCTCAGCCTCCCAAGTAGCTGAGACTACAGGCGCCCGCCACCACGCCCGGCTAGTTTTTTGTATTTTTAGTAGAGACGGGGTTTCACCATGTTAGCCAGGATAGTCTTGATCTCCTGACCTCGTGATCCACCCACCTCGGCCTCCCAAAGTGCTGGGATTACAGGCTTGAGCCACTGCGCCCGGCCGATTTCTGCATTTTCAAATGAGGTACTGGGTTCATCTCACTAGGGAGTGCCGGACAATCGCTGCTGGTCAGCTGCTGCAGCCTGACCAGCGAGAGCTGAAGCAGGGCGAGGCATCGCCTCACCTGGGAAGCGCAAGGGGGAAGGGAACCCCTTTTCCTAGCCAGGGGAACTGAGACACACAACACCTGGAAAATTGGGTAACTCCCACCCCAATACTGCGCTTTCAGGAAACGGGCACACCAGGAGATTATATCCCACACCTGGCCGGGAGGGTCCCACGCCCACGGAGTCTCCCTCATTGCTAGCACAGCAGTCTGTGATCTACCGGCAAGGCAGCAGCGAGGCTGGGGGAGGGGCACCCGCCATTGCTGAGGCTTAAGTAGGTAAACAAAGCCGCTGGGAAGCTCGAACTGGGTGGAGCTCACAGCAGCTCAAGGAAACCTGCCTGTCTCTGTAGACTCCACCTCTGGGGACAGGGCACAGTAAACAATAACAAATGCAGCAGAAACCTCTGCAGACGCAAACGACTCTGTCTGACAGCTTTGAAGAGAGCAGTGGATCTCCCAACATGGAGGTTGAGATCTGAGAAGGGACAGACTGCCTGCTCAAGTGGGTCCCTGACCCCTGAGTAGCATAACTGGGAGACATCTCCCACTAGGGGCAGTCTGACACCCCACACCTCACAGGGCGGAGTACCCCCCTGAGAGGAAGCTTCCAAAGCAAGAATCAGACAGGTACACTCGCTGTTCAGCAATATTCTATCTTCTGCAGCCTCTGCTGCTGACACCCAGGCAAACAGGGTCTGGAGTGGACCTCAAGCAATCTCCAACAGACCTACAGCTGAGGGTCCTGACTGTTAGAAGGAAAACTATCAAACAGGAAGGACACCTACACCAAAACCCCATCAGTACGTCACCATCATCAAAGACCAGAGGCAGATAAAACCACAAAGATGGGGAAAAAGCAGGGCAGAAAAGCTGGAAATTCAAAAAATAAGAGCGCATCTCCCCCGACAAAGGAGCGCAGCTCATCGCCAGCAATGGATCAAAGCTGGACGGAGAATGACTTTGACGAGATGAGAGAAGAAGGCTTCAGTCCATCAAACTTCTCAGAGCTAAAGGAGGAATTACGTACCCAGCACAAAGAAACTAAAAATCTTGAAAAAAAAGTGGAAGAATTGATGGCTAGAGTAATTAATGCAGATAAGGTCATAAACAAAATGAAAGAGATGAAAACCATGACACGAGAAATACGTGACAAATGCACAAGCTTCAGTAACCGACTCGATCAACTGGAAGAAAGAGTATCAGCGATTGAGGATCAAATGAATGAAATGAAGCGAGAAGAGAAACCAAAAGAAAAAAGAAGAAAAAGAAATGAACAAAGCCTGCAAGAAGTATGGGATTATGTAAAAAGACCAAATCTACATCTGATTGGGGTGCCTGAAAGTGAGGGGGAAAATGGAACCAAGTTGGAAAACACTCTTCAGGATATCATCCAGGAGAACTTCCCCAACCTAGTAGGGCAGGCCAACATTCAAATCCAGGAAATACAGAGAATGCCACAAAGATACTCCTCGAGAAGAGCACTCCAAGACACATAATTGCCAGATTCACCAAAGTTGAAATGAAGGAAAAAATCTTAAGGGCAGCCAGAGAGAAAGGTCGGGTTACCCACAAAGGGAAGCCCATCAGACTAACAGCAGATCTCTCGGCAGAAACTCTACAAGCCAGAAGAGAGTGGGGGCCAATATTCAACATTCTTAAAGAAAAGAATTTTAAACCCAGAATTTCATATCCAGCCAAACTAAGTTTCATAAGTGAAGGAGAAATAAAATCCTTTACAGATAAGCAAATGCTTAGAGATTTTGTCACCACTAGGCCTACCTTACAAGAGACCCTGAAGGAAGCACTAAACATGGAAAGGAACAACTGGTACCAGCCATTGCAAAAACATGCCAAAATGTAAAGACCATCAAGGCTAGGAAGAAACTGCACCAACTAACGAGCAAAATAACCAGTTAATATCATAATGGCAGGATCAAGTTCACACATAACAATATTAACCTTAAATGTAAATGGACTAAGTGCTCCAATTAAAAGACACAGACTGGCAAACTGGATAAAGAGTCAAGACCCATCAGTCTGCTGTATTCAGGAGACCCATCTCACAGGCAGAGATATACATAGGCTCAAAATAAAGGGATGGAGGAAGATTTACCAAGCAAATGGAGAACAAAAAAAAGCAGGGGTTGCAATACTAGTCTCTTATAAAACAGACTTTAAACCATCAAAGATCAAAAGAGACAAAGAAGGCCATTACATAATGGTAAAGGGATCAATTCAACAGGAAGAGCTAACTATCCTAAATATATATGCACCCAATACAGGAGCACCCAGATTCATAAAGCAAGTCCTTAGAGACTTACAAAGAGACTTAGACTCCCATACAATAATAATGGGAGATTTCAACACTCCACTGTCAACATTAGACAGATCAACGAGACAGAAAGTTAACAAGGATATCCAGGAATTGAACTCATCTCTGCAGCAAGCAGACCTAATAGACATCTATAGAACTCTCCACCCCAAATCAACAGAATATACATTCTTCTCAGCACCACATTGCACTTACTCCAAAATTGACCACATAATTGGAAGTAAAGCACTCCTCGGCAAATGTACAAGAACAGAAATTATAACAAACTGTCTCTCAGACCACAGTGCAATCAAACTAGAACTCAGGACTAAGAAACTCAATCAAAACCGCTCAACTACATGGAAACTGAACAACCTGCTCCTGAATGACTACTGGGTACATAACGAAATGAAGGCAGAAATAAAGATGTTCTTTGAAACCAATGAGAACAAAGATACAACATACCAGAATCTCTGGGACACATTTAAAGCAGTGTGTACAGGGAAATTTATAGCACTAAATGCCCACAAGAGAAAGCAGGAAAGATCTAAAATTGACACTCTAGCATCACAATTAAAAGAACTAGAGAAGCAAGAGCAAACACATTCGAAAGCTAGCAGAAGGCAAGAAATAACTAAGATCAGAGCAGAACTGAAGGAGATAGAAACACAAAAAACCCTCCAAAAAATCAATGAATCCAGGAGTTGGTTTTTTGAAAAGATCAACAAAATTGACAGACCGCTAGCAAGACTAATAAAGAAGAAAAGAGAGAAGAATCAAATGGATGCAATAAAAAATGATAAAGGGGATATCACCACCGACCCCACAGAAATACAAACTACCATCAGAGAATACTATAAACACCTCTATGCAAATAAACTGGAAAATCTAGAAGAAATGGATAATTTCCTGGACACTTACACTCTTCCAAGACTAAACCAGGAAGAAGTTGAATCCCTCAATAGACCAATAGCAGGCTCTGAAATTGAGGCAATAATTAATAGCCTACCAACCAAAAAAAGTCCAGGACCAGATGGATTCACAGCCGAATTCTACCAGAGGTACAAGGAGGAGCTGGTACCATTCCTTCTGAAACTATTCCAATCAATAGAAAAAGAGGGAATCCTCCCTAACTCATTTTATGAGGCCAACATCATCCTGATACCAAAGCCTGGCAGAGACGCAACAAAAAAAGGGAATTTTAGACCAATATCCCTGATGAACATCGATGCAAAAATCCTCAATAAAATACTGGCAAACCGGATTCAGCAACACATCAAAAAGCTTATCCACCATGATCAAGTGGGCTTCATCCCTGGGATGCAAGGCTGGTTCAACATTTGCAAATCAATAAACATAATCCAGCATATAAACAGAACCAAAGACAAGAACCACATGATTATCTCAATTGATGCAGAAAAGGCTTTTGACAAAATTCAACAGCCCTTCACGCTAAAAACGCTCAATAAATTCGGTATTGACGGAACATACCTCAAAATAATAAGAGCTATTTATGACAAACCCACAGCCAATATCATACTGAATGGGCAAAAACTGGAAAAATTCTCTTTGAAAACTGGCACAAGACAGGGATGCCCTCTCTCACCACTCCTATTCAACATAGTGTTGGAAGTTCTGGCTAGGGCAATCAGGCAAGAGAAAGAAATCAAGGGTATTCAGTTAGGAAAAGAAGAAGTCAAATTGTCCCTCTTTGCAGATGACATGATTGTATATTTAGAAAATCCCATTGTCTCAGCCCAAAATCTCCTTAAGCTGATAAGCAACTTCAGCAAAGCCTCAGGATACAAAATTAATGTGCAAAAATCACAAGCATTCTTATACACCAGTAACAGACAAACAGAGAGCCAAATCATGAATGAACTTCCATTCACAATTGCTCCAAAGAGAATAAAATACCTAGGAATCCAACTTACAAGGGATGTAAAGGACCTCTTCAAGGAAAACTACAAACCACTGCTCAGTGAAATAAAAGAGGACACAAACAAATGGAAGAAAATACCATGCTCATGGATAGGAAGAATCAATATCGTGAAAATGGCCATACTGCCCAAGGTAATTTATAGATTCAATGCCATCCCCATCAAGCTACCAATGAGTTTCTTCACAGAATTGGAAAAAACTGCTTTAAAGTTCATATGGAACCAAAACAGAGCCCGCATCTCCAAGACAATCCTAAGTCAAAAGAACAAAGCTGGAGGCATCACGCTACCTGACTTCAAACTATACTACAAGGTTACAGTAACCAAAACAGCATGGTACTGGTACCAAAACAGAGATATAGACCAATGGAACAGAACAGAGTCCTCAGAAATAATACCACACATCTACAGCCATCTGATCTTTGACAAACCTGAGAGAAACAAGAAATGGGGAAAGGATTCCCTATTTAATAAATGGTGCTGGGAAAATTGGCTAGCCATAAGTAGAAAGCTGAAACTGGATCCTTTCCTTACTCCTTATACGAAAATCAATTCAAGATGGATTAGAGACTTAAATGTTAGACCTAATACCATAAAAATCCTAGAGGAAAACCTAGGTAGTACCATTCAGGACATAGGCATGGGCAAAGACTTCATGTCTAAAACACCAAAAGCAACGGCAGCAAAAGCCAAAATTGACAAATGGGATCTAATTAAACTAAAGAGCTTCTGCACAGCAAAAGAAACTACCATCAGAGTGAACAGGCAACCTACAGAATGGGAGAAAATTTTTGCAATCTACTCATCTGACAAAGGGCTAATATCCAGAACCTACAAAGAACTCAAACAAATTTACAAGAAAAAAATAAACAACCCCATCAAAAAGTGGGCAAAGGATATGAACAGACACTTCTCAAAAGAAGACATTAATACAGCCAACAGACACATGAAAAAATGCTCATCATCACTGGCCATCAGAGAAATGCAAATCAAAACCACAATGAGATACCATCTCACACCAGTTAGAATGGCAATCATTAAAAAGTCAGGAAACAACAGGTGCTGGAGAGGATGTGGAGAAACAGGAACACTTTTACACTGTTGGTGGGATTGTAAACTAGTTCAACCATTATGGAAAACAGTATGGCGATTCCTCAAGGATCTAGAACTAGATGTACCATATGACCCAGCCATCCCATTACTGGGTATATACCCAAGGATTATAAATCATGCTGCTATAAAGACACATGCACACGTATGTTTATTGCGGCACTATTCACAATAGCAAAGACTTGGAATCAACCCAAATGTCCATCAGTGACAGACTGGATTAAGAAAATGTGGCACATATACACCATGGAATACTATGCAGCCATAAAAAAGGATGAGTTTGTGTCCTTTGTAGGGACATGGATGCAGCTGGAAACCATCATTCTTAGCAAACTATCACAAGAACAGAAAACCAAACACCGCATGTTCTCACTCATAGGTGGGAAGTGAACAATGAGATCACTTGGACTCGGGAAGGGGAACATCACACACTGGGGCCTATCATGGGGAGGGGGGAGGGGGGAGGGATTGCATTGGGAGTTATACCTGATGTAAATGAAGAGTTGATGGGTGCTGACGAGTTGATGGCTGCAGCACACCAACATGGCACAAGTATACATATGTAACAAACCTGCATGTTATGCACATGTACCCTAGAACTCAAAGTATAATAATAAAAAAATAAAATAAAATAAAATGTAGGTTGTTTCCATTTTTAATCATTTTATTTATTTTTCTTTATTTTTATACATTTTTGTCTTTTTTTGACTCACCTCAGGATCAGCCAGTACGAATACGAGAGAAATCAGTGTCACACAACAGTCAAAGGTGTCATCACTTCCCTCCAATTTTCATCTTTTTTGGTGTTTTTTTGGGTTTTTTTGTTTGTTTGTTTTTTTGAGACAGAGTCTCCCTCTATTGCCCAGGCTGGAGTGCAGTGGTGTGATCTAGGCTCACTGCAACCTCCACCTCCTGGGTTCAAGCAATTATCCTGTCTCTGCCTCCTGAGTAGCTGGGACTACAGGCACATGCTACCACAGCCAGCTAATTTTTGTATTTTCAGTAGAGACGGGGTTTCACCATATTGGTCAGTCTGGTATCGAACTCCTGACCTCAGGTGATCCACCTGCCTCGGCCTCTCAAAGTGCTGGGATTGCAGGCATGAGCCACCACGTCTGGCCAATTTTCATCATTTTAAATAACACTGTAATTAACCTCTGTGAATATAACTGTGATTAATTTCCTACGTGGAAATCTTTATAAAGGAATTACAGGTTAAACTTTATTGCAGGCCAGTCTTCACAGTGTCCTCCACATACCCCACTCATCACTGCTTCCAGGCCTGCTGTCTTGCTCCCTCTGCCTGGAAGCACCAATCAAAATCTCACCAACACTCTTCCGTCATAAATGTCCCCTGACTGTTGTGACTCCATGTCAATTTCACCCTCACAGTTACCCTGTATTTTGTTACCTCAAATTTCATTGCACACTCTACTTAAAAGTACTTTAATCATGTCATGTATAGGTATTTTCTCCATATCTAGACTATAAATTCCTCAGGCTTTTTTTTTTTTTTTTTTTTGGTATCCCGGATTATTAAACACAGTGCTGAAAATTTAACCAAATAATTAAAAACCCACATTTTAAAATAAATATGTATTTGTTTAAAAGGAAGATTAAATAGAACTACTGGTATCATACTCTCTAACAAAAGTGGTTTTACATTCATTACAGAGTGATGTCTTAGAATGTTTGAAATTAAATATAATTTAGGAATATTAGCAATGGCAACAAAAGCCAAAATAGACAAATGGGATCTAATTAAACTAAAGAGCTTCTGCACAGCAAAAGAAACCACCATCAGAGTGAACAGGCAACCTACAGAATGGGAGAAAATTTTGCAATCTACCCATCTGACAAAGGGCTAATATCCAGAATCCACAAAGAACTTAAACAAATGTACAAGAAAAAACCAACCCCATCAAAAAGTGGGCAAAGGATATGAACAGACACTTTTCAAAAGAAGACATTTATGCACCCAACAGACACATGAAAAAATGCTCATCATCACTGGTCATCAGAGAAATACAAATCAAAACCACAGTGAGATACCATCTCACACCAGTTAGAATGGCAATTATTAAAAAGTCAGGAAACAACAGGTGCTGGAGAGGATGTGGAGAAATAGGAATGCTTTTACACTGTTGGTGTGAGTGTAAACTAGTTCAACCATTTTGGAAGACAGTGTGGCGATTCCTCAAGGATCTAGAACTAGAAATACCATTTGACCCAGTGATCCCATTACTGGGTATATACCCAAAGGATTATAAATCATGCTGCTATAAAGACACATGCACACAAATGTTTATTGTGGCACTATTCACAATAGCAAAGACTTGGAACCAACCCATATGTCCATCAATGACAGAGTGGATTAAGAAAATGTGGCACATATACACCATGGAATACTATACAGCCATAAAAAAGGATGACTTCATGTCCTTTGTAGCAACATGGATGAAGATGGAAACCATCATTCTCAGCAAACTATCACAAGGACAGAAAACCAAATACTGCATGTTCTCACTCACTCATAGGTGGAAATAGAACAATGAGAACACTTGGACACAGGGCAGGGAACATCACACACTGGGGCCTGTCTTGGAGTGGGAGGATGGGGGAGGAGTAGCATTAGGAGAAATACCTAATGTAAATGACGTGATGGGTTAATGGGTGCAGCAAACCAACAGGGCACAAGCATACATATGTAACAAACCTGCACATTGTGCACATGTACCCTAGAACTTAAAGTGTAATAATAAAGAAAAAAATAATATTAGGCCCCATGAGGGATAAATATTGACTTATGTGTATCTCTACTGCCTAGAATAGTACCAAATATATAATGGGTACTCAATAAATATTTTACAGAATAAATAAATGTTGAATGGATGAATGAACTTTTACATGGTACTGTAACAGGAATTATTTAATTGTAATGTAGCTAATTCCACTTCTTAAATAGCAAATCCCTAGAGATCGTATCTTTTAAAGGATTGCCTGATTAAGCACAAACAGCATTCTGCATAGGGAGAAATCATCCGTGCATAATTAATGACCGAAAATTACACTTAGGTCTTTAATATGGAGATGTGATATTACAATGAAAACTCAGAGTCCCTCAAAAAAAAAACAGTGTATTTTTGCAAAAGGCAGTATTGTTTTCCTTTATTGTTCATTCTGCTTGGAATGCCATGCTATTTTCTTTATTTTTATCTTTCTTTCTCTGTATCTATTAATTAAGGCCAAGATTAAAAATGGTTTCCTTTATGAAACTATCCCTGACGTATTCTTAGACACGATCTCTCTCATCAGAACTACCTAAGAACTTTATTCATTTCTCTCATAAAGCACCAAAGATTAAATGTCCACACCAGGTGAAAAAACAAAGTAATTATCCACAGAATAAGCTTTTTAAATTTTTTCACTCAAAATATATTAATAGAGACAAATGTACTATTTTGACAGGGCAGTGGCCTCTGTAAACTGTTTTTTTACTTATGAATAAAATTTATTCATGTATAACTTACATAAAATATGCCCATTTAAATGAATAGTTTGCTGAGTTTTGATAAATGTATTCACCTACGTAACCACCACAATAATCAAAATATAGATTTTTTTTTTTTTTTTTTTTTTTTTTTTTGAGACAGAGTCTTGCTCTTGTCGCCCCAGCTGGAATGCAAGGCATGATCTCAGCTCACTGCAACCTCTGCCTCCTGGGTTCAAGAAATTCTCCTGCCTCAGCCTCCCAAGTAGCTGGGATTACAGGTGCTGGCCACCATGCCCAGCTAATTTTTGTATTTTTAGTAGAGATAGGGTTTCGCCATGTTGGTCAGGCTGGTCTCAAACTCCTGACCTTGTGATCTGCCTGCCTCAGCCTCTCAAAGTGCTGGATTACAGGTGCGAGCCACTGTGCCCAGCCCTAAATTTTTTTTAGAGATGAGATCTCACTATGTTGCCCAGGCTAGTCTTGAAGTCCTGGTCTTTTTTTTTTTTTTTTTTTTTTTTTGGAGATGGAGTTTCACTCCTGTTGCCCAGGCTGGAGTGCAATGGCGTGATCTTGGCTCATTGCAACCTCCATCTCCCGGGTTCAAGCAATTCTCCTGCCTCAGCCTCCCGAGTAGCTGGGATTACATGCATGCACCACCATGCCCAGCTAATTTTGTATTTTTAGTAGAGATGGGGTTTCTCCATGTTGGTCAGGCTGGTCTCAAACTCCCGACCTCCAGTGATCTGCCCACCTCAGCCTCCCAAAGTGCTGGGATTACAGGTGTGAGCCACCGTGCCCAGCCTCTTCTCTTATCTTTCTATTTCTTTTCTTATACTTACTTAATGTCCAATTTGCTCTTTTCTTCTATCAAGATGGATGCTCATGTGATGTCAGCAAAATGGTGGATGACAAAGCCACCATTTGTCGGGTGGGATAATCCAACCATTTGGTGGGATAATCCAAGCTTTCATTATCCCACAGAAACTTCATAAAACAACCAGAAATTAGCTGAACTAACATGTAAGAGCTCCAAAAAACAGTTAAAAGTTTACAGTAACCAAGTGAATGCCCACCTTCAAAATGTTGAGAAAGTTTTGTGGTGTTTTTATTTGCCCTTGCCCCCTCCTCCTCCCTGATGTGGCAGTGCTCTTAGTCTGGAAGAGGCAGCAGCCTAATTCCAAGTTCCCTCCCTTAAATGGAAGGGAGAAGAGCAAAGCTTTTCGCAAATTATTGTGTACATATGGGGGTTACCTAAAGGACTGGCCTCAGGTCTCAGAAAAGTGGTAGTCATTGCTCATGAAAGCTGCAAGGAGACTACAGACCCACTGACATATGGAGTAAAAGACTATGGGTGGATACATACAGTAGACCATCTAAGGCCCCAGGAGAAACTGGACTGAGACTCTTTAGGAAATAAGACATTCAAAAGCAGCCATGTATATGGGGAAATTGGGAAGTTACACATGCCCAGGTAAGACACTTGGTCAGAAAAGCCCTGAAAAGACCTTAAGCCTTCACCTCAGCTGATCCCTAGGCTCAAAGCAAGCCTCGCTCATTGTCGAAGAACTGTACCAGTATAGAGCCAATCTGCAAAGACTAGGGGAGTTAGCTGTTTTCTCAAATGTCTAATTTCCAACCAAAACTACAAAAATTACAAGGCATACAAAGAAACAGGAAAACATGGCACATTCAAAGGAGTAAAATTAATTGGCAGAAACCATTTCTGAGGACACCCAGACATTAGACTCACCAAACAAAGACTTTAAACAATTATCTTAAATTTGCTCAAACAGCTAAAGAAAACATGGACAAAAAACTAAAGGAAATCAGGAAAATGGTATATTAACAAAATTAGAATACCAAGAAAGGGACAAAGATTGTAAAAAGGAGCTAAACAGAAATTCTACAGCTGAAAGACACAATAACTGAAATGAAAATTCACTAGAGGAGCTCAAACACAGAAGAATCAGTGAACTTGAAAATAGGACAGTTGAAATTTTCAAATCTGAGGAGCATAAAGAAAAATAAAGAAAAGTGGATAGGCCAAGTGAGGTGACTCATGCCTGTAATCCCAGCACTTTGGGAGGTCAAGGCAGGTGGATCACTTGAGGTCAGGAGTTCAAAAACAGCCTGGCCAACATGGCAAAATCTCATCTCTGCTAAAAATACAAAAATTAGCTGGGCATGGTGATGAGTGCCTGTAATCCCAACTACTCAGAAGGCTTAGGCAGGAAAATTGCTTGAACCTGGGAGGCAGAGGTTGCAGTGAGCCAAGATTGTGTTACTGCATTCTAGCCTGGGCAACACAGTGAGGCTCTATCCCAAAAAAAAAAAAAAGAAAGAAAGAAAAGTTGACAGAGACAAAGGAACTTGTGGAATACCATTAAGTAGACCAACATATGCATTACAATTCCCAAAGAGGAGATAGAGAAAGGGGCAAAAGGATTATTTGAAGAAATGGCTGAAAACTTCCCAAATTTGATGAAAGACACTAATCTACAAATCCAAGAATCTCAATAAACTCCAAGTAAAATAAATCCAAAGAGACTCACACTGAGACACATTATAATCAAACTGTTGAAAGACAGAGAATCTTGACAGCAGCAAGAGAGAAGCAACTCATAATGTACAAGTGATCCTCAATAACACTATCAGCTGAAGTCCAATCACTCTGGAAAAAAAATAAATAAATAAATAAATAACAACAAAAAAAAAAACTATTGGCCATTTTCTCAGCAGAAACCTTGGATGCCAGAAGGCAGTGGGATAATACATTTAAAGTGCTAAAAAAAAAAAAAAAAAAAAAAAAAAAAACTGTCGAGACAGGCATGCTGGCTCACACCTGTAACCCCCAACACTTTGGGACGCACCAAGTTAGCTGCGTAGATCACTAGAGCTCAGGAGTTTGAGACCAGCCTGGGCAACATGGTAAAGCCCTATCTCTACAAAAAAACGCAAAAATTAGTTGCACATGTAGTCTCAGTTACTCAGGAGCCTGAGGCAGGAAGATCACTTGAACCTGGGAGGTAGGAAGATCACTTGAACCTGGGAGGTCAAGGCTACGGTGAGCCATGATCATGCCACTGCACTCCAGTATGGGCAACAGAAAGAGATCTTGTCTCTTTAAAAATATATATTTATATATATATGCGAAATCTACTCTGCCTGTTTTCCATAAAGGGAACAACAAAGCCTGGATGACAGCATATCTGTTTACCCTACAGTTCGCTGAATAATTTAAGCTCACTCTTGACACCTACCCCTCAGAAAAAAAGATTCCTATCAAAATATTATTGCAGGCTGGGCACAGTGGCTCATGCCTGTAATCACTAGATTACAGGCAACATTTAAGGAGACCAAGGCAGGAAAATCACTTGAGGCCAGGAGTTCGAGACCAGCCTAGGCAACACAGCAAGACTCAGTCTCCATTTAAAAAAAAAAAAAAAAAATTACTGATCACTGATAGTGCACCTAGTCACCCTATAGCTCTGATTGAGATGTACAAGGAGATTAATGTTGTTTTCATGCCTGCTAACACAAAATATTTTCATAGCCAGTGGATCAAGAACTACTTTTGACTTTCAAGTCTATTATTTAAGAAATATATTTTGTAAAGCTATGGCGGCCATAGATAGCAATTCCTATGATGGATCTGGGCAAAGTAAATTGAAAACATTTTGGAAAGGATTCACCATCCTAGATGCCATTAAGAGCATTTGTGATTCATGGGAGGAGGTGAAAATATCAACATTAACAGGAGTTTAGAAGAAGTTGATTCCAACCCTCATGGTTGATGTTGAGGGGTCTAAGACTTCATGGAGGGATGTAACTGCAGATGTGGTAGAAACAGCAAGAGAACTAGAATTGGAGGTGGAACCTGAAGATGTGACTGAATTGCTACAATCTCCTGATAAAACTTTAACAGATAAAACTTTAACAGATGAGGAGTTGCTTCTTCTAGACAAAGAAAGTGGTTCCTTGAGAAGAAATCTACTCCTGGTGAAGATGCTATGAACATTGTTGAAATGACAACAAAAGATTTAAAATATCACATAAACTTAATTGACAAAGCAGCAGCAGGGTTTGAGAGGACTAACTCCAATTTTGAAAGAAATTCTACCGTGGGTAAAATCCTATCAAACAGCATCACATGCTATAGAGAAATCTTTCATGAAAGGCACAGTCAATTGACGGAGCAAATCTCACTGTCTTATTTTAGGCCACCCCTACCTTCAGCAACCACCACCCTGATCAGTCAACCAACATCAAGGAAAAATATGACTTGCTGAAGGCTCAAATGATCGTCAACATTTTTAAGTAATAAAATATTTTCAAATTAAGGTATGTACATTGTGTTTTAAACATGTTATTGCACACTTAAGAGACTGCAGTATAGGGTAAACATAACTTTTTCTTTTTTGTTTTTTTTTTTTTTTTGAGACAGAGTTTCGCTCTTGTCGCCCAGGCTGGAGTGCAATGGCACGATCTTGGCTCACCGCAACCTCCGCCTCCCAGGTTCAAGCAATTCTCCTGTCTCAACCTCCCAAGTAGGTGGGATTACGGGTGCCCACCACCATCCTTGGCTAACTTTTATATTTTTAATAGAGATGGGTTTCACCACGTTGGCCAGGCTGGTCTCAAAGTACTGACCTCAAGTGATCCACTGGCCTTGGCCTCCCAAAGTGCTGGGATTACAGGCATGAGCCACCTCACCTGGCCACTTTTTTTTTTTTTTCAGATGGAGTTTCGCTCTTGTTGCCCAGGCCAGAGTACAATGGCACGATCTCGGCTCTCTGCAACCTCCGCCTCCCAGGTACAAGCAATTCTCCTGCCTCAGCCTCCCAAATAGCTGAGATTACAGGCATGCACCACCAAGCCTGGCTAATTTTGTATTTTTAGTAGAGATGGGGTTTCTCCATGTTGGTCAGGCTGGTCTCAAACGCCCAACCTCAGGTGATCCACCCTCCTCGGCCTCCCAAAGTGGTGGGATTACAGGCATGAGCCACTGCACCTGGCCTAGTAATTTTTTTTTTTAAGACATGGGGTCTTACCATGTTACCCAGGTTGGTCTCAAACTCCTGAGCTCAAGCGATCGACCTGCCTCAGCCTCCCAAAGTGCTGAGATTACAGGCCTGAGCCACCACGCCCAGCCCAACATAACTTTTATATGCACTGCAAAACAAAAAACTCCCTGTGACTCACTTTGTTATGATATTGGCTTTATTGTAGTGGTCTGGAACCCAACCCATAGTATCTCCCAAGTTTGCCTGTACATTTCAGCTATCTATTATTGAACAACAAAGTACTCCAAAACTTAGTGGCTTAAAACCACAATAATTTTATTTATTTGCTTGTAATTTTGCAATGTGGGCTCAAATAGCCTTTCTTTGCTCCACACGGAGTCACCTGAGGTGGCTCCAATGGGCTGGAGAATCCACGTTTTAAATGGCCTTCTTCACGTGGCTGGCAAAAGCTGGTGTTGATTGCTGGCTGAGGGTTCAACTGAGGCTGTTAGCCCAAACCTCCGTTCTTCTACAAGTGGTTGGTTGGGCTTTTCACAGGCAGTAAGTCTGAGAAGTCAAAATTCTAACACAGCAGCTGGCTTTCCCCTGAATGCAAAAGCAGAAGCTATCAGGCCTTCTTAAGGCATAGTCCCAAACTGGCATAACATCACTTCCAATGCATTCTACTATTGATTAAAGCAAGTTACAGGGCCAACCAGACTCAAGAGAATAGAACTCCTAAAGGTGCACATATTGTGAAGCCTGGTTCATTTGGGGTCACCAAAGTAGCAGTGTACCATAAGATAGTCACCCTGCCAAGTGTTCTGTAGCTGTATATTTGCAATTACTTCTAATTGTATTGAGTTTTAAAAGTAATCTCTAAAAAAAAATCAGTGTTTCCATATCAAAAATCTATTGATGTTTACAATAGCATCCAACATATGCAAGTGTCAGCTCATACCATTAATTATTACTAAATCAGTATTATATTTCTTTGCCTCCTATTTTTGCCGTATCTGTCAGGTACATTCATAATTGTCCCAAATTAGCAGTCACTGAAATAATTTCAGGTTATTGTATCTTTCTGAAACTATAGTTTGTTGTTTAGAAAGTAATCTGCATATTGAGAGACTTTATAATGGTTCAAATATAATCAACTCCACTTTTCTGAGCAGTAAGTTTTTTCCCTGGAGATGAATGCTTTTAACTTCAAGAAACAGAACACCCAAGCAACAGATTTAGAGTCTAAACAGTAAAGACCTTTAATTATCTTTTTTTTTTTTTTTTTTTTTTTTTTTTTTTTTGAGACAGAGTCTTGCTCTGTCACCCAGGCTGGGGTGCAGTGGCCGGATCTCAGCTCACTGCAAGCTCCGCCTCCCGGGTTTAGACCATTCTCCTGCCTCAGCCTCCCGAGTAGCTGGGACTACAGGCGCCCGCCACCTCGCCCGGCTAGTTTTTTGTATTTTTTAGTAGAGACGGGGTTTCACCGTGTTAGCCAGGATGGTCTCGATCTCCTGACCTCGTGATCCGCCCGTCTTGGCCTCCCAAAGTGCTGGGATTACAGGCTTGAGCCACCGCGCCCGGCCTTTTTTTTTTTTTTTTTTTTTTTTTTGAGATGGA
Organism: Macaca thibetana thibetana; assembly: GCF_024542745.1. Lineage (NCBI taxonomy): Eukaryota > Metazoa > Chordata > Mammalia > Primates > Cercopithecidae > Macaca > Macaca thibetana. The sequence goes on along the minus strand of NC_065584.1, from coordinate 85,073,468 downwards.
GTCTCACTCTGTCACCCAGGCTGGAGTGCAGTGGCTCCACCTCAGCTCACTGCAACCTCCACCTCCTGGGTTCAAGCAATTCTCCTGCCTCAGCCTCCCTAGTAGCTGGGACTACAGGTACGCACCACCACGCCCGGCTAGTTTTTTTGTTTGTCGTATTTTCAGTAGAGATGGGATTTCACCATGTTGGCCAGGCTGGTCTCGATCTCTTGACCTAGTAATCCACCAGCCTTGGCCTCCCAAAGTGATGAGATTACAGGCGTGAGCCACTGCACCCTGCTAAGACCTTTAATTACCTTACACAACAAAGTCTGGAGATAGACGGTTCCAAGCATGGTACATCAGCTCAATGATATCATCAAGTATTCGGGTGTTTTCTATCTTTGCCCTCAACCATCTTCAGCACGTGAGTTTTTCTTTTTTTTTTTTTTTTTTTTTTTTTTTTGAGATGGAGTCTCACTCTATCGCCAGGCTTAAGTGCAGTGGCAAAATCCCGGCTCACTGCAACCTCTGCCTCCCGGGTTCAAGTGATTCTCCTGCCTCAGCCTCCCAAGTAGCTGGGATTACAGGCGCCCGCCACAATGCTCGGCTAATTTTTGTATTTTTAGTAGAGATGGGGTTTCACCATGTTGGCCAGGATATCCTAGTCTCGATCTCTTGACCTCGTGATCCACCCGCCTCGGCCTCCCAAAGTGCTGGGATTACAGGCCTGAGCCACCGCGCCCGGCCTGCACGTGAGCTTTTCATCTCGAAACTTGTCCCCTCATGGTCAGTCCTCACACCACCCCACTTACAGAAGAAAAAATGGAAAGGTGAAGTCTCTGGAAGCTTTGTCTTTTTATCTGGGAGGAAAATATTTCCCAGCGGCTGCCTTCTCTTCATTTCTGTCAGACTCTAGACTACCCTCAAATTTCATTGGACCTGCGATTACAATTAACCTAGCAATAAGAATCAAAAGAATCGAACATCATTGAGTGGGAAAAATCCTCTGCAAGTACAGCCAAGACTTTTCTGAGGCTATTTTTAAACTGACGAATCAGAGGACAATCGCGACATTAGAGGAAAATTACCCAGGTTTACGCCATCATAAACGATGATAGCTTACGATGATAGCTAACCTGGCTCTTCCACTTCCTTTCAATCTCCAGAAAAGGCTCTCTGCGTGCTCATGGTAACGCGGCTTTTCAGATTTTTACCCACTTCAAATATGGCCGCCAAGCTCCGTTCTCTTTTACCACCTGATCTACGGCAACAACTCTGGCTTCATGCCCGCTTCCAAAAGTGCTTCCTCTCGCGGGATTGTGGTTCTTAGTGCGCAGGCGCAAAAGTAAGTCCTCTTCCGGACAAAATGGCGATGGGACTGATGTGCGGACGCCGGGAGGTTCTGCGCCTGCTACAGTCCGGGCGTCGGGTAAGGATGCCCCGGGGCTGAGCACCGGGATGCTGCCCTCACCCAGTGAACCAAGCCCCAGGACAGCTCGTGCTAGGGATATGAGCAGACGCTGACCCGCTCACCGGGACCTGAATGTCATGACCTCGGGTCTTGTGAGGACGCGCTAGGGTTAGTCCCCAACACTGTGGGCCCAGCAGCCCGGTGTCAGCTTCTGGAATTGGCTTCGCCCCTGGCGACAGCACCTCGGCCTAGTTCTCAGGGCCCCCCGATGCGGGTCTACGATAACTGAGATGCGGCGAACCCGGATTCAGCCTTTGCTCTGCAGGCATCACCAGCTGCATGCCTTCGGGCTAGCGGTCTGCGCGCGGTAATAGCAATGTCTGCACCTGTAGTGGCCGGGCTGCTTGCTTTTTGGGAAGTTAGCATAACGAATCCCCTTTGCCCCTACGCGAGGACTTCTGCTCCCGGTAAAGGGGCTCCATCATCCTTTTACACGCTTAGGTCCACAGCGTCACAGGGCCCTCGCAATGGCTCGGGAAACCGCTGACCGCACGGCTCCTATTCCCAGCAGCCCGGTGCTGCTGTCGCCCACACTACCTCTTCCTTGCGGCTTCCGGCCCCCGCAGCCTCAGTACCTCTGCCATCTCGTTTGCAGAAGTCCAGGTAAGAGGCCTTTCGTTCCTGCAATATTAGGAGTGGTGTTTCCCGGTTGGTTTCATATTCTGTTTTGTTTGGGAGCAGGGGGAATATGAAGCAGAGTTCTTGTCCACGCTCCACACAGCTCTCCAAAACGGTAGCATCTCTGCTTGGGATGAATTTTCAATTCAGTGGGGAAATGATTGGAAGTACAACAGGAGAGATGTTATATTTGGTTTTCTGAGCTGTTTTAAAGAAAAGTAATTGTTTCATGTTAATATATGGTAAAAATCATAATAGCGATATTCAAATGGCTGAAGTTTGGGAAACAGTGATAAAAGAAATAACTTCCCAGCATGAAGGGAAGTCATGGAATCTTACTCAAAGTAACTTCTCTTCCTACCTATTGATAAAAATGAGATGTCCTTTTTAAGCTTGAATTCTATGTACACTAGGGTAACCTGGAAGAACAAGAAGTAGAGAGAACAGAACCCAGTACTGGTTATTTTAAGAAGGTCTCACTTTCTATGTGTTCACTACTGAATAAATATACAAGGCTTTCTTTCACACAGGTTCAGGCCCCTCCTGTTGTTCCTGCAACTCCCTCACCCGCAGCGGTACCTGAGGTGGCTTCTGGAGAGACTGCAGATGTTGTCCAAGCTGCTGCAGAGCAGAGCTTCGCTGAACTGGGGCTGGCGTCACACACCCCAGTGGGACTGATCCAGAATTTACTGGAATTTATGCATGTTGACCTGGGCCTACCTTGGTGGGGGGCCATTGCTGCATGTAAGGGGAATATACCCTATACATGGGTTAGGGATAGAACCTCATAGATGGCAATTATTTGAATGGATTCAGGAAGTAGTTGCAGAAGCTCTGGGATCAGAAGAGCAGATGATTTCAAATGAGTGATAGAGGCACACGATACCTAGATGCAGTCTACCTATATTTCTTAAAGAGCATTATAAAACCACCAGATCATCTGGGATTCAAGAAGTATAGATATTCGAATACAAACATGGGGTTAGAGTCAGGGGACCTTATTAACAGTCATGAGGCTGTCCTGGTTTAGAAGAACAGAGGTTCAAGTCAGGCACTTAAACCCCCAAATTGGGAGGCCACTCGCATTGCTTTTGTAAAGGCTGAAACTCTGCTTTGAATTATGTGTCTCTCTGCCACTTTGCTCCATCAATGATCTCTTCTCTCCCCTGTGTCTTCAACGTTTCCCTCCTTATTGCCCTGCCCTGCACATGTAAGCATGCTCAAGCATACCCATGTGTTACTTGGGGGAAAATTTCTTCCCTTCATTCTTAGTTCCCCTTCACCTACTACCCTATCTTTCTTCTTCCTTTCATGGCTGTTATTTATTTGTTTTGTTGTTGTTTGTGGATACCTAGTAGGTGTATATATTTATGGGCTACATGAGATGTTTTGATACAGGCCTGCAAGGTGTAATAATCACATTATGGAGAATGAGATATCCATCCCCTCAAGCACTTATCCTTTAAGTTACAAAGAATCCAATTACACTTTATATTTTATTTTATTTTATTTTTTTAAACAGAGTTTTGCTCTGTCACCCAGGCTGGAGTGCAGTGGCCCAATCTCGGCTCACTGCAACCTCCACCTCCCAGGTTCAAGTGATTCTCATGTTTCAGCCTCCCAAGTAGCTGGGACTACAGGTGTACCACCACACCTGGCTAATTTTTACATTCTTTATTTTAAAATATACAATTATTACTGATTATAGTCACCCTGTTGTGCTATCAAATAGTAGATCTCATTCTTTCTAACTAATTTTTTTTTTTTTTTTTTTTGAGACAGAGTCTCGCTTAGTCGCCCAGGCTGGAGTGCAATGGCGCGATCTCGGCTCACTGCAAGCTCCGCCTCCCGGGTTCACGCCATTCTCCTGCCTCAGCCTCCCGAGTAGCTGGGACTACAGGCGCCCGCCGCCTCGCCCGGCTAATTTTTTTGCATTTTTAGTAGAGACGGGGTTTCACTGTGTTAGCCAGGATGGTCTCGATCTCCTGACCTCGTGATCCGCCCGCCTCGGCCTCCCAAAGTGCTGGGATTACAGGCGTGAGCCACCGCGCCCGGCCAACTAATTTTTTTTTACCCATTAATTATTCCCAACCCTGACTACCCTTCCCAGCCTCTGGTAACCTTCCTTCTACTCTCTGCCCATGATTTCATTTGTTTTGATTTTTAGATCCCACAAATAAGTGAGAACATGGTGATGTTCGTCTTTCTGTGCCTGCCTTATTTCACTTAGCATAGTGATCTCCAGTTCCATCCACGTTGTCACAAATGACTGGGTTTCGTTCTTTTGATAGCTATTACTTAAAAGATTGCTCTGCATCCAATGAGCCCACTTCTTTCCATTTACTCTCTCAGCCATCTGGCTTTTACTCATATCACCTCATTTGAACTGCCAGTAACCTAATTGCTAAATCCACTTTTATTATACTTGGTCTTTCTGCATTAGACACTTTAGACCTTAAAATCAATCCTTTCCCAGGCGTGGTGGCTCATGCCTGTAATCCCAGCACTTTGGGAGGCCAAGGCAGGAAGATTACAAGGTCAGGAGTTTGAGACCAGCCTGGCCAATATTGTGAAACCCCATCTCTACTAGAAATACAAAAATTAGCAAGGTGTGGTGGCAGGCGCCTGTAGTCCCAGCTATTCGGGAGGCTGAGGCAGGAGAATCACTTGAACCTGGGAAGCAGAGGTTGAAGTGAGCCAAGATGGCGCCACTGCACTCCAGCCTGAGCGACAGAGCAATAGAACGAGACTCTGTTCAAAAAAAATAAAAAATAAAGTCAATCCTTTGGCTTTTATGATAACGTTTCCTGATTTTTCTCCCTGTCTTTCTGACCATACTTTTGCATCTCCAAATTATCCTACCTACCCGTTCAGTGCCAGTAGTCTGGGTTCTATCCTTAGCTCCCTTCTCTTTCTACTCCACATCATTCATCATAATGTTGATAAAGCCTAAACCTATAACCTAGTCTCGTATTTGACATCACCATGTTCTCACTTATTTGTGGGATCTAAAAATCAAAACAAATGAATGACCAGGAAAAAATGAAGTGTGAGAAAAGAAATATGAAGGAGCTAAAGCAGTAGGCCATCAGATTATTTCCTACTCCAGAGATTTCTAGAACAATGGCTTTCAAACTTCCTTCCTGGAAGCCCCAGAGTTTTGTAAAGGGACCTCTGAGCAAGGTGAAGGCTGCCACATAAACAATCCTGTGGCCAGGCTTTTCGTTTGCTCAGGGCAGCATTTTTTTTTTTTTTTTTTTTTTTTTTTTTTTTTTTTTTTTTTTTTTTTTTGTACATTGGGGCTACGTGTACAGTTTGATGGAGCAGGGAGGCTCTTTTGATCACAGAAAAGTTTGGAAGCTATTGATCTAGAAAAGTGCTCCTGTCACCTTTTTGTTTGAGGAAACAAACAGGATTCCTAATCATCTGCTTAGAGAAGTTAATGCCATACTTTTGTGATGCCAAATCAGAGAACTGAGCCTTAAAGCAACTAATTCATACCCCTGACCCTAATTCTGGGCCTCTTAGCCATAAGTCACAGAATGGACAAGGCAAGAATAAGACCCTTTCAATAAGGACCTAAAAACCTTCAACCTTCTAGCTGCAGAACTGCTTTAATTTCACTCCAATCCTAGTTTGTATTTTCCAGGTACAGTCTTTGCCCGCTGCCTCATTTTTCCTCTCATCGTGGTGGGCCAGCGAGAGGCAGCCAAGATCCACAATCACTTGCCAGAGATCCAGAAGTTTTCCAGTCGAGTCAGAGAGGCCAAGTTGGCGGGAGACGATGTTGAGTGTGAGTCAGCTGCAGAATGACCATGGGAGAGGACCACATTTGCACTTTTCCTTACATTCTGCTGGGGGAAAGGAACAATGTGAATCAGAAGTTGCCACAGTCGGGAAAGTTCTAAAGATTTATCTGTTTCTTGGGCCTAATGCTCCCAAGGACTGGCCAGGGTTGGTTAGAAATTTCACAGGCCAGGTAGATGATGAGGATGTTCACCTCCACTGATGTAACTGTTACCCCAACCATTAATTTCCTCTCACCTCACAGTTTACAAGGCTTCCTCGGAGATGGCACTTTACCAGAAAAAACATGGTATTAAACTCTTTAAACCTCTCATTCTTCCTCTGACTCAGGTGAGCAAAAACATTTCCTTCCTTATTTCATCCTATACCCATCAAATTTCCTCTCTGTGTTTGATGTGCCCCAGGCCCCCCAAAAAAACAGGTGGTGGTGGATTATACATGGCTTTCAGTAGTGGGGTGATGAAAATGTTTCCTCTGGTAAAGCATGCTGACACTGTTTATCTTGTGTAATAGGCCCCAATCTTCCTCTCCTTCTTCATTGCTTTGAGAGAGATGGCCAACCTTCCTGTGGCCAGCCTGCAGACAGGTGGCCTCTGGTGGTTCCAGGATCTCACGGTATCCGATCCCACCTACGTGTTACCACTGGTAGTCACTGCTACAATGTGGGCTGTCCTTGAGGTAAGCCCAGATTGGCCAAGTGCCAGGCCTGCAAAGTGAACTGGGATTGGAGGGTAAAGTAATTGTACAGAATGGTCATCCTTCACTTGCTGGAGAAAGAGTTGATGGGTAAGAGATTAGAGACAGGTTCACTGAAACTGACAGCTTTCCCGACTTTTCTACCCCGCTTCTTTTGGCAGCTAGGTGCTGAGACAGGTGTGCAAAGTTCTGACCTTCAGTGGATGAGAAATGTGATCAGAGTGATGCCCCTGATAGCCTTGCCCGTAACCATGCATTTCCCCACGGTATGTAATGCCTTATGGGCTGGCTCCAAGGCCTTCTGCCTAGCCTAGCCACCTAGCAAGCTCACCAGGGATACAGCTTCTGAGTCCCCTCTCTGTGTTCTCACCCAGGCAGTGTTTATATACTGGCTCTCCTCCAATTTGTTTTCCCTGGGCCAAGTATCCTGTCTCCGGATTCCAGCAGTACGCACTGTACTTAAAATCCCCCAGCGTGTTGTACATGACCCTGACAAATTACCTCCACGGGAAGGCTTCCTAGAGAGCTTCAAAAAAGGTAAGGGCTCGTCCTCTGTGAAACAGGACTAGGGAGAGGGGTCTACAACTAGGAATGCAAGTGACTCTCTTGCTTCTCTTTACACAGGCTGGAAAAATGCTGAAATGGCGCGTCAGCTGCGAGAGCGTGAACAACGCATGCAGAATCACTTGGAGCTAGCAGCCAGGGGTAAATAGTCCTTTCAGGCCAAAATTCTGTCTTTTGTTTCTTCTTTCTGTTCTTCGTTGAGATTTGTTTTCTCTTCTCCCCTCAGGTCCCTTACGACAGACCTTTACCCACAACCCTCTCCTACAACCTGGAAATAATAACCCTCCCAATATCCCTAGCAGCAGCAGCAGCAGCAGCAAACCAAAGTCAAAGTATCCCTGGCGCGACACGCTTGGCTGACTTACGTTCCGTGCGCATTCTGGCAGGAACTCTGTCTCTTCAAAGACTCATCCTCAAAACAAGACTTGACACTGTGTCCTTGCCTCAGTCCTAGGAACTGTGGCACACAGAGATGTTCATTTTAAAAACAATTTCACGAAACACTCTTATACTCATGTTTATAAGAGAGCACTGGGTAGCCAAGTGATCTTCCCATTCACAGAGTTAGTAAACCTCTGTACTACATGCTGCTTCCTGATACTTATTGAACAGGGAAATGAGTGTGTGCTTCAGAAAACTGAAGAATACCCAGGACTTTGGGAGGCCGAGGCGGGCGGATCACCTGAGGTCAGGAGTTTGAGACCAGCCTGGCCAACGTGGGGAAACCTCATCTCTACTAAAAATACAAAAATAGCCACACGTGGTGGCGCATACCTATTGTCCCAGCTACTTGGGAGGCTGAGGCAGGAGAATTGCTTGAACCTGGGAGGTGGAGGTTGCAGTGAGCCAAGATTGCGCCACTGCACTCCAGCCTGGGCAACAGAGGGAGACTCTGTCTAAAAAAAAGAAAACCAAAGAATAGAGTGGGTCATGATTGCTTTTGCTGGCCCATGGCATTGGAAAATATAATGTTTTAACCTGGCATTAAGGGTTTAAACTTCCACCCAGGCACAGTGGCTCACGCCTGTAATCCCAGCACTTTGAGAGGCTGAGACGGGCAGATGGCCTGAGGTCAGGAGTTTGAGACCAGCCTGGCCAACATAGTGAAACCCTGTCTCTACTAGAAATACAAAAATTAGCCAGTCGTGGTGGTACACGTCTGTAGTTCCAGCTACTTGGGCAGTTGAGGCAGGAGAATCACTTGAATCTCGGAGGCAGAGGTTGCAGTGCACCAAGATCAAGCCATTGCACTCCATCCTGGGCAACAGAGTAAGACTCTGTTTCAAAAAAAAAAAAAAGTTTAAACTTCCAACCCATACATGTGTTGTTCTATCCACATTTGGATTGCAGTCTAGAGGTGTGGCTGATAAGTTGAATGTTGAGATTGTATCTAAATATAATAACTGCATTTCTTGATTCCAAGATTACTTTAAAAATTTCAAGAAGTAGATGTGTGCAAATTCTTAGTGATAATTAAGAATGAAAGTTCCAGGCTGGGCAAAGTGGCTCACACCTATAATCTCAGCACTTTGGGAGGCTGAGGTGGGTGAATCACTTGAGTCCAGGAATTCGAGACCAGCCTGGGCAACATGGCGAGACCTTGTCTCTGCTAAAAAGTTAGCTGAGCATGGTGGTGCTTGCCCATAGTCCCAGCTACCTGGGAGGCTGAGGTGGGAGGATAGCTTAAGCCCAGGAGGTTGAGGCTGCAGTGAGCCAAGATCATGCTGCTGTACTGCAGTCTTGGCCACAGAGCAAGATCCTGTCTCAAAAAGGAAGTTCATGTCATTTTTATGTAACAACCCAACATTTCACTAGAGCAGTTGAAGTGTTCTGTTGTCTGCCTTTGTGTAGAGCCTGGTTTATCAGCCTTCAGCAGCTAGCTTGAGAGAGAAAAGATGGATCTACTTTCAAGCATAAGATTGTTTTTAGTCTTTGTGTTTCTAGGCTAATGGGAGCTGTCCTAGAGATACTATATAAAGTGAAGTCACTCAGACTTTAGGAACATAACTTTTTATTGTCATCCAGCACCTGTGATAGTTTGATGTCTCTCTAAAGGAGACAATTGGAGGATTGTGGGCCCTTTTAAAAGAGGAGTAGGTAGGCGCACTCAGGTGCTTCTAAAACCACCAAGCCCACACCTGACATGCTCCTCTCCCCAGTCTCCTCTATTGTCCGCTTTAAAAGTCTGGAACTGTATGTAGCAAAACAAATAAATTACTTTTCATTTCAAAAAGTAAGTTCAAAGGTTGAAGCTGCCTAGGCCAGGCTTCTGGACAGGTGCCTCCAAAGAAGTGAGCTTTCCTTTTCAACTTCCTCAGCTCTAGCCAGTAGACCAGAAACCCCTGCTTTCCACATCAGGATTCCAGATGGTGTTTAGTTAGACTTGGGATCCCGTTGTTTGGGCATCTCTCCTCCATCTTCCAAATCCATTTCTGCAGCAACTGACATACACAGGACCTGGAGGTACCTTGTGGCAGACCCTACAAAGAAAACTTTGAGTTGGAATTGAGAAGAGGTCATCTGGGCTGAGTTCAAGTGTCATTGAATGGAACTGGGCCTGAGGGGAGTGATTCCATTAAGCCGAAGGGTTCATAAGAAGGGGCTATGGCAAAAATGTCTTTGGAGGCAAGATTTACAGAAAAAGGCAAAAACCAAGCTCTACAATAGCTGAGCTGATTTAAGGATGCAATGCTTACCCACGATCCTTCGGAGGTAAAGAGGTCGCTTATGTTCTGGCACTCTGATGATGAGGAAGTAAAAGGGCAGGCCTGAGAGGGCAATGGCAATGCCGATGAGGGAGTTGATGGTATCACTGTACAGTGGAACAGCCACCAGGAAGATGGTGCAGAGGCAGAAGACAATCGGGAAGAAAACGCTGAGCTGAGGGCACAGGAAACACAACTGGGGTGGACCACTCAGGATTCTTAACAGCTAAAATAACACCTCCCATAAGGATTAGCGCACTGAGCCTTCTTTCCATACCTTTAATTTCAACACAGTACTAACCACCAAGTCCCAGGCAAAGGTTTCTAAATAAAGTGTCTTGTAATAGTCCCCTGTAGCAGCAACTCTAGCTGTTTCAGATGGAGCAGAGGTAGGATGGAGTTGCCATACCTTGAGGGGACGAGGTCGATCAGGCTCCTTCCAGCGCAGATAAAGCTGACCCACAATAGAAAGCCCCACAAAGAACCAGTAGCTGAAGCTGTAGTAGTTAATGAGCTGGAAGATGTCTTCCACGCACAAGTAGATCAATGCCATGATACCCTGTAAGCGTGAGCCCAAGTCAGCTCTTCTCAGGGCCTTTGTTACTCCAAAGGCTTTTCACTCCCTTTATACCTCCCAAATCCATCCCCCGTCGATCCTCAGAGTCTCCTGGTCCTCTTCTGTTTTTAATCCCTTTAACACTCTAGTTTCAATACCTTATCCCCTCTGTTACAAGTCAGTAGTCTCAACTGGTTTTTCAACCCATTCTTCAAGCTAACCCTGTATAAAGCAAGTCTTGAAACAATCCCTCAAAAGTCTTGCATAGGACCATTTCCATAATGGCTCCAACCTACATTATCCAGCTCTTATCTCCTCCTGCATGTTGAATATCCCGATTCTGAAAATCCAAAATGCTCCACTGTCAAGTCAACACTCAAAAAGTTTCAGATTTTTAGAGCATTGCAGATTTTGGATATTCAACCTGTATTAAAACCCATACTGCTTTGCCACAGGATTTTCTGATATTATTTCTCCTACCTAAAGCCCATCTCTACCATTTGCAACCCTAGCCATCAAGATGCACCTTTTTTTTTTTTTCCTGAGAACATTTTGGTGGATTTTAAGACGCACATACACTTCTAGAAGTAATTCTTCATTCACCCTCTCCTCCCATGGAAGTGATCATTTCTTAAATACTGTATCACTCACTATCTGTCATGGCAATCAATCATTACAATGTATTCCATGTACTTTATGGCTTCTCTTAGAGCAGAGGTGTACCATTCCTTAGAGCATTTGGATTTTCCCTGTAGTGCCTGTAGCGGTTGGCATAGTGCCTTGCCCATGGTGAACATTCTGATCCACCAATAGTTTTTCTATTGGAATTTCTTTTAGAGCTTTCAGGAAGCTAGAACAGTCGCTTCTGCTGTTACTAAAGTTTCCCCCCACCCCCCCAATCATTTTCAGTCTCATCCTTGAGCTGACTTACGTTGAACAGCAGAGAAGGCACTGGTGTGAACCGCTCAACATGGATCATGCAGATGGCATCAGGGAGATGGCCTTCTCTTGAGCCCACAAAGAAAAGCCTATGTCAGGTAAGATAGGAGAAGCTGAGAAAATTGGTGGACACGATGCAGCCTGGTTCACCTGCCACATGGCCCTCCCTCTCTGCCATCCCTTCCTTCAAAAGTGTTTGGATAATATAGACTGGAGCTCAGTATTAAGATTAATGACAACTGCAGGCTTCTGCTAGAAACAAGAAGAAAGAGGTTATGGTATCAGTTGGAAAACACAGGTAATCAAAGTCCAGGTCCTGTAAGTTCTACCGTCCACTGCCATAGCCCTTCAAAAGATGCCACTCTTACCTAGAAGCAGCCACAATGGAGGCATTGAGGCCACCAAAACAGGATAATGCAACTGACAGTGGAATTATCCAGTTAAATATTCCAAATGTCTGATCTGCAAAAGTCTAAGGGAAAAGAATGGAAGAGTCATTAGCAGGATCTAAAAGGGATGAAAGACATGGATGGGCATGCCCCAGATTCCCCTTATTAGGACTCCAACTCTTCTTCCACAGTGGGGGTAACAGGACCTTCTTGCAAGCCCCATATTCGAAATGAACTCCTTTCAAGGCCATCTACCCCCTTTCCAGGACTTTCAAGAGCCAGAATATACCCAGTACCCCACAAGTCACCCTCAACCTGCTAGTGAAAATCCTTTACCACAGCAACAGCATCACTGGCCAAGATGTCTCTCATGTCTAGCACAGTATAATAGGCCACATTGGTCAAGATATAGATGATGGTGACAATGGGCATGGAGATGCCAATGGAGAGGGGCAGGTTCCTACAGCCAAATAGAATAAAATACACATTAGTCCCACAGTCATATCCCTATCTCTCCTTTAATCCTTAGACTCTCCCTGCCACACCAGTCTTTCCAGGGATGGAGACTCTTGCTACATTTCCTCAATGCATTTGTCTTTGACGGTGCCCTGGATAGTGGCTGAAGCTCTGAACTAAACACTTAAGAACTAAAGAACATTAGGGGAAAGGAATATCATATTAGGAGATAGGACTGTGCAGCTGGGATCAGTGGCTCATGCCCGTAGTACCAACACTTTGGGAGGCTAAGGTGGGCAGATGGCTTGAGTCCAGGAGTTGGAGACCAGCCTGGACAACATGGCAAAACCCTGTCTGTACAAAAAACTAGCCAAGCAGCCGGGCGTGGTGGCTCACGCCTGTAATCCCAGCAGTTTGGGAGGCCGAGGCAAGTGGATCACCTGAGGTCAGGAGTTTAAGACCAGCCTGGCCAACATGGCAAAACCCTGTCTCTACTAAAAATATAAATAATTAGCTGGGCATGGTGGCACGCACCTGTAGTCCCAGCTACTTGGGAGGCTGAGGTACGAGAATCACTTGAACTCAGGAGGTGGAGGTTGTGGTAAGCCAAAATTGTGTCATTGCACTCCAGCCTGGGTAACAGTGAGACTCTGTCTCAAAAAAACAAAACAAAAAATTAGCCAAGCATGGTGGCGCATGCCTGTAATCCCAGCTACTTGGGAGGCTGAGGTGGAAGGATCACTTGAGCCCGAGGAGGTCAAGGCTGCAGTGAACCATGACTGGGCCACTGCACTCCAGCCTGGGCAAGGCAGTCAGACCCTGTCTGGAAAAAAAAAAAAAAAAGGATTAACAAAGAGTGTCCCAGCATAATAATGCACAGGAAAATGGGAGGTTATTTTGTTTTATACTCCAAAGATCTTTTGGTGTCAGGATTCCATCTCTAAGATTATCAACATTGGCACTTTTGTCTCAAGGTTGAGAAATATAAAAGGAAATTATGGAGGCAAATTGTGAAATTTAACATCTTCAGAGATAGGCCTTCAGTAGGAAGAGAAGTGTGTGTATCTGACAAGCAACCTGGAAGATATGTCTGCCCACCCCTTCCTCAGTTTGAGAACCTCAGGAGCCATCCTAACTGGTGGGCAAAAGAAAGATGCAAAGAGCTCTCAAGGTCCCTGTAGACCAATAAAGCCATGAACTTTATAAACATCCTTAACAGTAAGGCTGCCCAAAAGAAGCACAAAGTGGGGCAAATACTCTGCAAATACAGAGTCATGCAGCTTCTGTCCGGTAGGTGGAAGCACCACCCAGGCCTTCATCCTGCTTCTGTTATCTCTGCTCCCATAGCGTTACCACTAGTTGTGTACCAAGAGTGCTCTTCTGTTTCTCAAGCCAAAAGGAGTTTATTGGTATAAGAATTGTGATTCTTTTGACTTAAACATTTACAGAGAGCTGGGCACGGTGGCTCACGCCTGTAATCCCAGCACTTTGGGAGGCTAAGGCAGGCGGATCACCTGAAGTCAGGAGTTCGAGACCAGCGTGGCCAACATGGTGAAACCCCATCTTGACTAAAAATACAAAAATTAGCCAGGCGCGGTAGCAGGTGCCTGTAATTCCAGCTATTTGGGAGGCTGAGGCAGGAGAATCACTTGAACCTGGGAGGCAGAAGTTGCAATGAGCCAAGATTGCGCCATTATACTCCAACCTAGGAAATACAGCAAGACTCTCTCTTAAAAAACTCCATTCCCTGGCAAATCTTAGTTCCCAGAATCATAGAATTTTAGAGCCAAGAAAGGCCATGGAGGTCACAGAATTTAACCCCCTCAATTACAGATAAGGAAGCAGACAAAGAGATGGCCGGGCAACTCCCTCAAGGTCAGCCCACAAGTCAGTGGAAAGACAAACTCTAGGTCCTTGTCTTCCTATCCAGTGCTCTTTTCACTCTATATATAGACTACAGAGCAATAATGGTGGGGTGACTTAATTGAATGACTGAAACTATACCACAATGTCAATATGAATTTAGGAAACAAGGAAGGGATCAGAGGGAAACATAGGAAGGTTTCTGGATGTCTATATCCCAAAGCTATGTATGTGGGGATAAGGGTGGATGAAATATCTATCAAGGAAAATCTGTTTTAAAAACATACATAAGCATATAATACAACCTGCTTTAATTAATGCAGAAATTAATGAACAAATGTAAAAATGCATTTAAAAAAATTTACAAAGCATACATGAGAAAGTTCATATTTTAGCCCTGTTACTATGATCATAGACAAGTTACTTCTCTGAGCCTCAGGCCTCTCATCTATTAAAATGAGGCTGATAAAATTAACCTCATAGGTGGTTGTGATATGCTGTCTGTCACAGAGTAGTAGCTCATTAAATGATGGCTATCACTGCTATGGAAAATTGGTGGTGCAGTACCTACCTCTCAGGATTCTTGATCTCTTCAGTGACATAGTTGAGAGTGTCCCAGCCTGAGTATGAGAACAGAGCTGAGTACAGTGCCAGGGCAATGTCACCCACTGCATATGATGAACCCTCAAAGGAATTCTCAAAATGAGTGGAGGCTCCTGGAACCCAAGAACATTGGAAGGCAGGGGATTAGTGGCTTATTCTCCCACTTCATGATGATCAAGTAAAGGACTGAGAGAATATGGTAATATAATAGCAGGTAAGTGGCCTACAACACCTTTGGCAGCAAGAGTAACAGTAAGGGAACAGGAAACAGTAGAGAGACGTCTACAGAGATAGACCAGAATGCCCTGCATCCTAATGACATAGATGGGGATCTTGACAGGAAGGGTCCAGGGTAGCTTTCTAGGATAAGAAACCACCATAGAGCAGAAAGGCTGGAGAATAGAAACAATGCAGTTCTGCTCTGCTCTGCAGGCTGCCTGATTCCTGCCTCCTATCGCAATCTGCCAAAGCCAGCTCCCAGGGCATGGCTGTCAACCCTTTTGCCAAGATCAGCCTCCTCTGAGGCAGTGTGAATGAAAGTTAAAGGACAGACTTTGGGTCAGTTGTCCTGGATACAAATTTCAGCTCCTCTACTTGCCAGTAGCGACTTGGGCAAGATAATTAAATCTTTTTTTTGTTGTTGTTGTTGTTGTTGTTGTTGTTGAGACGGAGTCTCGCTCTGTCGCCCAGGCTGAAGTGCAGTGGTGCAATCTTGGCTCACTGCAACCACTGCCTCCTGGGTTCAAGCGATTCTCCTGCCTCAACCTCCCAAGTAGCTGGGATTACAGGCACCTACCACCACACCCGGCTAATTTTTGTATTTTTAGTCAAGATGGGGTTTCACCATCTTAGCCAGGCTGGTCTTGAACTCCTGACCTCATGGATCCACCTGCCACGGCCTCCCAAAGTGCTGGGATTATAGGCATGAGCCACCCCGCCCAGCCCAAGATACTTAATTCTGCAGCCTGTTTCCTCATCTATAAAACGTGGATAATAATAGTGCCTACCAAATAAGGTTATTATAAGAAATGAGATAATGCACGAAGAGCACTTAGAGGAGTGTGGCTCACAGAAAATGCTTAACAAAGATTAGTTGCTGCTAATATTATTTCTTACCCTGGCCAAGTCTAACAATGCCTGCAATGATGATCGCGATCAGCGCCAATACTTTAGCATAGGTGAAAATATCTTGTACCAGGGTTCCCCACTTGACATAGGCACAGTTAATGAATGTTAAGAGACCTGAAAGAAAAATAATACTGATTGGTGACTTACCCTCACGACTGTAGGACCTTAGACTCCCAAGCAATTTTTCCAGTACCAGTCACCAAGATAAACCCTTCAGCCAAAGACAGACCCTCTGACCTGCTCTGCACTGGAAGCCTCAGACCCCAGAATGTCCTCACCATTATCATGCAAAGGCCTCCATACTCCCTACCCCCCAGCACCTTATATGGGAGACACAAAACAAAGTGATTGCAGATCTGCTTACATAAAAAATACATCCAGATTTCCAATCACAGCAGTGGGAGGCAACTGGGAACTATACGGGATTAGTGATTGTTCCGGCTCTTGGCCGGTCTCTCCCTCCTACCTCCCATTCCCCATGGGCTCCAGGACATAGCACTCTGACTCTGTGGTATTACTGTTAACCTTGAGGAGTCCTGCTGTGACTTAACCAATGCTGAGCCAGCAGGTCAGGCCGTGTGGCCAAGGATTAGGATGAAGGCCAGATTTCCTGCCCACTGCCTGGCAGCTCAGCTGCCTGCTTTTGTGCTTGGAAAGATTCTTGCAGCTAAGAGTGGCTCCTGTAGAATAGGGACAGGGCATTTTTCCTGATGGGACAATAGAGAAATAAGAGCCACACACATTCCCCCAGTCCTTCTACTCAGAAGTACAGGTAGTCCTTTTACCAGGGTTCTTAACTAAGTTCTCCATAAGGCTCAAAATTCTTTTTCCCAAAGTGTTATGTCCATATTAATACAGATATACCTAAGAAAAAGGTTCATACCTTTTCTTAGAAAAGGATCATAGCTTTTATCAGAATCTCAAAGAAGTCCATTATCCCTCCCCCAACGAAAAAATTACAGTCTACGACTTGAATTTGAATTACTTGAAGAAATTCAAAAAGGGAGGCCCACAGATGCTGTGAGGTTGACCAGTAGCCCCAGGATGTAGCAGAGAAGAAAGCTGGAAAAAACAACATAGATCTTCCCACTGGTAGCATAGCGAATCGCTTCATTTATCCCTCCTTCTCAGCTCAGCAACTAGAACACTATAAGGAGGGCTTAATTTTACAGCCCTTCTCCCAAGGGCTCTAAGGGCAAGGTCAACATCACCCTGCCTTACCAGTCAAGAGAATGAGGCCTAGTACAGGTCTTGCCTACTTCAGGCCACCGAAGCAGTCAGAAACACTCTGAGTTATCCTGGCAGTGGTGTGGCCTTGGTGTCCCTAGTCCTCCTATTTTGTCGTGTCCTGGCCTCATCGCATTCTGGCTACTTCATCCTGAGAAGCAGGGAAGACTGGCCTCTCAGAACAGCTGCACCATCTGCTCTCTCTCACCCTCCCTTCCACCACCACCCTCATTCTACTCACTGCCCAAGTTCCTTTCTGCTCTTCCTGAGAAGGGGCATTCCTGTCCTATACAGATGCTTGCCTTTCTGCCTAATAAACAACAAACCTTATCACAGGGCTGGGCAAAAATGTACCCACAGCTCCAGGCCACCCCAGTGCTAAGTTAATAATTAAAGACACTAGTGTGCAGCACCCCACAAAATGACCAAAGTGCCTGTATCTTGCCCTCCACAAATCTTTCAAATCTGTTGCTCCTCCTCAGTCACCCATCCTTTACTCCCCACTGGACTCCAGCCTCCAGCCACTCAACAACCTAGTGCCCCTTCTACCCAGCCTGTAACCTCTGCCCTTATCCTAGGCTCTGTGGCTGGCTCATAACCACAACATAGCCAGGTTTCCAAGTAGAAACACCAGGCACAAAGGATGGTGCCACATTGTCAGGGGAATGGGATCTCCAAATACAAAGTTATGATTCCCTGCCAGGTAACCATAGGTCACAACACCAAACTGGAATAAGCTTACAGGACTAGTTCTAGTTCAGACTCAGAATCTGAGCCGTGTGCCACAAGGTTCTCTTCTCAGCTCTGTCCAGGGATGTAGGTAGGGAAAAGGAGGGACGAGCAACCAATTCACCACCCACTACTATAGCAGATTCTGAAATGGAAATACATGGCTTGTTTATATTTTATTTTATTTATTTTATTTTTCTTTTTGAGACAGAGTTTCACCCTTGTTGCCCAGGCTGGAGTGCAATGGTGCGGTCTCAGCTCACGGCAACATCTGCCTCCTGGGTTCAAGCAATTCTCCTGCCTCAACCTCCCAAGTAGCTGGGATTACAAGTGTGCGCCACCACACCCAGCTAATTTTTGTATTTTTAGTAGAGACGAGGTTTGACCACGTTGGCCAGGCTTGTCACAAACTCCTGACCTGAGGTGATCCACCCACCTCGGCCTCCCTAAGTGCTGGGATTACAACGTGGGCCACGGTGCCCAGCCTATATTTTTTTATTATTTATTTATTTTTATTTATTTATTTTTGAGATGGAGTCTTGCTCTGTCGCCCAGGCTGAAGTACAATGGCATGATTTCAGCTCACTGCAACCTCTGCTTCCCAGGTTCAAGCAATTCTCCTGCTTCAGCCTCTCAAGTAGCTGGGACTACAGGCATACGCCACCACGCCCAGCTAATTTTTTTGTATTTTTAGCAGAGACAGGGTTTCACCATATTGGCCAGGCTGATCTCAGACTCCTGAGCTCAGGTGATCCACCCGCCTCGGCCTCCCAAAGTGTTGGGATTACAGGCATGAGCCATCACACCTGGCCCTAATTTTTTTTTTTTTTTTGGAGATGGGGGTCTCACTCTGTCAAATAAGCCAGAGTGCAGTAGAGAAATCATAGCTCACTGCAGCATCAAACTTCTGAGCTCAAAGGATCCTCCCATCTCAGGTACCCTAGTAGCTGGGATCAAAGGTGTGCACCACCATGCCCGGCTAATTTGTTTTATTTTTTATTTTTCTTTTTTGAGACGGAGTCTTCCTCTGTCACCCAAGCTGGAGTGCAGTGGTGCGATCTCAGCTCACTGCAACCTCCGCCTCCAGGGTTCAAGCAGTTCTCCTGCCTCAGCCTCCTGAGTAGCTGGGACTACAGGTGCCCACCACCATACCTGGCTAATTTTTATATTTTTAGTAGAGATGGGGTTTCACCATGTTGGTCAGGCTGGTCTCAAACTCCTGACCTCATGATCCGCCCTCCTCAGCCTCCCAAAGTGCTGGGATTACAGGCGTGAGCCACCGCACCTGGCTGTTTTACTTTTTTTAGAGACAGGGTCTTGCTATGTGGCCCAGGCTGGTCTTGAACTCCTGGCCTCAAGCAATCCTTCCACCTCAGCCTTCTGAGGAGTGACTGGGATTATAGGGAGGAGTCATGGCACCTGGGTGGCTTGTTTACCTTTTAATCCCTATTGCTTCTCTACTGCTCTCTTTTTTTTTTTTTTTTTTTTTTTTTTTGACCCCAGGCTGGAGTACAGCAGTACAATCTCAGCTCACTGCAACCTCCGCCTCCTGGATTCAAGCGGTTCTCCTGCCTCAGCCTCCCGAGTAACTAGAATTACAGGCATGCACCACCACGCCTGGCTGATTTTTGTATTTTTAGTAGAGACGGGGTTTCACCATGTTAGCCAGACTAGTCTCGAACTCCTGACCTCAGGTGACTCTCCCGCCTCAGCCTCCCAAAGTGCTGGGATTACAGGTGTGACTCACTGTGCCCAGACTCTTCTCTACTTCTCTCTCCATCCATATGTATCCCTCTCTTTGTCCACCAGTATCCCACCTCCCCCATTCCTGAGCCTGATTCCTCAGCCACTGACACACTTTCTAGCCCTGATCTTCTCTCTGTACTGAGCAAAGAAGGCTCAGTTTGAATGAGGAAGGGAATCCTACAGAAAGAAACCAGGGAGCAGAGGGAACTGACTGAAGAGAGCTAGTCCTCCTCTTCCTCAAAGCCCAGCTTCCTCCAGGGCCTCTTGGCTGTGGGAGCAGGAAATGAGTATGGCAGGCAGCAGTGCTGACAGGGCTTTTTGTTCCCACCTCAGCGGATACAGCTGACCAGTGGCCCCAGAGCCCAGCCAAGTGCACTGCTCTTGAAGTGGAGCCCAACCTCCTGCTTCAGGGCCGGGGACAGGAGGGGACCATGGGGTTAGGATAATATGGAGGCAACTGCAAGTTAACCTCGAGGGCAGAGATGCCCTCCCCTAGAGGGCATCCAGCCTAGGCAACAGAGCAAGACTCTGTTTCAAACAAATTTTTTTAAATAAAAAAATTAAAATGTTGACTAGGATCAGCAGAGCCATATAGTCTATCACTATAGACCTTTCTGTATTTGTCATCATTCCACAACGTTATTCAGCCGACTAATAATCTACCGAACTATATTTTTATCTAGTCTACCTTGTCAACGAGAATATCATGAGAATTTGCCACGAACCTCTCCAAAATCTGCATACACATGCTTCTGCTCTAACAATCTAATGATGCTATCAAACAATTCAAATGAAATTAGTATATATGTAGAATATTTGTAGCCACACCCTTGCAGTGGCCAAAAACTAGAAACAACCCAAATGCCCAGCAACAGTAGATTGAATAAATACTAAACAGCACTAAGAATAAACAATCTGGGACAGGCGCAGTGGCTCAAGCCTGTAATCCCAGCACTTTGGGAGGCCGAGACGGGCGGATCACAAGGTCAGGAGATCGAGACCATCCTGGCTAACATGCTGAAACCCCGTCTCTACTAAAAAAATACAAAAAACTAGCCGGGCGAGGTGGTGGGTGCCTGTAGTCCCAGCTACTCGGGAGGCTGAGGCAGGAGAATGGCGTAAACCCGGGAGGCGGAGCTTGCAGTGAGCTGAGATCTGGCCACTGCACTCCAGCCTGGGCGACAGAGTGAGACTCCATCTCAAAAAAAAAAAAAAAAAAGAATAAACAATCTGTCATCCCAGCATGTTGGGCGGCCAAGGTGGGCAGATCACAAAGTCAGGAGTTCGAGACCAGCCTGGCCAACATGGTGAAACTCCGTCTCTACTAAAAATACAAAAAATTAGCTGGGCGTAGTGGTGGGCACCTGTAATCCCAGCTACTCAGGAGGCTGAGGCAGAGGAATTGCTTGAACCTGGGAGGTGGAGGTTGCAGTGAGCCAAGATCCTGCCACTGCACTCCAGCCCCGGCGACAGAGTGAGACTCTGTCTCAAAAAAAAAAAAAAATGAACAATCTACAACTACAGACAAAAATACAGAAGAATCTCAAACATAATAAGCAAGCCAGATGCAAAAGTGTACATATAAATTATATCCATTTACATAAAATCAGGGAA
The DNA here is from genome assembly GCF_024542745.1 of Macaca thibetana thibetana. Taxonomy (NCBI): domain Eukaryota; kingdom Metazoa; phylum Chordata; class Mammalia; order Primates; family Cercopithecidae; genus Macaca; species Macaca thibetana. The sequence goes on along the minus strand of NC_065584.1, from coordinate 85,052,375 downwards.
AACTAATCAATGCAACTAGAAGTCAGAATAGTGATTTCCCTTTGTGTGGGGTGGAGAGGCAGGGACTGGGAAGAGCATAGGAAGGGTTCAAGGGTGCTAGTTACACATGCGCTCAACTAGTGACCATTAAGCCATAAACTTATGAGATTGCACTGTTCCTTCTGTATATTATATTTGAATAAAAAAAAAATTGAACCAAAAAGTGAGGTTAGCAGAGTATGGCTTGTTCTTAATGAGTTCATACAGGTTACTAATGATTTCCCACTCTTCTCCTCATACTTCACTAACCAGGTTTAACTTACAAGCCTAGAATTTGGGCAATAATCCACCTTAAGTTATCACTTCATAGTGCTGCTCCTGCTCATCCGCCTCTGGTGGAAAGCTGGGTTATCACTTGTGGTAGGTAGACTAATGGCCCCCCAAAGATGTCCACCCCCTAATCCCTGGAGCCTGTGAACCATGTTATATTGCATGGCAAGGGAGAATTAAAGTTGCAGACAGAGGCCAGGCGTGGTGGCTCATGCCTGTAATCCCAGCACTTTGGGAGGCCAAAGCAGGCAGATCACTTGAGGTCAGGAATTCCAGACCAGCCTGACCAACATGGTGAAACCCAGTCTCTACTAAAAATACAAAAAATAGCTGGGTGTGGTGGTGTGTGCCTGTAATCCCAGCTACTCGGGAGGCTGAGGCAGGAGAATTGCTTGAACCCAGGAGGCAGAGGTTGTGGTGAGCCAAGATCCCACCACTGCACTCCAGCCTGGGTGACAGAGCAAGACTCTGACTCAAAAAAAAAAAAAAAAGTTGCAGACAGAATGAAGATTGCTAATCAAGTGATGAAACGGGGAAATCATTCTGTATTATCTGGGTGGGCCCAATGTAATCACAAAAGTTCTTAAAGATGAAAGAGGGAGGCAGAAAGGTCAATGTCAGAGTTGTACAATGTGAGAAAGACTCTCCCAGTGACTGCTGACTTTGAAAATGGAAGGGGCCATGAGCCTCTAGAAGCTGGGAAAGGCAAGAAGATGGATTCTCTCCTTAAGCCTCCAGAAAGAAACACAGTACTACTTCATATTAGCCCAGTGAGACCCATTTCAGACTTCTGACCTCCACAACTATGAGATGATAAATTTGTGTCATTTTCAGCCACTCAATTGGTGGTAACTTGTTAGAAAAGCAATAGAAAACTAATATATTGGCTGGGCACAGTGGCTCGCTCCTGTAATTCCAGCACTTTGGGAGGCCAAGGCAGGCTGATCCCTTGAGCTCAGGAGTTTGAAACCAACCTAGGCAACATAGAGAAACCCTGATTCTACCCAAAAAAAAACAAAAATTAGCTGGGCCTGGTAGCATGCACCTATAGTCTCAACTACTCAGGAGGCTAAGGTGGGAGAATTGCTTGAGCCTGGGGAGGTCAAGGCTGCAGTGATCCGTGATTGCACCACTGCATTCCAGCCTGGGTGACACAGCAAGACTGTCTGAAAAAAAAAACAAAAAAACCACCTAACTGCAGGCAGAAAACTGGAAGCAGCACTGGGTTACTATTCATTACATTTGTTGAAAAATGGCGAAAGGGGAAGTGAAACCCTTGACAGCTCACTGGATCTTGGTGTACTGAAATTTCCCTCTCGCTGCAATCAAAAGAATCTAAATGTGACCTTATGCAAAGGAGGCAGGCATCCCTTATGATAGCAGATCCTCAAACAAGTCTGTACATCTCTCTTTAACGTACTACATCAATCCCAGCTCTTCTAGCAAATCATCACTTTTGAACAACGTATACTCTTTCATTATCATATTCTAATCAAATATCGCTGATGGCTATGAAATTGTTTCCTCCTTTCAGTAAAAGGTCAAATACGGGCCGGGTGCAGTGGCTCATGCCTGTAACCCCAGCACTTTGGGAGGCCGAGGCAGATGGATCACAAGGTCAAGAGATCGAGACCACCCTGGCCAACATGGTGAAACCCCGTCTCTACTAAAAATACAAAAATGAGAGGGCTGTGGTGGTGCGCGCCTGTAGTCCCAGCTACTCGGGAGACTGAGGCAGGAGAATCACTTGAACCCAGGAGGTGGAGGTTGTAGTGAGCCGCGATTGCACCACTGCACTCCAACCTGGTGACAGAGCGAGATGCTGTCTCACAAAAAAAAAAAAAAAAAAAAAAAAAAAAAGGTCAAATATGTTTATTAGCCTTACTGGTAATATTTGTAGATAAGAGTTCAAAAGCATCATTTCTGATCTCCCATCCTATTTTCTCCAAATGCATTACTGAGCAACTCCTCTGCCTTTATTCTCTTGCTATGTAGTACCTGATAGTCTCCAAAATACCCAGATTTATACTTTTATCTAGGCATTTTTCTCCTTTCCTCTAAAATTTCTATTTTAAAGCCTTATTATACACATCTCTCCCAATCCCTACAAACCTCCTCTATCCCTTACCAGGAGTTTATCTTTCTGCTATCTTAGAATTTACGGTCAGGAACTCTGTTCTGTGTTCTTTTTGCTTTCACATATACAGCCTTCAGTTCACAAAGAGACGAAAATTCCACCTGCCACTCAGTTTGCTACTTTAAGCTTCACTCCACCAGTGAGACATCTCAGCTATCTCCTGACTGGTGACATCATTCATCCCACAGCAATCAGCAGAAGGATAGCAGTCCCTAGGCTTAATTGGGTGAGCAAGCTCTTGGTCACATGTTGCTCAGAAAAACTGCACATTTCTAGGTTAGGCTGGGTCTGTGTATAGTCAGATGCACACTATTCATGGGGAGAGGCCAAACCAGTTGTGAAAAAAATCACAACTGGCATACTCAGGCCTGCTAATACCCTGGTGTCTCCAAAATACTCTACCACTGCTGTTTCCTCAGAGGGTCCAGATTTAAGCTCTCTGGAAATGCCTCGTATCTGTGACCTAAACCCAGAGATTTCGAGTCTCTTCTTCTTCCTTTTCTTTGCTGCATCCCCATTTGTTTTGTCTAATGTTGGTTCGGGAAACTCTCTACACCTTAAAATCACATTTTCACCCTGGCTTCTTTGATACATTATTTCTTCCACTCTCCCTAGGTGCTGTTATTTCTCTCAGATAGCAGATGGCCTTCAAATTCCTTTACCTTTCAGTCTACAGAAACATTTTACTCCAGGTGTGGTGGCTCATGTCTAGAATCCCAGCACTTTGGAAGGCCAAGACGTGGGGATCACTTGAGGCCAGGAGTTGGAGACCAGCCTGGGCAACATAGCGAGACCCTTTCTCTACAAAAAAAAATTACAAATTAGCTGGACTTGGTGGGTGCACACTGATGGTCCTAGCTACTTGGAAGGCTGAGGTAGGAGGGTCACTTGAGTCCAGAATTGAGCCCACAACCATGCTACTGCACTCCAGCCTGGGCAACAAAGCAAGACTTCGTCTCAGAAAGTAAAATAACGTTTTTGGCCATGTGTGGTGGTGGCTCACGCCTGAAATCCCAGCACTTTGGGAGGCCGAGGTGGGCAGATCACCTGAGGTCAGGAGTTCATGACCAGCCTGACCAACATGGCAAAACCCCATCTCTACTAAAAATACAAAAATTAGCCGGGCTTGGTGGCACACGCCCGTAATCCAAGCTACCTGGGAGGCTGAGACAGGAGAATCATTTGAACCAGGGAGGAAGAGGTTGCAGTGAGCCGAGATCATGCCACTGCACTCCAGCCTGGATGATAAAGCGAGGCTCCGTCTCAGAAAAAAAAAAAAAAAAAGAAATAAAAGAAAAGGAAAGAAAGAAAGAAAAGAAAAAAGGAGAAAATAAAATAATTTTTTTTTTTTTTTGGAGACAGAGTCTCACTCTGTTGCCCAGGCTGGAGTGCAGTGGTGTGATCTCGGTTCACTGCAACCTCCGCCTCCCGGGTTCATGCCATTCTCCTGCCTTAGCCTCCCGAGTAGCTGGGACTACAGGCGCTCACCACCATGCCCAGCTAATTTTTTGTATTCTTTAGTAGAGACGGGGTTTCACTGTGTTAGCCAGGATAGTCTCGATTTCCTGATCTCGTAATCCACCCACCTCGGCTTCCCAAAGTGCTGGGATTACAGGCGTGAGCCACCGTGCCCGGCCAATTAAAATAAAAATTTTAAAGAAACAACCAATTCGCTTACTCAGGTGTCGTGGGTGAGAGCCTCTGAAATTGCCTTTGCCAAATTATGACTGAGACAGTGAAAGAGATCTATCTTACCCGACTCCATCTTGCTTCTAACCTCCAAGCTGTATTTATTCATTCCATGGCACAGGCTGAACTAACTTTGGGAGAAACTTAGTTTATAGTTTAGACAAATAGGATAACAGCCCTTTGCCAAAGCAGACCTCCTTCTTGCCTGGGACTAGATTGCCTTTGTAGGACTAACACTAGCCACAAGATTTAGAAATGATGGTTTAGGGCTGGGCGCAGCGGCTCATGCCTGTAATCCCAGCACTTTGGGAGCCCGAGGAGGGCGGATCACCTGAGGTAGGAGTTCAAGACCAGCCTGGCCAACATGGCAAAAACCTGTCTCTACTAAAAATAAAAAATAAAATTAGCCTGGTGTGGTGGCATGCACTTGTAACCCTAGCTACTCGGGAGGCTGAGGCAGGAGAATTGCTTGAACCCGGGAGGCACAGGTTGCAGTGAGCCGATATCACACCACTGCACTACCGCCTGGGTGAAAGAGCAAGACTCCATCTCAAAAAAAAAAGAAAGAAAGAAATTATGGTTTAGGAGTCATGCAGCTGGAAGTTACAAGATTCTGACCCTCCCTAAACTGCTCCTAAGATCAGTGCTTGAGGTATTTTCCAGACCCTGCCCTTGGTGGATCAGCTGGCCCCACCCAGATCAATAAACTGGCTTATCTGATCTTGTGGTCCCCACCTAGGAACTGACTGAGAGCAAGAAGACAACTCTGACTCCCTATGATTTCATCTCTAACCAATCAGCACTCCTGGCTTACTGGCTTCTCCTGACCCACCAAGTTATCCTTAAAAACTCTGCTCCCAGAATGCTCGGGGAGACTGATTTGAGTAATAATAAAACTCCAGTCTCCCGCACAGCTGGCTCTGTGTGAATTACTCATTATTGCAATTCCCTGTCTTGAAGAATCAGCTCTGTCTAGGCAGCGGGCAAGATGAACCCCTTAGGCAGTTACACCTCTGGCAAGAAGACACACCAAATACAATCCCTGTGGGTCACTGGATCAGAGTCCTCCCGCTCTCCTTCCTGGAACTCAGTCAGCACTTTGGTCCCTGGGACTCTGACCACTCTGAGGGAGCAAGCAGGCAGTTTGTACCAGGAGGGTCTTATAGTAACAACCCCATGAGTCCCTTCTCCAAGCCATGTAAATCCAATCCTTATTGGTTTGCTTAGCTAGGGGTCAGTTCAAGTCCTCAGGTACAGATCTCAAGTCTGAGTGAGCATCAGTATCACCTGAGGAATTTGTCGACCCACAACTTCAGGGCCCCACCCCCACAGGTTCTGATGCAGGAGACCTGAGACAGTTTCACAGGCCAGTCTGAGGACCTGCTTTTCTGGGTGTGTTTCCTTAGGAAATAACCACACACAGAACAACTGTATCAGAACAGCCGCAACCCTTTGCTAACTCAAGGCTCCTCTATCCTGGCGCAAACTGGCATCACTGACGAGCTTTAACAAAGGCCAGTGCTCAGGCCCCACCCAGACCAATTAAGTCAGAAATTCTGGGGTGGAACCCAGGCATTGGCATGTTTTTAAAACTCCCCAGGTGACTCTGAAGCATGGTGACAATTGAGAATGGCTCTTCCCACCTCCAGTGACACAAGACCCTCATCAATTCTCCTCAAAAGCAATTTTTCTGCTTCCCCAATTCTCGTTCTCCAATTCTCATCTCATTCTTCTCCCCAGTGGTTCAGATTTATGCAGTCAGGGAGTGGGAATGAGGAGTATTGTTTTCTTTCTTTTCTTTTCTTTTCTTTTTTTTTTTTTTTTTTATTGAGACAGGGTCTTACTCTGTTGCCCATGCTGGAATGCAGTGGCACGATCTTGGCTCACTGCAGCCTGGACCTAATGGGCTTAAGCAATCCTCCCACCTCAGCCACCTGAGTAGGTGGGGCTACAGGCACGCACCACCATGCCCAACTAATTTTTTTTTTTTTTTTTTTATAGAGACCAAGTTCCCCAGACTGGTCTCCTGAGCTGAAGCCATCCTCCTACCTCAGTCTCCCAAAGTGCTAGGATTACAGGTGTGAGCCACAGTGCCCAATCTGAGTATCATTTTCTTAATTCCCCAGATGATTCTAATCCACAGCCAGAGTTAGGACCCACTCCTGCCCAGCATCTTCTGCAACCTCCTGTAGGCTACCTGTCCAGCTTCTCCTGCGGCAGAGAGAAAGGGAACAGAGAAAGGAAGAGAGCAAGGATGAGCCCCCAAAGGGCCTTGATGATCAAAGCAACATAAAGGTCTACCCCTTCACTGCTGGTCAAGAGTTTGTTCCAAAGTTCACAACAAACCCACACTAGAAAGAACCCAAGGCTCTGATGAAAGCCTGTTTCTTGAGGTGAATATGGGCCAGAAAAGGTAAGTTTCTTCACCTCCACCTTCAGATGGCTCTTGGGAAAAACCCTCTGAAAAAGGCAACTAGCTTCCAAGTAGAAGGTTCAAAGGGCAAAAGTCAGTTGGGGGCCCAGCGTCTGACTGTTCCACCTCATTAGCCACAAGTACATGAGATTGGTCATTCTGGTACCAGGAGAAGCTGCACGAGAACACCTGGCCAAAGCTCTCAGACACACAAAGATCCGAAGTCCTTCACAGCCCACAGCGTCTCTGGCAGACTCAGGGTAAGCTGTCTGCCCCCTTCCCACAGCAACCCTCAGCCCCCACCAGCACCCTGAAAGGCAAAAACACAAAATACCCTTCTCAGCCAAGTTGAACCTGGAATCATATCTTCTGTTCATTCACCAAGCCAACATTTATTGAAGAACCTACTACATGCAATTCACTGTAGCCACGTGTGCATGACACGAAGAATCTTTGCCTGATCCCTAAAGAACAGTACTCCGTAAAAAAACAGCCCTGAACTGCCAGGTATTGCTGACTCACTGATACAGGAGGCATACTGAAGACATAGATGGTAAAAACGTCCTGGTGGTGTCCTGAATGGCAAAACAACTAGGTCTCAGTGTGGACAAGTGTAGGTAAGGCAGGAAGAGTAATGTCTACCTGTGAACAGTGGGCCAAAACACCTTGGCTCTGAGGAAAGGCCGATTGGGTGGAGCTGGACTTCTGGACACCTGTCCTCTTGCCGAGAGGAAAGTTCCACCTCTCTCGCAAAACAGAAAGAAAAGTCTCAGCCCTCCTTTCTGATCACTGAGCTATTGTGAAGTAAAATTTAAACTGCTTTTAAGTCATCCAAAGACAGCATATGGAAGGTAAAGCTTTTAGAAATTAATAAGATGCACATGATATGAAAATAACTTGCAGTAATAGATACTATTAGATACTTGCAGTAATAGATACTATCTTCTAATTTAATCTGACAGACGGTAAGTTTTCTTATCTTTATTTTACACTTGAGAAAACTGAGGTCAGTCAGTGACTAGCTCCAAAGCCTATATCCATTCCACCACATCACATACCTCCCTAACTGTATGCAAGAATGTGAGGCTGGGAGTGGGATTATCTTCCCCTGTGGTAATGGAGATACCTAGAACTGCAGAGCGCTGGGGCAGTCCACGAATTGCTCTGAGAAGTCAGAATAAGCAGCTTCGGGAGGTGCCATCTGCGCGCCTCTCTGTTTGGGAAAAGCAACCACTTCTACTACCCTAGACAGGACAGCAAGGCTCCTTCAAAACTCAGAATTCCTTCACTCATTCATTCATTCATTCTTTAAGCTTATATTGAGTACCCACTGGGTTCCAGGCCCTGTGCAGGCTCTGAGATTAAGACCCAGTCCCCAGCCTTCACTCAGAAGTGGACATTGACAATTACAAGAATCAGGTGCTACGAAAGTCACTGAGAGGCAACCTATCCACCCACACATCACTGGAGGAGTAATTGGGGTGCAGGCAAGCACCAGGATCACTGTTATCTGGACTGAGTGCATGGAGGCTGGTGCTGGGGTGGGGGAGGAAAAGCAAATTTCCTGACAGAGAGAGCAACACGTTATTACCCTGACAATGAAATCAGCAATGAATGAAGTCACCCACCCGTATAAAAAAACCCACTTAAGCAATAACCAGTAAATGATTTCAAGGTCTATTAGTAATACCAGACTATGTAGTTCAACAGCTCTAAAGGTAGACTATGCCTGCCAAAAGACTGCAAACAACTGGCAGGAGCAGAGACTCTGTGTTTGCTCTCTGGAAACTGTCATGGTTGAATAGAAAAAGATGAAAATATGGTAGAAATATAGATCACATTTCTATGAGGTAGGGACCCCATTCTATAGAAGAGGAAACTGAGGACCAGGCACGGTGGTTCACGCCTGTAATCCCAGCAATTTGAGAGGCCAAGGCAGGTAGATCACCTGAGGTCAGGAGTTTCAGATCAGCCTGGCAAACATGGTGAAACCCCATCTCTACTAAAAATACCAAAAAATTAGCTGGGCATGGTGGTGGGTGCCTGTAATCCCAGCTACTTGGGAGGCTGAGGCAGGAGAATAACTTGAACCAAGGAGGCGGAGGTTGCAGTAAACTGAGATTACGCCGTTGCACTCCAGACTGGGCAACAAGAGTGAAACTCCATCAGAAAAAAAAAAAGAAGAAGGAGGAGGAGGAGGAGGAGAAAGAGAAAGAGAAGGAGAAGGAGAAGAAGGAAAAGGAGAAGGAGGAGGAGGAGGAGGAGGAGGAAACTGAGGCTAACAAATTTGACCTAGGATTGAATGAATCCTGCCTGATTCCATGCTCTTCACCACCATGCACCAGTGCCTCCCAAAGGGATAAGGGTATCCCCTACACTGTTCAAGAAAAAGAAGTCTGACTCAGGGCACCCAATCATTACAGCCATGGAGAAGGCATCACTGTAGGGTAAAGATATTTCATCCAACTTTCCCAGAAACATACCTCAACCAACCTAAGGCAGACTTAACTCTTTTTCATAAAATTGTCCCTCAACCTTGGTCCTTTCCTCTAACAGCCACCCTCCGTGCTTTCAGAATCATTCATCTAAAGAGCATGTCTACATTCCTTCCCCTTCCCATGTCTCTACAATGCAATCTGAGATGTTGCAACTCCTTCCTCTTCCACCCTGCAAAAGTTTTCCTTTGACCCTCTGAGTTGCCAATTCTAAATGACATTTTATTCCTTATTTTAAACTTAACAGCTCCTCCAGAAAGGCTATTTCTGAGTGTAAACCCACCACCTCTGGTATGCTGCCCTTGCTCTGTGCTCTCACCTCCCCACATTAACTACATTACATTAGAACAGTGTACATATGTCTCTCCCACCCATGAGAGCTGTGTGAGGGCAGAGAGTGGATAACAGTTATCCTTGTACCCATGGGCATAGTCCTGAACTAGACACATAGTAGCACTTAATACATTTTACTGGGTGAATAAATGATATTTCTGAAACCTGATTTCACCCTCACTGCCCTGAAATTTCATTGCCTTAGGAGAAAGCCCACATGAAAAGCCACCGGTGACCTTCATATCAATAAATCCAATCAACTATACTCAATCTTTACCTAGCTTGACCTCTTAGCAGATTGGACACAGGTGATCATTCATTCCTTCTCAATTCACTCCCTTCCACTCACCATCTTCCAGTTTTCCTCCTATCTCTCTAGGTGCTCCTTCTCCATCTTTTCGCAAAATACCTATCCCTCAAATGTGGGTATTCCTCAGAATGCTGTTCAAAGCCCTTTTGTCCTCCCTTTCTACATCTTGTCCCAAGGTCATCTCATCTGTTCCTGTGGTTTCTTTTTTCTTTTTTCTTTTTTGAAACAGAATCTTGCTCTGTCACCCAGGATGGAGTGCAGTGGCGCTATCTTGGCTCACTGCAACTTCTGCCTCCCCGGTTCAAGCAATTCTCCTGCTCAGCCTCCAGAGTAGCTGGGACTACAGGCACGCACCACCATGCCCGGCTTGTTTTTGTATTTTTAGTAGAGACAGGGTTTCACTATGTTGGCCAAGCTGGTCTCGAACTCCTGGCCTCAAGTGATCAGCCCACCTCGGCCTCCCAACGTGTTGGGATTACAGGTGTGAGCCACTGCCCCAGCCTGTTCCCTATGGTTTCAATAACCATGTATATAATGATGACTCCCAAAAGTATATTACCAGCCCAACTGTCATGATTCCAGATACATATGAATATTCAACCACCTACTGGACATCACCCGGCACATCAAACTCAACATGTACAAAACTGACTCCCTCAATTTCTTTCAAACCTACTGCACATTCAGTGTTCCCCATACAAGTAACTGGCATCACCATCCACCCATTTATGCAAGCCAAAGACCTGGGCATGTTATTATCATCATCAACTTCCACTCATATCTACTCATCGTCCAAGTCTTAAGTCTCCCCATCCCCAAAACATGACTTCAGTCCATACCACCATCATTTCTCACTAGGATCATAGCAGCAGCTACCCACCTGTCTCCCGGCTTTCAATCCTACATAGAAAAACTAGAGTAATCTTTCTTAAACTCACAAATTCTAAAATCTAAATCACAAATGCCACTCTTCTGCTTTTAAAGGCCTTAAGAGTTTTTTCATTGCCTTAGAAGAAAGCCCACCAAACTCCTTAATATAGTTGGTGCAATAGATTGCACTTTTCAAAGATGTCTCAACATCTCCCGTCCCATATTCCTTTCTTACAATGTAACTTTGACACTCTACCCATCAAGAGGCAGGGTCTGTACCCCTCTTCTCAAAACCAGATGGTCTTCTGTGAATGACTCTACCTATTAAGTATGACAGAATTGACACCATGCAACTTTGGAGACTAGGTCATAAAAAGTAATGCAGCTTCCACTTTGGTTGCTAGAACACTCATTCTGGAAGCTTTCAGCTGCCTGCATAAGCAGTCTGACTGCCCACATGTCACCATGCTGTGAGAAAGCTCAACACAGTCCATACGGAAAGACCACATGGAAAGGCTCTGACACAATTTGATAAGAGAAAGAAGGCCGGGTGCGGTGGCTCACGCCTGTAATCCTGACACTTTGGGAGGCCGAGGCGGGTGGATCGCCTGACGTCAGGAGTTCAAGACTAACCTGGCCAACATGGCAAAACCCGTCTCTACTAAAAATACAAAAATTGGCCGGGCGCGGTGGCTCAAGCCTGTAATCCCAGCACTTTGGGAGGCCGAGACAGGCGGATCACGAGGTCAGAAGATCGAGACCATCCTGGCTAACACGGTGAAACCCCGTCTCCACTAAAAAATACAAAAAACTAGCTGGGCGAGGTGGCGGGCGCCTGTAGTCCCAGCTACTCGGGAGGCTGAGGCAGGAGAATGGCGTAAACCCAGGAGGCAGAGCTTGCAGTGAGCTGAGATCGCGCCACTGCACTCCAGCCTGGGCGACAGAGCAAGACTCCATCTCAAAAAAAAAAAAAAATACAAAAATTAGCCAGGCATGGTGGGGCACACCTGTAATCCCAGCTACTCAGGAGGCTAAGGAAGGAGAATTGCTTGAACCTGCGAGGTGGAGGCTGCAGTGAGCCAAGATTGCGCCATTGCACTCCAGGCTGCGCAACAGGAGCAAGACTCAATCTCAAAAAAAAAAAAAAAAAAAAAAGAAAGAAAAAAGCAAAAGAAGCCCAGATAGTCTGCAACTTCCTCAGCAACCCTTTTTCCAGCTCCTGACACCATCCGACTGCAACCACATGAGAGATCCTGACCTAGAACTGTCCCACTAAGCCCTTCCCAAATTCCCAAGCCACAGAAATCATAAATAAAATGACTACCGTTTTAAGACATTAAGTTTTAGACTATTTGTTGTAGCACAATAATAACTAGCACAGTTTATAAAGCTTTGAACAACCTATGCCTTGACCTCTATTTCCTCTGCAAGCCAACTCTCAACCTTTCCTGCCTGAAATTCAACACTGCAGCCCACCCTGAACTCCTTTCAGGGCCTGAAAGGACCACTTCTTTCTTGCATTTAAGTTTTCATACATTCTGTTCTTGCTGCCTGGAACACTCCTACTCTTGATTAATTCTTCTTCGCCATTCAGATATCAGCTCAAACATCTACAGGAATGGTTTCTAAATGCCTAGGTTAGGACTGGTCTCCTCCTGTGCCTTGTTCAACCTTGCAAATTACACCACCATCACAATCCACTAAAACCCTGTATCGGAGGCCAGGCACGGTGGCTCACACCTGTGTTCCCAGCACTTTGGGAGGCCGAGGCAGGCGGATCACGAGGTCAAGAGACCGAGACCATCCTGGCCAACATGGTGAAAGCCCATCTAAAAACTACAAAAATTAGCTGAGCATGGTGGTAGGAGCCTGTAGTCCCAGCTACTCAGGAGGAGGCAGGAGAATCTCTTGAACCAGGGAGGCAGAGGTTGCAGTGAGCTGAGATCATGCCACTGCACTCCAGCCGGGTGACACAGCAAGATTCCATCTCAAAAAAACAAAACAAAACAAAAATCCCTGTATCAGGTTGCCCATCCTGACCCCGGCATGCACCCATGCATGTAGTCACACACACACATGCACACACATCAAGTGCTCCAAAAAGACAGTGACAGTGCAGGGAACACGGCAAGCTCTTTGCAAATACTTGTTGAACGCTTAATCTCCAACCCTATCTCTTCCCTAAATTCCAAAGGGCATATCTGCCTACTACGTTACAAATAAATTCCAAATTCAACATGCCCCCATCCTCCTCCTTAGAATAACTGATATCACTGCCTACAAGTTGTCTAAACCAGAAACTTCATCTCTTCAAAGAATATTTATCGAGGGCCGGGCATGGTAAGTGGCTCACGCCTGTGATCCCAGCACTTTGGGAGGCCAAGGCAGGCAGATCACTTGAGTTCAGGAGTTCGAGACCAGCCTGGCCAACATGGTGAAACCCCATCTGTACTAAAAATACAAAAATTAGCCAGGCCTGGTGCCGCACACCTGCAGTCCCAGCTACTCAGCATGCTGAGGCAGGAGAATCCCTTGAATCTGGGAGGCAGAGGTTGCAGTAAGCCGAGATCTTGCCACTGTACTCCAGCCTGGGTGACAGAGCAAGACTCTGTCTCAAAACAATAACAACAACAATCAAAAAATATATATATATTTATCAAGCTTCTCTGTTTCCTTGCTGGGGATACAGTGGATCATAGATAGGCACGGCTCTTCTGGCACAAAACTTACAAGATGGTAGATGTTTTCCTTGACACTTACCTCTCTCTTATACTTGACATCTTAATAGGTCTCATTGGTTGTATTGATTATACCTTCTAAATTGCTCTCAGATCTATCCTTCCCTGTCTACCCCAACTGCCACCACCCTAGTTCAGGTTTTTGTCATTTCCTGCCTGGATTGCTACAAGAGCTTCCTAATAGTGTCTCTGCCTCCAGCCTTGTCTCCTAAGTTCCACCCCAGCTATATCACTCCCCTGTTTAAAATCCTTTAATGGCTCCTCATATGCTTTGGATAAATTCTAAACCCCTGCAAAGAAATACCTTGTGTTCTAGCCCCTTGCCCATCTTGACCGCCTCATATCCCACAATCCCCCATGCACCCCCACACCCCATATATTTTTTTCACCTTGTGCCTTTACATTGGCTTTCCCTGTGCCTAGAACATCCTGCACCCTTCTTCATTCAACATATAATTATTGAGCACCTAGCAGATGCCAGGCACTGTTCTATGTGCTGGTGATTCAGCAGTGAGTAAAACAAAGTCCTTATTCGCATGATGTTTATATTCTAGAGGGAAAGAGAGACAAGTAAACAATGTGTTGAACAGTGCTATAAAGAAAAAGAGGCCAGGCGCAGTGGCTCACACCTGTAATCCCAGCACTTTGGGAGACGAAGACGGGCGGATTACCTGAGGTCAGGAGTTTGAGACCAGCTTGACTAACATGGTGAAACCCTGTCTCTGCTAAAAATACCAAAATTAGCCAGGCTTAGTGGCAGGTGCCTGTAATCCCATCTACTTGGGAGGCTGAGGAAGGAGAATCACTTGAACCCGGGAGGCGGAGGTTGCAGTGAGCCGAGATTGTGCCATTGCACTCCAGCCTGGGCGACAGAGCAAGACACCGTATCAAAAAAAAAAAAAAAAAGAAAAAGAAAACAGGATGGGGAACTGAGAGTGACCATTTTAGATAGGATAGGTCTCTAGTAAGGTACTATTTTTGCAAAGAGGTGAATGGAGTAAGGGAATAAGCTCTGCAAGCATCTGGAGACATGCCTTTCTTGCAGAAGAAACAAATACAAAATCCCTGAGACATGCATGTGCCAGGAAAATGCAGGAGAGAAAAGGCCAGTGTGGCTGGAGCAGACAAAGTGAGAGCAAGAAGTCCAAGGTGAATCAGAGAAGTCAGGTGGAGTACGGCCACATAGGCCACAATAGAGATGTGGGTGCTTCAGCCCAGCCTGACTCCTTTCATCCTTCAGTGTTGATGCAGACATCATCCCCTGAACAAGCCGCTCTCCACCCCTGCAAGCACTTGCCACATATACATGTTTAAGACTATGTTTGCCTCGCTTCACCACCACACTTGCGTTCCCTGCAGGCAGGGGCTCCACCTTTCAGCTCCATGCTTTATAGAGCCCAACATGTTCAGAAAAAAATTCTCAAATTATTCAAATTTTCTTCTTTTGTTTCAATTCCATACCCTGCAAGCAACTTCCTGATTACTAGATTGGTTTCCCAGTTACCAGGGTACCAGGAAGGGGATGCCTTGATAGTGAACACACACCTTCTGGTCATTAGAAATTACTCGCGTGAGAAAGGATTCCCTATTTAATAAATGGTGCTGGGAGAACTGCCTAGCCATATGCAGAAAATTGAAACTGGACCCCTTCCTTATATCTTATTCAAAAATTAACTCAAGATGGATTCAAGACTTAAACGTAAAACCCAAAACTGTAAAAACCCTAGAAAAAATCTAGGATTTCATAGCAATACCATTCAGGACATAGCACGGGCAAAGATTTCATGGCAAAAATACCAAAAGCAATTGCAATAAAAGCAAAAATTGACAAATGGAATCTTATTAAACTAAAGAGCTTCTGCACAGCAAAATAAATTATCATCAGAGGGAACAGACAACCTCTACAGAATGGGCGAAAATTTTTTGCAATCTATCCATCTGATAAAGGTCTAATAACCAGAGTCTACAAGGAATTTAAACAAATTTACAAGAGAGAAACAAACAATCCCATTAAAAAGTGAGCAAAGGACATGAGCAAACACTTCTCAAAAGAGGACATTCATGTGGCCAACAAGCATGAAAAAAAGCTCAACATCACTGATCATTAGAGAAATGCAAATCAAAACCACAACGAGAAATCATCTCATGTCAGTCAGAATGGCAATTATTAAAAAGTCAAGAAACAGCCAGGCGTGGTGGCTAACAGCTGTAACTCCAGCACTTTGGGAGGCCGAGGCAGGTGAATCACCTGAGGTCGGGAGTTCAAGACCAGCCTGACCAACATGGAGAAACCCTGTCTCTAATAATACAAAATTAGCCAAATACAAAATTAGCCAGGCGTGAGGGTGCACACCTGTTATCCCAGCTACTCAGGAGGCTAAGACAGGAGAATCCCTTGAACCTGGGAAGCAGAGGTTGCGTTGAGCCGAGATTGTGCTATTGCACTCCAGCCTGGGCAACAAGAGCGAAACTTTGTCTCAAAAAAAAAAAAAAAAGTCAAGAAACAACAGATGCTGGCAAGTTTGCAGAGAAAAAGGAACGCCTGGTGAGGCGCAGTGGCTCATGACTGTAATCCCAGCACTTTCGGAGGCCGAGGCGGGTGGACCACGAGGTCAGGAGTTCAAGACCAGCCTGGCCAAGATGGTGAAACCCCATCTCTACTAAAATTACAAAAATTAGTTGGGTGTGGTGGCGAGCAACTGTAATCCCAGCTACTTGGAAGGCTGAGGCCAGAGAATCACTTGAACCCAGGAGGCAGAGGTTGCAGTTAGCCAAGATCATGCCACTGCACTCCAGCCTAGGCAACAGAGCAAGATTCAGTCTCAAAAAAAAAAAAAAAAAGAAAAGAAAAGAAAAAGAAAGAAAGGAAGATATGGCAAGTAAGAAAATGTGGTACATTTATGCCATGGAATACTATGCAGCCATAAAAGGGAATGAGATCATGTCCTTTGCAGGGACATGGATGAAACTGGAAGCCATTATCCTCAGCAAACTAATGTAAGAACAGAAAACCAAACACCAAATGTTCTCACTTATAATTGGGAGCTGAATGATGAGAACACATGGACAAACGTGGGGAAAGAACAACACACACTGGGGCCTGTCGGTGGAGGTTGGTGGAGGGAGAGGATCAGGAATTATAGCTAATGGATGCTAGGCTTAATACCCACGTGATGGGTTGATCTGTGCAGCAAACAATCATGGCACATGTTTACCTGTGTAACAAAGCTGCACATCCTGCACATGTGCCTTGGAACTTAAAAGTGGAAGAAAAATTAAACAAATAAAAATTTTTTAAAAAGAAATTACCCATGTATGCTCATCAACAAACTGTACATACATCAAAGGCCAACTGCGGTGGCTCACGCCTGTAATCCCAGCACTTGGGGAGGCCAAGGCAGGCAGATCATGAGGTCAGGAGATTGAGACCATCCTGGCCAACATGGTGAAACCCCGTCTCTACTAAAAATACAAAAATTAGCTGGGTGTGGTGGCAGGAGCCTGTAATCCCAGCTACTCTGGAGGCTGAGGCAGGAGAATCACTTGAACCTGGGATCTCGACTCACTGCAACCTCCGCCTCCTGACATAGTGAGACTCTGTCTCAAAAAAAAAAAAAAAAAAAAAAACTGTACATACATCAGTAAACTGGCATTATCATTCACACATCAACCTCTTTTTTCTTTTTGAGACAGAGTCTTGCTCCGTCACCCAGGCTGGAGTGCAGTGGTGTAATCTGGGCTCACTGCAACCTCTGCCTCCCAAGTTCAAGCGATTCTCCTGCCTCAGCCTCCCAAGTAGCTGGGATTACAGGTGCCCGCCACCACACCCAGCTAATTTTTTTGTGTTTTAATAGAGACATGGTTTCACCATGTCAACCTCTTTTTTCAGGTAAGCATCACTCACTTGCTGGGAAAATGACCCACTTCTATGTCATGACAGCCAAAGAAGGCACTGCTCATGGAAGGGCCACATGAGTGCCCAGCAGAAGACTCGGATGCCCTGTCTACCTCACACTCAGCCCATCTTCCCTATTTTAGATGGCAGCCCCATCACCCACACCTGTCCAAGCTCAAACCCCTAGCTTCACGAACTCTGAGAGCTTCCACATCCCCCATACCTAGAATATATGCGTAATGGAGTGTGCCTGAAGAATTATGGGATATGAGAAGGCCAAAGCAGTGAAAGCACAAGGCACACCTTCAAGGGGTTTAGATTTTCTCCTAAAGCATATGAGGAGTCATTGGAGGATTTTAAACAGGGAGCAACATACTGGGGTGGAAACCTGTGGGCAAGGCTGGAGGAGGGTTTTACCTATGAGAGCTCCCCGACCCACAGCAAAAAGTCCTTGAAAGTCCACTGTTAACTTTTTTTTTTTTTTTTTTTTTTTTTTGACGGAGCCTCTCTCTGTCGCCCAGGCTAGAGTGCAGTGGCCGGATCTCAGCTCACTGCAAGCTCCGCCTCCTGGGTTCTTGCCATTCTCCTGCCTCAGCCTCCCGAGTAGCTGGGACTACAGGCACCCGCCACCACGTCCAGCTAATTTTTGTTGTTTTTTTGTTTGTTTGTTTGTTTGTTTGTTTTTGAGACGGAGTCTCGCTCTGTCGCCCAGGCTGGAGTGCAGTGGCCGGATCTCAGCTCACTGCAAGCTCCGCCTCCTGGGTTCACGCCATTCTCCTGCCTCAGCCTCGCGAGTAGCTGGGACTACAGGCACCCGCCACCTCGCCCGGCTAGTTTTTTGTATTTTTTTTTAGTAGAGACGGAGTTTCACCGGGTTAGCCAGGATGGTCTCGATCTCCTGACCTCGTGATCCGCCCGTCTCGGCCTCCCAAAGTGCTGGGATTACAGGCTTGAGCCACCGCGCCCGGCCTTTTTTTGTATTTTTAGTAGAGACGGGGTTTCACCATGTTAGCCATGATGGTCTCGATCTCCTGACTTCGTGATCCACCTGCCTTGGCCTCCCAAAGTGCTGGGATTACCAGCGTGAGCCACTGCGCCCAGCCAACTATTTCTTTATTCATACCCTCATCTCTGTTCCTAAGGCCACTCCACAGTGCAGATCTTCATCACCCTTCACATGGATTCAGATTTCAGCTCCCTAAACTAGTCTCCCCACCTTTCTGTCTCTTGCTCTTTCTAAAAACATTCTCCATGTCGCCACCAGAGTTCTCCTTTTAACCAAATCTGATTATTTCAGTAGTCCCCATACCCCTGCTTAAAATCAGTAGCTGTGTAGCTTTGTAGCTCCCACCTGTAATCCTAGGTACTCAGGAGGTAGGAGGATCACTTGAGGCCAGGAGTTGGAGGCTGCAGTGAGCTATGACTGCACCACTGCACTCCTGCCTGGGCGACGGAGCAAGAACCCCCATCTCTAAAAATAAAAAAATAAACAATAGCTTCCCCTTATCTTTTAGATAAAGTCCAACCTGATTATAAAACCCATCTCACCCAGCGCTGTCTCCTAGCCCCTCTCCCACCCCACATTCCAACCATACCAATGACCTGGAATTCTCTGAACATTCTGTGCCTTGCACCTCCACACCTTTGTACATGCAGTCTCCTGTGTGAAAGGTCGCAGGAGACAGCTATATTTGTTTTCAAAATTCAGCTCAGACACCATGTTCTCTGTGATACTTTCCTAAGCTCTCCTCCCCTACAAAAATAAAGTTGCCCCATTTAGGTCAGGCGTGGTAGCTCATGCCTGTAGTCCCAGCACTTTGGCAGGCTGAGGCAGGCGGTTCACCTGAGGTTAGGAGTTTGAGACCAGCCTGGCCAACATGGTGAAACCCCGTCTCTACTAAAAACACAAAAATTAGCCAGGTGTGGTGGTGCATGCCTGTAATCCCAGCTGCTCGGGAGGCTGAGGCAGAAGAATCGCTTAACTTGGGACATGGAGGTTGCATGAATGAGGCGAGATCACTCCAGCCTGGGCGACAAGAGTGAAACTTTGTCTCAAAAAAAAAAAATATTGCCCCATTTGCTCTTATGGTGCCTCTATCAGTGCACGAATTATATTGCATGACAATTATTTGTTAACATGTCTGTCTCCTTTCTGGACTATAAATTATGGAATGGCAAGGGCCAGATATCATTCTTCTTCGTTTTGCAGCACTAAGTAAAATATCTAGCACACACATAGCATGCCCTAATTAAATTTTTTCTAAAGGAGGGAATGTATGAAAGCTCTAAATTAAAGCCCTTCTGTTGCTAAATCTGAAGATTCTGCCTAAGTTCTCACTTAGGCTAATCAGAATGTCTTTATAGGTCCTAGCATCTGACTTGTGTCAGGTGCTTATTAAACAGTACCGGAAGGCCACGTGCAGTGGCTCCTAGCACTTTGGGAGACCATGGCAGGCAGATTGCTAGAGCCCAGGAGTTTGAGACCAGCCCGGGCAACATAGCGAGACCCCATCTCTATAAAAAAAATTTAAAAACAAAACTAAAACAGTGGCTGAAGGAATAAACCCATGAATCATATGTCACTAAATTCTTAGTCTTGATTGCCCTTCTGAACCTTCTTTAGATCTCTATGTTCCTCTGAAGTTATTAAAGATAGAACAAAGTCCAGATATTACCTATGCAGTAATATCTCATTTATCTAACCATAACTACTCAGATGAAGCCAAGAAACAGGAAAAGGAACAGGACTATAAGTGACCAAGAAAGATAGTAATTTTAAACATAATACCTTATACTTGAGTCAAAATTTATGATTTTCACTGAATCTCATTCCATTCTCACAACAGCCTGGAATTAAACAGTCAGTGCACTTGGCTCAAGGTCACATAGCTATTGAGCCCAACCTCAAACACAAGTGTGTGCAGAAGTGGTGTGCACATTTCACTCTATCAGAGTAATCTCAAATGTGTGTCACACATCTGTGCACAAAACTCCATGCCTTTTACTCACTAAAGAGCTCTGCATATGAACCATAACTGTGGCTACTTTGCATGTGTTATTTTTGTTTTGTTTTGTATTGTTTTGTCTTTTGAGAGAGTCTCGCTCTGTGGCCCAGGCTGAAGTGCAGTAGCATGATCTCGGCTCGCTGCAACCTCTGCTTCCTGGGTTCAAGCATTTCTCCTGCCTCAGCCTCCACAGTATCTGGGATTACAGGCACCCACCACCACACCCAGCTTTTTTTTTTTTTTTTTTTTTTCTTTGAGACAGAGTCTTGCTCTGTCACCCAGGCTGGAGTGCAATGGCACAATCTCTGCTCCCTATAACCTCTGCTTCCTGGGTTCAAGCGATTCTCCTGCCTCAGCCTCCCAAGTAGCCGTGACTACAGGCATGCACCACCACACCCAGCTAATTTTTTTTTTTTTTTTTTTTTTTTTTTTTTGAGACGGAGTCTCGCTCTGTCGCCCAGGCTGGCGTGCAGTGGCGCGATCTCGGCTCACTGCAAGCTCTACCTCCCGGGTTCACGCCATTCTCCCGCCTCAGCCTCCGAGTAGCTGGGACTACAGGCGCCCGCCACCACGCCCGGCTAGTTTTTTTTGTATTTTTAGTAGAGACGGGGTTTCACCATGTTAGCCAGAATGGTCTCGATCTCCTGACCTCGTGATCCACCCGCCTCGGCCTCCCAAAGTGCTGGGATTACAGGCTTGAGCCACCGCGCCCGGCCCACCCAGCTAATTTTTGTGTTTTTAGTAGAGACGGGGTTTCACCATGTTGGCCAGGATGGTCCTGATCTCTTGACCTTGTGATCCACCCGCCTCGGCCTCCCAAAGTGCTGGGATTACAGGCGTAAGCCACTGCACCCGGCCTTTGCATGTATTCTTACAAGGATATACAGGCACATGAATGTGTACATGGGTGAATGAGGGTTTGAACATGTATGTCTCTATTCCTAAATTAGAAGCAGAAAATTGGCCAGGTGCAGTGGCTCACGCCTGTAATCCCAGCACTTTGGGAGGTCAAGGCAGGTGGATCGCCTGAGGTCAGGAGTTCAAGACCAGCCTGGACAACATAGTGAAATCCTGTCTCTACTAAAGATACAAAAACATTAGCTTGGCGTGGTGGTAGGCACCTATAATCCCAGCTACTTGGGAGGCTGAGACAAGAGAATCACTGGAACCCAGGAGGCGGAGGTTGCAGTGAGCCGAGATCGCGCCATTGCACTCCAGCCTGGGCAGCAAGAGCGAAACTCTGTCTCAAAAAAAAAAAAAAGAAGCAGCAGCAGCAGAAAATTAAAAAGGGGTGACTGGCAGAGGTAGGCACAATGCCAGAATCAAGGAATAAGAGCTGTCAGAAATGACACAGACAAAGATAGTTAAAATAATAGAATTCTAAGGCTGGGAATGTGGCCCATGCCTGTAATCCCAGCACTTTGGGGGGCTGAGGTGAGCGGATCACCTGAGGTCAGGAGTTCGAGACCAGCCTGACCAACATGGAGAAACCCTGTCTCTAATAAAAATACAAAAATTAGCCAGGCATGGTGGCACATGCCTGTAATCCCAGCTACTTGAGAGGCTGAGGCAGGAGAATCACTTGAACCCGGGAGACGGAGGTTGTGGTGAGCCGAGATTGCACCATTGCACTCCAGCCTGGGCAACAAGAGTGAAACTCTGTCTCAAAAAAAAAAAAAAAAAAAAAAAACCTCAGTGAAAACCCCCTTCTTGCAACACAAAGTGGTGCCTTCCACCCCTCCCTGACTGTTGCCATGTATGACAAACATACACAGAGATGAGCCCAGGCCAGACACAAGGACACACAAAACACAGAAGGACCCCACCGAAGACAGCCAGTTCTCTACACAACAGTAAAATCAGGGAAGCTGGAAAGGAATGGGGCAATACAGAAATTGAAAGAAAAAAGGACACAAGCTGATGGGAGAGCAGGGAGCCAATGAGCAATTGCACCTGGTGCAAGATTCCTGTGCCCCAACTGCTACAGCAGCTGCCCCTCAAACTGACAGAATGTCTGAGCTTCTTCACAGTTGTGGGGTAGAAGGCATCTCTAAGGTCCTAGGCTCTCTCAGGTTGGAAGGGCATTTTTCAAGAATAGAGGCATCTGAGGGATGGGGCTGTGGAGAATCATCATCTCAGCACCTCCAATGGCTTTGCTGAATGTACAGATTTAAATAATATTTTATTTATGAGATGGAGAAAAAGCCAAGGTGGACTGAAATGACAGTATTAAAAATCTTGCCCACAGAGGCTGGGTGCAGTGGCTCATGCCTGTGATCCCAACACTTTGTGAAGCCGAGGCAGGTAGATCACTTGAGGTCAGGAGTTCAAGACCAGCCTGGCCAACACAGTGAAACCCCATCTCCACTAAAAATACAAAAAAATTAGCTGGGCATGGTGGCACATGCCTGTAATCCCAGCTACTAGGGAGGCTGAGGCAGGAGAATCACTTGAACCCAGAAGATGGAGGTTGCAGTGAGCTGAGATTGCGCCACTCAAGCCTGGGTGACAGAATGACTATCTCAAAAAAAAAAAAAAAAGGAAGAATCTAGCCTACAGAAATACTCACGCAACTGCAAAAGGACATCCACTGGAGCATTATCTGTAAGACTGAGAAACTGAAACCAAGGTACATGGCCATTAACAGAGGACTAGCTAGATAAATAAACTACTTAAATCCTTATAATTAACATGGAATTAAAACATAATTTTAAAATACATCCTTAAAATTAACATGGAATAATACGAAGCATTTTTTAAAAAGTAGATCTGTAAGTAGAAAAGAATGTCACTGATAATGCTAGAGGAAAAGCACGTTGTAGAATTACATGTAGACTAGTATGATCTCATTTTTGTAAAAGAACAAAACATACCTCTTTTTTTAATTTTTTTTTTTTTTTTTTTTTGAGATGGAGTCGCACTCTGTCACCCAGGCTGGAGTGCAGTGGTGCAATCTTGGCTTACCGCAACCTCTGCCTCCTGGGTTCAAGTGATTCTCTTGTCTCAGCCTCCTGAGTAGCTGGGATTACAGGTGCCTGCCACCATGCCCAGCTAATTTTTGTATTTTTAGTAGAGATGAGGTTTCACCATGTTGGCCAGGCTACTCTCGAACTCCTGACCCCAGGTGATCTGCCCACCTCAGCCTCCCAAAGTGCTGGAATTACAGGCATAAGCCACCACACCCTGCCAAAACTACATCTCTTGAAGGAACAAGAAAAAAAAAAAAATCAGTGTGCCTGTAGTCCCTGCTACTCAGGAGGCTGAGGCAGGAGGATAGCTTGAGCCTAGAAGTTCCAGGCTGAAGTGAGGTATAATCACACCACTGCACCACTGTATAATCACCAAAACTGTGTTTTGGGTGACAGAGCAAAACACCTGTCTCTTAAAAAAAAAAAAAAAAAAAAATCAGGAAGAATATGCAAACTGCTAATAGTCCTTACCATGAGAAGTTGGGGAAAAGGTGAGTGTTTTTATGTTACACTGTGGTACTGTTTGAAATTTCACACTAAGCATACATTAATTTAACTATATATATAGAGAGAGAGAGAGAGTTGTGTATATATATAATTGTATATACATAGTTGTGTGTATATATAGTTGTGTATATATATAGTTGTGTGTGTGTGTATATATATAGTTGTGTGTGTGTGTGTGTATATATATATATGTTGTCAGAGGCATTCCTTTCTATCTCCTTCTTACTCCCAGACTGCACTCACATCCCAGCCTCTGCCCAGCCCTCCATCCACCACCTCCTGCCCCAGCCCTACTTACAGATGCAGGCAGCAGCCAGCAGGCGGCTGGCAGCATAAGGGGCCAAGCAGCTTGGGAAGAGAGGCTGTACCATGTAGTTGGCAAAGGTGATGGCAATGATGGCCTGGCTGGTGGGCTCACTGATGAGCAGGGAGGTCCAGAGTCTGATGAAAGCAAGGAATCCTCCAAAGGCCTCCAGGATATAGGCATAGCTGGCCCCAGATTTCTTAATGGTGGTGCCCAGTTCCGCATAACAAAGGGCCCCAAAGACGGAGAAGAGGCCCCCGACAGCCCAGATGACCAGAGAGAGACCAAAGGAGGCACTGTATATGAGCACACCCTTGGGGGAAACAAAGATGCCCGAGCCGATCATGTTCCCCACAATCAGGCACACGCCGTTAAGCAGTGAGATCTCCTTCTTCAGCTTTACCTGCTCCGGCCCTGGGCTGGCCCCATCACCCAAAGGGGAGGTTTCCACCTCAGGTTGGGAGGCCCCTTCATACTCAGTGCTGTCAACCATGGTGGAGGAGAGGAAACCCTTCACCAGCTTCCTGGCATTGCCCTTTAAGGAAGAAAGATGATGCTATATATTAGGTGGTTGGCAATTACATAGAACCTCTACCTGCCTCCAACGCAGGCTAATATGGGCAGCCCACCAACCACTGCAGAGACCTCCAAATAACCTTTTCTCTAGCTCACTCATCAAAACAACCCCAACTTGAATATGTATGTATTTATTTATTTATAGACAGAGTCTCGCTCTGTAGCCCAGGCTGGAGTGCAGTGGTGCAATCTTGGCTCGGCTCACTGCAACCTCAGCCTTCCAGGTTCAAGCACTTCTCTTGCCTCAGCCTCCCAAGTAGCTGGGATTACAGGCACCTGCCACCACGCCTGGCTAATTTTGTTTGTTTGTTGTTTTTTGTTTTTGAGACGGAGTTTCGCTCTTGTTGCCTAGGCTGGAGTGCAATCTCAGCTCACCGCAACCTCCACCTCCTAGGTTCAAGTGATTCTCCTGCCTCAGCCTCCCGAGTAGCTGGGATTACAGGTATGCACCACCACACCCGGCTACTTTTGTATTTTTAGTAGAGACGGGGTTTCTCCATGTTGGTCAGGCTGGTCTCAAACTCCTGACCTCAGGTGATTCGCCTGCCTCAGCCTCCCCAAGTGCTGGGATTACAGGCATGAGCCACCTTGCCCGGCCTCCAACTTGAATTTTTAAGAGAAGGCACTCATTCGCCAGAGAGAAAGCATCTGTCTCTCATCATTAGGATATTGCTGCTCACCCAACTCACCAAATAGAGAACGAAATCTTGGGCTGGGCACAGTGGCTCATGTCTGTAATCCCAGCACTTTGGGAGGCCAAGGTGGGCAGATCACCTAAAGAAGGGAGTTCAAGACCAGCCTGCCCAACATTGAGAAACTTGGTCTCTACTTGGTCTATACAAAAATTAGCCATGTGTGATGGCACATGCCTGTAATCCCAGCTGCTTGGGAGGCTGAGGCAGGAGAATCACTTGAGCCCGGCAGGTGGAGGTTGCAGTAAGCCAAGATCAGGCCATTGCACTCCAGCCTGGGCAACAAGAGCAAAACTCCGTCTCAAAAAAAAAAAAAACAAAACATAACAAAAAAAACACTAAATGTTGGTTCTCTCTGAGCCTGCTATAATACAAGATAGGCATGGGGGCAGCATGGCAGTTCCCAGAAAATAACCATAATGGCTTGACCCTGAGTTTTCAGCCTTATCCAAAACCCGTCTTCCCTCCAATTTCAGCTTCAGCGATCACCTGCGCTGAGATACAACATTAGGAACCGATCTTACAAGCAACTAATCTGTGGGAGCGCCTCATGACGCTGCTCTTTTCCCCAAGGACTCTATGTCTGCCAAACCTAAAGGCTTCAGAAATCTGCTGGAAACCCACAACCATCCTCCTGCCCAAGGAGCATCCCTTAACCCTTAGCTGGAGTCTTCAGCCCTGGCAAAGCCCAAGTAGACCCACCTCACCCTGAAAGAAAACAGGCTATTCTCTTTCCCTCGCCTTTCCTTTCCCAGATACCTTTTTCCCGGTCTCTGGTATTCCAAGCCTCCTGCTCTCAGATCCCTCACATCAGCATCGTTGAATCACCCAAAAAAGTATGAATGAGAGAAGGGTGATCCAATGTACAACGAAACCTAGAGATGATTGGAGGCAGCTGATGGCCACTCCCTACCCCAGAGTTGCTGCTGGAGAGATACCACTGCAAGCCAAGGCAGGAAGACAGCTGCAGCCAGGCAGCACATGCTGGAAAACACCGAGCAGGAGACAGCTGAGAGGAAAACAGAAGAGGCTAGTCAAGCAATGGAGAGATATTAGGGCGAGAGGCACTCGGGAGAAGAAGCAATTAGACACTGCACAGCAGCAAAGACGAGGGTAAGCAAGGCGAGTGGAGATGAGAAGAGGGTGGAACGCACACTTACTCCTTGGTCCTGGATATAAGCAGGTTCTCACGGCAGTGCCAGCAGCAGTCAGGAAAAGTGCCTTCCAGGATCTGTGGTCTGATGCTCCTCCTTCCCAGCCAGCAGTAAAAGGGAAGGCCAGAAAAATGCCTATGGATTTAAGCAAGAAGGGTGGAGGAGGTGAGGCAGCCTGCAAAGGAAGGAGTGAGGGAGGGGGAAAGGACTGTTAAGCAACCATCTGTGTCCAAGGTTCACTGGCCCTTCACATCTGCAAAAGCGGTGGCTAGGAGCTCTTGGCTCAGCACTTTCTGTGATAAGAAGTCACTCTCTCAGGAATCTCCTTTGTCAGCTCTGCTCTGGGACCGGGGGCCCAGATGAAAGGACAGTCAGCTGGGTGCAGTATCTGTAGCCCTGGGGAAACTGTTCCAGACCAAGTTAGCTGAGGACAGGACAGTAGCCGGGAAGGAATACACAGCACTCTCTCTCTCTGTGTGTCCTCCATGCCCCACCCTAGCCTCTCTTCTCTCTCACCCCAAGCATTTAAGAAAGGGAGGAAGGTTGCACAGTGTGACACAAAGGCTTGTTCCCATGCTGAGATTACAGGAAGTGTAAGAGCAGTCTCTACACCCTGTGACTGGGCGTTCTAAGAGAACTCTGCACACTTCCCCATGCAAAGAGAGACTGGGAGGTTGCCTCCAAACCTGGGCCACTGCCCCAAAGTCTGAGCCTCAGACTACTTCAAAAGAAACACAGTCAAGAGATCAAATATCTGACTGCATCCCCACCAGACCCATGTGCCTTTTCATTCTTGACAAAACATACCAAGATTTTTGGGTAAGCATAAATTCCTATGAACGACTTCCTCATATATAAGTTTACTCCACTTTCCTAAAAAATATGAGGAAATCAGGCCAGGCGCGGTGGCTCACGCCTGTAATCCCAGCACTTTGGGAGGCCAAGGCAGCTGGATCATAAGGTCAGGAGATCAAGACCATCCTGGCTAACACAGTGAAACCCTGTCTCTACTAAAAATACAAACAAATAAAAATAAAAATAAAAATTAGCTGGGTGGGGTGGCGGGTGCCTGTAGTCCCAGCTACTCGGGAGGCTGAGCCAGGAGAATGGCAGGAACCCGGGAGGCAGAGCTTGCAGTGAGCCGAGACTGGGCCACTGCACTCCAGCCTGGGTGACAGAGCAAGATTCCGTCTCAAAAAAAAAAAATTTAAAATAAAATGAGGAAATCAGATTTCACTGAAATCTGTTGGACAGACAGGCCCAGAACAGGCAGAGAAAGCTGAGCATTTTTTGGAAATCACATAGTTTATGCTGTCTTTATTATTTACTTTAAATCTGGTATTCTATTTTACCAACAGAAATAGACCCTATCCATTCTGAAATCCAACTGTCTGTTTCTTCTCATATCTCTTCTAACCCTCTTTGGTTATTCTACAACCAGAGAATAGAGATCTAAATATCTCTGGGAGACATCTCCACCATACATCCTCCCATTCTAGCTCTTTAAACTTTTAATTTAATCTAGGAGGAGGATTCTGGTGTGAGCGTTTCCAGAGATCATGCTTCTCCCAAGACAGGCTTCACAGTGATCTGAAATCCTTCTGCAGGAGACTATCCTTTTCTCCAAAATGCTCCTGTAATAATAATTGCTATCACTTATTGAGCACTTACCTGGGTCAGACACACTGCTAAGGACTTTAAGCACATCATCTAATGGAACCACCAGAGCTCATATACTCTTAATCACACAAGTATACTATCCATCTCCCCATCCCCCTGGCCTGCCCTAGTCTCTAGGCCTTCTTTTTATTTTATTTTATTTTATTTATTTATTTATTTTTTTATTTTATTTATTTTTTGTTTGTTCGTTTGAGAGAAGGTCTCACTCTGTCACCCAGGCTGGAGTGCAGTGGCACGATCTTGATTCACTGCAACCTCCACCACCTCCTGGATCAAGCAATTCTCACGCATCAGCCTCCTGAGTAACTAGGATTACGCCTGGCTAATTTTTGTGTTTTCATTTTGGTATTTTTATTTATTTTGTTTTATTTTATTTTATTTTGAGACAGAGTCTTGCTCTGTTGCCCAGGCTGGAGTGCAGTGGCACGATCTCGGCTCACTGCAACCTCCGCCTCCCAGGTTCAAGCAATTCTCCTGCCTCAGCCTCCTGAGTAGGTGGGATTACACCAGCACGCCCAGCTAATCTTTTGTGTTTTTAGTAGAGTCGGGGTTTCACCATATTGACCAGGATGGTCTTAAACTCCTAAACTCAGGCAATCCGCCCACCTCAGCCTCCCAAAGTGCTAGAATTACAGGCATAAGCCATCGTGCCCAGCCTAATTTTTGTATTTTTAGTAGAGATGAGGTTTCGCTCTGTTGGCCAGGCTGGTCTTGAACTCCTGGCCTCAACTGATCCACCTGCTTCTGCCTCCCAAAGTGGCGGGATTACAGGCATGAGCCACCAGCACCACCTTAGACCTTGCTTTTGGACAGGAATGACCTACATGGATTACCTGGAGGAAGATGTAATCAGACTAGACTAAAAAGAAAGAAAGCGGCCGGGCGTGGTGGCTCAAGCCTGTAATCCCAGCACTTTGGGAGGCCGAGACGGGCAGATCACGAGGTCAGGAGTTCGAGACCATCCTGGCTAACACGGTGAAACCCCGTCTCTACTAAAAAATACAAAAAACTAGCCGGGCGAGGTGGTGGGCGCCTGTAGTCCCGGCTACTCGGGAGGCTGAGGCAGGAGAATGGCGTAAAAACCCGGGAGGCAGAGCTTGCAGTGAGCTGAGATCCGGCCACTGCACTCCACCCTGGGCGACACAGCGAGACTCCGTCTCAAAAAAAAAAAAAAAAGAAAGAAAGAAAGCCTCTGTCATCCTTCAGTCTATAGCCTAGACTAAAGGCTCCAACAAAGTTTGTTAATCTCCTTCCTGGCTGCCCCTCCCCTTTCTCATTCTTTGCAGGGATAAGAGGTGATTACAAGTCCTCTTGGCAGTGCTGCTATTGCTAGGGTGCCCACTTCTAAAGCAAACAAAAGAAAACACAAACACATCATCACGCCTGCCCTTTTAAGACCAAATTCACTGGCACCAAGAGGTGGGCATGTGTCCTAATATGATGTAAAAGAAAGGAAGGAAGGAGGGACAAAGGAAGGGAAAACTGTGAGGGGGAATGGAGAGAGAAGTGTACAGGGTTTCACTCCTGACTGGTGGCATCTGAAAAGTGAAGTCCTATCCGTGGAATTTTGAGACAGAAATCTGCTGGGGGAAAACCCGCACTCCAGCAAACAGCATGCCCTGGTGGTAGCACCAAGAAGTGCTAGTGGACTCTAACCTACATCAGTCTGCCCATGCAAACTAGGCAAGGGAGGCTGCCATTCATAGAGAACATGAAGCCCCTGTCTTTTCTCAACCACTACCTAGCACCCTGGACAAGAAGGCACCATCTTTGGCAGCTCACATTTCTCCCTAAGACCCCGGGTCTTAGGGTAATGCTTCCGCCATTCAGGCAGCCTGCGACCAACAATACCCCTAGGCTCTCCCAAAGGGGCTCTTCTGCCCCAGGTTTTCTTTTTTTTTCTTTTTTTTGGGGGGGGTTTGGGTTTTGGGGTTTTTTTTTTCTCCGAGACAGAGTGTTGCTTTGTCCCCCAGGCTGGAGTGCAGTGGCGCAATCTCTGCTCGCTGCAACCTCCACCTCCCGGGTTCTTCTGCTTCAGCCTCCCTAGTAGCTGGGATTACAGGCACCCACCACTATGCCCAGCTAATTTTTAATTTTATTTTTTTTATTTTTAGTAGAGACGGGGTTTCACCATGTTGACCAGGCTGGTCTCGAACTCCTGGCCTTGTGATCCTCCCACCTCAACCTCCCAAAGTGCTGGGATTACAGGTGTGAGCCACTGCACCTGGCCCACCCCAGGTTTTACATGAGCAACCCCGTAAGATAACAGCAGCCCTTGTCGTCTTTCGCTGTCTGAGATGCGTTCATCTCTGAACACCCAGTGAAGATTACAGGACAACACACTCATCCTACAGCCTGTGGAAGAAATTTGATTCAGAAACTGGCAGCAGGGCCTCCAGTATGCAGTGCTGGGCAGAACAGTCAGTGGAGCCCCTCACCCTAACCTCACCCTCGAATGGCAACACCAAAACACACTTCCTCCAGGAACTAGCACATAACTCGGGGTCTTGGCTTCTCAGCCGAGCTCAGGGAACTACTGTAAGAACACACTTTCTCTCCCAGAGACCCCATGTCCTGCCTTCCTGGCTCCAACCAGTCTGTGCTGCCTCCCCTAACAACAGAAACAGAAAACAGATACACTCTGGTATGACTAGATTTCCCCATCACTCCAAGCTAGAAGCTCAGCTCCTCCCTCCCCAGTTCTCTGTTTGTTTTTCTATATTCTACTGTGGCTAAGTCAGTCTCTTAAAAAAAAAAAAAAAAAAAGGTGAAACAAAAAAGAAATTGTTTACTCCTGTGGCCAGGGCTTCCATTAAGGAAGGGCTGAAGTCTCTGGGCAGAAGTTTCAGCCCAGGGAGGGACACGGCTGGGATCAAGAAACAGGAGGCTCTTGGGTCTCCATTCAGCCGATTTTTAGGACTCACTCCATCCTCCTCCTACACTTCCCCTCTCGCCCATTGTCCCTCCTCTCCCACCTCTTACCTGTCCAGTGACCTTTGGGCAGGTGCAGGGAGGAGGGGCTACCAGCTCAGTCAAGGGAGAGGGGAAGGTGCTAGTTAGGAGAACCAAGGGTATGGCTCACGCTGCAGCAGCTGTTGACTCTGAGGAGCAGAAAAAGCAGAGGGTAACGGGGACTGAAATGGAAAACAGGAAAACACATGTGTGACTCTGGCCGGCAGCGGGGAGGGGCCAGGGGACGGGCTGGAGCTGGGACTGCCTGGTCAGACCCAGAGGACCTCAATGCCTGCCAGCCTCCAGGCACCTTCTCCACTACACTGGCACCAAATACCTGAGTCGCAGCTCCTTCTCCCTCCCTCAGCCCCACCCCCCTCTTCCTTGTTGCCCTACATTTACTGAGCATTTAAGCTTTCCCCTCCATTGATAGTGACCTCTGATGCCTCTTGCAACTCCCCTCATTCCATTTCCTAATCATCTCCCACTCACTCCCACTCATGTACTATCCTTAGTCCTGCAGAGGGGATACGATCCCATGGTCAGAAGGAAACTTTGCAGTCCCATCTCAAGAGTGTCAAGCGCCATTTCAGCCCCTAAAGCAAGCCAAGGGAGGTAATGCAGGCCAAGGAAGACCACTTATAGGAGGACAGCCAAGCACATTTAGACACCAAGCAAGCTCACTCACAGCTGAGATCTCTAATTGGTTCAGGTGATACCGATGTGTGTCACCAGGTAAGAGCCAACTGGCCCGTGGCACCCTGGGCAGACTAATGAGTTGGCATCCCTTCAAACCAGTTTTATTTAAACATCTGTCGAACGTTTACTTAGCAGAGGTGAGGGAAATACCAATTTTCCTGGAATACAAATTGTGTAAGCCTCTTTATATTCAAAATTAGAAATTATTACGTATCAGCCGGGTGTGGTGGCTCACGCCTGTAATCCCAGCACTTTGGGAGGCCAAGGCGGGCAGATCACAAGGTCAGGAGTTTGAGACCAGTCTGGCCAACATAGTGGAACCCCGTCTCTACTAAAAATACAAAAATTAGCCAGGTATGGTGGCGGGCACCTGTAATCCCAGCTACTTGGGAGGCTGAGGCAGGAAAATCGCTTGAACCTGGGAGGCAGAGGTTGCAGTGAGCACTCCAGTCAAAAAAAAAAAGAAGAAATTATTACACATCTTCATCACATGCAATATTCCAAAGCAAACAGCTTCTTGGTAAGCACAGTAAACCACTTAAAATCAGATAATAGTATAAATCTCTTGCCCTCAGGGAGCAGCACTTCACAGTGCATCATGCATTTTTGGAATTACAACTGTGACTAATGCCTTTAAGCAACTGCCAGCTGGCTGGCCCCTGGGCTACACCCTGCAATTTGCACCTGTCTTGCAAAATTACTCCAGACACAAGTGGAGTCCAGGTAAGGAGTTGTCAATAAGTCTATGTCACTGGATGAAAGCCAACTCATATTTCACCAAGACACAGGAATCATAGTACACTGGCACCAAATACCTGGATTATTGCAAAGATAATTTAGTGTCTTTTAGACACTCTCAGTCTGCTACCCAACTTGCTGGCCCCTTACCTGCACTCTGGGGTCGGGTCCAAGTTGTGAGGGAAGACCTAGGAAGAGGAAGCTGTCTTTGCCTGCATGGGCCCCCCTGCTGTCTTCCTCATTCCACTACAGCTTCACTGGCTTTCCTGCTGTGGCCACACAGCAAGCACGCTCTCCCGCCTCACAGCTTTTGCAATTTCTGTTCTCCCTGCCTGGAACATGCTTCCCAGTGATATTGTCCATTCCCGGTGTCATTTGTTTGCTGTCACCACCCCCACTAGAATGTAAGCATCACAAAAGCTTTGTTCACCACTGTATCCCCGCAGAGCTGGGCTCACATAGACAGTTAATAAATGTTTGCTGGGTTAATAAATGAATGAATGAACTATGTTATTTATTTGATTTCCCAGGTAGCTAGGCTCCTGGGCATGTCCTTGAATTTGCTCTCCAGGCCCTCCTGTTTGGCTGCCGCTCTGGCTCCTAAGCAAGGAGTACCCGGAGGTACTCTTTTTGACAGTAATGTGTTAAAGGCAAAGAAGAAAGTATGGCTTTCACGGTTTTACTGGGAGGCCTAGAATGATTTGAAACGGACTTTTGTTTCATTAATGGGAAAAGCAAAGCAAAACAAAAAGCCTATCATCTAACACTCTTTCCCTGGATCCAGGAAATTCTTGTCTGCTCTACCTCACACCCAGGCTCAGGTGACCGGTCTGGGTGCGGCGTGGAGATGACGAGAGCTAAGTGCTACAGCTGCGAAAGGGTGAAGGGCAAAGGAGGAAAAGACCGAGGGAGGCGAACGCTCAGGTTCATGCATATGCAAGTGGGTTCTACAGCTGAACTTCGAAGCATACACTCAACTCCCCACCATGCGCCCCGCCCGCTGCTCTTCCCCGGAAAAGCTCTCCCCTAGCCCGCGATCCTCACTGGCCTAGCCCTTGGCCGTTCCCATCCCCCTCTCCGCCCCCGCCCAACCTGCTGGCCTCACTCACCTTTGTCCCTTTCTCCCATCCCCACCCCGCAATCCACCCTCGCTTTCTCCGGTCCCCTGCCATTTGTTTCGCTTTTATTTCCCTCCTTCTTTTGGGTCCCCAGTCTGCGGTCCTAGGACAACGCCTTCCCAAGCTCGGACCCAGCCACCGTCCGCCTTCATTACCCCTCTGAAGAACAGGGTCGCCCCCGAGGCCCAGGTCTGGCTGTGGGGGCCCACTCGAGCTCTGCCTTGGGGGACCAGGACCTCACCCCAACAGGAGTCCCTTCCGCTCCCTCCACCTGGCCAAGCGGCCCCCGCCCTTCCACCGACTCTAGGAAGCGCTAGAAGAGGGGATTGTCGTGGGTGTAGGCGAAGGGCGCAAAGGTCCAAGCACTGAGGCCTCGCAACCCGCTCCCCTGTCCGCTCCTCGCTCCCGCACAGCTGGATTGCTGCCGGGAAATGAAAATGACCGCGGACACCCTTAGAGACTGGTCGTCCACCCCATGAACGCTCAGCTTCCTCTTCCCTCCCTCTCAACCCCGCATAATCTGGCTGCCAGACAGGGGTCGGGGCAGGAGCCCCAACCCCTGGCCACAAGTGCCTCCTGCCCCGAGATGCTTAGCGGAATCTGGGTAGGACCCCCAGACTGGAAGCCCCTTGTGGGGGGGAGCGGGGGCGGGGGCGGGAGGCGGGGCGAGGAAAGGTGCCTGCTCGGAGCCGGAGGAGGGGTCTCCCGAAGGCCGTCTCTTCCACTCCGGGTTCCCGACTCCCCGCCCCCTCGGGGGAGCTGTTGCATCAGCTTCCAGATTCCAAACCAGAGAAAGTGAACTCCACTAGGCTGGGAAGGCGTCGGGCATTAGAGCCGCCGCCAGGAGGCAGCGCTTAATCAAAAATGTCGGGCAGAGGGGCCCAGGATAACGGAGTGCCCGGAGCATCTTTCATCTGAAGTCTTCGCAGCAGCGCGGACCTAACAAAAAAGGGAGTTGCTGAATTAGTTCAAGAAAAGGGAACTGGAAATGCTTCATCACGTTTTAAAGCTAAAAGATGGCTGGTAAATAATACAACTACCTTTTGGATACCTTTTGGACAATCTAGCTTTGGGGTTTTTTTAAGCCAACGTTGGCGCTCTGCGGAGATCCACAAACAGCCACCGCCTTCAAGACCAGTCTGATAGAAACACAGAGAGCTTACGGAATTTCCCAGCCCCCAGGCAAAGAGGAATGTAGTCCGAAGTCATGATTTGCCCATCTTGAAGCTCAATCATTTAACACCTAATTTAGCCAGTACTGATATAGCAGAGATTTGACAGCTCTGGGAAAAGAAGCAGAATATGTTGCAATAAATTATGTAAGCAGTAAGGAAATAATATGCAAAGTACTGTATTGAGTGATTTGTAGCCACAGTTCTCACATTTCTTGCATGAGGTGACAGTGATTTGATCTTTGTGCTGTCCTAAAAAGGGAGATAATGAAAGAATTCCCAAACAGTTCACTCTTAC
This sequence comes from Macaca thibetana thibetana, assembly GCF_024542745.1. Taxonomy (NCBI): domain Eukaryota; kingdom Metazoa; phylum Chordata; class Mammalia; order Primates; family Cercopithecidae; genus Macaca; species Macaca thibetana. The sequence continues at coordinate 85,017,322 of NC_065584.1, read as the reverse complement.
CTCCACAACTTCTTCAATCTTAGAATATTCGCACAGGCAAGCAAAAAGGAAAAGAGATTGCAAAATGAAGTAGAATTGCCTACCCAGAGTCAGCTTCCTTCATCTTAGGTTCCTTCTGCAATGTCATCATTATCAATCACAACAATTACAAGGCACCTAATTTCCCAGAGCAAAGCACTTGTACAAAAGTAACTGTAGGGGCCGGGCGCGGTGGCTCATGCCTGTAATCCCAGTACTTTGGGAGGCCGAAGCCGGCGGATCATGAGGTCAGGAGATCGAAATCATCCTGCTAACACGGTGAAACCCCGTCTCTATTAAAAATACAAAAAAAAATTAGCCAGGCGTACTGGCGAGCGCCTGTAGTCCCAGCTACTTGGGAGGCTGAGGCAGGAGAATGGCAAGAACCCGGGAGGCGGAGCTTGCAGTGAGCCGAGATAGCGCCACTGCACTCCAGCCTGGGTGACAGAGCGGGACTCCGTCTCAAAAAAAAAAAAAAAAAAAAAAAAAAAAAGTAACCGTATAAATACAAACGTACAGAACAGAAAGAGGCTGTTTGGATAAATATATTAGACAAAGCATGAGCTCATTGCACCCTTGAACTTCTGGGCTAAAGTAATCCTCCAGCCTCAGCCTCCCAAGTAACTGGGACTTGCTGGTGGGTGCCTACAGGTGGGTGCCCAGGTTGTTATTATTATTATTATTATTATTATTATTATGTTAATTGATTCTCGCTCTGTCGCCAGGCTGGAGTGCAATGGCACCATCTCGGCTCACTGCAACCTCTGACGCCCTGGTTCAAGAGATTCTCCTGCCTCAGTCTCCCCAGTAACTGGGATTACATGCACGCACCACCACGTCAGCTAATTTTCGCATTTTTAGTAGAGACGCGGTTTCACCATGTTGGTCAGGATGTTCCCAATCTCTTGACCTCGTGATCTGCCCGCCTCCGCCTCTCAAAGTGTGGAGATTACAGGCGTGAGCCACTGCACCCGACTTTTTTTTTTTTTTTTTTTTTTAAGAAACAGAGTCTTGGCTGTCTCTAAAAACTACAAAAATTTGCTGGGCATGGTGGCGTGCACCTGTAATCCCAGTTACTCGGGAGGCTGAGGCATGAAAATCTTTTCAACCCAGGAAGCGGGGGTTGCAGTGAGCCGCCATCAAGTCGCTGCACTCTAACCTGGGTGACCGAGCGAGACTGTCTCAAAAGAAAAAAAACAGAGAGAGAGAGAGAGAGAGAGCCAAAGTCTTTCTGTGTTGCCTAGGCTGAGAAAGCAAAATGTTAAAGCCAAATACAGGGCATGACGCCCTTGAAAAACAAAGCAGCTTAAGAGAGGAAACCCATGAAGCACAGATGCCTGATGCTTCACATTATTCTTAACTCCAGTCTTTGCCAGTTGAAGTCCAGAGGTTAAAAGACATTCAGTTTAGGATGACGAAGCTGCTTTCCTGTGGCTTCTGAGGCTGATGAAGTCATAGAGGAGTGCTGTCCAGGTGCCAGACCCCTCCCTCCAACAGAGTTCCATGAGGTCCCTGAGAATGCTGATGATGTTGTCAGCGCTCTGGGGTTCTCTCTCTCTCTCTCTCTCTCTCTGTGTGTGTGTGTGTGTGTGTGTGTCCAGGGAGGCTGACATGAGAGGTAGCTGTTTCGGTGAGGAGCCCTTTCTGGTATTTACAACCCATAGATTGTCCCCCTGCTGTATCACACTAACCACATCAAAGGTTAAATTTAGGGAGGCCCAGACAGGAAGATTGCTTGAGCCTAAGAATTCAAGACCAGCCTAGGAAACATAGCAAGACCCCATCTCTAAAAAAAAAATAAATATATATATATAGGCTGAACTTGTCTTCCTTTTTTTTTTTTTTTTTTTTTTTTTTTTTTGAGACGGAGTCTCACTCTGTGGCCCAGGATGGAGTGCAGTGGCACAATCTTGGCTCACTGCAACCTCTGCATCCCGGGTTCAAGTGATGCTCCTGCCTCAGTCTCCCGAGTAGCTGGGACTACAGGTGCCCAGCACCACGCCTGACTAGTTTTTGTACTTTTAGTAGAGATGAGGTTTCACCATATTGGCCAGGCTGGTCTCGAACTCCTGACCTTGTGATCCGCCTTCCTCGGCCTCTAAAAGTGCTGGGATTACAAGCATGAGCCATGGCGCTTCTAAAGACCCTTCTCTTCCCAGATTTCCTAGTTCCGGTGAAACTTCCTACCCTGCTCCCAAAGTCCTCCAGCTCTGGCTCCTTGACTCCCACATCTGCTAAATAATTGTACTTGTCTACTTTTGCATGCTGTGTTCATATTATACACATTATTTGTTCACCTAAATGCATATGCCCCACTCCACCCCAGGTGTTTTTTTGTTTGTTTGTTTGAGACAGTATCTTGCTCTGTCACCTAGGCTAGAGGACAGTGGTGTGATTACAACTCACTGCAGCCTTGACCTCCCCAAGCTCAGGTGATCCTCCCACCTCAGCTTCCCACATAGCTGGGACTATAGGCACACGCCACCGTACCTGGCTAATTTTTTGTTTTGCTTTTTGTTTTTTGTTTTTCCAAGATGGAGTTTCACTCTTGTTGTCCAGGCTGGAGTGCAATAGCGTGATCTTGGCTCACTGCAACTTCCGCCTCCCACATTCAAGTGATTCTCCTGCCTCAGCCTCCTAAGTAGCTGGGATTACAGGCATGTGCCACCACACCCAACTAATTTTTGTATTTTTAGTAGAGACAGGTTTTCGCCATGTTGGCCAGGCTGGTCTCAAATCCTGACCTAGGTTATCCGCCTGCCTCGGCCTCCCAAAGTGCTGGGACTACAGGCATGAGCCACCCCGCCCAGCCAATCTTTTGTATTTTTTGTAGAGACAGGGTCTCACCATACTGTCCAGGATGACCTCGAACTCCTGGGCTCAAGCAGTCCTCTCACCTCCCTGACCTCAATATCTCAAGTAGCTGGGACCACAGGTGCATGCCACTATGCCCTGCAAAACACACACACACACACACAAATTAAATTTTAGTAGAGGTAAAGTCTCACTATGTTGCCCAGGCTAGTCTCAAACTCCTGGGCTCTGGTGATCCTCCAGGCTCAGCCTCCCAAAGTGCTGGGATTACAGGCCATGAGCCACAGTACCTGGCCAGTTTGTCATCTTTTCTTGTTTGTGTGTGTGTGTGAGAGAGAGATGGAGTTTCACTCTTGTGTGCAATGGCGCAATCTCGGCTCACCACAACCTCTGCCTCCCGGGTTCAAGCGAATCTCCTGCCTTAGCCTCCCGAGTAGCTGGGATTACAGGCATGCACCACCACACCCAACTATTTTTGTCTTTTTACTAGAGATGGGGTTTCTCCATGTTGGCCAGGCTGGTCTCAAACTCCTGACCTCGTGATCCTCCCACCTCGGCCTCCCAAAGTGCTGGGATTACAGGCGTGAGCCACTGCGCCCCGCCACTTGTCTTTTCTGTCAATCCTGTATGTTGACACTTGGGTAGTTCTTCGAGCCTTTGGCTTCTGCTACTTGATTTCCCCAAATGTAAACTGTGAGACTCCAGTGCTGTACACCACACCTGTCTATCTCAAGGCCAGCCAAAGGCTCAAGGAACCAAGCTTGGGAAAAGTGTCACTCAGTCTTCATTCTTCCTTTAACTGTAAAACAATAAATTCAGGGCCACATTTTGGTTCAATTTTTTGATTTCTAAAAATGACAAAGCAATCTGTACAATGATTGCTTCCTGGACTGTCTATCTACTTTACAAGTTTATTGTGAAAATCATAGGAAATCGTTTATGTGGAAGTGTTTTGATAAGTAAAAACGAAGAGTATTAATGCAAGATGACAGTGATACTGTATGTCTTATTTCCCTTGCTTATTTAAGTCAATCTGTTGGCTTCTAGCCACGTTTCTTTTGTTCCTATCCCCTCTTCTTGTTCAGCCCTAGCCTGTATCATTCTTATTGTTATCAAAAATAGCTGCTTTTACTACTTCAACCAGGATCCACCCTTCCCTTCTTTCAGAGCACAACCTACAGCCACCTCCTGTGGAAAAACTTCCCACTCTTGCAGAAGAAAATGATAAACTTCCAGATAGATCATTATACCACTCCCGTGGGTTTCTCCCATCAGCACATGTTTGTGTCTTGCCTGTGTGAACCCCAAAAATTTAAGACAGGTCTCAGTTACTTTTTAAAGATTATTTTGCCAAGATTATGGATGCTCCTGTGACACAGTCTCAGGAAGTCCTGATGCCATGTGCCCAAGGTGGCCGGGGCACAGCTTGGTTTTATACATATTAGGGAGACGAGACATCAGTCAATATGTAAGAAGTATATTAGTTCCATCCAGAAAGGTGGAGACAGCTCAAACAAGGTCCCCCACACTGGGGACTTCCAGGTCACATGTAGATGAGAGACAGATGTTTGCACGCCCAGCCCTGAAAAATATATTCTTATTGCATTTACACAAATAACTGTATTGCCGTAAGTTAAGAATACTCACAAATGTTTCCAAATTCTGGAGAAATCAGGTAGAGAGACATAAATATGCTCCAAATTTGTTCATAGGACTATACTAAATTGTTAAAAGCTATCAATAGCTCAAAAGAAAAGTTTTAAGACTCTGAAAAACAAAACAAAGCATCAGTAAACTTTTATTTTTTTTTTGAGATGGAGGGTTGTTCTGTTTCCCAGGCTGGAGTGCAGTGCCACAATCTCGGCTTACTACAGCCTCTGTCTCCTGGGTTCAAGCAATTATCCTTCCTCAGCCCCCCAAATAGCTAGGATTACAGACGTGCACCACCACACCTTGCTAAATTTTGCATTTTTAGTACAGATGGGATTTTCCCATGTTGGCCAGGCTGGTCTCAAACTCCTGACCTCAGGTGATCCATCCGCCTCAGCCTCCCAAAGTGCTGAGATTACAGACATGAGCCACCACACCTGGCCAGAATCAACAAACATTTTAAGCAAAAAGTCAGAAAGATTGGTTCAGTCCATGCAGTTAATTTCTGTTCTGCTTAATACTCATGAACATTTTAGCTCTCCATGAGTCCTGAAAGTTTTTCCTCTATTCTGATGTCACAATCTCCAAAGTTATCAGAAACCTGCATTCAAGAGCACCTGCTGGAGTTTTATAGCTGATTACAAAACCAGCTTCTAAAGAGGACCAGAAGACAATTGTCAATGGATGAAAAAAAGTTTTAAGGCAGCCATACTTAAAAGACACAGTTGACAAGGAAATTTGTTACCACTGTGACACAGAATAATTTTTATATAACGATTATGATTATTAATGATAATGTACACTAACACTAAGTTATATCAAAGTTACTGGAGTTTCCCATAATTTTGGAACACATACCAATAACATATTTACACAAATACAGCCCAAAGAAAACCAAACACCATTTCATATGTGACAATGCTTCCTGTATAATTTGTATACCAAACAAGCCAAATTATGTCATTTTTTGCGGGGGAGAACTTTTGGGGGATCTAATTTCTTAAAGAATTAGGTTAGAGGCCGGGCGCAGTGGCTCAAGCCTGTAATCCCAGCACTTTGGGAGGCCGAGGCGGGTGGATCACGAGGTCAGGAGATCGAGACTATCCTGGCTAACATGGTGAAACCCCGTCTCTACTAAAAATACAAAAAACTAGCCGGGCGTGGTGGCGGGCGCCTGTAGTCTCAGCTACTTGGGAGGCTGAGGCGGGAGAATGGCTTGAACCCGGGAGGCGGAGCTTGCAGTGAGCCGAGATCACGCCACTGCACTCCAGCCTGGGTGACAGAGCGAGACTCCGTCTCAAAAAAAAAAAAAAAAAAAAAAAAGAATTAGGTTAGAAAAAGACAAAATTTATAATGTGATTTTGGAAAGTTTGTCAACCATAAAAGGTTTAAAACGCTTGATATTATAAAGTAGGATTGGCCGGGCGCGGTGGCTCAAGCCTGTAATCCCAGCACTTTGGGAGGCCGAGACGGGCGGATCACTAGGTCAGGAGATCGAGACCATCCTGGCTAACACAGTGAAACCCCATCTCTACTAAAAAATACAAAAAACTAGCCGGGCGAGGTGGCGGGCGCCTGTAGTCCCAGCTACTCAGGAGGCTGAGACAGGAGAATGGCCCGAACCCGGGAGACGGAGCTTGCAGTGAGCTGAGATCCGGCCACTGCACTCCAGCCTGGGCGACAGAGCGAGACTCCGTCTCAAAAAAAAAAAAAAAAAAAAGTAGGATTACAGGTCATTGTAAAGTCATTTATTTAACCAAAGTGATAATTCAAGAATTTCAAAAAAAAAAAAAAGCAAAAACCTTAATTCTTCGAGAGAGGAGATTTAATTTTCTAAACAAGAAGACCTAATGAAAACAGCATGAAGTCAATTATATTTGATTTCAAAATTTTGTAAACAATCTATAAAATTTAATCTTGATTATAAAATGTAACTTCCGTAAGCCTTTTACAACCTTTATAACCTTTATTAACGAGTTGGTTAAAGCTGCAAGAAAACCTTGTTAATCTGACACAGGGTCCATATACTGGTTTTGCATCAGTGTGTCTTTGACACTAATGATATTTATAGAGAAGCTGAACTTATTTCACATTTCAAAATTGGCTCTTACAATCTTACATGCCTACCTCTTCCACAATAGTCCCTGGGCCTTGAGGAATTGAATAACTTTAATTTCAGGCCCTGTGTCTCAGGAAAGCAGTTTATTTTGATTTGCATGTTCTATGGGGCTTGAAGATGAGGCTTTAATTGTTGTCAGTGTTTAAGATTTAGCAGGACTTGATGTCCTTTTTAGACCCAAGAGTCAGACCCCTGAAACTCAATGTCACAAGGACTTTAAAAGCACATACAGGCCAGGCACCACGGCTTGCACCTGTAATCCCAGCACTTTGGGAGGCCGAGGTGGGCGGATCACAAGGTCAGGAGATCAAGACTATCCTGACCAACATTGTGAAACCCCGTCTCTACTAAAAATACAAAAATTAGCCGGGCATGGCAGCGCGCACCTGTAGTCTCAGCTACTCAGGAGGCTGAGGCAGGAGAATCGCTTGAACCAAGGAGGCAGAGGCTGCAGTGAGCCGAGATAGCGCTACTACACTGCAGCCTGGGCCACAGAGCAAGACTCTATCTCAAAAAAAAAAAAAAAAAAAAGCACATACAGGCTGGGTGTGGTGGCTCACACCTATAATCTGTAATCCCAGGACTTTGGAAGGCCAAGGTGGGCAGATCACCTGAGGTCAGGAGTTCAAGACCAGCCTGGCCAACATGGTGAAACCCCATCTCTACTGAAAATACAAAAATTTAGGCTGGACACGGTGGCTCACACCTATAATCCCAGCATTTTGAGAGGCCAAGGTGGGTGGATCACCTAAGGTCAGGAGTTCAAGAACAGCCTGGCCAAAATGATAAAACGCCATCTCTACTAAATATACAAAAATTAGCCAGGCATGGTGGCGGGTGCCAGTAATCCCAGCTACTTGGGAGGCTGAGGCAGGAGAACCACTTGAACCTGGGAGGCGGAGGTTGCAGTGAGCCAAGATTGCGCCATTGCACTCCAGCCTGGGTGGCAAGAGTGAAACTCTGTCTCAAAAAAAAAATATATATATATATATATTAGCCAGGCATGGTGTCGCATGCCTGTAGTCCCAGCTACTAGGGAGGCTGAGGCAAGAGAATCACTTGAACCTGGGAGGCAGAGGTTGCAGTGAGCTGAGATCCCGCCACTGCACTACAGCCTGGTGACAGAGCAAGGCGCCATCCCAAAAAAAAGAAAAAAGAAAAAAAGAAAAAGAAAGAAAAAGAAAAAAAAAATCTTATCTCAGTTTTTGTTTGTTTGTTTGTTTGTGTTTTTTTGAGACAGAGTTGGGATTACAAGCACACGCCACCACACCTAATTTTTTTTTTTTTTGAGACAGAATCTCGCTCTGTCGCCCAGAGCTGGAGTGCAGTGGCACAATCTCGGCTCACTGCAAGCTGCGCCTCCTGGGTTCACGCCATTCTCCTGCCTCAGCCTCCCGAGTAGCTGGGACTACAGGCGTCCGCCACCACACCAGGCTAATTGTTTGTATTTTTAGTAGAGATGCGGTTTCACCGTGTTAGCCAGGATGGTCTTGATCTCCTGACCTCATGATCCGCCCGCCTTGGCCTCCCAAAGTGCTGGGATTGCAGGCGTGAGCCACCGTGCCCAGCTAATTTTGCATTTTTAGTAGAGATGGGGTTTCACCATGTTGGCCAGGCTGGTCTCCAACTCCTGACCTCAAGTGATGCACTTGCCTTGGCCTCCCAAAGTGCTGTGATTACAGGCATGGGTCACCGTGCCTAGACAATAGGAGATTTTTTTTTAAAGGTTAAGGGCATCTCCACTCAGAATTCTCCTGTGGTTACCAAAATGTGAACTCCCAAAATTTGAGACAGGTCTCAGTTAATTTAGAAAGTTTATTTTGCCAAGGTTGAGGACACGCCTGTAACACAGTCTCAGGAAGTCCTGAAGAGATGTGCCCAATGTGGTCCGGGCACAGCTTGGTTTTATACATTTTAGGAAGACATCAAAATGTAAGAAGTACATTAGTATTTGTTCTGTCCAGAGAGGCAGAGACAGCTCAAAGCGAGGCCCCCCCTCACTGGGGCCTCCAGGTCACATGTAGGTGAGAGACAGATGGTTGCATTATTTTGAGTTTCTGATAAGTCTTTCCAGAAGAGGTAATCAGAATATGCATCTATCTCTGTGAGCAGAGAGATGACTTTGAATAGAATTGGAGGCACAAATCTGCCTCCAATTCTGTGGTTCCCAGGTTCTCAGCTTGAAGAGGCCCAAGATATTTTCCCTTCACACCTGGCATACAGTTAATGGGCTCTTTTGTAGGAGTTTCAGGATTTATAAAGCACTTTCACTCACATTATCACTTTTAGACTGTTTTCACAAATGTAACATATTAAACATTTTTAAAATTAAAAAATGAAGGATAAATAACTTCTCCAAGACATCACTGAATAGCAAGAGATAAAAGGAAGGGAGTCACCAATGAGGGTTTGCCACTTTCTAGTACCTACCTCACAGGGTTGTTGCAAGGATAATATTAACCAATGTGTGGCAGTAGCACTTATAAAAATGGAATGTCACATCTTAGCTCCAATACAATACCCCTTTCTCAGGAAAGTCATCTTTGATGGTGTACTGTAGATCAAGTTCACACTATAAACTCATAAACAACATGTACTTCCTTTCCCAGCACTCAATGACAGTATTAACATATGAATGACAGTATTAACATATGAATGACAGTAAGAATGTATGTTATCTTTTGATTGTCTTTTTTTTTTTTTTTTTTTTTTGAGATGGAGTTTCACTCTTGTTGCCCAGGCTGGAGTACTGTAGCAGAACGAGCCACAGTCAAAACTCCTCAGCACCGGATTAAAGAAAGAAGAGGTTTATTCGGCCGGGAACGTCAGCAGATTTGTGTCTTAAAAGCCAAGTTCCCAGCCGAATAAACCTCTTCCTTCTTTAATCCAGTGTCCAGGAGCGTTCTCAGGATCCGCATTGCTTAATCTGGCCAGAGTCCCCGCCAGGGATGCTCTACAGGGCAGGCAGTACAATGGCACAATCTCGGATCACCGCAATCTCAGATCACAGCAACCTCCGCCTCCCGGGTTCAAGTAATTCTCCTGCCTCAGTCTCCAGAGTAGCTGGGATTACAGGCATGTGCCACCATGTCTGGCTAATTTTGTATTTTTAGTAGAGACAGGGTTTCTCCATGTTGGTCAGGCTGGTCTCGAACTCCCAACCTCAGGTGATCCGCCCACCTCAGCCTCCCAAAGTGCTGGGATTACAAATGTGAGCCACTGCACCCGGCCTGTCTTTTTTCTTTTATTCCGAAAGCTCTATCAGGATATTAATGTCTGGTTTTATTCTCCATAAAATCTCCTACACCTAATACAGCACTTGTCATATGGAATTTTTTTTGAGGCAAGGTCTGGCTCTGTCACCCAGACTGGAGTGCAGTGGCGTGATCTCTGCCTACTGCAGCCTTGGGCCGCCCAGGCTCAAGCGATCCTCCCACCTCAGCCTCCCAAGTAGCTGGGACCACATGCATGCACCACCACACCCAGCTAATTTTTCATTTTTTTGTAGAGAGGGAGTTTCGCCATGTTGCCCAGGCTGGCCCAATTTCCGATTAACTCTAGATTTGATTACTTTTCTTAGTCTAGGAAAACTGTGTTACAGTGATGCGAGGATCTGTAGAATGACGTTGATGTTACTCCTCTGAGATCAAAGTTACTATTAATATCAATTTCGATGAACTAGAGACCGCTGTAGGGAGATTGTGGGAACTGTTCAGAATGGTTTAATCTGGGAGGACACGACTTCTACTGAGAATGCATGCCCTGAACGACAATTCGTTTTCACCTCAAAAACCTGGATCGCAGTTTTGTCTCTCCTTCCGTACGATGACCCAAGATGGCGGAGCCCGGGATTGAAAACCCAGATTCAAGATGGCGACTTCCAGCTTCCCCCATAGCGTCGCGCGTGAACACCGAGGCCACGCCTACTTCCGGCGACTCCGGCTCAGCATGGCTGCTTTAGCGACTGTTCTCTTCAGTGAGTGGGTATAGATAGTGACCGTAGACTCGGAGGCGCGTTGGGGAGGGGCACAGGACCCCTGATCCGGCTGCGCGGCCTCTCCCCCAGCTCTGTTCTGTTTTCCCAGCAGGTGTCCGGAGGCTGCATTGCGGCGCAGCCGCTTGGGCGGGCAGCCAGTGGCGACTACAGTGAGTGCTGGGATGAGGGATCCTGGGGGACCAGAAGCCGGGCTGGGTCCTCACAGATCTGTTTTTCTCCACACAGGCAGGGACTGGCTGCCAACCCCTCCGGCTACGGGCCCCTTACAGACCTCCCAGACTGGTCATATGCGGGTGAGCGCTGATCTGACAGTTAACTCCACTGGGGAGATTTTCACCCAGAGGGAACGCCCCTGGACGGGGAGCTGGGGGTATCAAGGTGGGGGCGTGTAAAAGTGTTGAACTTTCTATTTGGAAAACGGAATTTGGGGAATCCCTCGTGTTTATTTTGTAGATTACACTTCAACTAAGGAAGGTAAAGCTAAACAGGATCTTGACTTGTGGAGATAAGCAGAAGATAATTCTGACTTGGGGCCGCCAGGGTGGAAGCGGGTGACAAGACTTCTGCGTTTTTTAAAGGGGGACATTATTTTTTTTAACCAAGAACCACTTTTCTGTGTGGTTAGTGAATTTTCAGTATTTGGTACCAAATGCAGGGGGAGCTCTTTGAAAAGCTACAGAAATAAACATCTCAGAGGGGTAGAAGGATGAAGACTACGGATGGCAGGCTCCCTTCAGAAAATTATTTTCCCTTTACTTACAAAAGAGAGGGGTGGGGGAGAGTAGATATTAGCCCTAGAAGGGAGGGACCTTAGAGAAGTTGAAGCTACTCCCCATTCTTCTTATGAGACTCCAGTGTACAAGTAGGAAATTTGAGGCCTACAGAAGTGAATTGCCCATGATCATACAGCTAGGTAGTAGCAAAGCCAGGACTAAACATAGGCCAGTCCTCCTTGACAACACAGAGATCTGAATATTTAATCCCCTATTGTTGCTCTCTAGGAGTATGATCCTGCTTAATTGGATAATTGGTGATTGAGGAAGATGGTGAAGATTTTTTCCACTTGTTATTTACTGTAAGAAGCTTGGCATCTCCTTGCAGGAGTATGGACTGTTGGAAAGACTCTGGAATTATATATGACTGCTTTTTTTTTTTTTTTTTTTTTTTTTTTTTTGAAATAGGGTCTTTCCCTGTCACCCAGGCTGAAGTGCAGTGGCATGATCATCGCTCACTGCAGCCTTGATCTCCTGGGCTCAAGCAGTCCTCCCACCTCAGCCCCCCAAGTAGGTGGGACCACGGGCACACCACCATTCCTGGCTAATTTTTTTTTTTTTTTTTTTAACACCTAGTAGAGATAAGGTCTTGCTATGTTGCCCAAGCTGGTCTTGAACTCTTTAGTTCAAGTGATCCCCTTAGCCTCCCAAAGTGCTGGGATTACAGGCATGAGCCACCACGCCCAGCCTGTGGACCTTATTCTTAATCTAGGCTTCCCTTCTCGCTAACTTTGTGGTCTTGGACAAGTTACTTAATTTTATCTTAGTCTCAGTTTCCATATCTGTAAAAGAATACCTATCTCATACGGTTCTTATAAGGATAAAATGAAACAACCAATGTAAAGCACGTGGCATACACAATATTGGTTCCCCTTCCTGATAAATATCACCTCTTCTCTGTCTTGCCTTCAAACTTTTGGGCAGAGTTTTCACTCTGTTTCTTTCTTTGCAGAAAGTAAACTACTTGGGTCAGATACTGCATCTTTTCAGCAAGTCAGCAGATATTTGTGGATGTTTATTAACATGCTTATGTGCCTACACTATACTATGAATAGCAAAAGCTAGCGATACAGTTCTTGACCCAGGGAACTTAAAGTCTAACTGGGACAAAGCGTGGACGTTTTAAAAATTAAGTAATAGTATTCAGGGCCAGGCGCCGTGGCATGTGCCTATAGTCCCAGCTACTCGGGAGGCTGAGGCAGGAGAATCGCCTGAGCCCAGCAGGTGGAGGTTGTAATGATCTGAGATTGTGCCATTGCACTCCAGCCTGGGCGACGGAGCAAGACCTTGTCTCAAAAATAATAATAAAAAATAATAGTATTTCAATACTCTGCCCCTTTCCAAAAGGACCTGAGGTAGCTAAATAACACTTAAAGAAAAAAAGTACAGTAAATGTCCCAAGGCAAATAGGTGAATATTAAATAGTCAGCACTTCTTTCAGAAGAAAAGGCTGATGGATTTGAAGAGATTAGAGTTTCTGGGAAAGTTAGGGTTTGAGTGGACCTAAGGATGAAAATTTGGCTGGAAGAAAAAGAAAAGAGGGCATTTCATTGTGGAGTGGGATGGAATTTAGCAAAGATACATAGTACAACAGTGATCACATGGCTTAAGAATTTCTGAAGACAAAACAGATTCAGCATTGCAGAGGACCTCAAATACAAGGCTAATGAGAGTTAAGTGAAATAGAGTAGTAAATAGCCGGGTATGGTGGCACGCACCTGTAATCCCAGCTACTCAGGAGGCTGAGGCAGGAGAATCACTTGAACCGGGGAGGCAGAAGTTGAGGTGAGCCGAGATCATGCCATTGCACTCCAGCCTGGGCAAAAGAGCAAAAGTCTGTCTCAAAATAAAAAATAAAATTAAAAAGGCCAGGCACAGTGGCTCACGCTTGGAATCCCAGCACTTTGGGAGGCTGAGCCAGGTGGATCACAAGGTCAAGTGATCAAGACTATACTGGCCAACATGGTGAAACCCCGTCTCTACTAAAAATACAAAAATTAGGAATGGTGGCACATGCCTGTAGTCCCAGCTACTCAGGAGTCTGAGGCAGGAGAATCTCTTGAACCCGGGAGGCAGAGGTTGCAGTGAGCTGAGATTGCGCCACTGCACTCCAACGTGGCAACAGAGCGAGACTCTCTGAAAAACTAAATAGATAAATGAAATAAAATGAAAGAGAGTAGTAGTATGCCTAAGAGCTCATTCTGGGTTATCGTACCTTACCCTTGAAGATGAGGGACGTATTTTAGCTTAATTAAGCTACAGTGTATATGAAATGGAAGAGAGGAGCTAGAGATTGGTTCTTCCCTTATTCCTATCACAGTATTTGCACAAGGTGCTGCAGACCGTCTCTAACACTTGCCTTTTCTCTCACTTCTACTTGTAGATGGCCGCCCTGCTCCCCCAATGAAAGGCCAACTTCGAAGAAAAGCTGAAAGGGAGAAGTTTGCAGTGAGTGGCTAGAGCAACAGCCAGGGCTACCTGGAAGGAGAACATTTAAATCATAATTTGTCTTGAGCTGTGTTGCACCTAAGCAAACATGTACCCCTCATGCAGAGGTTTTATTAATAACAGCCAAAGGTTGTTTATGTTTTTGTTTTTGTTTTTTGTGAGATGGAGTTTCGCTCGTTGCCCAGGCTGGAGTGCAATGGTGCCATCTCAGCTCACCTCAACTTCCTACTCCCGGGTTCAAGCGATTCTGCAGCCTCAGTCTCCCGAGTAGCTGGGATTACAGGCATGTGCCACCACGCCTGGCTAATTTTGTATTTTTAGTAGAGACGGAGTTTCTCCATTTTGATCAGACTGGTCTCAAACTCCCGACCTCAGGTGATACGCCTGCCTCAGCCTCCCAAAGTGCTGGGATTACAGGCGTGAGCCACCGTGCCTGGCCCCAGCCAAAGGTTTTAATAGCACTGTGAGAAGGGAGGAAGAGAGTGGGGCACTGCCAGGACAGGAACCAGTAGTAGACATCCTGCTGCGCATTTTGCTGTCTCCCTCTGCTTCCCAAGCCAGGACTTGCTCCCACTGGGGAGTCAGCAGTGTCATTTTCCAGATGAAACCTTTGAATTTGTAAGTGGAAGGATATATAGTGTAGCGCTTAAGTCCCAGATGTTATCCACACTGTTTTCCTGTCTGTTTCAGAGACGAGTTGTACTGCTGTCACAGGAAATGGACACTGGATTACAAACATGGCAGCTCAGGCAGCAGAAGTTGCAGGAAGAACAAAGGAAGAAGGAAAATGCTCTTAAATCCAAAGGGGCTTCACTAAAGAGCCCACTTCCAAGTCAATAAAAAGCAGCTCCTGCCTCCCTCAGCCTCTCTCTGGATTTCTTTTCTGTCACCTAGATGCTTCATCCCACCCAGAAGAGAGCCTTCACATTCCCCATCTGTCTCCAAAGCAAAAGAGCTGGGACACCAAGAACAAGCTGTTAAATCACTGCCTGGGACGCTTGGCTTAGTGCCCTCATCTCTGGCTCCATTCCAGTTCGGCTAAGTCTTGCTTTAAAATGTTTACCTCCTTTGCAGGCCATAGGACTGGCCCAACTATGAGAAATAGCTGTTCTGTGCACATGAAAAGGGGACAGCAGTTTTCCTGGTTCTAGCCAGGCACTAAAGCCTTTAAGAGCCCATACACAGTTTAGGCCATGTACAGCTGGCATCTAATAAATGTTTTCATGAAAAAGATTTTCAGCCGGGCACGGTGGCTCACGCCTGTAATCCCAGCACTTTGGGAGGCTGAGGCGGGTGGATCACGAGGTCAGGAGTTCAAGACCAGCCCAGCCAACATGGTGAACCCCCCCCCTTCTCTACTCAAAATACAAAAATTAGCCAGGGGTGGTGGCACACACCTGTAATCCCAGCTACTTGGGAGGCTAAGGCAGGAGAATGACTTGAATCCAGGAGGTGGAGGTTGTGGTGAGCCAAGATTATACCACTACACTCCAGCCTGGGCGACAGAGTGAGACTCCATCTCAAAAAAAAGAAAAAAAAATTTTCTAGTCTAGGTCCCTTTTTTGACAAGCATCTGGTGTCAGTCTTCCTAAGATTCAAATACGTGGTCCAGGTGGTTACCCCCACTGGGAAGGCTGATGTGGGAAGAACCATACCTGGGTGTTGCATGTTCTGCCAAGAGTGGGGTTCTGAGGTCTCCATGTTTCTGACTGTATTCCAGAGATTGGTTGAAGAGGGGCTTGTACCTTCCAACCCCAGTTTGTGTAGGAAAGCCCTACGTAAGGGCTTAGCCCTCAGTCACTGTGGGGTAGGTAACTGTTTAATAACACAACCATGGGAGGCCAAGACGGGCGGATCACAAGGTCAGGAGATCGAGACCATCCTGGCTAACAAGGTGAAACCCCGTCTCTACCAAAAATACAAAAAATTAGCCGGGCGTGGTAGCGGGTGCCTGTAGTCCCAGCTACTTGGGAGGCTGAGGCAGGAGAATGGCATGAACCCAGGAGGCGGAGCTTGCAGTGAGCCGAGATTGCACCACTGCACTCCAGCCTGGGTGCACTGCACTCCAGCCTGGGTGACAGAGCAAGACTCCATCTCAAAATAAATAAATAAATAAATAAATAAATACACACCATATACCTCCCACAAACCTGGAGGCTCCACAGGACCTGAAAAGCTTTTCATTTTATTGATCGTGAATCTGAGAGCAAAAGACCTTTGTTTTCATTACAGTACTGAGCACTAGACTTCCATTCTTCTGCCACAGAAGTGCGATAGTTCCTGAATCCCTTGGATTTCTGAAGCTTCCTACCTGACCTAATTTCTGTCCACCCTCCTTTATTCCTTCCTTTGCTTTCTTCTCCCTCCTCGCACTACCTCCGTCCTCTCTCACTGACCAAATGCAATTCTTGGATCTTAGATTTCGCTGATAGTCGAGTTTTCTGTCTCCCACACTTTTCCTGCTTCTGTTGTGCTGCTTTTCCACATCTGTCTAGTTCCGGACTCTTTATCTGTCTCCCTTTCTCACGGTCAGCTTTATCCTGCCCTCTCCCTTTCCTACATACCTCCATCTTTTGTTGAGTCCAGTAAGTCCCTAAAGGAGATTTTACTCTTTAAGAATTGCCTCCTTTTTCAGTGTAGAGGTGGAACTAAACCCCAGTGTCCCAACTCCCAATCCCTTCTTTTACAATAATTTCACCCAGCTTGATTTGCTTTCCCCAGATCCCATGGCCTTGTACCCTTTTCCTGTCAGCGAGTTCCAATTAAAGGTGCAGCCACATTACAAATGACAATAAAGGAATCTTTCTACAAGGTTGGAGCCACAGATCCAGTATGGTTGTGGGGTTTTTTGTTGGTAGTTGGGTTATAGTTTGGAATTTTTGGCAGTGGAGGGAGGAACATAGACAGTTGTCTATAGGGGCCAGAAGATAACCCCCCAACTATTAGTAAACTGGCCCCTTCTCCCTATGCAGGTCTCATGAGCATAGAGGAAGACCTCACCATCCCACACTTTGAGCTCCTTGTTGCCCATAGCCACGTAGCCCCCAATAATTTCCACCCTGAGGTGAGACAAATGCTGAATACCAGAGGAATCAAGCCACTCAGAATATGCTTATGGGGAGAAAGTCTCCCACATCCCGTCCCCTGGGTCCCCTACAGCCCCCTGCTGTCCACCGTGGCCTCAACCCCTGCAGATGGCAGCCTGCACCACAAAAAGGCAACTTAGCGGGTTGGTTTTTTTTTTTTTTTTTTCCAGTTCTTGGTTGTAATTGGATTCAGGCTAAAACAACCACGTCCCCAACCAGGAAAGGAGGGCACTGGGGCGGGGACGGAGGAGAGGCTGCGGGAAAAGGGAGGGACCAGAGGAGAGAGCGAGAGGGATCCAGACCCCAGTTCGCCGACTAAGCAGAAGAAAGATCAAAAACCGGAAAAGAGGAGAAGAGCAAACAGGCACTTTCAGGAACAATCCCCTTAATTCCAAGCCGACAGCGCTCTAGGAATTAAAGTTCAGTGCTACCGAAGACAAAGGCGCCCCGAGGGAGTGGCGGTGCGACCCCAGGGCGTGGGCCCCGCCGCGGAGCCCACACTGCCCGGCTGACCCGGTGGTCTCGGACCATGTCTCCCGCCCCAAGACCCTCCCGTTGTCTCCTGCTCCCCCTGCTCACGCTCGGCACCGCGCTCGCCTCCCTCGGCTCGACCCAAAGCAGCACCTTCAGTCCCGAAGTAAGTGAGCTCCCCGGCCCTTCCTGGAGTCTCGCCCGCCGGGAGGCGAGCCCGGGGGTCTCCAAGGGGACAGCCTCTATTCGGAGAGGAGGGCTCTTGGGATCTCGGCTGTTCGGGCCTGCAGGACTCCCCCTCCTTTTCTTTTTCCTCTTCGTCTCCAAACTTCCAGATCGATCCAACTTTTGCTCGCTTCCAACCAGCTGCCCCCACCCCCTGCGCCGCCGACTGTCTTTCCCATTCCTTCTTTTTTCCCAGTCCTTGGAAGAACTTTACAACTGGGGCAGACTCCCCCTTCCCCAATTCCCTTGGGCTCTGCGTTCAGCTCTGGAACCGCCTGGTAAACATTTGGACTCCGCTCAAACCCCGCGCTGTCCCGGCTCCTCGTCATGCGCGAGAGTTTGTTTCTTCGACTTTCCAGCTCTCCAGCGCTCTCCCGCCGGCGCGCCCTCCGATGGGCGCTCCGGCCTCCCCGGGCGGCCCAGGCCCACAGCAGACGCGTCTGCGGCCAGATGGGGGTCGAGGGTGGACGGCCGAGCGTCCAGGGCCACAGCCCCCGTCTCCCCGAGAGGACCCCGCTGTCCCCCTACCCGCATCCCTGGCGTCGAGGGTCGCAGCGCCGGCGCGCTGGCCGCGTTTCCGTCCACACAAAGCTCTCCTTGTGAGCCGGGTGATCGGCCGGGTCGCTGCCTTCCCCTGTCCCCACCCGCGTCGGCGCCTTCAGGCCCTTTTTGTTGTTAATTGTTTTTCTGTGTTAATTGCAGGGAGCCAGGGGGCGTCGCTCGGGGAGTGGGGAGAGGGTCTGGCCCGGGGTGCCCTCACATGTCTCGGCTGGCTCGGGCGCCCCCCACCCCCACCCCGGCCCAGACGGTGGCCCACCGGGCCCCAGAGGAAGCTGCGTGGGAGTTGTCTGAGGAGGTTTTTCCTCTCTCTCTCTTATTTTGGGGTGAAGGTGGGAGACGGATTTAATGAGCTTCTTATTTTGGGCCATCTCAACCCACTCAGCCTGGCAAGGGCCTGGGTGCGGTCGGGAGGGGCCAGGAAGGGCCCCAGAAGGGGGATGGGATCTGGGTTTGGCTTCTCCGCCCTGGTCCCACCCCGGAGGAAACTCTTTGGAAAGAATACTCTCTTCTCTCTCTGTCCCTGAAGGGGTCTGGGGCCGACTGGAAAAGTATGGCCCCAGGAATGGGGGTGGAAGACGAAACGTGGAGTGCTCAGACACCAGGGAGAGTAAAAACCTGCCCTAGTGCTGGAGGCTGAGCCTGACTCTCGGGGAGGAGTCGTCCTCTTCCCAGGCCTAGAGTCCTCCTCTGAGACCTGAAAGGGAGCGCCCCTAAGAAAACGAGCCTGGGCATCTGGGGAGCTGCCCACAGCCAACTTCACTGCCTTGCCTTTTTTCCCTCCCCTGCTCTGCTGGGTCCCCCAGGGGAGGGGCGGCAGCCCTGGCTCCGTTTTAAGTGGGTCATGGGCGGTCCCAGTGCCAGAACCACCATTTGCTTCTGGGCCCTGGAAGGGAGGGAGGAGCAGCCCCAGAGGCTAGGATCCAGGGCCTACTGGAGAGCTGGAGGTCCCCCCACCCTCCACTGGACTCCTAAGCCAAGGTGGGAGGTGTTCCGTTGACTTTCTCCTAGGGGATACCTTGCATCTCTCTCATTCACAAAGACAAAGCCAACCAGCTGAGTTCTTTGACCCAACATAGTTGCTTTTTACTCCAGACCAATGTGGAGGGAAGGCTGGGGTGGTGCAGGCCTCATGCAGCTGGGTCCCTCCCACCAGGCCTCCAGAGTCCTGCACCAGCTCCAGGACAGCCCTCTCCTCCCTATGGCCCGTCTGGCGCTGAGCCCTTCCTCCCACCCAGCCGCAGACACAAGAGTCCTCTCTTCTGTGGTTTCGACCTCATAGTCTCTGTGAGGAGAGAAACTTGCCTAGGCCTGGTGGGAGGAGAGGGATGGGGGCACTTCCTTTCCAGGCCTTGCAGCTCTCTTGACTCCAGGGAAGTCTTTCACTTGACTGAGCCTTCATTTTTCTCCGTAGGGTATGGGGTGGAGGTTGTGGGTATGAATATTTAGACCCGCCTAGCTTCTTGAAAGACTCCAGAGGGGATTTCCCCTAGAGCTCCTGGATGTGGATTCTCCCCATCTCTGTGCTGCCCTCCCTTCTGTCGTTCTGCTTTAGGTGAATTCTCTCAGCTTTGCTCTCTGAGGGTTGAGGGGGCCTGGCCTCAGTCCTCCTGCCTTCCAGCATCAGAAGTAGACCAGTCCTGTCCTTTCCCAAGTCCTGAAGCAGCTGCTCCCCAACCAAGGGTCATAAGCCTGGGGTGTATTTATCCTGCAGGTGAGGCTAGGGGCAAAAGACATTTCCTGCATATTTAGGCACAGGCCACAGCAGGCCTCCCCAGGCACTGGCTGTAGCATCAGCCAGAACAGGTCAAGGCAAGCCTGCAGCTCCCTGAGAGCAGCCCGGGACTGGCGTGCCCTGCTTGGCTCCCCTCTGGTATACCAGAGGTTAAATGTCACTCCTTCCTCTACCCCTGAAGAGGGCTCTCAGAGCCTCAGAGCTAGGTGGTGCTAGGGTTGTTCTAGCCAAGACTGTTGGCTGGGAAAAGGCTGGGTTGTTTACGTCTCCGGTTCTAGCTCCCATCAGCCTTGGGGGATCACTTCCCAGAACCATGTTGCAATTCTTGCCCCTGTGGGCTCAGGTCCCCAGTCAGCTGCTCTTGAGTCACCCCCAGTCCCCATGCAAGACTACTGCCCCATCACCAGGGCCTGAGCCAGAGGTGAAGGGCCATGTGGCAGTCCATACTGATGACCTTGGATAGGAGATGCAGCACCCAACAGCAGCCTCCCCCATCTCCCCTCCAAGGTCCCGTCCTGGGCAACCTACAGCCCCTTCCCGAACTCCCTAAGAAAGCAAAACTGGAGCAGGGACTAGAGCGATCTGGGTGGTGTCTTCTCCCCATAAAAGAATCCAAGCATCTTCATATTTCATATATAACTTGGCTTGTTTTACTTTTTTGTTTTGTTTTGTTTTGAGAGAGAGTCTTGCTCTGTCACCCAGGCTGAGTGCAGCGGCGCAATCTTGGCTCACTGCAACCTTGGCCTCCCAGGTTCAGCGATTCTCCTACCTCAGCTTCCTGAGTAGCTGGGATTACAGGTGCCCACCACCATGCGTGGCTGATTTTTGTATTTTTAGTAGAGACAGAGTTTCGCCATGTTGGCTAGGCTGGTCTCAAACCCCTGACCTCAGGTGATCTGACCGCCTCGGCCTCCCAAACTGTTAGGATTACAGGCATCAGCCACCACACCCAGCCTGGCTTGTTTTACTTTGAGGCTTTAAGAAAATACTCCATCGTCGTTACAATAAAGGCTGACTTTCTCCTCAACAGGGCTTTGCAGTGTGTGAACCTTTTAATCAAACACCAAAAACCTAACATTAATTTAAGGCGATATGCCGCCTTTATATTATGACCAATTCACAACATACCTGAAATAAAATACAGTCACCAAGTGTCCTCCACCCCTATCTCCCACTTCCTCTGCTGAGAATCCTTTTTTCTTCTTTTTTTTTTTTTTTTGAGACGGAGTCTCGCTCTGTCACCCAGGCTGGAGTGCAGTGGCGCAATCTCGGCTCACTGCAAGCTCCACCTCCTGGGTTCATGCCATTCTCCTGCCTCAGCTTCCCGAGTAGCTGGGAGTACAGGCGCCTGCCACCACGCCCGGCTAATTTTTTTTTTTGTATTTTTAATAGAGACGGGATTTCATTGTGTAAGCCAGGATGGTCTCCATCTCCTGACCTCATGATCCACCTGCCTTGGCTTCCCAAAGTGCTGGGATTACAGGTGTGAGCCACTGTGCCCGGCCTCTGCTAAGAATCTTAAATAGGCCTTTAGGTTCTAAGCCACAGGTCAGATGCTGCTTGGATAAGGACAGTGACAGGATCCTGGCTCCAGCTGAATCACACCTCTTACCACATCCCAAGTTCCTAGTTTCCCCTTGTAGTGGCCAGCCTTAGCTCTAGCTCTTTTTCTGCCCTCCTTTCTAAAAAGATCTCAGCTGTGAAGGTCCCGGGGACATGGCACTCCCATCCCAGGAGGGCCTCATGTCAAACCCAATAGTAGAGCTCACTCAGCCTGTCAAGACCCCTCCCCACCCATCATGGGCATAGCCCATTCCCAGGTGGAACATGCTATATCTGCAAGAACACTGACATGAAGGAGAAAAGTGCTAGAAGGAATCACAGCTCTGAGAAGACATCTCAGAACTCCATTAAACTACCAAGGCTCTCTCTCATTTTCAAGAGAGCTACAGCCAAAAGCCTGTTTGGGCCCATAGCCCCGAGGGGACAAGCCTTACTGGGGCCTGGACCAGAGATCAGGTCTAGCCTGGGAGTTCCTCCAGACCTGCTGGCGGAGCCAAGCTGGGAACCCACTGCCCTTTCCTCACCAAGCCAAGGCTGTATGCTGGGCATTGTGGGGGAGGTAGAGGCACCCATCGACCAGGTGGGGATGCTCTAAGCCATACCCCTTTCCCTACAGGCCTGGCTACAGCAGTATGGCTACCTGCCTCCCGGGGACCTACGTACCCACACGCAGCGCTCACCCCAGTCACTCTCAGCGGCCATCGCTGCCATGCAGAAGTTTTACGGCTTGCAAGTAACAGGCAAAGCTGATGCAGACACCATGAAGTAAGTGCTAGACCCTGGCAGGAGTTCTGCCTAGCACCCACTGACAATGCCAGAGCCAGAGATGTTCCTACCTGAATGCCTGGCTTGTGCCCCCCCATACCTCATCCCCACATGCTGATCCTGACCCTCTCATGTTCACCCTGACCTCATAACCTTGGCCTTTCCCCACATTGACACACAGCAAGTCTCACCTAACACTGACGCTGGAGACCTTTCTCTTTCATACATTGCACTGACCCCAATCCTCACACCCAAACCCACTCCAGGGCCATGAGGCGCCCCCGATGTGGTGTTCCAGACAAGTTTGGGGCTGAGATCAAGGCCAATGTTCGAAGGAAGCGCTATGCCATCCAGGGTCTCAAATGGCAATATAATGAAATCACTTTCTGGTGAGTCCAGCAGGCAAGCAACCTTTCTCACATCTTGTAATTATTCCCTACCCACTGTGCTTATGCAGAGACTCAGAGACCTCCTGCCCTACTCCCCTCAGTTCCTGGGAAGCATCCCTGGGAGTGGGGAGGAAAATGGCTCTCATCCTGGAAAGAGGTGTAGCCATCAAGGGTGTACCCCAGTGCCAGAGAGCCAAAGCCTGAGGATCCCTTGTTCTTGAGACAGAGGCATCGTGCATGAGGTAGCAGGAAGAGCTGAGTCAGGCAGAGGTGGCTGGGCAGCACAGTCAGAGCTGGGAGAGTGCAGGGAAGGAGAATGTTGCCCCTCGTTATCCTAACACACCCCATCCTCTCCCCACGTGGCTGGACCTCAGCATCCAGAATTACACCCCCAAGGTGGGCGAGTATGCCACATACGAGGCCATTCGCAAGGCATTCCGCGTGTGGGAGAGTGCCACACCACTGCGCTTCCGCGAGGTGCCTTATGCCTACATCCGTGAGGGCCATGAGAAGCAGGCCGACATCATGATCTTCTTTGCCGAGGGCTTCCATGGTGACAGCACGCCCTTCGATGGTGAGGGCGGCTTCCTGGCCCATGCCTACTTCCCAGGCCCCAACATTGGAGGGGACACCCACTTTGACTCTGCCGAGCCTTGGACTGTCGGGAATGAGGATCTGAATGGTGAGCCAAGTATCCCTGGGACTTACTCTGGAAAAAGCCAACAGTCATTTGTAGGGGTGATTCCCCTCCCTCCTTCCAAAATCTCGGGGCTAGAAGGGACCACAAAGACCTTCTGGTCTAACTGCTGACAAAAGCAGGAGTCCTGTTTGAGCTATTTACATCTGGTCCCTCCTCTCACCCACTGACTGGCTTTCCAGTCAAAGACTTCAAAGCATCCTTATCACCCACTTTTCCAAATTGATGTCATGTCTAGCTCCTGGGAGAAACGGGACTAGAGAGGGCCTTGGCTTCCCTTAACACAGGTCTTTCTGGGATGGGGGTCCTGCTTCCAAGCACTGTCTCACCTCCACCCAGAGGAGCTTTGCTTAAATGCCAGATTAAAAAGCTGGACCTCAGAATTTGGTCACTTTGGATTGAAAACATGGGCAGCAGGCTTGGGGGTGAAACCAAAGCTGCTGGTGGGGAAGCAGGGAGGCTGAGGGAAGGGACTCAGGCTGCTATCATCACTGTCCCCATCCTTCCAGGAAATGACATCTTCCTGGTGGCTGTGCACGAGCTGGGCCATGCCCTGGGGCTCGAGCATTCCAGTGACCCCTCGGCCATCATGGCACCGTTTTACCAGTGGATGGACACAGAGAACTTTGTGCTGCCTGATGATGACCGCCGGGGCATCCAGCAACTTTATGGTGAGTAATCTACACCCACGCCTGCTCCCTCCTCTGCTCCTTCCTCTGCTCCTTGTCCCCTCCTGGTCTACGCATTTCCCCTGTTTCATGCCGTGCAGTGTCTGCACCGCCTCCTGCCAACCCGACGTTGCCTCTATCAGCTCCACTTTGGAGCCCACCTTTTCTGTCGCCTCCCAGTTGGTTGCTTCAGCCTCCCCTAGAAGCCCATCCACACCTTTCCAAGGGTACTGTCTGCCCATCTGTCTGTCCTTCCCTCCCCTCTCTCCTCCTAAGTCTGAAATGCCCCTCGTGTTTTCTGCCCCAGGGAGTGAGTCAGGGTTCCCCACCAAGATGCCCCCTCAACCCAGGACTACCTCCCGGCCTTCTGTTCCTGATAAGCCCAAAAACCCCACCTACGGACCCAACATCTGTGATGGGAACTTTGACACCGTGGCCATGCTCCGAGGGGAGATGTTTGTCTTCAAGGTGAGAAGAAGAGGTGGGCTGGTTTGGAAGACAAAAGGGTTCTATGGGTCGGGCGTGGTGGCTCATGCCTGTAATCCTAGAACTTTGAGAGGCCAAGGCAGGCGGATCTCCTGAGGTCGGGAGTTCGAGACCAGGCTGGTCAACATAGTGAAACCCCATCTCTACTAAAACTACAAAAAATTTGCTGAGTGTGGTGATGGGTGCCTGTAATCCCAGCTACTTGGGAGGCTAAGGCAGGAGAATCGTGCGAACCTGGGAGGCAGAGGTTGCAGAGAGCCGAGATAGGGCCATTGCACTCCAGCCTGGACAACAGTGCGAGACTCCATCTCAAAAGAAAAGGAGGGGGGCTCTGTGGTAGGGCAGCTGGGTGGAAGTGACAACAGCTGGCCTGAAAACTAA
This sequence comes from Macaca thibetana thibetana, assembly GCF_024542745.1. Taxonomy (NCBI): domain Eukaryota; kingdom Metazoa; phylum Chordata; class Mammalia; order Primates; family Cercopithecidae; genus Macaca; species Macaca thibetana. The sequence goes on along the minus strand of NC_065584.1, from coordinate 84,992,479 downwards.
AATTGAGGAACAAAAAGCAGTAGGGTGGCCGGGCGCGGTGGCTCAAGCCTGTAATCCCAGCACTTTGGGAGGCCGAGACGGGCGGATCACAAGGTCAGGAGATCGAGACCATCCTGGCTAACATGGCGAAACCCCGTCTCTACTAAAAACACAAAAAATTAGCCGGGCGAGGTGGCGGTGCCTGTAGTCCCGGCTACTCGGGAGGCTGAGGCAGGAGAATGGCGGGAACCCGGGAGGCGGAGCTTGCAGTGAGCTGAGATCTGGCCACTGCACTCCAGCCTGGGCGACAGAGCGAGACTCCGTCTCAAAAAAAAAAAACAAAAAGCAGTAGGGGAGCTTTGGGGACTGAGCCAGAGATCTAGGCCGCAAGACGTAATGGACTCTTCCTGCATTGACTGACTTCCAGGAGCGCTGGTTCTGGCGGGTGAGGAACAACCAAGTGATGGATGGATACCCAATGCCCATTGGCCAGTTCTGGCGGGGCCTGCCTGCGTCCATCAACACTGCCTATGAGAGGAAGGATGGCAAATTTGTATTCTTCAAAGGTAACCAGGCACACTCCACTTTAGTTTTTGGGAGTGAGGAAGGTCTCCCTAGAGGAGCTGATTTCCTCTAAAGTCCCTAGAGCCTACGTTGAACCCAGATGCTGCCCTCCTGTCCTCCCCAGGAGACAAGCATTGGGTGTTTGATGAGGCGTCCCTGGAACCTGGCTACCCCAAGCACATTAAGGAGCTGGGCCGAGGGCTGCCTACCGACAAGATTGATGCTGCTCTCTTCTGGATGCCCAATGGAAAGACCTACTTCTTCCGTGGAAACAAGTAAGACCTCAACCCCTTAGCCCCAGGCCTTCCTCAGAAACCACCACTACCCCAAATTCCCTCAGTTCTGGAGAAAGACGCACTTTACCCCCAAGATGCTTCCTTGGAGAAGGAGCTGGCTGAGCCTCTGCTGTTGCCTAGAAATGGGCAGCCTCCTTTGGGCACCGTGTGAGTGGGATGTGACCGGGTCATTTCAGACCTGGTCATTTGGCACCTCCTGCCTCCAGCACTGTGCCTCCGCCCCAGCAGCCAGGCACTGTCATTAGGGCTGCTAGTGGCTCCTTGCAGCCTGGACCCTCCCTTCCACCCCCACCTTCCGCTGCTTTCAGCAGCAGGCCCTCATTACTCAAAACCCCTGTCCCCACCCTGTCCGCAGCTATCCTTTGCCCACTGGTGGATTCGATCTGGGTCTTGCTGCCCTCTGAGGACATGCCCAGTGTCTGCCACTGCCCTTCCTTTCCCCTTCCCCAGGTACTACCGTTTCAACGAGGAGCTCAGGGCAGTGGATAGCGAGTACCCCAAGAACATCAAAGTCTGGGAAGGGATCCCTGAGTCTCCCAGAGGGTCATTCATGGGCAGCGATGAAGGTGAGAGGGGCAAGGGAAGGTGTCGCTGAGAGAAGGATGGGAATAGGGAGTTGAGGAAGAGTGGGAGGGAAGCCTGAGGGAGTGCTGTGTGGGAAACAATGGCGATGATAATACCACACACCAGGCGCTGGGCTAGGTGCTTCCACATGTGGTACCCATTCATCCCCACCACCTTCCAACCCGGTCCTATCGGCACCCCCATTTTACAGCTGAGGAAGCTGATGCTCAGGAAGGTGGAGGGGAACTCAGCTGCCCTCACATTAACAGAGCTTCCCACGCTCCTCTCCTCTCTTTGGGTCTTCCCTTCCTTACCACCTTCTGATTCACCCCCTGCAGTCTTCACTTACTTCTACAAGGGGAACAAATACTGGAAATTCAACAACCAGAAGCTGAAGGTAGAACCGGGCTACCCCAAGTCAGCCCTGCGGGACTGGATGGGCTGCCCATCGGGAGGCCGGCCGGATGAGGGGACTGAGGAGGAGACGGAGGTGATCATCATTGAGGTGGACGAGGAGGGCGGCGGGGCGGTGAGCGCGGCTGCCGTGGTACTGCCCGTGCTGCTGCTGCTCCTGGTGCTGGCGGTGGGCCTTGCAGTCTTCTTCTTCAGACGCCATGGGACCCCCAGGCGACTGCTCTACTGCCAGCGTTCCCTGCTGGACAAGGTCTGACGCCCACCGCCGGCCCGCCCACTCCTACCACAAGGACTTGGCCTCTGAAGGCCAGTGGCAGCAGGTGGTGGTGGGTGGGCTGCCCCCACCGTCCCGAGCCCCCTCCCCACAGCCTCCTTGCTTCTCTTTGTCCCCTGGCTGGCCTCCCTCACCCTGACCACCTCCCTCCCCGCTGCCCCGGCATTGCATCTTCCCTAGATGGCTCCCATGAGGGCTGACTGGGAGGGTGGCCCTTCCCAGCCTCTGCCCCTCAGCGGAACCCTGTAGTTTTGTGTCTGTCCAGCCCCATCTGAATGTGTTGGGGGCTCTGCACTTGAAGGCAGGACCCTCAGACCTCGCTGGTAAAGGTCAAATGGGGTCATCTGCTCCTTTTCCATCCCCTGACATACCTTAACCTCTGAACTCTGACCTCAGGAGGCTCTGGGCACTCCAGCCCTGAAAGCCCCAGGTGTACCCAATTGGCAGCCTCTCACTACTCTTTCTGGCTAAAAGGAATCTAATCTTGTTGGGGGTAGAGACCCTGAGACAGTGTGCGGGGGTGGGGACTGCCCAGCCACCCTAAGACCTTGGGAGGAAAACTCAGAGAGGGTCTTCCTTGCTTAGTCAGTCAAGTTCCTCGGAGATCTGCCTCTGCCTCACCTACCCCAGGGAACTTCCAAGGAAGGAGCCTGAGCCGTTGGGGACTAAAGGGACAGAAGAAACCCTTAGCAGCCCTATGCCTCTCGAATGTTAGCCTTGGATGGGGCTTTCACAGTTAGAAAAGCTGAAACCAGGGGTGCAGCTGTCAGGTAGAGTGGGGCCAGCGGGAGAGGCCCGGGTCAGAGCCCTGGGGGTGAGCCTGAAGGCCACAGAGAAAGAACCTTGCCCAAACTCAGGCAGCTGGGGCTGAGGCCCGAAGGCAGAGCAGCCAGAGAGGGCAGGATGGGCCCAAAAAGGAAAATGAGGACGTGCAGCAGCATTGGAAGGCTGGGGCCGGGCAGGCCAGGCCAAGCAGGGGCCACAGGGTGGGCTGTGGAGCTCTCAGGAAGGGCCCTGAGGAAGGCACACTTGCTCCTTCTGGTCCCTGTCCTTGCTGCCCAGGCAGCATGGAGGGGAAGGGTGGGGCAGCCCAGAGAAAGGAGCAGAGAAGGCACACAAACGAGGAATGAGGGGCTTCATGAGAGGCCACAGGGCCTGGCTGGCCGCGCTGTCCCGGCCTGCTCACCACCTCAGTGAGGGGCAGGAGCTGGGGCTCGCTTAGGCTGGGCCCACGCTTCCCTGGTGCCAGCACCCCTCAAGCCTGTCTCACCAGTGGCCTGCCCTCTCACAGCCCCACCCACCCAGCCCACCCATTGAAGTCTCCTTGGGCCACCAAAGGTGGTGGCCATGGTACCGGGGACTTGGGAGAGTGAGACCCAGTGGAGGGAGCAAGAGGAGAGGGATGTCAGGGGGGGTGGGGCACAGGGTGGGGGAAATGGGGTGAACGGTGCTGGCAGTTCGGCTAGATTTCTGTCTTGTTCGTTTTTTTGTTTTGTTTAATGTATATTTTTATTATAATTATTATATATGAATTCCATTCAAATCGTTTCTTTTTGTTAACAAGGGGCATGGGGAGGGGTGGGGGTGGGGGGGCAGAGGCGTCTGACCCCAGGAACCTGCAGGGCGGGGCTGGGTCGGTGCCCTCTAAGGACAATTTTGACCTTGTTCAACCTTCCACAAAGAATAAATTGTGTTTCACATTCCTTGTGTGGCTGAGCTCTGTAGAGGGTGATGGGCTGTGGGTGAAAGGAGCTGGATGAGGCAAGGGCACGCGTCATGAGCAGCGTTTTCCATGAGGTGGGGCTTTGGCATTTTTCATAAAGTAGTATGTTTATTCTTAGTGGACTAAAGGGATTCAGGGGCCAGAGTTGGGGAGCAGGGCATACCCATAGGGGGCAGTGGGGTGACTGATAGAGCTCAGCTGCTCTCCCACCACCTGGCTTAAAAGGCTGCCTTGAGCCCCAAGGCTCAGAGACAAGAGGAAGTGGTCAAGCTGAGGCCACTTGGAAAATCTTCCTAAATTGCATTACCCTGTCCTGTGACCCACCCGCAGACCCTCCGTTTCCTCATGCGTCTCTTCCAGAGGCAGGGGGAGTCCCATGATCATATTCAGCCTTGGGCTCACTGGCATGTCCTTCCCAGCCCTCAGGACCTAAGAGGTCTCTTCCAGGCCTGGGGCTCTGCTGCTGAGACAGAAGGAAACAAGGGAGAAAGAGAGATAGGTGTTGCTGCTGGGCCTATTAGGAGCAGCCTGTCTCTCTGCTGAGACAGAAGGAAACAAGGGAGAAAGAGAGATAGGTGTTGCTGCTGGGCCTATTAGGAGCAGCCTATCTCTGGCCAAACAGAGATCTCATCCTAATTGTCCGGAAGAACCAGGATGGTCAGGTTGGAAGGGCAGAATAACAAGGCTTTGCTTCCTCTTTCCTTAGAAACTCCTGCCCCAGACAGGGTTCCCAGGCTATCCACCCACCCTTCCTCTGAAACCAGCCTGGAGGGAGGAATCAGCCCAGTGCTGAGTCAGCTCAGCTGGAGGAGAGCAGCCCCTTTTTTTCACCCCCCTTCCCTTCCTGCCTCCACCCAGCCCACCCTGGGCTCCAGCCCAGACTCCCTCCACCGCCTGCCTTGCAGAGTCCTGGCCCCATCATGCCAGTCAGTCTATCCAGCTGCTATTCAGGGCTGGTTAGTGTGATTGCTTTGGCAGAAGGGGTACCCCACCTTCCTGTCTGCCAGGAACCCTGACCCTACGCCTGGCCTCCTGCACCTCCCCTGCCAACAGCTGTTTGGCAGAGTCTGTGTGTCTCGGTGGAATTGGACACCACCTCCGAACCACCCTTACCAGAGGGGATGGGGACCTTGACAAGGTGGCAGGGGAAGTCAGGGGCATCTGAGGGTGGTAGGGTCTGTGCGGGTGGCAAGGAACTCAAAGATGAGCTCATGGCCCCTTTGTGTTTTTGTGGTCCACATCTGGAGGCAATTACAGATGTTATCCAGTGGGAGTTTTGCAAAACACAGCTGGAGCCAGTGGAGGAGCCTGGGGAGGGGGGACTGCCAGAGAGAAGAGGAGGGGGAGCCTAGGGCTCCCGCGCTGGAGTGCGGTTTCCCCATCACGAGGAAATTGTTTGGCCCTGATTCTGGAATCACAAGATGCTCTCTGGAGCCAAGGGGGAGAGATGGGAATGGAGGACCAGAGACAAAGGGGGAAGAGGTAGAAGATGGGCTTATAAAACCCCCCACTGCTAAATTTGACTGGTTTAAAAAAAACAAAAAACAAAAATTAAAACAAGCAGAGAGAACTTCAGGGTGGAGACGCAGGGTCCCGTGCTTCTGACGTGCCTGGGCCTGCCTGATCCACCCCAGTGAGGCTGCCCAGGGACCCTGGGAGGTGCCTTAGTGATCACAAGGTCCCACTGAGTGAACCTCCAGGTCAGGCTGGGGTGAGGGGAGAGCAGAGGGCCCTGTGGCTTCCAAAAGACCTGCAAACTCTGCTTTCACTGGCCCTACCCCGATTTGTCCGTTGGGCCTGACCCAGTTTCTATGGTTCCAAGTTCCTTTATTCGAAAGCAGCACATGTGAGTTGGAGCAGCCAGGAGGGAGCCAAGGGGAATCTTCAAGGAGGTTTGGGCAGAACCCAGGAAAGTTGGTGCTAAGGAGACGCTGGACTGGGGGCAAGGGCTGAAGAGGAGCAGCACTCTGCCCACGACTGCACCCCACACATTTGGAGGGGGGCCACGGACTCCCTTGTCATCACCTCCCTTTCTCCAGGGCTCCTGGCACCAGCTGGGCCCATGACTGCAGGGCTGCCAGCCAGGCTCTGGGTCAGTGGGAAGGGAAGGGAAGATCTAAGAGGAGCTGGGTCCTCTAGAGGAGGGAGGACTGTGCAGAGAGACACCCCCACACCCCTCCAGACCCCAAAGCACAATCTGGCTAGCTCTGCTGGTCCTTCACTGTCCCTCCCCCAGGGCCCCTTCTCCCCACTATCTGACAGATTTTCCAGTGGTCTCTTTCCCCTCTGTATCCCTCCTTCCCTTCCAGCAATGGTGAAACTAACATTTGCTGAGCTCCTTACAACACACAATGACACAGGCACTAACATTGTCCCCGTTTTACAAATAAGGGAACTGAGACCCAGAAAGATAAATGACTTGATCAAGGTCACAGGTTGTTAGTCCAAATTTAAAACCCAGATCTTTCCAATTTACTTATTTATGTTTCTATACTGGCAGATCCTGGCAATCTCTTGGTGTCTCTCCCAGCATGGACCCTGGGTAGCTGGGCGTCTTCACGGCAGTGTGTGTTCTGGGGATCTGTCAACACATATATATTTGCTTATTGTGTTTTTTTTTGTTGTTGTTGTTGTTGTTGTTTTGAGACGGAGTTTCACTCTTGTTGCCCAGGTTGGAGTGCAATGGCGCAATCTCGGCTCACTGCAACCTCTGCCTCCCAGGTTCAAGTGATTCTCCTGCCTCAGCCTCCCAAGTAGCTGGGATTACAGGCATGCGCCACCACACCCAGCTAATTTTGTATTTTTAGTAGAGACGGGGTTTCTCCATGTTGGTCAGGCTGGTCTCAAACTCCCAACCTCAGGCCGCCCACCTCGGCCTCCCAAAGTGTTGGGATTACAGGCGTGAGCCACCATGCCCAGCTGTATTTGCTTATTGTGCAGCAATATTATGGGGGGTAGGAGTGCAGAGGGAAAAGGATCCCACTTTGCCAGCCCATTGCCTCCCTTCTTGAGAGAAGGAAGGTGGCACCAAGACTCAGAAGCCAAAGGGATGGAATGAGACAATGGCAGCAGCTAAGGGAAGGGTGGGATTGGTGAATGTTTGTGTTCGAGGGCATCGGGGGAGGGCGGAGGGCTTCAGCGGTGGTACCCATTCCCAAAGGCCCCAAGGAAACCCCAGCCAAGACTGCTCCATCGTCCTGCGGTTCCTGTACCCGTTTCCTACCTACCATCCCAAATCTGAACACACTTCTTTTAAAAGCTCAAGTCTGCACACCTAGCCCCAGCCTTGGGGGTTTCTGCCCTCTTCGCTCAGTCTTGTGAAAGTAGGGAGACCAGAGGCCGCCTGCAAGGGGCTGGGCAGCCAGGGCCTGGAAGCGAGGCAGGCCTGACTGGCCAGAAGCCACCTTCCAAATGAGCTCACACACATATTTTCCACCCTGGCCCAGGGCCGATGGCTCAGCTTCTTCCAGGCCAGCCTTCCCCAGCCAGGCCCAGCCCCCTCTGTCCTACCCTGCCACCAGTCCTGGCCCTAGGGGCTCCAAAGCAAGATCACTGGTAGCCCTCTGGCCAGGGCAGTCACTGGCATCCCCAAGGAGCAGCTTCCTCTGCCTCCATGCTGAGGCCATTTGCCCCCAGAGTCCCGTATTCCTTTGTGACTTAGAGAAGAAGGAGACCAGCTCCCTGCCTCCAAAGACCCACACCTGGGTAGGGAGGGATGTTAGAGGTGACAGAAGAGGCAGTGGAAGTAGTGAATGGGCGGAAGGGCTTCCTTTGAGTGCCCGAAGTAGCTCATTGACTCAGGGACCAGCCAGGTCTGGGAGCTGCCTCATCACGGGTTACATCCTGCTCACTCACTCAATTTCCTGCTAGGGGCACTTCTCTGACTTGGAGCAGGATGGGGTCTGGGTGAGGCAAGGCCAGGCTGACCACAAAGCTGAGAAAAAACACTGGCGTGTCAGAAAGCCTAGTGAATTCATACACATGCAACAGGCTCCATTTCACTTTGGTTTGTCAAAGATATCACTCATTGCCCAGCTTCCAGACATGTAGCACCAGGCCAGAGAGCAGGATCAATTCCCCAAAACGCTCTCTCACCTGCTCAGCACCTCACTCTGTGCTAGGAGTATGGCTGCCCTGACTGTATTTACTGGATCCAGTTATGTCCCCTGGAGTTCTGTGAGTTAGTATATTCAGACATGGTAGACAACTCTTCCCATTCTGGAGTCCAAGGTGATGGCCACTGTGAGTAGATCACACCATGTTGATCTCTCATACCAGGTGATGGTATAGTTCTGTCAAGGAATTACTATAATTTATAATACCAACCCTATCACAGCCACTGGAAAACAGGTTCTAGCCTCAATTTTCTTTCAAAAGGGTAAAATAGTGCTAGACACACAGGAGGCACTCAATAAAAGTTTGTTGAATTACCAGTGGTAGTTGTGATTACATAAGTATTGTATACATATGTACATATTATGAACACATAAGTAGTGAATATGTAACTCAAATCATTGAGCTGAACACTTAAACTTAGTGCACTTTGTGAACTTCATGGTATATATATATATACACACACACACACATATATTTGTGTGTGTGTGAGACAGAGTCTCCCCCTGTCGCCCACGCTGGAGTGCAATGGTGCAATCTCAGCTCACTGCAATCTCCGCCTCCCGGGTTCAAACGATTCTCCTGTCTCAGCCTCCCATGTAGCTGGGATTACAGGCACCTGCCACCACGCCCAGCTAATTTTTTTTTTTTTTTTTTTTTTTTTTTTTTTTTGTATTTTTAGTAGAAACGGGCTTTCACCACGTTGGCCAGGCAGGTCTCAAACTCCTGATCTCGTGATCCACCTGCCTCAGTCTCCCAAAGTGCTGGGATTACAGGCGTGGGCCACCGCGCCTGGCCTTTCATGGTGTATTTTACCTTACTTATTTATTTTTTTTAGATTAGTCAAGTGCAGTAGTGAGAAGGGGGATAAGAACAGAACAGGGAGTTTGATCTGTAACTGACTGTCAGCAATCTGTTGAGATAACACATTATCTTCAGACCAACCATTACCTCAATCTTTAAAAGGTTTTAAAAAAGAAAAATATATTGAGGTAAAGAGGTTTATACCCCCAGAACTCCCTACTTTGTCCTTGTCGGCCCCATTCCCTCCCGCTTAGGTGTCAACTCTCCACTTCCTGCCTGCCCTTAATCTGGGAGTGGCTGGTATCAGGTTGTGTTGACCCAACTCTTCTGGAAATACCCAGCCTTCGGGCTGCACTCTCAGCCCAGCCCACACCTAGACTCTGACCTGGAGGGCCCAGCCAGGAGGCCTCTCTTCCCTATATCCCTCTAAGCTCTATGTCAGATTCCCCAGACTCTCCTCCGCTTTGCTGGCCTGTGCTCCAGAGGTCTCCCCACCTCATCCCTACAAGATTGCATGTAGGTTCTGAGTGGAGGAAAGCTGGGTAAGGGACTTAGAGGAACACATCCCGCTCTTTATGGCTGTGCCCACTCCATGTACAAGACCTGTGGGGCAGGGTTTGCAGGGTGGTAGCGCCCCCTTGTGCTGGGTGTTGGGACTGCAAACAGAACCCAGGGAATTGAGACGGGGAGGCAAAGCTAGTCCCACCAGGGCCGCGGGTACTACTAGCCTGTCCCTTCCCCTGTTCCACTTTCTATGTCTCCATCCTGGACACCTGTACTTAAAGGGGTGGGACTCTGGGCGAGACGGGCAGCCAAGCCGCTCTTAGCTTTCCAGCTGCGGAGGGAAACGTCAGTGTTTCCGTCTGCCGTCCCTGTGTGGAGGTTGGTGGGCAGCCCTCACCAACTCCAGGAAAGGAGAGGGAGTCGGGGGGTGGTGGGTGGTACAGGACAGATGATCCGCGGGGGGAGGAAGGTTGGCACTTCTGTGCCCTCTCCTTGGAGCGCCTCCGAGTTGTCACACTGCCCCCCTGTGGTCGCCTCAGACACGAATCACTCCAGGATGCCTGTCTCCGGGGTCCCAGGGTAAGAGTCCAGGTGAGACTCTGCACTCCCGGACTGCAGAATGCTATCACAGAACTCCCTCTGACCAAGACAAGCAGGGCTCTGTGTCCCCTTTATCTAAGAGTGGGACATTTCTGTGCCAATTCCCTGAGGCTTTGGATATAACACCCACGCCTCTTGAGGGAACTCTAACCTGGACCCATGCCCCTGTCCTCATCCCCACCCTGGGGCCATGAGAATCCTTTGGTCTCCGCCTGACATTTATAAAGGCCCTCAAATTTCTAATTTTGTAGTTAAAAAAATTGCTGTCCGTTCTTGTAGATAGTACTTTATGGCTGTGTTGTTTGTACCAAGTTTTTATTTGTTAAATGTTTAAATATACCAAGTATTCTCAAAACCATCTTAGCATTTCATAGTTGTTGTTGTTGTTGTTGTTATTTAGACCGAGTCTGGCTCCATCACGCAGGCTGGAGTGCAGTGGCACAATGTCAGCTCATTTGCAACCTCCACCTCCTGGGTTCAAGCGATTCTCCTGCCTCAGCCTCCTGAGTAGCTGGGATTACAGGCACCCGCCACCATGCCTGGCTAATTTTTGTATTTTTAGTAAAGATGGGGTTTCACCATGTTGGCTAGGCTGGTCTCAAACTCCTGACCTCAAGTGACCGCCTGACTCGGCCTCCCAAAGTGTTGGGATTACAGGCATAAGCCACTGGGCCCAGCCTTAATTTTTTAATATATCAGAGGCTTAAAAAATGGACATGATTTGAGGTTACGCTCCAATTTCTGAGGGGTGTCCCCACCCCACATAAAAAATTGAACTGCGGCTGGGTATGGTGGCTCCCACCTGTAATCCCAGCACTTTGGGAGGCCAAGGTGGATGGATCACCTGAGGTCAAGAGATTGAAACCATCCTGGCCAACATGGTGAAACCCCATCTCTACTAAAAATACAAAAATTGGCTGGGCGTGGTGGCGCGTGCCTGTAGTGCCAGCTACTTGGGAGGCTGTGCCAGGAGAATCACTTGAACCCAGGAGGCGGAGGTTGCAGTAAGCCACGATTGCACCACTGCACAAAAAAAAATTGAACTGCATCTTATTCTCTTTCAAAGCACAAGGAAGCCAGCTCCCAAAACCATATGTAGGCCTTCAGTTCCCTCTCTCCCTTCGAACATAGAAATTTTGTTGGTGGTGTTTTTGTTTTGTTTTTAAGACAGGGTCTCACTCTGTTACTCAAGCTGAGTGCTGTGGCACAATCATGGCTCATTGCAGCCTGAACTTCCTAAACTCAAGCAATTCTGCTGCCTCAGCCTCCTGAGTAGCTGTAACTACAAACATCTACCACCATGCCTGGTCAATTTTTGATTATTTGTAGAGAAGGGGTCTTACTATGTTTCCCAGGCTAGTCTCGAACTTCTGGACTCAACTGATCCTTCCACCTCAGTCTCCCAAAGTGCTGAGATTACAGGAATGAGCCACTATGCCTGGCTGCAAGCAAGTTTTTAAAAGCTATCTAGCTGTCTATATTCCTTCACTGGTCATTTCTTTTTCTTTTTTTTTTTGAGATGGAGTCTTGCTCTGTCACATATGCTGGAGTGCAGTGGCGCGATCTCAGCTCACTGCAACCTCCACTTCCTGGGTTCAAGCGATTCTCCTGCCTTAGCCTTCTGAGTAGCTGGGATTACAGGCGCGCACCACCACGCCCAGCCTATTTTTTCGTATCTTTAGTGGAGATGGGATTTCATCATGTTGGTCAGGCTGGTCTCAAACTCCTGACCTGTGATCCACCCACCTCGGCCTCCCAAAGTGCTGGGATTACAGGCATGAGCCACCGCGACTGGCCAATCATTTCTTTTTAACCTAACCTCTACATCTGTATTCCAACCCAGACATTTGCCAAAATTGTTCCATAAAAGCCCTTTGTGGACCAGGCATGGTGACTCACACCTGTAATCCCAGCACTTTGGGAAGCCAAGGTGGGTGGATCACCTGAGGTCAGGAGTTTGAGACCAGCCTGGTCAACATGGTGAAACCCCATCTTGTCTCTACTAAAAATACAAAAATTAACTGGGCATGATGGCGCGTGCCTGTAATACCAGCTACTCAGGAGGCTGAGACAGGAGAATCTCTTGAACCCAAGAGGCGGAGGTTGCAGTGAGCCGAGATCACGCCATTGCACTCCAGCCTGGGCAACAAGAGCAAAACTCCATCTCACCAAAAAAAAAAAAAAAAAAAAAAAGCCTGGCTGGGCACGGTGGCTCACACTTGTAATCCCAGCACTTTGGGAGGCCTATCATGAGGTCAAGAGATCGAGACCATCCTGGCCAACATGGTGAAACCCCATCTCTACTAAAAATGCAAAAATTATCTGGGCGTGGTGGCGTGCACCTCTAGTCCCAGCTACTCGGGAGGCTGAGGCAGGAGAATCACTTGAACCTGGGAGGCCGAGGTTGCAGTGAGCCCAGATTGTACCACTGCACTCCAGCCTGGCGACAAAGCAAGACAACTTACTTCAATAAGCTCCCTTTGCCCTTGTCTTCTGTGAAGTGAACCATCCTGAAACTCATGAGTCACAGAGTTGTCAAGGAGTACTGATGGCCCCAGACAGGTATCCCTCTATATCAACACTCCCCCTCAGCTTCTGTACCTCAAGCAGGAAGTAGGCTGACTTTATTTGGTCCATTAATTCCAGTTTCTGGCCTTCAGAGTACACAGAATAAACAAATTCTTGTTCTACACTACAGCTTGTCAAATATTTGAATCTGGTTTTCATGTATTCTATCCCTCACTAAAGTTAAGCATTCCAGCCAGGCACAGTGGCTCACTCCTGTAATCCCAGCACGTTGGGAAGCCAAGGTAGGAGGATTGCTTAAGCTCAGGAGTTCGAGCTTAAGGCTCAAACCTGGGCAACATGGTGAAAACCTATCTCTACCAAAAAATACAAGAATTAGTCAGGCATAGTAGCGCGGGGCTGTAGTCCCACCTATTTGGCAGGCTGGGGTGGAAGGATTGCATAAGCCTAGGAGGTAAATGTTGCAGTGAGCCATGATCGTGCCACTGCACTTAAGCCTGGGCAACAGAGTACGAACCTGTCTCAAAAAAAAAAAAAAAGGTTAAGCTTTCCTTTCCTTTAGTTGAAGAGCCTTTCTAGTTTCATAAACAGCTTATCATATGACATGACTTAGAGACATCTCAACATTCCTGTCACTTTCCTCTGCATTATTTCACTTTACTAATCTTTTACAATGTGGCTTCCAGTACATGGGGAGGCAGTAACATGGAGTGGCTAGGAACAAGGGTTCTGAACTTGTGCAATTCGTGTGTGAATCTAGTCTTTACTACTTATTGTTTGGGACCTTCAGCAAGTTATATATCCTGCTGGAGCTTCAGTTTCCTCACCTTTAATGTGGAGCTAATAATACAAAGGGTAGTTGAGTAGATTAAAAGACATCATCTATGTGATGCCTGTCACTAGTGGTCACTGATTCATTCACTCAAAAAGCATTTATTGAATACCTACTATGTGCTAGACATTGTTTTTGGCACTGAGGACATGGCAGTAAACAAACAGACCCCACCTTCATGGAACGTACATTCTTGTGAGAAGAGCAGGGATACATGTGATAAATTAATAAAACAGTTTATTAGATAGTGCTAAGTGCTAAGGAGAAAAATTAATTGAGGAAGGGAGACAGACATTGTTGGGAGTGTAATTTTGGGCACTGGGGTCAGAGAAGGCCCCACCAAGAACCTGAGGATATGAGGAAACAAACCAAGTGGTTCTCAAGAAGAGCACTCCGAGCGAAAGCAAAAGCAAATGCCAAGACTTTGAGGTGAGTACACGGCTCCCATATTCACACCTTACTGAACAAGGTAGTGTGACTGGAACAGAATGAGCAAGGAAGACAGCAATGGAAGAGGAGATCAGATGGGTCATGGGGTGACATCCCATAAAACCATGTAAGTCATTGTAAAGACTTTGGCTCCTACTCTAACTGAAAGGAAGGAAGACTGCAGCGGCGTAGAGGAAGGACGTGATATTTTAGTACAGTGTAAATACTCATTATTATTATATATTATTATAAATACTCATTATTAGTATATATTAAATAAATATGTTATTTATTTATTTTTCTTTCTTTTTTTTTTTTTTTTTTTTTTTTTTTTTTTTTGAGACAGAGTCTTGCTCTGTCGCCCAGGCTGGGGTGCAGTGGCCGGATCTCAGCTCACTGCAAGCTCCGCCTCCCGGGTTTAGACCATTCTCCTGCCTCAGCCTCCAGAGTAGCTGGGACTACAGGCGCCCGCCACCTCGCCCGGCTAGTTTTTTGTATTTCTTAATAGAGACAGGGTTTCACCGTGTTAGCCAGGATGGTCTCGATCTCCTGACCTCATGATCCGCCCGTCTCGGCCTCCCATAGTGCTGGGATTACAGGCTTGAGCCACCGCACCCGGCCTATTTTTCTTTTGAGATGGAGTCTTGCTCTGTCACCCATGCTGGAGTGCAGTGGCGCGATCCCCACTCGCTACAATCTCTGACCCCCAGGTTCAAGCAGTTCTGCCTCAGCCTCCAGAGTAGCTGGAACTACAGACACATGCCACCACACCAGGCTAATTTTTGACCATGTTGACCAGGCTGGTCTTGAACTCCTGACCTCAGGTGATCTACCTGCCTCGGCCTCCCAACGTGCTGGGATAACAGGCGTGAGCCACCCTGCCTGGCCAGTGACTTATTTATCTAATACAGTCTGGCAGCAGTGACAGTGTGTGACTTCCAAGAGTAATAAGCAATAAAAGACATTATATAAAAATCTGAACTCTAAAATAAAAAATATATTTTGCTGTCTTTTGGATCACTCGTTTTGAAGAAAGCTAGCTGCCATGTTGCAGGACACTCAAGAAGTCCTATAGAGAGGTCCACAGGTAAGGAACTGAGGCCTCCTTGCCAACAGCCAGCATGAACTTGCCAGGCATATGAGTGAGCCATCTTGGAGGCAGATCCTCCAGCCATGGTCAAACCTTCAGATGACTGCTGTCCTGGACAACATCTTTTTTTTTTTTTTTTTTTTTTTTGAGACGGAGTCTCGCTCTGTCCCCCAGGCTGGAGTGCGGTGGCCGGATCTCTGCTCACTGCAAGCTCCGCCTCCCGGGTTTACGCCATTCTCCTGGCTCAGCCTCCCGAGTAGCTGGGACTACAGGCGCTCGCCACCTCGCCTGCCTAGTTTTTTGTACTTTTTAGTAGAGACGGGGTTTCACCGTGTTAGCCAGGATAGTCTCGATCTCCTGACCTCGTTATCCGCCCGTCTCGGCCTCCCAAAGTGCTAGGATTACAGGATTGAGCCACCGTGCCCGGCCCCTGGCCAACATCTTGACTGCAACCTAATGAGAGTCCCTGAGCCAGGGTCATCTAGGTAAGTCACTTTCAAATTCCTGACCAATATAAAATGATTACAATAAATGTTTATTTTATATTTTAAGCTGTGAAATTTTGGGATGATTTCTCATTCAGCAATAGATAACTAATAGGTTTGGGCACTAAAAGTGGAGTGCTGCTGTGACAAACCCCTAAAATGTAAGAATGACTTTGAAATTAGGCAAAGGGCAGAAACCGGAAAGACTTTGAGAAGAGTGTTAGTGAAAGTCTAAAATGCCTGGAAGTGACAGTTAGTAGAACCATAGTGGCCTTTTTTTTTTTTTTTTTTTTTTTTTTTTTTTTGAGACGGAGTCTCGCTGTGTCGCCCAGGCTGGAGTGCAGTGGCCGGATCTCAGCTCACTGCAAGCTCTGCCTCCCGGGTTTTTACGCCATTCTCCTGCCTCAGCCTCCCGAGTAGCCGGGACTACAGGCGCCCGCCACCTCGCCCGGCTAGTTTTTTGTATTTTTTAGTAGAGACGGGGTTTCACCGTGTTAGCCAGGATGGTCTTGAACTCCTGACCTCGTGATCCGCCCGTCTCGGCCTCCCAAAGTGCTGGGATTACAGGCTTGAGCCACCGCGCCCGGCCTTTTTTTTTTTTTTTTAAGACAGGGTCTCACTATGTTGCCCAGGCTGAATTCAAATTCCTGGCCTCAACTGATCCTAAGTCACTGAGATTATAGGCACAAGCCACCATACCCAGCCATGATGGCCTTGGAAGTGGTGGCCAGTGAAGACTTAAAGGAAACTGAGGAAAATGTGTTTTGAAACTGTAAGAAAGAGGATTCTCGTTATTCAGCAAGTTTAGCAACTGTAGTTAGTGTGTAGTAACAAGGAAAGTAAAAAATGTAATGAATGGGAAATCTAGCTAAGAGATTTTCAGGGAGAGTGTTGAAGTTAACACCTGGTTTCTTCTTTGCTGCTTATAGTAAAGTATGAGAGAGATAGCTAGGGAAAAAAAAAAACAAACAAACACTTAAAAAGAGCCAGGAGGCCAGGCACAGTGGCTCACACCTGTAATCCCAGCACTTTGGGAGGCCAAGGCGAGCAGATCACAAGGTCAAGAGATCAAGACCATCCTGGCCAACATGGTAAAACCCCGTCCTACTAAAAATACAAAAATTAGCTGGCATGGTGGCGCTCACCTGTAGTCCCAACTACTTGGGAGGCTGAGGCAAGAGAATTGCTTGAACCCAGGAGGCAGATGTTGCCGTGAGCCAAGATCTTGCTATTGCATTCCAGCCTGGCGACAGAGTGAGACTCCGTCTCAAAAGGGGAAAAAAAAAAAAAAAGAGCTAGGAATTGTTGGATTTTAAAATTCTCAGCCTTTGCAGACAGTAAATGATGTTAAATTTTTAAAATAGCTTCTGGGCAAATATCAAATCCTGGGCACTCTCAGGAAAACATGGTATAAAGACAAAGCCAAGATTGAGTGTAACATGCTTTGCTAATATCAGAAGGATCTAAGGTGGTACTCAGGAAACCATTTAGTCTGACAATATGGTTTTTGGGGTTTTTGGTTTTTGGTTTTGGTTTTGGTTTTTTTTTGAGACAGAGTCTCACTCTGTCACTCAGGCGGGAGTGCAGTGGCGTGATCTCGGCTCACTGCAACCTCTGCCTCCTGGGTCCAAACGATTCTCCTGCCTCAGCCTCCCAAGTAGCTGGGACTACAGGAACGCATCACTATGCCTGGCTAATTTTTGTATTTTTAGTAGAGATGGGATTTCACCATGTTGGCCAGGCTGGTGGCCAGACTGGTTTCAAACTCCTGACCTCATGTGATCTACCCACCTCAGCCTCCCAAAGTGCTGGGATTACAGGTGTGAGCCACAGCACCCAGCCTAACAATATAGTTTTTAAGAAACTTAAGAGCCAGGCATGGTGGGTCACACCTGTAATCCCAGAACGCTAGAAGGTCGAGGTTAGAGGATTACTTAAGGCCAGGAATTCAAGACCAGCCTGGACAACATAGCATGGTCCCATCCTACAAAAAAAATTTTTTAATTAGTGGGCGTGGCCCGGGTGCGGTGGTTCCCAGCACTTTGGGAGTCCAAGGCAGGCAGATCACAAGGTGAGGAATTTGTGACCAGCCTGGCCAATATAGTCGAACCCTGTCTCTACTAAAAATACAAAAAAATTAGCTGGGCATGGTGGCGCATGCCTGTAATCCCAACTACTTGGAAGGCTGAGGCAGGAGAATTGCTTGAACCCAGGTGGTAGAGGTTGCAGTGAGACAAAATCACACCACTGCACTCCAGCCTGAGTAAGAGAGTGAGACTCCATCTCAAAAAAATAAAATAAAATAAAATAGTGGGCATGAAAGTATGCACCTGTAGTCATAGCTACTCAGGAGGATGAGGCAGGAGAATAACTTGAACCCAGGAGTTCTACACTGCAGTGAGCTATGATTGTATTATTGTACTCTAACCTGTGTGACAGACCAAGATCCTGTCTCTAAAAAATTTTAAAAAGAAGCTATGCCTGAGCGCAGTGGGTCATGCCTGTAATCCCAGCACTTCGGGAGGCCAAGGCAGGTGGATCACAAGGTCAGGAGTTCGAGACCAGCCTGGCCAATATGATGAAACCCCATCTCTACTAAAAATACAAAAATTAGCCAGGCGTAGTGGCATGCGCTGGTAGTCCCAGCTACTCAGGAGGCTGAGGCAGGAGAATCACTTGAACCCAGGAGGCAGAGGTTGAAGTGAGCCGAGATCACACCACTGCACTCCAGCCTGGGTGACAGAGCGAGACTCCATAAAAAAAAAAAAAAAAAAGAAGCTTATGAGTGTTGCCCCTCACCAGTCTAAACTGAAGCCTGAGGTAGAAAAGAGTTTATCTCGCCGGGCGCGGTGGCTCAAGCCTGTAATCCCAGCACTTTGGGAGGCCGAGACGGGCGGATCACAAGGTCAGGAGATCGAGACCATCCTGGCTAACATGGTGAAATCCCATCTCTACTAAAAATACAAAAAACTAGCCGGGCGAGGTGGCGGGCGCCTGTACTCCCAGCTACTCAGGAGGCTGAGGCAGGAGAATGGCGTAAACCCGGGAGGCAGAGCTTGCAGTGAGCTGAGATCCGGCCACTGCACTCCAGCCTGGGCGACAGAGCGAGACTCCGTCTCAAAAAAAAAAAAAAAAAAAAAAAAAAAAAGAAAAGAAAAGAGTTTATCTCAAAGAGATTTGTAAGTATGACTTTTATCTAATTGAGTGAACCCCAATAAGATTCACTGGAGAGTCACAAAAGTTTTAAGAAAATTGTATTGGCAGAAACGCTACCAGCTTGTATTGAAACAGATAGAGGCAATATATAAGAAGAAGTTTTTGGACCCCCAAACTTTTTTTTTTTTTTTGAGGTGGAGTCTCACCTTGTCACCCAGGCTGGAGTGCAGTGGCATGATCTCAGCTCACAGCAGCCTCCACCTCCTGGGTTCAAGTGACTCTGCCACCTCAGACTCCCCAGTAGCTGTGATTACAGGCGTGTGCCACCACACCTGGCTCATTTTTGTATTTTTAGTAGAGACGGGGTTTCACCATGTTGCTCAGGCTGGTCTCAAACTCCTGACCTCAAGAAATCCACCTGACTCAGCCTCCCATAGTGCTGGGATTACAGGCACGAGCCACCATGCCCAGTCTTGACCCCCACACTTCTACGGCAAAAGCAGGCTGAGAAAACAACACAGCTGCAAGCATGAGCCTTTCTATGAAAAGGAAAGGTGGCTCAGAGGGCAGAGCACAAAGAGCCCAAAGCTGGAGCCAAGAGCTATGAGAAATTATGCTCAGGCTCTGAGCTCTACTCAAGGAACAGTCAACCTGTATCCTTCAGTATTTTAGAATTTCTATAGAATAGTGACTACTTCCTATATTTATTTATCCCTTTTTCCCCCTGCCACCAGGGACCTCTTTTTTTTTTTTTTTTTTGAGATGGAGTCTCGCTCTGTTGCCCAGGCTGGAGTGCAATGGTGCAGTCTCAGATTACTGAAAGCTCTGCCTTCCAGGTTCACACCATTCACCTGCCTCAGCCTCCCAAGGAGCTGGGACTATAGGCACCTGCCTCCACACCCAGCTAATTTTTTGTGTGTTTTTAGTAGAGATGGGTTTTCACCACGTTAGCCAGGATGGTTTCGATCTCCTGACCTCAGGTGATCTGCCCACCTCAGCCTCCCAAAGTTCTGGGATTACAGGTGTAAGCCACCATGCCCAGCGGACCACTCTCTTTTTGTGAATAGAAATATCTGTCGAGGTAATCCTATGCTTTTCCCACATCTCATCATTGTATGTTGGTGATGGAGGAGTAGGACGGAAAATATAAGTTCTCTTTTTAGTTCATAGGTCATCAGATCAAGAAGAGCTACTCAAGCTGTTCATAGGAATTAGTCCAGAAGAACTTCACCTGGAGGCCTGTTTTAGATGACAAGATTCTGGACTTCAAGCTGGTTTTGTAATGGGATGAGACTTTTGAGTCCCTTGGGAGGGTTAAACAGATTTGCATTTGTGAAGGACATGAACCTTTGGGAGCCACAGTGTAGACTAGTGTAGACTAGCATAGCCAGCATTCAGGATGGACGTCAATAATCTTTACCTGCCAATATCTGTGCTCTTGTGTAATCTCCTCCTACAATGCATAGGGTGGACCTGTGTTACTAAGGGATATTGCAGAAATGATGGGGTGTGCTTTCTGAGACTGAGTGTTAAAAGCATTGTGACTTCTGCCTTGCTCTCTCTTACACTGCCCATTCTGGGGGAAGCCAGCTGCCATGGTATGAGGACACTCAAACAGCTTATGGAGATGCCCATATGGGGAGGAACTGAGGCCTCTTGCCAACAGCCACTACCTACTTGCCAGACATGTAAGTCAGCCATCTTGGAAATGGATCCTTCAGCCCCAGTTGAGTCTTCAGATGACTGCACCTTCATGAGAAACACCAAGCTGGAATCACCCAGCTAAGTTACTTCTCAATTACTGACACACAAAACCTGTGAGAAAATAAATGGTCACTGTTTTAAGCCCTAAATTTTGGGGCAATTTGCTATGCAGCCATAGATAATTAAAACACTAACATTAGCATCATCCTTATTTTATACATGGAGAAAATTGGGCATAGAAAACTGAAAACTTGCCAAGTTCATTCAGCTGATAAATGGCAGTACTGGCCAGTTCTGCTTCTCTAGTATGTTAGCTTTTATGCAACCATGCCATGCTATTCATTCAACATCAGCAGAAATCTCTAATTTGTCAATTAAATTTATTTGTATTTTTATTTTTTGTAAAGACAGGGTCTTGCTATATTGCCTAAGCTGGTCTCAAACTCCTGGCTTCAAGCAGTGCTCTGACCTTGGCCTCCCAAAGTGCTGGGATTACAGGCATGAACCACTGTGCCTGGTCCCTAATTTTTATTTTTTATTTTGTTATTTTATTTTATTTATTTATTTTTGAGATGGAGTTTCACTCTTATTGCCCAGGCTAGAGCGCAATGGCGCAATCTCAGCTCACTGCAACCTCCACCTCCCAGGTTCAAGCAATTCTCCTGCCTCAGCCTCCCAAGTAGCTGGGATTACAGGCACGCACCACCACACCCAGTTCATTTTTGCATTTTTAGTAGAAATGGGGTTTCACCATGTTGGACAGGCTGGTCTTGAACTCCTGACCTTAAGTGATCCGCCTGCCTCAGCCTCCCAAAGCGTTGGGATTACAAGTGTGAGCCACCACGCCCAGCTCCTAGTTTTTATTTTTAAAGAAGGGGTCTTGTTATGTTGCCCTGGCTGGACTCAAACTTCTGGGCTCAAGAAATTCTCCCACCTCAGCCTCCCAAGTATCTGGGCTTAATTCCACTTTACATAAACAATAATTAAGCCACCTGTCCTTTCTGTAAGTTGATGTTTTTTACCTAAGTTGTAGGATTTTGCATTTTTATCTCCTCTGTCATTGTAGATCTCTCAGATTCATCATCCTAGGTTGTCAAAATCTTTAGATTCCTTATTTTGTCTTCTAGCTCCCAATTCCAATTCATGTCATCTTAGAATCTAATTAACTCTTATTCTACATCTTCATATAAATAATTTTTTTTTTTTTTTAAGACAAGGTCTCACTCTGTCACCCAGTCTGGAGAGCAGTGGCAAATTTTTATATGTTTTGTAGAGATTGGGTTTCACCATTTTGTACAAGCTGGTCTCAAATTCCTGAGCTCGAGCAATCTGCCCACCTCAGCCTCCCAAAGTGTTGGGATTATAGGCGTGAGCCACTGTGCCTGGCCTTAATTAATTTTCGTATATGTTGACTGGGACTCTCCAGGCTGACATCAGTTTTGATGTGTGCATTATGAATACCTATTTCAACTTGAGGGTACTAGTCGTATTATCATTCAGTCCATATTTTCCTATTGGCTTAAATCTAGATAGTCTGTTTATGGTACTAAGTAATACTCACAAAAAAGAGATTGATTTGTATTTTTATTTTTATTTTTTTACTTTTTATTTATTTATTTTTTTGAGATGGAGTCTTGCTGTGTTGCCCAGATTGGCGTGCAATGGCGCGATCTTGGCTCACTGCAATCTCCGCCTCCCAGGTTCAAGCAATTCTCCTGCCTCAGCCTCCCGAGTAGGTGGGACTACAGGTGCCCGCCACCACGCCCAGCTGATTTTTGGTGTTGTTTGTTTGCTTGTTTGTTTTGAAACAGAGTCTCACTCTGTCGCCAGGCTGGAGTGCAGTGGCACGATCTTGGCTCACTGCAACCTCCGCCTCCCAGGTTCAAGCGATTCTCATGCCTGATTCCCGAGTAGCTGGGATTACAGGCGCCCACCACCACACCCAGCTAATTTTTGTAGTTTTAGTAGAGACGGGGTTTCACCATATTGGCCAGGCTGGTCTCAAACTCCTGACCTCAGGTGATCCACCCACCTCAGCCTCCCAAAGTGCTGGGATTACCGCTGTGAGCCACCATGCCCAGCCTGTTGTTTTTTTTTTTTTTTTTTTTGAGACGGAGTTTCACTCTTGTCGCCCAGGCTGAAGTGCAAGGGCACGATCTTGGCTCACCGCAAATTCTGCCTCCTGGGTTTAAGCAATTCTCCTGCCTCAGTCTCCCGAGTAGCTGGAATTACAGGCACCTGCCACCGTGCCTGGCTAATTTTTTTGTATTTTTAGTAGAGACAGGGTTTTACCATGCTGGCCAAGCAGGTCTCCAACTCCTGACCTCAAGTGATCCGACCACCTCAGCCTCCCAAAGTGCTGGGATTACAGGCATGATCCACCGCACCTGGCCAGCTAATTTTTATATTTTTAGTAGAGATAGGGTTTCACCATTTTGGCCAGGCTGGTCTTGAACTCCTGACCTCATGATCTGCCTGCCTTGCCCTCCCAAAGTGTTGGGATTACAGGCATGAGCCACCGCACCCAGTCGATTTTTATTTTTAATTAATTAATTTTTTCTTTTTGAGACAGGGAATGCACCCAGGTTAGAGTGAGGTGTTGGGATCACAGCTCACTGTAACCTCGACCTCCTGGGTTCAAGTGATCCTCCCACCTCAGCTTCCCAAGTAGCTGAGATCACAGGCATATGCCACCATGCCCAGCTAATTTATTTTTGTTTTTTGTAAAGATGGGGTCTCCTTATGTTGCCAGGCTGGTCTCAAACTCCTGGGCTCAAACAATCCTCCCACCTTGGCCTCCTATAGTATTGGGATTACTGACGTGGACCACCACCCTCAGCTAAGAATGATTTTAGAATGATGTGTCTAGTCGGTGAATTATGCCAGGTACTACTGATGATTACCTCCATGGGTCAGAATCTGGTCAGGTAAACAGTCCATAACAGTTAATTCAGTAGAGGAAATTTAACAAAGAACTAGAAAAATATGATGAAATTGCTAAAAGTCTGAAAGGAGATGGTGAGGTAGCCCAGAGATAAGCAACAGCAGGAAGCTGGAGGAACAAAGGGAGAAGGTGGTGTCACCAGCACCTAACAAGCCAGGCTACCCAGTGGGAACTAGAACCATGGAAGAAGCGCAGCTGCTGCTAAAGACAAAGCTGAGGCAGAGGGGATGGGGCCCGCCCTGGGTCCTCCTTCCCTGCCTCCCCTCCAGTCTCCCACTAGTGCCTCCTGCTGGCTGAACCTAGCCCAAAGTCACTTGGCCAGAGAGCCTGGAAAGTGTAGTTTGCAGGAAGAGGCAGCAGGATTAATCTGAACACAGACAAGTAAATGACTAGCATCCATTCTAGAAATTAGTCAGGTGTTAAATTCCTTGCTCTGAAGATTCCAGAATCTACCATGTTTAACACCTAGGATTCTGATTCAGACAACTTGACTTACGTCTTGGCTCTTGCACATGCTAGTAGTTTGATCTTGAGCAAAGTGTCAAACTGTCTGTGACTCAATTTCCTCAATTAAAAAATGAGGACAAAAAATAACACCTACTTCCTAGTGTGGTCAGGATTAAATGAGATGATGTAATGTGAAGTGCTTAGAACCGTGCCTGATGTGGTGAGTCCTCTATAAAAGTTAGATATTATCATCTTAAAAACTAAACATCAGCCAGGCATGGTGGCTCACGCCTATAATCCCAGCCCTTTGGGAGGCCAAGGCAGGAGGATGGCTAGAGGCCAGCAGTTTGAGACCAGCTTGGGTAACATATCAAGAGCCCATATCTACAAATAAATAAATAAAAATTTAAAAATAAACATCTGGGCCGGGCGCGGTGGCTCAAGCCTGTAATCCCAGCACTTTGGGAGGCTGAGACGCACGGATCACGAGGTCAGGAGATCGAGACCATCCTGGCTAACACGATGAAACCCCGTCTCTACTAAAAAATACAAAAAAAAAGCTAGCCAGGCGAGGTGGCAGGCGCCTGTAGTCCCAGCTACTCGGGAGGCTGAGGCAGGAGAATGGCGTAAACCCGGGAGGCAGAGCTTGCAGTGAGCTGAGATCCGGCCACTGCACTCCATCCAGCCCAGGCGACAGAGCGAGACTTCGTCTCAAAAAAAAAAAAAAAAAAAAAATTAACATCTGTCCATTTCCCATTACTTTCACTATTTTTCATAGTTCCTCAAAGATTTCCAAGAATATTTCCACAGTCCCATTCCCAAAGGTACTTGATCATTTAGGATATGATTTTTATGGGACTGAACACTGAAACTCACTAAGCTAATTAAAGCTTACACTCAGGCCGGGCGCAGTGGCTCACGCCTGTAATCCCAGCACTTTGGGAGGCTGAGGCAGGTGGATCACGAGGTCAGGAGATCGAGACCATCCTGGCTAACACAGTGAAACCCCATCTCTACTAAAAATGCAAAAAATTAGCCGGGCGCGGTGGTGGGCACCTGTAGTCCCAGCTACTTGGGAGGCTGAGGCAAGAGAATGGCGTGAACCCTGGAGGCGGAGCTTGCAGTGAGCTGAGATCGCGCCACTGCACTCCAGCCTGGGCGACAGAGCGAGACTCCGTCTCAAAAAAAAAAGAAAAAAAAAAAAAGCTTAAACTCATTATAAAGGCCTAGGTCATCTTGAATTTTTCCCTCATCTTTTTTTTTTTTTTTTTTGGTTTGCATTCACTCTTGAATATTAACTCCCAGTGTCTGCCACAGTGTCTTGTACTTGGAAGGCACTTAAATATTTACAGAATGAAAGTTTGTTCTACCCTGGTGCCATTTCTTCCTGATGATGATTATCCCCAACAGCATAGGTCTTGACTATTTTCTGCAAATTTTAGTTTATTCAACATTCCAGACCATGGGTTCTCTTCCCCCTTTCTTCACCCCCATAACTCTTCCCATCTCACTACCACCTTTCCTGCTTCCTTTCCAGACTCCTACTCCCTGCGATGCTCATTCCCATGGACACTCCCCATGGCTGTCTGGCATTATCAATTTATGTATCTGACCTCTCTTTCCAACTAGACTGTAAGCTCCTTGAAGCTAAAGTGAAGTCTTAGGAATTCCAGGCATCCAACAAGAATACAGCCAGCGCTCAGGTGAAACTTCCGTCCACTTTTAGGACCTAAATATTTCAAACTCCCCAACCTCCTTGTCCTGCTTCCTTTTGCATCTGCCTCTCACCTTCAGGGTTCTTTTTCTTTTTCTTTTCTTTTCTTCTTCTTCTTCTTTTTTTTTTTTTTTTAATGGGGTCTCGCTCTATTTACCAGGCTGGAGTGCAGTGGTGCAGTCTCGGCTTACCACAGCCTCAACCTCATGGGTTCAAGCAACCCTCCCACCTCAGCTTCCCAAGTAGCTGAGACTACAGGTACACACCATCACACCCAGTTAATTTTTGTACTTTTTGTAGAGACGGGGTCCTACTGTGTTTTCCAGGCTTGTCTCAAACTCCTGGGCTTGTCATTTATAGTTATCCCAATCTGAATCTGCAGGAGATTCAAGAGATTAGTTTCAGGATCCCTGAAGATATCAAGGATCCCTGAAGGTATTAAAAATCCCTGGCTTCCACCTTCACGGTTCTATTCAATCTTCTCATTATTCCTGGGAGCACAGAGAGAGTTAGGACGTGGGACCAAGGTCCAAGTGGAAGAAGAGCCTTTTTATGGCCAACTCTTTGGTATCAGGCCCACTGAAGCCCTACAACAATAAATGTTATTAATAGAAAACCCTTCTGAGGCTGGGTGCGGTGGCTCACACCTGTAACTCCAGCACTTTGGGAGGCCGATGCAGGTGGATCACCAGAGGTCAGGAGTTCGAGACCAGCCTGGCCAACATGGTGAAACTCCGTCTCTACCAAAAAATACAAATATTAGCTGGGCATGGTAGCACGTGCCTGTAATCCTAGTTACTTGGGAGGCTGAGGTGGGAGAATCGCTTTAACTCAGGAGGTGGAGGTTGCAGTGAGCCGAGATCGTGCCACTGCACCCCAGCCTGGGCGACAGAGTGAGATCCTGTCTCAAAAAACAGCAAAAAACAATCAAACAAAAAAGAAAACTGTTCTGACTGGTCTGTTACAGTGGTGTTTACAACTAGTTGATCACAATCAGTTACAGATTTCTTTATCCCTTTTCCACTCCCACTGCTTATTTGATTAGCCTTTAAATATAATAGGGCCGGCCGGGCACAGTGCCTCACGGCTATAATCCCAGCAATTTGGGAGGCTGAGACGCGGATCACCTAAAGTCAGGAGTTCGAGACCAGGCTGACCAACATGGAGAAACCCTGTCTCTACTAAAAATATAAAAATTAGGCCAGGCACGGTGACTCACGCCTGTAATCCCAGCACTTTTGGGAGGCCAAGGCGAGTGAATCACGAGGTCAGGTGATCGAGACCATCCTGGCCAACGCGGTGAAACCCTGCCTCTACTAAAAAACATACAAAAAATTAGCCGGTCATGGTGGCGGATGCCTGTAGTCCCAGCTACTCGGGAGGCTGAGGCAGGCGAATGGTATGAACCCAGGAGGTGGAGCTTGCAGTGAACTGAGATCGCGCCACTGCACTCCAGCCTGGATGACAGAGCCAGACTCTTGTCTCAAAAAAAAAATTTAGCTGGGCGTGGTGGCGCATGCCTGTAATCCCAGCTACTCGGGAGGCTGAGGCAGGAGAATTGCGTGAACCCAGGAGGGGGAGGCTGTGGTGAGCTGAGGTCGCACCATTGCACTCTAGCCTGGGCAACAAGAGCGAAACTCCATCTCAAATAAAATAAAATAAAAATAATAGGGCTGAGTGCAGTGGTTCATGCCTGTAATCCCAGCACTTTGGGAGGCCGAGGCAGGTGGATCACTTGAGGTAAGGAGTTCAAGACCAGCCTGGTCAACATGGCAAAACCCCGTCTCTACTAAAAATACAAAAATGTTCCAGGCATGGTGGCAGGCGCCTGTAATCCCAGCTACTTGGGAGGCTGAGGCATGAGAATCACTTGAGCCGGGGAGGTGGAGGTTACAGTGAGCTAACATTGTGCCACTGCACTCTAGCCTGGGCAATGAAGTGAGACTCTGTCTCAAAAAAATAAAATTAAATATAAATAAATAAATAAATAGGCTCAGTGAAGTGTCTCATGCCTATAATCCCAGCACTTTGGGAGGCCGAAGCAGGAGGATCACTTGGCCCAGGTGTTGAAGACCAGCCTGGGTAACATAGTGAAACCCCATCTCCACAAAAGATACAAAAATTAGGCTGGGGACAGTGGCTCACGCCTGAATCCCAGCACTTTGGGAGGCCGAGGCAGGCAGATCACAAAGTCAGGAGATTGAGACCATCCTGTCTAACACAGTGAAACCCCATCTCTACTAAAAATACAAAAAATTAGCCGGCATGGTGGCACATGCCTGTAGTCCCAGATACTTGGGAGACTGAGGCAGGAGAATCACTTGAACCCAGGAGACTGAGGTTGCAGTGAGCCGAGATCGTGCCACCGCACTCTAGCCTGGGCGACAGAGCAAGACTCCGTCTCAAAAAAAAAAAAAAAAATGAAAATTAGCCCAGCATGGTGACACAGGTGTGTATACTCATGAGGCTGAGGTGGGAGGATCACCTGAGCCCAGGAAGTTAAGGTTGCAGTAAGCCAAAATTGTGCCACTACACAATTTTGTAGAGTGAGACCCTGTCTCAAAAAATAATTAAAATTAAAAATTAAAATTGCTGGGTGCAGTGGCTAACGCCTGTAAGCGAGTAGATCACCTGAAGTCAGGAGTTTGTGACCAGCCTGGCCAACATGGTGAAACCCCATCTCTATTAAAAATATAAAAATTAGCTGGGCATGGTGGCCCATGCCTGTAATCCCAGCTACTCAGGCGGCTGAGGCATAAGAATCGCCTGAACCCAGGAGGTG
Organism: Macaca thibetana thibetana; assembly: GCF_024542745.1. Classification (NCBI taxonomy): domain Eukaryota; kingdom Metazoa; phylum Chordata; class Mammalia; order Primates; family Cercopithecidae; genus Macaca; species Macaca thibetana. Next base: position 84,964,535 of record NC_065584.1, on the reverse strand, counting down.
AAGGTTGCAGTGAGCCTAGATGGTAGTCACTAAACTCCAGCCTGGCAACAAGAGTGAAACTCTGTCTCAAAAACAAACAAACAAACAAACAAAACAAAACAAAACTATTTTATATCATTTGTAGAAGAGAGAAAGTGGTTAAGATCAGAATGTGGACTCTATCCAGAGTCAGACTGCCCGGGTTCAAACCCTAGCTTCATGGCCAGGCGCAGTGGCTCATGCTTGTAATCCCAGCACTTTGGCAGGCCAAGGCGGATGGATCACCTGAGGTCAGGTGTTGGAGACCAGCTTGGCCAACATGGTGAAACCCGGCTCTACTCAAAATACAGAAATTAGCCGGACATGGCGGCGGCGGGCACCTGTAATCCCAGCTACTGGGGAGGCTGAGGCAGAAGAACTGCTTGAATGCGGGAGGCGGGAGGTGGTGGTTGCAGTGAGAGGAGATTGCGCCACTGCGCTCCAGCCTGGGCGACAGAGCAAGACTCCGTCTCAAAAAACTAACAAACAAACAAACAAACAAAAAAACAGATGCAATTCCACTCAATTCCCCCAACCCCACCCCTGACAATATTTTCTGTCTACGATCACTTAAATCTGCGAATGCAGAACCCAAGATATGGAGGGCCCACTGTATTACATCTTGGGCAAAATACTTAATTTTTCTGTGCCTGCATTTCTTGGAATACCTTGGAAATTGGAAGTAACAATAGTATCTACCTCACACTGTTGTTGAGAGAATTAAATCCGCAAATACTTGTAAAGTTTTAACGTATTTAGTATATACTAAAGTGGTTCCTAAGTATTTAGTAGAGTGCTTACTTAGATCTGTGCCTGAAAAGTGGAAAAATCTAAAATTGTTTGCTATTTGTTGTGTTTATTTTTCACTGAAAATTCTGAGCTTCAATATTGTTTATTAATGTTATCTATCAGTGCCACAGGAAATCGGTAACCCCCAGCTCACACAAATTAGAAATACCTTCTGTGACTGATAATAAGAGTTGCTACCCGATATGGAGCACTTCCCGTATGTCAGGCAACTTGCTCTCCTTAAATGTTAGCAACAACCCTAAGAGGAAGTTGCACTATCATAAACCTCATTTTATACCTGAGAAGAACGGAGAGGTTAAGTAATTTTCTGGAGGTCACAGCCAGCAAATGGAGAAGGAGTACTTATTCGTTTATTTACCATTTATTGAGTTCTTCCTGTGTCTCAGCAGGAGAGAAGCCCTGTAGGTGCAAAGGTAAACAGTCTAGGCCCCAGCCTACGGGAAGTTTGTTTGCAGAGAAGGGGCGGGACGGGGGCGGGAATGACGAACAAATAGTTACCATACCGTGTGGTAATAGCTGTAATAAAGTCTCACTCCAAAAAGTGCTGCCGGATCTCAGACCCCGGGACAAGAAAAGTACTGAGAGCTTAGGGCCCAAAGGAAAGACATCACAGTTATGGAATAAGCAGACGTCCTTTGACAAACGTCTGACAAACGTGTTACACCCCAAGGATTAAACAAAGCAGGGTTAAATGCGGAAGCTGAAGCTGCCAGTCAAGGGCCCGTCTGACAAGTCCGGCAGAGCCGGAAAGGGGTTAAGGCGAGCAAGTGGGTGTGGCCCGCTCGTTGATTGGCAGGGGTGGGACCGGGCTCGTCACCCGCCCAGGCTACTGCAACCCCTGGGCGGGCGGGGGTACCTCCTGGGCAAGGGCCGGAGCGCCGGGCCGAGCCACCTCTCCCCCTCCCCCGCTTCCCTGTCGCGTTCCGCGGGCTGCAAGCGCTAGAGGAGTGGAGCAGCACCCGGCCGGCCCTAGGGGCTGAAAGTCGGCAAAGTTTGGCCCGAAGAGGAAGTGGTCTCAAACCCCGGCAGGTGGCGGCCAGGCCAGGCCAGGGGCGCTCGCGGCCTGCGGGCGGGCTGTAGGTGAGGGCGCGACCCAGTGCCGAGATCCGGGACTTCGGGAGCCAGCCCTGGGAGAAAGAGTGCGGCGGCGGCCGCCAGAGAAAACAACTCCAAAGTTGGCGAAAGGCACCGCCCCTACTCCCCGGCTGCCGCCGCTTCCCCGCCCCCAGCCCTGGCATCCAGAGCACCAGTCGAGCCCGGGCCATGGAGCCCCCTTGGGGAGGCGGCACCGGGGAGCCTGGGCGGCCGGGGCTCCGCCGCGACCCCATCGGGTAGACTACAGAAGCTCCGGCACCCTTCCGGCACGTCTGGACAGCCCAGGATGCTGTTGGCCACCCTCCTCCTCCTCCTCCTCCTTGGTAAGAGCCGAAACGAGACCACCCCCCAGCCTTCTGTCACCGGGCCAGCAGCTCTAACTCCCTCCAGTGCGGCCCCGCACTCCATCCTGCCTGCCCATTCCCTCCAGCCCCTGCCACCACCCCCAGCACTGCCGGCCCCAACCCCCAGGAAGTCTTCAGCCGCTCCACTGGGCCCTCGTCCTCTCTCCGGCTTTCGCCAGATCACCCCACCAACCCCACAGGCCCTGCTGTCGGACCTTCCTTCCATGGAAGTCCCACGTCGCAGCCTTCTCCCACCCCCGACTCCCTCTTCCTATTAACTGCCCGGAAGTCCCGGATGGCTTCCTTGAGTTGCTCAGGTGAAGAAAACTCCTAAGGGGTGTCTCACTCTCCTGCCCTTTCTCGTTCCTCCTCTAGGAGGCGCTCTGGCCCACCCAGACCGGATTATTTTCCCAAATCTTGGTGAGTTGAGGGAACCTCTGGGGCTCCGTGGGCTTGGGAATGTGGGGGCACTCGAGAAGGACGCTCTGTTCCCTCAATTCCATGGGACCTACCACAGTTTTAGAGGGGAGATCATTTAGCCTTTATTTTATAGATGAAAATAAGGGCCGGGCGCGGTGGCTCACGCCTGTAATCCCAGCACTTTGGGAGGCCGAGGCGGGCGGATCACAAGGTCAGGAGATCGAGACCACGGTGAAACCCCGTCTCTACTAAAAATTACAAAAAATTAGCCGGGCGCGGTTGTGGGCGCCTGTAGTCCCAGCTACTCGGGAGGCTGAGGCAGGAGAATGGCGTGAACCCGGGAGGCGGAGCTTGCAGTGAGCCGAGACCGCGCCACTGCACTCCAGCCTGGGCTGGGCGACAGAGCGAGACTCCGTCTCAAAAAAAAAAAAAAAAAAAAAAGAAAAAGAAAATAAGGCTCGGTGTGGACCTTCATCTGGTAGTTGCTATGTACTATTTTATTTTTTCTGGGAATATCTATGCTTGATCGTCCTAACCAGGATGTAGTCTCCCTGAGGGTAGAGGTAGTATTTCCTGCTTCTCCTGGTTCAGTGACTGGCACAAGGCAGACTTCAGAATTGTTCGTGGTATTAGTATTAACTGGTGAAGCTATGAAGAATGTGGAGAGAAAGAGCGAAGCCAGAGGGCTGTAACTCTAGGATGTGTGTGGGCAGGGGCAGATACTTTGCTCCTCCTTGCAGAGCCCAGACTTTTGGAAACCTCAAGCCTCCAAGCGGAAGCGGAAGGGTGAGATGCTAAGGGCTGTCTACTACCAGTGTCCTACCTTCCTCTCTCCAGCTTGTGAGGACCCCCCAGCAGTGCTCTTAGAAGTGCAAGGCACCTTACAGAGGCCCCTGGTCCGGGACAGCCGCAGCTCCCCTGCCAACTGCACCTGGCTCATCCTGGGCAGCAAGGAACAGACTGTCACCGTCAGGTGAGAAGCGGAGCAAGAACAAGAACCCATTCTTCTCCCTTGCCCCTTCCCCTCCATTGGAAGTCTTCAGGTACATTTCTTTCTTTTTTTTTTTTTTTTTTTTGAGACAGAGTTTCACTCTTGTCACCCAGGCTGGAGTACAAGGGCACAATCTCAGCTCACTGCAACCTCCACCTCCTGGGTTCAAGTGATTCTCCTGCCTTGGCCTCCTGAGCAGCTGGGATTGCAGGTGCCTGCCACCACGCCCAGCTAATTTTTTTTGTATTTTTAGTAGAGACAGGGTTTCACCACATTGGCCAGGCTGGTCTTGAACTCCTGACCTCAAGTGATCCACCTGCCTCGACCTCCCAAAGTGCTGGGATTGAAGGCGTGAGCCACTGGGCCTGGCCCATTCAGGGATCACTTCTCTATGGAATTTCCATCCTTGTCAACAGGGAAAGAGTAGAATTTGATTTGGCCTAGTGTGCCCTAAAAGCCTGACTTTTTCTGGGCCAGACTTAATGAACTGAAGTGGAGCTGGGCTGGAGTGGACATCTAGCTTGGGTCCTGGGCATCTCCAAAGGACAGAGGCCACTCTACAAACGGTCCTCAGCTCAGATAGAACTGTTCTGAGGAGTCCTTCCATTCATTGCATGTCCTGTGTGAGATTCCGAACTACTCCTTAATCAGCCTAGAACATTCCTCAGCCTCTCTGGATCTTTTAAACATTCCAAGTTTCCCCAGGCTCCCCTGACCTTGGATCATTGTTTGGGGATCATATTGAGTACCTGGCTATTTGCCTCACATAGTTCATTTTCCATAAATTCACCCAGAAAGAGGTAGACAAAGAGAGAGGCAAACTGTGGAGAGGCTGGCAGGGCAAAGGGATCAGAATGCCGTGGAAAACCAACCCAGGTCTCACATCTGGCACAATGGGGTAGGGTAAGATGGTGAGTTCTGGTTAATTGAACTGTATGGTAATCACCAGCTACTGCTGGTACCATACTTGGGTGACAGTGCTACAACAACTGGAATGCAGTGCACCTCTTCTTAACTCAGTCCCGGAACACAAGTCAGTTTTTCCAAAGGGCTCTAGGATATATCTTATGGTCTTATGGTGATACCAGCCCATGTTAGGAAGATCCCCATTGATTACATTGACTTAAAAATAATTTGGCTGCCAGGCGCAGTGGCTCACACCAGTAATCCCAGCACTTTGGGAGACTGAGGCAGGCAGATCACCTGAAGCCAGGAGTTCGAGACCAGCCTGACCAACACGGTGAAACCCCGTCTCTATTAAAAATACAAAATTAGCCAGGTGTGGTGGCGGGCACCTGTAATCCCAGCTACTTGGGAGGTTGAGGCAAGAGACTTGCTTGAACCCAAGAGGTGGAGGTTGCAGTGACCTGAGATCACGCCATTGCACTCTAGCCTGGGTGACAAGAGCGAAACTCTGTCTCTAAATAAATAAATAGGCTGAGTTTTTATTTGACCATTTAGATCACGGAGAAGCAGATGTTTGTGCTTCCTGGGATACTAGGGGCCTGGTGGCACCAGGGGAGGAGAAAGCCAGCAGCAGTCAAGAGCATCTCATGTCCTGCTCTCCCATAGGTTCCAGAAACTACACCTGGCCTGTGGCTCAGAGCACTTAACCCTACGCTCCCCTCTCCAGCCACCGATCTCCCTGTGTGAGGCACCTCCCAGCCCTCTGCAGCTGCCCGGAGGCAACGTCACCATCACTTACAGCTATGCTGGGGCCAGAGCACCCATGGGCCAGGGCTTCCTGCTCTCCTACAGCCAAGGTAGGCTGGACAGGGATGTTTGAGGAGTAGGCAGTGAAAGCCCCAGGCAGGAGGGGAGGATCCTGAGGGCTCTGGTGCTTCACAGCCCCTCTCCATGGTGCCTCTGCAGATTGGCTGATGTGCCTGCAGGAAGAGTTCCAGTGCCTCAACCACCGCTGTGTATCTGCTGTCCAGCGCTGTGATGGGATTGATGCCTGTGGCGATGGCTCTGATGAAGCAGGTTGCAGCTCAGACCCCTTCCCTGGCCTGACCCCAAGGCCCATCCCCTCCCTGCCTTGCAATCTCACCTTGGAGGACTTCTATGGGGTCTTCTCCTCCCCTGGATATGCACACCTTGCCTCAGTCTCCCACCCCCAGTCCTGCCATTGGCTGCTGGACCCCCATGATGGCCGGCGGCTCGCCGTGCGCTTCACAGCCCTGGACTTGGGCTTTGGAGATGCAGTGCATGTGTTTGATGGCCCTGGGCCCCCTGAGAGCTCCCGACTACTGCGTAGTCTCACCCACTTCAGCAATGGCAAGGCTGTCACTGTGGAGACACTATCTGGCCAGGCTGTTGTGTCCTACCACACAGTTGCTTGGAGCAATGGTCGTGGCTTCAATGCCACTTACCATGTGCGGGGCTACTGCTTGCCTTGGGATAGACCCTGTGGCTTAGGCTCTGGCCTGGGGGCTGGCGAAGGCCTAGGTGAGCGCTGCTACAGTGAGGCACAGCGCTGTGATGGCTCGTGGGACTGTGCTGACGGCACAGATGAGGAGGACTGCCCAGGCTGCCCACCTGGACACTTCCCCTGTGGGGCTGCTGGCACCTCTGGTGCCACAGCCTGCTACCTGCCTGCTGACCGCTGCAACTACCAGACTTTCTGTGCTGATGGAGCAGACGAGAGACGCTGTCGGCATTGCCAGCCTGGCAATTTCCGATGCCGGGATGAGAAGTGCGTGTATGAGACATGGGTGTGCGACGGGCAGCCTGACTGTGCGGACGGCAGTGATGAGTGGGACTGCTCCTATGTTCTGCCCCGCAAGGTCATTACCGCCGCAGTCATTGGCAGCCTAGTGTGCGGTCTGCTCCTGGTCATCGCCCTGGGCTGCACCTGCAAGCTCTATGCCATTCGCACCCAGGAGTACAGGTCAGTGGGAGTGGGACTGGCAGTAGAGGAGTAGACCCTGAGGGTGAGGCTGGGCCAGGCAGCTACAGGAGACCATGAAAGCGCCCACCTTGGGGGAGAGGCTCCCATGATCAGCTTATCAGTTGTGTCCTGTAAGGGACAGGTCCAGATCCTGAAAGCAGTTTCAAGGGAGGAGGGACCTCAGATGACCTTTGGGAAAGCCATGGCACAGCTCCAGCTGGCCTGGCCCAGGTGTGGAAGCTGGCCAAGAACTACCAGCAACTGAGCAGTCATCATTCCTTCTAGCATCTTTGCCCCCCTCTCCCGGATGGAGGCTGAGATTGTGCAGCAGCAGGCACCCCCTTCCTACGGGCAGCTCATTGCCCAGGGTGCCATCCCGCCTGTAGAAGACTTTCCTACAGAGAATCCTAATGATGTAAGTCACTCCCCACAACCCTAGCACCTCCTGGTCCCAGTTCTGCTGTGGCCCCACCCCTGTACCCTCCTTCATCCAACCTTTGGCCCTCTGACTCTGAGGTCTTCTCATCTCCTTGCAGAACTCAGTGCTGGGCAACCTGCGTTCTCTGCTACAGATCTTACGCCAGGATATGACTCCAGGAGGTGGCTCAGGTGCCCGCCGTCGTCAGCGGGGCCGCTTGATGCGCCGCCTGGTACGCCGTCTCCGCCGCTGGGGCTTGCTCCCTCGAACCAACACCCCAGCTCGGGCCTCTGAGGCCAGATCCCAGGTCACACATTCTGCTGCTCCCCTTGAGGCCCTAGATGGTGGCACAGGTCCAGCCTGTGAGGGCGGGGCAGTGGGTGGGCAAGATGGGGAGCAGGCACCCCCACTGCCCATCAAAGCTCCCCTCCCATCTGCTAGCACGTCTCTAGCCCCCACTACTGTCCCCGAAGCCCCAGGGCCACTGCCCTCACTGCCTCTAGAGCCATCGCTATTGTCTGGAGTGGTGCAGGCCCTGCGAGGCCGTCTCCTGCCCAGCCTGGGGCCCCCAGGACCAACCCGGAGCCCCGCTGGACCCCACACAGCAGTCCTGGCCCCAGAAGATGAGGACGATGTGCTACTGGTGCCACTGGCTGAGCCGGGGGTGTGGGTAGCTGAGGCAGAGGATGAGCCACTGCTTACCTGAGGGGACCTGGGGGCTCTACTGGGGCCTCTCCCCTGGGGGCTCTACTCATAGTGGCACAACCCTTTAGAGGTGGGTCAGCCTCCCCTCCACCACTTCCTTCCCTGTCCCTGGATCTGAGGGACTTGGTGGGCCTCCTGTTGACCCTCAGTCTATGCTATAAAGTTAGGTGTCCCTCAGGCAGGGAGAGCGCTCACAGAGTCTCCTCTGTACATGGCCATGGCCAGAGACCCCAGTCCCTTCACCACCACCTGCTCCCCACGCCACCATCATTTGGGTGGCTGTTTTTAAAAAGTAAAGTTATTAGAGGATCATAGGTCTGGACACTCCATCTTTGCCAAACCTCCACCCAAAAGTGGCCTTAAGCACCTGAATGCCAATTAACTAGAGATCCTCCAGCCCCCAAGGGGAGGATTTCGGCAGAACCTGAGATTTTGCCATCCACAATCTCTCCTACAAGGCCTGGCTCACAAAAAGAGTGCAACAAATGCTTCTGTTCCATAGCTATGCATTGCTCAGTAAGTTGAGGTAAAAAATAAAGGAATGATATATCTCAAAATTTTGCAAATTAGCTGCGAGCCTGAGCCCTGCCGCTGCCCATCTCAGTCTATGCTCATCTCATCCCACTCCTCCCTGTGGAGCCCTTTGCTTGGCCCTCTACCTCCTGCCCTCTTCCTGGTCATCTCCCAACCACTATTCTCTTGATTTTTATACCACACAGAAGGTAAGAACATTCTAGGAACCCTAAGGATCAGCCCTCTCCATTTCCACTCAAATGCCTGGCGCCCAGCTCTGCAGTGACTGACTCCAGGGGTGTGCACCAAGCCTTGTTTCCTCACTGCCAAGATAGAAGTCAGGGGAGCCAGCTGGGCCTTGCGGTCAGGAAGGTTCTCATTTATGGAGCATTCCCCGAGCCCAGAACATAGGAGCAACTGTCCCTGGTGGGACACAGGAGTCATGACTCCTACCCTCCACCCTCCACACCTACCAGGCATTTAGCAGTCTGTCCTATGCAAGACAGATGGATTATCAGCCAGGATACCTCAAGGCAGGCAAAGGTGAGTGGAGGGAAAGCTCACAAACATTCAGGATGTGTGGTGCTGGCATCACCATGGCCAAATCCAAGAGGTCTTCCTGGAAGAGGGCCCAAACTGGAATCTAAAGAGTGCCGTCAGCAGTTGGAATAGAGCTGTGAATTCTAGACAGGAGGAGTGTCCACAGAACAAGCAAACTGAGGAGATGAGGGCAAGGATTATAGGCAAGCCCCTGGGCCTGAGAGCACAAGCAGCGGCGAGAGTTGCAGAGCTGGGGTGGGTGATGGAGGAAATGATTCGTAAGCAGTGTTGGAACCCAGCCCCTAGTGAGCAAAGTGACCGAAGCTGCCCCAGAGTTTGGGAGGAAGATAGAGGCAAAAGATGTAGAAGGAAGCTGTAGGGGTGGGAGTGATGCCTCAGGAGCAAAACTGAGGAATTCCCTAACGGAGCCAGTCCCTGGGAAAAGAGGCTCCCCTAAGGCTCTTCTTGTCTAGCCCCACACCTGGTGGAGCCCAGTACCCAGCCTCGCCCCACACCTGGTGGAGAGGCCCTGTTGATTACACGCTGTCAGCATCCTCAAACCCAGCACTAATTGCACAATTTTCCTCTCTTCTAGTGAGCAAGAGCCTGAGGAAGTAGCAGAAAGGGATGTGGGCCCATGTGCAGTTCTGGGACCCTGGCACCTTGGCTCAGGGAAGACCTGAGCTCCTTTCACTGCTGACCCTCTCCAGGGACTGGGGAGAGGGCTCCGGAGAACCTGGTTCTTGCTTACTGTTCTCCCTTTGGGCCCTCCTTCCCAAGTGCAAACAATCCTGGTCCATTCAGCATCAGGCCCAATGGAAATAGTGAAGCAGTGATTATCCCTCCCCTGCCTCTCCATAGCCTGGTCTTTGCCCTCTTCTTTGCTCTTCTCTTCCCCCATAGCCACCTCAAATACTTGCAGCCTGATATCTTCATTCCCCTTCATCCAGACCTTTTCTCTCCTAGTGGTATTGCAAATTGAAAGTGGACAAAGACGCCAGGCGCGGTGGCTCACGCCTGTAATCCCAGCACTTTGGGAGGCCGAGGCGGGCGGATCACGCGGTCAGGAGATCGAGACCATCCTGGCTAACCTGGTGAAACCCTGTCTCTACTAAAAAATACAAAAAACTAGCTGGGCGAGGTGGCGGGCGCCTGTAGTCCCAGCTACTCGGGAGGCTGAGGCAGGAGAATGGCGTAAACCCGGGAGGCGGAGCTTGCAGTGAGCCAAGATCGCGCCACTGCACTCCAGCCTTGGCCACAGAGCGAGACTCCGTCTCAAAAAAAAAAAAAAAAAAAAAAAGACAGTGGACAAAGACTTAAGGTAAAACTGCTCCTCGTGGTGGAATGCTTCCAAATGCTGGAAGGACTTTAGGAAAGAGTTCACCAAGGAGGCCTGTGATTATAGATCAGTGGGCCTGAAAGAAGTTTCTCCAGGTTCTGGTTGTGTGCTGTATGAGGCATAGGCAGTAATACTACTCTTGTCAGCCATAGTGAAGCCCCAGGCTAGCCAGGATAGGGGACTGACCTTGTACAGGCAGCATGGAGAAACTAAGACAGAGGGTCTTGCCCAAGTGATGGCACTGGGGAGTAGTCACTCAGGTTTATTTCCACCAGGGCCCAAGAAAAGAAATGAAGCAACTTAAAATTCCATCAAGATAGATACCAATGGCCGGGCGCGGTGGCTCAAGCCTGTAATCCCAGCACTTTGGGAGGCCGAGGCAGGTGGATCACGAGGTCAGGAGATCGAGACTATCCTGGCTAACATGGTGAAACCCCGTCTCTACTAAAAATACAAAAAACTAGCCGGGCGTGGTGGCGGGCGCCTGTAGTCTCAGCTACTTGGAAGGCTGAGGCGGGAGAATGGCGTGAACCCGGGAGGCGGAGCTTGCAGTGAGCTGAGATCACGCCACTGCACTCCAGCCTGGGAGACACAGTGAGACTCCGTCTCAAAAAAAAAAAAAAAAAAAAAAAAAAAGATAGATACCAATATCCAAGATGCTTGGTCTTAGGGGTGTGGGATCCACATCGAGGTTCTTGGTGGGAAGGTGGGAGGTGTTTTCAGCATGAGATAAGGCTCAGGCTGTGAATCACAATCTAGAATCTAAGATAAAAGAAGATACCAGGGCCGGGTGTGGTGGCTCATGCCTGTAATCCTAGCACTTCGGGAGGCCAACGCGGGCAGATTTCCTGAGCTCAGGAATTCGAGACTAACCTGGGCAACACGGTGAAACCCCGTCTCTACTAAAATACAAAAAATTAGCTGGGTGTGGCGACATGCACCTGTGGTCCCAGCTACTTGGGAGGCTGAGGCAGGAGAATTGCTTGAACCCGGGAGGCCGAGGTTGCAGTGAGCCGAGATCGCACCACTGCACTCCAGCCTGGGTGACAGAGACTGCATCTCCAAAAAAAAAAAAAAGAAGATACCAGAACTCAGTCCTTAAGAAACAAAATTCTGCCAGGCACAGTAGCTCAGGCCTGTAACCCCAGCACTTTAGAGGGGCCAAGGCAGGTGGATCGCTTGAGGCCAGGAGTTCAAGAACAGCCTGGACAACATGACAAAACCCTGTCTCTACCAAAAATACTAAAAACTAGCCAGTCTCATAACCTGGTCTCAAAATAAATAAATAGATTTAAAAAAAAAAAATCCTGGGCCTGAACCAAGCTCCAGGCCTCGCTGAGAGGGGAGAAGGACCCCCCAGCCACACAGCCCAAGGCTGCAGAAGCACCTTGGTTAGAGAGTGAGTACCTGGATGTGGCGCGGTGGCTTATGCCTGTAATCCCAGCACTTTGAGAGGCCGAGGCAGGCAGATCACGAGGTCAAAAGATCAAAACCATCCTGGCCAACATGGTGACACCGTCTCTACTAAAAATACAAAAATAAGCTGGGCATGGTGGTGCGCGCCTGTATTCCCATCTACTCAGGAGGCTGAGGCAGGAGAATCACTTGAACCCAGGAGGCGAAGGTTGCGGTGAGCCGAGCTCGCGCCACTACACTCCAGCCTGGCAACAGAGCCAGACCCTGTCTCAAAAAAAAAAAGTGAGTGCCTGATGATGCCAGATTTTTCATCACCTGAAGTGAACCCACACAACAGAGCTGGGCCATGGGCATCATAAATTCCATTTTGCAGGCTCAGGAGGAGTTTCAGGGAAATCAGAAGACTGGCCCAGTCTCTACCAAGTGGTGGATTTAGACCCGGTATGGCTCTGTTCCAAATCTCACCCTTATCCCACTGTTCCACGGGACCTCCCATTCCTGACGGAGCCTGGACACGGGCAAGTGCACAGCCCAGGAGGTTGAGGTTAGAGTGAGCCATGATCACACCACTGCAGTCCAGCCTGGGCAATAGGGCGAGACCCTGTCTCTGAAAAAAAAAAAAAATACTCATTTTGGAAGGAAGTCATTCTAAAATGTTACACTTGTCTTCAGCGTATCTGCAATATAATAAAAATTTTCTGCATAACTGAGGATCATTCACAGAAAGCAATGGCTTTTCTCCAGCAGTGTCTTCTGAAGTTGTAACAGTAGGGGCACGGGGAGCTATTTGCTTTTATGCTAAACGACCTTAGACCACTTATAAAATGCATATGAATGCTTTAAATGTGTGTGTGTGTGTGTGTGTGTGTGTGTGTGTGCGTGTGCGTGGTGTTGCCTCCCTGACTACAAGGGGTCACTTGCTACTCTAAATGTGTTTCTAATCTGCTAGTACAGGAACACACATGGACACATTAAAATTGTGAATAAAAGTAAGTGAAAAGTAAGTAGGCCATGACTGAGGACTGGAGAATCTACCCAGTGAGTAAAGCACATGAGTATTCTAGCTGCTGAGGGGTCCTTTCTGCTCCCTCAAACCCTGCACTGTTGCCCTATAGCTGACCTCCAAATAAGTGAAGTGTCACTGCACATTGTTCCCAAGATGATTATTTGCCTCTTCCCCGAAAAGTCCACTGATGATTGCAATATAGACTTTTCCCAATAATAGGAGACAGTTGGAATATTTAAGAGAAGGAAAGCAGCACAGTGTAGAAATGAAAAATCCTTGGCACTGGAAAGATGTGGGTGGGATTCTTGGTGTTCCCATTTTCCAGCTACAAGATCGCTTTAGGGACAGGGCACCCACCTACCATTGTGGGCCTTGGGGTGAAGAAGATGAAAGGAGATAATGCGGCCCGGCGCGGTGGCTCAAGCCTGTAATCCCAGCACTTTGGGAGGCCGACACGGGCGGATCACGAGGTCAGGAGATCGAGACCATCCTGGCTAACACAGTGAAACCCCGTCTCTACTAAAAATACAAAAACTTAGCCAGGCGAGGTGGCAGGCGCCTGTAGTCCCAGCTACTCGGGAGGCTGAGGCAGGAGAATGGCATAAACCCGGGAGGCGGAGCTTGCAGTGAGCTGAGATCCGGCCACTGCACTCCAGCCTGGGTGACAGAGCGAGACTCCGTCTCAAAAAAAAAAAAAAAAAAAAGAGGCCGGGCGCGGTGGCTCACGCCTGTAATCCCAGCGCTTTGGGAGGCCGAGGTGGGCGGATCACAAGGTCAGGAGATCGAGACCACGGTGAAACCCCGTCTCTACTAAAAATACAAAAAATTAGCCGGGCGCGGTTGTGGGCGCCTGTAGTCCCAGCTACTCGGGAGGCTGAGGCAGGAGAATGGCGTGAACCCGGGAGGCGGAGCTTGCAGTGAGCCGAGATCGCGCCACTGCACTCCAGCCTGGGCGACTAAGCGAGACTCTGTCTCAAAAAAAAAAAGGAGATAATGCAAGAAAGTACTTAGCACAGCATCTGGCAAAAACAGGGCAAGGAAAGGAAATCAAAATGTGTGTCTGGGAGCTTCAGGGTGTCAGGAAAGAGGACGAGGAGGAAAGGGGCAGGAGAAGGAACCTGAAGGGAAAGGGAACTGGGCAGAAAAAGAACAGTAAAAGAGATGTGCTATCTGGGCTTCCTACAAACAGGCACACATCACCCATTGTGTATCTGCCTTGCATAGCCCAGAAGGCCTGGCAGCTACACCAAAAAACATTAACAGTGGATAGGGGAGTTGGGGGGTAGTGGGCACTCCCCCCTCCCCCACCCACTTAAGATTGGGAACTTCGTGTTTGAGATAGCTAGCTTTGTCTCACCCTTTTTTCCTGCTCTGATTATCGTTGGCTTGGTGGGCCTGGCAGGGAGAGAAGGTGGAGGAGTCTCCACAGTGGTTTGCCCCTACCTGAACTTAGTGGCAAAATAAAGCTGCCCAAATGAAGCAGCTGAATTTCCTTCCTCAGAGCCCGCATCTGACTAGTGGCTAGGAAATGGGTACTTTTGTGGCTCTTAGCCCAGAAGAGGCAGGGTGGAGAAGGAAAAGGTGGCAGGTGGCTGACCCTCAGTCCCCACACCTCTTTTGGCCTGTATCTCTTTGTCTTTCAGACCAGCTTTTAGTCTTTCTGCCTCTTGCCCCTGTGCAACCACTGAGCACGCTCTCTGGGCTAGACAGTGTCTGGAAATACAGAGACAAATGACGCATAGTCCTGGCTGCTGGAGAAAGACCTTCACCTCCCCAGGTCCCTGCCTTCTGTCACCCTCAGCTCCCTTACCCACTGACACCTCCTGCAACCCTTGTCTGTTCTGCCCCTCGACTGTTCTGTTGTAACTCAACCAAGCTCTGCAGTGTGTGTGCTCCCAGAGGGAAGCGACACAAAGAAAAGGGGGGGGGCAGAAAGGAGGGAATCCCGCTGACATCACTGCTCATTAGCATGTGTGACCTCATCAGGGGGCGGGACAATTTCCCCAGGTGTCTAGGGGGGAGGGCATGTGTGTGTGGGGGGGTGGTATTTAAAGGGAAAAGCTGACAGTGCTGCTGAGTGAGGGAGAGGGTGCTGCGAGCTGCTGGGCTGCACAAGCACACGCACACCGATGCACACGGACCCGGACACAGACATGGACACGGACACAGAAACCACAGCACTCTGCCCCTCTGGCAGCCGCCGGGCCTCCCCTCCAGGGACGCCCACGCCAGGTGAGGGCTAACCTGGGCAGGTTCCAGCTGAAACCATGGGGGTGGGAGCTGAAGCTTTGATGGGGAGGTCAGAACTAGGGGTTGAGGGAGCTTGAGCCCAGTCAGCAAGAGGGGAAGAGCAATTGAGAAAGTGGAGAAAACCCCTGCTCACACAAGGGATTGGGGTTGGGCTAGGGTGGAGGGGAAGAGCTGCCTAAATGCCCCCTCCCCCATCACTCCCAGGGCTTTGCTTGAGAAACTGGTACATGGCCCCTAGCTCAGCCTCATTCCCGAGGCTAGGATGGGCAAGAAGGAAGGGGAGAGGAAAGGGGCAGCCCACAAGCCTGGGAATCACAGGCAGGGGCTACCCTGGGGAACTGTTGTAAGGGTTCTTCTGGCTCCTGGAGGTCCTGGCTGCTGGCCAAGTATTGATCCTGGGCTATTTCCAGCCTCCCTCCAGCCCCCTTTGTTGTGTCTGTTGTTCCTCCTCCAGTTACCCTGACCCGCGCATTGTCACTCTCCCTTTCGTTCACACACACACACACACTCTCTCTCTCTCTCTCTCTACTTCTACTGCTCTATGAACACAATATTCTCTCCCACTCACAGGGACAGACAGGGATGCAGGATTCTCACACCCAACCACGCAATGAGGGATGCTCACCTACAGGGCCACGGGAAGCAGCGGCAGCCCCTCTCTCTCTCACGCACACACACAGAGAGAGCCCACAGAGCCCCAGCACGCACATCATCTCAAAAAGCAAAGGCCCTTTCCTAGGAAGAGGCTCACTACAAAGTTTTTTACTCTGCTGTACCTACTCCCCAGACACTAGGCAGCAGCTTCAGCTTCTCATCCTCTCTGCTCCTCAGTTTGGGGATTACCAGTGCCAGAAACAGGAGGAGGAAGGGCCTCTTGATGGAAAAAGAGGCAGCTTCCCCAAACCCCCCTCCCACTCCACCCCACAGGGCCAGAGGCCTAGTCTGGGGATGTGCCTGTATATCAGTGTAAAGTGTGAGTGGGTGTGTGAGTGTGCATTCAGGTCCCTTCCCTGCATGGGGCACGTTTTGAATAGGTTGGGGTTGGGACCACATTGGAGAAGCTATCATGTCAATTCCAGTTCAGGCTTCTGGAGACTTTAGTGTAAGAGGTCAGGCCAGACATTCTCAGTTCCTTCTGGGTAATGGTCAAGTGGGTGTAGCTGGGCCTCTGGTACTGGAACGGCCTGGATTGACCCTTCTGCATATGGTTGGGCATATCCCACTCACAGTGTCCTTTTCTTTGCCCTCCCATTTTATTTTAGAAGCAGATACCACACTACTAAAGAAGCCAGAGAAACTGTTGGCAGAGTTGGACTGCAGCGGGCTACCCTCTGTCCCTGGGGCCCCCAGACGAAGAGGCAGTATGCCTGTCCCCTACAAGCATCAGCTCCGGCGGGCCCAGGCTGTAGATGAACTTGACTGGCCACCTCAGGCCTCATCATCTGGCTCCTCTGACTCCTTGGGCTCAGGAGAGGCAGCCCCTGCTCAAAACGATGGCATCTTCAAGGTCATGCTAGTGGGGGAGAGCGGCGTGGGCAAGAGCACCCTAGCAGGCACTTTTGGTGGTCTCCAGGGAGACAGTGCTCATGAACCAGAGAACCCAGGTATTTGAGGAAGCCCTCCAGGGGTTGAGGGGGCTCTGGGGCCCTGGTCAGGGAAGGAAGTGCTCATGACCTGAGCAGCCCCTGAAGGACAAAGCTTAACAGAAGCTTTTCCAATGCTTTCTGTGGCAGCCTCCCTGAAGAGGGGTGGGGTTCCCTGGTGCTGATATCTGAGGTGTCCCTGGTTACCAGGTCTCACAAATGTTGGGAAATCTCCTAATGGACTTTATTCCCTCTCCCTATTTCCCAACAGAGGATACCTATGAAAGACGCATCATGGTGGATAAGGAGGAAGTGACTCTAGTTGTTTATGATATCTGGGAACAGGTGAGAACTAAGATGTGGCTGCCAGCAGGTAATGAAGCTGGGAGAACTGGGGAAGGGCAAAGTGGCTGAAGGTGGGACTGCTGGTCCTGGTTTCAACATGTACTGGAACCTGACCTTTCATTCATATCACTTCAGAAAGCAAAGGCCCACACCACAGTCCATAGCCATTAAGAGTCACAGTCTTTCCAGGATCTTCTGACTCAGAGCAAACTCAGAATGGGAATTTGACAAACCCTGCAGCTCCAAGCTAGGCTGGACACCCTGAAATTGACTCCATCCATAAATGTTTCAGTCTGAAGGAATCTGATGTGACAGGACAAGAGCTCAGGGATCTGGAATATCAGGGAAGGGGGAAAAAAGTGAGGACTTCTGAATATTTGGACATAAAGGTTACTATGTAGAAATAAGAGGCCAAATTACAGACGTGTGAATAATATTCATTTTTGAATCAAGAGCTTAAGCTTAAGAAATTAGGATGGCTACCCTAGTCTAGGATCCTCATAGTACTAACTTCTTCCTCCTCCACAAACACTCTGGGTATGGAGATTCTGCCATTAACTAGCTCTACTATCCTAAGCAGGTGGCTTCTTTCTCCCTCACAGCCCTGTTCCTCCTCTTTGAGGTGTAGGTGCTGGACAGGATCTCCTGTGCCTCCAGCCCTAACGTTCCTCTGCCTGTCTGCAGGGGGATGCAGGAGGGTGGCTGCGGGACCACTGCCTTCAGACCGGGGACGCCTTTCTCATCGTCTTCTCAGTCACTGACCGACGGAGCTTCTCCAAAGTTCCAGAGACCCTACTTCGGCTCCGGGCTGGGAGGCCGCACCACGACCTACCCGTTATCCTTGTTGGAAACAAGAGCGACTTGGCCCGCTCCCGGGAGGTATCACTGGAGGGTGTGTATCCTGAACAGATTCCATACTTGGGATCTCAGGGGAACGCTGTCCCTTCCAGGTCACCTCTTCTCCCTAAGGCCTTTTTACCATTACGGACGCTCTCACTTGCAATCAGACCCAGGCTAAGGGCACACTCCCAATGCCCTACTCGAGGACCCTGAGAATCCCTTCTTGTCACTTCCCCTCACCTCTCCCCTAGGCCTCCTTCTCCCTCTCCTTCGCACCTCCACCTCCCCACCATATGAGCTCAGCCAAGTTCTCTCGGTTGCAAGAGTCACTAGTACCAATCCCTTGCCACCGCACGCCCAGGCCCTCCCTAGACCCACCCTCGCCCCAGGTCCCGTACGGCCTAGCGGGCGCCTGAGCGGGTCCCTTCCTGCAGAGGGCCGCCACCTGGCCGGGACGCTGAGCTGCAAGCACATCGAGACGTCGGCCGCACTGCACCACAACACGCGGGAGCTCTTCGAGGGCGCGGTGCGCCAGATCCGGCTGCGGCGGGGCCGAAGCCGCGCCGGGGGCCAGAGGCCCGAGCCGGGCAGCCCCGAGGGTCCTGCGCCGCCCGCACGCCGCGAGAGCCTCACCAAGAAGGCCAAGCGGTTCCTCGCCAACCTGGTGCCGCGCAACGCCAAGTTCTTCAAGCAGCGCTCCAGGTCGTGTCACGACCTCTCGGTGCTCTGAGCCGCGGTCGCCATGACCACTGCGGTCGCCATGGTCACCGCGCCCTCCGCTCGCCCCCCCTCGCCCCGCCCCTCCCCGCCCCCGTCCGGCTTCCTTGGTGGAGGCCGTCTAGGAAACCAAAAACTCCCAGGATGCCCCGGTGTGACCGCGGGGGGCGGCCCGGGGCCGCTGGGCGGTACCTCCACACCCGCCCCCACGCGTTCTCCGGACCTTCAGGCCTCAGGGCGCCTAGAAGGCAAGGACGCAGACCTGAAGGCGGCCGGTGAGCGGGGCGGGTTCTGCTGGGTCGGGAAGAAAAATAATTCTGCAAGGTAGTTTGTTTTTTATTAATTCGCGCTTGGCCACCTCATCTGTAAAGAGATTCTAAAAGCGAGATCTGGAAAAGTGCTTTGTAGACTCCTTGACGGAGTTTGCCTCCTTTGTACGCTGCGTGAACAGGCCTCACCTTTAAGAGAGTCTTAAAGGTGAAGACACGGAGACCCTTCCTCCAGGGACCTTCCTGAAAACGTTCTGGCTCTCATCTGCTGCCGCGTGTGTCCACTTTGCCTTTAAGGAGTTCTTAAAGGCAAGGGCCTGGAAGCCCTTGATTCACTTGACTTACTAGTCCACCACGGCACTTCCCCTTTAAGATTATTAAAGGTAAGGGGTGGACAGACTTTCTGCATTCAGAAGCTGAGCAGTGGCAACCCCTTTGGGCCAGGGCCCAGGGGGCACCAGCAAGAGGCCACCCTTTCCCTTTTCAATAAAGAATTTTTGTACTGCATCTGTTCACGTTTGACTCTGTTCTTGGAGTCTGTGGGGGAGGAAATGGGTGTTGATGGAAACTGCTATTACCCACCAGAAAACTCAGGCCTAGAGGAGCAAGGAACCTAACTCTCTAAGGAGGCTCTGGAACTGACTTGACCTGGGATAGTCCGTGTCAAAGGGCCACAGGCCCTTACAGATAATCGGGCCCACTTCTTTTGCCGATGAGAAACAGGCCTGGAGAGGAACAAGGACCTCCTAGAAGTCATTTGTAAATTAGTGACACAGTGGGACCAAATCTCTAGACTCTGAGCCTCATCTCCTTACCCCACTCTATCCTGCAGGGAACAGGCTAGAGGCTACATTTAGCTCCCAGAGGTACTCAGCTTTGACTTGGGCTGGTTCAAAGTGGGGCCCATATCGCGTGCGTGATGGGGTCTCTCTGTGCCTCCTCTGGCAGGGCTCCACAGCCCCAGCTGTCACCTGCAAAGCCCGTGTGAGTACTGAAACTGTCACTGCCTCCCCTGGGGACGCCCACGCCTGCTGCTGCCTGAGCCATGAGTTTGAACAAAGGGAGCAGAGGCAGCAGCTCCCCTCACCACCCCTAGACACAATACAGCTACCTGAGCACCTGAGGGCCAGCCTCCATTCCACCCCACACAGCCTCCCAGAACTTGATGGAAAGAGGGTTGCAATGCTTCCTGAGTCCCAGCACCTGGGGAGGAGCCAAGGGGACCAGCCCAGCATGGGTAGTTATAATAAGATGAATAATGGCACTATCCTTAGGACTTTATACACTTTATATGTTAATTCCTTAAAGACTATATAAGGTCCAGCCTGGGAAACATAGTGAGAGCCAGTTTCTACAAAAAATATAAAAAATATACAGGCATGGTGGCTCACACCTGTAATCCCAGCACTTTGGTAGGCTGAGGCAGGAGGATCATTCAAGTTCAGGAGTTTGAAACCAACCTGGGCAACATGGCGAAACTCTGTCTTTACAAAAAATTAGCTGGGCGTGGTGTCATTCGGATAGTCCTAGCTACTTGGGAGGCTTAGCTGGGAGGATTGCTTGAGCCAGGAGATTAAGGCTGCAGTGAGCTGTGATTGTACCACTGCACGGCAGCGTGGGCAACAGAGCAAGACCCTGTCTCAAACAAAAATTTAAAAAAATTTAAAAAATCAGTGCACCTGTAGTCCTAACTAGTTGGGAAGCGGGAGGATTACTTGAGCCTAGGAGTTCGAGGCTGACGTGAGCTGTAATCACTGCATTCCTGCCTGGGTGATAGAGCCAGAACTTGTCTCTTTAAACAAACAAACAAAAAGATAATCCCAGGTGCGGTGGCTCACGCCTATAATCCCAGCACTTTGGGAGGCTGAGGCGGGAGTATCGCCTGAGGTCAGAAATTCAAGACCAGCCCACCCAACCTGGCGAAACCCCGTCCCTACTAAAAATACAAGAAAATTAGCTGGGCATGATGGTGTGTGCCTGTAATCCCAGCCACTCGGGAGGCTGAGGCAGGAGAATTGCTTGAACCCAGGAGGTGGAGGTTGCAGTGAGCCAACATCGTGCCATTGCACTCCAACCTGAGCAACAGAGCGAGACTCTATCTCAAACAAACAAACAAAACAAAACAAAAAAACTATATAAGGTGTTACTACCTGTTTAACAGTAGAAGAAACGGAGTGTAAGTAACTTGCCTGAGGTTACCCAGTAAGCAGCAGAGTTGGGATTCTATGTCTGCTTGATACCTTTTTTTTTTTTTTTTTTTGTGATGGAGTCTTGCTCTTATCGCCCAGGCTGGAGTGCAATGGCGCGATCTCCACTCACTGCAACCTCCACCTCCCGGGTTCAAGTGATTCTTCTGCCTCAGTCTCCTGAGTAGCTGGGATTACAGGCACCTGCCACCACAGTTGGCTAATTTTTTGTATTTTTAGTAGAGATGGAGTTTCACCGTGTTAACAAGGCTGGTCTTGAACTGCTGACTTCAGGTGATCCACCTGCCTCAGCCTTCCAAAGTGCTGGGATTATAGGTGTGAGCCATCGCACCTGGCTCTGCTTGATACTTAATGGTGATTTTATCCAGTTTTGCATCTGAGGCTCCCTTTCCAATAAGGATGGGAGGAAGAGAAAGAGGGGACAGCAGTCAAGATGCAGGGACACCATGGGCAGGGCCATGTGCAGCGGCTGTGGTGAAAGGTCCAGAGAAATTACATGCCTGTAGTGGAGTAAGCAAGTTCTAAATTCTGAGGACCATGAACAGAGGCAGCTCAAATTTTAAAATGCAGGAAAACACACTGGGCCCATTAAGGGACCAGATGGCTGTACAGTTGGGTTGAAACCTCAGGGACATGAAGAGGAGGGGTAAGAGATGAGCATGGAAAAGAAGGTTTGGAGTCCCACTGTAAAGGATCTTAAATGCCAGGAAAAAGAGTTTGTGCCCAACTCTGTAGGCAGGGAGAGTCACTGCAGGTCTCTGAATGTGGAAGTCATGATTAGGATGGTCCTTTGGGAAGAGGAGGCTGGGAGAGGTGTGTATGGATTGGAGCTGCAGAGGAAGTCCTGAGGAGCTGAGTTTAGGGACCAGTAAGAGTGATACATATGGAGGATAATGAAAGGCCACCCTGAGGAGGGTGGCAGTGGGAAAGGAAGGAGGCATGGGTTTGAGGGTCAGAATTAATGGGACTTGGCAACTTAGTGGATGGTGTAAAGAGAGGAAAAAGTTGTAGGTGGTGAGAGGATGGTGAGGAACTTGGAGTTAGGGGGCAAAGGAGGTAGTGAGAGTAAGGAGCTCCATTTTGGAGAAACTGAATTTGAGATGCTAGAAGAACATCTGTATGGGGTTTCAGCAGCTCTCTGGAGCTGAATCCGAAATTCAGAACAAGTTGGGACAAGAGAAACAGATTTGAGAATAATTACCATAAAGATAGTAGTAGAAGAGCAAGGGGAAAAGGTGACCAGTGCAGTCACACAGGACCCTAAGCTTAGTTTAATGTTCTGCTGTTGTGTTCTTAAAATTTTTCGAACAAGGAGCCCTGATTTTCATTTTGCAAGGGGATCCATAATTATACTAAGGGAGAAGGTACAGTACTGGCTGAGATCCTTACCCCAGACTACTGATGGAGTCTGTGTTTTGTGAAATGGCACATACAATCTGATGTATTTGTGTAGTCATGCATGTGTCTGAGAATAGGGTTCATGAATTTCATCAGATTCACAAAAGGGTTTGTGACAGGCCAGGCTCAGGGTGGCTCATGCCTGTAATCCCAGCACTTTGAGAGGCCAAGGCGGATAGATCACCTGAGGTCAGGAGTTCGAGACCAGCCTGGCCAACATGACAAAATCTCGTCTCTACTAAAAATACAAAAATTAGCTGGGCATGGTGGCACATGCCTGTAATCCCAGCTACTCGAGAGGCTGAGGCAGAATTGTTTGAACGCAGGAGGTGGAGGTTGCAGTGAGCTGAGATCCTGCCACTGTACTCCAGCCTGGGCAACAGAGTGAGATTCTGTCTTTTAAAAAAAAAAAAAAAAAAAAAAAAAAAAAAAAAAGGGTGGTACTGGCTGCCTCTGGGAAGGGGACTGGGTGAGTAGAAGACCGGGATGGGATGGGGAGCTGACTCTTCATTGTATGCCCTTTTTCTTTTTTACTTTTTCTTTTCTTTCTTTTTTTTTTTTTTTTTTTTTTTTTTTTTTGAGACAGAGTTTCACTCTTGTTGCCCAGGCTGGAGTGCAATGGCGCGATCTCACCACAACCTCCGCCTCCTGGGTTCCAGCGATTCTCCTGTCTCAGCCTCCCGAGTAGCTGGGATTACAGGCGTGTGCCACCATGCCTGGCTAATTTTGTATTTTTGGTAGAGATGGGGTTTCTCCATGTTGGTCAGGCTGGTCTCAAACTCCTGACCTCAGGTGATTCACCTGCCTCAGCCTCTCAAAGTGCTGAGATTACAGGCCTGAGCCACCGTGCCGAGTCTGTATGCCCTTTTTCTACCTTTGGAACTTTTTTTTTTTTTTTTGAGACAGAGTCTTGCTCTGTCGCCAAGGCTGGAATGCAGTGGCACAATCTCAGCTCACTGCAACCTCCACCTCCTGGGTTCAAGCGATTCTCCTGCCTAAGTCTTCCAAGTAGCTGGGATTACAGGTGCCCGTCACCATGCCCAGCTAATTTTTGTATTTAGTAGAGATGGGGATTTCACCATCTTAGCCAGGCCGGTCTCGAACTCCTGACCTCGTGATCCACCAACCTCGGCCTCCCAAGGTGCTGGGATTACAGATGTGAGCCACTGCGCCTGGCCTACCTTTGGAACTTTTAACTATGTCGTTTAGTACCTCTTCAAAAATGAAACAAAATAGGCTGGGCACGGTGGTTCACACCTGTAATCCCAGCACTTTGGGAGGCCAAGGCGGGTGGATCATGAGCTCAGGAGTTCAAGACCAGCCTAGCCAAGATAGTGAAACCCCGTCACTACCAAAAACTACAAAAATTAGTCAGGTGCAGGGGTAGGCACCTGTAATCCCAGCTACTCGGGAGGCTGAGGCAGGAGAATCACTTGAACCTGGGCGGCAGGGGTTGCAGTGAGCCGAGATCATGCCACTGCACTCCAGCCTGGTGACAGTGAGAGTCGTCAAAGAAAAAAGGAAGGGAGGAAGTAAGGAGGAAGGAAGGGAGGGAGGGAGGGAGGGAGGGAAGGAAGGAAGGAAGGAAGGAAGGAAGGAAGGAAGGAAGGAAGGAAGGAAGGAAGGAAGGAAGGAAGGAAGGAAGGAAGGAAGGAAGGGAAACAGAATAATTTAAAACAAAGCCTCAGGGGTCCAGAGAAAAAAGAGGGAAAAAGGAGCTCCTGGGGATATATAGATGGAGAAGGTGGAGAAGCAGCTACCAAAGAGGTAGTGGGAGAACAAGGATTGAGCCTGCTGTGACTACTGCCAGAGGAGGGGTTTCTAGGAGAGTATCACCAGTGGTCAGATATGGCCAGAGAGGAGGATGAGGAACAAGAAAGGCCCAGTGCCTTTTATGTGGCAGAAGCTTAAAACGTCTTTCATGTATGGAAGATGATGACGGCAAGACCTCCCCCATGAGGGGAGCCATGCACCACGAGCCTCCCTCCCCCAACTCAGCTAGTCCCATCAGCCCAACCCATCTGTGTGTTCCCTCCAGACGCCTACAGGGAATAGCTCAGAACAGACAGAAGCTGAAGCCAGGCTCCCGCCAGACTTGGGAGAGGTGAGGCCTTCTCCAACAGCCACGCCATTCTCTCTTTCTCTGATCAAGGCACAGTAGAGCCATTGATCTTGGCTGGGGTGAGAGGTCAGCAGAGGGCATTGGGGCCTGAGCTGCCAGGCCAGGTAAGGTCCCTTCTGTCCTCATGCATCTCTTAACCACTGCAATTTTGTCTTGGAGTCCGTGTTCCCTTACCAGCCCCTGCCCAGCCCTTACTACTCCCACTCCCCTTTGCCCACAAGACCCCCTCATTGGCCCAGAGCATAGACTTTGTGTGCTCTCCCCTGAGGGCCAGAGGAGTGGGTAGTCCTGCATCTGGAAATCTCTCCACTCTGGGCCTCTGCCTACAGATGAGCTTTTAGGCCCTGCTGCATCTGATCCCCTCTAGAGAAAATGGAACAGGGGCTCCTCTCTTCTGAAGGACAGTCAGGGTCATGTGTGGAAGTCCTCTGGGTTAAACCCTCACTCCCAGGAAGTCCACACACATACATCTTTTTATTAATCTAACATAGTTTAAATCCACATCAATCTGAGTACATTTTTCCTGGACATTTTAATCTTTCATCCACAAATGCTAGAAGACATTTTGTTTCTCTCAAGTACTAAACATCTGCAATATGCCAATCACTGTGCTGGGCCCAATGGGGAAAACAAATACAAGTAAGACACAATCTCTGCCCCTCAAATCGCTTACAATTAAGCTGGGGAGATGGATGAGGTGGTACAGCACAAAACAGGCAAAACAGCAGCAAACAATACCACATTCTATCTAACTTGGGGCTACCTCATGTGCTCCAGGAATTCTGAATGGAAGAAACAGTAAATTTGGAAGACATATTTTAGAAACTGGGCCTTAAAGGATACGTAGGCTATAGATAGATGAGAGAAAGAAGGAAAAGCATTCCTTGTGGTCAAACTACATGAGCAAATGCACAGAGGAGAAACAGTGGGCAGCCCACCACATGAGAAAAAGGCCTTCCTATAAAGAAGGCAGCAAAATTTGGGTGGATGGTGCAGTCGTCAAAGGACACAAACACCAGACAAGAGCATACTGCTTCTCAGGCCTTTATCATCTTGGTGACTCTCTGATGGATATGCTCAAGGTCCCTTTTCATCTATTTGAATATTGATGTCAAGTTTCCATAGCTTAGTGGCCTTGAAAACTCCAGATGTGAATGCAAATTCAGTAAGCCCTTGAATGCTTTTCAGTTAGTGCTCAGGATGTTTCCTGGATGGGGGTCTGTGGATGAAGTCACTCTTAACCTGTCTGGTTTGCTGAACTCAGCTACGCTATCCCAACTCTAAAACGAAGAATACCTACCTTGTAGCAAAGTCATGAGGACTAAATAAAAGAGCAAAGATCTTTGTAATTTCTCAAGCATTATACAGAGGAGCAGTGGAAGTAGGAATGCCTTTTGCAACCTATGTCCCTTATTTAGGCATCAAAGCAACTTGCTAAACTCTCAAAGCACAGCACCATCTGGAGATAAAAATTTAAGTTATAGTCTACAAAGTCCAACATGCCTCCCATAGGACTCACAGGTAACCCTTTATAGGGTTTTGTTGTTTGGTGGAAGGTTGGGGGAAAGATTGGCAACTGAAGCTCCGTGATGGTATTTTACTGCATGATTTTCCATTTTTGTGTTCAAATTATAACTTGACTTTAAGCAGAGGACCTGTGCTGATTTAAAATATTTATTCAGGTCAGGCAAATGGCTCACACCTGTAATCCCAGCACTTTGGGAGGCCGAGGTAGGTGGATCACGAGGTCAGGAGTTTGAGACCAGCCTGGCCAACATGGTGAAACCCTGTTTCTACTAAAAAAAAAAAAATTACAAAAATTAGCCAGGCATGGTGGTGGGCACCTATAATTCCAGCTACTTGGGAGGCTGAGGCGGGAGAATCACTTGAACCCGGGAGGCAGAGGTTGCAGTGAGCAGAGATCATGCCACTGCACTCCAGCCTGGGTGATAGCATGAGACTCTGTCTCAAAAAAATAAATAAATAGGCCGGGCGTGGTGGCGCAAGCCTGTAATCCCAGCACTTTGGGAGGCCGAGACAGGCGGATCACGAGGTCAGGAGATCGAGGCCATCCTGGCTAACACGGTGAAACCCCGTCTCTACTACAAAAAAATACAAAAAAACTAGCCGGGCGAGGTGGCGGGCGCCTGTAGTCTCAGCTACTCGAGAGGCTGAGGCAGGAGAACGGCGTGAACCCGGGAGGCGGAGCTTGCAGTGAGCCGAGATCCGGCCACTGCACTCCAGCCTGGGCGACAGAGCGAGACTCCGTCTCAAAAAAAAAATAAATTAAATAAATAAATAAATAAATAAATAAATAAATAAGGCCCAGTGCCTTATTTAGTGGCTCACAGTGGCTCACAGCTGTAATCCCAGCACTTTGGGAGGCCAAGGCGGGCAGATCACCTGAGGTCAGGAATTCAAGACCAGCCTGACCAACATGGAGAAACCCGTCTCTACTAAAAATACAAAATTAGCTGGGCGTGGTGGCACATGCCTATAATCCGAGCTACTCAGGAGGCTGAGGCAGGAGAATCACTTGAACCCAGGAAGCAGAGGTTGCAGTGAGCCGAGATCACACCATTGCACCCCAGTCTGAGCAACAAGAGCGAAACACTGTCTCCAAAAAAAAAATATATATATATATATAATACTTATTCAGAAAGGAAAGTGCCAGTGTAGGGCTAGGCTCTGGAGACCAACAAAGATGGGTGCTTGGGGGAGGCTAGGAGAGATGCTAAGGAAAGGGTGGTAACAGAGGGTGCTCTCAGCCAGTTGTGGTGGCTCACACCTATAATCCTAGCACTTTGGGAGGCCAAGGAGGGAGGATCACTTGAGCCCAGTAGTTCAAGACCAGCTGGACAACATAGCAAGACCCCATCTCTACAAAAAATACAAAACTTAGCTGGGCATAGTGGCACATACCTGTAGTCTCAGCTAATCAAGAGGATCATTTGAGCTCAGGAGGTTGAGGCTGCAGTGAGCTGTGATGGCACCACTATACTCCAGCATGGGCAACAGAGCCAGACCCTGTCTCAAAACAAAACAAAACAGAGTGCCCTGGCATTTTTCTCCTGCCAGACAAAGCTAATGGTGTTAGGTACCTTGAAGGTACCTGTGAGGAGGGCTCGTTTTGAATTTTTTTTTTTTTTTTTTTTTTTTTTTGAGACGGAGTCTCGCTCTGTCACCCAGGCTGGAGTGCAGTGGCTGGATCTCAGCTCACTCACTGCAAGCTCTGCCTCCCGGGTTTACGCCATTCTCCTGCCCCAGCCTCCCAAGTAGCTGGGACTACAGGCACCCGCCACCTCGCCCAACTAGTTTTCTGTATTTTTTAGTAGAGACGGGGTTTCACCATGTTAGCCAGGATGGTCTCAATCTCCTGACCTCGTGATCCGCCCGTCTTGGCCTCCCAAAGTGCTGGGATTACAGGCTTGAGCCACTGCGCCCGGCCTCATTTTGATTTTTCAAAACCATCTGGTTAAAATCTAACTATATGGACAGAGTCTCCAGCATAAAGAGATTGGGCTAGTGGGATTTGTTTTCCTGAAAACTAGGCAGGTTATAGGTGACCCAAGACCTTGTGAGCTTGGGGCTTTAGCCCAGGAACAATTTATTTATTTAAAAATGAAGATTTATTTTCACCATTGCACCGCCCTTGCTTTTCCCCATAAACCTTGAGCTCTGAAGTTGGGGAGAATGAAAGTCAGCTAGAAAATCGAGTGAGTGGCCGGCGCGGTGGCTCAAGCCTGTAATCCCAGCACTTTGGGAGGCCGAGACGGGCGGATCACGAGTTCAGGAAATCGAGACCATCCTGGCTAACACGGTGAAACCCCGTCTCTACTAAAATACAAAAAAAATTAGCCGGGCGAGGTGGCGGGCGCCTGTACTCCCAGCTACTCGGGAGGCTGAGGCAGGAGAATGGCGTGAACCCGGGAGGCGGGGCTTGCAGTGAGCTGAGATCCGGCCATTGCACTCCAGCCTGGGCAACAGAGCTAGACTCCGTCTCAAAAAAAAAAAAAAAAAGAAAAGAAAATCGAGTGAGTAAGCATCCAAAGGAATGAAAATACTGAGGACAGTAATAAGCCAAGTTCCAAACCCTTCTCAATGAATTCTCACAACATCTCTATGAGATAGTTGTTACCATTTCCTTTTTACAGATGAAGTGTGAGAGAAGTGAAGTAACTTACCCAAGCTTATTCAGCTAGTTTGTAAGGGAAGAGGGATCTGAACCATGCTGTGTGGTTCCAGAGTGTGACACTCAGCTACAGGGTGGAGGTCCCCTAGCTTGCTTATGCTCTGGAGTTGAGAGGAGGCAAATTCTTAGCACCACTAATTCTAAGCAAATAGGCTTCCTGATGCCTGAAAGCCGACTGAAACTCTCATCCTTTCTGGAACATTGGCAAGTTTGACAGGTCTCCGATTGTCAAGGTCATTGTTCCCCCTTTCTACAATCTGGCAGTGACTGGCTCCTTTCCAGTGTTCAGGCACCTCATCCATCTACCCATTGCTCTCAAAAATAACTGCTTAATGGCTCTCCAGCAACTCCAGCCAACTCCTTACGGGCTCTTGAGAGCAGATCATCTGAACAACTAATAGACTTCATCCAACTTTTTGAAGTGATCTTTGATCAGCTCTTTCCTTGCCCCCACCTTCCCACATAATCTAAGTTGGTTGGTCTGCTTTACCTCACTTTCACAGACCTATCTCAACCAAGGGCATACCGGAGAGCAAACCAGTCCTGGATATAAAGCCCAAAAGTTAGGAGAGAGGGGAAAGGATGTCTGAAGCTAGAAGATTCAGATATGCAGCTTCTCAGACCGGAATTCCTTTCCTGCATCCAGCTCGTGACTATTGCCTTCACCTGGCTGCCATGGAAACATCAGTCTCTGGTGGATGGCAAGCAGCACTTTAGAAAGAAAGTATCACAGGCTACCATGGTAACATCAAAAAGAGTAAAGCTGCATCTTCTCTCCTTGTGGAGTGAGGAAGGAATGGATGAGGCTGCTGGGAAAAGCGGCCTAGAAGGGGCAGCCTTTGGAAAGCTTGGTGCTGACTTTAACACAGAGAACATTCATTCAATTCTACAGACATTTAATATGTGCAAGGCAAAGCAAGCATGAGAAAGACATCTAAGTCTGGTCTCACCAGGCTGTAACCATCGAGTAATGCAATTTTCAATAAAATAATTTTTACTGAAATTATTTTATTTACTAAATAAAAGTAGAGTAAGATGACCCACAAGAGGACAAAGAATACTGAAAAGAGAGATTAACTCCACCTAGGAAAGCTTCAAGGTCTTCAAGGACAGGACTTTTATCAGCAGGAGGAAAGGAAGAGAAATGCCTGGCAGGATGGATCACTTCCATGCCTCTAGCAAGATACTGAGCCTACAGTAGGTCTGGCCTTAAGCTGCTTCAAGATAAGGTCTGAGGCTGGCTTCACAATGCACATGTCCATGCTCTCTCCCAGGGCCCTTGTAGCAGAAAAAGAGCAACTTCAAGGTTCACCCACAAACACTGTCACTCAAGATAAGCAAAGACATGGCAGTGGAAAAATTCTGAGTCTACTGAGAGCTATGGGTGCAGGGATAGGAAATGTGACACTTCCTCACTGACTCTAAGGCCTTGTCTTCTGTGGTGGTGCTGAGAGGCAGGTAAGGTTAAGATCAAGGGATCTGAAGCCAGAGTACTTGGATTGGAATCCCTAACTTGCTAACTTTGTGCTTATGGGGAAAATTATTTAACCTATTTGGATATGCTTCCTTGTTTACAAAGTAAAGATAATAAACTACTTTAGAGGATTGTTGTGAGGATTTGGTGACTTAATACACATAAAATGATTAGAACACCTAACCTACAACCAACCTTGCATAAATGTTAACAATGACCATTATGCCACCTCCTGTCACCTCACCTTTCAGAGTCTCTTTTCACTGTCCAAGTGTTGCTGCCTGATTTTCACTAAAGCCTTTCCATTACAGGGAAAAGAGGGACTGTGATATAATTCCATCCTTCCAGGTTGTTTTTTTTTTTTTTTTTTTTTTTTTTGAGACGGAGTCTCGCTCTGTCACCCAGGCTGGAGTGCAGTGGCCAGATCTCTGCTCACTGCAAGTTCTGCCTCCCAGGTTTATGCCATTCTCCTGCCTTAGCCTCCCGAGTAGCTGGGACTACAGGTGCCCGCCACCTCACCTGGCTAGTTTTTTGTATTTTTTAGTAGAGACGGTGTTTCACCATGTTAGCCAGGATGGTCTCGATCCCCTGACCTCATGATCTGCCCGTCTCGGCCTTCCAAAGTGCTGGGATTACAGGCTTGAGCCACCGCGCCCGGCCCCATCCTTCCAAGTTTTTACTCAATTCCCTTCATCATATGCTCCAGGACTAAAGGTTCACAGGTCAAGCCTCTGCTTCTACTGGTAACTCCTATCTGGGGGGTTGTTGGGAGTCTGAGGAAGCAGGCAGAATTCCTGTGTCAAGAGCACAGCAGTTTAAAGAACAGGGAAGAAATGTCACCACCTTAGAGAATATAGAAGCATAGACTGGAAGCCAAAAATCAGGTGAGAATCTTTTGTAGAACTGAGGACTGGTAGGGAAATTCTAACTATGCTGGGCAAAGGATCTGGGTCACAATGTCACCCCTACCCTGCCAGCCATCATGTGCAGGTAGATGTTGAGGGAAGTTTCTTTTACCTTAAGCTGGGTCCAGAGTCTGTTCACTGCCCACTTCTCTCCACTCTAACCACTACGTATGGAGGGATGAGTAACAAGAAGGCACTGAGTCACATACTGACACCAACTGTCACTCACTAGATGCCATCACCTTATATGGAGTAAGACTGGAAATTGTCTTAGATATTTCCTTATTTCCAACATTGTCTCTCTCCCAGCAAGAGGCTACATGAGGAACTAAGAATAAGAAAGAACTGAGGTGGAAGGATCCGGGTGTAGGAAGGTCAAAGTAGCTAGGGATGGAAACATAAGGAAACCAAGCAGAGGAAGGCAGGGAGGCAAGGCCTGTGGATATTTATAATAGTCTGAAGGAGCCAAGCCAGCCCTGAGAAGATCCAGTTCATGGCCTCAGGATGACTAACAAAAATGGTACCCACTGCACTTCTCAAGATGCATTAGAAGCCAAATCAATAACTGTAGGGGTGCTGGGTCATAGCCAGCAGCTTTTATCTAAAAATAGTGCACCCTCCTTCCCTTCCCCAGGTCCAGAAAGCAAACTAGGATCAGATGGGGGAAGGGATGGGGGTGGTAACCAGGAGAACAGCAACATCAGCTGAGATCTAGGCCTGGAAGAATCAGAAATGCTGTGATTTGAATGTGTGCCCCAAAAGTTCACATTGGAAATTTGACTCCCAATGCAACAGTGTTGAAGATGGGGCTTAATACGAGGTGACTGAGTCACAAGGACAGAGCCCTCATGAACGGATTCATGTTACTATCACAGAGCAGGTTATCACGAGACAGGGCTGTTACAAAGCAAGTTTGGCCCATGGTCCCTTTGTCTCATGTACTCGTTTCTACCTTGTGCCCTTCTGCCACGGGATGACCCTCACCAGATGCAGGAACCATGCTCTTGAAATTCCCAGCCTCCAGAACTGTGAGAAATACCCCCCTTTTTTTTTTTTTTTTTGAGATGGAATCTCGCTCTTTTGCCCAGGCTGGAGTTCAGTGGCGCAATCTCAGCTCACTACAACCTCCACCTCCTAGGTTCAAGTGATTCTCCTGTCTCACCCTCCCAAGTAGCTGGGATTACAGGCGCCCACCACCAGGCCCGGCTAATTTTTGCATTTTTAGTAGAGACAGAGTTTCACCATGTTGGCCAGGCTGGTCTCGAACTCCTGACCTCGTGATCCGCCCACCTCGGCCTCCCAAAGTGTTGGGATTACAGGCGTGAGCCACTGCACCCAGCCTACACTTCTTTTCTTTGTAAATTACTCAGTCTGTGGTATTGTTATAGAAGCAGTGAACAGACTTGGGAGCTAGAGTCCCACTGGCCGTTTATGACTCAAGTAAGCTTCAAGTATTTAAGTGATTTTGTGTTAAAAGCAACCCCAGAGGCTAACATCACTGGCTTAGAAGTCTGAGAGCTGACAAATTAAAACCTAACAGCAATTATCCATATTTTTAGCATAAGAAAGTCTTAGCATTTTGTTGCCATAGAGATCAAAAAAGGAGCCCCACAGAGCCCTGCCCCTGAATTCAGGCCTTCTCCTTTCATTTGGTCCCTAAGCTGGGTGAGACAGCCCCTCCCACCTCATTATTATTAAGGCAGTGGTAGGTGCACCTTCCCTTTCACAGAGGTATTTCTGGAATACTCGGGACCCTAGAATTCACTGGTCCCAGGCCTGTGTTATCCCAGGCAGAGCCATATGGAAAGCAAGAGTTGCAGTGACTGACAGAGGAACAATAGTAGACATCAGGTCAGGGGAACCTGCTGTTAAACAAGACCCAAACCCCTTTGGATACTGGACTGGGACTGCTACTACAAAGAGGGTCAAAGGTAGGTAGAAAGGCCAATAGAGTTAAGAATGCTCAGCTTAGCAACTCTTAAAGATCACAACCCCCCCACTAGAAAAAAAAAAAAGTGTAGAATGTAGTACTGTCATAGTGCCATCTGCTGGAAAGATCAGATCTGTCATTAAGCACAGAAAAGGAGCCTGTTAAGTCTTAAGTCTGTCCCGGTGCTGCAACTTGGCTGTTTGGGTAATTCTGTCCAGTGGGTAGTTGGGATGGAGATAGTTAAGATGAAAATAGATGGAGAAGACAACCATAGGATCAAGAGTGTAATGCAGATACAGAATGGGAACCCCACCCAGGTGTGAGTTTTCACTTTTCTTTCTAAAGGTGGTTAAATAAATAAAAGAAACACAATGGTGTTACTAATGTTTTATATCCCTAGAAACATCATGAGTTGGGCTCATGAGAAGTTGTCAGAGAGATACATAACAAAGACCACACACAAATGGGCAACAGCCGCCACGAGGCGGCGGCTTGCCTTTTGTACAAAGTTTATATATATATATATGTATATATATTTATGTACACAGACACAAAGGTATAAAATCCAGTGAGAAGGGCTCACACATGCCCAGGTAGGGGATGGGAGCAGCTTTAATTGGCAGGGTTGAGGCCACAGTAGAGGCACACAGGAAGTGGTAGAGAGTAGCAGCCTCCCTCCACCCTCCCACCCTGGGCCAAAGGGAGAAAATGGGAGGAAGGACAAGTATACATATGAAGATGGAAGATACTGGAAAGATACACTCCACCTTTTACTAAATTTCTGAAAGCCCCTAAATGCCTGGCAGAATGGATCACTCCCATGCCTCCTAGCAAGATGCTGAGCCTACAGTAGGTCTCACCTCAAGCTGCTTCAAGCTAAGGTCTGAGGCTGGCTTCTCAATGCACATGTCCATGCTATCTCCCAGGGCCCCTGTAGCAGAAAGAGCACCTTCAAGGTTCACCCACAAACTCAGTCCTCTTGATTCAGAGGTCCTAAGGTTTTCCTTGACAGACTAAAGGGTAAAGGTACAGGAAAAGGAGAGAGGCCAGTTCCTTCAGTTAATGCCCTATGCCTTCCCAATAGGGGAGGAATTGAGGAATCACTAAGGTGTTGGAAAGGGCAAGAAGGTAATCTCAGAGACGATACACATGGAGAAACAGGTATTCAATGCAAGTGTGGATTCTGTTCTCTTCAACTGGGGGCTTTGCTCAGCAGAGTCCATTTCCAGCGGGGCCATGGGCAGGAGCTCTTCTTGGTATCTTAAGGGTGGCCCCAATTTCCTCAGAGACAATGTCCATGCCCTCAGGATGGCTTGGTCCACAAAATGGAGAAATGGGGCCATGGAAGAGTAGATGTGAAGTGGCAGGATCCAGAGGCACAAGAAGGCAGTATGCTGTGCCACTGATTTACCTGTGGAAAGAAGTAAATGGGAATTCAAAGGAAAAAGAGTAATCAAAGACTAGAATGAGCGAGGCCCTGAGACTCACATGGTCTGGGGGGTAAAGAGGCTGGACAGCTGGAAGCACTGGGAGGCAAGGTTCAGGGCTGGACTCAGAGCTAGAACAAAGAGAGGCTGAGTGAGTGAGCAAGCACAGCGCACTCCTTCTTTCCAGACCCCCAAACCTTCCCTTCCTTTCCCATGTCCAAGACTACCAGTCAGAGCTGCTGGATTCAGGGCCCCCAAGGGAACTGCTCCATTCAGTTGCAAGGCAGCAGCATGGGCAGCAGCGGCAGCAGCAGCGGCAGCAGCAGCAGTGGTTGGCAGTTGGATTCCAGAGCCTAAAAGGAAAAGGCGGGATTAAGCCCCAACCCTTGATCTAAAATTCAACCCCCTATTCTTCACCTTGTGGAGATATTTTACCTTCTGCCAGTTTTGCCATGAGCTGCAAACGTCCACCTGCTGATCCTGGATCCAGCTCCTGGTCCCCATCAGGAAAAGTGATGTCTGTGCCACCATCCAGTCGCTCAGTCACATGGCCAACCCTCATAGGTCGACCAGCAAGCTCAAAGCCATTCAACTGTTCCAGGGCCCGCCGGGCACACTCAGAATCAGAGAACTATAAGAAACCCAGGCCATGTTAGCCACCTCCTTGCCAAAGACATGCTCTCAAAGCCCCAGTAACACTCCCTAGTCCTACTATCCCAGGAAAATTATATGCTCACTGAGGTACAAACTTTTCTTTCCCAGAAAATATGACCTATGCCCATCACCTCAAAATGGTTCTCTGAAAAGGACCTTTTCCAACGAACTCAATGGCAGTCACTTTTCAATCTTCCAGCTCCATTAAGAATCTAATAATGCAAAAGTTTATTATTGTAGGAAATCTAGTCTGACAAGTTATTTCACAAATGGGTATATCAAATGGAAGACAGGCTAAGAGCCAAGGCTCCTGAGCTTTTAATTCAGTTCTCTGTACTAGTAAGTTTTAGTTTTTTTTTTTTTTTTTTTTTTTTTTTTTTTTTTTGTTGAGACGGAGTCTTGCTCTGTCACCCAGGCTGGAGTGCTGTGGCTGGATCTCAGCTCACTGCAAGCTCCGCCTCCCGGGTTTACGCCATTCTCCTGCCTCAGCCTCCCAAGTAGCTGGGACTACAGGCGCCCGCCACCTCGCCCGGCTAGTTTTTTGTATTTTTTTAGTAGAGACAGGGTTTCACTGTGTTCGCCAGGATGGCCTCGATCTCCTGACCTTGTGATCCGCCCGTCTTGGCCTCCCAAAGTGCTGGGATTACAGGCTTGAGCCACCGCGCCCGGCCTAGTTCTTTTTTTTGAGATGGAGTCCCACTCTGTCACTGAGGCTAGAGTGCAGTGGTACCATGTCAGTTCACTGCAACTTCTGTCTCCTGGGTTCAAGCAATTCTCCTGCCTCAGCCTCCCGAGTAGCTGGAATTACAGGCTCCCACCATCACACCCAGCTAGTTTTTTTATTTTTGTTTTTTTAGTAGAGATGGGGTTTCACCATGTTGGCCAGGCTGGTCTTGAACTCCTGACCTCAGGCAATTTACCCACCTTGGCCTCCCAAACTGCTGGGATTACAGGCATGAGCCACCGTGCCCGGCCAAGTTTTAGTTCTTAGTCAAGTACTAGGAATCTGGAACTCCTAATTCCAGGCTTAGGAGGGAACACACCCTAGTGCTGACAGGAAGGCAGCAAGCACACCCCGACATACACACCAGAGCTGTTGACTAAGTGACCTGCTGACCAGAAGGCCTTTACTCTCTAGTCCCTTTTATCAGCAGCACCCAGCAACACCCTGGTACAAAGAGGATTCCCAGTCTGCTGTTTGGGTAAGTGTCAAGGTTGTTGACCTAAAAGGCAACAACACAAGGGCAAAAATGCCCCACAGAAGCCTTTCCATATCTCAGTCACAGAGAGAGCTAGAAAAGGTTACAAAAGTTACTTGCCACCACAGAATTGTCAACACCACAGCTAGCTTTGTTTAGCTAGCTAGCAGTATTACCTGCCTTAGGGCCTGGCATGTGGTACTGACAGTTCCTAGGCAGGTTTTACACATGGCTTGCCTTTACTGGGTATTTTTGAGGTGAGTAATTCCAATGATAGAATACAACCTATTGCCCTGTGCCCTGTGGGTAACTGTGGGGGTGTATGCTGCCTGGTTTAAGCCCAGAAAATACAAGCTTCTATCAGACTTTGTGGCTGGCAGCCAGTTCTCAGCCTGGAGTCACATGGGGCTGGAAGAACCAGTTACAGGAATTGGCAACAATTTTGTTGGAACGTTAGGAAAAGGTGAAACTTGCCCATAATTAGGTGGCCTCACTATTCTCTCCATAGTGCTACGTTAATAACTGATCCTTCTCAGTGCAGAAATTGCTTCAAATGGGGTAGCACCAGAGGGAAGCATAATTATGAGAAACATCAGCTCTATAAAGCATGTCTTTAAAAGCCCATACCTAACTTCCCTCATACCCCCAACCTTTTAGCTGCAGCCTGGTTACTATTACCCAAAGAGCCAAGCTGCAGCACCAGGGAAGCTGGCTGAACTCCTGGACACCCCCATACCAGGGCCACTGACAGAATGTAGGAGCAAAGCCAAGATCTCAAGCAATGCACTCATCTCAAGGGGTAGAAGGCTAGTCCAAGCTTCGGGCACCAGGGTTTACGGGTCATTTAGACAGGTCCTAAAGGAGGAGGATGAAGCTAAGCTGCAAAATCAGACAAGTGGACAAACACAAAGTAAAATAAAAAAATTAAAAGACTAGAGACTCACCGTGATGAAACCATAACCTTTAGAGCGGCCTGTATCTGAGTCCTTCATCAGGACAATATTATCAATCTGTAGTAGAATAGTGGAAATTATTAGTAAATTTTTGACTAGTCCCTATCTTCAATCTTTCCTACCCAGATTTTTTTTTTTTTTTTTTTAAAGACAGAGTCTTACTCTGTTGCCCAGGCTGGAATGCAGTGGTGCAATCACTAATTTTTGTATTTTTAGCAGAGATGGGGTCTCACCACGTTGGCCAGGCTGGTCTTGAACTCCTGGGCTCAAATGATCCACCAGCCTCAGCTTCCCAAAGTTCTGGGATTACAGGAGTGAGCCACGATGATCCGCCAATACTTCTAGCTTTCTACCCAACAAATTACATATCTTTTTATTATTTTTTTTTCGGCGATAGGGTCTCACTCTGCTGCCCAAAATGGAGGGCAGTGGCACAATCATGACTTACCGTAGCCTTGATCTCCTAGGTTCAAGCAATCTTCCCGCCTTAGCCTCCCAAGTAGCTGGGACTACAGGCATAGGCCACCACACCCAGCTAATTTTTTATTTTTTGTAAAGACGAGGTTTTGCTAGGTTGCCCAGGCTGCTCTCAAATCCTCAGGCTCAAGTGATCCTCCTGCCTCAGCCTCCCAAAGTGTTGGGATTATAGACTGAGCAACAGTGCCTGGCCCAAATCTTCTTTTAAAAAGAAACAGTAGGGTGCAGTGGCTCACTCCTGTAATCCTAGCACTTTGGAAAGCTGAGCTGGGCAGGCAACGTGGCAAAACCCCGTCTCCACAAAAAATACAAAAATTAGCAGGGTGTGGTGGTGCACGCCTACAGGAGGCTGAGGTGGGTGGGTCACTTGAGCCTGCGAGGTCGAGGCTGTAGTGAGCCTTGAAAAAAAAAAAAAAGGCCACCTTTTACCAAAATATTTCTACTTTTTTTTTTTTTTCCCCAAGACAAGATCTCTGTCACCCAGGCTGGAGTGCAGTGGCATGGTCTTAGTTCACTGCAGCCTCAACCTCCCTGGGCTCAGGTGATCCTCCCTCCTCAGCCTCCCAACTAGCTGAGACTACAGGCACGTGCCAACATGCCCAGCTAATTTTTGTATTTCTTGTAGAGAGGGTTTTGCCATGTTGCCCAGGCTGCTCTCAAGCTCCTGGGTTCAAGCAATCCACCTGCCTTGGCCTTCCAAAGTGTTGCAATTACAGGTATGAGCCACTGCACCCCGTTTCTTAATTAGTAATCTTAATCTTACCTATTAATCTTCCCTAATCTGGCCTATTATTTGATTTCATTGTGTCTAACTTATTTGTCTACCAAGCACATGAATACAGATGGAGCCAAACTTTCACAGCAGAGACTCATACGCCCGTTATGATGTATGCAGCAGGTTAATCATGGCCAGGCAGAACACAGAAGTACACTCAAACACTCACCCTCCCCACTTCTTCCAGTTCCCTTCAGAGTTTTCTCTCACTTCTACTCACTTTACCAAAGGGCTCAAAGATGCCCCGGAGCATGTCTTCAGTGATATTGAAGTGCAGGGAACCCACATAGAGGCGCATTGGTCCACCACTGCCCTTTTGCAGGTTGTTGGCCATGGCTGCCAGTCGGTTTTTCTCTGCCTGGGGAAGGAGGAAATGATGGGTCATGTCCCACACTCCCTCTCCCCTTAAAATCTTATGTCTGTTTCTCAGCCTGCTCACCTGTGAAGCCTGTACAATGATAGGCACTCCCAGCAACCGCTGCCCAGTCAGCCCAATAGCCAGTGGCACAGACTGGATTTCACAGAATTCCACATAGGCAATGCCCTTAGAACGACGTGAGTTCCGATCTGAGATGATACGTA
This sequence comes from Macaca thibetana thibetana, assembly GCF_024542745.1. Classification (NCBI taxonomy): domain Eukaryota; kingdom Metazoa; phylum Chordata; class Mammalia; order Primates; family Cercopithecidae; genus Macaca; species Macaca thibetana. Next base: position 84,925,731 of record NC_065584.1, on the reverse strand, counting down.
CATCGCGAACCTATCCAGGACACAAAAGAAACCCTGAATTGGGCATAAAGGGAGATAGAAGCTAAGCTACTCAGAAGAAAACTAAGGTGGGAGGGTTACCTTGCCTACAGCAGAGAAAAAGTCCTCCAGATCTCGAGGCCGAATGCGGGCAGCTAACTGCATACAGAAAACCGTGCGGGCATCACGCTCCTCAGGACTCAGATTATCAACTGGCTCCCTAAAGAGTGAAATGTATTGAGACCAGCCCTTTGAATACCTGGTCACTGTTCTCCAGCTAACCCTCAAGTACTACGCATTCCTGTTATTTGGCTCAAATAACCTTTTACTCATACCTCACAATCCCTAAAAAAGTGTTATCAACTCACCTGACTGGGCTCTTCTCTCTGAAATGAGGACTCTTACTGTGTCCATATCTATAACTGAAGAATAGAGAAAAACAAAAGGTGAAACCTTATTCTCATTGGTCCAATGCTGGGTCTTCCATGGTGAGAAAACCAGATTCCAGTATTTCATCTCATTTTATTTTTATTTTTTATTTATTTATTTTTGAGACGGAGTCTCGCTCTGTCGCCCAGGCTGGAGTGCAGTGGCCGGATCTCAGCTCACTGCAAGCTCCACCTCCCAGGTTTACGCCATTCTCCTGCCTCAGCCTCCCGAGTAGCTGGGACTACAGGCGCCCGCCACCTTGCCCGGCTAATTTTTTGAATTTTTTAGTAGAGACAGGGTTTCACTGTGTTAGCCAGGATGGTCTCGATCTGCTGACCTCGTGATCTGCCCGTCTCGGCCTCCCAAAGTGCTGGGATTACAGGCTTGAGCCACCGCGCCTGGCCGTATTTTTATTTTTTTTAAGACAGTGTTTCCGCTGTCACCCAGGCTGGAGTTCAGTGGCGCCATCTTGGGTCACTGCAACCTCTGCCTCCCAGGCTCAAGCTATCCTCCCACCTCAGCCTCCTTGTGTTGCTAGGATTACAGACACACATGACCACATCTAGCTAATTTTTGCATTTTTCGTAGAGGCAGGGTTTCGCCATGTTGCCCTGGCTGGTCTCGAACTCCTGGGGCCAAGTGATCTTCTGGCCTCAGCCTCCCAAAGTGCTGGGATTACAGGCATGAGCCACCATGCCCAACAGTGAATTTTGAATACCGACCCTTTATGTGCCTAAGTATCCTGCCAATCGCAATGTGTTATAATAAGCACCCTCAAGCAGGGTTCATAGTGCATTTGTTGTTTTATCCATATTATTATACCAAGGTGAATCTTATTAGCAAAAAGTGATACCCAGCGGCAAGTGGAGGACTCCTGTAGCTCACACGATCCTCATGTCGACGGTCCCGACTTCGCAACTCACTACTATGTCGACGATCCCAGCTACGGCTACGGTGACGACGCTGCCGATCTCGACTTCGGCTCCGACTGTTTCTCCGTCTATACCGATCCCGATCTCGACTACGACTACAGATGGAAACAACTATAGTCAGGCCCACATCATGTTTAGGCCAAAAACCAAGTGCATATACAACAGTGGTCCCATACGATTATAATGGTGCTGAAAAGTTCCTATAACCTAGAGATGTTACAGCCGCTGTCATGTCGTAACGTATTACTTATGTTTGCGGTGATGCTGGTGTAAACCAAACTACTATCTATTGCACTCCCAGTTGTATAAAAGTACAGCACATCCGATTATGTACAAAGTGGATCTCATGAAAATAGAAAGTAGACTAGTGTTTACTAGAGGCCTGGAAGGATGGAGGGATAGGGGGTGTGGGTGGAATGAACAGAAGTAGATTAATGGGTACAAATATATCATTAATTAGAAAAAATAAGACCCAGGGCTGGGCGCGGTGGCTCATGCCTGTAATCCTAGAACTTTGCGAGGCCAAGGTGGGCAGATCACCTGAGGTCGAGAGTTCAAGACCAGCTTGACCAACATGGAGAAACCCCGTCTCTACTAAAAATACAAAATTAGGCCGGGTGTGGTGGCTCACGCCTGTAATCCCAGCACTATGGGAAAACGAGGCGGGTGGATCACTTGAGGTCAGGAGTTCCAGACCAGTCTGGCCAACATGGTGAAACTCCATCTCTACCAGAAATACAAAATTAGCCAGGCATGGTGGCACGTGACTGTAATCCCAGCTACTTGGGAGGCTGAAGCAGGAGAACTGCTTAAACCTGCGAGATGGAGGTTGCAGTGAGCCAACATCGTGCCACTGCACTCCATCCTGGGCAACAGAGTAAGACTCTGTCTCTTTAAAAAAAAAAAAAAAAGACATTAAACATTAGCCAGGCATGGTGGCACATGCCTGTAATCCCAGCTACTCAGCAGGCTACGGCAGGAGAATCACTTAAACCCGGGAGGCGGAGGCTACGGTGAGCCAAGATCGCACCACTGCACTCCAGCCTGAGCAACAAGAGCAAAACTCCGTCTTAAAAAAAAAAAAAAAAAAGGAAAAAGAAAAAACAAGACCCAGTGTTCAACAGATCAGTAGGGTTATTACTACAATGTACAACAATCTATTATACATTTCAAAACAGCTAGCAGAGAATAATTTGAACGTTTCCTAGCATAATGAAAAGATAAATATTTAAGTCAAGGATATCTCAAGTACACTGATTTGATCTTTACAAATTATATGTATTAAATTTCACACATATCAGAAACTACACACATCTATTATGCATTAAAATTGTTTAAAAATAAAACAATTATGTACAGTATATACTTCATGATAAAAAATAAAGATGTTACTGATTCGTGTATTTACTACACTTATCATCATCATTCTAGAATATATTACTTCTACTTATAAAAAAATGTTAACTATAGAACAGAGGCGGGTCCTTCAGGAGGTGTTCCTAAAGAAAGCATTGTTATAGCAGAGTACAACTCTATGTGTATTAATGCCCTTGAAGACCCTCCAGTGGGACAAGATGCAGAGGTGGAACACCCTCTGCAGGCCTAGGTTCATGTGTCTTTGTGTCGTAGTTTTCAACAGTAACAATAATGTTTAAAAAGTAAAAGACAAAAAAAATTTAAAAGTAGAAAAAAGCTTATAGAATAAGGACATAAAGAAAATTTGCCGAGTTGTACAATGTGTTTGTGTTTTAAGCCAAATGTTTTATTAATTTTTTTTTTTTTTTTTTTTTTTTTGGAGACAGGTCCTCAATCTGTTGCCCAGGCTAGAGTTTAGTGTTACAATCTCGGCTCACTGCAACCTCAAACTCCTGGGCTCAAGCAATCCTCCAGCCTTAGCCTGCCAAGTAGCTGGGAGTACAAATATGTACCACCACAGCTGGGTAATTTTTTAATTGTTTGTAGAGATAGGATTTTGCTATGTTGCCCAGGCTGGTTTGGAACTCCTGGCCTCAAGTGGTCCTCCCCGCCTTGGCTTCCAAAGTGCTAGGATTAAAGATATGAGCCACTGTGCCTGGCCCAGAATTACTGACCTGCGCTTTCTATCCCTGCTTTTACTATGGCTCCGACTCCTCTTCTTCCTGTGAAAGAGAGTACATTCTTTTTTTTTTTTTTTTAATTTTGAGAAAGAGTCTCGCTCTGTCATGCAGTGGTGCAATCTCGGCTCACTGCAACCTCTGCCTTCCAGGTTCGAGTGATCCTCCTGCCTTAGCCTCCTGAGTAGCTGGGATTACAGGCATGTACCATCACGCCCAGCTAATTTTTTATATTTTTAGTAGAGACAAGGTTTCGCTATGTTGGCCAGGCTCATCTTGAACTCCTGGCCTCAAGTGATCCACCGCCTCAGCCTCTCAAAGTGCTGGGATTACATGCGTGAGCACCACGCCAGGTCAGGAGTGTAAATTCTTAAAGAGAAGGTTTCGTTATTGCTGCCAAAGAAAAGGAATTACAGTAAGGCCAGAATGAAACAGAAAGCATGGAAAGGCCAAAGCCCCGAAGATGATCCAGCAGTAGTTCACAGCAACTGCACAATACCAACTTACAGCCCTGAAAGCTGTCAGGCATCTGAAGAGGCCATTTTCCCCCTAATGCCAAGCAAAACCTGGTGTTTCCAAATCAGGGGTCCTCTTGAATTTTTTGTTTGTTTGAGACAGAGTCTCACTCTGTTTCTCAGGCTGGAGTGCAATGGTGCAATCTCGGCTCTCTACAACCTCCACCTCCTAGGTTCAAACAATTCTCCTACCTCAGCCTCCTGAGTAGCCGGGATTACAGGCGCCTGCCACCACGCCCAGCTAATTTTTGTATTTTTAGTAGAGACGGGGTTTCACCATGTCGGTCAATCTGGTCTCGAACTCCTGACCTCAGGTGATCCACCCACCTTGGCCTCCCAAAGTGCTGGGATTACAGGTGTGAGCCACCACGCCTGGCCCCTCTTGCTATTTTATTCAAATGAAGTATATTGATGCTAGAACTAATCCACAAATCTACACTGGAAAGTGAAGACTAGGTAAATAAATCAAGTCACCATTATTCTCATGACCTAAGTGGAGCCATTACTAAAAGTCAGCACTCTTAACAGAAACGATCTCCCTATTCTGGTTATTTTTCCAATGGACAAAACTGTTTCCCTTCCCCAAGGTGCCAACCCATTTCTTCCTCCCACACTCACTTGCTTGTCTCCCCGATGGTGCTGCTTCCACTGGTCCCACTGTTGCCACTGTTGCTGGTGCTGCTGGTGGTATTGCTAGGATAATCCTTTTTAACTTCTTTCCTTTGTTGCTCATCCTGAGGCATTCACCAGGAAAATGTCACAAGGTATAAGGTGGCAGACACACAGATTCCAATGGGCAAAGGGAACAAAGGTGGACAAGGAAGAAATCGAAGCACTTGATTAGCCAGATTTTGAGCACCCTTATTTCCTAACAAAGGGAGTAAGAGAGGAATCAAGAAACTACCTAAAAGGAAGAGATCAGCATGACAGATTTTGATGTCAAACTTTGGTTACCCAACATCTGCTCCACTGACATTTCCCAGAGAGTTACAAATTGGTGCTAGGCTGGGCGCGGTGGCACCTATCTGTAATCCCAGCACTTTGGGAGGCCAAGGCAGGCGGATCACCTGAGGTCAGGAGTTCCAGACCAGCCTGACCAACATGGTGAAACCCCATCTCTATTAAAAATACAAAATTAGGCCAGGCGCAGTGGCTCACGCCTGTAATCCCAGCACTTTGGGAGGCTGAGGTGGGTGGATCACGAGGTCAGGAGATCAAGACCATCCTGGCTAACACAATGAAACCCCATCTCTACTAGAAATACAAAAAATTAGCCGGGCGTGGTGGCGGGCGCCTGTAGTCCCAGCTACTCAGGAGGCTGAGGCAGGAGAATGGCGTGAACCCGGGAGGCGGAGCTTGCAGTGAGCCGAGATCGCGCCACTCACTCCAGCCTGGGTGACAGAGCAAGACTCCGTCTCAAAAAAAAAAAAAAAAAAAAAAAATACAAAATTAGTCAGGCGTGATGGCAATGCCTGTAATCCCAGCTACTTGGGAGGCTGAGGCAGGAGAATCGCTTGAACCCGGGAGGCCGAGGTTGTGGTAAGCTGAGAACGCGCCACTGCACTCCAGCCTGGGCAACGAGTGAAACTCCGTCTCCAAAAAAAAAAAAAAAAAAAAAAAAAAAAAAAAAAAAAAAAAAAAAAGGAAAAGGAAAGAAAAGAAGAAAAAAAAAGAAAAGGAAAGAAAAGAAGAAAAAAAAAGAAAAGGAAAGAAAAAAAGAAAGGGGGGGGAGGGAGAAGGAGGGAGGGATGGCAGGAGAGGGCAGAGGGAGGGAAAAGCAAGCAAGCAAGCAAGAAAATTGGTGTTAAGTGGGCCAGGTGCAGTGGCTCACTCCTGTAATCCCAGCACTTTGGGAGGCCACGGCAGGCAGATCCCTTGAGCCCAGGAGTTCAAGACCAGCCCAGGCAACACAGCAAGACTGTCTCTATAAAAAGTATATTAAAAAAGAAACTGGGACAGGCGCAGTGGCTCACACCTGTAATCCCAGCACTTTGGAAGACCAAGGTGGGTGGATCATGAGGTCAGGAGATCGAGACCATTCTGGCCAACATGGTGAAACCCCAACTCTACTAAAAATACAAAAATTAGCGGGGCATGGTGGCTTTTGCCTATAATCCTAGCTACTTGGGAGGTTGAGGCATGAGAATCGCTTGAACCCAGAAGGTGGAGGTTGCAGTGAGCCAAGATCACACCACTGCACTCCAGCCTGGCGACAGAGCAAGACTCTTGTCTCAAAAGAAAAAAAAAGAAAAAAAGAAATTGGTGCTAGGTCTGAGGTACAGTGACTTTCTACTGTGTCACTTCGAGTTTTGAGCAAAGCACAGATTACCAGCACCACATTATGTGCCCACCCCGGTTTCTGGTCCTCTCTAAAAGTATGGCTCTTAACCACAGTCTCCAGCAAAGCTTACTAAGACTATGCCTTTTATGATTAGTTATTGTACATAATAAATAAGCAGGGAAAGAGGATTTATAAAATGCTGAAAGTTGAAAGTTGCCGGGCGCGGTGGCTCAAGCCTGTAATCCCAGCACTTTGGGAGGCCGAGACGGGCGGATCACGAGGTCAGGAGATCGAGACCATCCTGGCTAATATGGTGAAACCCCGTCTCCACTAAAAAATACAAAAAACTAGCCGGGCGAGGTGGCGGGTGCCTGTAGTCCCAGCTACTCAGGAGGCTGAGGCAGGAGAATGGTGGGAACCCGGGAGGCGGAGCTTGCAGTGAGCTGAGATCTGGCCACTGCACTCCAGCCTGGGCGACAGAGCGAGACTCCGTCTCAACAAAAAAAAAAAGAAAGTTGAAAGTCAAGATCGACAACTACTCTTTCTTATTAACCCAATTCCAGGAGTGAGGTGGAAAATATTACCTCTTCTTTTTTATAGGGAGCTTCCAGCATGGCCTCAATCACTATATCAAAGTCATCAGATGCCATCCTGTCAGATCTGGGGAGAGGATATTAATACGTAAGAACCTGTTTTATATTTTTCCTCCCTTTCCAGCACCACACATTTCTTTCCCCCTCCAAGAAGAAGACTTCAGGATATACAGATTTCAGTTCTGTTTCTTGAACTGCAGAGAAACCTTACCAGCTGTCACTTACTCTTAGATTTATTTTTACATCCTATAGATCTGAACTAGTTCTGCTTTGTGGCTTGGAATAGTCAAAGATAGGCCAGGTGCGGTGGCTCACACCTGTAATCCCAGCAGTTTGGGAGGCCAAGGCGGGCAAATCACCTGAGGTCAGGAGTTTGAGACCAGCCTGGCCAACATGGCGAAAACCTGTCTCTATCAAAAATATAAAAATTAGCTGGGTGTGGTGGCACATGCCTATAATCCTAGCTACTCAGGAGGCTGACGCAGGAGAATCACTTGAACCCAAAAGGTGGAGGTTGCAGTGAGCCAAGATCGTGCCACTGTACTCCAGCCTGGGCAGCAGTGTATGACCGTGTCTCAAAAACAAAACAAACAAAAACACAAAAATAATACAAAAAAAAAAAAAGTCAAGGATATAGAGGGAAACAACACCTAGGAAGAAACAAAATACCGATCCTGTTCTATGAAGAGAAAATGATGGTAGTCAAAACTACTGTTCACTACAAAATGGACATTTGGTCTCCACTCTACTGTTCAAAATTCTGAACAAATACCTGGTTTAAACTTAAATAATAAAAATAGGCCTGGCTGCTACAGATGTGAGAAAAATATAAAAAGAAAAAATAATAAAAAAATATAGGCACATTATTTCCAATAAAAAGGTAAAGAGGCAAGACTAAAAATTAGAAGCAAGTCAAAGCAACATCAAAATGCAGATTTGCCCTAAGGTCTTCCTCTCTGCATACCCCGAACACCAATAATTAGGGCCTTATCCCTAAGCATTTTCTATCTAATATCAACTATAGCTTAGGTAACTCAGAAATATGATTAAGACAGGCTCGACCAATCCCATTTTGAAACCTTTCTCTGGTAGGCAAGGTAAAATGTGCCTCCCCGAAGCTCTCACATCTAGAAACTGCCTTTCCCCAGGCTGTCTACCATCAGTTTGTCAAAGAAGTAGAACAGAAAATACCAAAGAAAACCAATAGGATAAATTATTCAAATGTTATTGGTCTGGAATTATCAACCCACACATGGATGAATCTCAAAATAATTACACGGAGTGACAGAAACCAACTCCCCACAAGCCCCCCCCAAAAGTGCACAATGAACAATTCCATTTATATAAAATTCTAAAAAATGCAAACTAGGTCAGGCGCGGTGGCTCACACCTGTAATCCCAGCACTTTGGGAGACCGAGGCGGGCGGATCACGAGGTCAAGAGATCGAGACCATCCTGGCCAACATGGTGAAACCCCGTCTCTACTAAAAATACAAAAATTAGCTGGGCATGGTGGCGTGCACCTGTAGACCCAGCTACTCAGGAGGCTGAGGCAGGAGTATCGCTTGAACCCGGGAGGCAGAGGTTGCAGTTAGCCGAGATCATGCCACTGCACTCCAGCCTGGAGACAAAGCGAGACTCAGTCTCCAAAATAAAAAGCAAACTAATCACTGTATCAACTATATCAAAAAAAGCATAAAGCAGAACAAGGGTTGCCTAGGGATAGGAGTGAGGGGAAGGACTAGGAGAAAAGGATTTTAAAAGGGCACAAGAAAAACTTTGGGGCCAGGAGTTGTGGCTCACACCTGTAATCCCAGCTACCGTGGGAGGCCAAGACACGTGGATCATCTGAGTTCAGGAGTCCAAGACCAACCTGACCAATATGGTGAAACCTCATCTTTACTAAAAATACAAAAATTAAGGCTGGGTGCGGTCATGAGGAGTTTGAGAGCAGCCTGGCCAATATGGTTAAACCCCATCTCTACTAAAAATACAAAAAATTAACCAGGCGTGGTGGCACACACCTGTAGTCCCAGCTACTTGGGAGGCTGAAGCATAAGAACTGCTTGAACTCCGAAGGTGGAGGTTGCAATGAGCCAAGAATGCACCACTGCGCTCCAGCCTGGGTGACAGAACGAGATTCTATCTCAAAAAACAAACAAACAAACAAACAAACACAAAAATACAAAACTTAGCCAAGCGTGGTAGCACATGCCTGTAATCCCAGCTACCTGGGAGGCTAAGAAAGGAGAATTGCTTGAACCCAGGAAGCGGAAGTTGCAGCCGAGATTGCACCATTGCACTTCAGGCTGGGTGACAGACCATGACTCTGTCTCTAAAAAAAAAAAAAAAAAAAAAAAAAAAAAAAAAAAAAAAAAATTGCCAGGCATGGAGGCTCACACTTATAATCCCAGCACTCTGGGAGGCCAAGGCAGGCACATCATGAGGTCAAGAGATCAACACCACCCTGGCCAACGTGGTAAAACCCTGTCTCTACTAAAAATACAAAAATTAGCTGGGTGTGGTGGCACGCACCTGTAGTCCCAGCTACTGGGGAGGCTGAGGCAGGGGAATCGCTTGAACCCAGGAGACAGAGGTTGCAGTGAGCCAAGATGGTGCCACTGCGCTCCAGCCTGGCGACAGAGCGAGACTCCATCTCAAAAACAAAAACAAAAACAAAAACAAATTAGCCAGGTGTGGTGGCAAGCGCCTGTAATCCCAGCTACTCAGGAGGCTGAAGCATAAGAACTGCTTGAACCCAGAGAGCACAGGTTGCAGTGAGCCAAGATCATGCCATTGTACTCCAGCCTGGATGACAAGCGAGACTGTCTCAAAAAAAACAAACAAACAAATCTTTGGGAGTGACGGTTTCATGGGTGTTTAACATATCAAAACGTATGAAAGTGTACACTTTAATGTATACAGTTTAATTGTGTGCCCATTAAATGTACATCATGCTTTTAAAAAAAAAAAACCAAAACCTGAAGAATTTGTATGCAAGGAGACTATCATAATCAGACCTTTTCATAACTGTAAGAACTTTGTTGGCCAGGCGTGGTGGCTCACCCTGTAATCCCAGTACTTTGGGAGGCCGAGGCGGGTGGATCACCTGAGGTCAGGAGTTCAATACCAGCCTGACCGATATGGTGAAACCCCATCCCTATTAAAGATACAAAAATTAGCCGGGCATGGTGGCAGGCACCTGTAGTCCCAGCTACTCAAGAGGCTAAAACAGGAGAATCGCTTGAACCTGGGAGGCGGAGGTTGCAGTGAGCTGAGATCACACCACTGCACTCCAGCCTGGGCTGACAGAGTAAGACTCCATCTCAAAGAAAAAAAAAAGAACTTCGTCCTTTTTAAAGCAGCTAATGCACTATGCAACACTGCTGCCCTGGCTGCCCTAAGAGTCCAAATCCTATTTTGACAACTTAGTAAGTATAATCATTACAACTATGATTCTATGATTTACAGTACCTACAACTGCTAGACACTGTGTTAAGCATGTTATGGAGAGATAAGATACTTAAGAAAAAAATTACTTGGAGTCAAATTTAAGGCTTAATATGGAAATCAAACCCAAATCAAATCAGTATACATAAAAACCAGTGAACTCAATTTCTTTTTTTTTTGAGATGGAGTTTTGCTCTTCTTGCCCAGGCTGGAGTACAATGGCACAATCTCGGCTCACTGCAACCTCTGCCTCCCAGGTTCAAGCAACTCTCTTGCCTCAGCCTCCCGAGTAGCTGGGATTACAGGCATGTGCCACCATGTCCAGCTAATTTTGTATTTTTAGTAGAGACCAGGTTTCTCCGTGTTGGTCAGGCTGGTCTCGAACTCTCGACCTCAGGTGATCCGACCACCTTGCCCTCCCAAAGTGCTGGAATTACAGGCATGAGCCCCATGCTCGGCCTTTTTTTTTTTTTTTTTTTTTGAGAGGGAGTCTCACTCTGTTGCCCAGGCTGGAGTGCAGTGGCATGATCTCAGCTCACTGCAACCTCTGCCTCCCAGGTTCAAGCGATTCTCCTGTCTCAGCCTCCCAAGTAGCTGGGATTACAGGTATGTGCCACCACGTCCGGCTAATTTTGTATTTTTAGTAGAGTCCAGATTCTCCATGTTGGCCGAGCTGGTCTGGAACTCCAGAGCTCAGGTGATCCGCCCACCTCAAGCGTCCGAATTACGGGCGGGCGTGAGTCAACGCGTCCGGGCTTTTTTTTTTTTTTTGAGAGGGAGTCTCACTCTGTTGCCCATACTGGAGTGCAATGGCACGATCTCGGCTCACGCCAACCTCTGCCTCCCAGGTTCAAGCGATTCTCCTGCCTCAGGCTCCTGAGTAGCTGGGATTACAGGTGCCCGCCACTATGCACCCACTAATTTTTTTATTTTTAGTAGAGACGGAGTTTCACCATGTTGGCCAGGCTGGTCTCAAACTCCAGACCTCAGGTGATCTGCCTGTCTCAGCCTCCCAGTGCTGGGATTACAGGCGTGAGCCACTGTGCCCAGCTTTCTACTTTTTGTAATAACACTTTATTTAGCAATCAAAGGTAACAAATGCTGCAGACAGGTAATATATGATTCATACCCAAATTTTTTAAGACTAGTTTTTTGAACTGCTAAAAGTCATACATAGCTCAAGGGCTGGGCAGAGGGGGTGGCTCACGCCTGCAATCTCTGCACTTTGGGAAGCTAAGGCTGGAGAATGGCTTGAGGCCAGGTCAAAATCAGCCTTGGCAACACAGTGAGGTCCCATTTTTACAAAAAATATAAAAATTAGCTCGGCACGGTGGTGCGTGCCTGTAGTCCCAACTACTCGAGAGCCTGAAATGGAAGGATTGCTTGAACCCAGGAAGTTGAGGCTGCAGTGAACTGTGATCATGCCACTGCAATCCAACCTATGCAGCAGATTGAGATTCTGTCTCAATCTCCAAAACAGAAAAGGTCACACAGCTCAAATGGAGGAACTAATTTTTTTTTTTTGAGACAGGGTTTCACTCTGTTGCCCAAGCTGGAGTGTAGTGTTGCCATCTCAGCTCACCATAACCTCTGCCTCTCTAGCTCAAGCAGTCCTCTAACCTCAGCCTCCCAAGTTGCTGGGACCACAGGTGGGCACTACCATAGCAGGCTAACTTTTCATATTTTGGGGGGTTTTTTGGGTAGAGACATGGTCTCACTATGTTGCCCAGGCTGGTCTCAACCTCCTGGACTCAAGAGATCCACCCACCTTAGCCTCCCAAAATGCTGAGATTACATCCGGCCAGAGGAGCTAATTCCTGATCACAAAGGTTTTCTGACTTCAAATCTAACGTTATATTATATCACGTTACTTCTCATATGGTTTGTAATTAACTTTAAAGGAAAAAAAAAAAGGACACCATGGAGTATACCAAGGTATCTACTTTTAAATATATACTCACTGAACATGAATGTTCTTCTGATAGGTTTTTCAAAACAATCAGTCCCATTAGCTAAACCTCATTGTGAGTCTCCTATATCTGAGGCATGTACAGTGTATGCTTAAAAGTATTAGGCTAATATACACTACCTTGTTCACTATGGGAAAATGGTTCTAAAAAGAAAAGTTTTTTTTTTTAAACAGAGTTTCACTCTTGTTGCCCAGGCTGGAGTGCAATGGCGCAATCTCGGCTCACTGCAACCTCTACCTCCCAAGTTCAAGAAATTCTCCTGTCCCAGCCTCCTGAGTAGCTGGGATTACAGGCATGCACCACCACACCCCGCTAATGTATTTTTAGTAGAGAGGGGGTTTCTCCATGTTGGTCAGGCTGGTCTCGAACTCCTGACCTCAGGTGATCCACCTGCCTCGGCCTCCCAGAGTGCTGGGATTACAGGCATGAGCCACCGAGCCCGACTTGAAAAGAAAAGTTTTTGATACTCAAGCTGTTTCAGTCATTTTGGTTGCCAAGTCTACACAAATTTTCTGTTATAAACTATTTTTTACAATCTGCCTTTTCCCCTCCAAATGAAATGCTTGATTTCAAGAACTGCTCATTGTTGAGTGCTAATGCAGCGTAAGGAACAACTTAACACACACACTAAAACTTTCACTTAAGTTTACAAGCCTCTACAAATAAACCTCTATGTAAAAAGTTTTCACTCAGAAACAAATACATCTATTTAAGCAGACATATACAACACAATATTTTGAAACTTGCAATCTCACTGGGTTTAGTGTCTTTCTAGAAGTCCTAAAAGCAATAAGGTAGCAAACACTATGCATTTTCAGGCTGGCAGTTTTTTCCTTTTTTTTTTTTTTTTTTTTTGTATTTTTAGTAGAGATGGGGTTTCACCGTGTTAGCCAGGATGGTCTCAATCTCCTGACCTCGTGATCCGCCCGTCTCGGCCTCCCAAAGTGCTGGGATTACAGGCATGAGCCACCGCGCCCGGCCCAGGCTGGTAGTTTTCTTTTTTTTTTTTTTTTTTTTTTGAGACGGAGTCTCGCTCTGTCACCCAGGCTGGAGTGCAGTGGCCGGATCTCAGCTCACTGCAAGCTCCGCCTCCCGGGTTCACGCCATTCTCCTGCCTCAGCCTCCGGAGTAGCTGGGACTACAGGCACCCGCCACCTCGCCCGGCTAGTTTTTTTTGTATTTTTTTTTTAGTAGAGACGGGGTTTCACCGTGTTAGCCAGGATGGTCTCGATCTCCTGACCTCGTGATCCGCCCGTCTCGGCCTCCCAAAGTGCTGGGATTACAGGCTTGAGCCACCGCGCCCGGCCCAGGCTGGTAGTTTTCAAACTCTCTCTTCATGTCCCAATTTATGGGTCAAGGTCCACTCAATCTCATCCACATACAGAGTATCGTGTTTTCTTCCATCCTGCTCCAAAAACAGCATTAGAGACCCACAATCACATCAGTTCCTAGACCTCGTCACAGCACAAGCCAGCAGGTAGACCCCACTGCTAAAGGAGCAGAGAGAACCACTGTCAGACCAATTCGGGAAGAATTCACGAAAAGCTGGAGCCCCAAGGGTGACGGCAGCGCCATCTCTTGGGTCTGATCACTGAGCTGAGCACAAACACCTACAAACTGAAGGCAGTTTAATAAAAAAGAGGAACAATGAGACAAAAACTACTTGAAGGACTGCCCACCCCATGTTGTGTAGCTTTAAAAAATGGTCCTATAAGCCGGGCGCGGTGGCTCACGCCTGTAATTTCAGCACTTTGGAAGGCCGAGGCGGGCGGATCACCTGAGGTCAGGAGTTCGAGGTCAGCCTGGCTAACATGGCGAAACCCCATCTCTATTAAAAATACAAAAATTAGCCGGGCATTGTGGCGGGCGCCTGTAATCCCATCTACTCGGGAGGCTGAGGCAGGGGAATCGCTTGAACCCGGGAGACAGAGGCTGCAGTGAGCCGAGATCGCCCCATTCCACACTCCAGCCTGGATGACAGAGCGAGACTCCGCCTCAAAAAAAAAAAAAAAGCTCCTATAGGCAACCAACTGGCACAATCTCTGCGGGAGCCAGTGTCCCAGAGCTCAATCTTCATATGTGGCCTCATCATACGCCTACTGGAATGAGTGCTTGAAAAAGTTAAAAGGGAAAAGCCCATAAAGCTCAACATAGTGAACATGAATCTTCGACAGACTAGAGATTGAGGAAGAAAGCTCAATTCCCTTCTCTCTGAATAGTGGTGCGAGTGGCTGAAACTGATGATGTGTGTCCTCTCAGGCCGCAGAGGGTCGATGCTCCCTTTCCAGTGTGGGCGACCCTAAGTGTCACGGCTGCAGGGACCCAGAAAAAAAAATCACAGAATTCTAGAAACCGCATCTTTATCGGTGCAGGATACAGCCACGAGGGTGCCCACCTCTAAAGTCGTGCCAGTGGGCTACATTTAAGTAGCTAACACTTCCAGGTCAAAACAAAGGTTTTTTTAACATTAAAAGTTCCCCTGAATCTCTTCGTGACGCTATTTTCTGCCCGTGACGTCAGGGGGAGGCGCCGTGCAGCAACGTCACGCATGGTGACGTCTGGTGGGGACCAGGTTTTGGGGTTTCTCACCAGTTCCGGTTCCCCGCAGGGGGGTCCCGGTTCTCTCCGTTCCTTTGGGTATGTTGTGGGGAGTGAAGCTCGGATATTTCCTAGAGTCTAGGCAAGAAAAGCAGCAATGCAGGTACGGCTGCTCCTCTTCCCGCAAAATGGCGACACCTCCGCCGTCTTCCAGAACCTTCCCCAATCTGCGCATGCGCTAAGACACCCCAGCGTTGGCAGTAACCTCGCTGGTTTCGCGGCAACCGTCCAAAGTACAGGTTCTCATTGGCTAACGTCCTAAGTATGGGTGGAGCAAACTCAACTGCGTCTTAGCAACCAACGAGTTCCCATTGATTGGCTAACCTCAGAGACTCCAGAAAATGGAAGCGTCCTTTGGTATCCGCCCATCATTCTCTCATTGGTTAAATGACTTGCGGAGGGCGGGGAAAACGGGACGGAGAACGGGAGTGAAGGAGCCACCGACCCCACTCCCGGTGCTCGAGTTGACTAGACCAGTGCGATGGGCGGAGCCAACGAGGCACAATTTACATCCTTGGCCGTCCGTACTCGGATTTGCCGAAGGAGTCACGTCAGTCGTTACGGTTAAGCTTTGTAGAGAACAGCGGCGTTTGTTTCAAGTCCGGAGATGCTGAACTCCAAATCCCCGTTCTGAGCCGGCTACTTAAACAACCCTCCCGACCACCTCTCCTGACCTCGCTGCTTGGGACCTGGGAAAAGCAGATCTTGCCACAGACTTGTCTTGGTCCACACTCTGCCCTATCGTCATGGCCTGCTCCCACAGATCATAACTTCCGTTCAAATCAGTGCCCCCACATTTCCCACTGCAAGGGTAAATTTGAAAGTTTCTCAGGTGACTCCTTGGATGTAGCAGTACTGAGTCCTCTAACGGGAAAGAAGGAACTGATGTCCACCCTCACTTTCCAAGGGCCTCCAGGAGCCCCTAGACACTTCTGTGGTCTACTGTAGCTACCAAAAATGTAGCTGGTTATAACATGGGGAGAGCCAGAGTCGGAGGCTGACTTCCAATTCTGACTTGGATACTAATATCACATCATTGCACCCATTTCAAATTCCCCCTCTGTAAAATGGAAAATTGGACTAGATGACCTCTTAGGGACTTCAAACTGTACACCTGTGGTTTTATTCAAAAAAATAGGTAGCTTCTTGCTGGAGATTCCTGGATGGATTCCAGCCTTCCCAAGAGGTAACAAAGGAGAGGTAACCAGTTGCCAGTGCAGTAGCTCAAGAATACAGGAAGAGAAACTGGCTTCACTCACTATTCCATCTTTTCCCAAGGTGGCAAACTCTATGCCTCCTCCCCAGAGAAAAGCCTAACTACAGGTTCTAATGGACAAGAGCTCACTGTAACTGGTCAGAAAGGCCTATATCCAGGAGTACAACAGTCATTGCTCAGCTTCCTAAGTAGGGAATACAACTAGGCCCCTTTAGGTCTTGGATAAGGTATGAGGACAGATCTGAACATGCCTGGGTCTAAGTGAGGTGTGGGAAAACAGCGGCAGGGGCGGCAGCGTAGTGCAGGAAAGGGCTATAACTTTATTTGTATTTCCTCTTACACGAAACCATCAAAACAAGAACAGAGAAGGGCTGAACATCTGTCCAAACCCCATGTTCTCAGGGATATTCCAGGGAGCTCTTGAGGCTGAGTGCGTAGCTTCGAATCCAGCACTAATT
Organism: Macaca thibetana thibetana; assembly: GCF_024542745.1. Taxonomy (NCBI): domain Eukaryota; kingdom Metazoa; phylum Chordata; class Mammalia; order Primates; family Cercopithecidae; genus Macaca; species Macaca thibetana. Next base: position 84,909,199 of record NC_065584.1, on the reverse strand, counting down.
CCTCACCCCCTGGCCTGAGGTCTTCACAGATTGGTGGCTTGAGCCCTGCAATTAATTATAATCCCTTGCCCACCTTGATGTAAGGCAGGAAAGCAGATTGAAATGCTCCTCTCTGATGGGCAAGGGGAATCACAGCCCATAGATGTACTGCACCTTCTGTACTACAGGAGCAGAACATGAAGCTGCTTCCAATGCTCTGGACACTTGCACGCAGGGCTAGAGGCCAATGGTATATGAGCGGCCTGTGGGGTTGTGAATAGCAGAACAGACTGGTGCTGTCACAGCCCACTCATACCACACCTTCTTGGAATTGCTGCATCGCCAGAAACGCACACAGATGGTTTGGCCTTCACGTACCGTTATGGGCTGCTGTAAGAAGAAAGACAGGGAGGTTCAGGGTGGAGCTAATGAATTATAAATGGCAGTGTATTAAGGTAGGTGTGGAGATAAAATGATAAACATGACAAGACTGGCCCAACCCTCATGAAAGTTATTTGAAGCCTATCAGAACGCTGAACAATAAGACACTGAACAAATAATCAAAAGTTTGGTGAGTGCTGTGAACATGTACAGAGTGCTAGAAAAACAACTATGAAAGGGAACACTAACCTAGTCTAGAAGGTCAGAGAAAGTTTATCTCACAATAGAAATGTTTAAAGGAGACCTAGAAGATAGGTTAACGGTGTGAAGAGACAAGCAAAGAGCTCTGCAGGCAAAAGAGAGGCATGAAAGCCTGAGGTAGGAAAGAAGATCGACAATTAGAACCAAAAGAAGGTCCATAAAGCTGAAGCAGTGTAAGCAAGGGGACAGGAGCTGCAAAGGCAAGCAAACACTAGATCACATCAAGTCTTACAAGCAATGTTCCAGATTTTGACTTTTATCCTAAAGACAATGGGAAGGCATTGAAAGGTTTTAAGCAAAAAAGAGGTAAGATCAGGCCAGGCGCGGTGGCTCATGCCTGTAATCCCAGCACTTTGGGAGGCTGAGGCGGGTGGATCATGAGGTCGGGAGATCCAGACCATCCTGGCTAACACGGTAAAACCCCATCTCTACTAAAAACACAAACATTAGCCAGGCATGGTGGCTGGCACCTGTAGTCCCAAGTACTAGGGAGCCTGAGGCAGGAGAATGGCATGAACTGGAGAGGCGGAGCTTTCAGTGAGCCGAAATTACACCACTGCACTCCAGCCTGGGTGACAGAGCGAGACTCTGTCTCTTTTAAAAAAAAAAAGAGAGAAAGAGAGAGATAAGATCAAATTTGAGTGTTTAAAAGATGGCTCTTGCTCAAAGTAGAGGACAGAAGGGTAGCCAGAATAGATGCGGGAAAGCCAGGCAGAAGGCCACTCCAAATACTCCCAACACCTACCACTGGGATCCAAGAGCATATGAAATCAGGAGAATATGAGTCATATAGTCAACTATCTTCCTGGGAGAAGGAAAGAGGCACAACACCAAAGGCAAAAGTTACTCCTTAACCTACAGAGTCTTAAAAGCAGTTCCTACCTTAATAGGGAAGAGGATGGGAAACCATGAGAACATCCCAGGAGAGTGAGTCTCTGGACGGATACCTGTATGGACAAAATAATGAAAAAACAGAAGTCTCCATGGCTGTGCCTTTAGCCTATGTTGAAGAGGGTCTCTTCTCTAATCACACAAAGATCTCCATTCATTGAGTACTGGGCCCCCCATAAATCTAAATGACACATGTACATATAAGCTGCCCAGGCAGCACACCCTCATACTCTGCCATCCACTGCCATAGACACTCACTCAGAGTGATGTCCTGATAAAGCACAGTCTCAAAGTAGCCTGCAAAGCCATGCAGTACTGTGTTCACCTCCACGGGAAACTCCAAGGTGCAATAGCGGTTGTTGTCAATCATAGGATCTGTCAGGAAATAATCATGTGGATGACAAGGGGCCAGAAGCTCTAGACAACCTGGTAAACCATGAGCAAGACCCAGGAAGGGAAGAGTAGATAAGGCAGACTAGGGACAGCAAGGGAAGAAAGCAGGAGGAAGGAAGAAGCCCACACCCCTCTAGTCAGAGGACAGTCATAAAAGAATCTACCTCTGTTGGGATGGCTGAAGGTGAAACAGGGCTGGGGCGCAGAGAGCTGGTGGAAGTTGTGCAGCCGTACCACATAAGGCATCTCGAACTGGGCCTGTCAGAGACAAGGAGAGAGAGAGAGTGTTGGGGAAGACAGACAGGAGATACCTACTTCCCCAAGGATTAAAAAAAGTTTTACTTTAGTGCTTCCCCAATCCCTAACTTCTTCGCCTCTTCATCCCCAGCAGAAGAAAATAGCTGATGCAAATACAGAAAAAGAAGAGGACTGAAGAGTACCACTTCTTTCCAGAGTGTTTTTTTACCTCAGGGTCACGGTCCTTCTCCCTACAGGCCCGGACTTCATTGTACAGCTTGGAGGAGGAGATGGGAGCCAGGAAGGAAGTATATTCTCCGGGGATGCTCACACCGTCATCTGCACAGCAGGAGAGTCAAATTAGTTCCAGAGGGAGGGAAATGGTGTGTCTGTACTAACTGAAGGATCAGAAGGATCAAACCTCCCATGTCAAAACCAACCAACGTTGGCATGGGCATGGAAGAAAAAGACAAATGCATGTTGTCACATTATTAAGCCAGCCTTCCAACTACTGTCACGGATGATTCCACTTCTAGGTTAATTTACAGAGTCACACAGATAAAAACTGAAAGAACCCAAGATAGTCTAATCTGGTAGTTCTTAACTTTTGTGGGGTCACAAAGTCCCACAAAAGTTCCTGATGAAAGCTAAGCTCAGGGTACATACGTCAGCTCAAGGAGTCGACTCCCCTCATTATTTTTTATTTCATTATTATTATTTTTTTGAGACGGAGTCTCGCTCTATTGCCCAGGCTGGAGTGCAGTGGCACAATCTTGGCTCACTGTAACCTTCTCCTCCCGGGTTCAAACGATTCTCGTGCCTCGGCCTCCCGAGTAGCTGGGATTACAGGCGTGCACCACCACGCTTGGCTAATTTTTGTATTTTTAGTAGAGACAGGGTTTTGCCATGTTGCCTAGGTTGGTCACGAACTCCTGACCTCCCACCTTGGCCTCCCACAGCACCTGGCCCACTCCCTTCATTTTACAAATATGAACACTGAGGTTTGAAGAGACGACTTCATTTGCTAAGGGCACAGAGGCAGTGGAGAATAGCTCTCAAACTCATATGATGTGACCCAGGTCCAACTCACTTTCCCCTAAACCCTGTACCCTCCTCCCAGGTAGATGTCATCCATCATCACCCTCCACCTACACCCCAACCTGGGGGCACCTTTTAGGAAGTGCTGGGCTCCATCCAGGCACTCAGGCGACAATTCATTGTCAGCAAATGAGCCCAGAAGCTCGCTGACAATGATGTCTGCTTTCTCTGGAGCCACCCATTCCCTCATGTCTGATGAGACTACGGTCACTTGGCTTCCCCATTCTTCAAACTGCCAGTTCTCTAGCCTGAAACAGAGACAATAAGGTGAGGAGACATGTTAAGGAAATTTGGCAATGGGGACTAACTTCCCAGCAAGCAGGCTGCTACTCACGTCACCACGGCATTTGGGTTTTTCTCCACAGCATACAGCTTTATCCGCCGGTCAGCCTGCTTGGCTGCCCGCAGGGAAGCGTTCACCAGGGGTCCCCGTCCTGCTCCCAGCACCATCAGTACCCTAAGAAAGAAAGGGAAGAGTCAAGCAGACTTGGCATATACAGATGTAGATATGCAAGTCTCTGGGATTGAGGGGAAAGCACTCACTGGACATTGGTATCCTTCTCCTCTTCTGGTACTCGGTCTAGCAGACATTTATAGATGGCCTGGAGGAGAGAATATCCTATGGTTGTAATCCCAATCTCCCTAGGTCATGCTAGCCCTGTGCTTTCCTCACCCTGCATACCACACAGTACCTGCTGATACTGAGAGTATTTGATAGGGTCCTTTTCAAACACTTCGTATGTCTGAGATTCCAGATTGTCCATCAGTGGCTGATGAATGAGGAAAAGGATAAAGTTAGCCAGTTTCTGGCAAAGGACAATGCACTAAAATATCAAAAACTTTCCACTGCTTTCTGAGTTTTAGTAACATTTGGAGGCATATATTCTCAAGATACATTTTCACCCCACCTTCCTACTCTCAGTGCACTCCAGACCCACCTGAAGCGGGGACTGCAGATAGTCTTCATAGCCCTTGGCAAAGAGTTCATAGGCATTAGGTGGAGGACGGTTCTGGCTTAAGTATTCCAAGTACTGAAGGTAGGAGCAGAACTCCTTCTCTGAGTGGTGGTTGGTGCCTGTGATGATGAACTGCACCTCCAACTGTAAGAAAAGTCAGACTATCAGATACAGCCCGCAAACCAAGATTCTGGGCCCAGTGTAAAATATGGCCCAGATCAACAGCTCTCCTTTTTTTTTTTTTAAAGATGGAGTCTCGCTCTGTTGCCCAGGCTGGAGTGCAATGGCGTGATCTTGGCTTACTTGCAACCTCCACCTCCCAGGGTCAATTCTTCTGCCTCAGCCTCCCAAGTAGCTGGGACTACAGGTGCGTGCCACCAGGCTTGGCTAATTTTTGTATGTTTAGTAGAGACGGGGTTTCACCATGTTGGCCAGGCTGGTCTCAAACTCCTGACCTCAGATGATCCATCCGCCTCAGCCTCCCGAAGTCCTAGGATTACAGGCGTGAGCCACTGTGCCTGGCCCAGACCAACAGTTCTCTAGTATCTGTTCCAATACCAACAAAGGCAGCATGAGGCCTCAGTAAACTTGTAAAAAGCCCTCTTGGCCGGGTGTGGTGGCCCACGCCTGTAATCCCAATACTTTGGGAGACTGAGGCAGGTGGATCATTTGAGGTCAGGAGTTCAAGACCAGCCTGGCCAACATGGTAAAACCCGTCTCTACTAAAAATACAAAAATTAGTCGGGCAGTAGTGGTGCACACCTATAATCCCAGCTACTCAGGAGAATCGCTTAAGCCTGGGAGGCAGAGGTTCTGGTGAGCTGAGTTTGCACCGCTGCACTCCAGTATGGGTGACAGAGTGAGACTCTGTCTCAAAAAAAAAAAAAAAGAAAAGAAAAGCCCTCTTATGCCATAAAAGTATCATCAACACCCAAAGAGCCTCATGGATCCTTGCTGTAACTTCCTAAATGAAACCTTCTGCAAAGTTCTCATGAGGTTTGGTTTGTTTTGAAAGGTTTCTAGGGCTATTACTGGCATTTATCTTTTTGTTCTCAAGACTCCCAACTTCACTGAAATTGCTCCCCAGAAACCAAAGAAAAAGAGTCAGCCTCACAGGAAAAAACGATCATACACAGGTAAATAAGGCAAGATGTATAGCTGGACCACCTTTAGAACCCTCCTACCACTCACCTTGAGGAGCCGGAAGATGAGCCTCTGGTGCATCTTAGAAAGAACAGGAAATCCCTTCTTATTGGTCAGGAAGATGCTAGTGGGGAGAATGGCTGCTTTGATGGGCTCCCCAAGCCAGCGATCAATGACATGATTAGATGGGAGGTCAGCCCCAATTTCAAGAGCTACATGAGACAAAGAAAAACTGTCAACCACTGCCAGGCAAGAAACCCTTCCTTGCTCCTTTGTGAAAAATCTGTTTACCTCTTTAAGAGAAAGGCAGTCTGAGACAGAGGGTAAGTAGTAAAATTGTATACTATATACAAAATTCCTGAATCTTATTCACAGGAGGTCAGAGAAGCAACACCCAACCCAGGATTCTCATGGACTCACCCACTGCAATCCTCTTACTATAGTCACACAAAGTCCGGAAGTTGTGCCACCTGTTCAGAGTCAAATACAGAAAAGTACAGTCAACTAGATACGGCCGACCAATCACCATAGCTCAAGGAGACCTCCCTATAGGTTTCACCCTGTACTTCCCCTCACCCTCTCACAGCAGCAAAGGGAGACATACCACATCCATGTTTTCTCCTCCCCACTGTACTCCTCTGTGTGTGTAGTTGGTGCATTCTCAATTATATCATCTCTCAGGTCCTCTGGTGCCACCAAGGGTACCCGCATCCAGAACTGCACATGAACAGTCACCCTTTTAGAACACCCTTTTGAACTCACTCGGTCCAGAAAGTTTCCCTCAATCAAAAACTTCATCCAGACCTCGCTAATCCCTTTATATGCTTTTCCCAATTTGTGATTTTGTAAGTGAACATGTACCTTATGTATAGATCCTTATGTAAATATCTGCCTTATCTTACGTAAGTTTCCGAAATAATTACATTCGCATGTTTTGAAACTCTCTTCATACCACTTTTAGATGGAGAGGTGCGCAATATTGACCTTTTTTTTGAGACAAGGTCTGGCTCTGTCACCCAGGCTGGAGTGCAGTGGTGCAATCTCAGCTAACTGCAACCTCCGTCTCACAGGTTCAAGTCATTCTCCCACCTCAGCTTCCCAAGTAGCTGGGACTACAGGCGTGTGACACCACACCTAGCTAATCTGTGTTTTTTTGTTTTGGTTTTGGTTTTTGTAGAGACAGGGTTTCACCAGGCTTCCCAAGCTGGTCTCGAACTTCTGAGCTCAGCGATCTGCCCACCTCAGCCTCCCAAAGTGCTGGGATTACAGGCATGAGCCACTGTGCCCGGCAATACTGATACTTCAATTCTGCCAAACACACCCTTCACTGAATGGCTAGGCACAAGAAGGTACTTAGCACAATCTGACTACTATGATATGCAGCAGGAAAGGAGCCCCTCAGCTATACCATAGAAGAGTGATGGCCAGTGTGGATGTGGTTGGTCAAAACTCTGGCCAGGTTGGTGTTATCTTCCTGATTAAGGGGCAGCAGGAAAGCTGGAAGACCCAAATATGCACCAAAATTCAGCTCCTGTAACATGGCCTGGAATGGAGATGAAGAGGAAAAGGTTGAGCTAACAAGCAAATAGCTTTCTTTTCTTTTCTTTTTTTTTTTTTTTTTTTTTTTTGAGACAAAGTCTCACTCTATCACCCAGGCTGGAGTACAGTGGCACAATCTCCACTCATCTGCAGCCTCAACCTTCCCAAGCTCAACTGATCCTCCCACCTCAGCCTCCTGAGTAGCTGGGACCACAGGAATGTGCCACCATGCCTGGCTAATTTTTGTATATTTTATAGAGATGGGGTTTCACTATGCTGCCCAGGCTGGTCTCAAACTCCTGAGCTCCAGTGATCCTACAACCTCAGCCTCCCAAAGTGATAGGATCATAGGTGTGCACCATGGGGTCCAGCCTAATAGCTTTAATTTCATTGTATCAGTTGATTTACCAAGTTATTGGGGGTGGGAGGGGACCACTCTCCCTACCCAGCTTGGTTAGAAAGATCCAGCATAGAAGTCAAAGAGTCTTACCGCCTCGGAGTTCCTGCGAATCTTCTCCACTTTTGAGTCTGGACGAATCCATGGAGAAAGCTTTCCCACAATTAGCGTATTCCAGTCTGCACTCCCCCACCCAAGAGAGACAAATACTGAATAAGGTTCAGCACTTTACTTGTTCAATTTTTAGTTTTGGGAATCAAGAGTAGAAATGAGAGACAAAGGTTTTTTCTACATAGACATGGGATAGCCTGATGCAGAATAGAGAAGCAAGGAGAAAACAAGTTATCTATATCCCAGGGACTAACAAATATATCCAAGTCAGAAAAGGAGAAGAATCGGGGCCCCGATAAAGCAGAAGTTGTTATTGCCTCTAATAATTAAGGGGCATATGGGATGGTCCCTACCCCTTCCTGACAGCAGTAGGTCTGATCGTGTCTGGGGGCCGGGCCGATTCTTAGCAGGTTCCTGAATGAACTCCCTCTTGAAACGCGGATGGAAGACAGGCATGCAGAGGAAATCAAACCTACAACCGCGACAGACCCAGAATCATGTAAAGAGAGCAGCAGTGCCAGAAAGCCAAGCAACTGGATTTAGGCTATTTTGATTTTGCACAGCCCTTTCAGCTGCCATCAGTTCACCCTACTAGGCTGCTGAGTTCAGACCACCTTGGGGGATATCTCTGCTGTACTGTGCCTCAGTTTCTCCCCAAAACACAGCCATGGGAAATATGAGTAAGGAGAAAACGATGGAAATCCACAAGCAGAATTTTTTTCTCCTCAGGTGTCACTATGTTTCGAAGACCATCACATCCAGATTTGCCCCAGTTCTGCCCGTGCCTCCCCCGTCAAGATTAGCCTCTTCTCTCCCTTGCCCCCTAACACCTCCTCCCACTCCCAGACAATAATCGCGACCTCCAGAGCCCTTTAGAGTTTACTCAACAACTCTCCCAACTTTGGGACTCAGTGACCACAGGCCCCCCACAAGTTCTCTTCCTCACGTTACTGGGTCCGAGGCTTCTCCCCTCCAAAGAGTAATAGTCTCTCCCCTTCTCATCTTAGCCGACCCCCTCACCCCAGTTTCTCCGGGATGACTAGTCTGCCCTTCTCCGTCCCCGAGTTCAGACCCCGCATTCCGCTCGTGGAGGTCCGGCCCTCACCCCTGCTTGGCCACAGCCCCTAGTGTGTCAGCTATTTCGGGGACGCAATTCAGGTCCCTCCCGCTGGACACGCGGCTCCCACCAGCACCCCCGACCGCCATCGCCGCCATCTTTTTCCTCGCGCTGTCCACGCCGGGATTCCTTGATACTAGTAGCCAATCACAAAGCCAAACTAGAGACCCAGGAGGCGGGACGAGTCGCCTTAACAACCAGAGCGTCTGCCACAGCTCCCGAACGGGAGGGATGGGGAGTGGCTTTTCCCGCCAATCCGCGGGCTGCGCAGTGGCGTACGGCGAGGCTCCTGAAGATCCACCAATCTCAGAGTCTGGTTTCAGACGAACTTCAATCTCCCAGAATGCTTAGTGTATCTGCGGAACTCCGCTATGAGACTACACCTCCCATGAAACCCTGCAGTACAACCTTGAAGGAGGATCACGGAGAAAACCACTTTCGTCTCAGGGCCAGTGGCGCAATGGATAACGCGTCTGACTACGGATCAGAAGATTCCAGGTTCGACTCCTGGCTGGCTCGATGGGGCTGTTTATTATTTTACTTTATGAGCATTTTCTGATTTTCCTTACCTTTCGTCGTTTGAAGCTTCTTTATTATCTTAACGCTTTCATTTTCAGGTCCTAAGTTGGTTGGGTTCTGCAGCCATCTAATGTCAGCTTTTCCCGTAACTACCTTCAAAAGTGTTTTCCTTGTGTCATTATTTACGTCCATATGAACATTGAGAAAACTGGGTTAATGGCTGGTGCTATTAAAATGGGCTTTGTCACCTTATTATGTTACATATTAAAATAAACTGCTAACTCAGCTACTTCCTAGTGATTCTAGGAAGTAGTGTTTTGTGTTTCAAACACAAAAGGTTTGAATAAACGCCTAAAACACACACACACACACACACACACACACACACACACACACACACACTTCAAGATAGAGAAAAGGAATTCATGAATTACAGTGGGCAGCAGTCATGAAACTGGCTGGCGTGGAGGCCAGAGAGAATCTACATTTTCCCATGTCAATAGCTGCTAGAGAGATGGAAAGGAAGGAAGCAAGGAAAGACATAGGGGAGGGAAATGGGAACTTCTGAAGGCAGGGGGCCCACTGGTGTTGAGGCAGCTCGGCAACAAGGATGGAGAGGAGAACACGGTACAAGAGGCCCCACGCAGGCGCTGCTGGCAGAACTTAGGGACCGACTGGCAGGGAGTCCTGAGAAAGCAGTCGGAGTGATGCCTAGGATTCTGTCCCTGCGGTGAGCGAGAAATGCGAAGAGGGTTTGGGAAATCAGGGTTTGGGTTTAGTCATGCTGAATTGAACGTCTAGGGGGCGCTGTGTAATAGAAAGTTGGATGAAGAGTGATCTGAACCAGATGAGATGGAGGTCGCCAGAAGAAAGAACTGAGGTCATGAGACTGAGACCACCATAGCTCGATGGGGACAGAGCCATAGGAAATACGAAAAGGGTGTGGGGTAGGATAAATTCTGGGGAACCCTGGGTGCAATGCAAGTGCCCCAGAAGAATGAAAGCTGGAAAACCCGCCGGGCGCGGTGGCTCACGCCTGTAATCCCAGCACTTTGGGAGGTGGAGGCAGGTGCATCTCCTGAGGTCAGTAGTTCGAGACCAGCCTAGGCAACATGGCAAAACCCCCGTCTCTACTAAAAATACCAAAGGCGTGGTAGCAGGCCCCTGTAATCCCAGCTACCCGGGAGGCCGATGATCTCAGTTCACTGCAACCTCCACCTTCCGGGTTCAAGCAATTCTCCTGCCTCAATCTCCCAAGTAGTTGGGACCACAGGTGTGTACCACCACGCCTGACTAATTTTTGTATTTTTAGTAGAGATGGGGTTTCACCATGTTGGCCAGGCTGGTTTCAAACTCCTGACCTCAGGTGATTCACCCACCTCAGCCTCCCAAAGTGCTGAGATTACAGGTGTGAGTCATGACGCCCAGCCTTCACCAGCATTTTAAGAGGTAAAAGAAAGAGTTGTTGAGGAGGTCTGCTTGTTCTCTGCCCTAGCTGTGCCCAACCAAACTCTACATTCACGGAAGACTCGTTAGACGTTTTTTCTTCTTTAGAAGCTAATTGTCTAGATTGTGGACCATCTGTGCTCCTGGCACCTCGCTCCTGATGTCAAACTGGTAGCTGCTCTGTTGGTTGTTAACTAACCCATCATGGGTGAAAGGGAGAGAGGATAATCTATAAAACAATAATGTCAGTTTTGCCATCAGTTAAAATAATTTTCTAAAGGATTCATGTAAAAAGAGCCTAGAATTTCTGACTGACCCTAAAGTAAGTTTACATGGGCTGAATTTCTTTGGTCTGTGTTGTCTTTGTCTTTTCATTCCAAACGGCCTTAGCATTGTGGCTAGCATCATGCTGAACAGTTCTCAGTAACTCCATACCACGTTGCTCTCAGCCTTTCCTATAGCACTTTCCTATGCCATAAAAAACAGCATGTAACCGTGGGTCTGTCTACATGAGTTGTAGAGGAACAAGAAGGAAAGGAATGAAAAGAAATAGAGCACCTTGAACAAGTCCTGTCCCTAGGTGTTAAGTCAAAGTTGGTGAAGTCTACATTATGCTCTGCTTTGCTCTGCCCTGCATGCTGAGCTTTTGGGCCCAGAAGCATGTGAATCACTGTTATACTATGGGACTTTTGCCTTGGCTGAGATGAAGATAGGGAAATGGTGGGACAGAAGGGCAAATACCCTGGGTGAGAAATAATGTTACTGTCTCCAACAGGAGCCAATGACCAACAGGCCGGAGCACTGGAGACTTTCTGGAGGAAAGGGGTCCCCATTCCCAGATAATGCTCCCACTTATCTCCCGGCTTTCTTCACTTTCAGGCCCAATTCTTCCACCTTATCTTGTTCTTTTGTCCTTGTTTAAACACCTCTAGCCCATTGGAAACCTCTTTTCATCTTCTGTTGTGCTCCCCTACTCCCTCGGTGCTTGCCTCCCTCCCCAGGCCCACCTTCAGTCACCTCTGTGCCTGCCCAGCCAGCCACACTCTTCAACACCAAAATAATGGCCTGTTTGACCCTCCTACTGCTCCAAATTGCTTTTTCACAATCAAGGCTGTCTTCCAGCTATAAAAGTGGCAGAGTTACTGAGGCAAAATAATCTGTGCAGATTTGCATTCTCTTTTTTGTCATCTCTATTATACAGTGTTTATCTGTCAAAATGAATAGAAAGCAGTAACTTCTGAACATAGAAAAAGATGGAAAACTACCCAATTTATTTATGAAGACAGAACACATCTAATATCAAAACCTGTCAGAAATAACACTCCCAAAAAGCTATAGACCCTCACTTATGGATATAAATGTAAGATTCCTAAAATATTTAGAATTAATAAATAAAACTTAACAGTATGTTAATATAGTAATTATATAACACAACCAATTAGGGTTTATACCAATAATTAACACAAAGGTATTAGGAAATTTCTTTATAGAATAGGTCAAAAATAAACCAAACAAAAAATATTTGACGGTTGTTAATTGTCAAATAAGAGAACACAGTACGCTAACTGCATTTTCTATAAGTATTCTTTTTTTTTTTTTGAGACGGAGTCTCACTCTGTCGCCCAGGCTGAAGTGCGGTGGCACGATCTCGGCTTACTGCAACCTCCACCTCCTGGGTTCAAGCAATTCTCCTGCCTTAGCCTCCCGAGTAGCTGGGACTACAGGCGTGTGCCACCATGCCCAGCTAATTTTTTTTGTATTTTTATTACAGACAGGGTTTCATCATTTTGGCCAGACTGCTCTCAAAATCCTGACCTTATGATCTGCCCACCTTGGCGTCCCAAAATGCTGAGATTAGAGGCATGAGCCACCGCACTTGGCCATAAATATTAATAGTTTTTATATTAATCATATATGTGTATATATAAGATCAACAAAGATGAAATGAGCTACCCTGCATGGTTGTAAGTGCCCATAGTCCCAGCTACTCAGGAGGCTGAGACGGGAGGATCCCTTGAGTCCAGGAGCTCGAGGTCAGCCTGGGTAACATAGTGAGACCTTTTCTTTAAAAAAAAAAAAAAAGATACAAGAATATCTAGTCTCATCACTGAGTTATTTAATATTATTCTGAAAAATCCAATATAATAAGATTGGAAATAGAAAAAAGGGGGTTACAATATTTAGGAAGGGAGAGGTAAATTTATCATTATTTGTAGATGATATGATTGTACACACAGAAAATTCATAAGAATCCATTTTAAAATGATGAGAATAGTAGAATGCAGAGAAGTCACTTGATGCAAGATAAGTATAAAATAAAGCTGTAGCTTCTCATGTACTAAGAATAACCAGTTAAAAGACATAATTGATTTCAAAAAATCCCAATAATATGATAGTTAAGAGTATGGCCTGCTAAACCAGATAGCAAGAGGTTAAAGCCCTGTTCATTCATTTACTAGGACTGTGAACCTAGCCCTTCTGGCCTCAGTTTTCTCATCCACAAAACGGGAATGTAAATAATAGCTCCTATAAAGTTATTATGAGTATTAAATTAGTTAACAGAGTAAAGCATTTAGAAGCTACCCTGCACATAGTAAACCTTCAATACATATTAGCTATTTTGATTATTATTTTCCCCATTCACAGTGGTAACAGTAACACTACTATAAAATATTTATCTTTACTGAAAAATGTGAGAAACTGACATAAAGAAAATTATAGGCTGGTTACAGTGGCTCATGCTTATAATCCCAACACTTTGGGAGGCCGAGGCAGGAGGATTGCTTGAGCCTAGGAGTTCAAGGCCAGCCTAGGCAACATAGCAATACCCCATCTCTACAAAAAAATTTTTAAAAATTAGCTGGGCGTTAGCCTGGCCAACATGGTGAAACCCCATCTCTACTAAAAATACAAAAATTAGCCGGGTGTGATGGCACATGCCTATAATCCCAGCTACTCAGGAGGCTAAGGTGGGAGAATCCCTTGAGCCTTTTAGGTAGAGATTACCGTTGAGCCGAGATCGTGCCACTGCACTCCAGTCTGGGCGATAGAGTGAGACCCTGTCTCAAAAAAAAAAAATTAGCAGCCAGGCACGGTGGCTCATGCTTGTAATCCCAGCACTTTGGGAGGCCAAGGCGGGTGGATCACCTGAGGTGAGGAGTTTGACACCAGCCTGGCCAACATGGTGAAAGCCGTCTCTACTGAAAATAAAAAAATTAGCTGGGTGTGGTGGCAGGCACTATAATCCCAGCCACTCAGGAGGCTGAGGCAGGATAATTGCTTGAACCCAGCAGGCAGTGGTTGCAGTGCGCCAAGATCGGGCCATTGCTCTCCAGCCTGGGCAACAAGAGCAAAACTCCGTCTCAAAAAAAAAAAAAAAAGAGCTGGGCGTGGTGCCACACACCTGTAGTCCCAGCTACCCAAGAGGCTGAGGTGGGAGGATTGCTTGAGCCCAGGAGGTTGAGTCAGCAGTGAGCTGTGATCAAACCACTGCATTCTAGCCTGAGTGACAGAGCAAGACCCTGTCTATCAAAAACAAAAAAAAATTTTGCTGAAAGATATAATAGAAGACTAAAAAAAATGGAGAAACAAGCCATAATCTTAGAAAATAACGAATCTTACAAAGATGTAAATTCTTACCAAATTAATTTCTCACTTTCACAACATTCAATCACAATTCTTTTTTTTTTTTTTTTTTTAGACAGAGCCTTGCTCTGCCACCCAGGCTGGAGTGCAGCGGCACGATCTTGGCTCACTGCAAGCTCCGCCTCCCGGGTTCACGCCATTCTCCTGCCTCAGCTTCCCGAGTAGCTGGGACTACAGGCGCCTGCCACCACGCCCGGCTTTTTGTATTTTTATTAGAAACGGGGTTTCACCGTGTTAGCCACGATGGCCTGGATCTCCTGACCTCATGATCTGCCCGCCTCTGCCTGCCAAAGTGCTGGGACTACAGACGTGAGCCACCGCGCCCGGCCCATTCAAGCACAATTCTAATGGAATCTTTTGTTACTTGATAAAATAATTCTACTGTTCGTCTGCAATAAAAATCAGACAAGAAAAGCAAAGAAACCTCAAAAAGAACGGAGAAAGGGGCCGGGAGTGGTGGCTTTTTTTTTTTTTTTTTTTTGAGACACCTCTGCCTCTCAGGCTCAAGTGATTCTCCTGCCTCAGCCTCCCAAGTAGCTGGGATTACAGGCACACGCCACTACCACCTGGCTAACTTTGTATTTTCAGTAGAGATGGGGTTTCACCATGTTGGCCAGGTTGGTCTTGAACTCCTGACCTCAAATGATCCGCCTGCCTCGGCCTCCCAAAGTGCTGGGATTACAGGCGTGAGTCACCACACTCGGCCTCAATGAAATCTTCAGCAGCCATTAAAATCAGTGTTATCAAAGAAGATGTAGTAACATGGAGAAAGGCTTATGACATGCCATTAAGAGACACACATTACAAATTTTACACACAGAATGACCTCAACTATGTATTTTCCAAATGTTCTGTACAAGTATGTTTATATTACATGTAAAATATTTTTAAAAATACGTATAAAACCTGTTACCTTGGCCGGGCGCAGTGGCTCACGCTTGTAATCCCAGCACTTTGGGAGGCCGAGGCAGGCAGATCACCTGAGGTCAGGAGTTCAAGACCAGCCTGGCCATAGTGAAACCCCATCTCTACTAAAAATACAAAAAATTAGCCAGGCATGGTGGTGTGTGCCTGTAATCCCAGCTACTTGGGAGGCTGATGCAGGAGAATCACTTGAACCCAGGAGGCAGAGGTTGCAGTGAGCCGAGATAGTGCTATTGCACTCCAGCCTGGGCAACAAGAGCAAAACTCCGTCTCAAAAAAATAAATAAATAAATAAAAATAAACAAACTTGTTACCTCTCCCTGATCTTTGTGCTTATGTCCTTTCTTTTGAAGGTCTAGCCAAGGCCCCCCTCCTTCTCTGTAGGCTTGTGTAGCTATCTAGTCTTCAGCAATCATTCTTGCCTCATAACAGTAACATGATAGTCCTAGCCAGGCTAATATTTGTTTCTTTTTGTTTGTTTTGTGTGTGTGTGTGTGTGTGTGTGTGTGTGTGTGTGTGTGTGAGAGAGAGAGACAGAGTCTCGCTCTGTCACCGAGGCTGGAGTGCAGTAGCACAATCTCAGCTCACTGCAACCTCTGCCTCCCAGGTTCAAGCAATTCTCTGCCTCAGCCTCCCAAGTAGCTGGGATTACAGGTGCCCGCCACCATGCCTGGCTAATTTTTGTATTTTTAGTAGAGATGGGATTTCACCATCTTGGCCAGGCTGGTCTTGAACTCCTGACCTCGTGGTCCACCTACCTCAGCCTCCCAAAGTGCTGGGATTATAGGCATCAGCCATCATACCCGGCCCGGGCTAATATTAATTAAGCTCTACCACATGCCAGGCACTTTAAATATATTATCTCAAAAGGCTAGGCATGGTCGGTCATACCCCTAATCCCAGCACTTTGGGAGGCCAAGGTCAGCAGATCACTTGATGTCAGGAGTTCAAGAACAGCTTGACCAACATAGTAAAACCCCATCTCTACTAAAAACAAAAAAAAATTAGCTGAGCCTGGTGGTGCACTTATAATCGTAGTTACTTGGGAGGCTGAGGCAGGAGAATCACTTGAACCCAGGAGGCAGAGGTTGTGGTGAGCTGAGATAGCGCCATTGCACTCCAGCCTGGGCAACAAGCAAAACTCCTTCTCAAAAAAAAAAAAAAAAGAAACAAATATTTTAAAATTTTCTCAGCCTGTTGGAGTGGCTCACCCCGTGATCCTAACACTTTTGGGAGGCAGAGTGGGGAGGACTGCTTGAGCCCAGGAGTTCCAGACTAACCTGAGCAACAGAGTGAGACCACATCTCTACAAAACAAAACAAAACAAAAACCCAGCATGGTGGTACATGCCTGTAGTCCTAGCTACTAGGGAGGCTGTGGTGGGAGGATCCTTTGAGCCCAGGAGGTTGAGGCTGCAGCTGCACTCCAGCCTGGTTGACAGAGTAATACCCTGTCTCCCGGAAAAAGAAAACAAACAAACAAAAAATCTGGGCAAAGGACATGAACAGACACTTCTCAAAAGAAGACATAGATGTTGACAACAAATATATGAAAAAATGTTCAATATCACTAATCATTAGAGAAAGGCAAATCAAAACCACAATAAGATACCATCTCATACCAGTCAGAATGGCTATTATTAAAAAGTCATGGCTGGGCTGGGTGTGGTGGCTCATGTCTGTAATCCCAGCACTTTGGGAGGCCAAGACAGGCGGATCACGAGGTCAGGAGTTCGAGACCAACCTGACCAACATGGTGAAACCCTGTCTCTACTAAAAATACAAAAAAATTAGCCGGACGTGGTGGCAGGTGCCTGTAATCCCAGCTACTCAGGAGGCTGAGGCAGGAGAATCGCTTGAACCCAGTGGGTGGAGGTTGCAGTGAGCCGAGATCATGCCAGTGTACTCCAGCCTAGGTGACAGAACAAGACTCCGTCTCAAAAGAAAAAAAAGAAAAAGAAATTAATGCGAGAATAGAAAACAAAATACCACCAGTTCTCACTTATAAGTGAGAGCTAAACACTGAGTACACATGGACATAAAGATGGAAATAGACACTGGGGACTGCTAGAAGGGGAAGGGAGGGAGGGGGGCAACAGTTGAAAAACTACCTATCAGTTGGCCGGGCGCGGTGGCTCAAGCCTGTAATCCCAGCACTTTGGGAGGCCGAGACGGGCGGATCACGAGGTCAGGAGATCGAGACCATCCTGGCTAACACGGTGAAGCCCCATCTCTACTAAAAAATACAAAAAAACTAGCCGGGCGAAGTGGCGGGCGCCTGTGGTCCCAGCTACTCGGGAGGCTGAGGCAGGAGAATGGCGTAAACCCGGGAGGCGGAGCTTGCAGTGAGCTGAGATCCGGCCACTGCACTCCAGCCTGGGCGACAGAGCCAGACTCAGTCTCGGAAAAAAAAAAAAAAAAAAAAAGAAAAACTACCTATCAGGTACTATGCTCACTAACTGGGTGACGGATCATTCATACACTAAACCTCAGTGACACAGTTTACTCATGTAATAAACTTGCACATGTACCCCCTGAGCCTAAAATGAAAGTTGGAAAAAAAAAACCAAAACTGTAGCATTACTTCTGCTTGTTTTCACCCTGCTGGCCTGCCCTACAGATTTTAGACTTGCCAGCTCCCATAATCACATGAGCCAATTCTTTAAAATAAATCATATATATATATATATATATCTCCAGGTTGTGACCTTGCTTTTTTTTTTTTTTTTTTTTTTTTTTTTTTTTTGAGACACAGTCTGACTCTGTTGCCTAGTCTGGAGTGCAATGGTATGATCTCGGCTCACCGCAACCTCTGCTTCCTGGATTCAAGCAATTCTCCTGCCTCAGCCTCCAGAGTAGCTGGGACTATAGGCACAAGCCACCATGCCTGGCTAATTTTTGTATTTTTAGAAGAGACAGGGTTTTACCATGTTGGCCAGGCTGGTCTCAAACTCCTGACCTCAGGTGTTCCACCCGCCTCGGCCTCCCAAAGTACTGGAATTACAGGCGTAAGCTACCGTGCCTGGCCAACCTTGCTCTTTAGATAACCCTTTTCTAAATCCTAGGCAGGTCATTTGCTTTTGGTTACACATTCTTTATTCAGCCAGGCTTGGTAAATTTAGGACTCTCCAAACTTCAGTTGTTTTTTCCTGAGACCAGAACTTAGCCACTTTGGCTGGACCTCAGCAACTCAAAAACAAACCATCTTTTAGGGTAAATTATTTCTACACATTGTTTAGTCCATTGTAAATTCACTCATATTTTTGCTGTCTCAAGGTATAAGGAAGCCTGCTAGTTCCTTTAACAAAACCTAGTCCAGGTCCTTCAAGATGGATAATGTGGACAGATTTTTTTTTTTTCAAAACAGAGTCTTGCTTTGTTGCCCAGGATGTAGGGTAGTGGCCCCATCTTGCCTTACTGCAGCCGCCAACTCCCAGGTTCAAGCTATTATCATGCCTCAGCCTCTCGATTACAGGTGGGCACCACCACACCTGGCTAATTTTGTATTTTCAGTAGAGACCTGGTTTCACCATGTTGGCCAGGCTGGTCTCAAACTCCTGAGCTCAAGTGATCTGCCTGCCTCAGCCTCCCCCCAAAGAATTGCTGGGATTACAGGCGTGAGCCACCGCGCCCAGCCAATATGGAGAGATTCTTTATAGGGTGAGGGGCACCCTTCTCCTTTGGAGATGCCAAAGCTGGCCCTTAGGGGGCGCTGGGTCTCCTGATTGTGGTGGCCAAGGAAGAGTGCAGTCACTCCCCAGGACACCTCCATATTCACCTTTCATCGAGAATATTCAGGAAACAGATTTTGTTTATCCAAGAGTCCCAGAGTTGATCCTATTCTAAGTTCTGAAGGTGATTTCCTTTGCCTCTCATCACAAGGGAATAATCTATAAGACTTATCAGACTTGGTAAGAGGCAAGTAAAGAGAGGTTCGACTGAAAGAATGAAGGGAGGCAGTAAATGCAAATCTTTTCTGAGCAGTGTGAGGGAAAGAGAGCAGCTAAGGTCCAAGATGCTAACCCTCAACTGTCACTTTCTCTTTTTTTTTTTTTTTTGAGAAGTCTCGCTCTGTTGCCAGGCGTGGAGTACAGTGGCGTGATCTCGGCTCACTGCAACCTCTTCTTCCTAGGTTCAAGTGATTCTCCTGCCTCAGCCTCCCAAGTAGCTAGGACTACAGGTGCACGCCACCACGCCTGGCTAATTTTTGTATTTTTAGTAGAGACGGGGTTTTGCCATGTTGGCCAGGATGGTCCCAATCTCTTGACCTCATGATCCGCCTGCCTCAGCCTCCCAAAGTGCTGGGATTACAGGCATGAGCCATGGCGCCCGGCCCCTCAGCTGTCACTTTCATGCAGCCCCTTCTACTTGTCCTCCAAGGCTCCTTCCCATCTTTGCCACAATAGAGAGCAGCATGTACGAAGGGCACCTCCAACAAATCTTCCACCTCCAGTCAATGTGCAGAATGAATGGACCAAGAGAAACACCTGTAGTGCTCCCTCAGGCCACAATGGACATGACTTTTGTTCCTTTTCCCCTACGAAGGAGGAAAAAAACAAAAAACAAAAATACAAACAAAAATTTTTTAAAAATTATTTTTGTTAAGACAGGTTCTCCCTATGCTTCCGGGCTGGTCTCAAACTCCTGGACTCAAGCAATCCTCCCTGCTTGACCATCTGAAGTGCTGGGATTACAGGCATGAGCCACTGTACCCAGCCCCCAAATTCTATTCTTGATTCACTTCTGGTTTGCAACCATATGTATTTGCACTTCTTGTTACTTTATGTTCTTAGACTGTTTTGTGTGTCCACTACTGTGTATAGGTTATAAACATTGAGGACACAGTTTTTATTTATTTATTTAGAAACAGTCTCACTCTGTCACCAAGGCTGGAATGCAGTGGTGGCTAACTGCTACCTCCCCATTCCAGGTTCAAGTAATCCTCCACCTTAGCCTCCTGAGTAGCTAGGACTCCAGCCACGTGCCCCTATGCCTGGCTAATTTTTTTATTTTTAGTAGAGGTGGGGTTTCACCATCCTGGCCAGGCTGGTCTCGAAATCCTGACCTCAAGTGATCCACCTGCCTCGGCCTCCCAAAGTGCTGGGATTACAGGGGTGAGTCACTGCACCTCATCAAGGTCCTTTTTTTTTTTTTTTTTTGAGACAGAGTCTCACTCTGTCACCCAGGCTGGAGTGCAATGGTGTGATCTCAGCTCACCTCAACCTCTGCCTCCTGGGTTCAAGTGATTCTCGTGCCTCAGCCTCCCGAGTAGCTGGGATTACAGGCATGCACCACCACACCTGGCTGATTTTTGTATTTTTAGTAGAGATAGGGTTTCGCCATGTTGGCCAGGCTGGTTTCGAACTCCTGTCCTCAAGTGATCCATCAGCCTCGGCCTCCCAAGATGCTGGGATTATAGGCTTGAGCCACTGCGCCTGGCGTCAAGGTCCATTTTAAAAGTTTTTATCCTTACTATTTCAAATACTAAAACTTTAGTATGATTCAAGATGATTAGTATACCAAAACTAATTGACTGAAGAAATGCTAAATACTATAAGTATCAGGAAGAACTATTTTGAGATTTTTGAAGTTCATTTCCAGCTGCTACTTACAAAGAGGAAACGGATTTTTATACACCAGAGAAATAGCACTATGTGGTATCTGACAGTTCCCACCTTAACCAAGCAATGAAACTGAGCATAATTAAGTGACAAATTCTGACCTGATGTCTCCAGCGTAATGTAATGTGAAGTATGTAATGTCATTTATTAAGTATTCTTTGCAAAATTGTTTCACCCAAATCTAATCAAGTCTGTAGACCTACTTCCAGTTTTGAGGAAATATAGGCTTACAGCCCTGTCCAATAGAACTTTCTGCAATGATGTAAACATTCTATATCTGCACTAATACAGTAACCACCAGCCTACTGAAAAATTCAATTTTGTTTTTTGAAAAACAGGGTCTCACTTTGTCACCCAGGTTGCAGTGCAGTGGCATGTTGGACAAAATCTTTTTTTTTTTTTTTTTTTTTTGGAGATGGAGTCTTGCTCTGTCACCCAGGCTGGAGTGCAGTGGCGCAATCTTGGCTCACTGCAACCTCTACCTCCCGGGTTCAAGTAATTCTCCTGCCTCAGCCTCCCTAGTAGTTGGGATTATAGGTATGCACCACCACGCCTGGCTAATTTTTGTATTTTTAGTAGAGATGGGGTTTCACCATGTTGGCCAGGCTGGTCTCAAACTCCTGACCTCAGATGATCCACCCACCTCCACCTCTCAAAGTTCTGGGATTACAGGTGAGCCACCACGCCCAGCCTGGACAAAATCTTTAGCTCCTCCATCCTGACAGAGGGAAGAAAGAAATGTCAAGTGGAAGATCTCTGATAGGAGCAGGGTTAGGATTGGGCACAGTGCCTGCCAACGGTCAAGGTGTGGGTTAAACACTGATAAGGTAAACAAGGTCACTCTGAATCTCTGAGCAATTGATCTCTACAAAAAATACAAAAATTGGCCAGGCGCAGTGGCTCACACCTGTAATCCCAGGACTTTGGGAGGCTGAGGCGGGTGGATTGCCTAAAGTCAGGAGTTCAAGACCAGCCTGGCCAACATGGTGAAACCCCGTCTCTACTAAAAATACAAAAATTAGCCAGGTGTGGTGGCACATATCTGTAATCCCAGCTACTCGGGAGGCTGAGGCACGAGAATCGCTTGAACCCAGGAGACAGAGGTTGCGGTAAGCCAAGATTGTGCCACTGCACTCCAGCCAGGGCGACAGAGCGAGACTATCTAAAAAAAATATATATATACACACACACACACACACACACACATACACACACACACACACAAATTAGCTGGGCATGGTGGCACATGCTTGTAGTCCCAGCTACTTACGGGGCTAAGGTGGAAGGATAATTTGAGCCTGGGAGGTTGAGGCCTCACTGAACCATGTTTATGCCACTACACTCCAGCCTGGGCAACAAAGTGAGACCCTGTTTCAAAAAAAAAAAAGAAAAAAAAAGTTGAGTCAAAGACATTAATTGTTCTTGTAAATAAATCCAGATCATCATTTGATATTAGCAGAAGAATACCCCAAGACAGCTTCCCTAGAAAGTGGTTTCAGAAACTGAGTAGGCTTTTCTAAATAAAGGTGGAGGCCTTCTGTTTCTATTCATAGTCCCCTATTTTGACGCCAGCCAGGACTCTGCCTTGTTCTAAGCTAAGTAGACTGTTGAACTTGGTTCCTCAGGGGGATCTCCTCCAAACCTCTGCTTTTAGAGGAAAATGTAGCCCTCAAACCACACCAAGGGAACCAGGAACACAAGTGGCTTGTGTCCTTTCCTATAACTGAGCTGGACACTGGCTACTTTTTTTTTTTTTTGAGACAGGGTCTCACTCTGCCACCCAGGCTGAGTGCAGTGGTGCCATCATGGCTCAGGGCAGCCTTGACCTCCTGGGTTCAAGTGATCCTCCTACCTCAGCCTCCTGAGATATTGGCACTACAGACACATACCATCACACTTGCTAATTAAAACAATTTTTTCAGCTGAGTGTGGTGGCTCACGCCTGTAATCCCAGCACTTCACAAGGCCGAGGTGGGCGGATCATTTGAGGTCAGGAGTTCGAGACCAACCTGACCAACATGGCAAAACCCTGTCTCTACTAAAAATACAAACATTAGCTGGCCATGGTGGTGCATGCCTGTAATCCCAGCTACCAGGGAGGCTGATGCACAAGAATTGCTTGAGCCTAGGAGGCGGAGGCTGCAGTGAGCTGAGATCACGCCACTGCACTCCAGCATGGCGACAGAGTGAGACTCTGTCTCAAAAAAAAAAAAAAAGTGTTTTTCATAGAGACAGGGGTCTTGCTATGTTGCCCAGGCTGGTCTCAAACAGCTGGGCTCAAGTGATCCTCTTGCCTTGGCCTCCCGAAGTGCTGGAATTACAGGTGTGAGTCACTGCTCCCAGGGTCAGCTGCTTTATTATAACTCCCACACTGATACCCATAGTTAGAAAATAGCTCCCTACCTGCCTGAGCATCTAGCACTCCTTTGGACATTATAGTTCTTCAAGAGCAAGCCCAAATTTAATCCACTGTACTCTCCCAAAATGAAGCCTCTAAGACTTGATGTAGGCAAGCTGGCACATCTACTTCTTACTCTTTGCATAAGCATCATATATCTGTCTCTATTTGGATCCACTCAGTTCCCCCCTCCTTACCCACATAGCCTTCAATGTTCTTTTTCCATCTTTGCCCAAGGAAAATGACTAAAATTCTAAGATATAATATCATAACTTTACTCAGGAGATAATCAAATATAATACAGGGCTGACACTGACACACAGCTATGCATAAAAATTATATAAATCTGCTTGCTAGATTTTCCAGAAGAGGCCCAGTCATTATAAAAAATAAAGGGAAACCACGAGGGTGCCTAAATGACTGCAGTGTTTCAAGTAAGTGTAAGCATTTCCACACTCCTTTGTAGTGAAGGCAGCCCCAGGTGAAGGTGGTCCTACTAGCAGGAAGATTAGGAGGCAGCAGCTGTGCAGAAGCCATGTTTCCTGGCCCTGCCAGAGCTCAACGATAGGCCTTGTTGAACTCCAGGAGAGCCCACCGCTTGTTCTCCGTTGCCTGCTTGAGTATGGTGTACTCTTTCACCAGCCTGTCAAACTCTTCCCCAAGGACCTCATAGGAGTTCAGGACCTGTCTTGACTTCTCCATGTCCTGCTCCTGTAGGTGAATGGCTCCCTCCAAACGGTCCCTAAGAGCCCGGGCAGAGAAGGTACAATATAAGGATGCTGCTCCTCAGAAAGTAGTAGACAAAAATGAAAACTTTTTCTTTCTTTTTTTGAGACGGAGTCTCGCTCTGTCATGGAGGCTGGAGTGCAATGGTATGATCTTGGCTCACTGCGGCCTCCGCCTCCTGAGTTCAAGCGATTCTCCTGCCTCAGCCTCCCGAGCAGCTGGAACCACAGGCACACACCACCATGCACAGCTAATTTTTGCATTTTTTAGTAGAGACAGGGTTTCACCATACTGGCCAGGCTGGTCTTAAACTCCTGACCTCAAGCAATCCGCCGACCTCAGCCTCCCAAAGTGCTGGGATTACAGGTGTGAGCCACCGTGCCTGGCCAAAAATGGCAACATCTTTAAATAAATGAGTTTAGGGAATGTGAGAATCACCTGTGAACAGCTGTACCAGACTCTTAGGAGTTCTCACCTAATCAGACGATGAACTTCCACTTTCTCAACAGTGTAAGTGTCGGACAAAATCTTTAGCTCCTCCATCCTGACAGAGGGAAGAAAGAAATGGCAAGTGGAAGGTCCCTGATAGCAGCAGGATTGGGAATGGACACAGTACCTGCTGATGGTCAAGGTGTGGGCTAAGCACTCATTGGATAAACAAGGTCACTCTAAATTCCCGAGCAATTGATCTCACAGTAAAGTGCCTATTTCAGAAGGCTGTAAAAGAAAAGTCTCAAGGATGTTGAAAGC
Source organism: Macaca thibetana thibetana (assembly GCF_024542745.1). NCBI lineage: Eukaryota > Metazoa > Chordata > Mammalia > Primates > Cercopithecidae > Macaca > Macaca thibetana. Next base: position 84,884,668 of record NC_065584.1, on the reverse strand, counting down.
TTTTGGGTAATCCAAAAGGTAATACTCCTATGTGACATTTACTGGATACCCACAAGGTGCTAGGATAAGGGAGAGGAAAGAGATTAGGGTGAGGGATAGAGGGCTGATATGTGAGACAGAATCCCTTAGATCCACAGGGGTCACAGCTCACCTCAGCTTAAGGATCATAGCACTGCATTTGACTTCCAGGTACTGGGCATTGATGCGGTCTAGCTCGGATTGAGTCTTCAGCCGGTGTTCCTGAAGAAGCCTCTGCAGCAAAGTGAGGCAGCGGAGAAGCACCTGAGCCCGAGATGGAGGAAGAAGAGGGCATAAATATAGTAGAAAGGAGCGTAGATCAGGAATCTTTGGCTTCCCCAAAAGTGCTCCTGGGGTCAGGATAAAGGAAAGGGGCTGTCCCATGCCCTGATAAACCTGGGAGTAAGTAGCACTCTTCTTCTCCAGCAGCAACATCTGTTCCTTCTGTTGGCTCTTGGCATCCTGGCACTGCTGCTGCTCACCCACCAGAACCTCTGCGAGTTTCCACACCTTTGCTGCCTTCACGGTTTCACTGTCAGCATCTGGGCAAAGGGGGCAGAGGACTGACAGGAAAACCCTAATCGCTACAACCCCTCTAAAGCAACTTCCCAGTGCCCCTATCCTATATCTAGCCCCACAAATCCTGCCTAATAACAGGTTTTCTTCTAATAATCTATTAAAAATGGCCCCATTCTGGGCTGGGCATGGTGGCTCATGCCTGCAATCCTAGCACCGCAATCCTAGCCAAGGCAGGAAGATTGCTTGAGCCCAAGAGTTCAAGACCAGTTTGGGCAACATAGGGAGACCCTGTCTCTACAAAAAAATTCTAAAATATTAGTTAGGCATACTATGTGCCTGTAGTGCCAGCTACTTGGGAGGCTGAGGTGAGAGGATCACTTGAGTCCAGAAGGTCGAGGCTGCAGTGAGGTTTGATTGTGCCACTGCACTCCAGCCTGGGTGACAGAGTTTAAAAAAAAAGAGGAGGAGGGGGGCGTCTGGTTCTCATAATTATTAAATAAATTATCTTCACTCTTACCTTTGATTCCAGATTTGGACCTTAATTCTTTTTTTTTTTTTTTTGAGATGGAGTCTTGCACTGTCACCTTGGCTGGATGCAGTGGCACAATCTCAGCTCACTGCAACCTCCATCTCCCAGGTTCAAGCAATTCTCCTGCCTAAGCCTCCCAAGAAGCTGGGATTACACACGCCCGCCACCACACCCAGCTAATTTTTTGTATTTTTAGTAGAGACGGGGTTTCACTATGTTGGCCAGGTTGGTCTTGAATGCCTGACTTCATGATCCACCCACCTTGGTCTTCCAAAGTGCTGGGATTACAGGCGTGAGCCACCGCGCCAGGCCCGGACCTTAATTCTTAAGTCATAGAAATGGTTTAGGGAGGCCAAGTGTGGTGGCTCATGCCTGTAATCCCAGCACTTTGGGAGCCCGAGGCGGGTAGATCACCTGAGGTCAGGAGATTGAGACCATCCTGGCTAACATGGTGAAACCCCAACTCTACTAAAAATACAAAAAATTAGCCAGGCGTGATGGCAGGCACTTGTAATCCCAGCTACTTGGGAGGCTGAGGCAGGAGAATGGAGTGAACCTGGGAGGTGGAGCTTGCAGTGAGCTGAGACCACGCCACTGCACTCCAACCTGGGGGACACAGCGAGACTCCGTCTCAAAAAAAAAAAAAAGATACACATTCAGGGTGGTCAGACTCAAATAAGAAAATCATTATACAGAAGCAAGTAAAAGCTGAAATATGAATACTACATCTAGAAACACATTATTATAAACAGCTTGACATAAATGGTATTATACCCTCCAAGTTTATACAGAGAGTATAAGGTGTTCTATGAGTCTGAACTTTCCTCCCTAAACCATTCTGAACCTCCTGAGAGAACTCATCCTTCCCTGCAGCAGGAGGACACTCCCACTTGGTATCTTGCTGAATAAAGAGTCCTTACAAAAGTCCTTGTTTTGGCTGGGCGTGGTGGCTCACACCTGTAATCTCAGCATTTTGGGAGGCCCAGGCAGGAGGATCACTTGAGGTCGGGAGTTCCAGACCAGCCTAATCAACATGGAGAAACCCCATCTCTACTAAAAATACAAAATTAGCTGAGCGGGGTGCCGCATGGCTGTAATCCCAGCTACTCGGGAGGCTGAGGCAGGAGAATCACTTGGACCTGGGAGGCAGAGGTTGCAGTGAACAGAAATGGCACCATTGCACTCTAGCCTGGGCAACAGGAGCGAAACTCCATCTCAAAAAAAAGTCCTTGTTTTTATTCCACCAGCAATGAAACAAATAAGCATCTCTGATGGGTCTAAACCTCTGTCCCAAATCTAAAATCAAAATATATTAGTCTCAAAAGAGCAGACCAGGAACCCTGAAGTCCAGCTGTGAGCAGAACAGAGAGCTAGCACTCACCTGAATTGGGATCATAGTAGCAGAGCAGAGTGAAACATTTCTTTTTGAGCTGCTCCTCTACTTCTTGCTGTAGCCGAGCCCTCATCCACACAAAATCCTAGTCAGAGAAGTAAAAGCAGAAATGCAAATAGACTGTAGGAACTAGGACATCTCAGCAATGAATACATGATGATAACCCGAACAATAGCCAAAGAAAATGCATCAAGAGACATCAGAGAGACTCATTTTCACCTATCCATTAGCGAAGAATAAAATGACTGTTAAGACCCCATGTTGGTGAGCACATGGGGGATCCAGGAGTCCTGAAAATACCTTTCTGGATAGCAGTTTGGCATTAGGTACCAATATTGTATATGAGTATGCACTGACTCAGGAATCCCACTTTTAGCACCAACACTACAGAAATAATCATACAAAGGTAAAGACACATATGAACCAGCATGTTCATCTCCCTGTGGTTTCTAACAGCAAAAATGTGGAAACAACCTTAATATCCATCAATAAGGGTAAGCAAATTATTCTACATCCATACAGTAGAATCCTAGCAGAGATTTAAACTGATGACATAACACTAAGCACTATGTGCCTAGATACTTTGCTAAGAAGTGCTATAAAAGGTATCATCTAATATACATTTATGTATTGACTTGAAAAGAAATCCGAAATATATTACATGAAAATAGACTGTACTTTTCTTTTTTTGAGACAGGGTCTCACTCTGCCCAGGCTGCAGTACAGTGGCATGATCACAGCTCACTACAGCCTTGACCTCCCACCCTCAAGTCAACCTCCCTTCTCAGTCTCCCGAGTAGCTGGGACTACAGGTGTGCACCACCACACCTGGCTAACTTTTCTTTTTTTTTTTGGTAGAAATGAGGTCTCACTATATTGCCCAGGCTGGTCTTGAACTCCTGGACTCAAGTGATCCTCCCACCTCAGCCTCCCAAAGTGCTAAGATTATAGGCAGAAGTCACTACACTCAGACTTATACTCTCTGTATAAGCATGAAGGGTATAATACCATTTATGTCAAGCTATTTATAATAATATTGTGCTTCTAGATGCAGTATTTCAGCTTTTACTTGCTCCTGTGTAACGTTTTTCTTATTTGAGTCTGACCACCCTGAATGTGTATCATTTTTACAAAAACAATAAAGCTTGACAAAAAACATTTTAAAGATATGGGAGAAATTAAACTATTTCATTTATTTGGTTCCAACCTCTGAGAGTGGCATGAGTTCCAGAAGGTCCGCTTTCTCCATCCCCAGCAGTGGAGGTATCTCCCTCTCCTGGCTAGGACCTAAGAGCCGCATCAGTTCAGTTACAAGTAGCCGCTGTTCAAGGGTCTCATGAAACTGACAGAATAAAAGACAGAAAGAGGTGACTATAAAACTTCTCCCACTCCACCTCTTCCATCCTCATGAACCATTTTTTCACATATTTTCAAAGTCCTCAAATATGTCATCTCCCCTCAGATAACTCAGCTGCAAGTGACTTCTCCTGTCAATGTTTGTATTTCAAACTCTGATAACACATCCACTCCTTCCCATAACTACAGTCCATTTCTCTTCTGACAACCCATTTCTCAAAGCTCCTACTTCCCCTAGATCACATCATAAGACAAAGCCACAGTTGGCCTGGTGGTTCTTGTACCTGGTTTCTTTCACCTCACTTTTTTTTGAGACTGAGTCTTGCTCTGTCACCCAGGCTGGAGTGCTGTGGCACAATCTTGGCTCACTGCAACCTCTGCCTCCCGGGTTCAAGCGATACTCCTGCCTCAGCCTCCCAAGTAGCTGGGATTATAGGCATATGCCAGTGTGTCTGGTTAATTTTTGTATTTTTAGTAGAGATGGGGTTTTACCATGTTAGCCAGGCTGGTCTCAAACTCCTGACCTCAAGTGATCAGCTTGCATCGGGCTCCCAAAGTGCTGGGATTACAGGTGTGAGCCATCACGCCCAGCCTTTGCCTCACCTTTTTGTCCTCAGAAGTTACATTTGTGTCTTGCATCTTCACATAGTAGTCCACAAGCAACTCTTGAATGACTCTATGTAAAATCTCAGACCTCAGCCATGTTGTCTTATGCAGTCGAACCTCCTTCCATGCCTAGAAATCCAAAAAATCTCAGGTAGGAACCTCTCTCTCTCTCAGGATTTTCCCTTCTTCTTATCTCTTCTTCCAAAGCCCTTACCTGAGCCTGCTCCTTTGCCAGGGTGAGGCTTAAGCCACTCTCATCTACATGCTGTGAGAGATTCAGGAGAAGCTTGCTGAAGTATGGGTTCTGTAACAAGTCCTCTTTACTCAGGTTACAAGGAGGAAGTTGTTTGCTGCACACTTAACATCATGTCCCCACAGGTACAAAAAAACAAAAAAGATGCAGACTCTTACTTTACATAATTGAGCATAACTTAATACTTCCAAAAAACCCCCAGGATTTTTATAGGAAAGATTGCTAAATCTAATGAGTTTTTTTAAAATCCACAAATAAACTAGGGGTGATATTCAAGGTAACAAGCATTTATATTATATATAAAGATATTAAGGGGGAATAAGTAATAAAGTAAGATCTTAAGAAATGGAAATGCGGTTGGTACATATTAGACAAATCGAATAAAAATTAAGGGACCATTAGTAGGAATCACAATGCACGAAATGCCTCATTCATCCAAAATTAATAGAGTTCTTGAAGTAGGGGGGAAAAAGACAACACGTGAAGTTCCAACTTTGGATGTGATGTGTAGTCACATAAACAAGACTAACAGAATACACTTAGAGTAAGTTAAACGTTCAACTAACCAAATTTTTCTTTCTTCTTGAGACAGGGTCTCACTCTGTCACCTAGGCTGGAGTGCAGTGGCACAATCACAGCTCACTGCAGCCTTAACCTCCCCAGATCAAGCAATCCTTCCACCTCCTGAGTAGCTGATACTACAAGGCAAACCACCATGACTGGCTAATTTTTTTTTCTTTTTACAGACAGGGTCTCACTACATTGCCCAGGCTGGTCTCGAACTCTTGGGCTCAAGTGATCCTCCCACCTTGGCCTCTCAAAGTGCTGGGATTACAGGTGTGAGTCACCACAGCTGGCCCAAATTCTTTTTTTTTTTTCTTTTGAGATGGAGTTTTGCTCTTGTTGCCCAGGCTAGAGTGCAATGGCACAATCTTGGCTCACTGCAACCTCCACCTCCCGGGTTCAAACGATTCTCCTGCCTCAGCGTCCTGAGTAGCTGGGATTACAGGCATGCACCACCACGCTCGGCTAATTTTTGTTGTTTTTTTTTTTTTGAGACAGAGTCTCCCTCTGTCGCCCAAGCTGAAGTGCAATGGCACTATCTCAGCTCACTGCAAGCTCCGCCTCCCGGGTTTACGCCATTCTCCTGCCTCAGCCTCCCCAGTAGCTGGGACTACAGGCACCCACCACCATGCCCGGCTATTTTTTTTTTTTTTTTTTTTGTATTTTTAGTAGAGGCGGGGTTTCACTGTGTTAGCCAGGATGGTCTTGATCTCCTGACCTCGTGATCCGCCCACCTCGGCCTCCCAAAGTGCTGGGATTACAGGCCTAAGCCACCACGCCCGGCCTCTAATTTTTGTATTTTTAGTAGAGACGGGGTTTCTCCATGTTGGTCAGGCTGGTCTCAAACTCCCAGCCTCAGGTGATCCACCCGCCTTGGCCTCCCAAAGTGCTGGGATTACAGGCATGAGGCACCACATCCAGCCAGCTGGCCCAAATTCTTATAATTGTCAGTAGAGTAACCCATGTAGATACAAAACAGCATAGGCATGAGAAAAAAGTGTAAGAAATTGAGATCCTCTGGTTATTCCATATGCTCAAGGAGCTTTCTTTCCATTTCTTTTTCCATATGCTCTCTGTTGGGGTCTTTAACCTCTACTTACCAAAACACCCAAATTTTCATTCTTTGGAACATCATATCCAAAGTCTTCTTGGGAAATAAGAAATCTCTCTTTTTCCCTAAGGTACTGAAGCATCCAATATGGAAATAGTCAAGATATAGAAAATGCAAGCTCTTGAAGGATTCAAGATATATAAAGGATCTGAGATATGGAAATAACTCAAGATATAGAAGGATCTGAAATTTTGGAGACTAAGATATGAGAATATTTAAGACACAGGTAGGAAGGACGCCTTCAAGGAATTTGCTGGCTACCCTTATTTTTATAATATGCTTGCTAACATCAGCATGGGAGCATCTTGAGTTTTTAGTCTACTACACAAGCAGATATTGAACCAACATTAACAGAAATTAGTATAGTATGTTTTCCAGTAAGAGAGTGTTCAAGGATCTCCATGTATTCCAGTTTCCTCAGAAACATAGGCTTCTGTGAGGAAAAACATACTGGGGAAACTTAGAAATCTTTTTATTTTTTTTGAGACGGAGTCTTGCTCTGTTGCCTAGGCTGGAGTGCAGTGGCGCGATCTCAGCTCACTGCAAGCTCCACCTCCCGGGTTCACGCCATTCTCCTGCCTCAGCCTCCTGAGTAGCTGGGATACAGGTGCCCGCCACCATGCCCAGCTAATTTTTTGTATTTTTAGTAGAGACGGGGTTTTATCGTGTTAGCCAGGATGGTCTCGATCTCCTGACCTCATGATCTGCCCACCTTGGCCTCCCAAAGTGCTGGGATTACAGGTGTGAGCCAATAAATCCTTTTTACTAGAAAACACAAGAACCTGGATAAGACCTCTCTGGATAAATCATCAAACCTTTTGCAAATGACTACTCTTACCTTGTTGAAGTATTTCCATCCCTTCTCCAGGTGAGCAGAAATCCCCGGATGCCATTTGATTTTCTTGGGATTCTAATCTGTGGAACCAAGTGAAAGAAAACAAAAAGATGAATAAACAGCTGGCTACTTCAAGGACACTATCTTAGGTTCAAATTTCTGTTGTCTACAAGCTGGAAAGAAACCTCAAGGATGACTTTTATAGAGGGCCTGTATCACCCACCCTGGGTCCCAAGCTCTTACACAAGTTTTATGGACAAACAAATTTGCAAGTGCCAAAACATGTCACATTCTAAGCACACACATGTTTCCACTTGCTCCAAGCTGTCCCAAAGGAGCCTCCTAAAAAGAGAGCTTTCCAATTCACTGAGTCTAAACAAGAGGATTCTCCACCACCACCACCATTATGCCAAAGTTAAAACTGAGCTGCAATGGCCGGGCGCGGTGGCTCACACCTGTAATCCCAGCACTTTGGGAGGCCGAGACGGGCGGATCACGAGGTCAGGAGATCGAGACCATCCTGGCTAGCACGGTGAAACCCCATCTCTACTAAAAAATACAAAAAACTAGCCGGGCGAGGTGGTGTGCGCCTATAGTCCCAGCTACTCCGGAGGCTGAGGCAGGAGAATGGCATAAACCTGGGAGGCGGAGCTTGCAGTGATCTGAGATCGGGCCACTGCACTCCAGCCTGGGCGACAGAGCGAGACTCCGTCTCAAAAAAAAAAAAAAAAAAAATGAGCTGCAGCTTCCCAGTTATGAGTGAACTGAGGGAAAAGGGAAAAAAATCAAAGTCTACTTTTTCCCCCCAAATAACTCAGCTATCATATTCCATAATACTTTTTTCGTGCTTCTTTAACTTTCATCTAAGATCTGTTGGTAGTTTTTTTTATCGTTAATTCTAGAATCATCCTTCAGGAATGACAAATCATTCCACACTTGAACAACTGGTTTTCACATAACAGCCTAAAAAGAACCTGGAGGAAAGAGCATGCCAGGAAGACTGACAGTGAGGTCAGTGGCAAAAGAGTAATGCAAAGGCCTAATGTGGCTGCAGCGGGGACTGCTGTGGGTGTTTTTTTTTTTTTTTTTTTTTTTTTTTTTGAGAGGGAGTCTTGCTCTGTCGCCCGGGCTGGAGTGCAGTGGCCGAATCTCAGCTCACTGCAAGCTCCGCCTCCCAGGTTTACGCCATTCTCCTGCCTCAGCCTCCCGAGTAGCTGGGACTACAGGCGCCCGCCACCTCGCCCGGCTAGTTTTTTTGTATTTTTTAGTAGAGACGGGGTTTCACTGTGTTAGCCAGGATGGTCTCGATCTCCTGACCTCGTGATCCGCCCATCTCGGCCTCCCAAAGTGCTGGGATTACAGGCTTGAGCCACCGCGCCCGGCCGCTGTGGGTGTTTTGCCAGAACATGGAGTTCGCTGAAAAGAATGACACCAACACAGGGGCGGTAAAGATGGGCACAGTTTGGCCTCAGGAGACAAAAATTTTCCCTTGACATTACATGTTTTTGCTCTGCCCCTTTTTCTTGGAGTAAGGTATCAAACTCCAAAGGGCAGCTGAGCCTCCCAAAGCCGAAGAGGCATTGAAGGTTATTATGATTTAACGCTTCATGTTTATAGAACATTTGGTTTACTCGATCGTTTTATGAGTAACATCAAAGTAACTACTCATTTGTTTTCTAACATGGTCTAGAGGGGGACGCAGCTGAGAAGGCAGAATGCTGGGACTTAATTTGCAGCTAGGCCGTTGCTTCTGTGAACTTAAGGAAAATGCTTTTTTCTGTGCCAAACTTTTTCCACCTGCAAAACTGAGATAACAATTCCTGCCTTGGACGAGACATTAAGAATCAATAACACAATCGACTTGTCAACAAAAGCCACTACTTAGTTAAGCTCAGTGTTTTAACAATTCTGTTTATCGTTGATCTATGACTGCAAATAAAAAGTTTTGCAGGCAAATTTCGCACTTGGAAATGAGGACCAACCCAAATTTCAAAAAGCCAGCTGTTCGTCCCTCCCTAGGGTAAGTGTCCCCTTGCGTTTTTTAGGGTGCCTTTCTTTACTCTTCTTAAAGGTTACAGGGCGTGAACCGCAATCAGGCTCGATTCTCCACCCTCAGCACTCAGACGTGTTAAAACGCTGTTACAGGGACCCAAGCATTTAAATGTTCTGACTCAGACGTCTTTTAAATTCTTAGAGCTGTCTTTACACGCTGCACTGAACGTTAAATTGATTTTACAGGTATTTTCACAAGATATGACCCTTACAGGGCCCGAGATGAATCAAAATGCAGAACGGGCTCTCCCGCGCCTACTTCCCTTCTGTCTGGGAGGCCAAAGATTCCCAAGGGCGACGACTCTCCGGCCGTGGAGGCCGGGGACTGGCCGGAATGACTCTCCCCGAGCTCCTCTTCCCCGAAGCCCCGCCCGCCGACCCTCTAAAGCAAACCTGCACACCCTGGGGCAGCGGAAGCTCTCAAGGCGGTGCCGAGAACCTCGGCTGGGGCGGGCTGGTCAGCAGCGTCTACACCCCAGAATCCGCCCGCACCGGGGCTCCGGAACCTCTTGTTCGGGCCCGGCGCAGGGGCTGGGGGAAGTGAGGCCCGGAAACACCAAGCTGGAAGGCCGGGGAAAGGGAAGGAGCCGAAAGTGCACTAGAGGCTGCGTCGAAGGAGGTGGAGGCGGGGCCACACTCGAGGCGGGAACGGCAGGCCCCGCCCCTCAACGGGTGCGCGCCCTGGGTTCCCAACGCCCTGGGTTCGCACGCTCGGGTTATGGAACCCGGACTGGAAAACAGGATGGTCTCGGAAAGGCTTTTTTGCCCCTTCTCCTTAGTGCCTCTCCAGTGAAGGGCAGATGCTGAGAAAATGGTAGTAATTGCTAACATTTATTGAGGGCCTACGATGAGTCAGGCACTAGGCCAAGCATTTTGCTTGCCTTGCCTCGTTTAGTTTTTGTTGTTGTTTTGTTTTGTTTTTGAGACGGAGTCTCGCTCTGTCGCCCAGGCTGGGTTGCAGTGGTGCAATCTCCGCTTACTGCAAGCTCCGTCTCCCGGGTTCAAGCAATTCTCTTCCTCAGCCTCCCGAGTAGCTGGGACCACAGGTGCCCGCCACCATGCCCGGCTAATTTTTGTATTTTTAGTAGAGACGGGGTTTCACTATCTTGGCCAGGCTGGTATGGATCCCCTGACCTCGTGATCCACCCGCCTCGGCCTCCCAAAGTGCTGGGATTACAGGCGTGAGCCACCTCGCCCTGCCAGGCCTCATTTAGTTCTCAAAGCGTCCTGTGAGAAAGTCACCATCATACTCATTTTGCAGAGGGGGAGAACTGAGGCACAAAGGGTTAATTTCGAGGTCGCCATTTGTGGGGTCTAAACCTGTCCCAATGGTTCACGGAACCTTCCCAGACCTGTCACCCACGCCGCGCCCTGCGAGTCTCCTCACCAGGGCCTGGCTCGGAGGCGCTGCCCGCCCAGCCTAGCCCAGCCCATGCGGGGCACCATACGCAGCTTCCTCAGGGTCAGCTTCCTCTCGAATTCCCACCACAGACTCCCTATTAGCGCTCATTCCTCATTCGCCTGTTTGTTTGTTTGTTGTTTTTGAGACAGAGTTTTGCCCTTGTTGCCCAGGCTGGAGTGCGGTGGCACGATCTCGACTCACTGCAATCTCCACCTCCTGGGTTCAAGCGATTAGCTGGGATTACAGGCACGAGCCACCACGCCTGGCTAATTTTTTTTTTTTTTTTTTTTTTTTTTTTTAAAGACAAAGTCTGGCTCTGTCGCCCAGGCTGGAGTGCAGTGGCCCGATCTCGGCTCACTGCAACCTCCACCTCCCGGATTCACACCATTCTTGTGCCTCAGCCTCTCGAATAGCTGCCACCCTGTAATCCGCCACCACGCCCGGCTAATTTTTTGTATTTTTAGTAGAAACGGGGTTTCACCGTGTTGGCCAGGATGGTCTCCATCTCCTGACCTTGTGATCCGCCCGCCTCGGCCTTAACTTTTGTATTTTTAGTAGAGACAGGGTTTCACAATATTGGCCAGGATGGTCTCGAACTCCTGACCTCAAGCAATCTGCCCTGCCAATTATCTTTCACCTGTCTTAATCTTTTTTTTTCCCCCAGACGGAGAGTCTTGCTCAGTTGCCAGACTGGAGTGCAGTGGCACAATCTCTGCTCACTGCAACCTCCACCTCCTGGGTTCAAGTGATTCTCCTGCCTCAGCCTTCTAAGTAGCTGGTACTACAGGTGCATGCCACCACACCCAGCTATTTTTTTTGTATTTTTAGTAGAGACAGCGTTTCACCATGTTGGCCAGGATGCTCTCAATGTCCTGACCTCGAGATCTGCCCGCCTCCACCTCCCAAAGTGCTGGGATTACAGGCATGAGCCACCTCGCCCGGCCCACCTGTCTTAATCTTAAACCCAACCCTCATTCCCACCCCCACCTTTGGTGAATTATTTTAAAAATATAAATTTTAAAAAATAAAGAGCTGGGCACGGTGGCTTACACTTGTAATCCCAGCACTTTGGGAGGCTGAGGCAGGTGGATCACCTGAAGTCAGGAGTTTGGGACCAGGCTGACCAACCTGGTGAGATCCTCTTCTCTACTAAAAATACAAAAAATTATCTCCAGAGGCTGAGGCAGGAGAATCGCTTGAACCCAGGACGCGAAGTTTGCAGTAAGCTGAGATCGTGCCACTGCACTCCAACCGGGGCAACAAAGTGAGATTCGGTCTCAAAAAAAATTAAAATAAATAAAAATTAAATATAAAGAAAATAGGCGGGGTGCAGTGGCTCACGCCTGTAATCCCTGCACTTTGGGAGGCCAAGGCAGGAGGATCACTTGAGCCCAGGAGTCCGAGACCAGCCTGGGCCACATGGTGAGATGACCCCTGTCTCTACAAAAAAAAAAAAAAAAAGAAAGAAAGAAAGAAAGAAAATATGCAATGCTAAGTAAACTGTGCCAAGTATATCTCATCCCTTACATCAGATAAGGTAATAGTCTGGAGTGGTAGGGAAGGAATCTCCATTAGGTGTGCTGAGAGACGGGGAGTTTCACCTTTTCCTTCAGTACCAGCTAGAGAATTCTATTAATATACATAGAGGAATGGTGTGGTCCAGTGAAGAAATTTTGTATTCTTGGTCAGCTCATCAGCTGCCACCTTTCATGATTAATATTGAACTGCTGTCATTTTCTCAAAGCTTTTAAAAATCATTTATGCTTCCTCAACTCTGTAGCACAGCAACGCTAAATATCAGGCATAATGTCCGTAGCAAACGGCACTTGGAACAAAATAGCAAGTATGCTTTGGTGACTCAGAGCTGATCAGAAATCTACTGAAATTTTGTCTCCCAGATTTGTCAAGTTCTCTAATATGGTACTACAAAACTTTGGCTAAAGTACTTTGGGGAATGAGGGGGTGAAGGATGCAGCAGGCTGTCTTCAGGTAGCAGGACAGAGAGGATAGTGATGCAAAGAAGCCTTGAATTGGATCAGACCTTCATGTGCAATTATCTGTTCCATCTCTGTCTCTACAAGTTGTGTGACCTTGGGCTTCAGGGTCCTTATCTGTCAAAAGGAGAAAATAACTTATTTCTAACTCCTCCAATCTCATGGTGTTGATGTAATGATCAAATGAGATAATGGCTGAGAAGGTGCATTGGAAAGACTAAAAGTGAGGTGTTTTAAATTGACATTATTACACACCTATTAAGTGCCTTGGGAGAGACACAAAGATAAATATGACCCAGTCCTTGCCCCAAAGATGTTCATAATCTGAAAGATAAGACATATGCACATGAAAAAGCAAATAATACAAGGCAGCAAATAGGTGTCAAAAGAGCGGTTTAGATTACAAATACTAGAGAAACATGAAGAAGGTACAGAATTCTTTCTGCAGAAATAGGATAGGATAGATGAAATAAATCTCACTTTCATTGTGCCTGAAAGGACAGAGAAAATTTGGATCATTTAGAATGAAGGAAACATCCCAGGAAATGGAAGCAGAGACAAGGAGAGTATAAACTGCATTCTAGGTCCAAGAGGAGATAGGACCAACTGAAGTGAAGGATTTTATAGGCCAGCTCTACATAAGAGTAGAAAGTTAAGCCTATACTCCATCTTGGCAGTTAAAAATACAGCAAAAGTTCGGGCGCAGTGGCTCACGCCTGTAATCCCAGCACTTTGGGAGGCCAAGGCGGGCGGATCACGAGGTCAGGATATAGAGACCATCCTGCTAACACAGTGAAAGCCCGTCTCTACTAAAAATACAAAAAATCAGCCGGGCGTGGCGGCGGGCGCCCGTAGTCCCAGCTACTCGGGAGGTTGAGGCAGGAGAATGGCGTGAACCCGGGAGGCGGAGCTTGCAGTGAGCCGAGATCGCGCCACTGCACTCCAGCCTGGGCGACAGAGGGAGACTCCGTCTCAAAAAAAATAAAAAATAAAAAATAAAAAATTTAAAAAATGCAGCAAAAGCTGGGCGCGGTGGCTCACGCCTGTAATCCCACCACTTTGGGAGGCCAAGGCAGGTGGATCACGAGGTCAGGAGATAGAGACCATCCTGGCTAACACGATGAAACCCCGTCTCTACTAAAAACACATAAAATTAGAGGGGCGTGGTGGTGGGCACTTGTAATCCCAGCCACTGGGGAGGCTGAGGCAGGAGAATGGCGTGAACCCGGGAGGCGGAGCTTGCAGTGAGCAGAGATTGCACCACTGTACTCCAGACTGGGCGACAGAGACTCCATCTCAAAAAAAAAAAAAAAAAAAAAAAAAAAAATGCAGCGAAGTGCTGAAAAAAAAAAGTTTATAATCAGACACCATCTGGTGTCCTTGAACAAGAAATAATTGTAAGAAAAACCCTAGAATTCATTCATATTATCTCTCTCTCCATCCTTCTCTCTCCCTCTTTTTTGCCAGATTTTTAAAAAACAGCTTCATTGAGGTATTTTGGCATACAGTATTTAAAGTGTAAAATTCAACACATTTTGATATCACTATATATGTGTGAAACCATGACCAAGATCAAGATAGTGAACATATGTATCATACTGTAAAAGTTTACCTGTGCCCGTTTGTAATTCTTTTCTCTAGCCTCTCCCTGCCCTACTCAACTACTGACTCTGTTTTCTGTCACTATAGAATGGTTTGGACTTTCTAGAATCTTATGTAAATTGAATCAAATAAAGATGTACTCACTACATTGGGGTCTCACTATGTTGCCCAGGCTGGTCTCGAACTCTTGGGCTCCAGAGATCCTCCCACTTTGGCCTCCCAAAGTGCTGGGATTACAGGCATGAGCTACCACGCCCAACCAATTAATTTTTAAGTTAATGTCGTTTCATTGCTGATAAATATGAAACTTTCTTTAAAACCTTAATTTGGGCCAGGTGCAGTGGTTCACACCTGTAATCCCAGCACTTTGGGAGGCTGAGGTGGGCAGATCACGAGGTCAGCAGTTTGAGACCAGCCTGACCAATATGGTGAAACTCCGTCCCTACTAAAAATACAAAAATTAGCCAGGAGTGGTGGCAGGTGCCCTGTAATCCCAGCTTCTCAGGAGGCAGAGGCAGGAGAATCGCTTGGATCTGGGAGGCAGAGGTTTCAGTGAGCCGAGATCACGCCATTGCACTCCAGCCTGGGCGACAACAAGACTCTGTCTCAAAAAAAAAAAAAAAAAAAAAAAAGCCCTTAATTTGTTTGGGTTTGTATTTAAGGAGGTGCTTCTAACAGCCCCAAGGTACCTATCTCCATACTTGTTTGTTTCGAATTCCAGTGAGGCACTTACTTGTTGAAAAATGAATTTTCAAGGCCGGGTGCGGTGGCTCAAGCCTGTAATCCCAGCACTTTGGGAGGCCGAGACGGGCGGATCACAAGGTCAGGAGATCGAGACCATCCTGGCTAACACAGTGAAACCCCGTCTCTACTAAAAATACAAAAAAAAAACTAGCCGGGCGAGGTGGCGGGCGCCTGTAGTCCCAGCTACTCGGGAGGCTGAGGCAGGAGAATGGCGTAAACCCGGGAGGCGGAGCTTGCAGTGAGCTGAGATCCGGCCACTGCACTCCAGCCTGGGCGACAGAGCGAGACTCCGTCTCAAAAAAAAAAAAAAAAAAAAAAAAAAAAAAGAAAAATGAATTTTCAGCCACCCCCACGCTACAAATACCTTACATAGTTTGTTTATTCCATGGAATGCTTGGCTTTTAAAGGCCTGTCCTTTCATTAGTGTTGTTCATCTCACCTTCTGTTATGCCATATGCAAAATACAGTCACTCACTTCTTAAATGCTCTTTAATGATAAAGGCAAGAACATACTCAGGTATTCCTGAGCTAGATTCCTGTAAGGGTGGGAGGTCGGGGTGTAGGAAGATAAATTAGACATAACTCCTGCCCTCAATCCAACTCTACCATTTCGGAGACATTGCTGTTGACCTGGTCTTCTAAAAACTATTCATGTATGTTTTTAATTTAGTAATAAATGTAAATGGGAGTCTGAGAAAAAGTCTACATAACCTTTAAGACTTGGACATTCCTTTGCTGCATTGTTTAGAATTGCAGAGAATGGAGATTTGTAAGAACATTGCAGGCACTTTGCCTCCCACACTCAGGCCAGGAAACAAAAATTCCAGAGAGAAATTCCAGGTGAGTATTTAGTACTGTATTCTGTTTATGATACCAATAGAAATCTTTGAGTAGAACATGTTCTCACTAAAAACATGGGCTTTAATAACCAGTTGCAAAGCTAGGATGTTAAAATAGCATTGGAACTTGGAATCTTTTTTTTTTTTTTTTTTTTGGAGACAGGGTGTCTGTCTCACAGAGGTGTGATCACGGCTCACTGCAGCCTTGACCTCCCAGGCTCAGGTGATCCTCCCACCTCAGCCTCCTAAGTAGCTGGGATTCCAGGCAAATGCCACCATGACCAGTTGCTTTTTTGTTTTTGGTAGAGACAGTATGTTTTCCATGTCTTGCTATGTTTTCCAGGCTGGTCTTGAACTCCTGGGCTCAAGTGATCTACATGCCTTGGCCTCCTAAACTGTTGTGATTACTGGTATGAGCCACTGTGACTGGCTGGAATCATATTTAACTGATCAATAGTTTAGAAAAACTTGAAAAATAAGCCATATCACTTTGAAAGTATTTGAATACATTCTGATATTATATGGACTGAGAAGCTAGTTTCAGAAATAAAAAATTTTACATGCAGTCAAGAAATTTTAGATTTATTTTCAAGGGTGTTCACTGGAAAATGAAGGTATTCAGAGCTACAACTATTGATGAATAAGCTAGAAAATTTCATGCCTATTGTAAGCACATGATTTAAGAAGAAAACAAGTGGATAAAAAAATACGTAATCAACCTACGACATCAAATGAAAATTTCAGAACAAATGTTCATAATGTGCCATTTTTTCAATTGCTTAACACCTCCAAGGGGATTTCAAAGCTAGGCCCTTGAGGCTTCAAGGGTTGCCTGTCTGTTCACAGAAATTTCTGTTATACAAACTAGAATGAGCTTGGTTTTACTTTGAGACACTATTGTGAACTAGTGTATGAAGTAGGCCTGATAGAAAAATTTAGAGCTCAAAGAAAAGCTAAGAAATTTGGCTCAAAAATGGGACAGATTGAAACAATTTTTAAATGAATATGAGACCATAAAGGAAATTGATTCAGGACAGGAAGACTAGCATCATTTTGAAAAGCTAGACATGAAGCACAACGTGTACAATTCTTGTTATAATGATTGAGTATGCTGCTATAACTTGAAAGCATGTGCCAGGGTGATAAAAGTATTTCCTTGGATTTTAATTAATTAATTTAGAGACAGGGTCTCACTCTGTCACCCAGGCTGAAGTACAGCAGCACCGGTTTCAGTCACCCAGGCTGCAGTGCATGGGTCACTGCAGCCTCAAACTCCTCAGCTCATGGGATCCTCCCTTCTCAGCCTCCCAAGTAGCTGGGACTAGAGGCACACACACGAGGCCCCAATAGTTTTTTAAATTTTTTGTAGAGACAGGGTCTCGCTATGTTGCTGGGCTGGTCTCGAACTTCTGGCCTCAAGCCATCTTCTTGAGCCTCAGCCTCCCGAACTCCTGGGACTACAGGCATGAGCCACTGCATCCAGCTTTCCTTTCGTCTCGCTCTGTCACTCAGGCTGGAGTGCAGTGGCGTGATTTCGGCTCACTGCAAGCTCTGCCTCCCAGCTTCACGCCATTCTTCTGCCTCAGCCTCCAGAGTAGCTGGGTCTACAGGCGCTCGCCACCACGCCTGGCTAATTTTTTGTATTTTTGTTTTTTTTTTTTTGAGACGGAGTCTCACGCTGTTGCCCAGGCTGGAGTGCAGTGGCGCGATCTCGGCTCACTGCAAGCTCCGCCTCCCGGGTTCCCGCCATTCTCCTGCCTCAGCCTCCTGAGTAGCTGGGACTACAGGCGCCCGCCACCGCGCCCGGCTAATTTTTTTGTATTTTTAGTAGAGACGGGGTGTCACTGTGGTCTCGATCTCCTGACCTTGTGATCCGCCCGCCTCGGCCTCCCAAAGTGCTGGGATTACAGGCTTGAGCCACCGCGCCCGGCCTAATTTTTTGTATTTTTTAGTAGATACGGGGTTTCACCGTGTTAGCCAGGATGGTCTTGATCTTCTGACCTTGTGATCTGCCAGCCTTGGCCTCCGAAAGTGCTGGGATTACAGGTGTGAGTCACCGTGCCCGCCTCCTTGGATTTTAAGCTGGTGGTAACACTGTTTTATACCAAGTTGCATATGAAAGAGATATTCTCCTTTAAAAATTATATCAGAACCAGTGGGAGAAATAGAACAACTAAAGGACATTTGGAGTTTCATGGTTGGGGAAGAACACACATTGTGAATTTTGAAACACCTCCTATGATTAAGGTATTATGGCAAAAAAAGCAAAACCTTGAGAAAGTTAGCAACTTAGTAGACTTTCTACATTCCACTTATCGAAGAGAAATTTTGCTCAGCTAATTTGCAGTATGCAGCCATAGTAGCTAAGTAGATTATTCCATCAGGGGTTTCCCATGACTGAGTTGCCTTATGAAAAAAAAACCCAGGCACAGATAATTCTGAAATGGATGCATTTCTTGGGCAGCATTTCAAAACTAATTTATTGCTTTCTTCAAATGATTAATAATGGAAGGTTTTTTGGGGAGGGAGCCCATCAGAATCATACAAATCATGGGATACTGACCCAAAAGTCTACAGGAGCCAGGAGGATAAATGATGTGTGAAGAGCACAGACTTCAGAGTGGTGGAGACTGCCAAACCAAAAAGAGACTACGCCAAACAAAGGAGCAGCCATCATTCAGTCCCAGTGGACAACTGGACCTAATGCCCTAGGGTGCAGAGTGATGATGGGTTCAGAGTCATGATGGAATGATTGCTGCCATGTGGGAATGGAAGCTCGGGGGTGACAGATCTTCTGATTATTTAAAAACAAAAACAAACAAACAAAAACCTTAGAAATACAGCTCTTCATATAAAATATCCAGATTTTTATGTGAAATTTCACAGTTGTAAATGAAGGCAACCAGTTTTTATTTGTAACAGATTATTATTATTATTACAGAGGCCAGTACACAAACATTGTATAAAAACAGAAAATGGAAGCCAACAACAACAAAACATATCTTACTATTCAGCGATTATCATTAACATCTCTGTGTATATCCTTTCAGATCTGTTTTTCATAAATATATAGACATTTTAAAAACAAAATGATTATCCTGCACATATATGGTTTCAGAATGTATCAATTTTGACTTTACCATCACAGTAAATTTTCTCCTCATCTAATCCTCTGTCCATATTCAAATTTTTCCAACTGACTCCTAAGTATCTCTTTTTTTTTTTTTTTTCCGAGACAGAGTCTCGCCCCATCACCCAGACTGGAGTGCAGTGGTACGATCTCGGCTCACTGCAACCTCTGCCTCCCGGGTTCAAGCAGTTCTCTTGCCTCAGCCTCCCAAGTAGCTGAGATTACAGGTGTGTGCCACCACACCCAGCTAATTTTTTTTTTTTTTTTTTTTTTTATTTTAGTAGGGACATCTTTAGTAGGGACAGTGTCTTTCTAACCATGTTCCGCCAGGCTCAGCCTCTCAAACTCCTGGGAACAGACGTGAGCCACCGCCCCCACCTGACAGCCTAAATATCTTCTTTTTTTTTTTTTTTTTTTTTTTTTGAAAGTCCTGCCGCCCAGGCTGGAGTGCAGTGGCCGGATCTTCACTGCAAGACGCCTCCCGGGTTCACGCCATTCTCCTGCCTCAGCCTCCCGAGCCTGGGCTGACAGGCCCGCCACCTCGCCCTTCTATTTTTTTATTTTTAAAACCGTGTCAGCCAGGCTGGTCTCGAACTCCTAACCTCGTGATCCGCCCACCTCAGCCTCCCAAAGTCCTGGGATTACAGACGTGAGCCACCGCGCCTGGCTGACCCCTAAATATCTTCTATAAAACTTTATTTAAACCAATAGGGAGTCCAGGACTATACACTTACTGTTATTATGTCCCTTAAGTTTCTTTAATCTAGCAGGTTTTTTTAATTTAAAAAATGAATTTTTTTTTTTTTTTTTTTTTTTTTTTTAAGAGATGAGGTCTTGCCCTGTTGCCCAGGCTGGAGTGCAGTTGCTTGATCATCGCTCACTACAGCTCAAACTCCTGGGTTCAAGAGATCCTCCTACCTTAGTCTCCCAAGTAGCTGAGACTATAGGTATGCACCACCACACCTGGCTAATATTATTATTTTTTGTAGATGCGGCCTCACTATGTTGCTCAGGGTGTCTTGAACTCCTAGGGGCTCAAGCAATCCTTCCATCTAGGCCTTCCAAAGTACTAGGATTACAGGGATGAACTGCTGCACCTAAACAAATTTAAAAATTTTTTATTATAAAAAAAAATTTTAGGCCGGGCACAGTGGCTCACACCTGTAATCCCAGCTTTTTGGGAGGCCAAGGTAGGCGGATCACCTGAGGTTGGGAGTTCGAGACCAGCCTGACCAACCTGGAGAAACCCCAACTCTACTAAAAATACAAAATTAGGGCCGGGCGTGGTGGCTCACACCTATAATCTCAGCACTTTGGGAGGCCAAGGTGGGCAGATCACGAGGTCAGGAGATGGAGACCATCCTGGCTAACATGGTGAAACCCTGTCCCTACTAAAAATACAAAAAATATGAAAAATTAGCCAGGCGTGGTGGCATGCACCTGTAGTCCCAGCTACTTGGGAGGCTGAGGCAGGAGAATGGCGTGAACCTGGGAGGCAGAGCTTGCAGTGAGCCAAGATCACACCGCTACACTCCAGCCTGGGCAACAGAGTGAGACTCCAGTCTCGAAAAAAAATAAATAAATTAGCTGGGCGTGCTGTAATTGCAGCTACTCAGGATGCTGAGGCAGGAGAATCACTTGAACCTGGGAGGTGGAGGTTACAGTGAGCCGAGATCGTGCCATTGCACTCCAGCCTGGGCAACAAGAGAGAAACTCCGTCTAAAAAAAAAAATTTTTTTTAGGCTGGTCACAGTGGTTCATGCTTGTAATCCCAGCACTGTGGGAGACCAAGGCGGACAGATCACCTGAGGTCAGGAGTTTGAGACCAGCCTGGCCAACATGGCAAAACCCCATCCCTACTAAAAATACAAAAAAATTATCCAGGCATGGTGATGAGCGCCTGCGATCCCAGCAACTCAGGAAACTGAGGCAGGAGAATTGCTTGAACCCAGGCAGCGAAGTTGCGTGAGCCAAGATCGTGCCATCGCACTCCAGCCTGAGCAAGAAGAACGAAACTCTAAAAAAAAAAAAAAAAAAAAAAAAATTAATAGTCAAGTACAGTAGTGAGAAGGGGAAGAGGAGAACAAAGAATTTGATCTACAACTGTGAACAATCAATTGAAATAACTCACTACCATTGGACCAACTCTAGCACAGTTTTGACTTTTTTTTTTTTTTTTTTTTTTTTGAGACGGAGTCTTGCTCTGTAGCCCAGGCTGGAGTGTAGTGGTGAGATCTTGGCTCACTGCAAGCTCCGCCTCCTGGGTTCATGCCATTCTCCTGGCTCAGCCTCCCGAGTAGCTGGGACTACAGGCGCCCGCCACCACACCTGGCTAATTTTTTGTATTTTTAGTAGAGACAGGGTTTCACCGTGTTAGCCAGGATGGTCTCGATCTCTTGACCTTGTGATCCGCCCGCCTCGGCCTCCCAAAGTGCTGGGATTACAGGCGTGAGCCACCACGCCCGGCATTTTTGACTTTTAAAAAAAATCATACTGGGCTGCACAGTGGCTCACACCAGTAATCCCAGGACTCTGGGAGGCAGAGGTGGGTGGATCACTTGAGGTCAGGAGTTTGAGACCAGCCTGGCCAACGTGGCAAAACCCCATCCCTACTAAAAATATAAAAATTAGCCGGACGTGGTGGCGTGCACCTGTAATCCCAGCTATTTGGGAGCCTGAGGCAGGAGAATCGATTGAACCCGGGAGGCGGAGGTTGCAGTGAGCCAAGGTCACACCACTGCACTCCAGCCTGGGGCGACAGAGCAAAACTCAGTCTCCACAAACAAAAAAAGCATACTGACTTGCTGAAGAGAACTGGCCAGTTGCCTGCAGAATGCCTCACCTTCTAGACTTGCCTGGTTGCTTCCTCCTAGTGTCCTTTAGTTTGTTTCTCTATCCCAAATATTTTCTCTAAATTGCAAGTTACTTCTTTTTGTGACTGGGAAGCAGCTAGAATATATACTAGGTTGAGTTACACACCTGCATCACACCAGAACTGGTTTACCATTGGTGATGCTAAGACTGACTCCGGGAAATGGGCGATGATATTTGGTCTGTTCCCTCTAACATAGTTACCCTCCAACAGTCTAGTTCCACCAACATAGTTACATTTATAGCCTCATGACTGTAAACTGAGCCAGGCAAGGTGGCTCATACCTGTAATCTCAGCACTTTGAGAGGCCAAGACAGGAGGATGGCTTGAACCCAGGAGTTTGAGACAGGCCTGGACAACGTGGCAAAACCTTATCTCTACAAAAAGTACAAAAATTAGCTGGGCATGGTGACACGTGCCTGTAGTCCCTGCTACTTGGTAGACTGACGTGGGAGGATTGCTTGAGCCTGTCTGGAAGGTCAAGGCTGCAGTGAGCCGTGATCATGCTACTGCACTACAGTCTGGGCAACAGAGCAAGACCCAGTCTCAAAAAAAAGAGACTGCGGAGTTACTGTGGTGTATGAATGTCCACTTGTCCGCCAACGAATTCACCTGTTTTTTATTTTTATTTTTATTTTATTTTATTTTTTTTTTTTTGAGATGGAGTCTCGCTCTGTTGCCCAGGCTGGAGTGCAGTAGCGCGATCTCGGCTCACTGAAAGCTCCGCCTCCTGGGTTCACGCCATTCTCCTGCCTCAGCCTCCCGAGTAGCTGGGACTATAGGCGCACACCACCACGCCCAGCTAATTTTTTATATTTTTAGTAGAGACGGGGTTTCACTGTGTTAGCCAAGATGGTCTCAATCTCCTGACCTCGTGATCTACCCACCTCGGCCTCCCAAAGTGCAGGGATTACATGCGTTAGTCACCGTGCCCAGCCTTCACCTGTTTTTTTAACACCAATTAATAATCTTTGCCAGACTGGGATCACCTGAGGTCAGGAGTTCAAGACCGGCTTGGCCAAAATGGTGAAACCCCATCTCTACTAAAAATACAAAATTAGCTGGGTGTGGTGGTGTGCGCCTGTAATCCCAGCTACTTGGGAGGCTGAGGTAGGAGAATCACTTGAACCCAGGAGGCAGAGGTTGCAGTGAGCAGAGATCATGCCATTGTACTCCAGCCTGGATGACAAGAGCAAAACTCCATCTCAAAATAATAATAATGATCATCATCTTCGCCAGAATCAATAATTTTATTAATATTCACAAAATGTTGTTTTTCAATTCTATTACTTCTTCTACATTTATTAGCTGGCATTTTCCTTTCCTCAACTAGAGTTCTAATTAATATTTTATTTTAGTTTTAGTTTTTATTTTGTAGAAGCAAGTTCTCTACAGAACTCCTGGGCTCAATCCATCCTCCTATCTCAGCCTCCAAGTGCTGGAATTTCAGGTGTGAGCCATCACACCCAGCCCCTAATTAATATTATTTTAAAAAACAACCGCTTGCTGGGCACGGTGGCTCGCACCTGTAATCCCAGCACTTTGGGAGGCCGAGGCGGGCGGATCATGAGGTCAGGAGATCGAGACTTTCTTGGCTAACATGGTGAAACCCTGTCTCTACTAAAAATACAAAAAATTAGCCAGGCATGGTGGCGGGTGCCTGTAGTCCCAGCTACTCGGGAGGCTGAGGCAAGAGAATGGTGTGAACCCAGGAGGTGGAGGTTGCAGTGAGCCAAGATCGCGCCACTGCACTCCAGCCTGGGCAACAGAGCGAGACTCCGTCTCAATAAATAAATAAATAAATAAATAAATAAATAAATAAATCCCAGTGGGCCAAATTCAATGCATTTCAAGGCCAGATTTAGCCTGCTGGCTACCACCTTCTGATCTACAATCTAAGCTGGACAGTCTAATTTATCATCACTGTGTACCTTGTGACATTAAGCCTTTTTATTTTTATTTAGAGATGGAGTCTTGCTCTGTTGCCCAGGCTGGAGTGCAGTGGCACAGTCTCGGCTCACTGCAACCTCAGCCTCCAGGGTTCAAGCGATTCTCCTGCCTCAGCCTCCCGAGGACCTGGGGTTACAAGTTTATACCACCATGCCCAGCTAATTTTTGTTTTTTAATAGAGACCAGGTTTCACCATGTTGGCCAGGCTGGTTTTGAACTTCTGACTTCAAGTGATCTGCCTGCCTCAGACTCCCAAAGTGCTGGGATTACAGGTGTGAGCCACCAAGCCCAACCTTTTTAAAATTTTTGAATAGAGATGGGATCTTGCTATGTTGATCAGACTGGCCTCAAGAAATTCTCCCATCTCCACCTCCCAAAATGCTGGGATTACTAGCATGAGGCACCATGCCCCGCCTTTTGTTTCTAATAATTACTTTGCAATTGTTGACATGTTGCTTGTAATCTTTTCAAGTCATTTTATGCTTGTATTTGTCTCTCTGGCTAGACTGTGACCTCCTCAAGGACAGGGACTCTCAGTATATTTCCTTTGCTTTTCCTTTGCTTCTCCTAATGTCCTTTTTTTATTTTTTTGAGATGGAGTCTCACTCCGTCACCCAGGCTGGAGTGCAGTGGGACCATGTTGGCTCCCTGCAGCCTCTGTCTCCTGGATTCAAGCAATTTTCCTGCCTCAGCCTCCTGAGTAGCTGGGATTACAGGTGCCCACTACTACACTCGGCTAATTTTTTATATTTTTAGTAGAGACGGGGTTTCACCGTGTTGGCCAGGCTGGTCTCAAACTCCTGGCCTCAGGTGATCCACCCACCTCGGCCTCCCAAAGTGCTGGGTTTACAGGTGTGAGCCACTGCGCCTGCCTCTTTTTTTTTTTTTTTTTGACAGAGTCTCACTCTGTCATCAAGGCTGGAGTGTGGTGGCACGATCTCAGCTCACTGCAACCTCTGTCTCCTGGACTCAAGTGATTCTCGTGCTTCAGCCTCCCGAGTAGATGGGACTACACACATGAGCCACCACATCCAGCTAATTTTTGTATTTTTATTAGAGACAGGGGTTTCACCGTGTTGGCCAGGCCAGTCTCAAACTCCTGACCTCAAATGATCCACTCACCTTGGCCTCCCAAAGTACTGAGATTACAGGCATGAGCTACTGCGCCCACCCTGTTTCTCCTAGTGTGCTTTTTTTTTTTTTTTTGAAATGGACTCTCGCTCTGTAGCCCTGGCTGGAGTGCAGTGGCCAGATCTCTGCTCACTGCAAGCTCCGCCTCCCGGGTTTACGCCATTCTCCTGCCTCAGCCTCCCGAGTAGCTGGGACTACAGGCGCCTGCCACCTCGCCTGGCTAGTTTTTTTGTATATTTTAGTAGAGATGGGGTTTCACTGTGTTAGCCAGGATGGTCTTGATCTCCTGACCTCGTGATCCACCCGTCTCGGCCTCCCAAAGTGCTGGGATTACAGGCTTGAGCCACTGTGCCCAGCCCCTAGTGTGCTTTTAAAGTTTGGCTACTGTTAGTCCTAATGAACAAAAAACACATCAGTAAGAACAAGACGTTTTCATTATTGGTGCTTATGTTCCCTGGCTTTCCCACTAAGTTTCCCTAATTCTCTATCATAATGAAGTGCTTATCTCGTTTACAATATGTAAACCTTTACAGTTTACTTGTGCTGTGGGAATCCCTATGAAAGGGGGTGGAAGGGAGGAAGGCAAAAAGCTCTTTATTGCTCTTCAAAAGTTGGAAAGTCATTATCCAGCTGTGTGACCTTGGGAAAGTCACATCATCACTCAGTTTCTATTCTTCATTCAGTAAAATGAGGTGACTGGGTTATCTCTAAAATCACATCCCACTTGGCTTGAACCCTCAAAGCCTGATTAGCTCACTTCCTGCTTGGATGGTACTCTGGTTCCGTTCCCATGGATTAGCACTATCCTTTCCAAGTAAGGTCAATTGTAGGTGAAATGACACCCAGAGTAAACAGAACTTGTCTCTGATGACTCTCCTGTCATCACAGTTTTCTGGTCTAATCTATATGTCCCAGTAAAGATTTACTCATGTTTTCAAGGTAAAACTTCAGTCCTTCACTACCAGTGCCAAGTGTGGATATTCCAAAGGCCCCTATAGAAGCAAGAGACCCATTCTTAGGTATTCCTCACTGTAAGGTAGGAGAGGGCAGAGAGGACTGAGATTCATTAGACTCTTTTCGTGGAACTTTACCATAAGGGCTCTGAATGACCTCAGACCAGCTCTGGGGGCATGAAAGTGTCTAAATCACCAAACTAAATAATGCCTTAGCTTACCTGTGTCTTCTTCTTATTTCAGTCCTATGGCTCTCTTTTCTTTTTTGACACAGGGCACCATCACTACTCACGGCTCAGTACAGCCTCAACCTCCCAGCCTCAAGTGACCCTCCCACCTCAGCCTCCAGAGCAGCTGGAACTACGGACATACGACACCACTCCTGGCTAATTTTTTTATTTTTTGTAGAGTCAGGGTCCCACTATGTTGCCCAGGCTGGTCTTGAACTCCTGGACTCAAGCGATCCTTCCACCTCAGCCTTCCAAAGTGCTGGGATTACAGGCATGAGCCACTGTGCCTGGCCATCCTTTTCCTTTTTTTTTTTTTTTTTTTTTTTTTTTTTTTTGAGACAGAATCTCGCTCTGTCACCCAGGCTGAAGTGCAGTGCCCTGATATCGGCTCACTGCAAGTTCTGCCTCCAGGGTTCACGCCATTCTCCTACCTCAGCTTCCCCAGTAGCTGGGACTACAGGCGCCGCCACCTCGCCTAATTTTGTGTATTTTTAGTAGAGACGGGGTTTTCATCGTGTTAGCCAGGATGGTGGTCTCTATCTCCTGACCTCGTGATCTGCGCCTCTCAGCCTCCCAAAGTGCTGGGATTATAGGCGTGAGCCACCGCGCCCGGCCGCCCTTTTTTTTGAGACAGAGTCTTGCTCTGCCGCCCAGGCTGGAGTGCAGTGGCCCGATCTTGGCTCACTGCAAGCTCCGCCTCCCGGGTTCAAGTGATTCACCTGCCTCAGTCTCCTGAGTAAGTGGGACTACAGGCGCCCGCCACCATGCCCAGCTAATTTTTGTATTTTTAGTAGAGACAGCATTTCACCATGTTGGCCAAGCTGGTCACGAACTCCTGACCTCAGGTGATCTGCCTGCCTCAGCCTCCCAAAGTGCTGGGATTACAGGCGTGAGCCACCATGCCCAGCCCCTTTTCCTTTTTTTTTTTTTTTTTCTGATACGGAGTCTTGCTCTGTTGCCCAGGCTGGAGTCCAGTGGGGCAATCTTGGCCCACTGCAAGCTCCGCCTCCGGGATTCACGCCATTCGCCTGCCTCAGCCTCCCGAGTAGCTGGGACTACAGGCACCTGCCACCACGCCCAGCTAATTTTTTTGTATTTTCGGTAGAGACGGGGGTTTCACTGTGTTAGCCAGGACGGTCTCCATCTCTTGACCTCGCGATCCACCCACCTCGTCCTCCCGGAGCGCTGGGATTACAGGCGTGAGCTACCGCACCCGGCCCCTTTTCCTCTTTTTATTCCCTTCTTTATAGGTACAATCTGAAGGTTCTCATCCAGCTGGCTTTATGTACTTGGAAGTAGGTCTTTCTCTACATCCTTCTTGACTGAGGATAGTCTCCAGCCTGATTATAAATGGCATCTTACCATTTCCCTGGCCCTGAGAGCTCCAAGTGGTGGAGGGGAAGATACTCTCTAAGGAGTAAGGCAGAGAGAGAACCATCACCAGATTTTTTCTTTTTTTTTTTTTTTTTTGAGATGGAGTCTCACTGTCGCCCAGGCTGGAGTGCAGGGGCGCGAAGTCGGCTCACTGCAAGCTCTGCCTCCCGGGTTCACGCCATTCTCCTGCCTCAGGCTCCTGACTAGCTGGGACTACAGGTTCCCACTACCATGCCTGGCTAATTTTTTGTGTTTTTAGTAGAGACAGCGTTTCTCCACTTTGGTCAGGCTGGTCTCGAACTCTTGACCTCAGGTGTTCTACCTGCCTCAGTCTCCCAAAGTGCTGGGATTACAGATGTGAGCCACTGCACCCAGCCACCAGCTTTATTTTTGATAACCCACTCAGGCCTGTGGTGAACAGCGCTGGCCAGAGCAGAGCTGAAGTCTGCAGTCAAAGCCTAACCCTTGTCCTGTGACTGTCATCTGAAAAGACAGAGTTGATCCATAATTCCTCCATTTTCCCCCTTTCTGCATCTCAGCACTAGTGGTTGTTGATTAAATCAGGTGGCAAGTTGGCCAAACAAGGTCTACCTTTTGATGTATACTTGGCAGCACCCCACGAATCTTTCATCATCAACTGTAAATACTAAAAAACTGTAAATACTAAACAGAAATATTGAGGAAGATTAGTCTCCCAGCAAATAGGAGGATTGTGATGCAGGATACATCTGGGAGCCTGCCAGTGATGGTGTTGGGGTGGCTGGCACTGCTCTTTTGTCATGGCCTGCCCTTATCAGCTGTTATCATTTATTTTTCCTCAGGAAGAAGTTGCGTCAGTGGCAAGAACAGAATGTTGGGGAGCCCCGAGGCTAGGACAATCAGCACAGACCTAGAAACGAATGAGTCAGACCAGGAACAGAAGAGGCCAAAATCAGTAAGAAACAAAGGGTCAGGAGCTGGGCACAGCAGCTCATGCTTCTAATCCTAGTGACTTAGGAGGCCAAGGTGGGAGATCACTTGAGGCCAGAAATTTAAGACCAGCCTGGGCTACATAGCGAGATGCTGTCACTAAAAAAATTTTTTTAAACTTAGCCAGGCATGGTGGTGCATACCTGTAGTCCCAGCTACTTGGGAGGCTGAGGCAGGGGAATTGCTTGAACCCGGGAGGCACAGATTGCAGTGAGCCATAATTGTGCCACTTTACTCCAGCCTGGGTGACAGAGTGAGACTCCCAGCTCTTTTTTCTTTTTCCTTTGAGACGGAGCCTTGCTTTGTCACCCAGGCTGGAGAGCAGTGGCACAATCTCGGCTCACTGCAACCTCCGCATCCCGGGTTCACGCCATTCTCCTGCCTCGGCCTCCTGCGTAGCTGGGACTACAGGCGCCCGCCACCACGCCCAGCTAATTTTTTGTATTTTTAGTAGAGACGGGGTTTCACCGTGTTTGCCAGGATAGTCTTGATCTCCTGACCTCGTGATCTACCCGCCTCGCCTCCCAAAGTGCTGGGATTACAGGCATGAGCCACCATGCCCAGTTTTTTTTGAGATGTAACCTTGCTCTGTTGCCTAGGCTGGAGTGCAGTGGCACAATGGCTCACTGCAATCTCCACCTCCCAGGTTTAAGTGATTCTCCTGCCTCAGCCTCCCGAGTAGCTGGGACTACAGGCATACGCCACCATGCCTGGCTAACTTTATTTTTGGTAGAGACGGGGTTTTACTATGTTGGCCAGGATGGTCCTGATCTCCTGACCTCGTGATCCTCCCACCTCAGCCTCCCAAAGTGCTGGGATTATAGGGGTGAGCCACTGCGCCTGGCCAAGACTCCCAACTTAAAAAAAAAAAAAGAGGTGGGGCTCAGTGGCTCACGACTGTAATCCCAGCACTTTGGGAGGCTGAGGCAGGCGGATCATCTGAGCTCAGGAGTTTGAGATCACCCTGGCCAACATGGCAAAACCCTGTCTCTACTAAAAATACAAAAATTAGCCGGGTGTGGTGGCGCCTGCCTATAATCCCATCTACTCAGGAGGCTGAGGCAGGAGAATCACTTGAACCCAGGAGGCAGAGGTTGCAGTGAGCTGAGATCGCACCACTGCACTATTGCACTTCAGCCTGGGCGACAAAACGAGATTCTGTAAAAAAGAAAACAAACAAAAAACAAAAAACCTGAGGGGATGGATGTAAAGTTACACAAGCTTGTCTGGATTTCCCATCACAGAGCCTTTGTATTCACTTATTTAACAATAGTACAGAAGAAGCGATCTCAGCTGTACAAGAAGTAATTCAGTTTCAGAACATTTCTCACTTCAACAAGGTGCATTTTCCCCTCTGGCACTCAGTTGTATAAATCTGAACTCTTTCCCTCTCACTCAGAGATCTCCTCTATGTATTTCCCAGGTTGGCTGGCATAGTCATCTTAGAATAGCCCCCAAATGTGGAATTTCTGTTGTCAGGAGTCATCATTTCCAGTATGAAACTCACTGAGTGATAGAAAATGAGGACTAAAGATCAAAGATTACTAGATTAATTTGCCTAAAACCAATTCCCCTAAAACCAATTAGTCTAAAATAAATATTTATCAAATCTGCAGCATTTCAAAAGGGTTTAGCAGATTCACCCTCTTAGTTATTACTGTTGTCTGTATAACTTTTCATTGTAAGTCAACTGAATATGCCTCATGCCTATTCATTTGTTTAAGATATACTGGCCTTTTAACAGTAGGAATGTAGAAGTTAGACCAAAGCATCAAAATCACATTGAACTCCATTACATTTTTCAAGGCATTTAATTTGTAAAGGAATATTGGATTAAGAAACAAAAAAAATGATACACAAAATGCCTGTACCAATTGTATTTATTGCTAGAAACTTTAAACTTTTTAAAAAAGTTTTTGAAAGGTAGATAACATAGAAAAAGACATCCATAAAGGTAGGAAGCAATCTCATCATTTACAAAGTGCTGCAAATTTGATAAATTTATGTTGCTGATAATAAGTCAGAAGTACTCTTGGATGAATAGATATAAATCCTTGAAATATCCGAAGCAAGACAAAAAAGAATAGGACACCTAAATGGATATAAACACACCAAAATACGAATTAAGCTTTTGGCAAATTAGTCATTAAGTCATTAACTTTAAGCAAACAAGTTTTCAGTAAATTGGTTTTAAGAGATCTAGCTTTAGGTGAACTAGTTTCAGGCAAACTGACTAGTACCAAATCAGTGTTTTGCTCCCTCCAGTTCCCCCCAACTGTAGTTTTGGGATTGTGATGGATGCAATCCAGGACCCCTCTGAGAGGTGGCAAGTGAGATTCTACTAGGAAACCAAGTGTACAAGTGACCTGAGAAGAGAGTAAGACAGAGTGTGTGTGTGTGTGTGTGTGTGTGTGTGTGTGCGCGCGCGCGCGCGCGCGCACATGAACACAACCACACATGCATACGCTGGGCTGTATGGCTCAGTGCACCTAAACTTGGGAGTGTAGCTAAGCTGAAGCTTCCTAGACATCCTCACAACAAGCTCCACACCCACACAGACCTGCTTATTACCTACCATAGCCAAGGAGAAGAGCAACCACGTACAAGCACCTACCTAGCCTCCCCAGACCCACGTGAGTCCCTGAGAAACAGGGAATATAGGCAGCAACCCCACTCAGAGCTGGTCCCCATTCTCAGCAGACAGATGAGGAGCTCTCCTAGTCCTTAGAAGGAGGCCAATAAATAACTCATTAATGAGGTCCAGAGTTTCTACTTCTTCATCCACATATAGGTGGGGGACCCCATATCTGACACCATGTGTCACAAAAAAAGTGAGGAGCTTAAATTTGGTTGCCTAGCAGGAACTCACCACCCTAGACTTGCTGCCTCTCAGGGGGATCCCATCCTGCATCAACCACAACCCCAAAACTCTGGGGTTTGGGGGAGCTGGAGGGAGAATTACACTTTGATTTGGTTCTAGCTAGTTTAGCTGAAACTAGTTGATTTAAAGCTAGGTCCTCTACTCTTGGAATCCGGGACCAGAACATTATGTGACTCATGCACAATCATATACTAGGCCAGACACAGTGGCTTATGCCTGTAATCCCAGCACTTTGGGAGGCCAAGGTGGGAGGATCACTTGAGCCCAGGAGTTCAAGACTAGCCTGGGCAACATGGTGAGATCCCATCTCTAAAACAAACAATATATATATACTGAAGATACAGAATCAGATGTTCAGAAAGTACTGGAACCCTCCTGTGTGTGCCTAAGCTCAGGATGCACACATGGGAAAAGGGCCAGTCACCCCCACCCTGGTAAATATAAGGTTTCTCTTCCACAATCCATTTGGAATGTCATGATCTTTGGGTCTCCAGTCCTTGGGGTCCTCCCCAGAGGACTCTTTTGCCAGGCCTGTAGAGTGCATTATTTGCCTTGGCTGGCCTCAGAGGAGCCCACTGGCCAGAGCAGTTTGTCAGTGGTGGTGACAGCAGCAGCAGTGATTGCAGCTCAGATATAGTTGGCAGGGGCTTGTCGGGCATTGAGCCGCTGCATGTGGCAGCCATGGCAAAGCAAGTGCCCATCCAGAGGGAAACAGCAGCAGCCTTCCTCATCACTCAGCTGCATCCGGCAGTCCTAGGGAAGAAGGCACCTAGTTCACCTCAGCCCAGGCACCTTGGATACTGAGGGCATCTTAGGAGTCTGCCCTGCTCAACACCTGACTCCTAATAACTGGAAGAAAGGGATGGGGTGGGAAGGGCAGGATGGAAGAGCAATCTGAGAAAATATTAATACCTCAGCTGGACACCAGGTGTCGCTGCTGCAGCAGAAATAATGACACAAGTCTGTCTGTATAGCAGTTTGACCAGACTCGCTACTCTTAGAAAGTCCTGACTCTGGGAGAGTCAGATTCAGAAAGGACTAAGCAACTTGGACCAGAAAAAGTGGCTGGAGGGGACAAAAAAAAAAAGGCTGAAGATAGGTCACAGTATCTTTCTGGTTTCCCATGCCCTACACCTCTCCCATAGATGTCTGGTTGTTGCAGGACTTGACTCCTACCCTCTTCCCATTTCCACTTCTTCTCCAGCACCGCTGAACCCCAACACTCACCTCACAGTGGTAGCACTCAAAGTGATAATCTCGGTCCATGGATATCACTCTCACGATGTCCTCACAGCCCTGAAACATGCAGACCCCCATGGAGATGAGAGCAGCATGTTGCTTCACCTCCACCTCCCTCATATATAACCCTTCCCACCCCATGGGAAGATCATACAAATGGCCCCAGAGTCTCTCTGCAATCACCTGTAGTTTTAAGATGCCTCTGCAAATCCTACCAGAACTCTCCTTATCTCCTTCACTGGGCTGCCCCCATGTAGCACACTCCCTCTGTACAAGAGCCCTGGCCTTACCTGCGTCCCCCAGTTGTGGGGGAAGGAAAGGGACAGGAGGCATAAATAAAGTAGGCTAGGCTGGGAACAAGGGAATCCAATAAGATCTGGCTTCTCTCCGTAGGTACATCCTCTACACACAGCTTAAATCATTTCTGACCCATTCCTACCAGTGCTGAGGATTCTTCCCACCTTTTTCCAGCCCCTACATCTGCAATCTGGTGACCTCAACCTCAAAGAAAGTCTCCTCCTCTGGACTGGGATAGAAGAGATAGAGCCTGGGCCCAGTTAGGCTTTCAGACATGTCCAGGCCCGGATGTTAGGGTCAGGGTGGTGACCCCAAGAGGCAGAGTCACACGGGAATCTTCACAGAGTACATTCCTTGGCACTACCGCTTCCGGCAGGAGGCCAGGCAGCATGTCCCTAACCCTACGCCAGAGGCAGTGGCACTGGCTGCCCTGAAGGAGAACCCAGACATACTGACCTCAGAGGGGAGGATGGGTTGGCCACAGGCTGCACACTTAGGAGCATAATTTCTGAAAGACAGAGGGAAGAGATGAGCTGAGGTTGGGGAACCCCTGGACCCAGTTCCACACTGCATCCCAAGGGGTGGACTCACTTGTGATAGTCGGTGACACAGTATACTTGGTTGGAGAAGTCCACTGTGAAGGGGATGCCATCCAGGCACTTGTTGCAAACAATGCATCGGAAACAGCCTGGGTGATAGGACTTCCCCATTGCTTGTAGGATCTGGCTCATGGGGTAGCAAGAGAATCAGTCTCCCTCCAGTCTCAGTTCTCCAGCTGCCCATTATGCTCCCTATTACTCCCATTAACCTCATCCAACCCGCTGCTATACTCCTAGAAACAATGCTATGTAATGTGGGGGAAGAAGTCTTAAAATGGAGGCAGAAACCCTGAAAAATGCCTGAGAGAGCATTCAGGCCAGTAGTGTTTAACTCTGGCTGCATATCAGGATCATCTAGGGAGCTTTTAAAAAACATCAATGCTTTGGCCCTCCTCCAGGCCTATTATCACAATCTCTGGTGATGGGATCCAAACACATTTTTTTTGTTTTTTGGGTTTTTTTTTAGTTCTTCCCAGCTGATCTGCTAGGCTACCATGATTGATAATCACTGATTTAATCCTATCTCTCCTTTTTATAGAAAATAAAACTGAGTCCCAAGTGATTCTAACCAGTAGCAGAAAGGGGATTAAGACTCAGGACCCCAGGCTGGGCACGGTGGCTCATGCGTGTAATCTAGCACTTTGGGAGGCTGAGGCAGGAGGATCACTTGAGGCCAGGAATTCGAGACCAGCCTGGCCAACATGGCAAAACTCGTCTCTACTAAACATACAAAAATCAGCCACGCATGGTGGCGCACGCCTGTAGTCCTAGCTTGGGAGGCTGAGGCACTAGAATCACTTGAACCTGGGAGGCAGAGGTTGCAGTGAGCCAAGATCATGCCACTATGTCAGAGCGAGACTCTGTCTCAAATAAATAAATAAATAAATAAATAAATAAATAAAAAGACTCAGGACCCCACACTCCTAGCTCAGGCTGGAAGGCCTGGCTGTGCCTGCAGAATTAGGAAGGGGCCAGGTTACAGAAGCCTGGGTTGACAGGCTTTTGAGCCCAGACTTGATTCCATAGGCAGAGGGAAGCCACTGTAAACAGCTGCTCTGGGGAGGAATGGGATGAAAGTGATTCATCTGGTGACAGGCTTCTTCCCCCAACCTTCTCTCAGTATCCATTTAGTTCCTGATTCCACTCCTCAGCCTCACAGTGAGAGTTCTCAGCTGAAGGCACTTTACTTACCTTCTCCAAAATCAAGTGACCACAGACACAGCATTTCTCAGCTGCCTCCTGAAACCCTGAAAACTAAAGTAAAAGACAAGACAAAGGGAGGCTGTTATCAAACTGAGAATGATGGGTGGTACTCCAATGGGCCACCAAGAAGGGGGTCAGTATGGAAACCAATTCCAGGTCCAGGTGACCCTTACTCACCAGATAATCTTCCTCACAGTACACAGAGCCGTTGACACTGTAGAAAGCCTTGCAACGCAAAGTTCGCCCTAGAAACAGCAGAAAAGGGGCTGGAACCTATCCCACAGCCCAGGTGCAAGACTTCTGGGGTCACTGCTCCCCAGTGCTGCATAATATATTTAAACCTGGACTTTGTACTTTTCCTCCTAACTGCTGTCTGTCCTTCTTCCCCACACAAAAATTCCATCTGATGCAATTCCAATTTGCTTTGGCTTCATTCCAGCCAACTTCCCCTCTCTTCTGCTTGCTGCTCCTCTAGCTCCTGCCTCCTTAACAGTTTTCTAGGGCCCTCCCCTAAACAAACTGCCTTCCTCTCCAGTGCATAGGAAGCCACCTGGGAGAGTAAAGCCAACTACATGCTGGAATACATGAGCTCTTAATAAGGTACTATATGATTTGCATAGAGAGAATCACATTGTTACAGGCCTTGCCCTCTGGGACCCTTCAACCTAGAAGCCTCTTCACCTGAGCATGTCTATCCTGCTCTCAAAGGCCTATCTGTCTCCTTCCAGGGACAGACTCTATGGAGGTCAGGACTGGAGTTACTGCAGGACAAAGTGCTTTGTTTGGAAGCAAAGCAGGTCCCCTTTCCTGTTTGTTTAAGGCTGCTTCCCTAAGCTTAGAGGGACCCAGAGTCTCTAGGGTAAGAGACAACCCAGGATCTTCTTCTAGCAGACAAGGCAGGACCATTCCCCATGTGACCAACCCCCAGGAACTGCTCCCAGGTGTCTACATTATCAGGGATAGGGGAGGAGTGAGAACAGGTGGAGCATGAGCAATTTTCCCACCTTTGCCTTCTTCCCCTCAAAATCCCCACTTCCAATTCTGTCCAGTGGGTTAGGAAAGCTGACTTAGAAGCTCATGAGACACAGGGGAGGAAAGAGAGGGAAAGAGATATAGCCAGAAGAGGCCCTGTAAACAGAAGGATAGACAGACAGATGAGTCTAAAGAGAACCAGGCAGAAACTGGGGGAGTGAGAAAAGCTGAGTGCTGAAGTCAGACAGGCAGAGATAGGAGATTAAAGGTTTAGCAAAGGAATCAGAATGGGTAAGCAGGGAGGAGGGGGTAATGAGGGAGGGGAGGGGGGCAGTTAAGGCCGCTGGGAGCATCCCCCCTTTCTAAGTGGGCCTCCTGAGCTAACAGTGGCAGGCATTCCTGGAGCGTGATGTCATCAGCTTGGCATGGCCCGGTGGCCTGCACTCTAGTGAGGTGGCTGAACTCTGACCAGCCAAGAGAAAACCCCCCTCTCCGCCCCCAGCAGCTCCCCACTCCCCCAGCCTGCCCCCACCCTCCCCACATTCCAATCTTTCACTGTCGCCCCAGGCAACTTGGCTGCCCAAGACCAAGCCCCACCGAGAAGCTGGAGGGCCAGGCGAGTCCAGGATGGGCAAGCAAGGAGGCATGAGAAGGAGAAACAGAGGTAAGGAAGGAAGGAGGGACTCCAGAAAGGAGACCCACCAGGGGAAGGGAGAGCCAAGTAGAGGGCAGACAAGGAAGCAAGAGAGGCGGAGCAGCTGCGGACCTCCAGACACTTGGTGGGGATCCAACAGCTGCTCTGTGAGCAAATGAAGAGGCAAAAGCTCTCCTCCTGTTCCCTATAGCACTTGTGTGTATGTGGGCAGGGGAGGGGAGTGCTTGAGTGTTGGGGCTACACTCACCACAAGAGCAGCAGACAAAGCACTGGGTGTGGTAGAGGCTGTCCAGGGCCTGGCAAGCATTGCTCTGCCCATAGATGCCTTTGTTGCACTTGATACAGGTGCCTGAGAAGAGAAAAGAGTGTCACACTCTACTCCCCCAGGTCAAAACCAGGGATTCCCAAGCTTTCCTGACTGCCCTTTCCTGATGTGCCAGGGGTCACAGTCTCCCTTTGATGGGCTCCCTTCTGAGAAGAGAAGATAAGAAGTAATGACATGTAGCAAGATCTTGGTTGAGCAGATCCATTCTTGTTTAATTACTCAACAGATATTTTCTGAGCATCTATTTTGTGCTTAACACAGCACCACTACCTGAGGAAACCTGGAGAAGGTCAGAGATATGGTCCCTGGCATTCAGATGCTTAGTTTCTGTTGGGGAGAAAAGATTATACAGGCAAGGTATGATCTCTGTTGCAGTGTGTAGGATGAATGGCCAAAGATGCCGGTCCACAGGTGCTCAGCAGCAGACTTGAAAAAACTTTCTAGAGAAAGCAGGCTAGGCCCAGAAAGCCTCTCTGGGACTTCAGTTTCCCATCAGTCAAACGAGCTGTTCAGTAATAGAATGATTTCTCTCTGCTGCAGACTTCCAAGGATGGAGAAAAGGATCTGGCTCAGCAGAGGGCTCTGTGCAGAGGGGACCATGTGAGCATGACTCCTGTGGGGAGGTGACTGCTGAGAATGTAGGGTGTGTTCCAGGAACCAGGGTTGAACAGGAAAGCAGGGAGAGTAGCAGAGCCCCTGATGCCTCCTAGTCACCTTCTATCTTGGGAAGAACACAGAACTGAACTGCTTGCTATTCTCCAAAGTCCCCCGCTAAGATACATACACCTGGCTCTGGGACTCGCCTTTCCTGGGTGTGTTCTTCCCTCCCTCCACTCCCCAATTCCAGGCCCATGAGTGAGGGCTAGGGCCTGTCTTTGGGGAGCAGATCCCAACGGGCCCGCCCCACCTCTCCCCCTCGGCAGGCTGCCACACTCCCTGCCTGTTGGGGCCCATCCCAGTCTTTGCCCAGGGGCTTGGGAGCCTGTGCAGCAGCTGCAGCAACTGATGGGCCCAGACCTGTCCTGCTCCCACCCTCTGGCAGCTGGGCAAGGCTGAAGCCAAGGAAGAGGGCCCCTACTAGGGGCAGGAGGAGGGTACAGTCAAGCTGGGGCTGGCGGCACAAGGGGTACGTAGGGGTTGTCAAAGGAGGCAATCTCACTCCCAGGGAGACGGGGCCCCCATCTCTGAATTCAAAATGTGGCTTCCTCATGGAAGTGAAGATCTGCCCCAATATTGCCATGCCAGGGGGTCCCGTCAGAGCCGTTCTTTAGGAAACCTTGGACATTATGGGAAGAGCAAATGAAACTGCTCAGGCATGTTGGCCTTACCTCATCTAACCCAGCATATCTACACCTATGTTCTTCCTGCTCTTTTATTGCAGTTTCTCTGAGTTCCTTTCTTCCTTTTGGCTCTGATGGTTCAGCCAAAAAGACTTCTTTACTAGCCACCTCTCCTGGGCCTCAAAACGAAACTGCTAAATGGGCCCTGTCATTCAGTCTTCCTTGATCAAAGCGGTTTGGCATCATCTCCTCTGGGCTTTCCTCTCGGTGGATTTGGAAGTGGGGAAAAGAATGGGGGTGGAGGTTGGGGGTTGAGTTATGCAGCGCCCTTGTAGCCTGCCGCCCTGCTACCTCTGAACCTCCTACCCAACCATCCCTCCCTGGCCGCGTTCCTCTTCCTATTCACTTTTCTAGCCATAGAGTTCTACAGCATGGGGTCCAGGAGTGGGGCACGAGTGGTGAGAAGAGATGCTTGGAAAAGTGAAAGAGGCCCACAGCCCTTAGGGGGTAAGCCTGCCACTTCTTTCCAATCACAATCATATTCGAAGTTTTTTAGGTGTGTAGTAGTGCCTGTGAATTCTGACTAAAAGATCTTTCAAGACCCTAATGTTCCTCATAGCTGAGACATATAATCAATCAATACTTTTTGAACAGAGTAGGGGAGGGAGACAGCGACCAGGTTTCCTTAACAGTGTCAGGAAGTAAGGCGCTACTTCTAGCCTGAATTCTGAGAGGTTATAACCAGAATTCAAGATCAGGTTATTTCTGGCAATAACACAGGGTCGTTATCCATCCAGAGGTAATGGTGTCCCAGCAGTCATCGCTTTTGCCCTGACTTCCGGAGGATGGGGAAAATAGAGGCTGGTACTACTGGGTCTCTGATTAAATGCCCACGCACGCACCTAGCCAACAGGACTGGGGAGGGACAGCAGTTAGGTCCCAGGACGCTCCATCCCGCCTCCCAGGCTCCATTTCCCCGACAGCCGCCACTACTCTTGTGTGTGCTAGGGAGCGCCCCCCCATCCCCGAACCCCACCCCTCCGCCGCGCGGCGGCGGCCGCCCCGCCCGTGGGCACCTGGAGCGCCCGGGCAGGAGTCGGCACGCACGCGGCCAGCCTGCCCAGCCCCCCCACCCGCGCATTCTCCGAATTCCTGCGGGCGGAGCCTGGGCCCGGGTGGGGGCGCGGCGCGCACAAACCTCCAGGGGCACCGCCGTGAAGGGGGGAGCAGGTTGGGGGGGATGCGCCCTCACTGCCCCACTTGGTCCTTTACCTACCAGGCCTCCTGCCGCGAAAAACCGAGGTTCAAATGCTTGAGAAACGGACTCACGCGATACCAGGAGGGTTGAATTTAGCAGAAATAAGGAGCCCTGGTTCATTTGAAAACTAGCAGCAAGGGGACAGTGCTCTGGGGCCGCCCCCATCCATCCCTCTTGTTTCTTTCCTAGTCCCGCGTCTTCACTTCGGACCCCGGGGTGCCGGCACTTTGGGCCGTCGGGGCAGTGGAGAACCGAATGCCGTGACGGGTCCCTTCCCGTCCCTAACCACTTCTCTCACTCACCGAAGTAGTCCTCCCTGGCCTCCGACTCCCGCATCCTGGCCCGGGCGGCCTCCGGAACGAAAGGACCTGGCGGCTCCTCCAGACCCGACGGCTCAATCCCCGAGGGTTCTCCGCGGGCGCCAGCTTCTCGCCCACCGGTGCCCACCGTCAGGCGAAGCAACGCTGTTAGCTCGTCCTGGTACCGGGCGCCCATGGCGCAGTCCCCGTAGCCGGTCACAGAGTGTCGTCCGGGTTGTGCCCCCCGTCTCTCCAAAGGCCCCGCCGCTCCCACTCCGGCCCCGGCTAGAGCTCCAGGGCTGCCCAGGGCCGGGGGATACGAGTGGCGGCTTTCCTGGCAGCCGAACCCCGCGGGCCGCTGAGCGTACAATCGGTCCAGGGCGGCATGGAGCTCCGGATAGGCGGACGGGACCCCTCCGGGAGAATAGCCTGCCGGTGCTGCGGCCAGCGGTGGGCCAAACAGGCACGGCCCCGCTGGCAAGGGGCTCCCGTGGCGCTGGTCGTAGCCCATGCTGATGCCGCTGGTGCGATTGCTGCAAGGCCGGCTACCTCCAGCTCCGCCAGCCCCCGCCCCGTCCAGCAGCAGGCTGCCCCGGGGGCTGGACGGCTTGCTAGCGTCGCTGGCCGAGCTACTGGCGAAGCTGGAGCGGGGGCTGAGGGCCGGGGCCGTGGCCTCCAGCCGAAAATCGGGGGGCAACGACTGAGGTAGAGGCAAGGCCCGGGTGGGCGGCGGCCCCCCGGGAAAAGAGCCTTCGTAGCGCGGTGCCTCAAAGGAGCCGCGCTGATTCCGCTCAGCGTCCAGGGAACCTTGCTCCCGGGCCGGCTCTAACGGCTCATCCCCAGGTCCCCCAGTAGCTCCTCGGGGCCCTGACTTCCTAGGTCCCCCCAACCCACTTAGGCGCCCCTTGCCTGGCCCGGGGGTCCCGTCAGACCCAGACCGGCTAGATTCACCCTTTCTGCGGCCGAACTTCTCCAGCAGGCGACTGGCTTTCTCTCCTAACCGCTCCATGCCCTTGGGTCTGGGGCCTCTCGCCCCCTTCCCGCCTGGCACCCTGTGGCGTCTCGGGCGGCCGGTTCTCTTTCCCTGCAGCCGGACTCTGGTTCCCCAGGGGCACAGGGGAAGCACAGGGGCTTAGCCGGCGGCCTGGATGCCCGGCGCCAGGAATCCCACAGCATCCCCCAGCGGGAGGGGCTGCGTCCCCTCGCGCATCTGGGGCTGAGCGGGGCTAGCAGGGCCTCTGGCCGCGGCTGTCCCGTCCACAGGTCTATCTGTTCACGCGTCTACTCGCCCGACTGCCCCACTCTCCCCGGCCCCCGCCCCCCTCGCTCTCACGCTAGCCACGGACCGAACTTCTCTCCCAAACTTTTGTCTGCTTGGCCGGATCTACTTTCCTAGGAGGGCGGAGCGCGGTGTGTGTGAGAGGGCCGGGGGTGTCCGCGCAGGAATAGCTGGTGTGCGTGCAGAGAGGGCGCTGGCGCTAACTGCCCTGGATGTGGAGGCCCGCGGACTGTACATGAGAGGCGGGCAGGGGCAGTTGGGGCAGCTGCCCCTACATCACTCAAGAATTGAAACAGGAAAGAGTGT
Source organism: Macaca thibetana thibetana (assembly GCF_024542745.1). NCBI lineage: Eukaryota > Metazoa > Chordata > Mammalia > Primates > Cercopithecidae > Macaca > Macaca thibetana. The sequence continues at coordinate 84,843,649 of NC_065584.1, read as the reverse complement.
GGAGGTAGGGGACGGGGACTCTTTGTCTGCAGTTGGAATGCGCGGAGGGGCATGGTGGAATGTGTCGCGGCTTGGGACCCGACGACAGGAGGCATGTTCTGCGCTAGCACCGTGACTTTGTTCCCAGCGTGGGGACTGTGGGAGAGATGGAGAGAGACTGGTACAGAAATGGTGAGACAAGGAGAGAGCCATAAAGAGGAAGACAGAGAGAAAGAAGACAAATGCATAAAGAGGTTCAGAGACGTGTACGCAAAGACAGTCCTGAAAAGCGACGAAGCCCACAGAGAGAGGTGGAAGACAGGTAGCGAAAGAAAGGGAGAGCTGGGGAGCAAAGAGGAGTGTGGACGATGCAGAGACCGAAGGGTGCGCAAAGGAAAGGACAAGCTTGACCGGATAGAATGAGAGACAAACAGATAAACTGCAATTAAAAGGCACCACCTTCTGGACCCAAAAGTTTTGTGATGGTGGAGAAATTTTGTGTCTGTAAAAGCAGTGAAAAGGAGTGAGGAAAATGGGACTAATCTCTCCCTTGAGAGGGAGGGAAAGAGATCTAGTGTGTGTGTAGAAGCAGTGAAAAAGAGTGAGGAAAAGGTTTGGGACTAATCTCTACCTTAAGGGTAGGACAGTTAGAGGGATAGACAGACACCCCCTGGTGTTGGGAAATGAGATTTTTAGCAAACATTTCAGGTGATTATGGAGATTGAAGGCCTGGTTTTAGGGCCAATGAATACCTTCCCCCGTTGGTTTTGGTCGACAGAAGACTGGTGATACGGAGTAAGTATTAAGAGGAAGAAAAGAAATGCCATGTAGAGGATTTGCAAATGAAAAGGAACAGGATGGAAAAGAGACTGATATTGACTATTTTAGAAGGATCAAGAATAAGGAAAAGAAACCCTGGCTGAAGCGGCGGGGCGCGGTGGCTCACGCCTGTAATCCCACCACTTTGGAAGGCCGAGGCGGGTGGATCATGAGGTCGGGAGTTTGCAAACAGCCTGGCCAGTATGGTGAAAGCCCGTCTCTACTAAGAATACAAAAATTAGCTGGCGTGGTGGCACACACCTGTAGTCCCAGCTACTCGGGAGGCTGAGGCAGAAGAATCGCTTGAACCCGGGAGGCGGAGGTTGCAAAAAGCCGAGATTGCGCCACTGCACTCCAGCCTGGGTGACAGAGGGAGATTCCGTCTCAAAAAATTTTTTAAAAAAACAGCCAATTAATTTTGCCCAGACTAGAACATCAGAGGCAAGGGGCGGAGGAAGTAGAATGGAGAAGGAAAATGACTGCTTTGTATTTAGATAGTAAACGAGTATGAAAATTATATGCAAACAAGTTGTGCATATTATTTTCATCTCAACATTTTGAACACCTTTTATAATCTTAGTGTAGCCTTAGGGAATGTGGAAAGAAAGGAGGTTAATATCTTTTGGGAAATTAATTTGTGCCAAACTATTTGGCTTCTTTGTCCTAGTTGCATTGTCTCCCTGACCTCATCTCCCCTGAGAATCAGCCTCTCTGTTTCCCTGGTCAAGGCCACAGCTTTTCTCTGATCCTGAGGAGAGTTTCCTACCAGACTGGAAGCAGGGAGGACTGAAAGCACTAGGAACAGAGGGGAGCTATCAGATTGCATCTAAAACCTGCTGTGAGCAACATCTTCAGAATTAACCATAATGTGTTCCCTCCTTTCCTGTGTCCAGATGGGGAAGGAGAACCTTGATTCTTCCTTCCAATTGCATCCAAAATATCCACACAACTTCCAAATACTAAGATTTGGAAGCTTTGATCCTTTGGGGTGAGGATGGGAGAGGAAATCTTATGAAATGCTGAGAAGCCATTAAAGGAGGCCCATGCAAGAGGTGGTGGTAACAATGGGCACAATTGGGATGAATAGCCTGTGTTTTCAAGGGATAACTGGAAGCAGAGATGAGTGAAGGGGAAGAAGTAGAAGATGCATATGCTAATAGGGCATGCTCCAATAGTGCTCATGACCTCAGGTGGCCTCTCCAGAGTCTGAACTGGAGCTGGGATCTCCAAAGGCCCTCTTCATCCCCAATACTTTAATTATAATCTGTATACACAGGTGACTCCCTAATCCATATTTCCAGCCCAGTCTTTCTTGGACTTAAAAACTCAACTAACTACTAGCATCTCCACATGGCTGTCTCAGAAGCACCCAATATCCTAAACTGATATCTTCTCTGCCTCATGAAACTGGCTCCTCTAGCATTCTCTGAGTAAATGGCACAATCCTGTTAGCTGCTTAAACTAGAAATCTGAGCATCAACCCTATGTCCTCCTTCTCCCTGAACCTCAAATCCAACCAAGTCCTATCAATCACCAAGTTCTATTAATTCTGCTTCCTAACCATCTTCCAAATCTGTCCTCCCCTCATCACCACTATATATGTCAAGTCACCATCTTTCCTCTCCTAAACCAATGCAAAAGTCTCCTGGTCAAGGCTTGCTCCCTGCAATCCATCTTATACCCTGAGGTCAAGTGATTTTTCAGTACAGAAGCTTTTCAACTTACAATGGAGTTATGTCTGGATAAACCCATCCATTATAAATTGAAAATATCATAAGGCAGAAGTGCTTCTTCAACTTATGATATTTTCAGCTTAAAATGGGTTTATCTGATGTAACTGCATCATAAGGTGAGGAGCATACCGAATCATTTTGCACCATTGTAAAGTTGAAAAATCCTAAGTCAAACCATCCTAAGTCAAACCAGTGAGTTGGGGACTTCCTGTAGGCAAAACCTGTCATTTTATTTCCCTGCTAAAAAAAACTTTCAACGATTTCTCACTGCCCTTGGGCTGAAGTCTGTACTCTGTATTATGAGGTCTCACTCTCCAGCCTCTCCTCTAGCATTATCCCTTCCCCAAACCAGTCTACAGTAGAACTGGACCTTGTCTGTACTCTCTCTTGCCCCTGGACTTTTGTACCTGCTGTTCCCTGTTTGGAACACTCTCTTAGCCTCCCCTTTCCTTCTCCTGATTAACTCTTCCCAGTTTAGACATTACACCCTCTCAGAAGCCGCCTTTCCACACTGCAAGAGTCGGTTAGCTACCCCTGCTGTATATTGCTATAGTGCACTCCACTCCACCATGGTCACCCTTATCACAGTTCATTTCATTGCCTACTCCACTGCCTGGCTTCCTGACTAGACTAAAAAAAATCTCTGTACAGCGTCCAACCTTATCAACAATATATCCATAGCACAGTACCTGACACCTAGTAAAACAATCAATATTCGTTGTAAGAATGAATAAATATAAAGGCATTTTTGCTTTTCAATCCATCCAAAATGCACACCCCTTCTTCAAAATACAGCTTGGCTAACAGGACCAAGAAATAGCTGCAAAGCTGTGTATTTTGCTTGGTCACATAGTGGGAGAGAGGCTGCCAGTGAGACATGGGAACTCTTTAAGCCTAATTTCCTCATCTGCAAGATAGGAATAGTAAAATTTTTCTCATGTAATTCAATAAGCAATAGCTATTATATCAGGATCCCAGTTCCCCAATAGTGAGAACTTGTGTTCCTCTGGTCAGAAGACTCAAGCTCATGACTGAAACTGCCCACCAGGTGGCGGTATTAACCTGGACTGGTCCTGTTCAGTTTCCACTGCAGAGCAAGACCAGTAGTCATGGGGAAGCAAAAGGTGCAACCTGGGCTGCTTCCTCAGAGCTTTGGGTGGAACTGGGCAGGGGCAGAAACAACTCAGAGACGGGGCATATGTCAAGAAGGCCTCATGTTTCTTGGACCCATCCTCCTTTTCTCATACCAGGCTTCTCTGAGACACTGTTTATGCTGAGGAATAAACATTTTCTGGTTTACTGTTCACACAGGAGGGAGTTTCTCCCCTTCTAGATAAGTTTTTATCCCACCAGAGTGTTCTGCTTCCACTTCCAGTAGAGACTGTGTTTAAAAAAAAAAAAAAAAAAAAAAAAGAGGCAAATGTGCTTTCTCAGACTGCACAGAGCATCTCATTATTTTGTGAAGCCCCATGGCCACCTATTTCTGAGACATGGGGCATGGCGGAAGCCAGAGTTATTCTTGGCTGTAGATTTTATTCATCCTTTTCCACCTTGATTTCAATGAATGAGTTCAAGTCAGGACAGCAGGTTTTGTGGGGTTGGTCAAAAGATGGGGAGACAGGTGCATTCTCATCCCCTCCCTCATCTTCCTCTTCTTGGAAATTAGGATTGTAAAGTTCTGGTGGAAGGAGCTGGGCTTCAGCAGAAGGCAGTCTGTCTGAGGGAGGCCCATACACACGGTTGGCTTTGGTGCCATGCTTAGAGTTAGCATCCAGGTGGTAGCAGAGCTCTGTGAGGCGCTGGGCCCGGAAACGGGGAGGGCGGGCCACCCACACACCTGGCTCATTAAGACTGTCCTCTTCATCTGACATCAGCTCCTCTGTCACATCCTTCCACAGACGTTGGTCCTCAGGTCCAAAATGCCTCATGATACTGGATCGGTTGGCAAAAAGCTAAGGCAGGAACCCAGGAGATAGATTAGGAAGGTAAACATTCTATGGATTAGATTTGGGGAAGAGGTTTGGTGGGGAAGGCTGTGTAAAATCTGTGCCTAAGTGAACCCAGTTCCCAAGTCAGATCTTAGCACTGGCTCACTGTTATTCTCTATCTTCCTACATTCCTGGCTCTCAACCCTATTCTCAGATGCCATGTCCTCTGGCCCTTCCCACTCAGGGAAGGGTTTAGAGTTTAGTTTCTTGAAAGAAAGGCCTAGAAACCTACCCGATATCGGCGACTTCGAAGTTTCTTCTCCTCTTTTTCCTTCAGGCCTTTAAAGGGATTCAGGGAGTTGCGATACTCACGCCTCTTAGTAAGGAAGTAGGCCACACAGGCTCCTGAGGGGGAGGGAAGGAAGGGAGCAAGAAGGAGGGTCCTCTAGAGTAGTGGTCCTCAGCCCGTTTTTCTGCCCTAACACTAATGAATGGGAGGTTGGGGATCACTACTTAGATGATGGGCTTTTTTTTTTTTTTTTTTTTGAGACACAGTTTTGCTCTTGTTGCCCAGGCTAGAGTGCAGTGGCACAATCTCGGCTCACCACAACCTCTGTCTCCTGGGTTCAAGCGATTCTCCTGCCTCAGTCTCCCGAGTGGCTGGGATTACAGGCATGTGCCACCACACCCGGCTCTTTTTAGTAGAGACGGGGTTTCTCCAAGTTGGTCAGGGTGGTCTCGAACTCCTGACCTCAGGTGATCTACCTGCCTCGGCCTCCCAAAGTGCTGGGATTACAGGTGTGAGCAACCGCACTTGGCCTAGATGCTGGGCTTTCTTGGCATAGACATTAGCATCTATTCACTCCTCTTTGGTTTAGGTTTCTTTTTATTTATTAATGATTTTGTTACGAGACAGGGTCTCGCTTTGTCACCCAGGCTTGGGGGCAGTGGCATGGTCATAGCTCACTGCAGCCTCAAACTTCTGGGCTTAAGTGATCCTCCAGCCTCAGCCTCCTGAGCAGCTGGGACTACAGGTGCACACACCGTGGCCGGCTAATTGGTTTAGCTTTCTTTGCCCACCTCCATCTCCAACACTAACTCCTCCCAAATATCTCCCACTGGAAAAAGACAACTCCACTTGCTCCTGTGTCTCCCAGCTCCCTCCACCAAATAAAACCTACCTCTTCTTGGGTGTGGTGGCTCACACCTGTAATCCCAACATTTTGGGAGGCCTCCTGCTGAGGCAGGAGGATTGCTTGAGCCCAGGAGTTTGAGACCAGCCTGGGCAACATAGTAAGACTCAGTCTCTATTTTTTAAAAAAATTAAAAAACAACAACAATCTACCCCTATTGCCACTCTTGATATAAGATTACAAGTATTTTTTCTTTTTTTTGAAACAAGGTTTGCCCACACTGGAGTTCAGTGGTACAATCTTGGCTCACTGCAACCTCCACCTCACAGGCTCAAGCAATCCTCCTGCCTCAGCCTCCCAAGTAGCTGGAACTATGTCATGCATGCCACCCCGCCCAGTTGATTTTTATTTTTGTTTGTTTGTTTTTGGTAAAGATGGGGTTTCACCATGTTGCCCATGCTAGTCTCGAACTCCTGGGCTGAAGCAATCCTCCTGCCTTGGTCCCCCAAAGTGCTAGGATTACAGGGATGAGCCACGGTACCTGGCCCTACCAGTACTTTTTCAGCAGAAGCTTTCGTAATACTTCAGTGTTAGCTACAAATAACAAAAGAGAGCAAGGAAAGAGAAAGCCTGGGAAATAATATTTAGGGACCAAGGGGCAGGCCTGGCTTCTGAACATAACACCTTCTCATAACACCTTAGATTCCTCCTTCTTATAATATCTTAGATTCAAGACCTGCATAAACAGAATACATGATGGTGTTCTAGACCTTTCCTTCTCTCATTTTCGTTTCAGACTGAGAGGGAAATAAACAGGCAATTTGAGATAATTCTATGAATATATTTTAGGTGAGAATAGCCAAAAAAAGTTTCAAATCCACTATTTTCAAAACCACCTAAATCATCTCTATTATTCCTCTTCTCCTCTGACCAAGAAAGAGGAGTGGGAGGAGAGGGGGAGAAAGGATGGCATAGGAGTTAAACCAGTTTTTCTCACCTTTTAGCTCCTTATCAGTGTAATTGTGGGGACTGGTCACCAGCTCTTGCTTGAGCTTTTCCAGAAGAAACTTCACTACTGAAATATTCCAAGAGGACTTGATGCTGCCACAAAGAGAAGAGAATGAATAAGGTTGTCCGCTTTGTAAGAGCCAGACAAACAGAGGTACCCGGCACTAATCAACTTTGTGGCAAATCCCTCCATGGCCTAAGAAGGTATGGTGAGATCAAAGCCTGAGTCTCATTGCTGTATTGGAGCATCCCCCTCTACTTCCCTGTCCTCAGCAAAGTACCTTCTCATTCTTTTTCCTCAAGGGGACCATACCTTTCAGACCCATTGAATCTCTTGTCATTGGTGATGTGGTTATGCACATTGTGGACCAGTTTCTAGGGGAAAAAAAGAAAACATAGTCAAGCCAAGAGTGGATATTATGAAAACTCTCCTCTGGTCCCTACTGTAAAAAGGCATTGTCCCTAAGGGGCTCTCTGCCTGAATCCTTCCCATAGCCTAGGTACCATTTCAGTAGATGCCCTTTCTAAGCCAAGAGCCTATCCAAGTTACTATTTCAAGTGGGGTCTTCCCTGACTTTTCATTTCATGTGTGTCAGGATTCCAGGATCATCCCTGGCCTTACTTCTGCTCCTGAGTAGTGTGATCACTAGGGCAGAGGGTCTCAAACATTTCCATGAACATACCCCTGATACCCGAGAAAGCAAGTATATACTAGGAGTACTGCGAGTGAACATTTCTTTTTTACTTTTCTTTGTTTTTTTGAGACACAGTCTTGCTCTGTCACCCAGGCTAGAGTGCAGTGGCGCGATCTCGGCTCACTACAACCTCCGCCTCCCAGGTTCAAGCAATTCTCCCGCCTCAACCTCTCGAGTAGCTAGGATTATGGTCACCTGCCATCATGCCTGGCTAATTATTGTATTTTTGCAGAGATAGGGTTTCAACATGTTGGCCAGGCTGGTCTTAAACTCCTGCTCTCAGGTGATCTGCCTACCTTGACCTTCCAAAGTGGTGGGATTACAGGCATGAGCCACCACGCCCAGCCAAGTGAACATTTCTTTTTTTTTTTTTTCTTTCCCACAAATAGCACTTTTTATTTGACACTAACTGAAGTCTGAACTTTAAACAGATTCTTGGACTGGTGGTTCATATCCATCAGCTCGTTCAACTTTAGCACCTGTCTCGTCCCCAGTGGCTTTTCCAGAACTCCTGCCTTCACCATGAAGCTCCATGAGCTTTCCCAATTCAAACTTGGGCTTCTTCAGCACTTTTACTTTCCTAACGAAGACATCATGGAGAGGATAAATAGATTGGCAAGCCTTTTCTATGTCTTTTCCAATGCTGTCTGGAATCAATTTATTGACCACTTCTTTCAAGTCATTTGCACCTCTCGGGTCATGATTTCCATCATCTTCTTCTGGATTTGGCGGACCTGTTGGTGCTAAGCATAAGAGGTCTTCCGTATCTGATTGTTGCGTTTTTTATAAAACCAACACAGAACAGACGAAGCAAGCAACCATTGGTAGTCTTGACGTCAACATGAGCTTCAATCATTGTCTGCCACTTTTTGACCATGGAATACATTTTGTCACGGGTAAGATCCATGCCATGGAAGTTAGTCAGGCAGTTTTTGCCCTGAACATCTTCAGTAATCAGCTTGAATTTTCTGTTTTTTTTTTTTTTTTTTTTTTGAGACGGAGTCTTGCTCTGTCGCCCAGGCTGGAGTGCAGTGGCGCGATCTCGGCTCACTGCAAGCTCCGCCTCCCGGGTTTATGCCATTCTCCTGCCTCAGCCTCCGGAGTAGCTGGGACTACAGGCGCCCGCTACCTCGCCCGGCTAGTTTTTTTTTTTTTTTTTTTTGTATTTTTTAGTAGAGACGGGGTTTCACCATGTTAGCCAGGATGGTCTTGATCTCCTGACCTCGTGATCCACCCGTCTCGGCCTCCCAAAGTGCTGGGATTACAGGCTTGAGCCACCGCGCCCGGCCATCAGCTTGAATTTTCTAAATGCAACTTCATCATTCTGCAAATCAGCAAGACTCACTTCAAACACACGACCCTTGAGACCATCAGATGCAATTTTGGTTCCTTGGGTCCTGGTGACGAGCGTCTTTCCAGTATTTCTTATATTGAACATAGCAGGTGCTTTCACATCATACCAATCTTTCTTAGAAAATGGATCAACCACTTTCTTCTTGGCTCCCGTTTTGCCGCCTTTCGTAAGGCGCTTGTTCTTGCCAACCGCCATGGTCAGAGAGCCGAAAGGCGTGAACATTTCTTTAAGTCCTCTACTCTTGCACTTTTTTTTTCTTTTTTTTTTTTTTTTTTTTTTTTTTTTTTTTTTTGAGACAGAGTCTTGCTCTGTCACCCAGGCTGGAGTGCAGTGGCGCGATCTCAGCTCACTGCAACCTCCACCTCTCGGGTTCACGCCATTCTCCTCCCTCAGCCTCCCAACGAGTAGCTGGGACTATAGGCGCTCGCCACCACACCCAGCTAATTTTTTGTATTTTTAATAGAGATGGAGTTTCACCGTGTTAGCCAGGATGGTCATGATCTCCTGACCTCGTGATCCACCCGCCTTGGCCTCCCAAAGTGCTGGGATTACAGGTGGGAGCCACTGTGCCTGGCCCCTACTCTTGCACATTTAAATTTTTTCTTCAAAATGTATTTGTATTTCTTTTTTATTTCTTTTCTTTTTTTTTTTTTTGTGAGACAGAGTTTTGCTCTGTCACCCAGGCTGGAGTGCACTCGTTAAAAAGTTTTGCCCACCAGGTGTGGTAGCACATGCCTCTAATCCCAGCACTTTAGGAGGCCAAGGTGGGTGGCACAATCTCAGCTCACTGCAACCTCCGCCTCCCAGGTTCAAGTGATTATCCTGCTTCAGCCTCCTGAGTACCTGGGATTATAGGTGCCTGGCACCACGCCCAGCTAATTTTTGTATTTTTAGTAGAGACAGGGTTTCACCATGTTGGTCAGGCTGGTCTCAAACTCCTAACCTTGTGATCCACCCACCTCAGCCTCACAAAGTGTGCTGGGATTACAGGCGTGAGCCACCGCACCCGGTCTGTGTTTCTTTTAATATAAAAATGTCTTCTTAGCCGGGCATGATGGCTCACGCCTGTAATCCCAGCACTTTGGGAGGCCGAGACGGGCAGATCACGAGGTCAGGAGATGGAGACCATCTTGGCTAACATGGTGAAACCCCTTCTCTACCAAAAATACAAAAAATTAGCCAGGCGTAGTGGCGGGCACCTGTAGTCCCAGCTACTCGGGAGGCTGAGGCAGGAGAATGGCGTGAACCCGGGAGGTAGAGCTTGCAGTGAGCCGAGATCGTGCCACTGCACTCCAGCCTGGGTGACAAAGCGAGACTCCGTCTCAAAAAAAAAAAAAAAAAAGTCTTCTTGAAATTTTTTTTTTCTTTTTGAGACAGACTCTCACTCTTTTGCCAGGCTGGAGTGCAATGGCGCGATCTCGGCTCACTACAACCTCCACCTCCCAGGTTCAAGCAATTCTCCTGCCTCAGCCTCCCGAGTAGCTGGGACTGCAGGTACACCACCACCACATCCAGCTAATTTTTGTACTTTTAGTAGAGATGGGGTTTCACCATGTTGGCCAGGATGGTCGCAATCTCTTGACCTCGTGAACCACCTGCCTCAGCCTCTCAAAGTGCTGGGATTAGGGGCATGAGCCACCCAGCCTGGCAGTCTTCTGGAATCTGCTAGTAAAACTGATGACCCAGGAAAAAGCCCTGGGTTTGTCTGTGGCTTTATATATCCCCTCGTGTGTTACCACAAATCTCAGGAGTATATACACAATGGTCTGAAAAACAGAAATCTAAAATAACAGAAATGTGAATCTGAAAGAACCGTGGAAGCTATATTACCCAATCTCCCTTTCACATCATTAAACAGGCTGTCTTTCCACTTTGTTTATACCCATCTAATGATGAGCTCTCCATTTTGAGTCAGCTTATTCTATTGTCGAACATTTTCACTCATTAAAAAGTTTTGCCAGCTGGGCGTGGTGGCTCATGCCTGTAATCCCAGTACTTTGGGAGGCCAAGGCAGGTGGATCACCTGAGGTCAGGAGTTTGAGACCAGCCTGACCAACATGGTGAAACCCCATCTCTACTAAAAATACAAAAATTAGCCAGGCGTAGTGGCGTGCAACTGTCGTCCCAGCTACTCGGGAGGCAGAGACAGGTGAATTGCTTGAACCCAAGAGATGGAGGTTGTAGTGAGCTGAGATCGTGCCACTGCACTCCAGCCTGGGCAATAGAGTGAGACTCCGTTTCAAAAAAAAAAAAGAAAAAGTTTTGCCTTAGATGCTTCAAAATCTGTTCCTAGTTTTGCCCATAATAGCACCTACAATATTTATTTATTTATTTAGAAATGGAGTCTTGCTCTGTCGCCCAGGATAGAGTGTAGTGGCATGATCTCAGCTCACTGCAACCTCTGCCTCCCAGGTTCAAGTGATTCTCCTACCTCAGCCTCTCAAGTGGCTGGGATTACAGGCACACACCACCACACCCAGCTAATTTTTGTATTTTTAGTAGAGATTTGGTTTCTCCATGTTGGCCAGGCTAGTCTCAAACTCCTGACCTCAGGTGATCTACCCGCCTTGGCCTCCCAGAGTGCTGGGATTACAGGCCTGAGCCACCACACCCAGCCCTAATGCAGGGTTTTACATTTCCTTCAATTAGGTTTAGTTGTGTTGTTTCTGATTATATTTTCATCCCAAGCTCCCTTAGTCAGTGGAAATTACCCAGTTCCAAACTGACAGATTCATATCCCGATCCAAGGACTTTGCAGCTCCATATTCAGAAATCCCCAATTTATCCTTCTACCTCTATGGCTGATTCACCATACCAACTTAGGAAAGTATTGTCAACTCTTTATGGCTAGGGTCTCCACTCTGTAAAAAAGACCATTATTATACTAGCTGCATATTCAACACCGTCATTTTACCTCTTAGTAGTCCACACTTAAGGAATCACAAAGGAATGGGTGAATGTTTCAGAAAGTATTTGGGAGAGTTTCAAAAAAAAAAACCAAAAAAAAAGGAGAAAGAAAAAAGGGAGTTACATAGCTTCCAACTCAAGTGGCTTTGAAGAGATCAGCTGATAAAAATCAAAACAGGCTTGACATGGAAAGGGAAAATACTCTAGACAGTAAGTGTGAGGAGTGTAAAGGCTGTTGGCTCACCTACCTCCTGAATAAGCTAAAAATATTTCCCCAAGGAGTGGCTGGGATCTGCAGCATTCCAAGGAATTAAAGAATTCTGGTTTGATCTTTTTGGTTTATAGGATCCCTAGCAGCAATCCTCAAGAGCCCCAGCCGATTAGAGAGATGCCTCTTTGATTCCGTCCCAGAGCTAAAGATTGGAACAACTGTCCCTCCCGCTCTAAACCCACAGTCTGCCACAAGAACATTTTAAACCTTCCTCCATGATGAGCAGCAAAACTCCCTGACTGGTCCTCCAGATCCTTCTCAAGCACAGAATAGAGAGAGCATGATGGTGAGTGAGCATACTGTCCTTCCTGCACGTCTTCAGTTCCACCACACTCTCCTAAGGGAAGGAAGAAGCCAGGCCTCAACGCTGTACCTCTCTCTGGAGGCAGCAGGCACAAGTGGAATGGAAATGATGGAAAATCCTGCTTTTATGCAAATTGTAACTATAAACTCATTATAGTCAATATGAACATTGTATGGCTAAAGAATATCTCCAGCCGAGCGCGGTGGCTCACGCCTGTAATCCCAACACTTTGGGAGGCCAAGGTGGGTGAATTGCCTGAGCTCAGGAGTTCAAGACCAGCCTGGCCAACATGGTGAAACCCCATCTGTACTAAAATACAAAAATTAGCCAGGCGTGGTGGTGCACGCCTGCAATCCCAAATACTCGGGAGGCTGAGGCAGGAGAATCGCTTGAACCTGGGAGGCTTGCAGTGAGCCGAAATCACGCCACTGCACTCCAGCCTGGATGACAGAGTGAGACTAAAAACAATATCCCCATGATTGTCAGAAAGAAACTTTTGTGAGACCAGCCTGGGCAACTAAAATACAAAAATACAAAAAATAAGCCAGGTGTGGTGGTGCATGCCTGTAATCCCAGCTACTCTGGAGGCTGAGGTGGGAGATCACTTGAGCCTGGGAAGTCGAACCTGCAATGAGCCATGATCACACCACTGCACTCCAGCCTGGGCAATGGGAGTGAGACCCTGTATCAAGAAAGCAAAAAAAAAAAAAAAAAAAAAAAAAAAAAAAAAAAGAAGTTTTTGCATATAGAGTTTATCCCAAAGACTGTGGTCACTTTAAAGAAGATTTCTCAACCTCTTCACTATTGGCATTTTGAGCTGGATAATTCTTTGTTATGGGGGCTGTCGTGTGCACTGTAGGATGTTTAGCAGAACACCCACTAGATGTCAGTAGCATTCTCCTTCCCCTGCCCCCAGCCACCCACCAGTTGTAATAATCACAAATGTCTCCAGATGTTTCCAAATGTCTCCTGGGGGTAAAATCACCCCAAGTTGAGAACTGCTGCCCTAGAACTTCTCTAGGTTTGGTCAGCTGCCAGGACGGGGACTCCCAGCTCAGCAGGATGTTCTTTGGGCTCCCAGCCACTACAAGAAGCTTTTAGGCAGACCTGGTTCAGGCCAGTCCCTTCCTGGCTAAGAGCTCTTGGGATGACTGGAATCTCCAAACCTCTATAACTGAGCTGAAGGTCTAGTGACTCTCTGCATCTCTGAAGCTTGAGACTACCTCAGGACAGCTTCACTTGCTTTTCCACCCAAGTTGTCCCTTGCCACTTACTCTGCACACTAGCTTAATTTGCAGGCAATTTCCAGAGTTACCCTTTGGTGATCAATCTGCTCAATCCCTTAAAGATCTTCTCATCAGGATTATTAGAACACTGGGAAGGCCGGTCATGGCGGCTCACGCCTGTAATCCCAGTACTTTGGGAGGCCAAGGCGGGTGGATCACCTGAGCTCAGGAGTTCAAGACCAGCCTGACCAACATGGCAAAACCTGGTCTCTACTAAAAATACAAAAATTAGCTGGGGGTGGTGGCATGTGCCTGTAATCCCAGCTACTCAGGAGGCTGAGACTAGAGAATCACTTGAACCTGGGAGGCGGAGGTTGCAGTGAGCTGAGATCGCACCATTGCACTCCAGCCTGGGTGACAGAGTGAGACTCCGTCTCAAAAAAAAAGGACAGCAGATGTGATATAAAGGAAGATACCACATTATCTGGAAAAGTCTAAAAGTTTGATGTTTAGCAGGGGACTTCCTATCCCTAGTGTTACAGAATAACCTCTCTCCTTATCCCTCCCACTCTGGTAGGATTCAGTATAGTATTCATTCAATATGGGGGGCCTAAAATCAACCCACCCTTCATTCTTCACTTATCTTTCCAGACTGGAGAAAAATTTATAGCAATTGAGCTCACTCACAGAGAGTACCAGATCCCGCTTACGCCTGGAGTTCTTCTGCCCACTTCCTCTGGTCCTGCATGGGGAAACAGTCAGCCCTAGAGAGTGTCTCAGCTCTCCAGTACTCCCAGGGCCTGACTCTTCCAAGGCACTGTCCAGTGCAGCAGTGGCATTCAGCATGTCCTCAGGGCGGGGTGGTGGCAGCTTGGTTCCATTTTCTGGTCCTGTCTCTGATGTTGCCCGCTGGATTGCCAGTTGTGTGGCTGGTGAGAGCTGTTTGGCATAAGCAGGGACCAGAACTCGCTGTACTGCACCCTCAGAGGCCACATAATCATCCACCAGCTAAGAATGTAAAAAAATAATAGCCTATTAGCCAGCCAGGCTTAGAGGAACCTGGTTAACCATCATTCTTTGGCTAAGAATAGTGAACAGAAAGTGGAAAGAAGGGGGACTGTAGCACAGTCTTTAATGCTCAATGGCTTGTTTCTCTGGGACTCCTATGAGTGTTGGGCAAATATTTCTTGTGTGTACAGGGCCCCTCATGTTGGGTTGTTACCGTAGGGCTGCTCACAAGGAGAAAGCATGCTTCTGACACTGTTTGTGAATCGTCATTTATAGATAGCTCTTGGATATAAGAAATGTAGCTAGGTAAGTGTTTTCTCTGAAAGGACTGGGAGAAGAAGTGATGACAAGAAAGAAACCAAGCAAGAGAAGGAGTAAGAAAATAAAACAGTAACAACAATAAAGAGGAGACATAAAAGAAAAATGAGCAAAGGAGGAAGATATAAAGTCAGAAATCCCAAGAGAGACTGGCAGTGACAGCTCCCCTCACCTATCCTCCATTCCCAGAGTCAGTCCATGCCCTCACCTTGATCCTACCCCAGCCACATTCGACTGTCATAGCCCCTGACATGTACCTGACTGCCTGTGCCCTCAATCAAGGACATACAGAGCCAGGAAAGGAAGGAGGGAGCAAGGGAGAGAGGGAGGAAGAAAGGAGGGGGGATTTCTGCAGTCAAGAAAACAAAACACTGAAAGTGGGGAGACACACACACACACACACACAGAGAGAGAGAAAGAAGCGGGGGAGGAGGCTGAGATTTATAGACCTGTGAGCTGCTTTCTGCACTGTGAAATCTAATTCCATCCTGTCAGCCTGGAAGCCTTTCCTGCCTCAAAGAACCCACAGCTCAGGGCAATGCCTGGCCTGGTACCCTCCTGCTTCCCACCTTCCAGGTCCTCCCCTCTTGAGCTGAAACAACTGAGAGTCCTGACCAGCCACAGACTGGGGTGAGCAGCAGAGGCCATTACCCATATGGCTGTGCCTTCAGGAGAGCAATGACCAGTTGCTGTGTTACACTGGAGGGGGAGAGGGGGGCTTCTGTATTCATTTCTCAGATCCAGCAGATGGGCTGGGAGTTCCATCCCTCCCATCTACTCCATGTGTTCTGCTCCTTTACTCTTTACTGGGGTGTCTATGTCTTGTCGTGGGAGCAGGAGAAAAAGAGAGGACAGACAGAGAATAAGGTGGAGGAGAGCTGATAGAACTCCCACCGTCTCTCAAGTGGCACCACATCTGTTATTTTCCTATCTCTAAGATCTCTATAGTTGCTCCATCTCCTTTTCATACTTCCATGTGTGACATTCTGCAGTTCTTACTCCACTCAGCCAGGATTTTCCTGCTCATATGGCCCTTAAGCAATAAAGAAACTGAAATAGCACAATGTACATCTATGTCTTTTCCTGCTCACAAAATATGCTTGCTTGCTTCCTTCTTTTCTTCCCTCTTTCTCCCTATATGTTATTATCTTCCTGTTAACACTCAGTTGGCCATTTCTTTTTCTCGTTTCCCATTTTATTTCCTTTCCTCTACCTCCCTCTCGCCTTATGTCATAGTCTCTCTCCTGTGGTGTAGATTCTCTTTCCACATAGACTCACCTTTTTTCTGTGCTCCCTTTTTGCACTTTCTCTCCTCCCTCAGCCCTTCATTTCTACTTGTCTCTTTCCCTCCCTATACCTGTCGTCTGTTATCTTTATCTTTGTCCTCTCACTTTTTCCTCCTCTCGCCACCTCTGCCTCTCTCCCCTGTACATTCCCATCTCTCTTTGTACTGAATTCCTCTTGGCAAGCAGAGGGCCTGCAATAAAATATGAATGAGCCGTCTGTGCACGGCAGGCATCCTCACCAGGAGAGGCAGAGCCCATGGAGCAGCCGAGACAGCTGTGGAGGAAAAGGTGCCATGTGGAGCTATTGAGAGAGAGGGAAGGGCATCCCGTCACTACACACAGCAAAAAATGACCTTCTGCCAAAGAGGCTAATGGTTCAGGAAGAAAATAGGAGAGCTGATTATCCCTGAAGGAAAAGGAAACTTGGTACTGTTTTGCTTTATCACAAATACAGACAAAAGGTTTAAAGATGGAAATAAAAGAACAGAAAGGAAAAAGAGTGAAAGGCCAGGAAAAGCACTTAGGAGCAACAGCCCTCTGCTGCCATACTCACAGGATTGAGCAGGGGGGCCCCCTCGCTGGCAGCCAGTGTGCACCCCGGGAGCCGCATGTCCCTCTGAGTTGCTGGGAAGCCCAAAGGCCCAGGCCCCACTGAGGCTGCTCCCAGCTGCCGCAGCTCCTCAATCACCACCTGCACGCCGCTACCCACGCTGTCACACTCCTCTTCCACAGCAGACAGAGCCTTAAAGGCTTCCCCGGGACTTTCCTTGAGAGGCCCAGGCTCCTCAGGTGGGGAACTATGTGCCCGGCTTTCCCCGTCTTCATCAGGGGTGGACACTTTCCCTTGTCTCAGCTCACCCATTTCCTCCTGGAGACGTTTTAACAACTCATTGTTGGCTCTGGCAAGACCCAGAGCAGCTTCGGCCAAACCCACTGCCTTATCCACCCGTTGGTAGATAATATGCAGGAGCTGCTCTGAGCTCTGAACAGCCAGGCCATGTCCAGTCACTGTGATGGGGGTGCTAGGAGGAGGATTCCCACCCTGGGAGCCTGTGTTGCCTCCATTAGTCTCACTCTTACAGGCACAGCAGCAGCATCTGGCCTCACTGCCACTGGGAGGGGAGAAGAGAATGGTGGCACTGAAGGACATGGTGGATGGGGCAGTAACAACCACGCTTACACTGCTGGGCCACTCCAACAGGTAGGAATCATCGACTTCTCTTGACTCACTTTCCTTTCTCAATGAGGATGGTCAGAGGAGCCCAGGCCCCCAGCTGTAGGGTCTGTGAAAGAAGAGTAGATAAGCCATGAAGAAGCACACAGTCCACGGCGGCCTCTCCTCAGCCTGCAGAAGGGAGACAGGTGCCTTCTATTTGCAGATCCTGTGCTCTCCTAGAACATCACAAATCAAGGCCTTCCTGATGAATGGTTTTAGAGGGTAGAGAGCGTTCCTTCTGCCCCCCAGCATGGAACCCCCGACTAGTGCAACCTAAGGAACAGGGAAGGGATTCAGAAGGACCTTCCGGCATCTGGAAAGATTAGATGATTAAGGAAGAAAATGTAGATCTGTCTCCTCCTCCTCCTCCTCACCATCTTTACTGTAATAATGGTACTGCATTTCATTGCTTTGACATTGTTCCTTAAGGAGTTCAGAACGCTTCACGTAAGTTACCTCATCTACTCAACAGCGCTAGGAAACACATATTACTCCAGGTCCGGAGAAGAGACATACAGAGAAGTTATATGTCTTTTTCAAGGTCAGAGGAATTACAGCAGAATCCAGTTATTGGTACTTTCAATGTAGTGTTTTTTTGTTTTTTTTTTTTTTTTTTTTTTTTTTTTTACCTGATACCACTTTTTGTTGACGTTAAGAATCATGGGCGGATCACAAGGTCAGGAATCATGATTCTGAAACCCCTCTCTACTAATTTTCATGGGAGGCTGACAAATGCAGGCATTTAGAGTAAAACTCCAGTCTGGGCGAAAGCGAGACTCTGAAAAAAAAAAAAAAAAAAAAAAAAGAATCACGACAATCATGATACATCATACAAATGCACATTTAGAGTAAAACTCCTAAATAAGGAATACATCCATCACTGCCCCCCTCAGCATGTCACCAGCTTCTCACTATTATATCATTAATGCTTTGGGGATGAGGGCAGGGAAATGAAATGAAAAGATCAGGGAATTGAACCCAGGGCTGCACAGCCTCCTTTCCCACATAGTCGTATACCTGGGCCATGAGTCTCTGTAATGGAAACTAGCTGTCCTGAGTCTTCCAGCCAGGAGCCCAGAGAAAGCACCTGTGGGGCCCCTTATCTTCATTTCTCATACTCCTTAAGGGTGGATCCAAAATTCAACAGGAATGTCTGAACAGCCATGCTGCCACTTTGCCTGCATGACCAGCCCCCATAAAAGGAGAAACCAGAATGTCAGTGATAAACCAAACTGCCTTTCTTTTAAATTACTGTAGTTAAGCAACTAAACTACTCCAGGAGAGAAAAAAAGGAGTAAAGAAGTTGATTCGTACCACTGAGAACACTCCAGGGAACTTAATAAATATTGTAATTTTCTAAATAATACTTGATAGTAGAAAAAAAAAATCCTTCTGATGCTCCGTGTCAAAACCTTAAGTATGTTTACAGTTTCCCTGAGAGATGCATTTCTCTCTTACCCTGTAAATTAAAACATTACAATTAAAAGGAGAGGAGGGACCGGACATGGTGGCTCATGCTTGTAATCCCAGCACTGTGGGTGGCTGAGGCGGGGCAATCACCTGAGGTCAGGAGTTCGAGACCAGCCTGACTAACATGGTGAAATCCCATCTCTATTAAAAATACAAAAATTAACCGGGCGTTGTGGCGGGCGCCTGTAATCCCAGCTACTTGGGAGGCTGGGGCAGGAGAATCACTTGAACCCAGGAGGCAGATGTTGCAGTGAGCCGAGATCATGCCACTGCATTCCAGCCTGGCAACAGGGCGAGACTCCACCTCAAAAAAAAAAGAGTAGGAGGTTAGGAGAATTTTCTATATATTGAGGGTTTTCTTTTCTTTTCTTTTCTTTTTGAGTAGGCAATCTCATTTCAGAAACAGGCAATATCAATGCCTCTGAGGTACTAAAACATAAATCTGACAATGCATTTTAATTACATGTGGTTATCAAAGAATAGTCTTTAATTTGCTCTTTCCACCCTTTATGTTGAAGAAATGGCTTTTTCTGTGCCAGATACTTACTTCTCACAAAAACTTAACTCAAATACATTTACAGCTTCCTTGTCATTATAGTCACTGGAAGGCACAGTTAAACCTGAAACTAAAGGTTAAACCAAATTAAAACTAAAGGTTAAAGGAAAGCACTAAGCGATTCTATGTCAATTTATAGATGAATCACTTATGTATTCTTTTCCTTCCTAAATTAGGGCCTACACTGCTCCTGCAGAGTTTTTTCTTTTTAATTCTTTCTTTAACCTACATCATGCAGGGAGTTTGCTCTTAAACATGGATGCTGTGGGCAAAAGAATGTTTTGGTGATAATAAATAATAGTATTCAAATGCTTGCCAGCTGCGTTCAGTATTTGTAAAATCAGTAATTATTAAGATGCATCAGGTTGGGACACTGGGTGAGTTGTCTAACTCCCTTCTGGTACCAAACTCTCTTGCCTCACGCAGTTACTCTTTCTTGCAAGAGGCTTTTACCCCTACCAGTGTTGAGCCTGCCTCAAGCTCTTCCCCTCTCTTTTATTTTTATTTATCATTTTTTTGAGACGGAGTCTCGCTCTGTTGCCCAGGCCAGAGTACGATGGTAAGATCTGGGTTCACTGCAAGCTCCGCCTCCCGGGTTCAAGTGATTCTCCTGCCTCAGGCTCCCAAGTGGCTGGCATTACAGACACGCGCCACCACATATGGCTAATTTTTATATTTTTAGTAGAGACAGGGTTTTGCCATGTTGGCCAGGCTGATCTCGAACTCCTGACCTCAAGTGATCCACCCACCTCAGCCTCCCAAAGTGTTGGGATTACAGGTGTGAGCCACTGCGCTCGGGCCCCTCTTCTTTAAATAGTCTTTCCTTGGTCGTCTTTCCTTGGTCATCTTTCCAAAACAGCACTGTATTGCAGGTTAAAAAAAAAAAAAAGGCCGGGCGCGGTGGCTCAAGCCTGTAATCCCAGCACTTTGGGAGGCCGAGACGGGCGGATCACAAGGTCAGAAGATCGCGACCATCCTGGCTAACACGGTGAAACCCCGTCTCTACTAAAAAAATACAAAAAACTAGCCGGGCGAGGTGGCGGGCGCCTGTAGTCCCAGCTACTCGGGAGGCTGAGGCAGGAGAATGGCATAAACCCAGGAGGCGGAGCTTGCAGTGAGCTGAGATCGCGCCACTGCACTCCAGCCTGGGGGACAGAGCGAGACTCCGTCTCAAAAAAAAAAAAAAAAAAAAAAAAAAAAAAAGGCCAGGCGGTGGCTCATGCCTGTAATCCCAGCACTTTGGGAGACCAAGGCGGACGAATCACGAGGTCAGGAGATCGAGACCATCCTGACTAACAGAATGAAACCCCGTCTCTACTAAAAATACAAAAAATTACCCGGGCATGGCGGCGTGCGCCTGTAGTCCCAGCTACTTGGGAGGCTGAGGCAGGAGAATGGTGTGAACCTGGGAGGCGGAGCTTGTGGTGAGCCGAAATCGCACCACTGCACTCCAGCCTGGGCAACAGAGTAAGACTCCATCTCAAAAAAAAAAAAAAAAAAAGGGTGGCCGGACGCGACAGCTCACGCCTGTAATCCCAACACTTTGGGAGGCTGAGGTGGGTGGATAACTTGAGGTTAGGAGTTCGGGACCAGTCTGGCCAACATGGTGAAACCCTATCTCTACTAAAAATATAAAAATTTGCCAGCCATGGTGATACATGTCTGTAATCCCAGCTACTCAGGAGGCTGAGGGAGGAGAATTGCTTGAACCCAGCAGTCAGAAGTTGCAGTGAGCCAAGATCATGCCACTGCACTCTAGCCTGGGTGATAGAACGAAACTGCATCTCAAAAAAAATTTTTTTTTAAATGAGGTTCTCCCCTGGCTGCACCATGTATAAGCTGCATGAACATGAGTAAATTATTTCACTTTTCTGAGTACAAGTTTTCTCATCACTATCTACTTTGAGTGTTTTCTATGAAGATTATACATAATATATGTAAGGCACCTATAGAGTGCTGGCACATGGTCAGTGCTCCACTAGCAATGGCTGCATGATATTATGATTATTCCTGTAACCTTTTGTGTTCCCACCCTGGACACCCATCCTGATTCCTTAATCTTTTTTTTTTAAGAGGCAGGGTCTTGCTATGTTGCCTAGGTTGGTCTTCAACTCCTGGCCTCAAGCCATCCTCCCGCCTCAGACTCCTGGGTAGCTGGGATCACAGGTGTAAGCCACCACCTTGACTCCTGATTCCATAATTTTGAATAAAATGCAATGGCTTGAAACAGAATTTGGGGAAATTTGCCCCCAAATTTAATAATGAATTTCTAAGAAACAATACATTATTCCTCAAGTCTATGAGGATGCATTTATAGGTACAAAACCTTCTATGATGCAAATTAGAAAGGTAATTGAGTATTTGGAATTTACTTGCTATCATGACTTGGTCTCAGACTAAGGATAATATTTTATGTTAGTTTTTAATGCTAAATGTATTTTCCTATTGTGAGTTCAATTTGTTCCTCAATTTCTCTTCTGTTTTTCTACTTTGTATATTACCATACTATGTCCATCTTAAAACATCACATTCAGGGCAACAAATAAGTGTTTTCTTGAATTAACCTGCCTATAAAAACCTGGTACAGTGTGGTCTAGCACAATGGGCATTCAAATAATTCTTTTTTGGTTTCCATGGACACTAGTGCTGACTTAATTTCCCAGCCTCTTGCTATAGTCTGTCACCTAAACTTTATATTATAGAAAGAAATTGGGATCACCAGGTAATAAACGAATATTTCATGTTATATTTACTAACCAGGTAACTATTTAAGTGCTGGATACATGACTGAAAACAAAACATTAATTTCATTAGCTGCATATATCCCCATTAAAGAAGGTGAGCTGGGCCCGGCACCGTGGCTTATGCCTATAATCCCAGCACTTTGGGAGGCTGAGGCGGGCAGGTCACCTGAGGTGAGTTCGAGACCAGCCTGGCCAACATGGTGAAACCCTGTCTCTACTAAAAAAAAAAAAAAAAAAAAAATTAGCAGCACATGGTGGCGCGATGCCTGTAATCCCAGCTACTAACTCGGGAGTCTGAGGCAGGAGAATGGCTTGAATTCAGGAGGCAGAGGTTGCAATGAGCTGAGATCACGCCATTGCACTCCAGCCTGGGAGACAGGGCGAGACTCCGGCTCAAAAAAAAAAAAGAAGGTGAGCTGGTGAGTGCGGGGAGGTGTTTTTAGGTTCATATATATATATAAAAAATTTATTTATTTATTTGAGACAGTCTTGCTCTGTCGCCCAGGCTAGAGTGCAGAGGCATGATCTTGGCTCACTGCAACCTCTTGCCTCCCAGGTTCAAGCGATTCTCCTGCCTCAGCCTCCAGAGTAGCTGGGACTACAGGCGTGTGCCACCACTCCCGGGTAATTTTTGTATTTTTAGGAGAGATGGGGTTTCACCCTATTGGCCAAGCTGCTCTTGAACTCCTGACCTTGTGGTCTGCCCTTCTCAGCCTCCCAAAGTGCTGAGATTACAGGCATGAGCCACACCCGGCGTATATATATATATATATATATTTTTTTTTTTTGGATACAGAGTCTCGCTCTGTCACCCAGGCTGGAGTGCAGTGGCATGATTTTGGCTCACTGCAACTTCCGCCTCCCAGGTTCAAGCAATTCTTCTGCCTCAGCCTCCCGAATAGCTGGGATTACAGACGTGTGCCACCACAACTGACTAATGAATCCTGACCTCAAGTGATCTGCCCGCCTTGGCCTCCCAAAGTGCTGGGATTACAGGTGTGAGCCACTGTGCCCAGGCTCAAAAGTTTTTACATGTAAGGCCGTGTTAAAGGATGATTCACCAAAATGGATTGCACCTACTAAGTACTCAAATGAAGGGAAGACAAAGTCTCTACCTACAAGGTACTTAAAGTGTATTTCAGATGGGAATGTCTTAAGAACATGGAATGTTCTAAACATGGACTATCTAAAAAACAAAGTGAGGCGGGCGTGGTGGCTCACGCCTGTAATCTCACCACTTTGAGGGGCCGAGGCGGGCAGATCACCTGAGGTCGGGAGTTCGAGACCAGCCTGACCAACATGGAGAAACTCTGTCTCTACTAAAAATACAAAATTAGCCAGGTGTGGTGGCACATGCCTGTAATCCCAGCTACTCAGGAGGCTGAGGAAGGAGAATCACTTGAACCCAGGAGGTGGAGGTTGCAATGAGCCGAGATTGCACCATTGCACTCCAGCCTGGGCAACAAGAATGAAACTGTCTCAAAAATAAATAAATAAACAAATACATAACAAAGTGAAATACATGCAAGTCCTAATAATATGGTATAGATTGAAAAATTTCTGAGTAGTTCAAAATAATGGAAAGATTAACAAAATGAAATCATATTGAGAAAGAGTTCTTACAGAATAAAAGCTTCCAGTTGAGCCTTGAGCAATGTATCAGATGAACTGATAGGGTAGTAAGACATTCTAGGGAAAAAAATAATTACAGGACTTAACAGGGTACATGTCAGAGGTCAGAGCAAAGGGGCTTATATAGTAAGGTAAGGAGAATTGACAGAGGTATAGAGATGGGGTATAGAGATAACTGGTTAAAGACAACTGCAAGATTATAAGCCTAAAAGTAACAGGATGGTACCACCACCAGCACCAGAATGACAGAAATGAGGCAGTTGACAGGAAATACCATGGCCGGGCATGGTGGGTCATGCCTGTAATCCCAGCACTTTGGGAGGAGAGGAGGATCGCTTGAGCCCAGGAGTTTGAGACCAACCTGGGCAGCATAGCGAGACCCAGTCTTTAAAAAATAAATAAATAAAGAGGAGACACCAGTATATTAGTGAAGTGTATTTATTTAACATTTTAAATTTCAACTGATGGCAACATGTTATGTAGAAAGTCCTGAAAACAACTGACTAGGTCTAAAAAACAGAAAAAGATCTTCAATCTTGGGATAAGTTGCCAACACAGCATGACAGTAGATGTCACACTTAGGTTTGCAAAAAATATATGCATTTGGGGTTCATTTCAGTATTGGTCTAATTTAAGTACATGTGAAATGAGCCTTAAAAATGTACTTTCCAGTACTTTTGGTATTTTTCATAAATATTCAGATAAGAAAGAAAGAAAATTCATCTCCTTTAGACAGACAGTTCAGGGTGAGACTGTCCATAATTTTAACTATCCCTTTCCTCCCAAGTCACATTTTTGTTAGGACTAAATATATCATACTCTTGGCAGTTCCCTTGCTTGCTTTCTCCCCATTCTGAGTTTGAATTTTCTGCATGACTGAGTTCACCTCCAAACTATGAAAAATAAAAGTTTTCTCACTATTTAATAGATGTGTATGATACGGTATCATTCAGATGATATATGTTTTCATAATGGGCGCTTGACTCATTCAGGGTCATGCTAGCAATAGACTTCCTTAAATGTGATTACTGAAAGCATGGCAATTCATATCATAATCTTCATTTTAAGAAATAAATAAGGTAAATGGCCACTTAAAACTCCTGCTGTGTTGGTCAGTCCTACTCCTCCACTTCAAGGTGCAAAATGGCTCACCTGTCAAAAGGTTCTCTCAAAACCTATTTTTATCAGAAATGAGCTCCTTATCACACAAGAGCAGCTAAGTAAATACCACAAAATACTATTTTCCCACATTTTAAAAGAGTGACTCGTCTAATGATCTGCAAAAAATCCAAGACCTTATTTTTAGGGGTAAAAAACAGAACTGTAGACCCAGAAGGCAGAATGCGGTCTTAAAAGGATTCCATGTAATCTGAAAATTCCAGGTATATTTCTATAACAGGATGAGAATTTTTAACCCAGCATAGCACAGTCCTTTTTATTTGCATTCGCTAAGATTACATTGGTAAGATGAATATTTCCGATTTCAGGTTTGCCTAATGTAAGGGACTCACTACATTTATGGAGAAACTGAAAAATTAAAAAGTAGCTCCTAGAAGTCTCTCTTGTGCCAGCGAGAACTTGGTAAATGTTAGTTGATTAAATATTAGTCAAGGATGACAAGGTGGACCCCAGGGACGCCAGAACCATTTCCGATGGGTAAGTGTGATTCAGCTACCGGCAGGGCGATCGCAGCGACGCTGGCGGCAAAGATCGGCGACTGCTCAAGAGGCCGCAGGCGACAGGGTGACTCGCCACTGTGCCCAACCATACAGTGCGCTCTGGGAGTCCCGGGTAAAGGGGGTCATTCCCGGGAGGGCTGCGGAGAGCAGGGCGGCCGGAGTAGCGGCTGGGGATCTCGCCGGGTCACCGGGGAGGGTAGACTACGTAGCACCGAGAGCTTTGAGAACCTGGGCTGAAGGCGGCGCTCGCCGTGAGAACTGACGCGGAGGTGCAGCTTAGCAGCCCTACGGTTGTTCTACCGCGTGTGCCCGGCGCTACCGCACGGGCTGACTCAGCTAGGCTGGGCCTGAGGCGGGCGCGCGGCAGAGGAATCCGCGGCGCCTCCCCGTGTACCCGGCCGGCTCGCGCACGCGGGGAGACACCGCCCCGCTTGCCTTCTGGCTCCCGGTGATTGGCGGTTATACGACGGTTGGGGAACAGGGTCACGGACACTATTGGCTACAAACAACAGTCACTCAAAAAGTCAGGTAGGGGAGGGGCCTCCTCAGGGAGGGACAAGACTGGGAGGCTATTTCAAGGCCGTCAGACGCCATCTTTAGCTTGTTTTTGTTTACTTGCTTTTGTTCCCTGTTGCTCACAAACCTGTGTGTACACGATTATAAGCACAGTGGCCACAAATCGGCGTCACACGTTGGGTGGTGGCCGACTTTTAGTTACTGCTGGCCTCGGTTACATTTCTTTCACATGTCACCTGCAAATTAGTAGCTCATAGTTTTTAAGTTTCCGATACTAGGGGCCCCGAGGATTCCCAGGCAAAATCAACAAAGTTTAGTTTTGCTTTGCTTTGGAAGGCCAAGCCAATGATATATATGTCCGAGGAATTATCTCCTTTCTTACAAAAGAAAGAAAAAGCCGTAACTGGATATGACCCTACATTCCTGGATGTAGAAATCAAATGGCCTAGGAAATCAGGACACGGGCTCTGCACTGTTCTGGGGAGAGCTTCCTTATTTTTTGAGAAGCTAAAAAGTAAAGTAAAAAGTATATGTGATGACCTGTATTGATGTGGAAAAGAGCTTAAAAGGGTAAAACTCCATTAAAAATTGCTGTCACTGGCCGGGCGCGGTGGCTAACGCCTGTAATCCCAGCACTTTGAGAGGCAGAGGCGGGCGGATCACCTAAGGTCAGGAGTTGGAGACCAGCCTGACCAACATGGTGAAACCCTGTCTCTACTAAAAATACAAAAATCAGCTGGGCCTGGTGGCACATGCCTGTAATCCCAGCTACTCGGGAGGCCGAGGCAGGAGAATTCCTTGAACCCAGGAGGCGAAGGTTGCAGTGAGCCAAGATCGCGCCATTGCACTCCAGCCTGGGCAACAAGAGCGAAGCTCCGTTTAAAAAAAAACAAAAACAAAAAACTACTGCCGTGATCACAAAGGTCACTAGAATCTGACTAGATTTCAAAGAAATGCAGGCCTGAACTTGTGGAATAATCCACAGTCGAGCCAGTATTTATTAAGCACTGGTCTGACTTGAATTGTTAGAGAATAAAAATACACTCAGCACAAGTAAGAAACCCAGAAAGCCCAAACAGGGCCACTTTTGTTACAAATTTGTACAAGTAATTTTATTGCAGTCGGTATTTGGGAGTCAAATACTGCTTGAAATAGAATAGGATGCTAGCTGTGTAATAGAAATGCATTATTATACAGAGGTTTTGTTGTAATGAAATTTAAATTCTACAGTAGATCCTTTCTTTTTAATCTCCTGGTTGTCACTGCATCTGTGACATTCCAGTTTCTCCCTCAGCACCCCATATACCTCCTATGCTTTCACTCCAATCTGCGAATACAAATTTGGATACAGATATTTTCCATACGACTTCTAATGAGGAGACAGTGATTCTGTGACAGAATGAAGTGAAAATAGGGCTCCTGTAACAGGAGGTTCTGCTCTGCAAGACTGTTTTTCTCTAATTCACATACTTTTTTTCTGTGACTCTTAGAAATGAGGAGAAGGCTTTCCATTCTAAAAATGCAACATGATAACCAAAAGGCATTTCTTATCCCTTCTATTATTTGCCTTTGCATCCTCTTGGCTCCCTATCACCATCACCATG
Organism: Macaca thibetana thibetana; assembly: GCF_024542745.1. Classification (NCBI taxonomy): domain Eukaryota; kingdom Metazoa; phylum Chordata; class Mammalia; order Primates; family Cercopithecidae; genus Macaca; species Macaca thibetana. Next base: position 84,816,263 of record NC_065584.1, on the reverse strand, counting down.
AACAGTTTTTGAGAATCAGACTTGACTGGATTTTTTTTCCTGATACTTTGCCAGCTGTGGAGCTTTTCGAATAGATTCCAACCAATAAACGACCATTTTGTCAAAAAGCCAAGAAAGAACTTCCCTTCTGAACACACCAACCAAACCACACATAAAGGCCAAAATATACACAGCTGTACATTTAAGAACGTGAGACAATAAAAAGCAAAACCACTTAGGCAAAACAGTCACTGAAGGCTTTGAACCACAGATTCAATAAATTGCCTACTCTCATTTGCCACATGGACTATATACTCCTTGGCAATTATTTAATTATTCATTATTCTGATCCTTTAGGAGCAGAAAAATATAGTAAATGCACATAGAAAGTGCCTAAGTATGCTAAGCATAGGATTTCTTCTAAGCTCTGCTTTGCACACAAAATGTTTCGATCACATTTGGGAAGACAACAGAAAAAAAATTCACATCCTAGGGGATACTTTGCACACATAAAACCAGATATATTTATCACTTTTGAAAATAAAATCTGATATGGCACATATACACACATATTGTACATATACACAAATAACCCCAAATTATAACTTTACAAATTTGTTTCAAGAAACACACACACACACATACACACAAATGTTCTAATGAAAATGTGTGTGAAAGACACACTGTAAGGTCTGTCCCCTTTCCCTAGGGAAATGAATGTCTCCATTATAATATCCCAATATTAACCTATTGGCCTTGGACAAGTGCCACATCCCAGCCAGTTGGTTTTGGTTCTGGGGAGTGGGTGTGTAAAAAGCAATCACACGGCTTTCTGAGGGAGCCTCAAATCTCTCTCTGCTTCCTTCGATGTTGCCTGTGGCAGAAATTTACATTATCCCTTCAGCCCGCTTAAAAAAATCTGTACTTCCCAAGCGGCTAAATTTTTAAAGTCCCTCAACCACAAAAATCTACCAGTTCTTAAAATGTGATTTGAAAAAAAAAAAACTATAAATTTGGCTGGAAACGGTTGTACACGGCCATCCTGCTTCTCAACTTCTTGGTATATTTAAAACCTTGACCAGGAAAAAGAAAGAGGAAGAGAGACAGAAAAAGAAATGGGGGAAAGAGCAAATTCCCCTTAGCAACAGTTTCCTCACCCCAGCACTGCTACAGATCGCTATTTTTAAAAATTTGAAAACACACACAAGATTAAGGAGGGAAAAAAAATGGAAAAAGGATACCCGAAGGTCGTATGGCTCTTTGTATTCGTGTGTGTGCAAAAAGGAGGACTCGCGGAGCCGAGCCGGCAAGCCCCGCCCCTCCCCGGACGCCCTCCCGGATTGGCCGCCCGCGGCCGCGGGGCGCCCCGCCCGCAAGCACACGCGCCGCGCCCGAGGCGCCAACCCCGGGCGGGGGGGCCCCTGAGGGCCACCGGACCGCCGACCCCCAACCTCGCCTGGACCTTGGCAGACATCTTCCCCACCTCTCTCCCTTTCACTTTCTCACCGTCCTCTCACTCTTTCCCATCTTTTTTTCTCGGTGAAACAAGGCCCAGTCACCAGCATAACCATCCAGTGAACGACCTCCGGACACTTTGTTAAATTGGGTGAACTAGTCAGTAACATTCTAGACTGCGATTAAACATCAGGGACTTGGTGCGTGGGCCCTACTCCGGGTTTCCAGGTGGAATGTCTCTGGGTCACGTGTGTTACTTAACACCCCCACGTTTAAATGAACGTTCAAGTATGGAACATTTTTCTGAAGAAAGGCAAAGTAGTCTTACACTTCAGCCAGAGCTCCCAGTTTCTCTACCTGGCTCAGACCACATTCTCAAAACTAAAATGGTTCCTCCTTATTTCCTGGAAGACCGCTGGTATACCTGGATTTTAAGCCAGCCATAATCTGGTCCCACCCACCTATCTGTTATTTATTTATTTATTTATTTATTTATTTAGACAGAGTCTTGCTCTGTCACCCGGGCTGGAGTGCAGTGGTGTGATCTCCGGTCACTGTAAACTCCGCCCCTCCGCCCCCACCACCACCCCGCCCAACCGATTCTCCTGCCTCAGCCTCCCAAGAAGCTCTCGGCCTCCCAAGAAGCTGGGACTACAGGCACGCGCCACCGCACCCAGCTAATTTTTTGTGTTTTTAGTAGACACAGGGTTTCGCCATGTTGGCCAGGCTGGTCTCCATCTCCTGACTTCAGGTGATGCACCCACCCTGCCTTTTTTTTTTTTTTTTTTTTCAATGATGCAATCTCGGCTCACTGCAACCTCCACCTCCCAGGCTCAAGCGATTCTCCTGCCTCAGCCTCCTGAGTAGCTGGGATTACAGACACGTGCCACCATGCCCGGCTAATTTTTTTTTTTTTTTTTAAAGTAGTGATGGGGTTTCACCATGTTGGCCAGGCTGGTCTTGAACTCTTGATCTCAAGTTATCCGCGCGCCTCGGCCTCCCAAAGTGCTGGGATTGTGCCTGGGCACATACTTGTTCTTAGTTCCCCCTACGCTCATCTTATCAATCTTGTATTATTCCTTTACTCAAGTGCCTTTTATTTTTTAAGCCTGAATGATGCGTCTCCCCTTCCCTGACTGGTCAATTTTTATCCATTCTTTCAGCACAGACCGCTTATTTCCTTCTCTCTGCTCCCATCAGCATGAACTTCATGCATACTCCAATTAGCAGCACGTAACTCTACCTTGATTCACATATTTTAGTAATTTCACTCCAGTAAACTGTTTGAGGTCAACGATCATATCTTAAAATTGTTTTTCCATCCAGGAACTGTTTGATTCTTATTACAATAGCTGCCATAATTGCAGATATTTAGTAAACACTGACAAAAAATTATTTATTTATTTATTATTATTATTTTTTTTTTTTTTTTGTTTTGTTTTTTGTCGGAGTCTCGCTCTGTCGCTCAGGCTGGAGTGCAGTGGGGTGATCTCGGCTCACTGCAAGCTCCGCCTCCCGGGTTCACACCATTTTCCTGCCCCAGCCTCCTGAGTAGCTGGGACTACAGGCGCTGGCTACCACGCCCGGCTAATTTTTTGTATTTTTAGTAGAGACGGGGTTTCAACGTGTTAGCCAGGATGGTCTCGATCTCCTGACCTCGTGATCCACCCGCCTCAGCCTCCCAAAGTGCTGGGATTACAGGCGTGAACCACCGTGCCCGGCCAAAAATCATTTATGATTAAATAAGTGAATTTGTTTTCTAGCGAAAACAGATTTTGAAACTCACATCCCACAAGAATTTGCCTTCTATAGTAAGTAGTAATTTGTGAGCACTTAGTGTGCAGGAACTGTTCTGAACACTTTATGTGTATTAATTTAGGTATTATTATTATTATTATTATTTTTTTTTTTTTTGAGACGGAGTCTCGCTCTGTCTCCCAGTCTGGAGTGCAGTGGCACAATCTCGGCTCACTACAAGCTCCACCTTCCGGGTTCACGCCATTCTCCTGCCTCAGCCTCCCGAATAGATGGGACTACAGGCGCACGCTGCCACGCCCGGCTAATTTTTTGTATTTTTAGTAGAGACGGGGTTTCACCATGTTAGCCAGGATGGTCTCGAACTCCTGACCTCGTGATCCGCCCGCCTCGGCCTCCCAAAGTGCTGGGATTACAGACGTGAGCCACCGCGCCCAGCCGGTTTTATTTATTTATTTATTTATTTATTTATTTATTTATTTATTTATTCTTTCCTTCCGAGACAGAGTCTTTCTCTGTCGTCCAGACTGGAGTGCAGTGGCCTGATCTCGGCTCACTGCAACGTTCGCCTCCCAGGTTCAAGCGATTCTCCTGCCTCAGCCACCCCAATAGCTGGGATTACAGGCACGTACCACCACCCCCGCTGATTTTTGTATTCTTAGTAGAGATGGGGTTTCACCATGTTGGCCACGCTGGTCTCAAACTCTTGACCTCATGATCTGCCCGCCTCGGCCTCCCAAAGTGTTGGGATTACAGGCGTGAGCCACTGCACCAGTTTAGGTACTATTATTATGAACATTTTAGAGATGGGATCAAGGCACAGAGTGGTGAAACAATTTGACTAGGGTTGTATAGTTAGTAAAGGCGGACCTAGGATTTGGACCCACAAAATCAAGCTCCCTAACCCAAGTTCATAACCATTATACTATACCTCGCTGGCTTTAAAAAATAGTTTAAGGCGGGGCAACATGGCTCATGCCGGTAATCCTAGCATTTGGATCACGAGGTCAGGAGTTTGAGACCAGCCTGACCAGTATGGTGAAACCCCATCTCTACTAAAAATACAAAAAGTTAGCCAGGCGTCCGTCGTGGTGCGCACTTGTAGTCCCAGCTACTCGGGAGGCTGAAGTAGGAGAACTGCTTGAACTCAGGAGGCAGAGGTTGCAGTGAGCTGAGATCGTTCCACTGCACTCCAGGCTGGGGGACAGAGTGAGACTCCATCTCAAAAAATAATAATAATAAAATAAAAAGGCCGGGCATGGTGGCTCACACCTGTAATCCCAGCACTTTGGGAGGCCGAGGCGGGTGGATCACCTGAGGTAAGGAGTTCGAGACCAGCCTGGTCAACATGGTGAAACCCCATCTCTACTAAAAATACAAAAATTGGCTGGACTTGGTGGCACACGCCTGTAATCCCAGCTACTCCAGAGGTTGAGGCAGGATAATCCCTTTAACCTGGGAGGCAGAAGTTGCAGTGAGCCAAGATCACACCACTTAAAAATAATTTTTTTTTGGCCGAGTGCAGTGGCTCACATCTGTAATCCCAGTACTTTGGGAGACCGAAGTGGCGCGACTGATCCCTTGAGCTCAGGAGTTGGAAACCAGCCTGGGCAACATAGCATAACCCCTGTCTCTCCTAAAAATCCAAAAACTAGCTGGGTATAGTGCCGCATGCCTATAGTCCCAGCTACTTGGGAGGCTGAGGCATGTTTATCGCTTGAACCTGGAAGGCGGAGATTGCAGTGAGCCGAGATGGTGCCACTGCACTCCAGCCTAGGTAACAGAGCGACACTTAGTCTCAAATAATAATATAGGGACATGACAACTACATGCAAAGTATGATCTGGGTCAGAAGAAAAAATGCTATCCTGGACGCTACTAGGATACTTGGGAAAAATTAAATATGGCCTGGATATTAGATAATTTGATTGCAGCAAAGTTAGACAGATTAGTGGCATCACCATTTTACAAGAAAATGAGGTTCAGAGAGTACTTACTACAAATTTACATAGCTAATAGGTGACAGACCTGAACCCCCAAGCCAGCTGTCTTATCAAGCTGTTCAACATACACACACTCACACACACATTTTGACACTGGCCATCAGTCAGGCCTCGTCCATAAAATTGTTGGTTCTCAATGTACAGGGCATTGTTGGTAGGATCTAGTTCTCAGCAGAAAGGCCCAGTGCCTTCAGTGTTGTTTTCACCCTTGAAGCACCTTAGCTTAGGCAATAGCTTTGCCTTTTACCTGAAAATGAGGTGCTATTGTTTACTTTCTCAAGGGTTATAGACTGTCTGTGTTTCTTTTTGTCTCTTTTTAGAGACAGGATCTCACTATGTTGCCTAGGCTGGTCTCAAACTCTTGGACTCAAGGGATCCTCTTGCCTCAGCCTCCCCAATAGCTGGTGCATGCTACTGTGCCCGACATGTGTTTCTTTTTAGATGTTTTCCATTTAAACTTTAAAAAAATAATACAAGCCTGGTTGGGCGCGGTGGCTCATGCCTGTAATCTGAGCACTTTGGAAGGCCGAGGCAGGTGGATCAGTTGAAGTCAGGAGTTCGAGACCAGCTTGATCAACATAGTGAAACCCATCTCTACTAAAATACAAAATTTAGCCGGGTGTGGTGGTGTGCGCCTGTAATCCCAGCTACTCAGGAGGCTGAGGCAGGAGAATCACTTGAACCTGGGAGGCAGAGGTCGCAGTGAGCTGAGATCACACCATTGCCCTCCAGCCTGGGTGACAAAGTGAGATTCTGTCTCAATAAATAAATAAATAAATAAATAAATAAATAAATAAATAAAGCCATGAGATCACTAGGAAAATATTAAATATTAACTCTTGATGAGAATGTACTAGGACAGCTCATATTCTCAAATGTACAGGTGATATATATATATATATATATATATTTTTTTTTTTTTTTTTTTTTTGAGGTGGAGTTTCTCTCTTATTGCCCAGGCTGGAGTGCAGTAGTGTGATCTCGGCTCACTGAAACCCCCGCCTCCTGGGTTCAAGCAATTCTCCTGCCTCAGCCTCCAGAGTAGCTGGGACTACAGGCACCTGCCACCACACCTGGTTAAATTTTTGTATTTTTAGTAGAAACAGGGTTTCACCATGTTGGCCACAGGGTTTCACCATGTTGGCCAGGCTGGTCTTGAACTCCTGACCTCAGATGATCTACCTGCCTTGGCCTCCCAAAGTGCTGGGATTACAGGCACAGGCCACTGTGCCCAGCCACAGGTGATGTATTTTCAAAAATGTTAGGATAAAGGGAAAACAGAAATGTTAATAATTATTAAAATCAACAGTTACTGAGAGTTTACTTGGTGCCAGGCACTCTGTATCTCATTTAATCAATTCTGTGAGATAAGTACTATTATTCTCCCTCTTTTACTGAGGAGAAAACTGAGACTTAGAGGGGGACTGCTAAGTTACCTAGAGGTTGTTGAGCTAATTAACTCCATGGTGGTCACTAATGGAATCATAGCTTGAACCCAGGTGTGCTCACTACAGAACCTGTGCTCTTGACTATTCATTAGTCTCTGTCTAAATTGAAACCCACTCTGCCTTGCTGTTACCCTCTTTTGTTCTCTTGTTCTGTCCATGAAAGACAAGCTGTCTTCACTTTGATGATCAATGGAATGTTCATAACTGCCATACGGTCTCCTGGGATATATTTTTAATTATGAGTCCATTACTACAAGGGTCAAAGTTAAGTTGGAAAAGCTGTATCTTTTTTTTTTTTTTGAGACAGAGTTTTGCTCTTGTTGCCTAGGCCGCAGTGCAATGGTGCGATCTCGGCTCACCGCAACCTCCGCTTCCTGGGTTCAAGTGATTCTCCTGCCTCAGCCTCTCAAGTAGCTGGGATTACAGGCATGCACCACCACACCTGGCTAATTTTGTATTTTTGGTAGAGACAGAGTTTCTCCATGTTGGTCAGGCTGGTCTCGACCCCTGACCTCAGGTGATCCGCCTGCCTCGGCTTCCCAAAGTCCTGGGATTACAGGCATGAGCCACTGCACCTGGCCTTTTTTTTTTTTTTTTCTTTTTGAGACAGGATCACTTGCTTTGTCACCAAGGCTGGAGTGCAGTGGTGCAATCATGGCTCACTGCAACCTCTACCTCCCGAGTAGCTCAGACTACAAGTGTGTGCCAACATGCCCAGCTAATTTTTAAAATATTTTGTAGAGACAAGAGTCTAACTATGTTGCCCAGGCTGTTCTCAAACTCCCGGGCTCAAGTGATTCTCCCACCTTGGCCTCCCAAACAATTACAGGCATGAGCCACAGTGCCTGGCCTAAATTTCTATTTTCCCCATGGTCATAGGATAATCTTTGAGTAGAAGTTTTGAGTAATGAACTTGTATGCTGTTAGGTAATGATAATAGGGAGAAAATGTACCATTTTCACCTAAAAATTACAATTTTCAACTCTAAAACATCTGAAATTTCAAATGTTAGAGTTTACAGATGACTTGTCGATTGAGGAAAATTGCTAATTTGGCTTCGAATCAAGCAGATCTTTTTTTTTTTTTTGAGACGGAGTCTCGCTCTGTTGCCCAGGCTGGAGTGCAGTGGCCGGATCTCAGCTCACTGCAAGCTCCGCCTCCCGGGTTTTCACCATTCTCCTGCCTCAGCCTCCCGAGTAGCTGGGACTACAGGCGCCCGCCACCTCGCCCGGCTATTTTTTTGTATTTTTTAGTAGAGACGGGGTTTCACTGTGTTAGCCAGGATGGTCTCGATCTCCTGACCTCGTGATCCGCCCGTCTCGGCCTCCCAAAGTGCTGGGATTACAGGCTTGAGCCACCGCGCCCGGCCTAGATCTTTTATTTTAAGCTGTTTCTGTTCAATGAGATCCCAAAGTGGCCTCCCCTACAGTGAAATGTAACTTCCCCTAGAGTGAGGCCAGGAAGCTGTTTCTGATAGTCATTCGTTAACACATGGGAGAGCATTTTAGAACAGGAGCGGAAGGAAATCCTACAGCCAGCTGAGAATATGTCCTAAGAGACACTGGAGAGCAAAGTATGAGAGAGCTGAGATTCAGAGTTGAGAGAGGGTACAGAAAGGTGGAAGGGCCGGGCGCGGTGGCTCACGCCTGTAATCCCAGCACTTTGGGAGGCCGAGACGGGCGGATCACGAGGTCAGGAGATCCTGGCTAACACGGTGAAACCCCGTCTCTACTAAAAAATACAAAAAACTAGCCGGGCGCGGTGGTGGGCGCCTGTAGTCCCAGCTACTCGGGAGGCTGAGGCAGGAGAATGGCGTGAACCCGGGAGGCGGAGCTTGCAGTGAGCTGAGATCTGGCCACTGCACTCCAGCCTGGGCGACAGAGCGAGTCTCCGTCTCAAAAAAAAAAAAAAAAAAAAAAAAAGGTGGAAGGTAATGCAAAGGAAATGACAGAAAAGGAAGATGGCAGGCAGCAGAGAACAGCCCTCAAGGAAGAGAGAAGAAGGGGTTTGTGTTGTAGCAGGAGTGAGAGTAGATTTGATTTTAAAGAAAAAAGTTCTGAATTTGATTGTTAGATGCAAAAATTTGATAAAAATTTTAGAAGCAACTGGAACATCTTAAGATCAGTAAAAAAAAAAAAAAAGTGTCAAAAACCAAAACAAAATAAGTTAAAATACCATAACAGGCCAGGCATGGTGGCTTACTCACGTCTGTAATCCCAGCAGTTTGGAAGGCTGAAGTGGGCGAATCACCTGAGGTCAGGAGTTGGAGACCAGCCTGGCCAACATGGTGAAACCCCATCTCTACTAAAAATACAAAAATTAGCCAGGTGTGGTGGTGGGCACCTGTAATCCCAGCTACTAGGGAGGCTGAGGCAGGATAATTGCTTGAACCCGGGAGGCAGAGGTTGCAATGAGCTGAGATGGCACTCTAGCCTGGGTGACAGAGCAACACTCCATGTCAAAAAAAAAAAAAAAAAAAAAAAAGAAATAAATGTAAAGAAGAGAATGAAGAAGGGAAAGAAGAGAAAAATGAGCAGATAGATGCCAGCTATTATATGTAGAAGAAATGACAAAATTTGAAAAACAAACAAACAAACAAACCAAAAACCCATTTGGCAAACCCCAATGCAAAAATTAATAGGCAGGTGCAAGGTTGTGGGAGAACAGGATTTTCACATTATCTCAGATAATCACTGTATTAGTTTGCTAAGGCTGTTAAAACAAAACACCATAGTCTGGGTGGCTTAAACAACAGAAATTAATTTTCTCCCAGTTCTGGAGGCTGCAGGTCCAAGATCAAAGTATCAGCAGCGCTGGTTTCTTCTGAAGCCTCCGTCCTTGGCTTGTAGAGAGTTACCTTCTCACTGTACCCTCACATGGTCTTTCCTCTGCACTACAGGTATCTCTTTGTATCCAAATTCCCTCTTATAAGGACACCAGTCAGACTGGCTCTACCCTAAGTGCCTCATTTAACTTAATCACTTCTTTAAAGACTCAATCTCCAAATACAGTTGAATCCTGAGATACTGGAGGTTAGGGCTTCAGTATATGAATTTTAGGGGAACACATTTCAGCCCATAACAATCACTCTATTTATTATTAGTTTACTAATTAATTACAAACGGCAAATATACTTCTACAATAGAGACGTCTAGCAGACATGAATAAACTTGCAGTCACCAATAATAGAACAAACTGACATTATATGCCTCTTGATGTGATACAATAAGAAGTATACAAAATTACCTAAGTAATATTCTTGCCAAAAATGTTTAACTTTGGTCTTGATGTGGTGGCTCATGCCTATAATTCCAGCATTTTGGGAGGCCAAGGCAGGAGGATCCCTTGAGCCCAGGAGTTTGAGACCAGCTGGGGCAACATAGGGGGATCTTGTCTCTACCAAGTAATAATTTTTTTTAAATTAGCAGGGTGTGGTGGCATGCGCTTGTAGTCCCAAGCTACTCAGGAGGCTGAGGCAGGAGGATGGCGTGAGCTTTAGATGTCAAGGCTGCAGTGAACTGTGATTACATCACTGCACTCCAGGCTGGGTGACAAGAGCAAGACCCTGGCTAAAAAAGAAAAAAAACCCTGGCTCTAATCCCAGCAAAGGCCGAGACAGGCGGATCACGAGGTCAGGAGATCGAGACCAAAAAAAAAAAAGCTTAACCTGAGTCCCACTACTAATGAGGCAAGAAAACCCAGATAAATCAGATTGCAAAGCGAGAAAGTCCTGACTCTTCACAGAAAACAGATAAATCAGATTGCAAATAAAGTCCTGACTCTTCCAGTATAAACACCACGAAAGATTCACACACATGCACATGGCAAAGGAGCACAGCACTCAGGTGCAGTGCTGCAGAATCCTGTCCCACAACATTGCAAATGAGCTTGTCCTCAGTCTTGGGACACTTATGGATGTGCCCCGTATCGTCACAGTACTTGATTTTCACAGTAGTTGCCAAGGAGAAAAACCATAAAGGCACCTATAATCCCAGCACTTTGGGAGGCCGAGGTGGGCAGATCACTTGAGGTCAGGAGTTTGAGACCAGTCTGGCCAACATGGTGAAACCCTGTCTCTACTAAAAGTACAAAAATTGGCCAGGCACGGTGGCTCATGCCCATAATCCCAGGACTTTGGGAGGCCGAGGCGGGTGGATCATCTGAGGCCAGGAGTTCGAGACCAGCCTGGCCAACATGGTGAGACCCCATCTCTACCAAAAATGCAAAAATTAGCCAGGCCTGGTGGTGCGTGCCTGTAATACCAGCTACTTGGAAGGCTGAGGCAGGAGAATCGCTTGAACCCAGGAGACAGAGGTTGCAGTAAGCTGAGATAGCGCCACTGCACTCCACCCTGGATGACAGAGCGAAACTCCATCTAAAAAAAAAAAAATTAGTTGGGCATGGTGGCGGGTGCCTGTAATCCCAGCTACTCAGGAGGCTGAGGCAGGAGAATTGCTTGAACCTGGGAGGGAGAGGTGGAAGGGAGAGGTTGCAGTGAGCCAAGATCATGCCACTGCACTACAGGCTGGGTAAGAGACTCTGTCTCAAAACAAACAAAAAACATAAAGGGCACATTTCACAAAATCATTAGGTTTTAAGATGAGTGTGTGTATTTGAAAGTTTTGTGATGATTGTTTCTTTTCTTATAGGTTGAAACTTTTTCTCCTGTATATAAGAACCTCAAAGGCAAGAATGTTAATTTTGAATTCCCAGGTTCCATTGTAAACAAAAATGACTAAATAAAGTATCATTCACAGTTTTATGTTTGTTTGTTTGTTTAGACAGAGTTTGGCTCTTGTCGCCCAGGCTGGAGTGCAATGGCACGATCTTGGCTCACTGCAACCTCTGCCTCCCAGGTTCAAGTGATTCTCCTGCCTCAGCCTCCCAAGTAGCTGAGATTACAAGCGTGCACCACCACACCTGGCTAATTTTTGTATTTTTAGTAGAGACGGGGTTTCACCATATTGGCCAGGCCGGCCTCCAACTCCTGGCCTCAGGTGATCCACCCATATGGACCTCCCAATGTACTGGGATTACAGGAGTGAGCCACAGTGCCCAGCTTCACAGATTAAATAATAATAATAATAATAATAATAATAATAATAAAGAGGCCGGGCACAGTGGCTCACACCTGTAATCCCAGCACTTTGGGGGGCTGAGGCAGGAGGATTCCTTGAGGCCAGGAGTTTGAGACCAGCCTGGGCAACATAGCAAGACTCCCATTTCTTCCCCTCCCTCCCTCCCTCCCTCCCTCCCTTTTTCCTTCCTTCCTTCCTTCCTCCCTTCCTTCCTTCCTCTCCTGACAGAGTCTCACTCTGTCGTCCAGGCTGGAGTGCAGTGGTGTGATCTTGGTTCACTGCAACCTCTGCCTCCCAGGTTCAGGTGAGTGGCTGGGATTACAGGTGTGCACCACCACGCCTGGCTAATTTTTGTATGTTTAGTACAGTTGGGGTTTTGCAATGTTGGGCCAGGCTGGTCTTGAACTCCTGATCTCAAGTAATCCACCAGCCTTGGCCTCCCAAAGTGCTGGGATTACAGACATGAGCCACAGAGCCTGGCCCTAAGACACCATTTCTTTTTAATTTCCTTCCTCCCTCCCTCCCTCCCTCCTTCCCTCCCTCCTTTAATCCTTCCTTCCTTCCTTCCTTCCTTCCTTCCTTCCTTCCTATTTTTTTTCCCCTGAGATGGAGCCTTGCTCTGTCACTCAGGTTGGAGTGCAGTGGCATGATCTCGGCTCGCTGCACTCCCGGGTTCCGGTGATTCTCTTGCCTCAGCCTCCCGAGTAGCTGGGATTACAGGCGTGCACCACCACACCTGGCTAATTTTTGTATTTTTAGTAGAGATAGGGTTTCATTGGCCAGACTGGTCTTGACCTCCTGACCTTGTGATCTGCCCGCTTTGGCCTCCCAGAGTGCTGGGATTACAGACATGAGCCACTGTGCCTGGCCCTAAGACACCATTTCTTTTTAATCCTCCCCTCCCCTCCCCTTACCTCCACTCCCCTCTCCTCTCCTCTCCTCTCCTCTCCTTTCATTGTTTTTCCCCCCCGAGATGGAGCCTTGCTCTGTCACTCAGGTTGGAGTGCAGTGGCATGATCTCGGCTCACTGCAACCTCCGCCTCCCAGGTTCCAGTGATTCTCTTGCCTCAGCCTCCCGAGTAGCTGGGATTACAGGCGTGCACCACCACACCTGGCTAATTTTTGTATTTTTAGTAGAGATAGGGTTTCATTGACCAGACTGGTCTTGACCTCCTGACCTTGTGATCTGCCCGCCTTGACCTCCCAAAGTGCTGAGATTACAGATGTGAGCCACTGGGCCCAGCCGACACCGTTTCTTAAAAAAAAAAAAAAGAAATAAGGCTGGGTGCGGTGGCTCACACCTGTAATCCCAGAACTTTGGGAGGCCGAGGCAGGCAAATTATGAGGTCAGGAGATCGAGACCATCCTGGCTAACACGGTGAAACCCCCGTCTCTACTAAAAATACACACACAAAAAAAAATTAGCTGGGCATGGTGGCAGGCACCTGTGGTCCCAGCTACTCAGGAGGCTGAGACAGGAGAATGGCATGAACCCGGGAGGTGGAACTTGCAGTGAGCCGAGATCACGCCACTGCACTCCAGCCTGGGTGACAGACCAAGACTCCGTCTCAAAAAAAAAGAAAAAGAAAAAGGAAACAAAATAAATTAAGATAAACTAAAATGATAAGACAACTAAATGGGATATGTGAACCTTGATTGGATCTTGGATCGGGGGAAAAAACCTGAAAAGCTGTAATGGACATTATTGGGACAGATGGGGAATTTGAATATGGACTGGATATTAGATAATTCGACTATAGCAATGTTAAGCTTTTTGATGTGATAATGGTACTGTGGTTTTATAAGAGAATATCTTACTTCCTTGTGTATGTGTGTGTGTGTGTGTGTGTGTGTGTGTGTATGTGTGAGACAGAGTTTTGCTCTGTTGCCCAGGCTGGAGTGCAGTGGTGTGATCTTGGCTCACGGCAACCTCCACCTCCCGGGTTCAAGAGATTTTCCTGCCTCAGCTTCCCAAGTAGCTGGGATTACAGGTGCCTGCCACCACCACACCCAGCTACTTTTTATATTTTTAGTAAAGATGGGGTTTCACCATGTTGGCCAGACTAGTCCCGAACTCCTGACCTCAGGTGATCCACCGCCTTGGTCTTCCAAAGTGCTAGGATTACAGGGGTAAGCCACCGTGCCCGACTGATAACATCTTACTATTTAGGAGACACATTTAGTGGTAAACTGTCATGATCTCTATTACTTACTCTCAAATGGTTTGGGAAAGTAAATATATACTAATAAATAAATGGACGTACACATATAGAGATAAGGCAATTGTGGTTAAACAATACCAGTGAATCTATATGATACTTATATGAGTATTTGTTGTACTATTCTTTCAACATTTCTGAAGTTTTGAAACATTTTGAAATTTTTAAAAATTAAAAATAGATATTTGCTTGAGATATTTAGATTCTCAGCCCTTTCTAGAGGCAAGGAAATGATATCATGGACTCCAGCATTCTCTGATTTATTTTAGGGCTACATTGTAATGCTTCAGAAAATTCCAAAGTGCACATTAGATGACCACCTAGGCTGTCAAAGCATTTTTTTTTTTAAATAGGTAGAAGAAAAAGAAATGGTGACAATTCTAGATTGTAAAGAAAACCAAAACATAAAGAAACATGGCTTGTCTACCTTTTTAGGGCATGGGGCTTGTTGATACAATTTATCCTCTTTCACCATCAGGGATCAGTCCTGACCTTATGGAGAGCAATGCATTCAAGCACCCAGACATCCAGGGACCACCCACACATCCAGGGACCACTCACACATCCAGGGACCACCCACAAATCCAGGGACCAGAGTTTCAGCTAAGCCTCTGTCCATGGGTTTAAAATAAACAAACAAAACAAAATATGCTAAGGTAAATAACCTACAGAGCTACACCTGGGGCCCAGTTCTTCAGGGGCTGACCATATTTTGTGTGGGACTTATCCTGCCTTTTGAATAAAAAGACAGCAGGGCTGCAGAATGTGGAAAAGGCAGAAATGGGTAGGGCTGCTTCTGAACTGGTTTTTATGACACCTACTTGCCTTCCTTTATAACTAGGAGGTGGCATAACACTTTAAAAATTCACAAAACAGGCCGGGCGTGGTGGCTCAAGCCTGTAATCCCAGCACTTTGGGAGGCCGAGACGGGCAGATCACGAGGTCAGGTGATCGAGACCATCCTGGCTAACACGGTGAAACCCCGTCTCTACTAAAAATACAAAAAAAATTAGCCGGGCATGGTGGCGGGCGCCTGTAGTCCCAGCTACACAGGAGGCTGAGGCAGGAGAATGGCGTGAACCCAGGAATCGGAGCTTGCAGTGAGTAGAGATCGCGCCACTGCACTCCAGCCTGGGCGACAGAGCAAGACTCCGTCTCAAAACAAAACAAAACAAAACAAAACAAAAACCCAAAAAATTAGCCGGGTGTGGTGGCGGGCGCCTGTAGTCCCAGCTACTCGGGAGGCTGAGTCAGGAGAATGGCATGAACTAGGGAGGCGGAGCTTGCAGTGAGTCGAGATCGCGCCAGTGCACTCCAGCCTGGGCAGCACAGCCAGACTCTGTCTCAAAAAAAAAAAAAAAAAAAAAAAAAAAAAAAAAAAAAAAACCGCAGGGCATAGTGGCTCACACCTGTAATCCCAGCACTTTAGGAGGCCAAGGTGGGTGGATCATGAGGTCAGGAGATGGAGACCATCCTGGCTAACATGGTGAAACCCCATCTCTACTAAAAATACACAAAATTAGCTGGGCATGATGGTGGGTGCCTGTAGTCCCAGCTACTCGGGATGCTGAGGCAGGAGAATGGCGTGAACCCTGGAGGCTCAGCTTGCAGTGAGCCGAGATAGTGTCACTGCACTCCAGCCTGGGTGACAGAGTGAGGCTCCTTCTCAAAAAAAAAAAAAAAAAAAATTCACAAAACAAGTAATTTTAATTTGTCTTAATTTTAAAAATTAATAGATATGTTTCATAGTTTTTGTTTTGTTTTGTTTTTTTGAGAAAGAGTTTCACTCTTTCACCCATGCTGGAATGAAGTGGCACAATCTCGGTTCACTGCAACCTCTGCCCCCTGGGTTTAAGTGATTCTCCTGCTTCAGCCTCCTGAGTAGCTGGGATTACAGGCGCGTGCCACAACACCTGGCTGATTTTTGTATTTTTAGTAAAGACGGAGTTTCCTCGCCATGTTGGCCAGGCTGGCCTTGAACTCCTGACTGCAGGTGATCCACCTGCCGCAGCCTCCCAAAGCACTAGGATTACAGGTATGAGCCACCGTGCCCAGCCCATAGTATGTTTAAGAGCAGCAAACAGCATCTTAAAAGTAAATAAATGGGAGTCACAGTGCTAAGAAGGGTAGGAACCACTGGCAAAACAACACCATAGTTAAATCATTCATCAATTTTTTTTTTTTTTTTCTTGAGACTAAGTCTTGCTCTTGTCTCCCAGGCTGGAGTGCAATGGCACAATCTCGGCTCACTGCAACCTCCACGTCCCGGGTTCAAGTGATTCTCCTGCCTCAGCCTCCCGAGTAGCTGGGATTACAGGCGCCTGCCACCATGCCCAGCTAATTTTTGTATTTTTAGTAGAGACGGGGTTTCACCATGTTGGCCAGTCTGGTCTTTAATTCCCAACCTCAGGTGATCTGCCTGCCTCAGCCTTGGCCTCCCAAAAGTGCTAGGATTACAGGCCTGAACTAATGTACCTGGCCTCATTAATTCATTTATTAAAAGTACATTTATTATGCATCTTTCCTGAGTAGCCAACAGCACGCAGCATGCTAGGCACTATGGGGTAACAAATAAAAACTACAGTATAGTGCTTCACCGAAAAAGCAGGCAGATATGCCATGAAACAACCAGAGACACGACATAGATGCTCTTTGATGTGGCACATGCCTATGGCTGTTTTCTGATTTGTTTTGTTTTGTTTGAGACAGGGTCTAACTCTGTCACCCAGGCTGGAGTGCAGTGGTGCGATTACGGCTCCCTGCAGCCTCATGTCCCAGGTTCAAGTGATCCTTTCGCCTCAGCCTCCTGAGTAGCTGGGACTAGAGGTGTGTACCACCATACCTGGCTAAATTTTAATATCTTTTGTAGAGATGGGAAGGTCTCATTATTTTACCCAGGATGGTCTTGAACTCCTGAGCTCAAGTGATCCTCCTACCTTGACCTCCCAAAGTGTTGGGATTACAGTTGTGAACCATGGCACCTGGCCCTAAGGCTGTTAAATGAGATGTAGAACAGTGCTGACCCCTAGCCAAGGACCACACTTGGATTGACCCACCTTTATGCGTATTTTTCCTTTTTAGGAGGTGCTTGGAAATGCAGGACTATGCTGAATATGTTGTGTTGCTTTAAAACGCTCCATTGCTTTCTTTTCTAAAGACTAAGCTATGAGCGCAAACTCAGGACTCAAGGGAGACATGGTGATTATGAGCCCTCCCACATAACCATGGTGCTCAGAGGATTCCCTCTAATCAGACAATACCACACATCACCGCTGGAGATAAGCTGCTGTGTAAAAAAGCCTGTGTATTGTGTGAAACTCTGTGTGCATGGGGAGGCTTAGAGTGCATAGATGTCCCTGGGATACTGATGCTGTTGAGGCTAGAATGAGAAAGAGCTGCAGTAGTGCAGCTCTACCTTGGTGCCTTGTAGTCTACACGTACTTCTACTTGGACCTACTTATTTCCCTTCTTACCTGACACATGTGCTATTCCTCAGTCTTCCTGGGAGGTAGTGGCTTCCCTCTCCTGACTTAGGCATCCTTGGCCCTGATCTGCAGGCATGTATGGAGAAAAGAGGATGAGTTATATGTGTATGATGCGTGTGGCCAAGGAGTATGGAGGTGTGGGAAGAGAAGGCTTCTTAGTGAACCTAAAAACAAATTTTCAAAGGTACTGAATCTGTGATCCTGCCTCACTCACCCTGTTAACTTTTATGAGAGAGGTTTCTAATTTTCTGTCTTTGGCCTGGCTGGATTGAGACGGGGATTGTGAGAGCCCAAACCTTCTTTCCAACCTTGCATAAGTGGTGTAGACATGGAGAGATTCTTGCAGAATTTAAGTGACTGTGACAGTACAGGGGCAACACACAGAGGCACGTGTTCATTACGTATGGCTGGAGAAATTATCTGTCTCCAGGGGGACATGTTTCACTGTGCATTAGATTCGAGCCGCTTCCTTCCTCCCTGTTTTTCTGCCCACTCTCTCTATCACTGTCCTTCTCAGTCTCCTTTCCCACTCCCCTCCCTGCCTCCCCCCATTCACAGTCTAGCTCTGCCTGTCAATGTCTCCATCCACCTTTCTCTGCCACGTTCACATCTCCCTCTGCACTTTGCTCAATCTTGTGCTTGCTGCCTGGGAGTCGCTTTTCTGTTTGTCTCTGGTTTATCTCTTGTTCTCTCTAGTTCACTTTCTGCCATTCCATCTGCGTTTTCCTCTATAATACCAGGTTTTTGGGTACCCTGCAGCTAGTGATAACCTTTTCTTGTTACATTAAAGCCTATAAGCAGCCCTTGGTTTACTGATTGATTGGTTTTTATTTAAACTCTGCAGAGGAAAGATAATTTTTATAAAGTGAGAGAGCAGAGAGAAAACATGGAATGAGGCAAAGGGACGAACAGCCTAAGATGGGGCCGAGGATGAGAAACGGGAGGTATCAGAAGATGTCGAACCCATGGTGTCTTATTTCCTTTCAAATAAACTAGGTCATATCTTTATGGCTGATGACAGCTTAATCTGGACCATAAAGAGTTAAATACCAGCTTAGGCTTGGCACCTAACTCAGAGGCAAAAGCTTCTGGGAGAAATGAGTTGGGTCAAATAAGCCCAAGAAGCTGACGTGCGTAGAATTTCTTCTGCTTGACCCACTAACTACTGCAAAGGGGACATTTTAGAACTGTTTCTATTGAAATGCTTCAGTGGGGGCAGAGCTCCTGGAAACCAGAACTTGTCTCTGAAGCCAGGCCTGGGGAGCATGGGAGGCTGGCTTTGGGGGGAAAAAAGAGGGGTGGCCCAGGTCAGGCAGAAGGTGGCAGCAGCTGCTGATCAGGGCAGTTCTGATTGCTGTGTTTGCACTCCCTCTTGCCCACTATAATTAAAGCTTTCCCAATAGGATTCTGGCTTCCTGAAGGGAAACTAGAATTTATAAAAACAAACAAGAAACAAACGCAAAACAGCAGAGATGCTTGGTTGCAATATATGTATATTTTTAATTATAGAGCACTGCTCTACACTCTATACAGTTTCAAAGTCCATATCTGTTATAGCCCCGGGAGCAGGTCAGGGGAAGATCTAACAAAACAAATAAAAAGAAAAGAAAATTAAAAACCTAAATGTAACCAATTAAAATTAGGTATGGTTATGTAGATTCTCTCCTAACCCAATCATCCTATCCTTGTTACTCCTGACACAAGAGAAATGCTCCCCTCAAAATTTCCGTCCACCTTTTTTTTCTACTTTATTCTCTTTTCATCCCACCTCTTGCTTCTGTCCCCTAACAGACCACATAGAATCCCTGGGCCAGAATAAATCAGTTGTTTTATTTCCCCTCAGAGGATGTGACCTTCCACTCCCCAAATGGCTTTGACAGTTTTCTCATTTGCTAGCTGAGGAGGATATCAAGAGACATTGACCTTCTGGTTTTGCCTAAAGAGGAACACTCAGTAACTATTATGCTTCAGTCTTTGATTTGCATGAACTGTGCCCTTCCTCCCTCCTCCCCCACATCCTCACCTACCTTTTCACCTTCCTTCATGAACATTCTACTCACCCCGCAGTGCACTGCTATTCCCCACAGCCCTCCCTTGCCTGGTGTGCAGATACTGGAAGGCTAGCAAGAGAAAGCAAGGGGACTCCAGGAGTATTTGCCCCCTATTTAATCAGATTAGTCCCATCACCTACCCTGAGGAGCCAGATTTTGGTGTTACTGAGTTATCTGTTGAGGGAAGAGAAATTGTCAGACATCACTTAAAGAGCCCAGTCCCTTGGACGCCTGAGAACTGCCGAGAGAAATTAATCTTCCAGCTATTTAAGGCAATTTCTTTTCCATCATCCTTTGTCAAGAGGACTGCACTGGGAAATGAATCTGATGGGAGTCCCTGAACTGGTACACTCCACTCAAAAGCATCTCTCCAATCCTATGCGGCATCCATCATCCCCACACAAGCAGAGACACACAACATCGCTGCAAAGCCAATTTCCCCCCAGTAACCATCAGCAAGAAATCACAAATGCACAGGGTGGATACCACTAGCCTACAGACTTGCAGTTTTTCTCTACCTCTGTTCTACTTTCTTCCAGAAAAACCTACCACAAATTGAGCTCTTTCATTAAATGAGTCTTTTACCCAAGACCCAGGAAGGTAGATCAACAGGGATATGCCAGAACAGAACATGCATTTTCTCTTCTAACATAAGGACTCTGCCAGTGCAGAATAGGTGTTTCCATTAAACAGCTAAACCACTGCCAAAGCAAAGTGTCAGACAGAAACAGGGCAAAGGGTTGCATTGTTTCAAGATCATCTCTTCTCTCCAGAATGAATTTTCTGTTCATGGACCAAAGCTGAGGTCTTATGCTCTCTGGGGTCATGTAAGGAAATTCCAATCTTCAATTCTCTTTCTATCCTTAAGGCTATTTCCCAGGGAAGGGGTTTTCAAATTGTGTTCCTTGAGGTTCCAAGAAGTGCCAGGGACTATGTATGTGTATAGGGCTAACAAAGGGTGCTGCAGGGAGTGACTGGATGGGGAAGCTCAATGGTTGAGGCTCTGGACCTCTCAGTTCAACTTCAACCTCTGATTTTTTTTCAGGCATTGGGATTTCTCCTAGGAGTGCTCTTTTTTTTTTTATCTGCAAACCATTGTCCTAAGTGAGAGGAAGATGACTGTACCTGTGCTTCTCACGCAGCTAACCATTTCCCAACAGTCTACAAGAAGGAAGATGTAGCTTGGGTCCTGCCTATTTCTTTCTCTTTTTTTTTTTTTTTTTTTTTTGAGATGGAGCTTTGTTTTTGTTGCCCAGGCTGGAGTGCAATGGCACGATCTCGGCTCACTGCAACCTCTGCCTCCGGGTTCAAGGAATTTTCCTGCCTCAGCCTCCCAAGTAGCTGGGATTACAGGTGCCTGCCACCATGCCCAGCTAATTTTTTGTTTTTATTTTTAGTAGAGACAGGTTTCACCATGTTGGCCAGGCTGGTCTCAAACTCCTGGCCTCAAGTGATCTGCCCGCCTCAGCCTCCCAAAGTGCTGGTGCTGGGATTACAAGCCTGAGCCACTGCGCCCGGACCAGCTCTTGCCTATTTCAACCGTGTAGTCTGAGTCCACACTAGCAGCTCCCTGACTCCAGGGGCTCCTGAGATACTTTTCTGCAAAAAATCTCCTTAGGCATGTCATTTGTTTTCCAAACCCCCTTCTCCGATTTCACTAATTCCCAATTTCCCTGCATTTGACAAATGCAATTAACAAGACTCGATCAGTTCCTGGCCGACAGCCCTCATCAATCAATACAAAGACTGCACAAGGCTGAGGGGGAAGGGAAGGTAGCCGCAGTACAGGGGAGGTGGGCTTACCCCTCTTCTTCTACGAATGACCCCTCCAAACCTCTCAGTCTCAAAACATGACACTGGGTTGTCACCTTCACCAACCACTTTCTGCCTTCTGGCTAATACAAGGTGGTATTGTTTGTGTCCTCCACTCCCATGTTTTAAAGGTTTCTCCCAACAACCTCCTCTATCTCCTGTCTTCTCCTTAACAGAAGGCCTCGCCATCTGCTGCCACCATAGCTTGGGAACTCCCCCCAACCCCAGTAGTGCTGGGTGTGATAAATCAGCCATCTCTGTGCTCTCAGCAGGGCCTCTTCCCCACCCACACATTCCATTGACAATTTAGTGATGCTTCCTGACCAGGAGGCTATAAACTCCCCATCACTACCCTCTCCCCTCCACACATATGCACCAGAGGACCAAAAGGACAAGGATCTCCAACCCTGTGGTTACTACTGCTTTCACAGCCGCTTCTTTGCCCTCCCCTTCCCAGGGTCCAAGCCTTCCCTTCCCAGTTGGTTTAAAAGTCAAGATTTATCCTCCTCACCCTTCCACTCTGCAAGTAGCCTCAGCCTCCCCTCCCTCACCACAGGGTGACAGCCTTTTCCCCTGGAGCCCTGCCTGCTACAGCCCTGTGCATCTTTCCACCTCATCAACTTTTCATCTCTTTGTAAACTGAATCGAGAAGTGTCTCCCTCCTCCCTCCCTCTCTCTCCTTCTCCGTTATTAGCTTCATGAGTGGGGACGTTAATGTATTCACTAGACAATGTCTTCACACCACTGTTTCCTGTAATTACAGTCACTTCCTTCCCACTGTCCTGGCTTATTTGACTGAAAAGTGCTTGGAGGAGGGACAGTGTGACAAAAGACGCAACACAGGCTGAGGTTGAGTAGTGAGTAGTGTAATGTTAACATCCAAGAAAGTAAAACAAATAGTCACCTCTGCAGCAGCTCATTAATGACTGGTAACACATAGAGGTCAATGTGCCAGAACTTAAAGTATTGATACAATTGAAGGCCCTTCCACTATAAATAGGATGGGGGATGGGTCACTGTATCCATATTACCAATGATAGTCACCTCAAGAAACACAAGCAGCTGCATCCACCCTCTTTCAGGGAGTAGAGCCACTGTACTTCTCATGTAGATCAGCTACATTGTCACTGGAGACTCTGATCCAGCCATCCTCCCGCACGTGGTAGAGGTTGACTGCACCTCCTGAGTAGGCATCTCGGTAGGTGGCTTGGTAGATGGCTCGACGGGCCAGATCATAGGCCTGCTCCACTTCCAGGTCATAGGAATAGCCCCGATCCATGACCCCATACGCATACACAGAGCCAGAACCTACAGAGAAGGTGGCCCCTGAGATCCGGTTCCCTTCACTGTCCACGTAGTAGAGGCCTGGAAAGGGAGATGAGGTTAGCAGGAAAAAAAAAAAAAAAAAGATCACCCCTTTTGATATCTAATTCATATGCCAAGGCAGTAGTTCTTTTATTTTGAAATAGAGTTTCGTTCTTGTTGCCCAGGCTGGAGTGCAATGGTGCCATCTCGGCTCACCACAACCTCCACCTCCCGGGTTGAAGTGAATTCTCCTGCCTCAGCTTCCCAGGTAGCTGGGATTACAAGTACTTGCAACCATGCCCAGCTAATTTTTGTATTTTTAGTAGATATGGGATTTCACCATGTTGGTCAGGCTGGTCTCGAACTCCTGACCTCTGGGGATCTGCCCTCCTCAGACTCCCAAAGTGCTGGGATTATAGGCATGAGCCACCTCGCCCGGTTAGCAGTTCTCTTAAAACCTAGAATAAAATTAAAAAAATAAAAAAGAGGCCGGGCGCAGTGGCTCAAGCCTGTAATCCCAGCACTTTGAGAGGCCAAGACGGGTGGATCACGAGGTCAGGAGATCGAGACCATCCTGGCTAACACAGTGAAACCCCATCTCTACTAAAAAAATACAAAAAACTAGCCGGGCGAGGTGGCGGGCACCTGTAGTCCCAGCTACTCGGGAGGCTGAGGCAGGAGAATGGCGTAAACCCGGGAGGCGGAGCTTGCAGTGAGCTGAGATCTGGCCACTGCACTCCAGCCTGGGTGACCGAGCGAGACTCCGTCTCAACAAAAAATAAAAGTAAAAAAATAAAAAAGTATGTCAGGCAAGGTGGCTCACACCTGTAATCCCAGCACTTTGGGAGGCCGAGGTGGGCAGATCACCTGAGGTCAAGAGTTCCAGACCAGCCTGACCAACATGAAGAAACCCCGTCTCTACTAAAAATACAAAATTTGCCGGGCATGGTGGCACATGCCTATAATCCCAGCTACTCGGGAGGCAGGATAATCACTTGAACCTGGGAGGCAGAGGTTGCGGTGAGCCAAGATCACACCATTGCACTCCAGCCTGGGCAACAAGAGTGAAATTCTGTCTCAAAATAAAATAATAATAAATAATATATATTAAAAAAGAGAAACCCAGGGAAGCCAACATAAATACAAGATAGGACTTCTATGAAATTATTATTATTCTTTTAAAAGCTAGCTGGGTGTGGTAGTACATGTCTGTGGGAGGTTGAAACAGGAGGACTGTTTGAGCTCAGGAGGTGCAGGCTGCAGTGAGCTATAGTCACACCACCACACTCCAGCTTGGGCAACAGACTGAGATGCTGTCTTCAAAAAAAAAAAAAAAAAAAAAAACCTGAAGGAATAAAATTTAATATTAAGACTCCAGGATTCTACAACATACCATCCCATCTCACCTTACATTATGGTAACTACCTTGCCATGTTGCCGATCCTCTCAGCACACCCACAAAGCAAGTATATTCCAAATGACTTAGGTTTCAAGCACAGAACTTCAGACACTGTTAAAGATAACATTTAAAACATAATCCCCAGCCAGGCGCAGTGGCTCAAGCCTGTAATCCCAGCACTCTGGGAGGCCGAGGCAAGTCGGTCACCTGAGATTGGGAGTTCAAGACAAGCCTGACCAACATGGAGAAACCCTGTCTCTACTAAAAATACAAAATTAGCTGGGCATGGCGGCGCATGCCTGTAATCCCAGCTACTCAGGAGGCTGAGGCAGGAGAATCACTTGAACTTGGGAGGTGGAGGTTCCAGTGAGCCAAGATCGCACCATTGCACTCCAGCCTGGGCAACAAGAGTGAAACTCCGTCTCAAGAAACAAACAAACAAAACATAATCCCCACTCGCCCACCAAAAGACCCCATAATCCCAGTCACTTGAGCCCAGGAGGTTGAGATCACAGTGAGCTGTGATTATGCCACTGCACTCCAGCCTGTGTGACAGAAAAACAAATTCCATAATCCCAGAACTCAAAGAGTTTAAAATATCTGGAGAACAAGACACAGGAGGATAATAAAGCCTAGAGTTCGTAATCATATTGTAAAGACCTGCACTGTCCATATGGTAGCCACTAGCCACATGGGACTAGTTGAGCATTTGAAATGAACTAGTACTACCTGCTGACATAATATTTTGGATTTATTAGGTTAAACAAAATATGTTGAAATTAATTTCTTTTTAATTTAAAAAATGTAGCTAGTATAAAATGTAAAATTACGTAGATGGCTCACATTGTATTTCTATTGCTGGTATAGAACAGGGTTTGGCCAGGCCAACTGCCTTTATTTTTGTAATTAAAATATTATTGGAACACAGCCACTGTTTCCATACTGTCTATGATTGTTTTGTGCAACACCAGCAGAGTTAAGTATTTGAGACAAAGATTTAGGCCTGCAGGCCTAAAATATTTACTATTTGGCCCTTTATGAAAAAACTAGCTACCTTTTGGTACAGATGAAAATTTAGACAAAGTGTTCAATCCCAACTGCCTACTGGATCCCTCCAGCTGAATGCCTTTGTCATCAAGTTCAGATTCAAACTTCCTAAACTTAGATGCCAGTGGTTCTCCATTACCTACCAAACTCATCTCTCTTGTGCGCCACTAACCCACGCTTCCTCCTGTCTTCTGAAATTCTGCCAATGGCATCACTACTCTTTTTCCTATTTTAGTGGTTCTCACATCTCACCGTGCACTAGAGTCATCTAACAAAGATTTTTTTCAAAAATGCATAGGACTTACCCTAGGTGTTTTTTATAATTGGGGTGGGGTGGGAAACAGGTATGGAACTTGTTTTTTAAGTCCTCCAGGTGATTCTAACGCAAGCCAGCTTGAGCACCACTGCCCTTATTGGTTTTCAGGTTCAGGTGATTCTCATGTCTACTTTACTGCTTTCTCTGGCCCATTCTCAGCCCCACTGCCATGCTTTTGCCTAGGGGGGTCACCATCTGGTTCCAATGTACCCTTCTGGCTTTTTGGCTCACTATTCCCCTTCACCCACTTAGTTCCAATTAAACTGGACTTTCAGTTACTCCTCAAAAGCTTCATGCTTCTTTCCTCCCTTTCTTTGTTATGTTCCCTTTCCTTTTTTCACATCCAGGACAACTACCACCAATCCATGAAGTCTTCCCTAATTCCTCCCATCATAAGTAATCTCTTCCTCCTCAAAACTCCTTCGGCATTTGACTGGTTCTTTTTATTGACTGACTGACTGATTTTTCAGACAAAGTTTTGCTTGTTTCCTTCCCAAGCTGGAGTGCAATGGCACAATCTCAGCTTACTGCAACCTCTGCCTCCCAGGTTCAAGTGGTTGTCCTGCCTTAGCCTCCTGAGGAGCTGGGATTATAGGCATGCCCCTCCAGGGTCCAAGAGATTCTCCTGCCTCATCTCCCTGAGTAGCTGGGTTTACAGGCATGTGCCACCACAATTTTGTATTTTTAGTAGAGACAGGGTTCCACCATGTTGGTCAGGCTGGTCTTGAACTCCTGACCTCAGGTGATCCACCTGTCTCAGCCTCCCAAAGTGCTGAGATTACAGGCGTGAACCACTGCGCCCAGCCAACTGGTTCTTTTAAAAATGGTATTTATCAGGCCGGGCGCGGTGGCTCACGCTTGTAATCCCAGTACTTTGGGAGTCTGAGGCAGGTGGATCACCTGAGGTCAGGAGATTGACACCATCCTGGCTAACACGGTGAAACCCCGTCTCTACTAAAAATACAAAAAATTAGCCAGGCATGGTGGCGGGTGCCTGTAGTCCCAGCTACACAGGAGGCTGAGGCAGGAGAATGGCGTGAACCCGGAAGGCCGAGCTTGCAGTGAGCAGAGATCATGCCACTGCACTCCAGCCTGGGTGACAGAGTGAGACTCCGTCTCAAATAAAATATATTTATCTTATTCAGCCTTGGGTTAAGTACAGTCGTCCTTTTGTATATGAAGGGGATTTGTCCCAAGACCCCTGCATATACCAAAATCTATGCACACTCAAGTCCCAAAGTTGGCCCTGCAAAACCTGCATATATGAAAAGTTGGCCGGGTGTGGTGGCTCACGCCTGTAATCCCAGCACTTTGGGAGGCCGAGGCAGGTGGATCACCTGAGGTCAGGAGTTTAAGACCAGCCTGGCCAACATGGTGAAACCCTGTCTCTACTAAAAACATAAAAGTTAGCTGGCAGGGTGGTAGATACCTGTAATCCCAGCTACTCGGGAGGCTGAGGCAGGAGAATCACTTGAACCCAGGAGGCGGAGGTTACACTGAGCCGAGATGGCGCCATTGTACTCCAGCCTGGGTGACAAGAGCAAAACTCCACCCCCTAAATAAATAAATAAATAAATAAATTGGCCCTGTGTATATTCAGGTTTCAAATTCTGGGAATGTGTATTTTCCATCAGAATTAGGTTGAAAAACATCTGCATATAAGTGAACCTGAGTGATTCAAATCCATGTTGCTCAAGGGCCAACTGTAATATGAGGCAAGGGGCTGACTCGCAATGAATGGGACAGGGTAGTCAGGAAGGCCTCTTGAAGGTACTATTTAAATGATGCTCAGTCTCCCTGGATTTTCCTTGCTACCCAGTCCCTGTACTCTCTTACACTGTTTCCATCACCTAGAACAAATCCACCAGTTAAGGGTTCAAAGCAGCAATTCCAAAATGCTTCCCTGGATCATGTAAAATGTATGGAACTGTCTTTTCCCACCTTTCAGAGAATAGCGTCTCAATTTCCAAAGTAACAAACTGAGCTCCTCTCTCACATCCAGTTTTTAATTTCCTTTCATCCTCCATTGGGTAGTAAGCAGATACTCCCTACATCCCTTTCTATTCTCATTTGAAAGCAAGTGAAAAAGTGGTAGGTATCCTATAATTGTTCTACAAGGTAACTAGGTATTTAGTAAACAGGTAAATTAATGAAGCAAAAACAAAAGGAGGAAATAATAATTATTTTTAAGCATATGGAAGGGAAAAGTAGAAAGTGACTAGCTATACTCCAACTTTACTAAAGGGACATTTCAAAACTGGCTGATGAGGAAATGACATCAAATACAGAGTCGAACTTTCTGGCAAGTTTCTTAAATGCTGGAAAGGAAAAATAGGCTAAGGAACTTATTTTCAGAGATGATAGAACAGGACCTAGCACGATTGTTAAGGGTGATTATAACCAGCAAAGAAATAAAAGAAATGAGCCCAGGACTGGGCGCAATGGCTCACCCCTGTAATCTCAACACTTTGGCAGGCTGAGGTGGGCAGATCACCTGAGGTCAGGAGTTCAAGGCCAGCATGGTGAAACCCTGTCTCTACTAAAAATACAAAATTTAGATGGGCATGGTGGCGCATGCCTGTAGTCTCAGCTACATGGGAGGTTGAGGCAGGAGAATCACTTGAACCTGGGAGGCGGAGAGTGCAGTGAGCTGAGATTGCACCACTGCACTCCAGCAGGGGCGACAAGAGTGAGACTCTATACCCACGCCCCCCAAAAAAGAGAGGAGCCCAAAAGGCTCCTTCTAGGCCAAAGACTCTCTAAAGAAAAAAGGAGAAGAGGCCAGGTGCAGTGGCTCACGCCTTTAATCCTAGCACTTTGGGAAGCTGAGGCAGGCGAATCACCTAAGGTCAGGATTTTGAGACCAGCCTGGCCAACATGGTGAAACCCCATCTCTACTAAAAATACAAAATTAGCTGGGCATGGTGGCAGGCGCTTGTAATCCCAGGTACTTGGGAGGCTGCAGCAGGAGAATTGTTTGAACCCAGGAGGCAGAGGTTGCAGTGAGCCGAGACAATGCCATTGCACTCCAGACTAGGCGACAAGAGCAAAACTTCGTCTCAAAAAAAAAAAAAAAAAAAAAAAAAAAAGAAAAGAAAAAAACAGAAGAGAAATGACTAACTTTTGAGGGACAACCATATATTAGAGTCTAATACAGTAGCCACAAGCCACACATGGCCAATGAACACTTCAAATAGCACTACTGCTACATGTAAGATTCAACAAATTCTTAAATTCTTTTTTTTTTTGGAGACAGAGTCTCACTCTATTGCCCAGGCTGGAGTGCAGTGGCGCGATCTCTGCTCACTGCAACATCCACCTCCTGGGTTCAAGTGATTCTCGTGCCTCAGCCTCCTGAGTAGCTGGGATTACAGGCACCTGCCACCACGCCAGGCTAATTTTTGTATTTTTAGTAGAGACGGGTTTCGCCATGTTGGCCAGGCTGGTCTTGAATTCCTGACCTCATGTGATCCACCTGCCTCGGCCTCCTAAAGTGCTGGGATTACAAGTATGACCCACCACGCCTGGCCTCTGGGTCTTATTTTATAGGAGAGAGAACAGATGGAAAATTATTAGCCAGACACTATACTAGTAGGTTTACATTTGTTACCTCACTTAACCAATATAACAGATGATAAAACAGAGGCTGAGAAAATATGCATGCCCACTGTCAAACAGGTAGTCAATGACACAGCTGATTTAACTCTATCCCTTTTCCTATACTACAGTGCCTTCCTTGAAAAAGAGAAGGAACAGGCTGGGTGCGGTGGCTTATACCTGTAATCCCAGCACTTTGGGAGGCCAAGGCCAAGGTCAGTGGATCATGTGCGTTGGATACCAGCTTGGCAAACATGGTGAAATCCCGTCTCTACTAAAAACACAAAAATAAGGCCGGGCACAGTGACTCACGACTGTAATCCCAGTCCTTTGGGAGGCCGAGGAGGGTGGATCACCTGAGGTAAGGAGTTCGAGACCAGCCTGACCAAGATGGCAAACCCCCATCTCTACTAAAAATACAAAAATTAGCCAGGTGTGGTGGTGCATGCCTATAATCCCAGCTACTTCGGGGGCAGAGGCAGGAGAATCGCCTGAATCCCGGAGGTGGAGGTTGAAATAAGCCAAGATTGCACCATTGCACTCCAGCCTAGGTGACAAGAGCGAAACTCCGTCTCAAAAAAAACCAAAAACAAAAACTAACCAGGTATGGTGGCGGGCGCCTGTAATCCCAGCTACACGGGAAGCTGAGGCATGAGAATCGCTTAAACCTGGGGGCGGAGGCTGCAGTGAGCTAAGATCATGCCACTGCACTGCAGCCTGAGTGACAGAATGAGACACAGTCTCAAAAAAAAAAAAAAAGGAGAGAGAAAGAAGGGCTAAGGACCTAATTACACTTCCTCAGCATTGACACCAAACCCTTTAATTCATCTGTCCATACAACTCCTCCTCTCTGTAGTGTCAGCCCAAGGATAATGTGGTTGCAGCTTAACTCACCAGGGCCTCTCTTATCCCAGCCACAGATCATGGTGCCCATGGACAGCCCCATGCCTTTGTACTGATACACCATGTTGGCAAGCAGTTTGGAGGCAGCTGCTACAGAGATGCGTTCCTTATTTCGAAGCTCATAGATTCGACATTGCCGCGCCAACAGCCGTTCCCAGAAGCTGCAATCCGCTGCGCCCCCAGCCATGGTGCCTAGCAGGTATGGGTTGATCTCTATCACCTTCTTCACCGTCTGGGAGGCAATGTAAGCACCCGCTGTAGCCCTGGAGTCAGCTGCAACTATGACTCCATGGCGGAACTGTTAAGATCAGAGGAAAACACAAAACAGGCCACATAAGACCACAAAAACACTCCTACCATACTTCTTTTTGCATCAGTCCAAACCCAGCACATCTCTTTCTCCATCCTTTTATACTTCACAGTATACTTCTCTACTTCCCCATATATTAATGTCACCTGAGCTTCACATCTCAATCCCTTTACATGGATATAACTCATATTAAATTCATTTTATAGGATGGGCGTGGTGGCTCACTCCTGTAATCTTGGCATTTTGGGAGGCCAAGGCGGGAGGATCGCTTGAGGCCAGGTGCTGGAGACCAGCCTGGGCAACACAGGGAGATCCATCTCTACAAAAAATAAAAAACTTAGCCTGTCGTGGTGGTGTGTGCCTATAGTCTCAGCTACTCTGGAGGCTGAGGCGCTGGCGCCATTGCACTCCAGCCTGAGCGACAGGGCGAAGCCCTGTCTCAAAAACAACAAAAAAAATCATTTTGTAGATGAGGAACCCAGCTTCCCCTTTATGCCAGTTTCGGTTACCCTTGCCTTGAGGGGCCGCCCAGTTTCCAAAACTTTGGTAAACGGTTACAATAGCCTTCCCTCGGCCAAGGTTCATTGTTGTTGCGGCCTTTCCCCTTTCCCAGCTAGAAGATCCTGAACAGCAGCAACCTGGGGTCGCCTAGGAATCAACCCAAGAGGCCTCAGCTTCCTTCCCCGACTTACCCCCCGGCCCCACCGCCACCCTCTCCAACCAGAGCAAAGACAGGGGTCTCCTGGGTCAATGAGACAGCAAAACTGCTGCGGTCCGAACGAGAGGACCGCGCCTCCGCCTGGGTTGGTGGCCAAGGCCACCGCAAACTCCGGTCAGGCTGGGAGGCCAGGCAAGTCGCGGGCGTTCAATAATCAGCCAGGCAAGGGGGCTGGCTCCGCACCTTGAAGGCCAGGGTGGTTGTTCCATGAAGCATTTCGATCCCTGGCTCTTCTGGGACACCCCAGCCGGGCGCGGCCAGACTCAGCCCATCACTGGCACTCCCTGGACCTATATCTAGCAGATCTGCACGACCCCCGAGTCCGAAAAACCCGCGCTGGTTCACCGGTAGCGGTCTCTCCAACACGCTGGCAAGCGCCATGTCTAGTGTGGGCAGAAAGAACTAACTCTGAGAACGCCTAGCAAAGATAGGTCGGGCAACGCCTCGCCGTCACAGCTTCACTTCCTATTAAATCTATTCCCGAAAGAAGCCATTTTGACTGCTGGCAACCACGCCTCCAAAAAGAAGCGCCAGATGGGAAAGACCATTTTCACGAAGGGCGTTGGGGAAATAGATGGCTTCACTAATCTTAAACGTAACTGCCATCTTGGCTTTGGTCATGCAAG
Source organism: Macaca thibetana thibetana (assembly GCF_024542745.1). Taxonomy (NCBI): domain Eukaryota; kingdom Metazoa; phylum Chordata; class Mammalia; order Primates; family Cercopithecidae; genus Macaca; species Macaca thibetana. Next base: position 84,784,757 of record NC_065584.1, on the reverse strand, counting down.
TAGTCCTAGATCAGGGTAACCTCAAATTCACAGGAAGTGTCTGAAAACGTCCATGTTGCGTGAGGGAAGTGAGGTCGGCCATCTTTGAGAAGGGCGTGACTGGTTGAAAATTGGTTCTGAACCCTTAGCAGTGGGTCCGCCCACTCCAGCCCGGTGTCCAAGCAACAGGTTACATCGCTGCTGCTTCAGCACCTTGTTAACGCCCCTGAGGTTGCCATCTTGTTTAAGGGCACCCTCTAAAACTGGATAAAATAATGATCCATTCTGAGGCCATTTCCCTATATTAGTTAAACCACAGTAATTAGTGGTAAAAAACGCAACAAAATAAAGTGCTATACCTCTTGTTGTCAGTCGCCATACAGCAACCCTTCTTTAACAGTAACCGGTTTTTAATATCCAATATTCCTTCTCTTGACTCCTACCGTCTGGTGGAAATTCGAATAAGTAATGAATTGCCTAAAAGGCAGATGGAAGAAGAAAAAGCAAAGGGTCCAGTTAATCCACAAACTAGATTCTCAAGTCAGACCTGAATAAGTGCCAGTAGTAATTTACCATCTCAGAGCCTGGAGGACGGTTGAGACTGCATAAATATGTACCAAGAGATTCTCTAACTTCAACTTGCTAAGATGATGCCCTTTATTCAGGAACGTACTGTATTTCATTGCCTCTTCCTCCCTCCACCCACCTTCATTTTTCAAATCTTTTCGGAACTATAACAAACCAGGAAGTGTGCCTATGTATGAAATGTTGCCTCCTGCTTTGTGGCTCTATGAAGTCAGTGTCTGGCCTTCCTTGTTGGATTCTAGCAGCAACATCTATCAACATCGAAATTCCACTTTCTTCTGATGCCCAATTCAGCCCCATCTTTCCCCTAGCAGACTCTGCATTTTTCTTTTTCTTTTTCTTTTTTTTCTTTTTTTCTTTTGAGACGGAGGCTTGCTCTGTCACCTAGGCTGGAGCACAGTGGCACGATCTCTGCTCACTGCAACCTCTGCTTCCCAGGTTCAAGTGATTCTCCTGCCTCAGCCTCCCCAGTAGCTGGGATTACAGGTGCCCGCCACCATGTCCAGCTAATTTTGTGTGTGTGTGTGTGTGTGTGTGTGTGTGTGTATTTTTAGTGCAGACGAGGTTTCACCACGTTGGCCAGGCTGGTCTCGAACTCCTGACCCCAGGAAGTCCACCCACCTCAGCCTCCCAAAGTGCTGGCATTACAGGCGTGAGCCACTGCGCCCAGCCATATGCTGTATTTTGTTTGTTTGTTTTTGAGACAAAGTCTCGCTCTTGTCCCCCAGGCTGGAGTGCAAGGGCGTGATCTCGGCTCACTGCAACTTCCACCTCCCGGGTTCAAGCGATTCTCTTGCCTCAGCGTCCTGAGTAGCTGGGATTACAGATGCCTGCCACGACTCCTGGCTAATTTTTTTTTTTCTTTTCTTTTTTCTGAGACAGGTTTTGCTCTGTCGCCCAGGCTGGAGTGCAGTGGCGCCATCTCAGCTCACTGCAAGCTCCGCCTCCCCGGTTCCCACCATTCTCCTGCCTCAGCCTCCCGAGTAGCTGGGACTACAGGCGCCCACCACCACGCCCAGCTAATTTTCTTTTTCTTTTTTTTTTTTTTGTATTTTTAGTAGAAATGAGTTTCACCTTGTTAGCCAGGATGCTCTCCATCTCCTGACCTCGTGATCCGCCCACCTCGGCCTCCCAAAGTGCTGGGATTACAGGCGTGAGCCACCACCCCGACCTCACTCCTGGCTAATTTTTGTGTTTAGTAGAGATGGGGTTTCACCATGACCTCAGGTGATCCGCTTGCCTCAGCCTCCCAAAGTGCTGGGATTACAGGTGTGAGCCACTGCACTCGGCCTATGCTGTATTTTTAATGCTGAAATTGGCAACCATTTCCAAGCCCAATCATCAGAATGCAATTAAGCAGATCTTTGTGTTTCACACTTGGATAGTGTGGAAAATGCAGTGTGTCTGTTTACTGGGCATATATTATTTTGCAGTCACTCCTGCAGTGCAACTAGTCCTTCTGGCTTCTTCCAGTGGTTTTTCACTCTGCCACTGATAGCATGTGTACCTCTCTTAAGGCCCTTTCACATTTTACCTGGTTAGAAATTACATTTATCTCCTACTGAATTGTGAGCTTTTAAATACAAGTATTTACTATTCATTTCTGTACCCGCTGTATGCTTAATACATATTTGCCAAATGAACACAGGAAGGAATGACAGCAATGATCTTCTAGTCACAAATGCTTGAAGCCCTTGCTCATCTTTGACAATTTTTTTCTTTCCTTCACATCCAGTTAGTTGCCTGCTCCTGTTGATTATTTCCACTTCAGTGTTTCTCACATTCTTTTTCATTATAACTGATACCACCTTTGGCTTCTTATGTCCTCATTCCGGAATTGCTGAAATATTCTCCTAACTGATTTTTTTCTTTTTCTTTCTTTCTTTCTTTTTTTTTTTTTTTGAGATGGAGTCTCGCTCTGTCGCCCAGGCTGGAGTGCAGTGGCACAATCTTGGCTCACTGCAACCTCTATCTCCCGGATTCAAGTGATTCTCCTGCCTTAGCCTCCCAAGTAGCTGGAACTACAGGAGTGTGCCACCATGGCTGGATAATTTTTTTTTTTTTTTTTGTATTTTAAGTAGAGATGTGGTTTTGCCATGTTGGCCAGGCTGGTCTTGAACTCCTGACCTCAGATGATCTGCCCACCTCAGTCTTCCACAGTGCTGGGATTACAGGTGTGAGCCACCATGCCTGGCCTTCTCCTAACTGATTTGTGGATCTAAATTGTCACTCTCTAATTCATTCTGCACAGCATCAGATTTGTTTTCCTAAAACACCGTTTTGTTTTGTTTTTTTTAAGTAGAGTTTTGCTCTTGTCAACCAGGCTGGAGTGCAGTGGCGTGATCTTAGCTCACTGCAACCTCTGCTTCCCAGGTTCAAGCGATTCTCCTGCCTCAGCCTCCTAAGTAGCTGGGACTACAGGCGCTTGCCACCATGCCCAGTTATTTTTTTTTTTCTTTTTGTATTTTTAGTAGATATGGGATTTTGCCATGTTGGGCAGGCTGGCCTTGAACTCCTGACCTCAGGTGATCTGCCTGCCATGGCCTCCCAAAGTGCTGGGATTACAGGCGTGAGCCACCGAGCCAGGCCTAAAACACCATCTTGATCTTAACACTCACCTGCTTAAAAATGTTCTGTGGGCCAGGCGTGGTGGGTCGTGCCTGTAATCCCAGCACTATGGGAGGCCAAGGTGGGCGGATCACGAGGTCAGGAGATCGAGATCATCCTGGCTAACATTTTGTCTCTACTAAAAGTATTTTGTATTTTGTCTCTACTAAAAATACAAAAAATTAGTCGGGCGCAGTGGCACACGCTTATAGTCCCAGCTACTCTGGAGGCTGAGGCAGGAGAATCGCTTGAACCTGGGAGGCGGAGGTTGCAGTGAGCAGAGATCTCACCACTGCATTCCAGCCTGGGCGACAGAGCGAGACTCCATCTCAAAAAAAAAAAAAAAAAAGTTCTGTGAATTCAAGCTCCTCAGCATAGCAATCAAGGCCTTCCATAATCCATTCCCAACCTACCTCACATGCATTCTCTGCTCCAGGGTCCCTATTCCTGGGGACCTCATTAAGGAGAAGTACAAATGATAAGTGCTGTGGTTCAGAGGTGGGTGAGGGAGTCAATATAGATTGGAAAGAGGCTGTGGATCCAGGATGGCTTTGTCAAGGTCTGGATTCACTTTTCTAAATCTGACTTGGTCCGCTCACAGCCTCTCCTTTCTCAGCCCATACCTGGGAAGGGATTTCACAACAGGTGACACTTAAGCCAGATTGTGGAATACGATTCAAATCAGTGAAAGGGAGGTGGGAGATGTGTTAGGAATAGAGAGAAAAGAGCCTGTGATAGATAGATTTAGATTGGACCATAGTGGGTCTTACATGCCAGCTTGGGATAGAAGAGAAAATCAAATCAGCAAGATTTGATTTTATCTTATAACTCTCCAAGTTTTCCTAACAAAGAAAACACAGGATTTGAGTAATACTTTAGGAAAACATGTCCATGTAGAGGGTAAGATTACAATGGGAGACTGGTGAATGCTCAATTAGGAGGTCATTCAACTGTTCAGACCTGACTTGATAATGGCTTGACCTAGGGAGGTGGCAATCCATCTACAAAGAGTCTAAGACTTAGCCTTTAGAAAGAAGATATATTCTAGGCTGGGCTCAGTGGCTCACACCTGTAATCCCAATACTTTGGGAGGCCGAGGTGGGTGGATCACCTCAGGTCAGGAGTTCGAGACCAGCCTGGCCAAGATGGCGAAATCCTGTCTCTACTAAAAGTACAAAAATTACCTGGGTGTGGTGGTGGGTGCCTGTAATCCCAGCTACTTGGGAAGCTGAGGCAGGAGAATCGCTTGAGCCTGGGAGGCAGAGGTTGGGTGAGCCAAGATCACAACATTGCACTCCAGTCTGGGTGACAAGAGTGAAACTCCGTCTCAAAAAGAAAGAATTAAAGAAGATATATTCTTACCTTTCAGCAAGATTTCCTGGTGGTCCTACGCCAATGAGAAGAGAAGGAGTGGTTGGACCTTAGCATGCCCTTTGGGTTTCTCCAACTTTCCCATGGCCATGTTTACACCTTTCCTTAGTATTGAGGCCCCAGACAGCTATGATGCCACAGCCCCACCATCATTATGTCTGGAGGGTCCAGACTCTTTCCTTTGTGTGTAGGTCTGTTTCTTCAAATAAATCCATTTCCACAGCACCACCTTGAGCTGCAACGTTTAGTAAAACATAAGTATGGCATATGTTGCTGCAGTAGTTGCAGCTTGTCACTCTGCCCCAATTAACTGGCTTTTTTTTTTTTTTTTTTTTTTTGAGACAGGGTCTTACTTTGTTGCCCAGTCTAGAGTGCATGGAGTGCAGTGGCACGATCTCAGCTCACTGCAGCCTCACTCAGTGAGTGCTCAAGTGATCCTCCCACCTCAGCCCTCCACGTAGCTGGGACTACAGACACACACAACCACACCCGGCTAATTTTTTGTATTTTTTGTAGAGGTGAGGTTTCACCATATTGCCCAGGCTGATCTCGAACTCCTGGGCTCAAGTGATTCACCCGCCTTGGCCTCCCAACGTGCTGAGATTACAGGCGTAAGCCAACACACCTGGCCTTGACTTCAACCTTCTGAAGGGTCAGCTGTCAGGGTCCACCAACCCCACTCCTGTAAGTCTTAGACCCTGGAATCACAAGCCTTTCTGTTGCCATTGTGAACTATTAGGCAGAAGAGGGAGCAGGAGCTAGAAGGCCACTAGATCCTTTGGACTTCAATACAAGTCAAAGACGTACTGCCAAAGAACTGTCAGGAATGCCATCTCTGTATACAGATAAAAGGACATATTTATCTCCAAAGCAGGGAAGAAAGAGACCTTCAGGTTCTAGTTTCCTTCATTCCTCAGCAATCTGCCTTTGTGGAAAACATTTCAGCCTCTTTCTCCTCCCCGCTGTTAAAAAGTTCTCTTGCTCTTTTTTCTCTTGTCTTTGCTTTAGTCCACTTTTAATTAATTAATTACTTTATTTATTTCTTTATTTTTGAGATGGAATTTCGCTCTTATTGCCCAGGCTGGAGTGCAATGGCGGCTCACTGCAACCTCCACCTCCCGGGTTCAAGCGATTCTCCTGCCTCAGCCTCCCAAGTAGCTGGGATTACAGGCATCCACCACCACACCTGGCTATTTTTTTTTGTATTTTCAGTAGAGATGGGGGTTTCACCATGGTGGCCAGGCTGGTCTCGAACTCCTGAACTCAGGTGATCTGCCCTCCTCTGCCTCCTAAAGTGCTGGGATTACAGGCATGAGTCAGGCATGCCCGGCCTTTTAAATTTAATTTTATTTATTTTCCTTTCTTTATTTTTTGTTGAGACAGGGTGTCACTGTGTTGCCCAGGCAGGAGTGCAGTGGCACAATCATGGCTCACTGCAGCCTTGACCTCTTGGGCTCAGGTGATCCTCTCACCTCAGCTTCCTGAGTAGCTGGGATTACAGGTATGTGCCACCATGCTTGGCTATTTTTTTTTTTTTTTTTTTTTTAGACAGAGTCTTGCTCTGTTACCCAGGCTGGAGTGCAGTAGTTCGATCTCGGCTCACTGCAACCTCCACCTTCTGGGTTCAAGTGATTCTTCTGCCTCAGCTCACGAGCAACTGGGACTACAAGCGCACGAACCACGCCCAGCTAATTTTTTCTTTTTGGTTTGTTTGTATTTTTAGTAGAGATGGGGTTTCACCATATTGGCCAGGCTGGTCTCGAACTCCTGACCTCGTGATCCACCCGCCTCAGCCTCCCAAAGTGCTGGGAAGCGTGAGCCTCCGCTCCCATCCCCGGCTAATTTTTATTTATTTTGTAGAGATGGGGGTCTTGATATGTTGTCCAGGGTGGTCTGGAACTCAGGTTTAAGTCATCCACCTGCCTTGGTCTCCCGAAGTGCTAAAATTACCACTGTGATCCACCACACCCAGCCTCAGTCCATTTTTCTTTCCCCATCTATCCCTTGAGTTCAAAGTGTGAGCTGAGTTCCTTGCTCCCATATCTCTGAAGAGAGTCCCCAGCACCAAGGTCTCCTGCCTCAGTGGGGTTGCAGCACTCTATTCTGACCACATCAGTCCACTGAATTGTCTTTACCTCGTCCTAGGCTGGGAGCCCTCTCAGGCCAGGGACAGGGCCTTATTTGTCTCTATATGCCCAGTGCCCCACATGGGAGAAATGAGGAGCCCAGCCTTGCTGCTTCCATTTGTGCCCACTTTTCTCTGCATTACCCCAGCCCCCCACCTAACTCCAGATAATTGGAGGATGACAGACAGGAGACTCTTTGGGTGACTCTCAGATGCGTCATGGGCAGCAGAAGGTGAAGGTCTGACTGCAAAGGCAGCGTCTTCCTAGTGCTGGAGACTCTACAGGCCTCACCCTGCCTTCTTTCAGCTGTCCTCTGAGATGAAGGCGGCTGCTCCATCAGCCAATCCCAAAGCCTGAATTGGGGATTGAGGAGAAATGAAGCGTCAGCTCACATGCCTTTCTGGCCAGTTCTGGCTGTGGCCCAGCTTCTCTGTAGCGTCCCTCCTACCCCACCAGACCCCAGTCACAAATTCCTGACTTGCTTCTTCCAAACTTCACTCAGTCCCAGGGATGGCTCTGCAGGATGTGTGCAAGTGGCAGTCCCCTGACACCCAGGGACCATCACCTCACCTGCCTCAGGCTGGTGGCTGGGCTGTGCCCCGGGGCTGTGACCCTCAAACCTTCCTACAGATCCATGGCCCCAGACTGGCCCATGGCACTACCACCCTGGCCTTCCGCTTCCGTCATGGAGTCATTGCTGCAGCCGACACGCGTTCCTCCTGTGGCAGCTACGTGGCGTGTCCAGCCTCATGCAAGGTCATCCCTGTGCACCAGCACCTCCTGGGTACCACCTCTGGCACCTCCGCCGACTGTGCTACCTGGTATCGGGTGTTACAGCGGGAGCTGCGGCTTCGGGAACTGAGGGAGGGTCAGCTGCCCAGTGTGGCCAGTGCTGCCAAGCTCTTGTCAGCCATGATGTCTCGATACCGGGGACTGGATCTCTGTGTGGCCACTGCCCTGTGCGGCTGGGACCGCTCTGGCCCTATGCTTTTCTACGTCTATAGCGATGGCACCCGCCTGCAGGGGAATATCTTCTCTGTGGGCTCTGGATCTCCCTATGCCTACGGCGTGCTAGACCGTGGCTATCGCTACGACATGAGCACCCAGGAAGCCTACGCCCTGGCTCGCTGCGCCGTGGCCCATGCCACCCACCGTGATGCCTATTCAGGGGGCTCTGTAGACCTTTTCCACGTACGGGAGAGTGGATGGGAGCATGTGTCACGCAGTGATGCCTGTGTGCTGTACATGGAGTTACAGAAGCTCTTGGAGCCAGAGCCAGAGGAGGATGCCAGCCATGCCCATCCTGAGCCTGCCACTGCCCACAGAGCTGCAGAAGAGAGAGAGCTCTCTGTGGGGCCAGGGGAGATGACACCAGGAGACTACAGGATGCCAGCAGGGACTGAGACAGTGTGAGAAGCAGGACTTGGTTGGGGGTGGTGTAGGCCTGGGGAGCAGGTGGGAGGATGAGCAGCGGGGGAGGGTCCCGCTGGCAGCAGCCTCACGGCATCTGACTCTAGCCTGTATGGGTTACTGGCTTCATTTATTGCAAGTCTCTGTCCTTTCATGACTCCCAGAGCTATTATGGCTCTGCCCAACAAGTTCCTGTTGACTCCCAGTGGATTGGTCCAGCCTTCTTCTTGGCACCAAGTCCATCTTTCAGTCAATACTTGCAGTGCGCCTACTGCATGCCAGACACATGCTAGGTGCTAGACCCTCTTTTCTTGCCATCTTCTCTGCTTTTTTCCATCATCTCATCCCCAGTTTCTCTTAGTTTCAGTCTTCTATATGTCTCAGCTTCAGCGTCTTTGTCTGTTTCTCCTGATCACTTTGTCAGCTTGGTAAGATGGGGCACCCGGGAGGGAAGCAGCCCCTCTGAGAATGAGGTGTAGTGATAGACACCCTTTGGATGTTGATGGGTTTGTCTTATCTGCTCTCTTCCTCTGCCTTGACCATAATGACTAGAATGATTATTCCTTTACTGAATGCAGTTCTCATGACAACGCTTTGAGGTAAAATAAGTCTCACTTTACAGAAGAGGAATCAGGTTCAAAGGGTTATGTGACTTGCCTGGGGTCACACAGTAAATGGCAGAGATGAGACTTAGATCCAGGCCTTCTCCTCCAGGGTCCATGCTCTTTCAGCACAGCTCTCCCTCCCTGCCTGGCCCTCTGCCCTGCCTTTCCTCTCTTCCCTGCAGGCTTCCGGAGAGGGATGCAGAGGGAGAAAGTAGCTGGGCCAAGCCCCTGCCTGGTGGCCAGGGTTGAATGAACCCTGAGGGCCTGGAGGTTGTGAGCTCACAGCAGCTGCTGCCTGCACAGGCTCCTGTGGCTTTATCTTCCAGGCCTGGAGCCATCCCCCACAGTCCGCCCTTGCTCTCCAGATTTCTGGGCCTGGCGGTGCTGCTGCCAGATTTCCCCTCCTCCTTTCTTCCCTTTGCCTTCTTTCCAGCCCCTCCTTCCTGATGCTCCCTCTGGAGAATGAAGACAAGAGGGAGGTAGTTGTTCCAGTGGGAACTGTCTAGCTAGCACATCCTCTCCTGCCCCTACTGTCCCCATTCCCACTCCCCCAGAAGCCCAGACTTGAAGATCCAGACTAACACCTCCAGGAGGGCCACTGCCCTGCTGTCCCCTGGCCAAATGAGAGAGAAAGCACTGTTAACCTGTGAGATAGAGCCTGAAGGAAGGGGGCCTGAAGGAAGGGTGCTGAAGTTGCTTTCCTCACATCCATCCTAAAGCTTCCAGTCCCAAGAATAACAGCCTCCTGCCTTCCCTCCTGGACACCCCTCATCCCCGGCTCTAGCATAGGCCTGAGCCTTAATCTTGCACCCCAGATTAAACATTCCTCCAGCCTGGAGCTGGACAGACAGACCTCCAGACTCTGGTGCAGAGCGGGTGACTGGGGATGGGGGAGGTCCCCTGACTGGGGAAGGGTCAGGGGGCTCCAGAAGGGAAAACCCCAGAAAGGACACAGTAGGGAGAAATTGTGGTGGACCCCACAGAAAGGTGTCCACTATGGGGGGACTGGCCTTCAAGGAATCTGGCCAGTGGCCTCTGCAGTCACCCTTCTTTACCCCTTGCTCACTCCCCAGCCTCAGGGGAGGAGATGTGGGACTCCAGGACTGCTAACTGGGAGGCAGGGATCCCTGGAGGAAGCTGTGAGGAGGGGCAGCTTTTGCATGGGGTTCAAGTGTTTGACTTGGCATAAGAGGGTGCATATTCATGTCCACAGGTGTATGCAGTTCTGTGTCCAGGTGTAGGTGAGTGATACAGGATGGGTTTGTGCACATGAGTATGGCAGGCGATGCATGTGCAGTTCCTGTGTGCAAGACAAGAAACAGACTGAAAGAGAAAGAGCAACACCTGAATAAGGAAATCAGCCTCTCAGCAGGAAGACTGCCAGGCCTTGTCACTTCTTTTGGGGAGTGCTCCAAAGTAAAGAGGAGGTGGGGGACAGGCTCACACCACCAATTCTCTACTTCCTCATCCTCCCAGCCCTATCCTGAGCCTCTCAGGAAGTGAGAAAAGACAGGCAGGGAGGGGTGGCCTGGGGCCTGGGATTGCCACCTGAGCGCAGCCAAAGGTGGGCTGTGAACTGCATGCAGCTGTCTCCCCCTGAGACGCTTGGCGCCTCACCCCCATTGCCAAACTGGAGGGGGAGGATGAACTCAGACCAAGAGGGCAGAACCAGACCAAGAGGGCAGAACCAGGGGTGGGCGGACCCTCCTCTCTTTTCCTTCCATAGTCCCACCCATCTTCACTCCCTTTGACAGGTCCTGTCCTTCCAGAGGATGAGGTAGCTGAGGCCAGAGATGAGCCCATGGGTCTTGCTGACAAGCCGGTTCCCTCTGCCCTATTATTTTCCTCTCTGTTTTGAATGAGTTGGTGGGGAGGACCTTAGGAGAGTCTTAGGGAGGGCTGGGCAGACAAAGGCCAACACCCCATTCCAATGCACCCCTCACTGTCTAAGAGTAGCCCATGAGTCATTTCCCCCATTTCTCTACTAATTCCTGAAGGCTTGATACAGATATGGGGTTGAGACCAAAGGGACAGAGATCTTGCCCTTCCTGCCCCGAACTAGAAGACCTTGTCCCTCTGATTCTCTGCTTGGGGTGCCTACCTCCTCACAGTCTCTGGAGAGCTCGGGGGTATAGCCTGCTCTTACACAAGCCCTTGGACTGTCAGAGGTCCAGGGTTCCATCCTTCAGCAGAGTAAATGACTTGAACTCCAGCACTGGAGGGAGGGGACTTGTTCTCCCACCTCCTGCTTGTCCTTATCAAGCAGGTGGGGAAGGTGTGAGGGAAGGTATGTTCACATTGAAGCAGCTTTCCCCAGCTGCCAGTACCCCACACGAAGGGGGGAGTCACAAGGACCTATCCTGCCTCGCCTACTTGTGCGTGCCTCTGGAGCCCTGGAGTTGAGAGGCCTGGGCTCTCATGCTGGCTCCTGAGTGGACTCCTTCTCTGTACATTGGGAGATGCTTGCAGTTCTGGCTCAGCTCCCACCCAGTTGACTGCTTCTGTCTCTCAACAGCCTGCCTCCCTGGTCCTCTCCCTCCTCCTTTGTGTTCTGCAAAGACTAAGACCATGGCCTGCGGGAGAATTAAAGGTGGGAGCAGCGGGCCCAGATTCAATGTGACTGTCTCACCCTGGTCCACCCTTTCCCCACTTGGCACTACGAGCCCCAGGAAAGGCTGGTTTGCCCCCACTGCAGCCTGCCACCCCCATTGTTTTTCTAGTCCAGAAACCCCTTCCCCTTAGTCTTTTATCCCTCCTGCCCTCTTCTCAGCAGCTCTCACACTTCACCCTCTACTTCTCTTGCCCACCTTGCCCTCTGAACAATCCCCATATCTTTTTTTTGAGACGGAGTCTCGCTCTGTCACCCAGGCTGGAGTCCAGTGGGACGATCTTGGCTCACTGCAACCTCCACCTCCCAGATTCAAGTGATTCTCCTGCCTCAGCCTCCTGAGTAGCTGGGACTACAGACATGTGCAACCATGCCCTGCTAATTTTTTGTATTATTAGTAGAGATGGGGTTTCTACTGTTGGCCAGGCTGGTCTTGAACTCCTGACCTCAAGTGATCCACCTGTCTCAGCCTCCCAAACTGCTGGATTTATAGATGTGAGCCACTGAGCCTGGCTGAATCCTTATATCTTAATTTCCTTGGACAGCTTGAGACTAAGAGAACCCAGGAAGTTGGTGGTGAGAGTGAGGCAGAGTCATCATCTCCTTACTCATGGAATTAACCCAAGTCCTCCCCTATCTAGAAGGACATGAAGTGGCTTTTCCCCCCAAGGAGAAAGGAGAATGAACTGGGAGGCAAATAGGCTAGGCCTCTCCTCCCATCATTTGGGACAATGAAGCTTTGTAAAGAAACCTGAGTGCAAAAACAGAAGCAGGGCTCCAGCTTTACAAAATAAAGTGTTTGTTTATTATGAAATTAGAGATGGAGGCCCCTCCCCTTCCTCCCTCTTTCCCCTTCCCCAGCCGCCTCCCCCTTTCCTTTCCCTACTCCCTCAGGAAGCACACAAGACAATGCCCAGGGCTGGGATGCCCAGGGTAAGGTGACAGCTGGGCAGAGCTCCAGGGAGGCGGCCACATGGGAGGCTGGAGCTCTTGCCCTGGGAGGCGGGCTGGTTCCCTCTCTCAGCTGGAGGCCAGTGAAGCCAGGATGAGGCTGAGGCCATGAGTGATGGATGGAACCATGCAGGCAGGTCTGTAATGACAGGGGAGCCAGTTTAGAGGCAGTAGGGAGTGGGAGCCTTCATCCACTGCCTTGCCCCACAGTCTAGAGGCACTGACCTGGGGCACAGCATCCCCTGCAGGAGGGTGGGCAGCAGTGGCTGGAAGTTTCTCTTGATTTTGGGATGGACAACAGAAAAAAAACAAAAAGCCAGTCACAGGGACCCAGAGAGAAGGAAAGGAGATGTGGGCAGAAGGCAGACACAGAGCATGTGTATGGGCAAGGGAGACACAGGGAGACTATGTGTGAACTTCAGAACTGCAGAGACAAAACAGCCACGGAGGAAGGAGAGGAATCACAGTGAGAGAACGCAGGGCCAGGGCCAGGGCCAGGAAACCCAGGCCCGGACAGAGGAGTGTGTCACAGATAGAGACAAAGATTCCTGGAGAGAGACACACAGACCGACTCAGGAGGAGGGAGGTGAGAGCGAGGGTGCCCCGGGGAAGCAAGGAGGGACACAGGGACAGGGAGGAGGCCTGAGGCCCCTGGGCTGCTGCCGCCCGCCTGGACCCCGTGGGGCTCACTCAGAGGGCCTGTGCCGGCTGCCCCCGCGCGGTGGGCCGGGCCAGCGCGGGCGCTCAGGGGGCCGGGGGCTCTTTGGCCCCATACAGCTCCGCCAGGGTGCGGAAGAGCGGACCCCAGTCGTCCAGCGGCTCCGCGGGGCCGGGGACGCCGCCGGCTTCGCTGCCGGATCCCAGGGAGCTGAGGGAGCCGCAGGAGGAGCCCCGGCCCTCGTAGCCGTACACCTGTACCGAGTCGTACGGGGGTACGCTGGGGTCCTCGTCCGCCTCGCGGAGCCGCAGCACCAGGAGCTGCGCCACGTCGGCGGGGCCGGGGGGTCTGGGCTGGCGCGACACCCGAGCCCGGGGCAGCACGTCTCGGCGCGCGGGAGGGCCGGGCGCCTGGGGGGCCGCCCCGTCCGGGTTCTGCAGGGCCGTGATGTCGAAGGCCTCGGTGTCCTCCTCGCCGCCGCCCTCGTCGTCGTAGGTGATGATGTTCTCTCGGACGTCCTCCTCCTCCAGTACCATCAATGCTTCCTGCTTCTGCCGCCGCAGGGCCACGAAGAGCACTACCAGGGCTGCGCGAGAGACGGGCACACAGGCCCTGAGCCAGCAGGGCCGGGAGCTGGCGGCCTGTCTCTATGTGAACGGCTGACCCATCAGGTGACAGAAGCCGTGTGGCTAGGGGCTGACATCTAGCAAACCTTGCACTGAATCCTGACTTCAGCCCTTACTCGCTGTGTGACCATGGGAAGTTGCTTGACTTCTCTGAAGCCTCAATTTGCCCCTCAGATTACTTGCGTGGAAAATAGGGAAAATATATTTACTTCTAAGGGTTGCTGACACAATAAAATGAAATATCACAAGTGATGTGCCCAGCACCATACTTGGCACAGAGTAGGGGGCTCAATTATGATTGGCATTATGATTGGCGGGTCACGGATAGAGGCCAGAGCTTTTCTCTTGGATGCATCAGGTGGTGGGAAAATCCAGGCATGACGGTCGTTCAAGCCCTAAGGTGGATTTCCCTATGTCCAGAAACCTGGTTCTTCTCCACACCCTTGCAGGCCCAGATCCCACAGCTCTGTCCCACTGCCGCCTGACTCACCAAGCAGGGCACCCACACAGGTGATGATGGCAAGCAGGGCGCCGGTGCTGAGCCCAGCAGCTGAGAGGTGAGCCTCAGGCCAGCAGGATGCCACAGAGCCGTCAGGCTGGCAGCGGCACACACTAACAGTCACTGTGGCAGTGCTGCTCAGTGCCGGCTGCCCCCAGTCCCACAGTTCTATGGGAACCAAGTAGGGGGCCTGGCGGGGTGGAGCAGGGCGGGAGGGCAGCAGCAGGCTGGCGGAGCCATCTGTGGGAGAGGGAAGGTGTTGAGGTATCTTCTGGGACACCTTCCAGGTAGGATTGGTCCAGCCCATAGAGCCAGCTTCCCATGGGGAAGGTTTACAAAGAGCCAACAAATGAGTGTAAGTCCACACCCATCTTCTGTTGGGCAGAAGGCCCAGGCATGTGGGGCAGGGGTCAGGCAGGCTGGGCTAAGGGTGGAGGAGGAGGAGAGGAGGACAGAGGCAGGTATGGACACAGTTGTAAGAGGCTACCCACCTCGGTTGTCCCGGACAGTAAAGTTGGCATCGGGGCCCAGAGGACCTTGAAAGGAGACATGGCTACTGTTGCCAACTTCATCTCTGTCCAGGGCCTGGATGACCTGAATCAGCTGGGAGGAGGAAGAGAGAGGCCTTGTATGGAGTGGGCTGCTGGAGGCCTTGATGTCCCAACCCCTCTGCCTCAGTTGCTCACCTGGCCAGGAGCTGCAGAGTCACACACAAAGGTATCGTAGGGCTCAGCCAACTGGGGAGCATTGTCATTCTCATCCAGGGTCTGGATGGTCACTTGCACGCGCGAGGCCTGTGCAGAGCTGTCTGAAGCCAGAACACCAAAACACACACCACACACACATCACACAGTTTACACATAACATATGTGGTGCATGGGCATGGATGCCACATGCAGCATATAGCATGCACAGGAAACACATGAAATATGCATGTAATGTACAAGTAGAAAGCAATGTTGTAGAATGAATAGAACAATACCAAGTGCATACAATATTCATGTAATACTCAAGATATATGCAATACACAATAAACATTCAACAGGAATGCCGCAGCCATGATACACATATACAATAACCCACATGCAGGGCACATGCAGCATAAATGAAAGATAGAAGGTGCATACAAGTTGCATGCAGACAACAGCCACGAATATACAAAACACATTCATACCATATATCCAATGTACACTCAACATTTAAAACAAATGCAATGTACATGAAGCAGATGTTTGATACGCATAGTGAATGCAGTGCCACATCCCCCGACAACACCCAGAGCCCATAGAATGCATTTTCACGCATAGAGGCCATGCACAGCACCAGTGGGGTGGACAGACACATATACACCACACACACACACACACACACACACACACACACACCCCATCAGAGGTCTGGGAGGCTGTAGTACAGCAATGAGCATCACTTAGAGTTGACCTTGGGTAGGAAGGAGCTGCATGATCTACAGGGTGCAGAGCCCAGGGCAGCTTGGGCACCACAGCCAGACACAGGCCCTACCTTTACCCATCCCTTCATGAGGTGACTACCTACCATTACCCTACCTTGCTTCTCACTGCCAGTGCCTTCCAAGAGAGAATGCAAAGTGTGTCTCCCTGTCACCTCTCTTAGGCCGGGTCTCCCAATTCCTTTAGTCTTTCCCCTAGGCAGAGGGATAGCTGGCTGGGCCTGGTGAAAGGGGCTGAGGTTGCAGCATGGGCAGGGGAGGCTGAGTGGATCACCTGGCTAAAAGGATTGAGATACCCCAGAGAGAGGATGGCGAGGGGGTCTACTTTTTCACTGCAGTAAGGGCCCAGTGCTGCTAGTTGGTATCTGGGTGAGGGTAGGAGCAGGATTTGGCAGGAGAATGAGAAGACAGTGACAGGAAACACACACACACAAACACACACACACAAAGTTATGTATCTACAAGCAGCCAAAAACATACTGTGTGTACACGGACACACACACATGGCCATCCATGCACTAACAGATAACATGTGCACCGCCAGGTAGTATCTGTGCATATCACTATGCACACAGTAGCATGTACAGAAACATAACCCTAGACATTACATAGAAACATAAACATAGCATTAAACACATTTGAGAGGCAGTATGGTGGGGATAACAGCTCAGACTCTGCACACTGACTGGGTCTCATGGCTCCACCACTTAATCTCTATGTGACCTTGGGAAGTTACTTAACTTCTCTTTGCCTGAGTTTCCTTGTTTTAAATGGGGAAATAATCATACTTCCCTCATAAACTTGTGGTGATGATTAAATGAATGAATCCATTTTGAAGATGGATAGTGCCTGATACACAGTAAGTAGTAAATTATCTGTCCACAAATGCCCACATACACAAAACACATACAAACAGCTGCATGTGCATACCACTATACATATCCAATCACACATATGCACAATTAATATAAATATAATTATGTACCCTCAACTGTAAACACATATATATCCATTACAGATATACACCCACAAATATATATGTGTGTATATCTACATACTTTCCCCACATTTGGAATTATATGCATGGCTGAGAACATACCCACATGTACACATTCATAGAGCTCTTCACTGACACATTCAGATATCCATATATGCAAGGGCAATTTTCATATGCAGTATGAAGACAAAAGGGTAGAGGAGCCCCTGGGGCATACGCAGGGGTGATAAGGGGCTATTCACAGAAGAGTGGGAGGGAGGTCTCCCTGTCTCTATGGGCTAGGGCTGCCCAGAGGCAGCTGAACCCGCTGCTGGCCGGACTGATGGGGGAGACCGCATATGGAGCTGGCACTCCTCCCTTTCCCTATGGGTGTCCACTCCCCTACCTTGGGGGATTCCCACAGGGCTTCCAACAGGGCTTATCTGGGGTGGGGCTGTTGGTGTGCTCCACTTAGCAACCAGAGGAGGTACCCAGCCCCTTTCTGGCCCCCAGCTCCAGCCTGAAGCAGAGAGTGAGCAGGATGGGGTCTGTCAGTACACAGATTGGGGGCTATGTAAGGTCTAGTTTATTTCTGGGTTGGAGCAAGTCAAGTAAGGGAATGAATTGAGGGTCAGGAGAATGCTCAGGCACACCCACTGTGCCAGCCCAGCCCAGCCTAGGGGGCCAGGAGACCAGGAGGCCTGCCCTACCCGGTAGCAAGGATCCAGGCTAGGACCCAGATCCAGGCTAGGACTCGGATCCAGGCTAGGACACAGTGGCCACACGCTGGTGAGGGTGTGATGGCAGTGAGCACCCTTCCCCACCCCCACACCCAGGGACAGCCCCTCGGCCAGGAGGCTGCTGCCGCCTTGTGGGCCCTGGACTCCTCACCGAGCTCTGTAGCCAGCACAGTGAGGTTGTGCCAGACACGAGCCTCGCGGTCCAGGGGTGCTGCTGTGTGGATGGTCCCTTCTTCGGGCTGGATAGAGAAGCAACGCTCCGGATCCGAGTGGGGGAGGATGGAGTATCTGGGGAAGGGAGAGAGATGCTGGGGCTGATCTGGGGCGGTACCACAGCTTGTTCCACCCCTTCCCTTCTTTCTTCCCTCTGTTCACCTTGCCAGACCTCATGACTCCTCTGGGCAGAGCCATAATTCAGGTTGGAGTCCCCTTAAAAGGCATATATCCCTGGGGGATCACCACCATTAAAAACCTGTTAAGACTCAGGGCCACCGGGCTTCATAGGGGGAGGGGGAGAAGATACAGAAGGGAGTAGAAGAGGGATAAACAGACCTTGACTTTCAGACTTCTGGGCCCTGTTCTGAGAACCCAGGGACCTGTGTTTCAGCCCAGCTCTGCCTTGGACTAGCTATGTGACTTAGGGCAAATCGTTTAACCTCTGTTTACTCAATTGAAAAATGGGAATGACACCAGTACCTCCCTCACAGAGCTGTGACAGGGATGCTGGCCGGGGATGGGGAAAGAGTGGCTGTTCTGCCACTTACCAACTGTGTGACCACTCATGGCTGGCTTCTAAAACAACTGGTGATGAGAACACCCACTTCACGGGGCTGCTGTGAGAATTCAGTATCAGCAAGGGGGTAAACTGTGAAGCACTTTGGGAGTGATCAATAGAGATCCACTTATCAAATGAGATTACATCTGCTTGCACTGCCACTGGGAGGTGCCACCATTATCTACCCAGAGGGATGGATAGAGGGTTGAAGAATGGTCAGCCAGGCCCTCCGGCTCTCCCCTGGCACCCAGACCTGTAGACTAGCAAGCCCAGCTGCAGGGAGGGAGGCTTTTGCTGGGATATGAGTGATTTGCTATAAGGTAGGGGGCACATTTACTCATTCTCTGGGTGGGAATAGCCTGCCATCTGGCTCCCCAGCCCACACCCCAGCTCACCTACCTGATTGGGCTGGCAGGGGAGTCCAGGTCAGCCGCTGAGATCTGGCCTACCAGGGTCCCTGGGGCCTTGTTCTCGGGCACGGTCAGGTGGTAGGCAGCCTGGGTGAAGGCAGGTGGCTCTGGGGCATCTTGCACCACCACACGCACAGAGGCCACATCCTTGAAGGGCCCTCGCCGCAGATAGGCTGGGTCGATGAGCGTGTTGGTGGCCTCGACACGGAAGGCGTAGGAGCGCCGGCTCTCGAAGTCTAGGGGCTACAGTGAGGGGAGAGAGAGAAAAAGCGAGGTGTGTGGAAACCAGGGCAGGTCCCAGGCTCTTGGACGGTGACAAGTCCCCTCCACATGCATGCAGTGCTCAGTCCTCATGTGAGGAGAGGTGGCACTAGAGGGACAGTGGCCTTGGTGGTCAGGATGCACGGCAGATTACTTAGTAACTCTAGGTCTGCCCCTAGCTCCATCATAGACTTGTCACTTCTTCTTTCTAAGCCCCAGGGCCTCATCTGAAAGATGAGGAGGTGACCATGATCTCTAAGCTCCAACAGAGAGATCCTGAGTCTGTTCTAGAAGAACAGTTAAATATGTGCCCTATGGGTCAGCAGGAGGCAGGTCTAAGAGAAAGCATTAACAGGCAGGAGACTAACCTTGCGGACAGTGAGGAGCCCGTCTCGACCCTGGGAGTCTGTGCTGATGCTGAAGGCCTCGGACCCCTCCCCATCCAGGATGCTGTATGCCATCAGGGCGTTGTCCCCCAGGTCTGGGTCCTGGGCCCGGAGCCGGCCCACCAGCGTGCCAGGTCCAGCTGTCTCCACCACGGAGAACTGGTATAGGCCTTGGGGTGACAGAGGGGAGACACCTTAGAGAGGTCCCCAGCCCTCCTCCCTCCCCATAGCACTTTCTTCTCCCAGGGTCTGGCTGGGGAGGAGGCGAGGAGGGAAGGTTTCTCCAGACACTGTACGGGTGGGGTGGTCAAAGGATGGCTCAGGTGGCAGCAATGGCCCCTTACTCTGTGGGAACTTGGGGGGATTGTCGTTGACATCGCTGAGTGTGACGGTCACCGTAGTGCTGCCTGACAGCCCCCCCATGTGGCCGCCCATGTCCTTAGCCTGGATCACCACCAAGAACTCCTCCTGTGTCTCCCGGTCCATGTTGGGGATGGCTGTACGCACCACTCCTAGGGAGACACACTGGGTCAGAGGGTGTCTGTCCCCTTGGCTGCCCCACCGGGCTCCCAAGCTCCATCCTCACCAGTCTGGGGGTCCACAGAGAAGAAAGGCAGTCCATCCAGAACAGTGTACACCAGCTTGGCGCTGTTCCCATAGCTGGGGTCATCAGCATCGTGAGCAGTCACCTGGATCACTGATGTCCCTGTGGGGGATGCCAGCACCCCATTCAGCAGCAGCAGGGCAGGATGGGGAAGAATAGCAGACGGGGGGATGCAGACATGAGGGAGGCTGAACTGAAGGGGGCAGGTTCTGGGGCAGACAACAAGAAGGGAAGGAGAGGTGAGAGAGCTCCAGAAGACGGAAACTGGGGCACTGAGAGCTGGGGTGCTCACCGACATTGGACATCTCGGGCACGGTGGCATGGTAGGGTCCAAGGGGAAAAATGGGTGGATTGTCGTTGATGTCTTGCACTTTGATGATGAACTCTGATGGGGGCTCCAGGGGCCGGTTGGAGGCTCGGTCCACGGCTTGGGCCAGTAGCACATATTGTGCCTTTTCCTCCCGGTCAAGGCTCTTGGTAACGTGAATATTGCCTGTGGCCTCATCAATCACAAATACGGTGCCTGCCCCCTCCCCGGTCAACAGGTACTTGGTGCGGCCCTCTCCCCGGTCAACATCCGAGTGCAGCTGCAGGGGTCAGGAAAAGATGGCAGAGGGCTCCAAGTACAGAGACAGGGTTAAAGAGTCTAGGTTTGGGTAGAGCGTTGGGAGTCCTGAGGGACCAAGGTCATTGCAGAAGTGATGAAGTTGCAGGGCAGGGCCTAAGGGCCTCGTGTCAGAGTAGACATGGGAGGGGTCATCCTTACCTTGCCAATGAGGACAGGCTCTGGACCAGCATATTCCTCAATGACAAAGAACTGGTTCCAGACCCAGCTCCTTCGAGTCCGCAGCAGAGCAGGCCCTGGGTGTCCCCGGGACCCTGCCCAGGCCCGGGCTGGGGCTGCCAGACGCCCCATGCATCCCCAGCCACCCAGCCAGGCCAGCAGGAGCCTCACCAGGCCCCACATGTTTGGACTCCAGCCAGGGCTCTGTTCACTGGCCCTGGGTGCCGAGGCCGGGCCAGGCCACGTGGCCCATGAGCAGCTGGGGCGGAGGGGAAGATGCGTTGAGGCTACCCCATGGATCCACACCTGCAGGACAAGCAGCTGCTCAGGCTCAAGGAAACCCCTAGCCCTCCTCCCCCCAGAATTAGATGCTGAAGACCAGACCTCCAAGGAACGAGACACTCCACTGCCCAGAACTCAGACTAACACACAGAGCAGAGAGGCTGATCTTTCCTCTACCCAGGCTCTGCATGTATTCACCTCCAGCTCTCCAAGCTGATAAATCTCTGGTCAGTCAACTCTGAGTAGAGAACTGGGGAGGAACACAGCAGAGGGGATGCTGGGAGGGCTTGGAATCCCAAATCTGGTCTCTGTCCTCCCAGGTTGGGCATGTAGCCAGGTATTGGAGGAGGCGGGGCTACCAGAGAAAGGGCTTAAAATTACAGAGTTGGGATTCATGGAGGTGTGGCCTTAAGGTGTCTAGGGTCAGGATGAGATGACAAGGAGAGCATCCTCAGGCGGGGTTGAGAGTGGGAGAAAGTCCCTCCCACAAGGGGGAGCCCCACTTCTCTAGGCCCTGTCTCCAGCCCACACTGCCAGTGCAGTCCTTGAAGGGGGACTGGGCTCATGAGACAGGAGTTGGGAGCCAGAGCTGAAGGAAGAGGATACAGGGTGGGGGACAGGGGGAGGTGACCGGGGAGGGAGGCCGACCCAGAGGCTAGAGATACAGCATGACTGACAGCTAGACTGACTCAGGGACTGTCCAGCAGAGACAGAAATGACTAGATGAGAGACAGAAACAGAACAGTGGCAAGAGACAGAATGAGAGAGACCAGGGCAGCAGCCTGGGTGTCTGAAGGTAGAGAGGAGTCCTAGGGGCCAGGCTTGGAAACGGGTCACCCGGGGCCGTTCCGGGCAGGCAGTGGCAGCCCTCAGCTTCGGGGGTGTCAAGTCAGGCCTCAGGAACTTAATTCTGGGAGAAGGAGCAGACAGGAGGGGTGGAGGCAGGGAGGGGCCGCGGGAAGGGAGCCAGAGAGGAGACCCTTCCCACTGCTGTCCTTTCTCCCAGGGGTGGGTGGGGGGACCCCTCAGGTAGCTGTGGCTTCTGCCCCTCCTCCCTCAGAGCAGACACACACCTGACAGTCCCTTTGCTCCCGAGGGAAGGGGGAAGCTGGAGGAAAGCTGGGGACCAGAGAGAAGGCGGGATGAGGAGGCGAGAAGGAAGGAGATAGAGGAGTGGGAAACAGGATAGCAGGAAGGGGAGAGGAGAGGGAGGGAAAGGAGAGCAAGAAAGAGAAAAGAGAAAGACAGCAAAGGGGAGAAAGGTAGAGAAAGAAAAAGGCAAAGAGGG
This sequence comes from Macaca thibetana thibetana, assembly GCF_024542745.1. Taxonomy (NCBI): domain Eukaryota; kingdom Metazoa; phylum Chordata; class Mammalia; order Primates; family Cercopithecidae; genus Macaca; species Macaca thibetana. The sequence continues at coordinate 84,762,758 of NC_065584.1, read as the reverse complement.
AGAGGAGATGGAAAAAGGACAAGAGGGTGAGGGAAGGGTTGGGAGATAGAGGGAAGGGATAAGGAAGGCAAACAGGCAGAGAAGGAAGGGTGAAGAGAAATCGAGAGAAGAAAGAGGGAGAGAGGTGCGAGGGGAGAAGGGAAAGAGGCAGAGCGCGGGAGAAGGGAGTAGGCAGCGGGTTCCCAGCCACGGAGCGCACCCCTCCGAAGACCCCCTGGCTGCGGGCCCCCTGCTGCCCCTCCGCGGATTCCCGACCCCTGCTCCGGGGCAGGCGCCCTTACCTGGCACTGCCGAGGGGCCCAGGCCGGCGGGAAGCACCCCCGCCCGCCCCCGTCGCCGGGTCCCGGGGGCGCAGCCCCGAGCCGATTGGAGCGGGCGCCGCGGCTCCGCTGCAGGTCTGAGCGGCCCCGGCGAGAACAAGGGAGCGAGACGGAGGGGGCGGGGGAAGGAGGCTCCGCCTGCGGAGAAACGAGGCGGCTCCGCGCCGCGCGGGAGAGAAGAGCCCAGCCTCCGACCCTCCCCGGCCAGCCGGGCCCGCGCGGCGGGGGCGGAGGCGGCGCCGCGCGTCCGCCCCCTCGGCGCTCCTGGGCTGCGGGGCGCATACAGATGTGGCGCCCCTCCCGGACTGGGCCCGCAGCGCCCGGCAGAGCACTCGGGCGGGAGGACGTCCAGGCCACGGCGCCCGGCCATTTCCGAAGAGCTGGCGGGGCGGGTGCACCCGGGAACGCGAAGCTGCCAGCCTGCCGCCCGCAGCGGACAACGGGTGAGCGCACTGTGAGGTGGGGAATTCCGAGCCCACTGCGGAGAGACCCGGCTCCGGGCTCCGGGCTCCCGGTTCCTGTCTGGCTTTTGGGACTGATGGGGATTCCATCTGCAAGGCGGTGGCGTTTTGAGAGCCCGTGCAGAGCACGGTAGCAGGTCAGCTGGGGGACACTTCAGGACGGCATAAGGGTCCAGAGAGTCCGAGGCCCGGGCCCAGGGAGCGGTTCGGGGACAGAAGCACGACATCGGCGGGAGGGCGGAGGCGGGCAGTAGAGCCCTTTTTGGGAAGCTCGGTTACCGGGGCCAACAGAGCGAGGAGCTGCTGCCCCCTGGCGGCAGTTGTGGGAAACACCAAGGTGGCAGGCAGGTGATCAAATCCCTGATTCAACCGTGCACAGGACCATGAACCAGAGGAGAACCCACCCTCCTAGCCCTGCTGGGGTGCCGCCACGGACACAGGTTGCCCCATTTCCCAGTGGGGCCTTCCCAAATGAGGAAGGTCCACAGCTTTGGGCTGGTCAGGGCCAAGGCAGGGGATGGGAAGTTCCTGTTTCAGTAAGCAGGAGGCAGTCAGCCTAAAGGAACACATGGTATGGGAGCAACTCCTACTCCAGGCTACAGATATCCACAGTGTGGCTTAACCTGCCCAACGAAAGCCACTCACACAGTTTAAAACTAAGTCAGATTTTTATTTTTTTTCCATAGACCACATCATTTAATAATAAAAAAAATAAAAATAAAAATTGAACAAAAGGAAAAGGTGGATATAAAGTGGAACCTGTGGGAAAGAGACAAGGGCTGCAGGACAGAAGAGACTGGGAACTGCAGGGGCCCTGGGACTCAGGAGGAGATGCTGATTCAGCTCATAGGTGACCCAGTCCTGGCCCCGGCTGTTCCCAAGAGAAGGCTGTAAGTACCCAGGGAGGTGGTAAGCAGGATGGAGGTAAAATCAGAGGACTAGGGCACCTGGCTGTTCCCCATCTCTGGCCAACCGCCTCCTTGCCTAACCTAGCTCTTGCCTCTCAGACTTAATGGGAAATGAGAGGGAGGGGAGGGCTGTCCCAAGAGATAGGTTAAGGGGGTGTGTTTGGGGGGAAAGGATGGCCACCGTTCCATTTGGTATGTATGTAGGGGCAGGTGGTGTGAAAGACCCTTGGCTCCAGGGTGGTGGAGACTGTGCCTATCCCTCTGTGGCCGTAACCCCCTGGGGCCGAGTGGCTGGTACCTGCAGCTCTAGTGTTTTCCCCGCTAGCGGCGCCCACCCCGGTCCCGCACAGGTGTGCTCCGACTCCGGCTTCTGCTGTGCCGCTTGGTGTCCCTGCGATCCCTTTCCCTGCCTCGTTCTCGGTCCCTTTCCCTATCCCGATCTCGGTCCCCCCTGTCCCGTTCTCTTTCTCTCTCTCTCTCCCTGTCCCTCTCCCGACTGTGCTCCCGACGTTTCTCTCGCTCCAGCTGTCGGTTCCGTTCACGCTCGGCTTCCTTCTCCCGCTCCTTTTGCTCTTCTTCTTCTTGCTCCTTTCGCCGCTTCTCCCGCTCCTTGGCCCGTTCGGCCCGCTCTGCCTCCTTCTGAACGATCTGCAGCCAGGTAGGAAAGGCACAGAGTAGGCAGCTCAGTCCTGGTCACAGCCTCCATTTGTGCCTGGACCCCGCCTCCTAGCTCAGGATCAGCTTTTCAGTTAAGCAGGAAGGGTTTGGGGGTTCAGCAATTGCATCCTGTCTTTCTTAGAGCACCTTTCTCCAAGTTTCAGCCTTTTTTTTTTTTTCCTTCTTGAGACAGTCTTACTCTGTTGCCCAGGCTGGAGTGCAGTGGTGCTATCTTGGCTCACTGCAGCCTCTGACTCCCAAGTTCAAACGATTCTCCCACCTCAGCCTCCCTAGTAGCTGGGATTACAGGTGTCTGCCACCATGCCCCACTAAGTTTCGTTATTTTTAGTAGAGGTGGGGTTTCACCATGTTGGCCAGGCTGGTATCAAACTCCTGACCTCAGGTGATCCACCCACCTCAGCTTCCCAAAGTGCTGGGATTACAGGCGTGAGCCACCACGCCTGGCCACCATGTTTCAACTTTTACACACATTGACAGGTACTGGCACCACCCATGCCTGGCCCTTGGTGTTTCCCCAACTCCCTACCATCAGCATAGATGTGAACAAATCTTTTTTGAGTAGCATAAGCCGAAAATTCCTAAAAGGCCTGTTACTAAGAAACTAAATTAAAAATGCAAAAACTTAAAAAGCAGGGAAATGAATTTATAAAACACAATTTCTCAGCTAAATAGAGTCAAGTTCTTTTTTTTATTATTGTCCAAGACAGAGTTTTGTTCTTGTTGCCCAGGCTGGAGTGCAATGGCACAATCTTTGCTCACTGCAAGCTCCGCCTCCTGCGTTCAAGCAATTCTCCTCCTCAGCCTCCCAAGAAGCTGGGATTACAGGCACCTGCAACCGCGCCTGGCTAATTTTTGTATTTTTAGTAGAGACAGGGTTTCCATGTTGGCCAGCCTGGTCTGGAACTCCTGACCTGAGGTGATTCACCCAACTTGGCCTCCCAAAGTGCTCGCATTACAGGCGTGAGCCACCACACACTGCCTAAAATCAAGTTCTAAGAAGCTTGGTTGGCACAGCCAGCTTCCCAGACATCCACAAACCTCAGCTGCTGTGTGTCCATCATTACCCTCCTTGGTCTGGTTTCTCTATGGTATACCAATTAACTGAAAATTGCCTTTTTGTGATGCTTAGTTTTTTCCCCTTTAGCCTAAAGCTAGTAAGTACTTGGGCCAACTCACTCCCACAGTCACATGAATCTCCCCCTCACCCTGACCTCAAGCCTCGGTGCCACTAGGGAGCAGGGCACCAAGGAGAGCACTCACCTGGCTGTCAGTTAGTGGGAGCCAATAGATGCAGGGAGCTGCCTTGGTCTTTCGGAAAAGGTCATCCAGCAGCTTGGCAGGTGGTTCCTCCTGGGCTTTCTCTGAGGTAGAAAAAAGTGAACCAGATTTGATGCATCTGACCCTCTGTCCCATCCCATCTGGGTCCCTTTCCCACCTACTAGTGGGTATGCGTACCCCATAGCTAAGTACCTACCTTTCTTCTCACTCTTCTTTTCTTTAGACTTTGCGCGTTCCTTGCGGCGGCGGTCACGGGACCTTGATCGGGAACGGGGCCCTTCCCGAACTTTGTCCCGATCCCATTCACGCTCTGATCGAGTCCGCTCCCGCCGCTCCATTTCCCGTTCCCGCTCTGCCCACTGTTCCCGCACTGCCCGTTCCTGCTCCCGCTGCTCTGCCCGGGGGTGCTGTGGTGGCTGGACCGGGGGTGGGGGTGGGGGGTGCAGGGGCCGTGGTATCCCCTGCTCCTCTGTCTTAGTTTCAGAGGGACGGTCCACCAAGAGGCCTCGGTGATAATCCAGCTGTGGGGAGAGAAGGGACAAGGACAGTCAGGATAGAGGTGGTATCACTCCCACTCAAGGAGCCCAGGTACCACTTTGAAGCCCCATGGTACAATTAAAGGAACCAAAGCCACGGAAGAACAGGAAAGAACAGAATCTCAAGGTCTGGCAGGGATCTCTGCTGAAATCTAGCAGCTAATGGCTTCCCCTGCCCCTCCCCTCCTTCCTCTCCCTAGGTTTCTTACCTCATCTTGCTCGGCATAGTCAGCACAAAGGAATTTGGGATTGGACTGGGGCCATTTGACCCCATGCAGAGCTGTGCGGGTGGCAACAGCTTCCTCTACTGTTGAGTACTGGTGGAGGAAGGGAGAAGATGGAGGGTCACAGTGTGTCTGCAACCCTTCCCACTTGCTGCAACACCCTTAAACCTGCCCACACTGGTCACAAAAGGAAATATATGCCATGACCTATAGAATCAGCTTCTTCCCCTCACCGTTACAAAGCAATGAGATTTGATCTTGTCAATCCAGAAGGCCTCTTCCACCAAGGTTCCTGTGCGCCCCAACAACTCCTTTAGCTGGCCTAAAGTGAAAGGACGGACCTGCCAATGAAAATAAGACTTTCAGGGTCTTGAAGAAGGCAAGACCACCACCCATACAGCCAATCTTTAGATTTCCCAAGCTGCTGTCACAGGACTATAGTTTCAAGGTTTGGGTGACGGCAGAGAGTTTAGGAACCTTGCAGTAAGAATGTGAGAAGAGTGGTGGTGCTTCCCAGCACTGAGACATTGTATATGAGGCCCTCTGCAAGTCCTCAAAACAACCCTGCAGGGCGACAGCTTTTCCCCTTCATTTTTAGATGGGTAAATAGGTTAAGTAACTCACTCAAGATCAGTGAGTAACTTAATCTATTGGTAGACCAGTTCAACTATGAGTGGAACCTAAGAAGCGTAAGCCTAAAGCTCAAACTTAACCACTAAGCCAGCTGGGATGTGAGAAACAATGACTTACCAAATTGGAGATATGGACAATGTTGCTAATCTTGCCCCGGGGTGGGGAGGGCACCTGGGCAGTTCGGACTGGGTCATCAATTGTAATGGAAACTCCGGACTTTTGCTGGCTAATGGAACGTCGAGTTAAGGTATCTCCTAAAGTCACTATGAAGAAGACCACAAGAACAACTTTTGGTAGGAAGCAATACTGGCTTGTTTCATTTTCAACATAACTAATCATGGTTCCCTTTCTTTTATACCAAGCAGCCACTCCTTCATCTAAACGTGTAGAGCACCTATAATCTGCAAAGTACTGTGCTAGGCTAACCTCATCATGGAGATTCAAAGATTAAACAGAGTCAAATCTGGCCCTCAAGTAGCTTACTTCATATGTAGGAGAAAGATATGATATACGAAAAGCGTCACTCACCTTTCTTTACTTCATGCTCTGCAGGTGGGGGCAAGGCCACCTCTACTGACACCTGGGGAGGTACAGGAGGTTCTGCTTCAGGTTCCTTCTCTTCTTCCTCTTCTTCCCTTTGCCCATTCTCCTGGCCCTCTGCAGGTACTACCTATCAAGAGAACACAGCAGGTCTGTTAAACACCAAACTGGCATATTCTTTTCAGCCTCTGGTTCCCTGGTGAGAGCAGCAGTCAACTTAGCATGTTCCTTCCGCTAGGGGTATTTCATTATCCAGCTCACCTCTAGATCCTGGGATTGTTAGTACCTCAACTTTGCCTTGAGGAAAACTAAGGCAGGAGTTGGTAAATTTTTTCTGTAGAGCAAAGCAGTACTTCAGGTTTTGCAGGCCACATAGTCTGTTGCAACTACTCAACTCCGGTGATGTTGCAGTGAACAAACAGCCACAGACAAAAGTGAATGGTGTGGTTGTGTTCCAATAAAACTTTATTTATAACAGGTAGCCAGCTGGATTTGGTAGTCTGACCCCTGAAAGTGTCAATCAACCCAACCCTCTGCACAGACAGGAAAGTTCCCTCCAAAGACTTTATCTCAGCTCCTCAGCTGGCTGCTCTGCATCTACTGCTCCCACCTTCCTCCCGACACTGGGGTGCAGAAGCCTTACCTGAGTGACTGTCCGGCATATTTTCAGCCCCTTGTCATGGGTCCCATCATCGCCATTACGCTCTGTCTCATCCTCAGAGATGCGAGAGTCATCAGCATGAAGATCCACAACAGCCTCCTGCCCCGCCAGGGGTTTGATGTCGGGGATGAGGCTCTGGGACACAGATACCCCCCACCCCGTTACACTGGGCCCATGTCTACTCCCACCTTAACAGGTCTCATCCTCCCTTCCCTGGCTCCTCCCACCTCACCTTGAGTGATTCAGTGGTGATACTGATGGAAGGTTTCTTCTGTGTGGTGGCTGTGCTGGCTCCCCAACGTCGTTTCCGACCAGGCTGGCCCCCCTCTGTGTCACTGTTTCCAGCTGGCACCCCCTTGGTAGCTGCTGTCCCCAAGAAATAGACCCAACAGTTAGATGGTCTCAGGACCTCTGCTAGTTCAAACCATAATACCTACAGGTTACCCCTGGCTGGAGTTTTGGAGGTTAAAGAAATCAGTGTGTGGGTGTGGTGACTCACGCATGTAATCCCAACACTTTGGGAGGCTGAGGCGGGTGGATCATGAGGTCAGGAGACCAGCCTGACCAACATGGTGAAACCCCATCTCTACTAAAAATACAAAAATTAGCCGGGCGTTGTGGTGCACGCCTGTAATCTCAGCTACTCAGGGCGCTGAGGCAGGAGAATTGCTTGAACCTGGGAGGTGGAGGTTGCAGTGAGCCGAGATTGTGCCACTGACTGCACTCCAGCCTGGCAACAGAGCAAGCCTCCGTCTTAAAGAAAATTAAAAAAAGAAAAGAAAAGAAAAGAAATCATATCTGGGAACTGGGAAACCATGGCTTCAGACTGAACACTAAAAGGGCTGAGGTCCCTTCCTGATAGAAACTACTGATCTAAAAGCAGTAAGGGAGGGGTAGCTAGTATGATGAGCTGTTTAAACTTTTAATGGTAGACAGTAGTATCTTAAGTAGTGTGGAAGAAAAACTGAGAAGGACATGTGAATGCAGAAGAAACAAGAACACTACGTGATACTAACATCTAAGCAAGAACTAAGATCATGATGGGATCTGGTCTTCCTTTAATTTTCACACCACAGATTGATATTTAAGTTATAAACATCTATTATACTTTTGTAATCTAGAGTTCCTCATTGGGGAAAATGTTAAAATTGTTACTGTTTGAGATGTGGGGCACTTTCATTTCCTCGGGTGCGCTCTTAGAATAACCCATAAACAAGGTCAAGCGCGATGGCTCATGCCTGTAATCCCAACACTTTGGGAGACGAGGCAGGCAGATCACGAGGTCAGGAGTTCAAGACCAGCCTGGCCAATATGATGAAATCCCATCTCTATTAAAAATACAAAAATTAGTTGGGCATGGTGGCACGTGCCTCTAATCCCAGCTACTGAGGAGGCTGAGGAGAACTGCTTGAACTGGGACCTGGGAGGCGGAGGTTGCAGTGAGCCAAGATTGTACCACTGCACTCCAGCCTGGACTACTACAGAGGAAGACTCCGTCTCAAAAACAACAACAACAAAACCCAGAATAATTCATAAACTGCTAAGCATTACATAGGAGTCCTTGAAACTCATTCGTTGTTGAGTATTCACGTATCTGAAAGAATAAATGCCTCTAAGGCTAAATGGGACATGGTCTCAGACACCTCATAGTGTATCTCATTAAAATGTGACTAGAGAAATATGATGGAGATTGTCTCAAGCTTTGAATTTCAAAATAAAACCCTACATAGGAAAGGATTCAGATTTGCTAGGCACAAGGGGTGGGGCAGGAGGGAGCGACCCAAGAATGCCATTGAGAATGAAAATCTGGTTCTCAATGAATGCTGATTTTTATGGTATGGTATTCTTGACTTTTATCAGGGACTTGGGGCTAGACTTACAGACAACGGAGATCTTCCTCTTGAATGATTTGGGCAGCGAGCTCTGTATAAAGAAGAAAAAGGGAAAAAAAGAGAAAGAGAGACACCCCACAGAGAGGGGGGAAGGAGGTTAGATGGGGCAGTCTTAGAATAGCCTCCAAAGACACAGAGAGAGTGAGAGAGAGAGACAGAGAGAGACACAGAGACAGACAGAGACCAAAACAGAAGCGGCAAACGGCAAAAACGAAGCAGAATCAATGCAAGTTAGAGAAAAAAAAAAAACAAAAAACTAAACATCAGAGCAGGGAAAAGTCATCTACTCCGTATCACACCTGTGTATTAGCTTAACCAGAAATAAGCTGGAAGAGGAATTCAGTAGCCTCTCAGCCCCTTAAAGATGTTGCTCATGCCCTCTTTCACTGTCTGAGTCGAGAGGACACCAAGCCAAACAAACTGTGCCCCAAACTGGGTCATCTAGTCCTCCCAGATCCTTCCTTGCTAACTGGAGGAAACAAGGAAAACCAACTTTGGATGGCAACTTCAACAAGGTAACCCTCCTTTCTTCAATGGCCAGACTGATGCCCAATGACAATGGCTTTGAGATGCCTGGACAGCAGACCGTCATGTCAAGGCTGCCCAGACCCCCACCACACTGTGGAAAAGGGCAGCACTAGACCCACTGGAGATGAGGCTCTTGAGCCAAGTGCTAGCAAAAAGAACTTAAAGGTGTCTTTGGCAAAGGAAGGTTTTTATGAAGGGCAGACTGTCCCCAAGGAGATTCTTAAGACTTTCCAGCCACCTCAGGGAGCTTCAGCAGAGTCTTACTGTTTCCTCTGCAACCAGGGCTCAAGCCTTAGAGGCCCTGCCAAGGACCAGAAGACATCTTTGGGACAAGTTTCTACCCCACACACTCAGTGGGTGAATGACGAAAGACTATGGAGAGGGGGGAAAAAAAAGCAAGAGAAAAAGGGAATAGAGTATTTTTAAATGTAGGTGCTTATTTCTGGAAAAACTAAGACCTCTCTACCACTCTTCTAAAGGGTAGGGCAGAAACCTCCTGATGAAATCCCTTTCCCATCCACCCCCGCCCCCAGCCCCGTTTGTGTCGTCTAACCAAGTCTCCTTGGTCTCTGTTAAGGGCCAGCCTGACCCCTAGCTGGGCCGCTCTCGATGGGTAAGTTAGTGAGGAGGAAAAAAAAAAAAAAAAAAAAAAAAAAGTCTTAATTAAAACAGGAAAAACATGAACCAAATAAATAAATAAAAGAAATCAGAAAAAATAAAGATATAGAAAAAATAAAATAAAATATTAAAAAAAGAAGAAGAAAATAAAGAAGAAAATAAACTAGGAATATGACAAATGTTCCAGGTACCATCTCACACCTGGGATCTTCAGTTCAGCCAATCGCACCTCACTGTGTACTGTATCTAGTCAACCGCCGGTCCAATCAGAATGAGCCCTCCCTGCTAGGCGCTGTGCAATTGGTGGGGGGTTGGGTTGGCAAAAAAGGTGGGCGCACGGCGTGGTAGTCAGCACGGCACTGCCAGAGTCCTCCCAGGGGCGCAGGGGGGGCGGGAGGGAAACGTGTGGGGGGACGCTGCCCAGTTTCCATGATGTCAAGACAGTTCACTGGCGGTGGCCAGGCTCAGCGAGGGATAGAGGGGGAAAAGGGGCAGAAACATCAGTCCTGGCCCTGTAGGGACATCATCTTGCAGTCCCTGATGAGATGGCCTGTGAGTAGCAGGAATGATCCTTGCCTTTTATCGTGAGAGGCAGGCAGGACCCATGTCCACCAGTGGCAAGCTGCAGCAATACCACCACCCAATACTTGGAATCCAGGTGATGACTCCAGAGTCCCTTTCTCCTCTGCCTGTAACTGGGGAGGGGGTCCTCTCACCGAGTGGGATCATGGAGCCTCTGATGAAGGTAGCCTGGGGGTAGTAGGTGAATATCCCCCGGACCTGGCACACATTCAGCAGCAAGGTCAGAATACTTCTCTTCGAAGAGTTGTGGCTGGCATCTCCTCAGGGACTCCAGCTGAGACAGTGGTTCCAGTCAGGTGGATGAAATGAGTCCCTGCCTCCAGGGATGGAGGAGAAGTTGGAGCAACCAACATGCTGCCCTTCACCATGGACAACAGGGACCAAAGGAAAGTCCATCTGATGAGCAAGTGGTGATACATGGGCTGGGCTGTCATCAGCATTAAATCCCCAGGGGCTCAGACCCTAGACTCCTCTGCACGGTTCCTAGTCGTCACAGCTTAAGTAGAGGGTCCCACTCAGTGTTTTACAGCATGGCACTGCGATCACAAACTTTAGGAGGTCTTGGTGCCCTAGACGGGGATCCCAACAGTCTGTAGCAAACAAGGCAACCCACAGTCCTCAAAAGGGCAAGGGCATGTGGGCAGGCGCCCCAGCACTGGCACAAGCTCTTCTTGGGGTGTCCCAAGTAGGGAGATGATGCAAGTCCACCCCTTTCCAAATGTTTTTTGCTTGCTCAATACAAGTCTCTCCAGAACAGTGTTCTTCTTGGCCCCCTGATGTAAGCGAGACAGGGAGGCAAAAGGGGGCCCATCACAGGAGCCCATATACATGCCCCCCTCTGGCCAAGACACCTGGATAGCAGACTTGGCTCTGATTGGGCAGCTCAGTAGCAGCGGGTGGGTCCAGAGGAAGAGGCGGCATCAGCGATTGGCCAGTTGGGCAGGGTTATATTTTACGGGCGGATTACCGTACATGAGGTACTTGGACAAAGTTTTACGGGGAAGAAGGACCTTGTAATAAATAATATTCTGCACATCAAATCACTTTCACCGGCCCCCACCCCCGCAACACACACCAGAAAAAGGCTACACACACAACAGTCCCTCCCACCCTGTTACCCGCTCCTAAACCCAGCTCATTCTTTCTCAATTACTTTAAGAGCCAAGAAGACTTCGCTGGCTCTGATGGGGGAAGCCCCCTGAATTGGGTGCAGGACACAAGATAACATATGCCAAAAAAGGAGGTAGAGGGGTCACAGATAACTGAGAAGGGGCCTTCTGGATCACAAGTGCTGGCTTCTAAGTAGCTACATCTCTGCAATGAGACCACTGGGGGGCAGAGGAGGAACAAAAATTTCTCAGCATGGCTGGTCTTGTGAGAACCATCAATGTCCACTAGATGGCGTTGGGCTCCATCAGGCTTTTAAAAAGGAGGGAAAGCTAAAGGAGTTACCACCAGAAGCTTGGGAAGACAGCAGGAAAAGCTGAACATAAATCTTAGATAAAGGGCCATTATCAGACTTTCCAGTTCGTTACAAACATCTAGAATCTGGGCACTACTTCCCCAACAAGGAAAGGAAAATGAATGAGCCCTGTCCCCATCACAAGAGGTCTCCCTTGCTAAACCAGCGAATTCTCCCTTGGCCCTATTCTGATCCAAGTCCCTGCCTCATCTTTCCTTTAAGTTAACCCACTGTGTAAGAGGGATCACTAGAGTGGTCTACTCTTTCCCTTAGGTCCATTCCTGCCCACCCACCCCAACAGGTGGCTTGGATGTTTACCTCTTTCTTCTCCTCATCTTCAACACTGCCCTCCGGGCGGTCATCATTGCTGACTTGGTCTGCAATAGGCATGGGAGGTTCTGGAACATCATTTTCAGGTCTGTTTTCACTTGTGTCCATGGTCACTTCCTCCTTCTCCTCACTGACAGGAGGGGGGGAGTGGTGGTGGGGGGGGCGCAGAAAAGAACCAAGGGGGAAGAGAGAGCAAGATGTTAGTTACTGGGTCAGGAAACCCCCATGCCTCCTCACTTGGGTGGGATTAGGAGGGCTGCTTTTCTGATCAAGGTTAGAGACCTTGTCCCAGTGGGAAACAGATTTTCCTTGGGGAAAGAGCGTGGATCACAGCAACCACATCCACCCATTGCCCAGATGAGTTAAAAGTTGTCATTTGCGGGGTTAGGACTGCAACTATTCTCAGGTAGTAACTCACCAGAGTACTCTTATATGAAGGGAGAAAAACCCTCCTCTGACAATAGTCCCACAAAAGTGACTGTGATTTACCCACAACCCTGTTGCCTCAGTCTCCCTGGCCACAGGCACCTTTATATAGCAAAATTGCATAAAAAACGAAGGGAAGCCTGATTCCCTTAAAAAGACAAGAAAGAATGGCCATGGCTTTGGCAAAAAAGCCTGACCTGTGTTTAATCAACTGCTTAATAAGTAAAGGCCTGCTGACCCTCAGGATCTGGAGACACCAGCATGGAGAAAATGGTGGGGGTGGGGGCTGCAGGGAAGCAGGCCTGGTGAAGGTTCAAGCTTCAAGGACCCTCTCTCATTCAAAAGGAAAAATTAAAACTGCTGAATTGAGTATGAGAGCTCAGAGAAGATTAGGGCCACTTTTACCTGCTCAGAGGTGTAGAAACCGTTCCTACATTCGGCTTTCACCCAGTTTCTCCCACTCCCTCATTCCAACTTCCAAGAGATAAAGAGAGCAGGCCTCCTAGTCAGGACACACCCTCCCCCACACAGGCAGCTTCCCCCACGAACACCAAACCCACTCTCCCACTCTTAATCTCTCAAGTTAGCTCCCATTTCAGGCAAAGAATCCCAGAGATTCACTTCAGATAAACTATCTTTCCACCTTTGATTTCTGTCTTCACCTCCAACTTCTATGTCAAATCTCACCCCCTCTACCACCCAAACACCAAGCAAAAAAAATCAAATAAAGATGATCAGAGGCCTAAGGCTCAGGAGAGGGGAAACCAAGCCTTCCAGGCCGATAATCACCACCAGAAAAGTCAGCATTCCCAACAGGCTGACTGACACTCAGAGGTCAGAAGAACCTCCCTAGAGCAGTCAAGGAGGGATGCACTAGGGGGTTAGGGGGAGGGGAAAATCGGAACTGGGCCCCCAGCTAACAGGCCCCCACAGAAACACGAGATTGAACTGCTTACATCTAGAGAAAAGACTTATAAAAAAAAATATCTATTTCCCATATAGAAAGGGCAAATGGGGCCAATTAGAAACTGGGCAGGAAGGACAAAGGGGGAAAACAGAATGACTGAAAACAAACCAAAACGAAAGACGGAATGAAAGCCATGAGGAAGAGAAGGAAGATGAGGCGAGCTAGAGCGGTGGGGAAAAGGCATACATGGAAATGTGAAGCTCTCACCCTTCTTTGCTTTCTGATAACATGATTTTTTTTCTCCCCCTGGAAGTGCTGTTTATCCCTTTCTGGAATGGAAGAAATAACAAAAACCAAACAAAAAAAATCCTAAAAAAAATAAAGAAAAAAAAAGCACACCTTCCTTGTCCCAAGATCCCACCACCTCCTCCCCAGCCACCCGATCCAGAGAGAGAAAATTGAGATGTAGCAACCGGGGATCCAAAAAATGGTAAATGGAAGGGGAGGTGGTGGTGGTGCGGGGAGGCTAAAACAGATCTGGCTTTTAAGAGATAAGCGTTAAGTCCTCACGGCAAACCCCGAGTTCGGCTGGATTGGTCTCTCTGGAGAAGGAGGAAGAGGGCCAGGCTGCTGGTAGTGGCTGGCTCTATTGTATTGGCGGAGCGGCAGCGATCAGCCGGAGACATGCAGGGGAGCCATCTTGCCACTTACCCAGCAGCCCGTGTGTGCGGATGGGGGAGGGCCTTGCTGCAGCAGGGGAGGGGAAAGAAAAGAGGGAGGGAGCTGAGTGAGCAAGGTTCTTATCCTTTGGCAGGCCACAGGGAGCTGACTGCCGGCTCCAGAGGCCTGGCCTTCTTTTCTCAGGTTACAGCAGCTACAGAGGCTTAACCCCCGAGGGCCGGGGTGCTCCCTCCTGGTCTTCCCAGGAGGCAGGGGAGGGGGCTGGGTGTAGGACATGTAAAGTTACAGCTGCTTGATTGGAAGATTCCAGAGAATAGAAGGCAGGCAAACAGTAGAGGTGGGAGTGAAAAAAGATTAAATAAAAGAACGATAAAACCCAAGTTGAAAAGTGATTAAAGAAGGATGTTAATGAAAGCTGGATACAGGGTAGGGCATGAGCAATGTTTTATGTGCCTACCACCCTCTATCCAGTAATCTAGGCATGGAACACTGAAACCAGACCAACCAGTCAGATGCTGCAGGTAGGGAGGTGGGATGGGAATTGTCACTATCCAATCACTACAGTAACTGGCTGCTCACCCCGGCAATGACCACGTGTTACTACTCCCAACACGTCCTTTTCCCAGGGATGGCGGAGGGAAGTGGATAAGCAAGGAGAGTTCTTTTTTCAATTACCAGTAGAAGCGGGGCAGGGGGTGGTGTCTCTGAAGAGATGACAGACAACTTTGTTTTATAGAGTCTTTAATAAGGTCACCCTGCCCCAGGGTCCACTGGGGCCAGAAAAAGAAAGGATAAACAGGGCAAGGGGACCTTGGGTAGCTGAAGCTTGAAGGCCACTTCTTGAAGCAAGGGCTCCAAGGTGAGGCTCTAAAGCAGATAAGACAGTGAAGTGAGAGTGCTGCTATAAGGGGCGGGGGAAATCAGCTGGGCAGAAAGCGATTGGGAACTAAGCATATTCACCATGGGAATCTTCACTAGACCAAAGTGGGAAACATGCTAATAATTCAAAAAGTGCTCAGTAGATACTCAAAATGCTTATTTGTTGACTGCAGAGATGTTCCTTTTGTATCGTAGTGGCAGAAGTTTACACTAAGACAAACTTCTGAGAACCAAAGCTCAGTGTCTTGCGTAACATTTGAGTTTTTAGCTAGGAATGAAAATTTCTCCTGGCTGCTTAAAATCTTACACTTACAATGCCAGCTGCATGCTAAAGTGGCCATATTTATACATTACTTTAAATGTTTCCTTTCACATAGTGGTCCCTGTCTGCTCAGGGTAAGAGTGAAGCCTTTGGAGTCAGACTGGCCAGCCCCACTCTGTTGAAAGTTGTGTGATAGTAGGCAAGTTCCTGGTTCTGTGTATCTGTTTTGTAATCTGCAAAGTGGGCATAATAACAATACCTACTTCATGGAACAGTGTAACAAGTGTTAGCTTCTAAGAGTCTGGCTTGGAGGACACCCCAAGTGAAGGTACAGATATATGTAAAATACATGCACACTTAATAGGCCATTATCTCATTTGATGTCACCTCTGGGGCTTTGAGTTTCCTCAAAAGAGCAGACTGCTTGTTCTCCGAGGCAAAGCCATTTGGTGATTGGCATGACAGGTTTTCAGCAATGCCCTTATCACTCTGTATAATAACTGCTACTTTACCTGCCCCCCATCTCTACCTTGCATAATTCCTCAAGGGTAGGGATTGTATCTCTTGGCCCCCTAGCCCAGGGCTTAACACAAAGTAATGTTCCCTAACTATTTCTGAATTAGGGTGTCACTGTGGGTACCAAGTGGACACTTACTAAATGTTTGCTAACCTGAAAGTTTTCTTTTTGAAAAAAAATTTTTTTGGCCGGGCGTGGTGGCTCACGCCTGTAATCCCAGCACTTTGGGATTTGGGAGGCTGAGGTGGGTGGATTACCAGCCTGACCAACATGGAGAAACCCCGTCTCTACTAAAAATACAAAATTAGTGAGGCGTGGCAGCGCATGCCTGTAATCCCAGCTACTCGGGAGGCTGAAGCAGGAGAATCGCTTGAACCCAGGATGCAGAGGTTGTGGTGAGCTGAGATCGTGCCATTACACTCCAGCCTGGGCAACAAGAGCAAAACTCCGTCTCAAAAAAAAGAAAAAAAATTTTAATAGAATCCCCCAAAGAATGTTACACCACAGAAAATGCTACCTTCGGCCATCCTCAAATAAAATGCTCCATTTATCCACTGTCCTAAAATACTCTCAGCTGCTAATATGCCTCTCCAGAAGTGGTTGATTTTGAGAGATTTTGTTATTGAAAATTCCTTTTTTTTTTTTTTGAGACAGAGTCTCACTCTGTCACCCAGGCTAGAGTGCAGTGGAACGATCTCGGCTCACTGCAAGCTCCGCCTCCCGGGTTCACGCCATTCTCCTCTCTCAGCCTCCTGAGTAGCTGGGACTACGGGTGCCCGCCACCACACCAGGCTAATTTTTTGTATTTTTAGTAGAGACGGGGTTTTACTATGTCAGCCAGGATGGTCTTGATCTCCTGACCTCGTGATCCGCCCGCCTTGGCCTCCCAAAGTGCTGGGATTACAGGCATGAGCCACCGCGCCCAGCCAAAAATTCCTTTTTTTAAGAATAAGAATCTTACCACGCTCTCCTTTACCCTCTGAAGACACAGGAGGTGTGTGTTTTCTATTTCCCCATGATCTATTCTGTGGGACCCGAGAATTCCAAACATTTTATTTTCAGACAATAATCAGGGCCGGGCGTGGTGGCTCACACCTGTAATAACAACACTTTGGGAGGCTGAGGCAGGAGGACTGCCTGAGGCCAGGAGTTTGAGACCAGCCTGGCCAACATGGTGAAACTCAATCTCTATTAAAAATACAAAAATTAGCTGGGTGTGACAGCCTGCATCTGTAGTCCCAGCTACTCAGGAGGCTGAGGCATGATAATTGCTTGAACCCAGGGAGGTGGAGGTTGCAGTGAGCAGAGATTGGGCCACTGCACTCCAGCCTGGGTGACAGAGTGACTCGGTCTCCAAAAAAAAAAAAAAAAAAAAGAAAAAGAAAAAAGATAGAGGAATCCTTGAAACTGTCCCCCGCAAATGAATGGACTCTATCTACTTGCAGGACTAGTACCAAAGCCTTGATAACTATGTGTCAGAGCCCAACACAGCTTAACAGTCTGTGAAATTGCACAGAATCAGCAGTGGGGATATCTACCCATAATTAAACAGTACACAAAGCAGCCCAGAAGAAAACAATATGACTATTTGGAGGCCAATAGTACCATATAACAATTCATACGTGAATGAGATTCAGAGAAGCTAATGGAAAGGGAAATTCCTATAGCCATATATGTTGAAATTTTAGTTATTATAGAAAATTCATGAAGAGCTGAAAAACTGATGTGAACATTTAGTAAGAAACAGTGGGACTAGATACCCTCAGGAGCATACTGGTCCCAAGATAACCAAGAACAGTATGATTTTGGGGTATATTCCTTAGATAATTTCTCAGTGGAGCAAACTCTATTGATGACAACAAATTCTGCTTTTTCATGCATCATTTGGGATATTGGCATTGTATATCCCCTGAGGAGTATCAATTACACCATCATATTGGCTTAAAGAACCCTTACCTTCTTCCTACACAGGCAGAAGGACAAATATGCATTGTACCAAGAACCTAAAGCTGCTACTTCCTGCTAGGTCTGTGAATATACAGGAAGGTTGTATCGAGAGAAATCCAGGTCTGAATTAACTACAGCTGAATGATACAGCTGCCCACACAAACAAATCCCCTCTTTCCTTTCTTCCTCTGTTTTTTTTTAAGTAAAAAGAGAATACCACTATTTTCTGCTATATAGGGACATTTTTGTTATACCCACAGGAGGCAGAAGACCAGTTTTGAACAGGGCTCAAGTGAAACAGGACTGAGGACCCACAATTTCCTGCTCCAAGCAATGAAAAAGATACCTTACCTCATAAATTTAGAATTCCTCAGGCACAATCAGAATCAGAATGGATTTAACCAAACACAGCAAAAAAGTTAGTCAATCTCTTCCAAGTGGTGACAGGTCCTTGAAGTCTAATTTTTTTTTTTAAACACTTTACTGCTCTGTTTTTTTAAAGTCATATGACTTCTTTTTTTTTTTTTTTTTTTTTTTTGAGACGGAGTCTCGCTCTGTCGCCCAGGCTGGAGTGCAGTGGCCGGATCTCAGCTCACTGCAAGCTCCGCCTCCCGGGTTTACGCCATTCTCCTGCCTCAGCCTCCCGAGTAGCTGGGATTACAGGCGCCCGCCAACTCACCGGGCTAGTTTTTTGTATTTTTAGTAGAGACGGGGTTTCACCGTATTAGCCAGGATGGTCTCGATCTCCTGACCTCGTGATCCACCCGTCTCAGCCTCCCAAAGTGCTGGGATTACAGGCTTGAGCCACCGCGCCCGGCCTAAAGTCATATGACTTCTTGTTGAGACAGACAGAAAAACCAAGGTTAAGCCATAAATGGTCTTTTCCTTTTTTTTTTTTTTTTTTTTTTTGAGATGGAGTTTCACCCTTGTTGCCTAGGCTGGAGTGCAATGACATGATCTCAGCTCACTACAACTTCCGCCTCCTGGGTTCAGGTGATTTTCCTGTCTCAGCCTCCCGAGTAGCTGGGATTACAGGCATGTGCACCATGCCCGGCTAATTTTGTATTTTTAGTACAGAGGGGGGTTTCACCATATTGGTCAGGCTGGTCTCGAATTCCTGACCTCAGGTGATCCACCTGCCTTGGCCTCCCAAAGTGCTGGGATTACAGGCAAGAGTCACCACACCTGGCCACACCATAAATGGTCTTTTCCATTTAGCATTGTTGATTCTGCTTTCAAAATTGGCCAGGGCTCTAGAGGGCTGCCAGGCTGCACACTTAACACTCTGGAAGGGTGAGAGACCAGGAAGGGTGTTGTTAATCAGTTGTGATAGGGCCTCCAGAAATGTACGCAACCTTCTCAAAGGTTTACCAGATCCAATGCCTATGGGTTTAGGCCTTTGGGCATCCCATTTTGTTAGGATGTTGAACAAACCATCTGGTAAGCAGGTAGAAGGAAAGCAGGTATGAGTGATGTGTGTGAACTGCTCCTCAGTGAAAACTGCATTTCCCTTCTATACACTACTCCACTGAACCTAGCCTAGGCAACAACGGACAATCTAAATATTTGCCCAAGATGCCACCTGCCCATCATCTTATTAGAATCAATGTGACTAAATTATCTCAGTCATAAAATGAAGATCAAAACCACCTTTACCTGGAGTGAGGGGACAGGAAACTCTATGACTCCAAGCTTCATGAGCCCTGGACTTGCATGGGAATGTCCAGAAAAAAAGCTGCTTCAAAACAAAATAAAATGCCTTTCTGTTGCTAGGATCTCATAAACCCACAGAATTTTAAGGCTAGCAAAGAGCTTTTCAGAAAATCACTTTCTTCCCAAGGTGCACAGGAAGCAGTTCCTCAGGCCCGATTAGTAGCAGGCTGTCAATACCCGCTTCAAAACTGCCATTTCACAAAGGACATGCTTTTGTAAAATGGAATGTAAAATGTACCTCCATGGAATTGGGAGGAGGTGGGCAGGTATTATGTCTGGTTGAGGGATATGGAAGAGAAAATGTCACCCCATTTCCTCATCGATGATGTAGCTGGGGAATCCTGAACACCTTCCAGAATCCGCTGAGTTTTCACTTTATGGTCCTAGAAGAAAAACCCTTTTCCAAAAGGATAATGTACCCATTCCAGAAGGGGAAAAACAAAAAAATTTCAAAGGAAGTAGTGAACTTTTGGCTGCCAAACAAAAAATGTTAACAGCCACAAGATGGCAGCAGAGGTAAGACTATCAGAATGGACAAGGATATACCCCCAGCAAGAGTACACCCCCAGGCAAAAGCTATATAGTAAGGTCTATAAAACTATCATTAAAGTCACAAGCAAATGAGATAAATCATGTCACCTGCCCACTACTCTCCAAAAGTCAGAGTTAAAGTACAGTTTGAAGCTCTCAGAAGAGTATAAATTAGACAATTACATATAGGGGAAAATCATACTGGTAGCATTAGTGTTAATATGGCATAAAAACAAGTATAGAATAACTTCAGGCTAACAATCTACACAGGACATTCTACAAAGCAGTTCAGGGTTCCTGATGTCTAAAAGCTAAGCAATCTTATTCCCATAAGCCTTCATTTTTTCATTTCCCATGAGACTTTGAAGCCAGGAATTCTGGCTCATTGGCTTCTTAATTTATAATACCTATCTCAGAAGAATGAATGACATACCTATTTAATTACAAATTTAACTTGATATGAGTATTTCTCTAGGACTTAATATAAGGATTTTAAAAACTCACATTAATTGTATAAATCTTAAGTTCAATCAAATGGTCTTAAGGGCCCAGGAATAAACTTCTGACTTGAAAGGAACTTCGTAATTTGCTGTACTGCATGCTGTTCAGAACTAGGATAGCTTAATGACAGGTAGTAACTAGGGAAAAAGCACAAACTAAAAAATAGCACCCAGCTGTGCTGTTCTTTATTAAGACCCTCAAAATCCTTTATTAAACTGGGTTCCTAGTTAAATGTGAGTTAAAGGTTAAGATGCCCTGAGTCAATTCCTTTACATGGTTTTGAGTGTGGAAGCAGAAGCTTCCATTGCCTGAACCTTAAAGGAGTTGACTATTTTGGCTGGATGATCCCAGGTGAGTTTTCCTTGTGCCCTGATGACCACTTTTCAGGTTACCTTAAAGGTGGTGACTCCCAACATAGTAACTGAAGTCTATCTAGCCTTTGTCCAGATAAAGCTCTGCCTTTATGTTTTAAAAGGAAACTAGGACTGCTTAGTCAAAGAACCCTAGGGAGCAAAGAACTATCGCACACTCATAGTTCCTTGTTATACCCCGGTCGAGATATATCACTTACACAGTGTGATGAATTCTTTCTGATTCTGGCAGATGAGAGGTCTGAGTCTCTGAGGTTTGGGGCTGTGTGGCAGCTGGTGGCTCTGCCTCTTCAGCTTCACACTTCTTTGGGCTCCCCTGTCAGGAGATAGCAAAAACAAACAGCAAAATATTTACATCTGCTTGACTCCTTTTCTTCTACCAGGAGCCTGAAAAAGGCAGGGCAGGACATACACAGTACCAGCTCTACACACAGCCCTCTGTATATTTCATTTCATTTTAGAATAAGGAATGGAACACGGCTTAAAAATAGGTACTTCAAGAATATTTATGCCAGCAATCATTTTATCAGAATTTCTAATTTTTTTCCTTTTCCTCAGTGATCCTTGTTCTGACAGATTTCTTTTTTGAGAGAACTAAGAAAAGGCTGCTTCCTTTTGGCAGATAAAAGGAGGAGTTATGAGGAAGAATTGACCATGGGGGCCCTGGAGATAACCCTGATGCTCAGCCTCATGTAGAACTTCCACGAACTAGGGAGCTGGAAATGAGTTAAGAAGGATTAACAGGTATCCACTACATTGCTACTGAACCTTGTCCAGACTTAACTTTTTAGTTTTATAGCAAAGACAAGAGGGAAGATCTTGTTTAATCCTCCATCTCTGTGTAGGGAGGGGTCACAATAGCCTACCCGCTCAGGCTGTAACCTCTGGGTCACATGCTTTTCAGCTGGTTCAGGCTGACTCAGACGCCTTGCTTGGACAGAGGATGAGGAGGTGGAAGTCCTCTCCTTTGGCTCACGGACCTGTAGTTGTGGCACTGGTGGAGTTGCAACCTCCTGACCAGAAGAGGGATCTTTGGTTTCAGTATAGCTGGTGCTGCTATCCCTGGAGACTCCAGGGCTCAGAGACTAAAATAAAATGAAACACGTAAAAAGGAAAATTATTGTATATGGTATATATTCAGTAGATTGCTGAGTTTTCCAGTTTCCATGAACCAAACTTTATACTCTGGACCTTTCTGTCTGCGTTTACTCCCATTTTGTCTGTGTTTATTCCCATTTAGTGATCTCCTTGACCACTTATTTAACAAATTACTAAGTTTTAACTAGATGCTAGATCCTGGAACACACATGTAAAAGGGCATGCCCATACCCTCAAGTAGTTTACATCTAGTGAAGGAGATGAGTATGTAAATTGAACATTCTATCAAAGGGACTCAAAATGAAAAAGAACCCCATTTTAGGAATCAATTAATTGAAAATTCGATTCTGAAATGAAGAGAAAAGTAATCAGTGAAGGAGACTAAAGGAAGCTTTTCCTATTTCTTTCAGAAATCATGACCGGTCCTCCAGGGGCTGAAATGAAAACTACTGGAATATGACAGAACATTAGTACACCTAGGATTCTCTCATACTCACTTTTCTGCTGTTGCTTGATGCTGAACGAGAACGTGAACGTGACCTTGATCTGGACTCTGATGTTGATCTGGAGCCCATCTTGGGTCTACCACGAGGGTTGGCATGAGTACGTGCCTGGGCTACATCTCTCTGCGTGGATCTGAGCGGCGAATGAGACCGAGAACCTGAACTGTCAGGAGAGCGAGATCTTGATCTAGAACTGGAGGAGGAAGATGACGAGGACCGGCTAGAGGATGAATCAGCTGACTGTTTCAATCTGTGGCTTGGGAGAAGGGTATGAGAAGCTCTTCTGCCTTCCTTCTGTTCCAAAGATGGCTGTTTCAGACATTCTTCAGTGATTCCTTTGGCCAGTGCTAACTCCTCAATTTTTAGAGGGAGTGGCTGAGCAGATTTGTCTGACTCAGGTTCAAGATCCTTCTGGGCTGAGTAGTCAGCCAGTGTGCTTTTTTGAACCAGAGGCAGGACACTCTCCTCTGGCACTTTCTCTGCTGGAGATTCTGCTTTGGTGTCTGCAGGACTTGACAAAGGAGACAGGCCTCCTACCAACTGGACAGTATGCTGAGATACTAATAGCTCCCTGGTCTCAGCATCTGTATTAGGAGGAGATAACTGAATGAGGACAGGGGGGGCTGGGCCTTCCATGGGCTCTATTTCTTCTTCGCTACGGAGTTGTATATGAGGTGGTGGTGAAGATGCTTCCTTGGTAAGTAAAGGTGGAGGAGTCTCCTCCTCGCTGGCAGTTTGCTCTGGTTGCACTACAAGTGGGGCCTTCTTTAGATCTTCAGTCAGTCGAGGAGGGGAAGGAGACTTCGATTTTTCCTTTAAGCCTTGTGCAGATTTTATTTCTCTTTCTTCCTCCTCAAGGGGAGATGTTTTCATTTCCTTCTCCTGCTGCTGTCTGGCCAGATGACTTTTTCTAGCCTCTTCCTGGGATCTTGTAACTCTCCCTCCTCTCTCTAACACCTCCTGTTCCTGGGATCTTGTTTTGGGTCTCTCATCCATCATCTCCTCTGGTTTTACTCTAGGCATCTCTTCCCCTTCTTCCTTAAACTCTTTCAGGATTGGTGCCTCCCTAGATTTTTGTCCCTCATCATCATCTTCCTCTTCTTCATCTTCTTCTTCCTCCTCCTCCTCCTCCTCCTCTTCCTCCTCTGTTTTCAAATTTCGTTCCGCTCTGACCCTTAGGTTTCTGGAAGGTGTTTCTTGATCCTCTTCCTCCTCACCAGGCTGGCTGCCCTCAGAGAGTTTAGCTGCTCTTGCCTGAAAGAACAGATATACAATGGCTCCAAATGTATTTGCTCACAATCAACAGAGGAGAGAAAGTATCTAATGAGACATCCCTAGGAAGGAGAAATTCAGTGATACATACTTTCAGCAACAGAAACAGGAGTGACAGGAGATAATCATGACTAACTGTGGCACTTAGGGGAATCAAAATAGAGTGACCAAAAGAAGTACAATAATGAAGCTACTTCTATGTAGTTTAAATTTTAGCTTCAAGTACCCTTTTTTTTTTCCAGTAAAATATTAGCAGAGCATCTAGAAAGTAGAAGGGTGGATAGGGGGCTGAGGAGAACTAACCTACTATCAATTAATATGATTATCTTTTTATCATTTTGGTATATTTCTTTTTATTCTTTCCTCTAATCATTTCCTTTGTACAGTCATAATTACACTACACATAACACTTTTGTATTCTGCCCACTTAGTATTGTATCATATAACTTTAAGGCTTTAATTGAATGGTTAATTATGTCATATCTTGTCTAATAATGTGCTTTAAGAATACAGAGCAGCCTGCTAACTTTCAAATTTAAACTTTGTAAAAATATTCACTTAGAAATCTGAAAGGCAGAACAGATCTAAATAAAAAACAAAACGAACAACAAAAAGATGACAAAGAGAAGGAAGATGACTATAAAGAAATCTAGAGGCCAGGCAGTGGCTCACGCTTGTAATCCCAACCCTTTGGGAGGCTGAGGTGGAAGGATTGCTTAAGCCTAGGAGGTCGAGGCTGTAGTGAGCTGTGATTACACCACTGCACTCAGGCCTAGGCGACAGAGCCCGACTGTCCCAAAAAAGAAAAACAAAACCCCTAAATGTAGAGACATACGAACTCGAAAAAAGTTTGAGGAGGAAAAGAAGATATCCAAAGCATTACAAAAGAGGTGATGCTTTAGGAGGTATCTGAGTTACCTGTCTGACCCTAGATGATCGTCTTTCTCCTTTCCTCGGTTTCTCATCATCAGAGTCACCTTTCTCTTCAGAAACTGAGGAGCTTTTTCCTATTGAATGAAAAAGAATCAAGTCAGATTCATGAAGTGAAGACTCATTCATGGCTTTTTAAAAATCAGACTTTCTAACATCCAACCAATTATAGCATATGAACCTACCAAGACTTATCTGTATCAATTTCTTTGACTTCATGCTAAAGAAAAGACTACATAAAGCCCCAAGATCAGGGTCTTATTGGTAATTCTTGGTGTGCATGTCTAGTATATTTTCAACACCTCAAAGCCAATTCACAGATTATAAATAACTCAAATAAATGTAAAATAATTTCCAGGGGCTTCAAATTGTCTAGCAGGGATGTACAAATACAAAGTGTACTTATATAAGTATTCTACAAAGTGTTCTTACTCTGAATAAAGTTTAAGACTTCATTATGTTCTGTATCCATTTTTTTGGATTGCCTATTACTACTACTTCCTAATTTCAACCAAAATATTATGATTAAATATACAAATTTGCACAATAACAAACTCAAGAAATAAATACTTAGAGGAATGTTTTTCAGCACCCTGAAGTTCCCAGAAATTACTTCAAGCCAACTGGATGGGGTTTCAGAATTGGGTCCTCTCTATTAGGTTTTATGTATTAGAGCTCAAGATAATATTTTTTTTTTTTTTTTTTGAGATGGAGTCTCACTCTGTTGCCCAGGCTGGATGCAGTGGTGCAATCTTGCCTCACTGCAACCTCTGCCTCCTGGCTTCAAACCATTCTCACGTCTCAGCCTCCCAAGCAGCTGGGATTATAGGCGCCCACCACCATGCTTGGCTACTTTTTGTATTTTTAGTAGAGATGGAGTCTCTTTTCTTTTTTTTGAGATGGAGTCTTGCTCTGTTGCCCAGGCTGGAGTGCAGTGGCCGATCTCAGCTGACCGCAAGCTCTGCCTCCCGGGTTCACACCATTCTCCTGCCTCAGCCTCCCAAGTAGCTGGGACTACAGGTGCCTGCCACTACAACTGGCTAATTTTTTGTATTTTTAGGAAAGACGGGGTTTCACCATGTTAGCCAGGATGGTCTCGATCTCCTGACCTCGTGACCTGCCTGCCTCGGCCTCCTAAAGTGCTGCGATTACAGGAGTAAGCCACCGTGCCCAGCCAAGATGGGGTTTCACCCTGTTGGACAGGCTGGTCTCAAACTCCTAACCTCAAGTGATCCGCCCGCCTTGGCCTCCCAAAGCGCTGGAATTACAGGCATGAGCTCACATGTTTTTCTTTTTTCTTTTTTTGAGACAGAGTTTTGCTCTCGTTGCCCAGGATGGAGTGCAAAGGCATGATCTCGGCTCACTGCAACCTCTGCCTCCCGGGTTCAAGCGATTCTCCTGCTTCAGCCTACTGGGCAACTGGGACTGCAAGCACATGCCACAACACCTGGCTGATTTTGGTATTTTTTGCAAAGACGGAGTTTCATCATGTTGCCTAGGCTAGTCACGAACTCCTGGGCTCAGCAATTCACCCGCCTTGGCCTCCCAAAGTTCTGGAATTACAGGTGTGAGCCACCACACCCAGACTAGGTGAGGTTTTTTTTTTTGCTTTTTATTTGTTTGTTTGTTTTTTGTTTTTAAGGGAAAAAAGTTCTATTAAAAGAAAGCTTGGAAACCACCAATCTAGGTTATCCTGAACAATTAATCTATGTAACACTGAAAGAAAGTTTCGCTCAGATTCCATGAAGGAAGGTAACTGGGTAAATTACTTAAGTAATTTGAGTCTTAATATCTTTCTTTTTAGACAGCGTTTTGCTTTGTCACCCAGGTTGGAGTGCAGTGGCATGATCATGGCTCACTGCAGCCTCAGCCTCCAGGGCTCAAGTAATCCTCCCACCCTGGTCTTCCCAAAGTGCTGAGATTAAGGTATAAACCACTGTGCCCGAGTCTCAAATGTCATGATTGAGAAAAAGGAGGGGCTGCACTAGATGATTTCTAAATTTCCTACCAGAATTAAGATCAACTAGGCAGCTGGGGACAGTGGCTCACGCCGGTAATACCAGCACTGGGGGAGGCTGAGGCGGGCGGATCACGAAGTCAGGAGATTGAGACCATCTTAACACGGTGAAACTCCGTCTCTACTAAAAATACAAAAAATTAGCCGGGTGTGGTGGCAGACGCCTGTAGTCTCAGCCACTCGGGAGGCTGAGGCAGGAGAATGGTGTGAACCCGGGAGGCGGAGCTTGCAGTGAGCCGAGATTGCGTCACTGCACTCCAGCCTGGGCGACAGAGCAAGACTCCATCTCAAAGAAGAAAAAAAAAAAAAGATCAACTATGTAGAGTAGCAATACTAATAACAATGAGAACCAGTTTAGAAAATAGCAGGAAGATAATTATATTCCAGATATTTAATCAGCTAGATTGGACTCAATTTTAATACAGTACAAAAGGTTTAAATGATCCACAAAATCATGTTCTATAGTAATAGCGCAAATAAAGCAGGTTGTATGCAGCTCTAATCCCAGATCTTTTTTTTTTTTTTTTTTTTTGAGACGGAGTCTCGCTCTGTCACCCAGGCTGGAGTGCAGTGGCCGGATCTCAGCTCACTGCAAGCTCCGCCTCCCGGGTTCATGCCATTCTCCTGCCTCAGCCTCCCGAGTAGCTGGGACTACAGGCGCCTGCCACCTCGCCTGGCTAAGTTTTTGTATTTTTAGTAAAGACGGGGTTTCACTGTGTTAGCCAGGATGGTCTCGATCTCCTGACCTCGTGATCTGCCCATCTCGGCCTCCCAAAGTGCTGGGATTACAGGCTTGAGCCACCGCGCCCGGCCTTCTTTTTTTTTTTTTTTTTTAAGACGGAGTCTTGCTTGTCGCCCAGGCTGGAGTGCAATGGCACAAGCAATGGCACGATTTCGGTTCACTGCAACCTCTGCCTCCTGGGTTCAAGTGATTCTCCTGCCTCAGCTTCCTGAGTAACTGGCATTACAGGCGCCTACCACCATGCCCAGCTAATTTTTGTATTTTTAGTAGAGACGGGGTTTTGCCACATTGGCCAGGCTGGTTTCGAACTCCCGACCTTGTGATCTGCCCACCTCGGCCTCCCAAAGTGCTGAGATTACAGATGTAAGCCACCATGCCCGGCTTTCTCTCTTATTTCTATATACTTTCAATCTAAAATGAACTAGGCAAATGCTTCTGTAATAATAAGTAAAAAATCAAAATGAGGCTGGTCGTGGTGGCTCACGCCTGCAATCCCAGCATTTTGAGAGGCCGAGGTGGGTGGATCACGAGGTCAGGAGTACGACTAGCCTGGCCAATATGGTAAAACCCTGTCTGTACTAAAAATACAAAAAAAAATTAGCTGGGTGTGGTGGCGCACGCCTGTAGTCCCAGCTACTCAGGGGGCTGAGGCAGAAGAATCGCTCGAACCTGGGAGGCAAGGTTGCAGTGAGCTGAGATGGTGCTACTGCACTCCAGCCTGGGCGACAGAGCGAGACTCCATCTCAAAAAAATAAAACAAAAACAAAATGAAACTAATGAAATCAATTAGAAGACTACACATATTTTGTAAAACTTTACTTCATGATCATGTGATTAAAAGGACCTCTGAGTATATACCATTTCATATCTGGGTAAGTGAAGAAAGATTTGTGTTACGGTTGTTCATACAAGATATATGATTAAGATACATAGTAACAGGTCAGACTCTTTAGCAAACATTTGAAGTTATTTGTAAGACAGTAGTGCAGTGAAATGAAATAATCATTTCATAATTCAGTGATCTGAAATAGGCTAAATTATGAGTAAAACCAAAATAAAAAGTTTTCATAAATGTTAGGCAAAGTTCCTTCGCAAGTATCAATGAAAGAAGCTAATTTATCACACACACACCAAAAAAAAAAAAAAAAAAAAAAAAAAAAAGCCATGTACAAAGTTGGTCAGAGATAAACGTGTTAAAGTCAAGGCTGGGTGCAGTAGCTCACGCCTGTAATCCCAGCACTTTGGGAGGCTGAGGCGGGCGGATCACGAGGTCAGGAGATCGAGACCATGGTAAAATCCCGTCTCTACTAAAAATACAAAAAATTAGC
This sequence comes from Macaca thibetana thibetana, assembly GCF_024542745.1. NCBI lineage: Eukaryota > Metazoa > Chordata > Mammalia > Primates > Cercopithecidae > Macaca > Macaca thibetana. Next base: position 84,734,482 of record NC_065584.1, on the reverse strand, counting down.
TGGGCATGGTGCCGGGCGCCTGTAGTCCCAGCTACCCGGGAGGCTGAGGCAGGGGAATCACGTGAACCCGGAAGGCGGAGCTTGCAGTGATCTGAGATCGTGCTAGTGCACTCCAGCCTGGGTGACAGAGCCAGACTCTGTCTCAAAAATAAAGCAAGTCAAATAACTGAGTTGCAATTTTAAAATTAGTATGTACAAGCAAAATAGCCTCTTTACCTACCTACTATGAACTATATGCTATTTATTGGATTGTCATTTTTGATACTGTAAAACTGCAGTGATAGGATTTCTGGATGATTACTCCTCTGGAAGAACTCTTAGTAAGTCATCAAAGATATCTGAAGAAATGAGCAGGGCTGTTCAGAAAGTTTTGGTCACCACTGTTTTGCAATAAAAGTGAAAAATGGAGGGGTCTTAGAAATGAAACAAGAAATTAGTCAGCAATGCAAAATATAAAGAGATGAGGAATCTCTAATTCCTTGGAAAGAGCTGATGTGATGCAGACAAACTTCTGAGAAAGGTTATACCTTCTATTACAAGAACATGGTCACAATGAATGTCTTAGGCCAGATGTTAGTAACCCATGTAGACAGTGAGCGCTTTAGCTAAGGGTGGAACCAATACTGATAACAGGCTAATAAATATATTTCAGGATTCGAAAAACAAGTCAGGGTAAATATTAGATTTCCAAGAGTCCAAAGCCAGAAGTCTTCACAGAAAGGAAAAGGCAGTTGCTAGACAATGCAGGATATATTAAAGTGCAGAATGTTTAAGGGTTATAGATGAAATAGTTCTTCATCCTAGAAAACAAAATACTGGGCAGGATTTGTGGGACCAAAGTAAGGTAGCCAGACATCGAAGAAAAGCCTGTGGCTAAAAGGTAACCTTAGGTGTGAATAAGAAGCAGGAATGAAGAGAATACAGACCTGGAAACAATACCAAACCTAAATCTGACTCATGTTAGACCTGTAAGTAAGTTACATAGTGTTTCTCTACAATTTCAGCATCCAGGTTTTAACATGGAGAAAAAGGAATGAGGGGCATACTCTATAAGCCAAAGGCTAGCTAAAGTCACCTTTGTTAAAGAATCAATATTCTGAATATCCATTTTAAAATGTATTTTCTTAGTGTGAGCTGTTTTTGAAAAAATTAAGGACAGTAATAATTTTTGTACACACAGTCATGATATGGAAGAAAATTCAGATAATTTCTGACTATGGTAGGTGGATAATGAGTCCCAACACCTTAGAAAAATCTGAAGAAAGTGATGGAGACATAAGAGGGAAAGTGGTGGCTCAAGCCTGTAATCCCACACTTTGGGAGGCCGAGATGGGTGGATCACGAGGTCAGGAGATCGAGACCATCCTGGCTAACACGGTGAAACCCCGTCTTACTAAGAAAACAAAAAATAGCCGGGCGAGGTGGCAGCGCCTGTAGTCCCAGCTACTTGAGGCCGGAGAATGGCGTGAACCCGGGAGGCGGAGCTTGCAGTGAGCTGAGATCCGGCCACTGCACTCCAGCCTGGGCTACAGAGCGAGACTCCGTCTCAAAAAAAAAAAAAAAAAAAAAAAAAAAAAAAAAAAAAAAGAGGGAAAGTCAGACAGGATTTTATAAACCAATTATTTCTTTGAGACAGGGTTTCACTCTGTTGCCTGCCACCTTGATCTCTAGGGCCCAAGCAATCTTCCCACCTCATCCTCCCGAGTAGCTGGGACCACAGGCATGTGCCATCACAGGCAGCTAATGTTTTCTATTTTTTTGTACAGATAGGACTCGCTATGTTGCTTAGGCCAGAATCCTGGGAGATCCTCCCACCTCAGCATCCCAAAGTGCTAGGATCACAGATGTGAGACACCATACCTGGGCAAACCAATTCTTCCTTCCTATTTGGGATTTTGCCAATAGCACATAAATAGGAGGATGCTGGAATACAAACCAAAGATCTTGATAAATTGCAACACTGAAAAACTCTTCCTTCAGTTAGTCATTCATAAAATGAATTGGTCAACAGATCCACTCAGGGAGTTTTTAAAAAATGTAGTCCCAGGACTCCCATTTCTTGAGATTCTTTGGGTAGAGGCCAGGAATCCATATTCTTAAACATAATAATATTAAAACAAACAAACAAAAAATCCCCCTCAGGTTCCGAAAGTGTTTAGAAAAATGTTAGTAGGAAACTTAACCAAAATTTATTAGTCAAGAAAGAACCCCAAAACATCCAAAGCTAACAAATAAGCTGCCACTGCAATGGCATACTGGCATATGGCAGACTGAGATACTACACCTGGAAGAATCTGATGTCTGGGCAAACACTAGGGTTAATGCTGATCCAACGAAGCACTGATAGAACTCCAAATGGCCACTCCATTCAGGACCTTAACTAAATGTTGTACAACATCTATAATGGGATTCTTATCTAAGCCAAGATCAGAGGTAGGAAAGTTTATGGCATAAAGGACACTGAAGAGCATGTAAGGAAATGATGAGCGGTACTCTACAATTTACTACATTTATGCTTTTCAATTTATTTTTTACCTTTTTTTTTTTTTTTTTTTAACCTCTGGGTTATTTTTTTTTTCCTCCATCAATTATTAGCCATGGGCAGGGTCTGACGACATAAAGCACTGAAAAGACTGGCTACCCTTACTCTAAATCTTTGCTTTTGAAATCTATTTCAGAAATCATTTCTCATTTTCATTTCAAATTATATTAAGAACTGAGAGCCTCTTTTTTTTTTTTTTTTTTTTTTTTTTTAGAGAGAGCTCCTTATCAAATCACGGTCCTATTAAGAAATTTCAATGGTTCCCCCATTACCTATAGAACTAAAAAAAAAAAAAAACCCTCATAGCCTTATCGGCCTGGCATTTAAAGCCCTCTGTATATCACCCTAATCTACCTTTTAATAGTCTACCTTGACAATAGTCTGCTATTCTCAAATGTGAAATACTCTACTCAGGCTAGTCTACTACCTTTCCTTTAAAAATACCATATACATTCCTATGTCTCTGCCTTTGTTCCTTCCTAAAAATATCTTTTTGTATCTTCTCTGCCAAACCATTTCTAAGACTCAGCTCAAATCCTATACCTCTTTATGAGGCTTTCTCTAATCACTGTAGTCCTCAGAGCTCTTCCACTCTTTTGGGTCCCTATGTCTCTATCACTGTCACATACTATCTTCTATTGTTCTATTTATGTGCAATTGTTCTCTCTTCCTAACAGACTTTATGCTGTGCTAACTCCCAACATACTCTCACATGGAGATATGTACGCAGTAGGAATTCAATAAATTTTTGTTTTTAGTTTTATGTGAGAAGAAATACTGACAATTTTGTAAGAGCTTTCTATTTCCTCCTGGCTTTAAAACCGGGGGGGAAAGGGCACAGAGAGTAAAGTGGATCAGCTGAGGGTCTATTACTCTCATATTTAAGGAGAAAAGAGGTCCCTAAGGAACTTACTAATTCCAAAGTATTTTCTTACTTAAAGATTTCTAAAAATGTCTTTCTGGGTCTAAGACTAGGATCAAGAAAAACAGGGACTGAGTAAAACATGACCTTAAAACTAGGCTCAAAGGCCCTCTATTTTCTCTAACCTTTTGGATAATTTCTTTCCCACCATTAAATATCTTCTAAAAAATATATTTCCATGAAGATTCTATCGCTGCTCAGCCTTTTGACTAAAATCAAGTGTAGTCCACGAAGGAATTCTATATTACTCAGAAGAGCTGGAAACTTCCATACATCCTAAAAATACTGATTATGGTGGATTCCGCACCCCCTCAACATTACGAATTATTCAAAATACTTGTTAAGTTACGCATTGATTTAATAAATCTACTAACAATCCACATGTCTTATATACATATTAAATATCCCTTTCCCAAAATGTTTGGGATAACAAGTGTTTTAGATTTTGAATTTTTGAATATCTGCATTATACTTTCTGATTCAGCATCCCTAATCTGAAAACCCAAAATCTGAAATGCTCTAATGAGCATTTCCTTTGAGTGTCCTGTGAATGCTTAAAAAGTTTTGGGTCTTTGGATTAGGCATGCTCAACCTGTACATGTTCTTCTGAAAGTATACTGACTTAGACAGGGAGTACCCAAAAGACAAAGTCTATATTATAGACTTCTGCTTGAGATATCATGCAAAATTGGGTGCTTATTATTATATATATTTTTTGAGACAGAGTCTTGCTCTATTGTCCAGGCTGGAGTGCAATGGTGCAATCTCGGTTCACTGCAACCTCCGCCTCCCGGGTTCAAGCTATTCTCCTGTCTTAGCCTCCAGAGTCACTGGGATTACAGGTGCCTGCCACCACACCCGGCTAATTTTTGTATTTAAGAGACGTGGTTTCGCTATGTTGACCAGGCTGGTCTGGAACTACTGACCTCAGGTGATCCGCCTGCCTCGGCCTCCCAAAGTGCTGGGATTACAGGCGTGAGCCACCGCGTCCAGCCTGGGTGCTTAATATTTTTTATAATGTGAAGAAATTAATTAATCTTGCCTGAACCAATCCCATATACTAGGTTAGAGCTCTCTATTATAATATGCTCACATAATACTCTGGGTTGCCTTGCACAGCAGCCAATACAACTGTAACTAATGTCCATCTCCTCACTAGACTAAGTTTCTTGGGGCTGAGACTTCTTTCTTTACTATATTCCTAGTGTCTAGCATGTGCCTGGTATACAAGTACACAATAAAAATCTGTTGATTAGACCACAGCAGATGCCCAATTCGGGGAGATGACTGAATGTGTTAACATGTAATATACACAGTTGGTGAGGAGATGAAAAAGAGCTGACTGTTGCCAAATTCAGAGGTAGAAGAGTTGAAGAGGTACAGATGAGAAGAAAAATCACACTGCTTTGTAAAACACTGAGAAGGTAACACAATATATAGGTGAAAGCAGACTTCAAAAAGGGTGTATACTTTCCATGAGAAACAGATGTCAAATATCAATGTCACAGAATTTCCCTGGGACTTTCATGGAGGCTTGGCATGAAAGGAGGTGTAACTACCTCCCCCCACCAACTACGCAGGATTGACAAAACAGCGCAGTGGGGAGGGAGATACGTACTGGGCGAATGTCTGCTGAGCTCCAGCTCTGGTCTCTCCAGGCTGCTCTGAAAGTCAGGAGGCAGCAGGGAAGCCACTCCCTCAGGATGGATCATCTCGTCCTCCGACTCAGCTGAAGCTTCTGCAAAGTACAGATCGGGTCGGGGCAGGGAGGGAGTGAAGGACTCAGCATGTAGGAATATGTAGAGGAGTGAAGGAGGTCAGCAAAGTCACAGATACAGAGATACATACCAAAAAGAGCACCATATACAAAGAAAAAACTCCCTGGGATTCAGCACTACTTCATCTAAATGGTAGCTTAATTTACTTATAACTCTTCCTGTTGGCAGGAATCCTCTTCTAACAAGACAGTCAAATTAAGTGTCCTCTTCCCTGACAAAAGTAAATAGTAAATCACTTGGCTTCATGGGCTATGAAAGCAAGTAAGTAGCAGTCTCAGCCTCACTTATTTTTGAAATTGCCTAGTTAGACAGGCCTATCTACTCGGTGACAGGGCTAAGAATGACGAACTCCTTGTTAAAAGTGACAATCTGGGCTTACCTTCAAGTTCTGCAGCTTCTCGAGCTTCACGTTCCAGACGCTGCCTAAGTAGCTCCTGCTGCTTTTCCAGATACTGTTTTATGAAACTGTTCTGGCTCATTTCCTCACCAATCTGTGTAGAGGAAATGAAAAAAGAGGGTCTAGGAAAACAAACCAGGAAAATGCAAAGAAGAAAATTCCATGGAGCAAAGTTGGACCCAAGAAAGATAACTAAAATGTTGGGAAGCTCTTCTCTAAGTTGGTTCTATATTGCAGAAAAGAATAGCCTTGAGTCACAAAAAAAAGGGCAAAAAGAAAGCTGCATATAATTTTTTGTTTTAAATACTCAGTTTCCAAAGAGTGATATTGGTACACAAATTACTTTTTTTAATTTTTATTTTCTAAGACAGAGTTTCACTCTGTTGCCCAGGCTGGAGTGCAGTGGCGTGATCTCAGCACACTGCAACCTCTGCCTCCTGACTTCAAATGATTCTCCTGCCTCAGCCTCCTGAGTAGCTGGGATTACAGGTGTGTGCCACCACACTTGGCTAATTTTTGTATTTTTAGTAGAGACGGAGTTTCACTATGTTGGTCAGACTGGTCTCAAACTCCTGACCTCAAGTGATCCACCCGCCTCAGCCTTCCAAAGTGCTGGGATTACAGGTGTGAGCCACCGTGCCCAGCCACAAATAACCTTAAATTAAAATTCCTGTAATTATACCTTTTAGGCTAAATTCCTAGATTACGTGGAACATTATCTAAAGGGTAATCTAAAATTTCCTTTTGGTAGTATCAAGACTGAAGCATGGTAGCTCACATCTGCAATTCCAGTACTTTGGGAGGCTGAAGTGGGAAGACTGCTTGAGCTCAGGAGTTCGAGACCAGCTTCAGCAACATGGTGAAACCCATCTCTACCAAAAATACAAAAAGCTGGGCATATTGTGGTGTGAGTTTGTCATCCTGGCTACTCAGAAGGTGGTAGGTGCAGTGAGCCGAGATCGTGCCACTGCACTCCAGCCTGGGTTTAAACAAGACTCCATCTCAAGAAAAAAAAAAAAAAAAAAAAGCCAGTTCCTCCAAAAGATCAATCGTTACCTAGTCAGGAAACATTTCTTTTTTTCTTCGAGGTGGAGTATCACTCTGTCACCCAGGCTGGAGAACAATGGCGTGATCTCGGCTTGCTGCAACCTCTGCTTCCCGGGTTCAAGTCATTCTCCTGCCTCAGCCTCCCAAGTAGCTGGGATTACAGACATGTGCCACCATACCCAGCTCATTTTTGCATTTTTAGTAAAGACGGGGTTTTGCCATGTTGGTCAGGCTAGTCTCAAACTCCTGACCTCAGATGATCCACCCGCCTTGGCCTCCCAAAGTGCTAGCATTACAGGTGTGAGCCACAATGCCGGGCCTCATATCCAGGAAACATTTTATCAAAGGTCTCCAAAATCCAAGTATAGTATTTAAAAGCATGAAATTAAGAGACTAAGAAAAGGGATATCCACTGAGCATTTAGACAAAGTTGTAACTCCATTTTGTATAGGTGAAAGGAAATCCTTGGTAACAGGAGCTTATGTCTTTTCCTATTTTTTTTCTGTAATAGATTCCCAAGTTGCTCTTCTGACCTCCAGCTTTCTCTTCACAAGTTCTCCTCCCTAGAACCTTCTTGCTTAGCAAGTCCTATTTAGAACTCCCCAAAAAGCAAAAAAAACCTGAATACTTTCTAGTCATTAAGTCATGTTTCCTAAACATAGTAAATGTTTATTTTCAACTAAAGTAGAAATCAGCCTCTTGGCACTCAATGGACATTGCCTAAGGGTGGGTTGCATGTATTACAGAATAGGCATGTTTGCTGCAAAACCCCTGTGTTAATAAAAGCAAAGCTTCAAAGACTAAAATGCAATGGGTAAAAAGAATACAATTAAGCTGATTAACTTATGCAGTTTCTTATGCTTGTTAAAGTACTTAATTGAACCTCTGAAAGCTGGCTAGATTATGATACTTACAGCTTAATGAGGTGATAACAAGGGAGTAGGAGGGCTCTCTTGTTTTCCACAGTATCCTGGGACTTCATCTAGTACTGAGGCTGCACACCACTGCTTTAACAAAGACTTGGATTTTTCCTTTAAGTATATGACACATTATAAAGAGGGGATTTTCAAAAACTGAAAGAAACTTTAAGAGACTGTGCAGCCTTATAATTTTTGGATTTTAACTGTGGAATAATTTAAAAGACATCTTATGCAGAAACTCAATAGTCAAAGCGGATAAAAGTAGATCTAATCTAGTTTAAGAGAGAAGTATGAGCCTTGCTTACTTGAGAAAAAGGTATTTATTTCCCCTAAGAAGCTCCCCAAAGCAGCTCCACAAAACCCCGAGAGCAGTTATAAACCCATGGGTTTAGTTTGACTTTTTCTCATATTACAGATAAGGAAATGGAGGAAACCAAGGCCTCCAAAGGTTAAGTTTCTTATCCTAAGTAAAGGAGCTATTAGTAATGCTTATGAATAAGTGCATTGAGTTAGTAGTTAACACTAGTAATGGTGGGTGACTTACACAGGATTGAATCCTTGGTAAATCTACATCAACAAGAGTTCTTAATTAGCAACTATTTTCCTACACTGTCACATTGGTGGTCTACTTCATATCTATACTCAAAGACATCAACTACCTTTCCTAAATTCATGGCAGATAAATGACTTCAGATCTCTGTACTACACGTAATTAATGGAAGCCACACCTTTCTGCACATACCATTTCAATTATTATAAACTAATAGCGCCTTTGATTCTGTTCTTTACTCCAGGCCCTTGTATACAACTGGGTGATTCAAATTCAACTGTCCTGGTTTGAGAACATTTCTGACCAAGGGAACTTAGGAAAATAGTCGTGAGGAATTAAGCATGAAATATACAACACCACGTCCTGCCATGTGTCTGTATATCCAAAGAGCCCACTCCATTGAATAAACCTTTCTCACCTGGGAATTTGGCTGGAATGCAGCATGGGGTGTTGAGTGTTTCTGTAAATTTTCTAGCATTAGTGCCTGGTATAGAGAAGGGTAAAAGTCAGAAATGATGAGGAAAAAAAAAGAAAAACTCCCACCTCTACCACAACCTCTTAATTAAATGCAATGACTTAAATACACACAATTAAACTGTATTCCTCTTCCAGGGACCTGAAAATCCTTTACTGACACTGTTCTCATTCATCACCAGAAGACCCTTAAAGGTAGCCACGGTTACTGTTACTAAACGTACAGATATAAAATGCAGGCACACAGAATCAGTGACCTGGCTATGTCACAATATCAGTAATAGAACCAGTACTAAAATCCCTGTTGTCTTCTGCACTTGTGCCAAGTGCCCCTTCTAAATCTGATCATGCAGGTAAAACTACTTAAAAATACTCAAACCAGCAGCCATGGGGCTCCTGGTTTTTGCCTGATGGAATTACTTGGTCAAAGGGTTACCCAGGACTAGAGTCAATTTGTATAATTTCCAGTACTGTGGCACCTAGATTTACCAAATTTACAAAATTTTCAAAGAGGAGGCTACAGAAGAAAATGACCAGAGACCCTGTGAACTGTGGCCTAACCTAGTCCGTCCATCCACACACACACACACACACACACACACACACACACAATCAGCTTCTGTATAAGCAACGGTCTGCCAACTCAACCCTGGAGCCAACCCAGACCTAATCTGCACTACCTGCCACGTATCCTATTGAACTCTAATTAAAACCAAGACATCCTCATCTTCCCTTCTTTAAACCAAACCTATACACTCGAATCGATCTACACCTACCTCATGACATTCCCACCTTAATCTACTTAAACTGATTCAAAATCCCCAATATGTATCAACCTGCCTCGCCTCTCTCACCAATATTCACCAAACTCTTAACTACCCAAATTGCCACTAGATGCCCTATAAATTAGACACCTCTCTCACCAAGTCCCTTCACATAAAGGTCTCTCTTCATCTCACCTCATCTAATCGAGCAGACATTTTACCCTACCCCAATCCTATTCCTGCAGATACCGATACCAACCCCATCCACCCCTCCGCGCAACTATACCCCTAACTCCGACCCAGCCCAACTCGCCCCCCTCAGGCCAGCAACGCCGTAGGTTGTAGTGGGATTTAACTCCTTCTGCAGCGCATGCGCCGAAACCACAGATACAAACAAGGAGGGGGTGGGGGAAGGAGGAAGGAGCTTAAGACACTCCTGGAGAGTAGTGCACACCCTCCCATTTGGGCTCGCGCTGCTGCCGTTAAGGCGGGAACCGGCGCGATCGCCATTCCAGCGCGAACCTCACCAACCACCGTGCGCGCGGATCCAGAGGCTCGCGCTGGCGGCCTGAGCGAGCTCGCGCCGAGCCCGGATACTGCGCCTGCGCCGCGGCAGAGGCTCGTCTCTACCGGGTCCGCTCTCCTCCGACACCCCAGCAACGCCGACTCCTCACCCCTTTGAGCCGCTTGACCAGGGCACTCTTCTGCCCGCTCTTGGCTAGGCCTCGCTGCTCCAGTGCGGCCTTCAGGTCGGTCACCCGCAGCGCCTGAAGAGGCTTCCCGTCCAGAGTCACCTCCTCCAGCTCCGCCATCTTGCGTGAGGTACTCGGGTCCGTCCCGACGGCTTCGGGCATCTTCGGTAATTTCCGCCAACGCCCTTCGAACGTACCGAGATGACCCCGCCCACTGCCATACTCTACCCCTCGATTACCACTCAGAACTCCCCGGCTTCCTCCGGATGTCCTCGGATATTTCCGTCTCCACATCGGCACCAATCAATTCTTTCCATCCGCCCTGCAGCTCCCCTATTCTCGCCCTGCTTTCAGGCTCGGTTTTCTTCGTCTTGCCGAAGCTTTGAATCGAATATATTCGGAAGCCCTCGACTCTGGTATAACCATAATCGGAGATGTTCGTTTATCTCCGGACCTAGAGATGAGGCGCTGGGGCTCTTGGGTGTTTGGGGCGGGTCCGAGGCCGGAAGTGCGTGGGCTGCCGGGCTGGCCCAGCTTAGGGTTTTCAGGAAATTTGGAAGCTGCAGCGGTAGTTGGAGTCTAAGGACTCCTGACAATCTTCGGGTGCCCTCCGAGAGAAAAGGGGAGGTAAGCGGGGTGGAAGTACCTCTATGGGCCGGGTCAGACTCGGTGTTTGCGGACTATCCTAATAGGGCAAGCCACCTACTTCTTAACGCAAACAGCTTCTGCCCTCTGTCCTCTGAATCCCAGCCACTCCCATCTTAGGCTTTTTTTTTGGTGGGGCCTGTGGAGGGGGGCGGAATCGGAATAACAAGCTCCGTGGCCTCCAAAGTGGGGAAGAGGCAGGCAGCGCCGTGTCTTCGGACCCAGACTATGAACTGATTTATGACGCTCAACTTGAGTTTGAGTTTGCGTTTGCCTTGGAAGCCGTGTGGCAAGATTCTGGGAAAATTCTCCATTTCTCCGAAGAAGAGAGTAAGTTCCCTTGGAGGAACTGCTTCCTGTAGGGCAAGAACTGAAAAATGCAAGCGCCCTGAACTTTTTTGGTACTTGAACTCATATTGTTTAGGGGCTTCTTTCTTTGTCACTAGCAATCCTCCAACTTGATGCAGAAGAAACACAAACAGTAAAATAGGTCACAGACAAATGGTTTAGAGATTTAAGAGATATGTTAGAGATTTAAGAGACTGAAAACTATTGAAGTCAAATAGGCTGATCTTTCCGTTGCATTCATGATGCAAAATTAATGTCAAGGCGCCGGGCGCGGTGGCTCATGCCTATAAGCACTTTGGGAGGCCGAGGCAGGCGGATCACTTGAGGTCAGGAATTGGAGACCAATCTGGCCAATATGGTGAAACCCCGTCTCTAGTAAAAATACAAACAAATTAGCCGGGCGTATGCCTATATTCCCAGCTGCTCGGGAGGCTGAGGCAGGAGAATTGCTTGAACCCGGGAAGCGGAGGTTGAAGTGAGCTGAGATCACGCCATTGCACTCCAGCCTGGGCGACAGAGCAAGACTCCGTCTCAAAAATAAATAAATAAATAAATAAATAGCAAGGCACCAATAGATGCCATACTAAAAAAAAAAATTTTTTTTTGTCACTCCACTCTGGGTCACTCCACTCTGAACCAGGCTAGAGTGCAGTGGTGTGATCAGGGCTCACTACAGCCTCAACCTCCCGGGCTCAGGTGATCCTCCTACCTCAGCCTCCTAAGTAGCTAGGACTACAGTTAGGCACCTCTACGCCCAACGAGTTTTTAAATTTTTTGTAGAGATGAGGTTTTGCCATGTTGCCCAGGCTGGTCTTGAACAACTGGATTCAAGCTATCCTCTTGCCTCGGCCTCCCAAAGTGCTGAGATTACTTTGGAAGTGCAAGAGCCACTGTGTCTGGCCCGTACTAAATATTAAGGGCAATTGTTTAAAAACATGGATTGTCATGAAGTAGTGTAACAGTTGTTAGATCTCTAAGCCAACAAACCAACTGGACTCTCTTTAAAGTCTCAAACACCCGGGCTTCTGGTTCTTTTACTGCGTTACCTTATTTTGAGCAAGGCTCTTACTCTGCTCTTTAACTTTTTCTGGTGCTTTACAGGAAATGTAAGGAGGTAACAAATGTTATGAAGTTCTTGGCATATTTCAGAGGCTTATATGCACATTGAAACCTCTTTCATCATAAATAATTTTTTTTCTTCCCCCACTGTTGATAGCTACAAAACAACTAGCATCAGCCTTGACCAGCTGCACGTACTAGATTTTAAAATGTATGCTTTTTTGTTTTGGAGAAGATGTGATGGACCAACGTTAATCATTGTTTTTTTCTTTACCCAGCCTGGCACATAGAAGTAAGAGGGAGAGAGTGAACAAGAAATATATTGGTTATTTTTAGGTTCTTTATAAGAAAGATGGAGGGTGACAGTGGGTAGGGAAGAATGGGTTTGAAAAAGGCAGGCAAATAGGAAACGAAGTTATTTTTGGTGACTTCTCTAAGGTAGTTGGATAATCTAAATAAAAGACTTTATTAATTTTGGGTCTTTGAATTCATAAAAAGTAATTTTCTCTGTAGATGCTAATTGAGTGTGGTAAGATGTCTTGTTGCTTGAAAGTTGTATTTTCGTTGCTCTACCTGGAGAGCGTATAACAGTGCTTTTATGTTTCAGGATGCCACTGGAGTCATCCTCTTCAATGCCGCTATCCTTCCCATCTCTCTTACCCTCAGTACCACACAATACTAACCCTTCCCCTCCTCCGATGTCTTACATCACCTCCCAGGAGATGAAGTGTATTCTTCACTGGTTTGCCAATTGGTCAGGTCCCCAGCGTGAACGTTTCCTAGAGGACCTGGTAGCTAAGGCAGTGCCAGAAAAATTACAGCCATTGCTGGATAGTCTGGAGCAGCTTAGTGTGTCTGGGGCAGACCGACCACCTTCTATCTTTGAGTGTCAGCTACATCTTTGGGATCAGTGGTTTCGAGGCTGGGCTGAGCAGGAGCGCAATGAATTTGTCAGACAGCTGGAGTTCAGTGAGCCAGACTTCGTGGCAAAGTTTTACCAAGCAGTGGCTGCTACAGCTGGTAAGGACTGATAGGCATTCAGACCAAAGAAGATAACCATAGCTGATGGAGCCAAGGCCATGACTCTCTACAATGATAATTCAAATGTGTCATCTAAAGCTCTGGAACTGGTATTCAGACCAGCTGACTGAACTCACTGACCAGTATAGGCATGGTTATTTCAACAGTAATAGCATGTCAACTGGACTCCTATTTGTAAATATTATCAATCTAAGCAATCCCGCTTATCAGTCTACTAGTTTGCTTCTTTCCAAGAGATGTCAAATCCTCAAGAATTTGATGGCTTCTTCTGCAGCTATAACCAAAAAGAACCTACACATTATAACTCAGGCCCACTGCTGGCTCATGAAGTGTGTAAAGTAGAGCCCTCCTTCCCCAGAAATAAGACAGGACAATAAAAGGTGGCATTTTTATAATTTACCTGGATTCCATTGGCTGGTTTTACCACTCCTATCAGATTCTAGTGTAATTGTGTGATACCCAAACCATTAGTTTTCCCAGTAATGATTTAATAAAATTATGAAAAATCAGGAGAGGGAGATAATTAGTTGCTTCTTTCTCCACACTGAATCCAAATCACAATGACTTTTTTTTTTTTTTTTAAGAGATGAGTTGTCGCTCAAGTTTGGAGTGCAGTGGCATGATCATCAGTGAGTGTGAGATCACTGTAACCTCAAATTCTAGGCTCAAGTAATCTTTCTGCCTCAGTCTCCTGAGTATTCAGGACTACAGCCACGCACCACAATATTTTTAAATTATTTTGTAGATATGGGGGTCTTGCTACGTTTTCTAGTCTGGTCTTGAATTGCTGGCCTCAAGCAATCCATTCTCCCCTTGGCCTCCCAAAATGCTGGGATTACAGGCATGAACCATCATACCTGGCCTTTTTCTAAGGCATATGCATGTGATACTCTTGGAACTGGTAGCAGGTGTTCCTATTCTGTAAGTTTGCTTCATAACAATATTAAAACAGGTGACAATTTACAGGTTGAACAGTTTATTTTTGTACCAAAATAAAGAATGGATCTTTAAAACTGTAAAACTTCACCCCTTTTTTCTTTGCCAGGCTATATAAAATTGATATCCAGGGAAAGGCATTCCAAAGAAAGTAGAACTTAAGTATACACAATAGATTTTCCATCCAGTTGTCTCCCAAGAAATGATTCTCTTTCTTACACCCTGTCATGTTCTGGGCAACATCACACCTCCCTTATTCCTCTAACTGGGACCCTTGTGCCGTGGAGCTCTGGTGAATGGTAAGAGGGAGATGGTCTCACAGGAAGAGTGGCTCTTTTCTGGTAGGCTGTGGTTCCCAGTACACCCACAAAGATTAGCAGCATTAGGCAGAGTCCCACGGACAGCCTTAGATGGGTCATGGAGGGATTATGGTCCGAAGTAAGCAGCAACCTAGGAACATAGAAGGTAATATTTGGCTTGGAATAATGCCTAGGCTTAGTAGATAAAGGGGCGTTACCTTTTGTGTGTGTGTTTTTTGTTTTTTTTTTTTTTTTTGGAGACAATTTCTTGGTCTGTTGCCCAGGCTGGAGTGCAGTGGTGTGATCTTGGCTCACCGTAACCTCCCAGGCTCAAGCGATTCTCCTACCTCAACCTTCCAAGTAGCTGGGACTACAGGCGCATGCCGGGCCACCACATCTGGCTAAGGGGCTTTGCCCTTAAAGATAGAGCTCATGAAACCTCACCTCATCCAAGCATTAGGCTAAACAGGAAATCATTAAGAGGGACTACAGAACATGAAAGTCGAAATAAGGTCAAGATCTAAGTCTTCTAGCATCTTAAATTATTGGAAGAAGAGCTAACTTGGCAGCGAGGGAAGTGGCTTAGGGGAAGAGTCAGTCTATGGTCTTAAGGTAGCTAGGCACAATCCCTAACAGTGCTTAAGAAAGGAAGGGGGCCAGGAGTGGTGGCAGTGGCTCCCAGCACTTTGGGAGGCAGAGGCGGATGGGTTGCTTTAGCTCAGGAGTTCGAGACAAGCCTGGGCAACATGATGAAACTGTTTCTACCAAAAATACAAAAATTAGCTGGCATGGTGGTGTGCACCTGTAGTCCCAGCTACTTGGGAGGCTGAGGTGGGGGAATCACTTGAGCCTAGGGAGGTTGAGGCCACAGTGAGCTGAGATGGGATCACCCCACTGCATTCCAACCTGGGTGACAGAGTGAGACCCTGTCTCAAAAAAAAAAAAAAAAAAAGGCAGGGGGGTGGAACTAAGATCTGATCCCTGTGTCCTAGAGATGGGGGAATGTGTTATTGTATGGGAGAAGGGAGCCAGGTAGTGACGTGACTGGATGATCGTGTTAGTTAGGGATCTTTGTTCTCTGAAATGCAACCCTGTCTAGGACAATATACACATGAGTGAGTGCTTAATAAATTTAATTTCAAACATCTGGACTCCATGGATTTGAAAGAAAAGTACTTGGAATATTATCTTACTTGCTGGGTTGTGTGGTAAAGTTGGCTCCTCCATGATACACTTCTAGGGGTTTTTTCTGGAGAGTCAGAGTCAGGGCCCTGTGCAGCATAGCCACTGAAGGCCCTTGGCAGCCAGGAGACTTCCACATATGCACAGTAAACACCAAGCTAGTGGTAATTGATGGGCTGTGGAAATAGCACCTAAATGGACATTTGAATATTTTAATAGAGGTATAGTTCCTGGCAGAGTATATGTCATGAAACAGGTGCAGGCTTAAGAGTGGGATGAACAAAAGGTCTTCAGAGGAGAGTCATCAAGTAAAGGACTTAGGGATTCTCCTTGACCCATTATATAAATACTCAAGTTTTTACCTTGACCCATTGTATAAATACTCAAGTTTTTACCTTGACCCATTGTATAAATACTCAAGTTTTTACCTTGACCCATTGTATAAATACTCAAGTTTTTACCTTGACCCATTGTATAAATACTCAAGTTTTTACCTGCCAGTGCCACCTCTGCTCGCCAAAGCCTGCAGTACTGCTTCAGCCAGCCCTTCTTGCTGTTCTTTCCCCAGAGAGTGGCCTGGAGGCCCAGCTAATCCTAAAGAGAGCTGGAATAGTGGATCTGGGGTTGAAAGACTCACAGGTGGGGAAGTAACAGCATTGATAGCTTCATTAGTCTGACACAGCCGACCCCGGGGACAGAAGAGAAGACCATAGTACCCAGGTATCTGCAAGGAAATATGTAGCAGGATATGGTTTTGCTTTGATTATCTGTTCAAGTCTTCTAAGGAAAATGTATTCTAGGTCAGAGTCTGGACTCAGTGGGTACTTAGGAAAACTGTATGTACAGCAAAACAGGTTGGGCAGTACCACCAAACAAGTATTTCCCAACTTTTTTTTGCCAGTATGCTGCAACTATTCCTCTTATGGTACCCACCTGTATAACTTTTCCTGGAAGGCATGGGACCCAAGGTGAGCCCTCCACCTGCACCTTATAAGCTCCCCTCGCTGTGCATTGATGTAAGTAGCAGCGACCCACGAGCTCTGCTTCCTTGAGGTGTGGGGTAAGAGAAGGATGCCTGGTCTTATCCCCAGGGAGCAGCTGTGAAGTGAGGTTGGCAAAGAAGCAACGGCTCTGGGAATGGTAGATTTCCCCATGGGGATTCTCCACCCCAGCAGGGAATCCATTTTCCTTCTTCCAGCATTCACTCTGAAGGGCAGGTCAGAAGGTAGAATAGTGTTTGTTCTGATGCCTTTGAAGTTGACTCCCTTCCAGAACCACTCAGTTTCATTGTCTGCTCTCTTGTCTACTCACCCCATTGGCTAAGGGCTTGTACATGCGGCAGCCTTCCAGCATGGGGTCTGAGGAGCAGCTTCCCTTGTCCAGATGCAGGTAGTGGCAGCCCAACCCACTGTGTGGAATGGATGATAGAGTGACACTAGGATCACTGACCGCCGTACAGTCCCCTAACCACTCAGCACACACACCTGCCAGTACAGAAGAAGTCTGAGGAGCCAGTCCCACATGTGGTCACCAAGCCAAATTCCGGGCCAGATCCTGCTTGAGAGATGAGAAGAGAAGGAAAGAGAGCCCTCAACAAATGAAGCCCAAACATCCTTCTGCACTAGCTATCCTCATAGCTTCGATTATACATCAGCAACAGAAACCCCTCCAGCCTCCCACTTCCCCCACTTGACTTGGGTCGTGAGTGCCTCTCTGCAGGTCTGCCTTATTTCTCACCCTGGCCCCACAACAGCTCCTCTGCAGCACTGTGGTTGACCTGGTACCAGCCTGAGTCTTCGAAGGCAGCGAGGGTGATTGGGTCGAGTCGAGTGCGCTGGGCTCCATCAAAGGTAGCAGTCATTAAAGAACCCTGGAGTAGTCTGGCCTCCCAGTGTGAGGACAAAAGGCCCTCCTGGAGGAGGTGGCAGATGGCTGGTTGTTACCTGGCTACTCCTTTCTTCCATTACCCCAAGGTGTTCTCATTCTCACCTCTTCTTCCAAGGGAACACCCAGTGAAGCCCCCGGCACTCCCAAGTGTTTGGCCAGGCTGAGGCTAACAGCTGGGGTGGTGAGAAGCAGTTGTCCCCACTCATCTTGCCTTGTCACTTGTTGCCTTGTAGAACAGTTCTCTCTAACTGAGTGCACAAAGGGAAGACAGCAATACGAGGAGAGGAAAACTTAGGAAGGGTGACGTGAAATTAGAAGGAAGGAGGTTATGAGATAGTGAATTCCCTCTGGTTGATCGTGGGAAGTCCTTAACCTCATTCCTCTCATTTACCGCTGAATCCTGAGGGGCAGTCTTGCCATTTCTTGAAGAGCTGTTCAGAGAAACCTAAGGCATGTAGCAATTCATGTAGTGTGGCCTAAGGACAAATGACAGCCCAGTAAGGGGGCCAAATTTGCAGCAGGATTGACCAAACACTCTATACCCCTCTGCCCAATCAGCTCTTCCTAGAGCTTGAGGCACCTTCTATTCCATCCTCTGTGGGTTCTTTGACTTTATGGGAAACTGAGTAACCTGGCCCCCTACCCTGCAACCTGTTTGCTTCTCCCTATTCATCATGCAGCAGTCACCATGACGATGTCACTGTGGCTGAGGCTGGGGCTGGTGAGATGTTGGGCACAGTAGACAATGGTGCCGGCGAGGGGCCTGTCTTCTGAGTCCAGCTGGCAGCAGGCAGCATAGGCTATGACAGAGGGCTGTGGATGGGCCAGGACAGGGTAGGGCCAGAAAGAAGAAAAGTAGGGTATCACAAATAAAAGAAATCCTCTGAAAATGGAGGACCAGGGGAGTCTGCAAAACTCTGCAGGAGTGGTATTGAGGGATGGCTATGGGTGGGAGTAGCCTTTACCCAAACGTTACTAACATTCCCTAAGTTATCCCAAATAAGCACAACTTAATAAAAACTGCTTTTGGCTGGGCGTGGTGGCTCACGCCTGTAATCTTGACACTTTGGGAAGCCAAAGCGGGCAGATTGCTTGAGCCCAACAGTTTGAGACACAGCCTGGGCAACATGACAAAACCCCATCTCTACAAAAAAATACAAAAAATTAGCCGGACATGGTGGTGCACACCTGTAATCCTAGCTACTCAGGAGGCTGAGATGGGAGGATCACCTGAGCCCAGGAGGTCAAGGCTGCAGTGAGCTGTGATTGGGCCACTGTACTCCAGCCTCGGCAACAGAGTGAGACTCTGTCTCAAAACAAAAGCAAAGCAAAACAAAACAAAACAAAAAACTGCTTTTATGCTCCCTAACCCCCCTCATGAGATTTAAGATTGAGAGAGACAGCGGGGAAAGGAGATTTGATTTGAACCTCACCTCTTGGTGGCACTTGGAAGTGTGAGCAACCCGCACATACAGAAGAAAATCAGTGTTTTGGACCCCAGGCCCATCTGGCTGGACCAGTTGTGGGGGACCCTGCTCTGGCCACAAGGTGTAACCACGAAGATGGGCGTCAGGAATCTGGCCGGGAGTGAAATGTTGCATTAGCAGATGGGCTGGGACAGTAGGAAATTGGGTATGAGGAGTAGGGGAGAATGAGTCTGTTTGGTCTGTCTTAGTGTAATCTAGGCAGCTGGCTAGAATACAGAGTTCTGCCCCTTCACCCCCAGTCTCTGATTTACTAAATTTTAGCAGAGAGAGGAGCTCAGGAATCTACATTGTTAAGAAGCACACTAAGTAACTCTGATGCTGGTGGTCTTGGAATGGTCATGGCAGGCTGCAGATCTCCAGATCCTGGAGACTGAGAAGTGAGCCTGCTCAGGATCCTGTCTTCCGTCCCCTTCTTCCTGGTGTACTTATTTCTGGCTTTCCTCTCTTTACTATCTGCGTATCCCCCCCACCCTTATTTTTTTCAAGATTTCAGTGTTGTTGACTCAATCTCACCTTTGCCCCCAGGCAACTCTCTCCTTTGTACCCTGGGTTCAAGAGGCTGCACCTATAAGAGTGAATATCTGTAGGTGAGCTGAGGACATTTCTAGGTATCCCTGAAGAAGAATTACATACATTGTCAATGACATGAACTCACCTGTGGTAGTTTGGGGTGTCTGGGTCTCCCCAGACAGCATGGCAATACCGTGCAGGGTCTCGACTCAGAAGTAGGGGTCCTTGCACTGGAGGGACTTGACAAGAGGTCAGTTTCCCTCCATATCTTGGAATTCCAGTACTTTTTCTGGGTTGATCTTCCTCCCCTGGACCTCTCTGCTCCTCAACCCTCCCTAACACCTCTGTTCCCTCACTCACCTGCTAGAACAGCCTGGATTCGCTGAGTGGCCTCTCTCACTGCGGCCAGGGCTCGGGATACCCCTCTCGTCCCTTCCCCCTCAGGATCCCAAGCTCCATCTGATATATGATCTCCTAGATAGCAGGTTTGGATTCGTAGGGGTTGAGGATCACCGGAGCTAGGGAGGGTGAGGGAGGAAGAGCGAGATTTTGGGGGGAGTTGGGAGAAAGGGGGCCTGAGAAGGCTCACAGACTTCTGTGTCTCATCATGTAGACATCGGCTTGCAGCAACCCTGAGGACTAGTGGTGGCAGCAGCAGCAGCAGCAACAGCATCTCCCTTCTGTGTCTCTCCGTAGATACAGCCTGGATCCTGTCTTCCGTCCCCTTGTTCCTGGCTCACTGTTTCTGGCTTTCCTCTCTTTACTGTTTTTCACCATGTACCCCCCACCACTCTTGCTTATTTTTTCAAGATTTGAATGTTGTTGACTCAGTCTACAGTTCCCTGCCAGGAGGTCGGATATGAACCACCCTCTTCCAGAGGGGCCAGAGGTGGAGTGCTGGGGGAGGGGAAGTGTTATTCTGAGGCCTCAGCTGACCCTCCAAAGAGGAGCCTGCCTTATCCATGATGAAACTCTTTCCTTGTTTTTTGTTTGTTTGTTTTGTAGAGATAGAGTCTTGCTATGTTGTCCAAGCTGGTCTTAAACTCCTGGCCTCAAGTGATCCTCCTGCTTTGGCCTCCCCAAGTGCTGAGATTACAGGTGTGAGCCACTATGCCTCGCTGGGAACTCTTTCCTAATCCTTTCCATCCCTCGTCCTATTTCTTTTGCCTTTCTGAGTAGAAAACCTTGGAACCTTCACAGAACTAGAAAATTGGTGTCACCGGCCGGACACGGTGGCTCACGCCTGTAATCCCAGCACTTTGGGAGGCCGAGGCGGGTGGATCATGAGGTCAGGAGATCACGACCACGGTGAAACCCCGTCTCTACTAAAAATACAAAAAATTAGCCGGGCGTGGTGATGGGTGCCTGTAGTCCCAGCTACCCAGGAGGCTGAGGCAGGAGAATGGCTTGAACCCAGGAGGCGGAGCTTGCAGTGAGCCAAAATTGCACCACTGCACTCCAGCCTGGGCGACAGAGCAAGACTACGTCTCAAAAAAAAAAAAAGAAAAAAGAAAATTGATGTCACCATAACAGGGGAAGTGGGGGACAGAGATATTCTTTGCTTTGTAATTGCCTGCTGGTCTCCCTGGACGTGGGCAAACAAGGCTTCTGCACTTCACTAGCCCCAGTTTCAGAACTGGGTGGCCTCTAACTAAACTACAAGACTTCTAGGATCTCCTACATCTATGTAGGGCTCTTAGTGGGTGCTCAACAAATACATGTTAGTTGACTGACACTTCCTCTAAGAGGCTGTTGTGTTAGGTCTGTTAGGCTTCACAGAAGCTGCTTTTAGGTGTGCAGAGGAGGGAAAAGAACTCTTTTTTTTTTTTTGAGACTGAGTTTCGCTCTTCTCGCCCAGGCTGGAGTGCAATGGCGCAATCTTGGGTCACCACAAACTCTGCCTCCTGGGTTCAAGCGATTCTCCTGCCTCAGCCTCTGAAGTAGCTGGGATTACAGGCGCCCGCCACCAAACCCAGCTAAGTTTTTTTGTATTTTTAGTAGAGATGGGGTTTCACCATGTTGGCCAGTCTGGTCTCGAACTCCTGACCTCAGGTGATCCACCTGCCTCGGCCTCCCAAAGTTCTGGGATTATAGGTGTGAGCCACCGCGCCCGACCAAGAAACTCTTAAAATGGACATTAATGTTCAAAGATGTTCTTAAGGAACTCTGTTTTCTTTGTTCATGCTGTGTTTTCACATCCTGTTTCCCTTGCTTGGATACTGCCCCCTCCCCTGCCTGCCTGGCTAATTCCTACCTTTCTGGTAATTACCCCTGGAAGCCTTTCTTAATACCCCCAGCCCAAATTCCACACCTGCCACAGTGGGTGGGGAACCACCTCACAGGAGGGGTCTCCCCTCCCAGCTCCTAACAGAACACTGTCATCCTCTGTTATAATTGTTGGCTTAGCGGCTCTCCCTCCACATCCTGAAGTCCTTGAAGGTAAGCCTGTTTCCTGTTGGTCTTTGTGTCCACACCACTCAGCACAGCCCTTCGGGCCTGGTCTTCAGTGCGTGGATGAAAACAAAGAACCTAACCCCATTATTTAACTTTTGAAGAAACATTTGTTTTAAGGCAGTATACTTTAATAGCTAATTGGTGACCAACATGGATTAGAGTTTAGAGTAGGGCTGCTGACTTCCCAAGGATTTTATACTTTCACATGCCAGAACTGTGGTTGAAACTACTGATTACAAGGGAGACACCTGTTGGGGCTCAGAAACTGTAGCCCAAAATACAGCATTGACATGCTGAACTGAAGAAGAAGCCTTAAGGTCTTCCTGACCATCCTGCCTTTCCCCCTTAAACACACACCCACACCCCTCATCTCTCCCAAAGCACAGGCCCTATCTGCCTAAGATCCAGACCCAATAAGTAAAGCAGTTTTTTTCTTCTTCCCTAAGATCAAGAATGTAACCACACCTGAGCAGGCCTTTTCACTGTTAGAACTGTTTACAAGTTAATCTCTGTTCCCAGATCCATTCATTCTCCTTAGTAATCATTTATTGCCCCTCAACAGAATTCCTGTTTTTCACCCCTCCTATAACCTGTTTTGCTAGGATCCAAGGCACCATTCTTTCTGTAACCTCAAGACCATATATAAGCTTCTGTATTTCATGGGGGTGGGGTTAGGTCTTCATTCTGAAGGTTCTCATATGTACATGTTAAATAAATGTGTATGCCTTTGGAGAATTGTTTGAACCCAGGAGGCGGAGGTTGCGGTGAGCCAGGATGGCGCCATTCTACTCCAGCCTGGGCAACAAGAGCAAAACTCCGTTTCTAAATAAATAAATAAATATGTGTATGCCTTTTCTCCTATTACTCTGTCTCATGTCTGATTTTTCAGTGACCCTCCAGGGGCCCAGGGCCTTGGCTTTCACACACCCAAACTCTGGAGGCAAACCCACTCTGCCACTTTTTATCTATATAAATGTATATGTAACTTTGACCAAGTGCCCCAGTTTTCCCATGTGTAAAATAGGGGTGACTGTACATTTGGGGTTGTTATTGAGAAGTAAGTGAATATTTATAAAGCACTGAGAACAGTGTATGGTTTATGGTAAATACTAAGTCAAGTAAAAAAATACGTATTATACACAGTGGCGTGGCTCATGCCTGTAATCCCAGCACTTTGGGAGGCTGAGGTGGGATGATCACTTGAGTCCAGGAGTTGCAGGCCATCCTAGGCAACATAGGGAGACCCTTCATCTCTTAAAAAAGGAAAAGGAAAAGAAAAAAAGGATACGTATTATATACACTGTCAATGCAGAGGAGACCTGTTCTTTTATTATTTACTTAGATTTGTTATTATTCTATTTTATTTTTCTAAGACATGGTCTTGCTCTGTCCCCAAGCTGGAGTGCAGTGGCTCAATCACAGCTCACTGCAGCCACAACCTCCTGGGCTCAAGCAGTCCTCCCACCCCAGCCTCCCGAGTAGCTGGGACTGGAGGTGTGCACCACAGCGACCAGCTAATTTTTGTGTTTTTTGTAGAGACACAGTTTCGCCATGTTGCCCAGGCTGGTCTTGAACTCCTGAGCGCAAGTGATCTGCCCACCTTAGCCTCCCAAAGTGCTGGGATCACAGGCGTGAGTCACCATGCCTGTCATATTTTAAAAATTTATTTTTATTTTCTTTTTTTTTTTGAGACGGAGTCTCGCTCTGTCGCCCAGGCTGGAGTGCAGTGGCCGGATCTCAGCTCACTGCAAGCTCCGCCTCCCGGGTTCGGGCCATTCTCCTGTCTCAGCCTCCTGAGTAGCTGGGACTACAGGCGTCCGCCACCTCGCCCGGCTAGTTTTTTTGTATTTTTTAGTAGAGACGGGGTTTCACCGTGTTAACCAGGATGGTCTCGATCTCCTGACCTAGTGATCTGCCCGTCTCGGCCTCCCAAAGTGCTGGGATTATAGGCTTGAGCCACCGCGCCCGGCCTATTTTTATTTTCATTTATTTTTGATATAGAGTCTTGCTCTGTGACCCTGGCTGAAGTTCAGTGGCATGATCATAGCTCACTGCAGTCTTGAACTCCTGGGCTCAAGCCCTCCTCCTACCTCAACCTCCTGTAGGTGTGTGCTGCCATGCCTGGCTAATTTTTAACTTTTCTGTAGATCATAGCTCACTGCAGTCTCAAACTCCTGGGCTCAAGCTGTCCTCCTACCTCAGCCTCCTGCAGGTGTGTGCTGCCATGCCTGGCTAATTTTTAAATTTTTTGTAGAGACAGGATCTTGCTGTGTTTCCCAAGCTGGTCTTGAACTCCTGGCCTGAAGTGATCCCCCAAAGCACTGGGATTACAGATATGAGCCACTATAGTTGGCCTGTTCTTTTATTATCACCATGTGTACAAATCTTTTCTTTTTCTTTTTTTGTTTTTTTGAGATGGAGTCTCACTCTGTCGTCCAGGCTGGAGTGCAGTGGCGCGATCATGTGTACAAATCTTTAGAAGACTCTTGTTTTTTTCCCTAAGGCAAACCTAGTCTTTTTCTCCAAATGTCTGGTCTTTTTTCCCCTAGATTTCTTAGGTTTTTCTGGCCTAAGTCTGCAGCTCCTAATGCTCTGCTGCTCCCCTGTGGCCATACTGAGACAGGGTGTGCTCTGGCCACGATATGGGCTGATCTTAACTTCATACATGGGGGTGGAAGAACTTCATGCATTTTAATAAATCCTTCCTGTCCTTTTAAAATTTAGATTTTTAATTTTTTGAGACAGGGTCTCTCTTTGTCACCTGTGCAGCTATGCAGTGGTGTGATCACGGCTCACTGCAGCCTCAACCTGGGCTCAAGCAATTCTCCTGCCTCAGTCTCCCAAGTAACTAGGACCACAGGTACATGCCACCATGCCCAGCTAATTTTTAATCTTTCTTCTCTTTACACTGCAAATTCTTCTTAATCTTTCAAGATCCAACCCTGAGGT
Organism: Macaca thibetana thibetana; assembly: GCF_024542745.1. Lineage (NCBI taxonomy): Eukaryota > Metazoa > Chordata > Mammalia > Primates > Cercopithecidae > Macaca > Macaca thibetana. Next base: position 84,709,599 of record NC_065584.1, on the reverse strand, counting down.
TATCTGCCAGTTAAGACTTCTTTGCTCCCCCAGGTAGAGAGAGTTCTCAAATCTTCTGTTCTCCAGTAGCATTTCTTTCACATCTTTGAAGGAGCTCTCTTATTATGTTATCCTGACATTTATTTTTGTATTTTTTTCCCTGCTAGATGGTGGGCAGGGGCTGAGTCTTATTTGTCTCTGCCTCTTTAAAGAGGTATGAAGTAGTTGCAGGGCAATAATGGAGGTAAGAAGATGAAGATGAGGAAGGAGCAAGGAGGTAAGGAAAGAGTGAGAATAATATTCATTTTATGGGGCACAGCTTTGTGCCAACACGTTGTTCCAAGCACTTTATTTTATTTTATTGATTGATTGATTGATTGATTGAGACGGAGTCTTGCTCTGTCACCCAGGCTGAAGTGCAGTGGCATGATCCCGGCTCACTGCAACCTCTGCCTCATGAGTTCAAGTGATTCTCCAGCCTCAGCCCCCCAAGTAGCTGGGATTACAGGCATATGCCACCACACCTAGCTAACTTTAGTATTTTTAGTAAAGATGGAATTTTGCCATATTGCTCAGGCTCAAACTCCTGAGGTCTCCCCAAAGTGCTGGGATTACAGGTGTGAGCCACTGTGCCTGACTCAAGCACTTTATACTCATATAATTCTTTCAGCCACCTCATGAGGTAGGCATTATTATTATCCCAATTTTACAATCAAGGCACAGCAAAATTAGGCAATGTACATAGGTGGTAAGTGGCAGTATAGGAGTTGAACTGACATAGTTAGGCGCCTGAGCCCAGGCTTGAACCCACTGTGTAATCCTGCTTCTCCAGTGTGAAGTGATGAGAGGAAGAGGGTGAGGAGAAAACGTAATGAGGAGAGAATGGGGATAAGGAGAGAGGATGGAAGGATAAGAGAGGATGGGGTTAGACAAAAGAACAGAACTTAGAGAGAATGGGATGAAGGGGAGAAAAAGGGTTTGGTGGTAGGAAATTAGGGATAAGGAGAGAGGATGTTGATGAGGAACTGGGTGGAGATGAGAGAAATGTTGGCTGTAGAGAGAGGCTGGTAGGAGAACAGCTGTCGTCCAGGTGGGGTCATCATTCATATGGATGCTCCCTCTGGCAGGCTGGCCTCTTGGCTCCCTCACCCTCTGTCTCTAACCATCTCCTCCATTCCTCCTAGTGAGCCTCTCCCAGGGCCATACCCAGAGCCTTATCACCACCAGAAACTGCAGCACCTATGAAATAACGGAATCAAACATCCCACGCTGATAGAATCTCCTTTCCTTATGGTGGTTTGCTCAAGCTGGCTCCCAGCAGCTGTTCTATGAAGCTCACTGAGGAACCACAGCCCTTCCCATCTTCACATCTCACCTTGTCTGCCTTAGGTTCCAGGCTCACCACTGCGATCCCCTTTTGTTAATGCCTTCAACTCCTCTCCCCTGTCTGTCCTTTCCATCTCATCTCCCTGGTTAAGTCCCAACTCTAGATGGACCTAACATTTGTCTTCTCCGCATTTGCTCTCAAGCATCTAAGGACCACTGGATAAAATCATCCCAGAGGACATGTCACTCTAAAGTGGTCATCATCAACTTCAGTTGGATGCTCTCAATGAAGAGCATCTCAGCAATGAGCTCCCTCTTCTACTCTCACCAACTAGGATTTTATACTTTCTTTTTTTTTTTTTTTTTTGAGATGGAGTCTCACTCTGTTGCCCAGGTTGGAGTGCGGTGGCGTGATCTCAGCTCACTGCAAGCTCTGCCTCCCGGGTTCACGTCATTCTCCTGCCTCAGCCTCCTGAGTAGCTGGGACTACAGGTGCCCGCCACCATTCCTGGCTAATTTTTTGTATTTTTAGTAGAGACGGGGTTTCACCATGTTAACCAGGATGGTCTCGATCCCTGACCTTGTGATCCGCCCACCTTGGCCTTCCAAAGTGCTGGGAGCCACCGCGCCCGGCCAGATTTTATAGTTTGAAACCTCCAGCCTCCCCTCCTTCTCAGTGACTTTTGGTTATCTCTTCTTTCATGGTGAAAATAAAAGCCATAAGATAGGAACAGCCCCAGCCTGCTACAAACCTATTTGTATTTGATTCTGTTGCCATCTCCTCTGTTTCTTGCTAAAAGAGAGGAGATGTCTTCTTCCCTTGGAAGGCCAGTTCTCCCTCTGATGCTCTGAATCCCATCTGAGGGAGCTTCTGGCTTCAGCTTCTTCAAGCCTCTCTGCCTCCTCCCAGCATCTTGCCCTGCACCCCCAGCATTCAGTCAGTGAATGAGAAGGACCTGCTTGGGAACCTTTGCATATACTTTTCTCTCTGTTGGGAACCCCCACTTTTTGCCAGATGAATTCCTACTCACCATTTAGATATCCACCAATATGTTACCCTTTCAAAGAAGCCTTTCCCAACCCTCACGTTTAAATCAGGTACCCATGTTAATATTGGCCATCAGTCACCCGTTTACTTTTGCTAGATGACACTGCCCACAATTTGTTTGTGGTCTTATGTTTGTCACTCTCACTAATCTATAAACCGCCAAAGGGCAGGGACTGTTCTCCTTATGTGTCCTGTAGCTTCTATAACAAAATGCTTGGCTTCAAGTAGGTGTTTAGTATGTATTTTTTGAGCAAATGAATGTGGTGAGAAGGCAGGAGGGAGGTGAGGGATGGAAGGGTGAGGATAGAAGATAGAAGGTGAGTAAATGGAGAGTGAGGAGAGGATGATAATGAGGAAAGTATGCAAAAGTGAGGCTGGGGATGGAGAGGAGAAGGGGTGAGGGGAGGACCAAGGAGAAGGGTCTTTGCACTGGACCTGTATAACGCTTCCAGACCCTGAGTAGGCTCCCAGGAGCTCTGTTTCTTGGGACCATGCTGCCTGTGAGGTTAGAAGGCAGGGCTGAAGGGAGGAGCTAGGCTTTATCTTAGGGTGCAGCCCTAACCTCAGATGGTGACAGAGCTGCAGCCAGCAGGGGTTTTGCAAACCGTCCCGATTGCAGCAGGCCAGCAGTCTCGCTGGGGACGAGCGGGTGGGGCCTGAGCTTATCTCCTGAGTACAGTCCTAACCTCAGATGGTGACAAAGCGGGAGCTAGAAGGCGTTTTGCAAACCGTCCCGATTGCAGCAAGGTTGGATAGCCTGGCCAGGGGTGACAGTGCTAGGTGTGGGAGCGGGGCAATAGGGGCTTGGACAGTTTAGGACTCCAGGGTGAAGCTTAGCTCATGGGGCATAGGGGATGGATCCATTCGACGTGTGGCTTGCCTCTACCTACCCCCAGAGCCCTGTTTCTTCTAAAAGGGAAGCAAATCTAAGGGAAAAATCTAGTCTGTCCCTGGACCTAAAATAAATAAATAATAAAAGAGAAGCTCTGTCCCTGGACCTAAAATAAATAAATAATAAAAGAGAAGCAAGAGGCTGCAGCTCTGTGGCGGGTCTCTCTCTATCAGGAAGCCTGCCCCTTCCCAGGCCCTGGGACCTTTCCACTGCTTTCTGAAGTCAGAACTGATGGCCATTTTGGTAAAGTTAAGTTGCAGCCATTTTCCTCTGAAAACCCCCAGCCTCTCCCCTTGGGGAGAATTTCTCATGTGCCACTGAGGTTTTCTGAGGCTAGGCCAGGCCTGGTTATGGAAGCAGCTGACAGAGGCCAACCAGGGGTTCTGTCCAGCTTGGACTACTCCCATTTTGGAGCAGCCCATGCTGAGTCTTGGGAGGAGGGGTCTGCCTGCGGGGGGCTGGTGAGGGTGACGGGAAGTGACTGGCCTGTCTGAGAGGAGACGCACAGGCCCTCAGCCAGCCCTGCCTGTTGTTGCCTCAGTGTCTCCTGAACAGCCCCCTTCATCCCATAGTCCCCTCACTGGCTTGGAGCAGGGTAGGGGGTGGAGGTGAAGAGGCCCCTTTCCACCCACAACCCCAACCGGGATCTTGCAACACTGGGATGGGGGCCCTGGGGGCCCAGACATGTGGCAATCTGTGTAGAGGGGTGGGGAGGTGTGCACCGAGCAGGGGGGTGGGGGCAGCTTTCACAAGCCACCACCGCTGCTGACTGACCTTGGCAGACTCACCTTGGGCAGCTTCCTCCCTCTGCAGTGTCTCCCCACTGTCTGCCTTCTCCTCTGCAGCTTCCCTGTGGCCTAAGATCCTGTCTCTCAGCTCAGGATTCTCATTCTGCTCCCCAGTTCTGCTCCAGAAAGAAAAGTGGGCCTGAGCTGTGGGTGCTGAAGCAATAGGACTGCTTGTGTGTGCTGTTTGGACCTTGATTTGCTGGTTTTCACCGGTCCTGGTGCATTTCCCCAGGCAGGGTTTGGCTAACTGCCCTTCCCCGGGCTCCTTTCTATCATCTCCTTCCCCAGTGGTGACAGCCTTACTGTGGTGAAGGTGACAGGAGGACCAAGGGGCAGGGAAGCTGAATCCAGGGGCAGAGAGAACCCTGCTCTCCACCTCCCCCAGCTTCTTAGGTACCATCCTTCTTGACAGAGGGAATGAAAATAGTCATTTGCAACCCCTGGAGCCCCATTCTGGAGGGAAGGTGCATCTTTTTCTTACTTATCCTCTCCTTCCTTCTTTCATTCAGCATCCACTCCTGGCTTCCTTTTTCTTGGTCACCTTAGGGCTTTTGCATTTACCCTTCCCTCTGTTCACCCTTACTCTCAAGACATACCTGCCTCCTTCTCAAATTTTTTCAAGTTTCAGTTGAAATGTCATTTCCTCAGAGAGACCTTTCCTGGCCACCCCAGCTAAAATAGCCTCCCTATCTGTTGGTTTATTTGGTTTCCCCAATGGGCTATTCGAATTGAGTAAGCAGGAGAAGTTAATTAAGGTGCTTTATGAAGATGTGAACCAATAGTATCCGGGGAAAGTTCCTGGAGTGGTGAAGTCCCCTGGGCTAGCCCAGTATGGGGGCCTGAGGGCCTGGAATCCTCTGGGAGGGATTGTGGAGAGCGCCGGTCAGCAGGGGGCTCCCATCACTCTCCTCCTGCCAGTCTCACCCGCACCCCCTGAGAAGCTGGTTGATGTAGGGAGGCATCCACCTGGGGACTGTGTAGGGTGATGAAGGGTGGAGAGGGTTCTGGAGGGACAAAGGAAGACATTCAACACACTTGTTTATTGACTTTTTCTTCCTACTCCTGCTGAGAACTTGTCTCATTTCCAGAAAAGATACTCAACAAATACTTGTTGAGTAAGTTATGTTGGCCAAAACCAATTGAGGTCAGATGGAAAGCCTCCTTCAGGAATTGTGCCCTCTGGCTCTGACTCATCCCCCTGGAATATGATCTGACGCAAAGGATTGGGATGTGTTCAGCTGCTGCACGTCATGCTGGGATCGCAGTGGGGAGATGGGGATGTGACTCCTCCAGACTGGGTACCAGTCAGGAAGGCTCCACTAGGCACCGGCCCTGAGGACCTGACGGGGTGAGTGGGGGCCTGAGAGGAGATACAATTCAGAGCTGTGGGAACGAAGCCTGGGCTTGATGCTGAAGCAAGCCAGGTCCCATCACCCAGAACCTTGAAAGTACGTCAAGGGACAGTGGTCTTGAGCTGAGAGGAGGAAATCCGGAGGTTGAGTCATTTACCATGTTCTGTACAAACCTGCCTTATGCAACCTATCCCCCTGGGCTGAAAGGAAGGTGTGAGGATTCTCCCAGGTGCCCACAGAGACTGGTACCTCCCCTCCTTCCAAACTCAGGAAGCTCCCATCAGTCCCTACACTGAAGGTTCAGCTCTGTCCCTCCAAACCAGACCTGGGGCACGGGCCTCCAGGACACAGAGGTAGGAGAGATGGTGCCCGAGAGACACAGGGGCAAAAGCAGGAAAAGGACTGAGTCCTGGGCAAGATAGACATGTCACACACAGATGCCCGAGGTGTGGGAGGGCTCTACTGCTGGAGATTTGAAGAAGGGAGAGAGATCTGGGATGATCCAGACACCAGTCTCTTGCCCTCTCAGAAAATTATTCCTTGATGTCTGACTCAGGCTTTCCCAGCACTGGCCTAGGAGAGACTTTAACAAGTCCTTAATCTGTCCCTGGCTCCCTGATACTGTTGAGCACTGTTCTTTACTGAATGTGATTCATGTGACACTCAAACTGAGTATCCGTGAGGAGAGTGTCGCACGGAGTAGAGAGAGAGGTACCATGTACCGAGGCAGCAAAGGGACTCAGTGAGTGTCAGGAGAAGCCTCTTACCCCCTCTGGCCCTCAACTGCTTTATCTATAAAATGTGGCTCACCCTATCTTGCTGGTCTGAGGGCAGAGCCGATGATCTCTTGAGGTCTCTTCCAGCACATCTTGAGATCTGTGATTTTATGGAGCTAATTTTGGTTCTGCCTCTAAACAATTGTGTGACTCCAGGTAAGTCCCTTCCCCTCTTTGCGGCCTGTTTTCTTACCTACAAAATGAGTTTAGATGAGATCTCCGAGGTCCTTTCAGTTCCAGCAAAATGGAGGAATCATCATAAATATGCTTATTACATGCAAAGTTTTCTTTTTCTATGAATATAACACTACAGAGTGGGTACGAATATTGCTACCATTTTGCAGATGAGGAAACCGAGGCACAGAGAGAAGTAATGGCTGAAGGCTCACAGCTAGTAAGTAGCAGAGTATGATTCAAACTGAGGCTCTTGCCGGGCGCGGTGGCTCAAGCCTGTAATCCCAGCACTTTGGGAGGCCGAGACGGGCGGATCACGAGTTCAGGAGATCGAGACCATCCTGGCTAACACAGTGAAACCCTGTCTCTACTAAAATACAAAAAAAATTAGCCGGGCGAGGTGGCGGGCGCCTGTAGTCCCAGCTACTCGGGAGGCTGAGGCAGGAGAATGGCGTGAACCCGGGAGGCGGGGCTTGCAGTGAGCTGAGATCCGGCCACTGCACTCCAGCCTGGGGGACAGAGCCAGACTCTGTCTCAAAACAAACAAACAAACAAACAAACAAACAAACAAACTGAGGCTCTTAATTACTGTACCATCTGTCTCTTAGGCTGGAGTCCAATGCCAAAGAAAATGCTGCTTTGAGTGAGGGGTGTCCCTGGCACAGGCAGATTGTCATCCTCCTTCTCATTACCAGTGTTCTCATACACAAATCCGCTTTCCAGGTCTCTCCCAACTGATTCCTGTCCCATGCACTCAATTCTCAAGCTTTACGGAACTGGAGCCCCAGGGATGAGGGACAAAGGATGGAAATGAGTAGGTGGGAGCAGCATTGGGAGGGTGTCCATCTGGTAGACTGAGGCATCGGAACTGGAGAGAAGAGATGGCAGGCTGGATCAAGGGACCATAAATATGGCAGAGCCATCAGGAATTTTCCCGTGGTCACCTGGGGCAGGAGCTCCCAGACCTATACTTCGAGGTGAGAGAGGGTGGACCTGGGAGCCGCAGGCCTGGGCATGAAGGACTGTGTGGTGCCAGGATCTCCCTACAAGCTACAGATCTTTGTTAGCAGAGCATACAAAGGTTGCTCCAGGTCCTGCAGGGGGCGGGGATGTGCCTTCAGATCACAGAAGCGGGTGATGGGGATGTCAGGGAGAGAAAAGCAGAGTGGCAGATACATGGTCTGGTTGTGTAGCATGTAGGGGGCTGGCTGTGGACAGCATGTCTGTGTTTCCACATGTCCATTTGGATATGGAAACAAGAGGTGCAGACCTAGCCACATGCATCCTCTGTCCCCAGGGTCCTCCATCACACACACACACACACACACACACACACACACACACACACACACACAGAGCCAACAGTCCCAACACCCAGTCACAGTGCAACTTTATTCAGCCACATAATCATTATGCTGGGTCCTGCCCTTCCTTGCCACCCGGTTGCCATTTATCCATGGTCTATGTCTCAGGGTTCTAGGCCCCCAGCAGGATGGGGGTTCGCAGAGTCAGGCCGTGCCACGGAGCCTGGTGCCCAAAGTCCACCAGCCAGACTCAGCTGCAGCCCCCCACGCCCTTGATGAGGTTGGCCGCCTCAGGGATCTGGCGGAAGAGGTTGCGGAGGGTGTCTAGCTCCTGGGTGAGCTGCTCCACGCGGCTGCGGAGGCGCTCGTTCTCTGCCATGTACTCCAGCACCTTCTGCTGCGTCTCCAAAATGCGCCTCTTGGCCTTGTCCCGGCTCTTGCGCACGGCGATGTTGTTGCGCTCCCGCCTCAGCCGGTACTCAAGGCTATCTTTGTTCACTGCCTTCTTGCCCTTGTGTAAGGGGCCAGCGGGGGAGGGCGCCTTCAGGAGGGGACTGCAGGGCGGTGCGGCAGTGGCCAAAGGGGCCTGGAGGGGAAGGCACGGAGAGACGGAGAGGTGAGGGCTGGCCAGGAGGCAGAGCGAAGGCGGGACGGGAATCTCTGCAGCCAGGGCACACTTGCTGCATCGAAGGAATACAGGACTCAGAGCCAGCTCCTGTCTCTCAGGTCAAAACTATCACCACCCTGCTTCTGGGAGATGGTGACCCAGATGCACAGGGTTCTCTGCTTGAGACCAAAACTCCCTTTCATGTCCTCACACTTTCTTTCTTTCTTCTTTTTTGTAAAGATGGAGCCTTGCTATGTTGCCCAGGCTGGTCTCCAACTCCTGGCCTTAAGCGACCGTCCTGCTTTGGCCTCGCAAAGCGCTGGGATTACAGGCATGAGCCGCTGCACCCAGCCAATGTTCTCACACTTTCTGAGTGCACTTTCCCTCAATCTGTCTTGAGTCTCCTGTTCTATGACCAGCAGACATTTCTTACAGAAGCAGGCGGCAGAGAAACAAGAGGAGGGGGCATGGTGAGCAGCAGAGAGGCTGGTGGTGGGGGGCCTGAGATCAAGGTAGGCCAGCTTGCCGCAGGGTCTTTGGGACATGGTGGGGATTCAGGGTGGGAATGAATTCACAGAGAAGGAAAGGGAGGTCATGGTGCGGTGTGAGCACAGAGGACTGTGGGTTGGGTCCATTTCACAGAGCAACACCAAGCACAGACTCAGCAGCGTGAGCAGGGGCACAGGGTCCTGTCCACACCAGCCTCTCCAGCCCGGGGCAGGAGGGAGGAGGGCTGACCTGCTCTTACCTTGAGAACGCGCAGAGGCTGGCCGGGTGCTGCCAGGGTTGGGGGCAGGTGCATGGCTGTCTGCCCACAGTGTGCCACTTGGTACTGCAGGGGATTGTAGCCGCCTCGGCTGGCAGCTCGGCTGCCCTCTGGCCCCCGGGGCTCCTCCTTCACCGCCACAGCCCTGGGGTCGTAGCTCCCTGGGTTGCTGTAGATGCCAGGCCCCAGCGCCTTCCTGTCTGGGCCGAAGGTATGTGGAGGGTAGGCAAAGGGCCGAGGGTCAGGCGGCAAGTAGTGGGGGAAGGCAGGGGTTCCGGGGCCCTTGAGGCCTCTGGCCTCAGGCGCTGGCTTCACCGCAAAGAGATCGGAGAGAAGCTGCTCTTCCCCAGACTCGATGTAGGCAGAGAGGTCAATGGAGGCCTCATGCTCACACATGTCCCCCAGATCCCCGGGCCCAGCTCGGCCCCCTGAGAACTCAAGTGGCTGCTGGCCGCCCCGGGGCTCACACTCGTAGTAGGTCCCGTGGGACATGGCCGGCCCGCCCCCTCGGCTCCCCGCCCCCACCTGCTCTTGAGGCACCCCTTGGGGTGCTCGGGTTGCCCTCTCTCTACCTCCTCCTGACCTGGGCCTGCCCTCTCTCGATCTCCTGCCCTAGACCTGCCCTCTGCAGTCTCCTCTGTCACCCACTCCTGTGTGGCCTCTCTCCCCCCTCTGCTCTGCTTCCTTTTCCTTCCTCTGTAGTCAATGCCTCTCTTCTCTTCCCTTTTTTCCCCTCTCTCCCCTTGGGGTGACTCAGGGAGGGGCAGGACACACCCCAGAGGGAGAGATGTAAGCCTTAGAGAAAGGCGACTCCTGGCCTATTCAGCAGTTGGGGACACTCCTTGGTCAGGGTCCAAGCCAGGGTTCTGGAGATGCCAGAAGCTGATGCTTCTGGGAATGCCTGTCCACTCCCTCCTGAGCCCAGGGGACTCCAAATCCTCACCAAGGGCAACACCCTACTCTGAGCGTCCTCCTCCCTCCAACTGTGAAAAAGTTCTACGCAGAATGAGGTTCCAGGTTAGAGTGAAGAAAGCCCTCTTCCAGTGCCGACCCTCAGTTGGGTCTCAGCTCCTCCCTTGACATGCCTTCCTGTGGCTCTCCGCTGATGCTGGGCTCCACCTACTCCCAAGAGACAGTTTCTTTTGTGGCCTCACCTCCCAGAGCATTCTCTGAGTGTAGGCCAGGGTTTTGTTTTGTTTTGGTTTGTTTTTGAGGGGTCTGGGGAGTAGTGATAGGTCCTAGGAACAAGCTATACATGGGAGCCTGCATGGTGCTGGAGAGAGTACGCTCATTTGCTAGGTTTTTGCACAGGGGCTGTGCAATAGCCCAAATATGAGTATGTTTCCAGCCCCAGCTACCTGTAGCAGCCTGGCACAGTTCCTAACTCCCTGGGCTTGGTTGAAGCACCTGGTCAGGACTTGGGCCTTGCACTGCAGGCCCAGGCAGGCTGCTGCCCTTGGAATAGACAGCCATAATCCTCCGGTGGCTCCAGCACTTCTCTCTTCCAGCTGTTCTCTGCTGCAAGAGGCTCAGGCTGGCGCTTTGCCCCTCACCCTGGGCCTGAGGCTCTGCCTCTGGTTTCCTGTGCCCTGGGCTGCAGGGCTCAGGAGCTTGCTGCAGCTCGTTTGCTGTCTTTCCTTTTGCATGGCCGCTCTCTGATCTCCAATGCGTGTCTCTTGGGTCTACTTCCTCTTGTGAGGTTTGAGAAGCCTCTTATGTCATCACCTCTTCCTGGGGCTCTGTTTTAGGGTCTCCAGGAGAAGCCCATGGCTCTCTATCTGCAATTCTTGGTTCTGTGCTGGCTCTCCTCTTCCCTTTTCTCTTTCCTTTGGGAACTCCCAACTGCCTCCTTTCAGAGACACCTGCTCAGGTCCTGCTTTTACCTGTTGAATTTCATCTCCAAAAGGTCCAGCGGGGGGGGGTGGGGGTGGGGGGGAGGAAAGGGCACATAGAAATGTTACTGTCTCTTTTATGACCAGCAAGTACTCTGGGTGCCCCAGGGGGGCCAGAAGTTTTTGTAAGTTGGGCCAAACAAGGGCTGGGTCACTGTGAGTGGGCCCCAGTGGGACAAGTGCAGAGAGGATGTGTGTGGCATTGAACATTAAAATTTTAAAAATGTGTATTCTGGTTAGCATATTCCTTCCATCCTCCCTACCCCAACACCTACCCTAGATGCTGTCTGTGCATGACTTGAGACACAGCCAGATATGCTTTCTCTGAAAGCACAGTGACCTGGTATGAGGAGATCTGTGTGCATCCCAGAGACAGATGTCAGGAATTAGGGAGATTTCTCCATTTCAAAGCTGAGCTCTCAGTTTGGTGGCAGTGCTTCTGTTGACCACCAGGTGGCAATATTGGCCCCAATATTTCGGACTTGGAGGGCTGCTGTGGTCCGGACTCAGGTGGACAGCAGAGGGCAGCCTCTCACAGCTCTGGCTCTCAGCAAGCTCCTGCGGGGGTTCTGGAAGGAGGAAGAGGAGACCTGGCTGGGATGGGGTCTTGCAGTGCAGTTCTAGGGAGAATAAGCAGCTTGCAAGTCCTGCGTCCAGGGCCTTGTCTCCATGAGGAGAAATTCTGTCCCCTCCGCTACTTTGAAATAATGATAATGAATAGGCCTTGTGCTTTCTGATAAATTAATGCTTTTTCAATCCTTGAAACATACACTTTTTCATGCTCTTTGCCTATGGGTTATGCAGGAAGGTAGGCAAGGCAGACAGTATTTTTATTCCTACTTTATAAACAAGGATAACAAGGCTGAGAGGCTGAGCTGCCCAAGGTCATCCAAGGAGGATGCCTGGTTCATCTCTGGCTGAAGGGATGGGAAGGGGTTGCTATGTGACTTGGAGAACCTTCCTGGCCCTCATTTGGCCACCATGGGGAGGGGGAAGTCTGCATCAGTAGCTGCGCAGGAGGAAGTGGGAGGTATGTAAATAGAACCGCAGGAAATGAGAAAGTCAGCAGCTTTAGCCATGGTGAGATAAATCTCTGCCCCGGCCTCCCCGGCTAGTGCTGACGTTGCTGGTACGCTGACCTCAGTGTTTCCCAGTAACAGGGGTTTGGCTGGGGCAGGCAGGGCTCTGGATGTCAGGGTAGGGTAGGGGGAGCTCTGGACAGGAAGGGGAGGTGGGGAGGGCAGTGCCAGTCAGTGGCTGGGGGATGCTTGCTCAGGAGAGGAAAGAAGCTCTCCCGGGTCAGCAGGATCATTTTTCCTTTGCCACTGCAGTTACTACCTGTTTGGATGAACTGAAATGATGCATGTTTGTTATCTTAGTGACTTTGTAACAGGTCTCCTTCCAGTGCCACTTTTTTGGTGAATTAAGACTTTCCCAGTAGGAAGGTAGCTGAGCATGGCTGTGAAGTGTTAAGAGAGAACTGGGCTCAAATCTGGCCTCTGTCACTAACCAACTCCATGACTCTGGGCAACTTACTTAATCTTCCTTGCAAAGTGGCAGTAGTAATACCTCCTTCATAGGGTTGTTTAATTTAAACTGTGAATAACATAGTGTATGTCATGCAACTGGTCTTAGTAAATGTAAAGTCTCCTTCTTCTCTTCCTCTGACCTCTCATTGCAGTTTTATCTGTGTCTCCTTGACACTCACTACCTGCTGCCTGGTGTGGTGCGTCAGTTTGACGAACATTTTTGAGCACACAGGTACCAGGCACTGCATGGGGTCTGGGGATGTGTTGGCTTTAGCCCTTGCCAATAGGGATCACAGCCCAGCAGGAAGGCCCACAGGCAGTGGTTCCAGCATGGCATGGGTGGTCTGTGGAGCCAGGATGCGCACACATATGTGTGCCATGCATATCCTTGGTTTTGTTCCCCTAGCAAACTATTTGCTTTTTGAGGGTAGAGTCAGTTACATCTTTTGGACCTCTTCAACTATGGTGATCACATTTCCTGAATTAAAATGAAGGACAGGGCCGGGTGCAGTGGCTCGCACTTGTAATCCCAGCACTTTGGGAGGCTGAGGCGTTTGGATCACGAGGTCAGGAGATCAAGACCACCCTGGCTAACATAGTGAAACCCCGTCTCTACTTAAAAAAAAAAAAAATTAGCTGGGCGTGGCGGCACGTGCCTGTAATCCTGGCTACTCTGGAGGCTGAGGCAGAAGAATCTCTTGAACCTGGGAGGCGGAGGTTGTAGTGAGCCAAGATCACGTCACTGCACTCCAACCTGGCAATAAAGCTAGACTCCGTCTCAAAAAAAAAAAAAGAAGGACAGGCAGGTTGACACATCTGAATATCCTTATGAAGACAATGGAAGAAAATATTTGAAGTCTGTGCTGACTTAGAAAAATCAGAAAAAAAATTTACTATTTCTACAGCATATAGCAAAGTCTTTGACAGAATGGTCACAAAAAGATTTGTTGTGTGACCACATTAAATAAATGAATGCATAAGCAGCTACGATTTCAGTGACTTTCAAAATGTTCCCAAATTCCCTAAACTCAGAGCATGTGAAATTCCTAGCATTAAAGTGACTGACAGGGTTAAGACGGGAAATGGCCAGGTTAAAAGTAAATGTTTGTTGCCCGGAAGGAGACCCACATTTGCCCATTTGACCAGGTTGAAAAGATCAGCAGGTGTCACAGAAAGAGAGGGTGCTCCTGAAGGACAAGTGCCTCCATGGAGTGAGAAGGGATGAGGGACAGGACTTGCTCAAATGGGGCAATAGGGAGGAGCCTGGGGCAGTCCAGGGAAAGAAAAGGTGTGTGTGCTGGGGAAGGGGGGCCCAAAGGGCAGATGTGAGGCTTGGAAAAGACTGGCCTCTGCCTTTTGGGACAACTTAAAATTGGAAGATTGAGGAACTGTTTACGATTAGGTCCAGCTCTCTCTCTTAAAATGCTAAGCAGGTAAGGTGACTTGCCCAAGGACACACAGCTGTTTAGTGGCCGGCCTCCCAGCTTGGCGTCCCTGTTGAATGGCGAGCTTCCAGCCTGTCTGGAAGAATGACAGTCACAAAGCAGGAGTGTTGGCATCAGGCCAGGACTGGGAGTGGCGGCATCTTGCCTGCCTTGTCCTCACAGTGTTCCAGATGGTGAAGGGTGATGTCTTAACACCACTGCCCCTCCACCACCCCCTTTTCCCCGCCCTTGCCCTACATCTGCTAGCAGTGCTGGCTCTGGACACGCAGCCAGGAAGGCAGCCCATAAAGACAGGGACACAAAGCAAGGACTGGGGCTAATCCCATCAACTTCCTCTGGCAGTTAACCCAAAACGCCAGGAAGTACTTGTACATACCTTAACGACTTCTTCCTTTTTCCCTGTCCTAGTCCAATGGTCCTCCTACTCTTCCTCCTAGAGCTAACTCTTCTTCTCAGATGGCTCTGTCTAGCTGAGTGAACCTAGCCTTACCTCCCAGGCCCTCCCATCAAGCTCCTCGGATCCTGACTCGCCCCATAGACTTGGCTCAGGCTGTGCTGATGAGAGAAGCCTTTGCTGATCAAGCTTTGGGAGGACGTCTGCCTTTGCATCCCTCAGCTTGGCTGGGTGCCGTCTCTCCCTTGCCCACGTTCCCACCCTGGGCAGTGTTGAGTTCTTCCCAGTTAGTCTGCAGGCTTTCACTATGGTGCACAGAGCAGGAACTTAGTAATACTTCGTGACTCCAAGAAGGAATGAGTGAGTGTTGGTAAATAAAAAAGTACAGAAGGTCATGGTTTTGGACTAAGCTCCTGCTCTAGGCCCCACAGACCAGACTAAAATCAAAATGGAATCCCCCATGCTAAAGTTCCACATCACCAAATCTAAACTAAGTTGTTATCTGACCTGCCTAGAAATCAGGAGAGAGATATAACAGCCAATTAAAACAGGTCAATTTCAATATTCAATGGGCATGATAATGAAGTTCCCTCTGCTTTAATCTTTACACAAAACACGGTAGCCTGAGGGATCCTGATATTAACTAATCAGTTATTTTTCTATTGTTCTGTCTCCCTGTCCCCACCTTACAAGAAAAGTAACTTTGTTTCTGAGACAGGGGCTTGCTCTTCCGCCCAGGTTGGAGGTGCAGTAGCGCAATCACAGCTCACTGTGGCCTCAACCTCCCAGGCTCAACCTGTCCTCCTTTCGGCCTCAGCCTCCCAAGTAGCTGGGACTACAAGCACATACCACCATGCCCAGCTAATTTTATCTTTTGTAGAGATGAGGTCTTGCTATGTTGCCCAGGCTGGTCTCAAACTCCTGGGCTCAAGAGATCCTCCCTCCTCGGCCTCCCAAAGGGCTGGGATTACAGGAGTGAGCCACTGTGCCCAGCCAAGAAAAGCAACTTTGAAAAGTGACTAACCAGCTTTCTTCAGCCCTTTCCTGTCTGTAAAGCCAACCTCTTCTGCTCAACTCTTTGGAACATGTATTCTATTTAATGGAATGAAGTGTTGCCTGATTCCAGAATTACAGTAAACAGTTGAGATCTGTAAATTTGTTGTACTTTTGTCTTTTGATGATGTTTTTGGTTCAGAATGAGAGTCAGTGGTTTGAATGCACTGGTACTGAGTCCCTACGATAGCTAGAAGTTACAGAGAGCAAGAGCTTTTAGGAATGGCATTCTGGAAGGAACCTGGCACGATCTCCTAAGAGGAAATGCCTGGTGACTCTGTCTCAAAAGGTTACTTAATTATCAACACCACCAACTTCATTTCCGTTTTAAATTTTATTACATCAAAAGAAAAAACCTCTCCACAAAACAAATCTTAAAACCTACACCAAGCGAAAGAAATTATCATCAAGGTTCTAACTCCACCCCCCAAAACAACCTTACATTTAAAAAAATCCAAAAGAAATAGAAATACCAGCTTCAAAAATATTTATCCAAAAAGTAAGGCATCAACTTTACAAAAAAATAATTGAAGGAGGGGAGGAAGTTGGAGGAATGAGAAAAGAGGGAACAAGAAGATGGTCCCCTGACCCTCCAGGGGCCAACCCCAGCCTGCCGGGCATCTACGCTGAAGGGGTCACAACTCAGACCAAACTCGGCATCTCACCAACTATGGGGCAGGCAGGCTGGGCGGGGAAGCTGGGAGACACCACCCAGGTCAGGAAGGGCTCCTGTGTATTCCAGTTTAAGCAGACAGAACTGGGGTGAGGGAGAGAATCCCGATTTGTGATAAAAGGATCCTAAGTCCTTAGTGCAGCAGGAGTGACTGGGGAGGTTGCAGGGCCCATGACAAACTCCATGGCCTTCCATTGGAGCCCAGGGAAAGGTCAGAGGCCGCCAGCCACAGAGGAGGGCCTTTTTTGAGGACCTCCAGAGCGGGCGCCCTGCTGCTGCTGCCCTCTCACCCTGCCCCAAGACGGCATGGCACTGAGACCTGAGAGGAGTGGGGGGCTACTGGAGTTGAGGACGGACGGGAAAGGAACTGGGCTTCAGTCAATGCTCTCCCCAGTCTCCCAGGGTGTGGAATGGGCACCTCTGGGGAGGGGGAAAGCACCCTTCCTCCCGGGGAAGGCATTTAATATCAGATCCGTCCCGAGGGTTAGAAATAGGGGAGTATTTTTAGGCCAAGTTCTTGGATGGGAGGTGACTTAAGGCTGATTTGGCTCTGATCTCAGGCCTGAAGGACTTGGGGATCCTTCACACCCGGTCCCAAGCCAAGGCCCAGAGAGGAGAAGGGCATGGTGGGGGCGGTGGTGCTGGCTGTGTGCGGGCGTGCTGGGAGTGGCTGCAGGGATAGCAGGGGACTGCTCCTTCCTGTGATGGGGAGGTGGAGCTGCTGAGAGAGATGCCCACTAAATTAAAAATCAGAAGCCTTTTTGGCTTCTGGAAGCTTTGGCACCATGTTGGGGGCAGGATGCAGGAGGCAGGGGCAGGGCTGGGTTTCCGCAATCTGAGCCTTTCTCAGTATGTTCCTCAACCGCCTGGCTTGGGGGTGGAGAGGCTGTTCTTCTCCTTGGTCCTTAGCTCTGGGAGTTGGCGTCCTGAGGAGAACCGAATTCTGGACAGGGAGCCCTGGCTGGGGTGGGTGCAGGTATGATGGGGAGGGGCAGGAAAGAGGGCAGAGGGAAGCATCCCCTTGGATTTTGGGTCCCTGGTGAAGAGATAGGGTCTTGGGTCTCTCCAGCTGACCCCTTGATGGGGACAGAATTGCTTGAGCCCGTGCCCCCGCAACACAGCCCCTGCGGCCACCTCTCCTCTCTGAAGGGGCCTCCCTGGGAGGGAAGGCAGTAATGAGCTCTGGTTCCTGAAGCAGCAGCTGAGGGTGTGGCCCGGCATCTTGGCACCTTGGCATCTCCCCTCTCCTCCAGCAGCTGGGAGCGTGGGCAGCACTGGAGTGGGGCCTGGGACATGGGCCCTGGGGCGAGAGACTGGTTCCTTGGGTATGAATGTGAGTTTTTGTTTACAATTTCTCACTACCCACACGGAAGTCCTACCACTGCCTGACAAAAGCAGAGAGAGGGGTGTGTGTGTACTTGCATGTGTTGGGGGGACCAAGGCAGGGAGGTAGGATAAAAGGGGAGGGAGGAGGGAGTAGCCAGCTGAGGGAATGGTGGTCCTTAGGGCTGGGCCTGCCCCGCCACGTCCTTGTCCTTGGTGGGAGTGGGTTGGTACATGGGCTGCTGCTGCTCCTCCATGTCCTCATTAGCCTTCTCTGTCCCCGAGCCCTGCTCTGCCTCGGGGTACACGACCACACACATCTTCTGGCTCACCAGGGTTAGCAGCTCTGTAGGAAGAGATCAAACAGAAACCAGGCCGGTGCTGAGCATCCCACCAACCTGGCCAAGCGGCCCCGGCCCTTCCCAGCTCTCCTGCTCCAAGTTCTGCCTCTTCAGAGCAGTCAGTGCTTGAGGAGAATCCTTTCCACCTGGTCTGCCTCCTGCATCTCCCGCCGGCTGCTCCTTGCTCATGAAGGCCCCAGCCTTCCACCTTCCCTGTGCCCACTGACCCCCAAGTCCAGGGTCTCCGCTGGTCTCCACCCAGCTTGGGGCAGCTCTCACAGGATGGCTGATAGGTTGCCTATTTAATTTTTAAATTTTTAATAATAGAGATGGGGTCTTGCTATATTGGCCAGGCTGGTCTCAAACTCCTGGGCTCAAGTGATCTTCTGTCTCAGCCTCCCAAAGTGCTGGGATTATAGGTGTGAGCCACTGTGCCCAGCCCAGGTTGCCTATTCTTGCAGGTCTAAGGTCTGTATGGAAATGCCAGCTGTTCTCCTCCCTCAGAGGTCTCTGGGAAAAGGCATCTGCTTTCCCTGCTCTGGACTCCTCCAGAGCTCTGTGGACTAAGGAGAAGGCGAGCCTAGGTCTCCTGGCCCTGGTGGCTCCCCCACCCCATCACTGACCACTGCATTCCAGCCCAGGAGGCCCTCAAGCCAGCCAGAGCCTCCAACAACTCACCAATGAAGTCACTGAAACACTTGGGCTTGTGTTGCCAGTAAACACCCAGGAAATAGACAGGCACTCCTGTCAGCATGATGGCCAGGCCAATGCCACACACCACCGGCTCTGACCACAGGCTGAAGACCAGCAGGAAGGCCCAGAACAGCAAATAGATGATGGGGAACAGCAGGTTGATCTGTGGAGCAGAAGCATGAGGCATGTGAACTGTGTAGGCCCCGCGGCCCCCAGGACTAGGGACTGAGGCATTCTCTCTCTTCTTCACCCACAGAGACACATCCTCAAGCGTAAAGGCTGGGCTTCCCTCAACTCTGTGGTCCCACACACACCCCTGATAGGGCAGGGGCTATATGAACAAATGTTGATGAACATGGATGGTCAGACAGGAAGAGGATGGGGAGGAGCTAGGGAGGAAAGGACCCTCCTTGCCCATGTCCTCGATCCTGGGTGTGATTAGACAAGGCCTCATCATGCATGCCATGTGCCTGTGGCAGCCAGAGAAGCCCATAGGGATGGAGAAGCTTGCTGGCACATGGGTGCGTCTGCTGAGGTCCTAGGGTGGAGGGGAGGTGTGGCAATGCACAAAGTGCAGGCAGGAGACGATTCTAATCACTCAGGCTCCCTGGTCCTCGCCCACTTCTATGCAGGGCCCTTATGTGGGCACAATATGGCAAATGTCAGCTTCTTATGGGCCACATGAGGGGAGTTCCCTAGAGTATCCTCTTCAGGGCTCCAGGGGCAGTCCTGATTCGGCTGCCTTTCTCTTCCTTGTCTTCCTTGCTCAGAAGGGATGTGTGTGGTGGGGACCCTTGTCTTCCTTGCTCAGAAGGGATCGTGGTGTGGTGGGGGACCTGGGAGGGGATATCAGGAGATCGAGACCATCTGCCTGGCTAACACTGAAACCCCGTCTCTACTAAAAAAACACAAAAAACTAGCCTCTAGCAGGTTTTCTGAGGCAGGAGAATGGCGTAAACCCGGGAGAGTAGAGCTGAGATCCGGCCACTGCAATCGTGGTGGAAATGCCAGTGAGGAACTGAGAGATTTGGAGAGCCTTTGATTTTTCAGCTGGAAGGATCTTCTAGAAGCATCTAGTCACTGTTTCTAGAATAGGATTGTACAAATAGCTCTGGAGTACACTCTATTCTTCTAATTTGTTGGAGAACTCATAATGCTCTAGCATGTCTTGTTCTGAGCAATCCCATTAATTTCTATCACAGAGTTATATCTTGTAGCAATATTAGGTTCACTGAGCACCCTATATGTGTAGGGCTATGGGAGTTTAAAAAGAGAGGATCATGGAAGGTTGCAGTAGACTAGAAAACTTCAAGGAAGAGGAGGTACTTGAGGCGCATTTGGAAAATGGTTAAAATGTAGATGGGCAGATAGGAGGAGGAAAGGTATTCTGGGATGGAGACACAGCACCTAGTGAACCCAGCTATCTGGAGGGACAAGGAGGAAGTGTTGGGGAGATAAGAGAACCTTGAAAAGTCAGCTGGAGTTTAAGGCTTAGACTGGTAGGAAACAAAGGAATGTCAAGATGAAAGTGACATTTGATCTGACTTATTCCCCAGCTACAGTCTGCTCCGATCTCATCCCCAGTGGAGAACACAAATGATGGTCCCATTCACAAATGGCCCTTGCTTTCCAAAGGGTCTGCTACCATCAGAGATGATGATGTGTGGTCAGCAGCTAAGAAGAGAGGTGATTTAAACATCTGAACTGCAGCTAGAACCACAGAGGAAGGGGCGGGGACCCCAAAGGGAGGTTCTCTCACCTTGATGGGGCGGGGGATATCAGGCTTCTTCCAGCGAAGGACTATCTGTCCAGCAACCGTGACCCCATAGAACAGGTAGTTGATGAAGCCCACGTAGTTGATGAGTGTGTACATGTCGCTGGTGACCAGCATCAGCAGGGTGGAGATGCACTGGGGAAGTGGGAGGAGCTCATCAGTGATCCAAAAGATATTTGGAGACTGGTATTATAGATTAGGGGCTGTCCCCCAGCCTCCAGGCAGACGATGCCATTGTATAATGGATGTCTCGAAATGGAGACTTTAGAACCTCCCCTAGTAACCTAGGACGTTACAACATCTTTATCGCTAGGAAGCCCTTTCTTATTACAGGGGTGATGATAAAAATATTTAACCACTGGTATGGCACAGGCACTAACCACTTAGAATGGATACTGGGCATAAGCAGCTAGACTGGCTACCCTGGTATTACCTGGCTCTGTGTCAGCCCCGGTTTCATTTGTATGTCTCTGTGGGTTATAGCTCAAGCTAACTTCATTTTTTAAAATCCCTTAGGGAAGATTGTTAATAACAGATTAAGGCTTTATTCCTGCCCTCATCCTTTTCTCCTGGCTGAGTCATCTATTTTTCTTCCTTTTCTTTATTAATTTCAAAACTGGTTACATAGAACTTACTGTGTGCCAGGTCCCTATTTTTAGCATTTGACAAAGATTAACTCACTTAACCCTCATAACATCCAAATGAGGTTTTCTTGACAGAGTCTACTTTCCAACTTCAAAATCATCTCTGTGGCTCTCTTGGAACCATGCTCCTCCCTTCTGATAACTTGTGAAGGTCAACAAAAGTTCCGTCCTCCTGTGAGAGCCGATGGTTAAAATAATTGAGATGCTTTTAATGGTTCTTGCTGCATCTGCCTTTTAGTCACACTACTGCACCAATAGCTCTAACTGGGAAAAAAAAAAAAAAAAAAAAGGGTATGGCCCACTGGGAGTACTGTCTTCTCCAGCCACCTTCCACAACCAACCAGTCAAGGTGACCTTCATCCTACATCTGAACATTCTGATGTTGTACAGCAATGCTGTACAATGCTCTTGACTCCCATGAGCTCTGTTATTCTGATTTCTAACTGCTTCGCCAGTGGACCAAAGTCATTTTTAGTGTTTTATTCAGGATCCAGAGGGAAAATAAAAATAACTCAAAAGACTCAATGGGGACAAGTCTTTGTTCCTTCCTTTAGCTCTCTCTAAATGATTCTACTCTGGGGATATTTTATTCCCATCTCTTTCCTGTCCCAAGTTTCCTTTTCACTGTTTTCAGTTTATCAGTCTTCCTCTATGATTTTTCTTATTTGGTGTACTCTTAACACTAAATTCATTTCAGTGATGTTTCCAAGAGACTGGCAGGCTGCCCTGAAGCTTGATGTGGGGAGTGGGTGTTTGCAGGGACCAACCAGCCAGGAGTAGAGACCAGTGCCACAACCCCGCGGTAACGGGTGTGAGGAGAGCCAAGGGAGACACATTTTTTTGAGGCTGTAGAATCCTGAGGCAGTCAGTTCAGTCTGACCCAAAAGGATGGGAGAATGGAAATAAGTCAGCCCGAGAACCTTAGGTATTTCAGGACTCAGGATCTTTCCTTGCTATATCTCTTGATATTAACAAAGCTGATGAGTATCATTTGCCAGATCATCTAAGATCCAGTGAGAACTAGCAGCAGACTGGAAAGGTAACAGGGGTGTGTGTGAAAAGCATGAACTCCCAGCTTAGACTAGGCACAAAAAGAGGGAGGTGTGTGGGGAGTTACAGCAGGAAGGGCCCTTACTGTGAAGAGCAGGGCTGGGATTGGAGTGCAGCGCTTCACGTGGATCATGGCCAACACACTGGGAAGGTGGCCCTCTCGGGCTCCAGAGAAGAACAGCCTGGCAGGGAGAAAAGCAGGTCAGCCTGGGATAACCCATGGACCACCAAGCCCGAGTTCCTTCATCCATGCCTACCTTCTGCCCACACAGGGGCATCCTCCCTCCAACCGGGTACCTGCCTTCACATGCACACTTTCCGCCCCACCAGCTACAGAACCTGTGTTCACAAATGCAGGTGCAAGCAAACCAGAGGCAGCCAATGGAAAAGTGGATGAACCCTGGGTATGTTAGACCCTGAATGTGGTATGGGTGGCTCAGGGTTACTGATAATTGTACTGTCACTCAGTGGGGTGCTCCCAATGCCTGGAAGGCTACAGGAGCAACCTCTGTCTGTTGCCTTAAGTATTCATCTCTTTAAAAGCATTCCTCACATCCTCAAAGGATGCAGATTCCCTGATACACTGGGACCGAACTGCATATGGAAAGCTTTAAAAACACTTTTTTTTTTTTGAGATGGAATCTTGCTCTGTTGCCCAGGCTGGAGTGCAGTGCCACAATCTTGGCTCATTGCAACCTCCACCTCCCAGGTTTAAGCAATTCTCTGCCTCAGCCTCCCGAGAAGCTGGGATTACAGGTGTGTGCCACCATGCCCGACTAATTTTTGTATTTTTGGTAGAGACGGGGTTTCACCATCTTGGCCAGGCTAGTCTTGAACTGCTGACCTCATGATCCACTCACCTCGACTTCCCAAAGTGCTGGGACTACAGGCGTAAGCCGTCATGCCCGGTCTAAAAACACTCTTATCCTAGTCAGAGAGTAGTTGTTTTTGTGGGAGTGGAGAACTGGTGGTGGAAATGTTCTGTATCTTGTTTTGGGTAGTGGCTGAATTTTGACAACTGTCAAAATTCATCAAATGGAAGCCAGGCACAGTAGCACACACCTGTATTTCTAGCTACTTGGGAGGCTGAAGTAGGAAGACTGCTTGAGCCCAGAAGTTCAAAGCCAGCCTGGGCAACATAGTGAGATTCTGCCTCTAAAAAACAACAATGAAAAACAAAAACGAACAAACACAAACAAAACTACCCCCACAAAACTCATCAAAATGAACATTTATGATCTGCTTTTTTTTTGAGACAGAGTTTC
Organism: Macaca thibetana thibetana; assembly: GCF_024542745.1. Classification (NCBI taxonomy): domain Eukaryota; kingdom Metazoa; phylum Chordata; class Mammalia; order Primates; family Cercopithecidae; genus Macaca; species Macaca thibetana. The sequence goes on along the minus strand of NC_065584.1, from coordinate 84,686,511 downwards.
ACTCTTGTTGCCCAGGCTGGAGTGCAATAGCGTGATCTTGGCTCACCGCAACCTCCGCCTCCCAGGTTCAAGCGATTCTTCTGCCTCAGCCTCCCGAGTAGCTGGGACTACAGACATGTGCCACCACGCCCGGCTAATTTTTGTATTTTTGGTAGAGATGGGGTTTCTCCACGTTGGTCAGGCTGGTCTCGAACTCCTGACCTCAGGTGATCTGCCCGCCTCGGCCTCCCAAAGTGCTGGGATTACAGGCATGAGCCACCATGCCCAGCCTATGATCTGCTTTTTTTAAAAAATATGGAGGCAGGGTCTTGCCATGTTGCCCAGGCTGGTCTTGAACTTCTGGGCTCTAATGATCCTCCCGCCTCGGGCTCCCAAAGCGTTGGGATGACAGACATGAGCCACCGCGTCCAGCCTGCATATTTTATTGTATGTAAATTGTACTTAAAAATTTATATCCTGTCTTGTGGGATTGAGTTAAAAAAAAATTATATCCTGTCTGGGCTTGGTGGCTAACACCTGCAGTCCCAGCACTTTGACAGGCTGAGGTGGGAGAATCATTTGAGCCCGGAAGTTTGAGACCAGCCTGGGAAAAATAGTGGGCCCTTGTCTCTACAAAAAATAAAAATAAAAAAATTAGCCAGGCATGGTGGCGTGTGCCTGTTGTTCTAGATACTCCGGAGGCTGAGGTGACAGGATCACATGAGCCTGGGGGGCTGAGGCTGCAGTGAGCTGTGATTGTGCCACTGCACTCCACCCTAGGCGACAGAGCAAGAAACTGTCTCAAAAAGAAAGAAAAGAAAAGGAAGAAAGAAAGAAAAAATTGGAAATATCCTAAGTGCCTAAAAGTAGGAGGTTGATAAAATAGATTTGCATAAGATGAAATGTTACGGGCTAGGCACAGTGGCTCATGCCTGTAATCCCAGTGCTTTGGGAGGCCGAGGTGGGTGGATCATCTGAGGTCAGGAGTTGGAGACCAGCCTGGCCAACATGGTGAAACCCCGTCTCTACTAAAAATACGAAAATTAGGCCGGGCGCGGTGGCTCAAGCCTGTAATCCCAGCACTTTGGGAGGCCGAGATGGGTGGATCATGAGGTCAGGAGATCGAGACCATCCTGGCTAACACGGTGAAACCCCATCTCTACTAAAAAATACAAAAAACTAGCCGGGCGAGGTGGCGGGCGCCTGTAGTCCCAGCTACTCGGGAGGCTGAGGCAGGAGAATGGCGTAAACCCGGGAGGCGGAGCTTGCAGTGAGCTGAGATCCGGCCACTGCACTCCAGCCTGGGCGACAGAGCGAGACTCCGTCTCAAAAAAAAAAAAAAAAAAAAAAAACGAAAATTAGCCAAATGTGGTGGCACGTGCCTGTAATCCCAGCTACTCGGAAGGTTGAGGCAGAATTGCCTGAACCCAGAGGTGGAGGTTGCAGTGAGCAGAGATCACGCCATTGCACTCCAACCTGGATGACAGAGTTAAAAAAAAAAAAAAAAAGGAACATTATGTAGTCATAATGTTTTTGAAAAAAATTGATTACATGAGAATATGCTCAAAATATAACATTAAATGAAAAAACAGTACTGAAAACTATAATGCAAATAATTTTTTTTTTTTTTTTTGAGACACGGTCTTGCTCTGTTGCCTAGGCTGGAGTACAGTGGCACAATGACGGCTCCCTGCAGCCTTGACCTCCCAAACTCAAATGATCCTTCTGTCTCAGTCTCCCAAGTAGCCGGGACTACAGGTGTGCACCACTATGCCCAAATGCCAATTAATTTTAAGATTATTTATGGGCCCATTTATTAAAATGCTAACTGATTATCTCTGGGTGGTGAAATTATGGTTAACTTTAATTTTCTTCCTTATACATTACAGAAAAAATTTTAAAAATTGTAAAATGCAGCCTGGGCAACATGGTGAAAACCTGTCTCTACAAAAAATACAAAAATTAGCCAGGCATGGTAGAGTGTGCCTGTAGTTCCAACTACTGAGGGGGCTGAAGTGGGAGGATCACTTGAGCCTGGGAGGTTTGAGGCTGCAGCAAGCTGTATTTGCACCAGTGCACTCCAGCCTGGGTGACAAAGTGAGACGCTGTCTCAAAAAAAAAAAAAAAAGAAAAAAAAAGATAAGGAAAAAATGAATAAAATTCTAAAATAGATGGAATAGTTATAATCAGAATAAAGATTTTTTTTAACTTAAAAAAATTAAACTTTTTATGTTTCCAGTTTTTAGAGATGGGGTCTTGCTCTGTCCCGCAGGCTGGAGTAGAGTGGCATGATTATAGCTCACTGCAGCCTCCAATTCCTGGACTCCAGTGATCCTCTAGTCTCAGCCTCCTGAGTAGCTGGGACTACATGTACATACCACCATGCTCAGTTAACTTAAAAAATGATAATTTTTTTGAGATAACTGTAAATTCACATTCAGTGAATCTTACAACAAAGTACAGTTGTAAGAAATAATAAAAAGAGATCCTATGTATCTTTTGCCCAGTTTCCTCCATTGGTAACATGCTACACAATTATATTATAGTATCACAAGTAGGATATTGATGTTTAAATCAATTTTATTTTTTACTTATTTTTCTTTCTTATTTTTTTGTAGTGACAGAGTCTTGCCGTGTTGCCCAGGCTGGTCTTGAATTACTGGGCTCAAGCAATCCTTCCACCTTGCCCTCCCAAAGTACTGGAATTACAGGCGTGAGCCATCATGCCCAGCCCCAAAAGTTTTTTTTTTTTAATTTTTTTTTTTGAGATGAAGTCTTGCTCTGTCACCCAGGCTGGAGTGTAGTGGCACGATCTTGGCTCACTGCAACCTCTGCCTCCTGGGTTCAAGTGATTCTCCTGCCTCAGCCTCCTGGGTAGCTGGGAGTACAGGCACCTGCCACCACGCCTAGTTAATTTTTGTATTTTTTTTAGTAGAGGTGGGGTTTCATCATATTGGCCAGGCTGGTCTCCTGACCTTGTGATCTGCCTGCCTCAGCCTCCCAAAGTGCTGGGATTATAGGTGTGAGCCACCACACCTGGCCATAAAAGTTATTTTTAAAAAGAAAAGTTTTAGGCCAGGCGTGGTGGCTCACACCTGTAATCCCAGCACTTTGGGAGGCTGAGGTGGGTGGATCACAAGGTCAGGAGATCGAGACCATCCTGACTAACACAGTGAAACCCCGTCTCTACTAAAAATACAAAAAATTAGCCGGGCATGGTGGCAGGCACCTGTAGTCCCAGCTACTCGGGAGGCTGAGGCAGGAGAATGGTGTGAACCCGGGAGGCGGAGCTTGCAGTGAGCCAAGATTGTGCCACTGCACTCCAGCCTAGGCAACAGAGCGAGACTGTCTCAAAAAAAAAAAAAAAAGAAATTTTAAGAGAATAATTTGAATGTTCCTAACATAAAGAAAAGACAATATTGAAGGAGATGGGATATCTCAATTACTCTGATTTGATTTTTACATATTATATCAATGTATTGAAACATCATCTGTACCTTGAAAATCTTGAAAATATGTACCTCTATTATATACATATGAATATGAAACTTGAACATAAAAATCAGCCCTCCTTCCCTTTTACTCTCCTAAGAGAAAAGTGAATATTAGGGGCTATCAACAGTAATTTACATGTCAGTGCAAATTGGACCACTTTTTTCTTTTTTCTGGGGAAAGGCTCACCTAAGGGATGACAGGCAGGGTACAGCTTGATAGGAACAAAAAGGCACAGATTCAGTGCACTGGGAGTTCAGAGAATTGTCACTTACTTTGTAATTTGTGTATGGAGTAGACTGAAGCTAACAGCAGCAGCTCATCAGAAGTGTGGGAGTTGACTGTATCCCCAAATACCCATAAGCAGTAACCATAATGAACTCCCTAGGCCAGTGTCACTAGTTTCATGCAGCCATATACATCCCTGTCCCCTCTCCCATGCTGCCGCCCCTCTACAAGGCAGTCTCATGCACCAGGTGCTCTGTGGGACTTGTCGTGCACATAGCCAGGGTCCTGCATTCACGTCCCTCCCCCACATGCAGACAGGACCAAGTGTAATTGTCCAGATCCAACAGCATTTGCAAGTGTCAAGTTCACAACAGACAGTCCTTGCCCAGCTAGCCGACAACAGAGGAGACGATGACATTAAGCATAACACACATCCACACACTCTGACTCTTTAGCAAGGATCATCCACTCCCTACCCGAGAACACAAAGGAGTGACAGGAGATAAAGAAGGAGGGAAGGAGAAGGAAGGAAGAAGGAACTGGAAAGATGAGCAGAGGAGGCCTGGGTGTGTGAGGTCTCGCCTCTGAATCGGAGGTGGAGCACACCATGCGCCACCCTTTCCTGCATGCACACACAACTAGACCACATGCACGCAGACCGCTGCTTGGCCTGCCTGAGGGACAAACCCCACTCTAAAGTGACTGTAGCCAGTCACTCTCCTCCAATAGATCTCAGGGAGCCTCATGGGTCACTGTTCTTCCACTGCTCGGCCTCGGCGGGGCCTCCATGTGGCCACTGCTCCTGTGTAACATGCACATGAGGTTGCTGTGGGTGAGTGCCATAGGGTCCCAGGGTACAGGGGACACCCACACCACCTCTTTCCAGCCCTGGGTCCTAAAAACATGGCACTACCTTGTTATTTCACAGGAACTCTTCCCTGATGTGATGGCTTTGGAAGCAGCTGAACTCAGGGACTCATCTTTGGAGCAGGACTGTACCCTGAGGGCAGGGGGTGCTTTCTGAGAACCTGGGAGGACCCCTTGAACCACACAAGTGGAAGTCATTCAACATCTGCTAGCCTCAACAGCCCCTTCTGAAGACAGCAAAAGAAAGGGCCGGGTCCCCGGATGCGTGGAGGCAGGACCTGGGACTCGTGGACCTGCTTGCACTTCTGGCTTCTGAGAGAGCTCTGGGGCGGGGGTCATGGATAAAAGGCTCTTTCTTTGGACAAATGTTTGCTTTCCACTTTCCCCCACCCTCTCACTTCACATTCTCCACCTGAGTCTCATGGGTGGCCTCGAAAAGGCCTCTCCAGCCGCCTCGGTTGAGCAGGGAGGAGCTCTGCATTCTTGGGGCAATTAGGGTGAACCCATCCCACCTGCAGGCTAGTTCCAGAACATTCATGGGAGGCCAGACCCAGAGGCCCCAGGCACAAGTCTCCCTCTTGGTCCCTTTCCAAATGGGGTTCTTTTCCAGCCAGCAGCAGCCTGTTTCCAGGCAAGTGGAAATGGGGGCTCTAGGACTGCAGCCAAGATACTGTCTTGCTGCCAACTACAGCCCCCTGACTGGGGGCTGCATCAGGCAGGCTGGTGGCCTCCTCTGTCTTCTGCTCCTTTTGAAATGAGACAGGCTACTACATGTGAAGCACCTAGGATCCATATGCCACACACATCGCAGGTGACCACGTGAGCAGCACACACTCCTCAGCATCCACACTGACACACACGCCCTCATGTGAGCAATCACGCCTCTTCAAGCCCACCATCCAGATGCCCACACAGACCCCTGCTGACAGAGACAAGCCCACCATATACAAACAGAGCAAAGTGCACAGCGGAGTGGCCCCTGGCCGGAGAAGGGCCCAGGCAGCACTCACCGAGAGGAGGTGAAGAGAGACCCATTCACTCCTCCAAATGTGGACAGGGCAACAGAAATGGGCATGATCCAGGCCATGACTCCTAGGAGCTTCTCTCCAAAAGTCTGGGAGAGGAAACAAGGAGATAAGCAAAGAAGGAGAGGTTACCACTCCCCAACCCCTTAGCTCCCACTTCACTCTGGGAAACCATTTCTCCCATCTCCACCCTTGTAATTCTCTCTGGCCAAGTTGCTTAAGAGCCCCCACCCTCTCAAGGGTGGACCCCCTACACAGGGGGGTTAATGCATGTTTTAGGCTAATTAACTGAAGAAGGTAGTACACAGTGGTAATAGTAATAATGAACTAACGCTATTCTTGTTTTATGGATGAGGAAGTGAGTCACACAGTGATTAAGTAGCTTGCCTAAGATCACACACCCAGCAAGCGGAGGGACCAGCATTGGAAGCCAGGTGGTGTGATCCAGGCCTCACATACGTTATACGATTTCTCCAGCACAGGGAAGGGCATGGGCTTGTCAGGCAGATCCTTGCCCTCCAGCTAGGAGCTGTGAGACCTTGAGCAGAGTTTATGATTTTTGAGCCTCTGTTTCCCAACTGCAAAATAGGGATTAATCCAGAATCACAGGGTGAGAATTTCTCAGTTCATCAAAACAGATGAGTTGGGGGTAAAATGATAAGAATGAGCCCCTCCTTAGTCTGAGAAAGAAAAGGCTGTGAAGCTATAGACGAATCTTCATGTATTCAAGGACTATACAACGCAGGGGACCAGCCTTGTCTATATTCCCTGAGCCAGGTTTACAGCACATTACTGAGGAGAGATTGTTCAGAATAGAAGGCTGTTGGTCATAAGAACAGGCTGCCCCAGGAAATGGGAGGACCTCTTTTCTTTACGGTCTTTTGAGATAAGGCCAGTGAAGAGACTGGCAGGGTGGTGGTGGCCCAGCCTGATGCCAGGTGAGGGAGCAAGGTGCCTCCCAGGTCCTTCTTAGATGTCAAAGATCCCAACCCCTTGCACCAGTATGGTCTCTTGCCCCAAAGAGCACACCTGACGTCTGCTTCTGGATAGGAAGGCAGAGAGAAATGGCATGTCTTGTGCAAGATGATGTCTTTCTGAGGAGGGGCCTGTCTGCTTCATGCCACTCTCACATTTAGAGCTTGAAGTGCCCAAGATTAGGAGTCGGCAAACTTTCTCTGGAAAGGGCCAGGTAGTAAATGTCTTACAGCTTCTTAGGCCATGCAGTCTCTGTGGCACTGACTTGGTTCTGCCACTGTAGCTGTTCTAGGTACAACCCAGCCACCAGTTTGCTCCTGGGCATTTAAAGATACCCCAGCCAATGACATATGTGGTTTCTGTCCTGAGAACTTGGGGGTGATTTCCACTTCCCCAAGGCCATGGATCAGGGAAAAGTGAGTGGGGCTACAGCAGGCAAGTCTATGTCCACATTCCTCCTATGAGAGACTGGGACTTTCATTTCTTACCACAGCGACGGCGTTGGATGCCAGCAGCTCCTGAGGGGACATTGCAGTGACATAAGCGACATTGGCAAAGACATACACAAATGTGACCAGTGGGATGGAGATGAAGATGGCTCTGGGAAGGTTCCTGTAGAGGGAGAGGAGGTGAGGGGAAGGGCTGGCACCCGGGACGCCAGACTTGCCATGCAGTCCAGGGGGTGTCTTCTGTCTTTCTGCAGGCGCTTAGCCTTGCAGACTTCTGTGAGGCTTCCTTTCCCTGGGAGGTGGCCTTTGCCTCAATATGGGCAGGATAATTTAAAGGAAAGGAGGCTGAGCGTGGTGGTTCACACCTGTTATCCCAGCCCTTTGTGAGGCCAAGGAGGGAGGATCGTTTGAGCCCAGGAGTTCGAGGCCATCCCTGGCAACATAGCAAGACCTCTTTTTTACAAATTAAAAAATTAACTGGGCATGGTGGCATGTGCCTGTAGTCCCAGCTACTCAGGAGGCTGAGGTGGGAGGCTTGCTTGAGCCCAGGAGATTGAGGCTGCAGTGAGCTATGATTGTACCACTGGACTCCAGCCTGGATGACAGAGTGAGACCCTGTCTCTAAAAACAAAACAAAAGAAAAAATAAGTTAAAAAAATGAAGGCAATAAAACAACTCAGGTTGGAAGTATGCTCCACACCTGTTGATCTTGACCTGGATCTCCACAATGCACCTTTTCCCCCTGCCTCAAGACACCAAGACTGGCCTGTCCTAAAACAAGCAAGATTCCCAGAAGCCTCTCAGGGCACAGTTCGTTGTCTAAGGCAGTGGTGTTAATGCAGTACAGTTCTCAGCTTCTAATCGGGTCTGGGAAAGTCACTGGATCCTTTTCTCCTCCTGGTGGGGTGAACGGCAAATGGTTTAATGCCTGGAAAATGAACTACAACTTCAGGATAGATCAAATCACAGTCCGAATGGGGCTGAGGAAGGCGAGGTGGGCAATGTACACCTGCTCCCTCTTTCCAGCAGCAGGTGCTGTGGCCTTTCAAGGGAGAGGGAATAGCCGGGCTCTTTCAACTCACTTGTAGGGATCAACAAGTTCCTCAGTCACATAATTCAGAAAGTTCCAGCCTCCATAGGCAAAGGAGCCCTGAAGGAAAGCCAGTGCGACGAGGCCGATGTCAGGTTCCTGGAAATTCTCAAATGCATTCTTTGGCTCCAGCCAGAAGTATTCTCCTGTGGACACATGCAACAGGAGGCTGCTCAGTGAGACAAGCCAGGAGCCCAGCAACCCCTGGCCTGCCCTGGCCCACCTCTCACCCCTCCGTGTGGCAATGACACCAACTCTGTCTTGTCTCCAGTGAACCCAACATATTGGATACGTGGGGATAAAGGGAGCAGGAAAATTCAGGTCCAGGGCTTCCGAGGCCCTGGAAACTAGGAGTTCAAATGAGGGTTTAGGTTCAAAGCACAGTTCTGAATGCTCATTCTGTAAAAGGTAAAGTTATTTAAAAGGAAAGGACATGGTAAATTGGGCTTCGGAAATACAGGATTGGAGACCTTGGTAATCTCCTGACCACTTTCTCTGATATCTAAGTTTCTACATTTTTATGAAGAAAGCATCCAGGATTGGGCACAGTGGCTCAGGCCTGTAATCCAAACAATTTGGGAGGTCAAGGCAGAAGGAATGCTTGAGGCCAGAAGTTTGAGACCAGCCTGGGCAACATAGCGAGACTCCCATCTCCACCACCAATTAAAAAAATTAGCTGGGTGTGGTGGTGTATGCCTATAGTCTCACCTATTTGAGAGGCTAAGGTGGGAGGATCACTTGAGCCCAGGAGTTTCAGGCTGCAGTGAGAAGGAGAATCACTTGAACCTGGGAGGTGGAGGTTGCAGTGAGCTGAGATCGCGCCACTGCACTCCAGCCTGGGTGACAGAGCAAGACCCTGTCTCCAAAAAAGAAAAAAACAAAAACAAGCAAGCATCCAGAACAACAAACACTCAAACGTGAGTTTCCATAATGTTATATTAGTTCAAGCTTGTTTTGCTGCTTGCTTTGTTGATATCCTCCTATCTGTTTCTGAGGTGTGTGTTTGGTCTCTCTTTTCTTTTTTTGAGATGGAGTCTCGCTCTGTCACCCAGGCTGGAGCGCAGTGGCGCGATCTCAGCTCTCTGCAACCTCCACCTCCCAGGTTCTAAGTGATTCTCCTGCTTCGGCCTCCCGAGTAGCTGGAGTTACAGGCATGTGCCAACATGCCTGGCTAATTTTTTTGTATTTTTAGTAGAGACAGGGTTTCATCACGTTGGCCAGGCTGGTCTCGAACTCCTGACCTCAAGTGATGTGCCTGCATTGGCCTCCCAAAGTGCTGGGATTACAGGCGTGAGCCACGATGCCTGGCCGTCTCTCTTTTCAAGATTCCCTAAGGACAGGAATTTTTTTTAGCAAAGAGCTGTTTAAACTGCCTTCCCAGCCCCTAGCACAGTGTGGTGCAGACTGTGGGTCCTTGGAATCGTCTGCTGACTGGCTAAAATTTCAATGAGATAGAGAGTAACTGATCATATGTTACTTATTCATCTGCAGTTTAGCATTGGGACAGGAAATAAGGAGATTAGGGTGACCAGGAGAAAGAATTGAGGCCAGCTTAGGAGGGACTCACTATTTTTGACAAGATAGCGCAGTGATTTCCTTAAGTCTAAATGCCTGAAAGCAATATATAACCTGTTAAAGAACTTAATCCAACTGTTTAAAACAATCAGGCATATTATATAGCAGAAACTTAATTATGTTTCCTGGAGTAGAAGTCCAGGCTGCCCACACTGCCTTCAGGGCTTGCGGGAAGTTTCCCTGTTTGTCACCTGACTTTCTCCATGAGGCAGTGACACTGGGCAGAGCCTCGCGGTGCCATGGGTCCCATGGAAACCAAATACAGCCTCAGGCTTGGACAGGGCCAAATCCAGTGGGGAATGTTGGCAGGGGCCCCGGGAATGCAGAGCTGTCTCTCTCAGAGATTATAAGTAATTTTGAAACATAAAATACCTTTCTCTGTCCTCCACTTTAAGATGTGGACAAGATTCAACAGAAGAGGCAGGGAGCTTCCCTGGGGTTGGGGGAAAAAGACAATAGGAATCTAGAGATCTGGGGTTTTTGTTTGTTTATTTGTTTTTGAGACAAGGTCTTTCTCAGTCGCCCAGGCTGGAGTGCAGTGGCACAATCATAGCTTACTACAGCCTTAAATTCCCAGGCTCAAGTGATCCTCCCACCTTAGCCTCCAGAGTAAGCGAGACCACAGCCATGCATCACCATGCCCCGCTAATTTTTAACATTTTTAGTAAAGATGGGATCTCACTATGCTGCTCAGACTAGTCTCAAACTCCTGGGCTCAAGTGATCCTCCTGCCTCATCCTTCCTAAGTGCTGGGATTACAGGCGTGATCGACCACACTTGGCGGATATGTGGGGTCTTTACCTAGCTGTGCTAGAGCCTTGAGGTAAGTATGGGAGAGGTGACCTTTGCAGCCTAAGGGGAGTATTCCCTACCCCCAACCACCTCGGGGAAAATGGTTTCTCCTTCCCTTTTGTCAAGCAAGGGAAGAAGAAGAGAAGTCACTCAAGGCTAGAATTGGGGAAATCTCAGGGTGTACATACCTTCAAAGCTGGGCTGAGAGGGTGTGTATATGCAAGGGGAGGAAAGCTGGGCAGCACCTGTTGTTCCTGTGATACTCACCTTTGCAAATCTGTACAATCCCCATGATGATAATCAGGGCCAAGGCCAGGAGCTTCCCAGCTGTGAAGACGTCTTGAACCCGGGTGGCCCACCGCACACTGGAACAGTTGACCCATGTGAGGAGCACTGAAATGAAAGACCCCCAAACAGATCTTCAGGGGCTGTATCTGGCTGCATGATGCCCAAGGCACACAAGCAGAAGTGTTCCCTCGTCCTGATGATGAGATTGTAATAGGTGAGCCAGATACCCAGCAAGCTCAACCTCAGGGACCAGAGACTATGGCTAGGTTAATGGGTTACAAATGAAGATTACATGTCCCAACTTAGAACTTGGGAACAGCATGCCCTGGTGAGGGCTGGAAGCCAGAAGTAGGCATGGAAGTGTAGGCACTGGCTTTGGGGGTAAAATCATATCTGATCAGGGCACAAGTATGGGCTTTGTCTTCAAGTTGTTATTTGTGCAAGGGGAGCTGTGAGCAGCTGGTGGGATTCAGGAAGTCACCTTCCTGAGCCTGATTTTGGGGTAACAGAGGCTTAGGGGAATCTTCTGTTACTTAGGCTTATTGAGATATAATCTACATCTTACTAAAACTCACCTTTTTTAAGTGTACAGTTTGATGAGATTTGACAAATGCATTGAATGGCTTAATCACTTCAACACTTCATATGTAGAACATTCCCAACACTCTAAAAAGTTTCCTTATGCATCATGTTCCTTTGTAGTCAGTGAGGCAAATCTTCTTATCCTACCTCTATAAGCATTACTTTGACTTCTGTCCCTATAGCTTTGTCTTTTTCAAAATGTCATGTAAATGGAATCATACAATATGTGGTCTTTTGTGTTTGACTTCTTTCACTTAACATAATGCTTTCGAGATCTACTCATGTTGTTGCATATATTACAATTTGTTCCTTTTTATTGCCAGATAGCATTCTACGATATACAGGTATCTGTTTGTTTTTCCATAGACATTTGGGTTGCTCACAGTGTGGGACTATTATGAAGAGTTGTGATAAATACTTGCGTAGATGTCTTTTTTCTTTTTGTGGATTGTAGAGATCTTTGAGTGGGGTTTTCATTGCTCTTGAGTAAGTCCCCAGGAATGAGATTCTGGGCCATAGAGTAAATGTGTTTAACTTTATAAGAAACTGCCAAACTGTCTTCCACAGTGGCTGTCTCATTTCGCATTCCCACTGTCATGTCAGAGTTCCTGTTGCTCTTCATCTTTCCCAGCATTTGGTATTGTCAGTTTTTGCTAATGGGCATGTAGTTGTATTTCATTATGGTTTTCATTTGCATTTCCCTAATGACTAATGATGTTGAGCAACTTTTCATGTGCTTATTTGCCATCCATTTACAAATCTTCTGTGGTGGCATGGGGAGTTGCAATTCTCTACAAAAAATTTTAAAAATAAGCTGGGTGGTGTGGCAGCTCTGACTTCACTTGAATGGCTGATCAAATTTTATCAATATCTTATTCTTAAATGGTACTTCTACTTTCCAAGTATTTCCCAACCTTACTTGATGCTGAGAAGGTTAGGGTAGGATGGTCCTGACATTACCCGTCTGTAACCTTCCTTCGTGCACCGTCTCCACCTGGCAAATCCCTTCTCCTCTTTCAAGATCCAGCTTAAATGTCACCTGTTCTATGAATCTTTATAATTCAGCATGTTATTTATTCCTAACAACATGCCTGCAAGGGAAGATATATCAGCTGTGTTTTGTACACGAGGAACAAAGTTTGTTCCTTCTTTCCAGAACAATCCCATACCACTTTGTTTATATCTAACATTGGGACGTATTTCTTTTTTCTTTTCTTTTCTTTTTTTTTTTTTGAGACAGAGTCTCACTCTTTTGCCCAGGCTGGAGTGCAGTGGCGCAATCTCGGCTCACTGCAAGTTCCACCTCCCGGGTTCACGCCATTCTGCTGCCTCAGCTGGGATGCCACCACATCCAGCTAATTTTTTGTATTTTTACTGGAGACGGGATTTCACCGTGTTAGCCAGAATGGTCTCAATCTGCTGACCTCCTGATCCTCGGCCTCCCAAAGTGCTGGGATTACAGGCATGAGCCACCATGCCTGTCCAGGATGTATTTCTTTGTATCAAAATGACCTGCTTCTGGCTGGGCGCGGTGGCTCACGCTTGTAATCCTAGCACTTTGGGAGGTCAAGGTGGGTGGATCATGAGGTCAGGAGTTCGAGACCAGCCTGGCCAACACAGTGAAACCCCGTCTCTACTAAAAATAAAAAAATTAGCTGGGCATGGTGACGAGTGCCTGTAATTCCAGCTACTCGGAAGGCTGAGGCAGGAGAATCACCTGTACCTGGGAGGCGGAGGTTGCAGTGGGCCAAGATTGTGCCACTGCACTCCAGTGTGGGCGACAGAGCTAGACTACATTTTTTTTTTTTTTTTTTTAAGACACCAAGGGCAAGTATATGTTTTCACGTTTTTAAATCTCAGGACATATCATTGGTGCCTGCAAATAGTAGGTGCTCAGCAAGTATTTAATAAAAGAATTTAAAAATATCACAGTTCATTAGCCTTCCAATATCATCTCGGTCTACACGTTCCACAATGCACATCAACCGCTTCTGCTCCCCAAGAACCTCATCAAAAGGAGATACAATCCCTAGTTGGCTTCATGTTGCCAAAGGGCAACAGGAAACTTGACTTCAAGAGTAGAAGCTCCTGACTCCTCATGGAAGAGCTATTATCCAAGATGATGTCATATAAGGAGAAGCAAAACATGTTGTCAGAGGAAGGATTTTAAGTGCCCAAGCAGGGAGAACACTTTGTAAATACCCGAATGTTCCAGATGGACTGACATCCTGATAAATACACATTTGGTTTGTCTTACTCAATTCAATAAGGATTTCAGGATCATGTGCCTGGTGACAAGCCAACCTAGGTCACTCTAAACAACTGGGTCTGTGATCTCAGCTTCTTCCCTGGGCCCCAAGGCATGCAAGGTACAAGGCTGGGCCCCTTCACCCAGGAATTCAGGCAGACACAGCAGTAACTCAAGGATAAAGGAGATTGATAAAAGGAAGGAAGGAAGATTAGGAAACAAACCCCAGGAGCCTCAGGGACAGGTAAGGATTACACAATAAGGAACCAGATCTTGATCTCAGGGAAGAAAATCCTTCTCCAAGGGGAGGAGAGGGCGGGAGGGGGAAGTGACAGAAAGTACTTGAGGAAAACAAGGGCAGAGCGGGACAACTCAAAGAAATCCCTCCTCCCCCAAGCAGATCACCTCCCTGTTGTGCTGGAAAAGAAAACATGAAATCATCTTTACAAGATGGACCTTACTGAGTCACACAGAAAGACACCTTTAAACTGTCAGCTTTGTGGTCTTCCTGGGGTGACAGAGATAGGGATGCTTTGTCAAATAACCTATCTGTGGCTATCTCCTGTCTTGCCTAATCTTATCTCCATCACTTCCCAAGAACCCAGCCCTTGACTAATATTTAACCTTTCACCTTCACAATAATCTTTCAGAAACAAAAAGAAATTCGGAGAATGAGGTGGGGATAGGCAGGTTGCCTGTGACACCTAATCTCTTTGGAACAATGGCTGCAGGCCCCAGATCTGGCCCTTCACCCTGCAGTTGGGTGATCACACCATGTGACTGAGGGGAAAGAGGGTATCAGTCTCCTGGTACCACAAGACAACTTCCCTCACAGCAGGCTGAAACCTGAGCCTCCATCCAGAGAGGAAAGGTCAGTGGGTGCTTGCCAAGTTCCTGCCCTGCTTAGGAGCCCTGCTGCTGGCTAGCTACTGCCTGGCACTTGTCTGTTGCTGACGATGATATTCTAGAACCCTCTCTTCTCGGCTAGACCCTGAATTCCGCATGCCTGAGATACAGTGACCTCAGGGAAGCTACATGTGGATGAGGATCATTGGCCACAGTAGCTTTGAAATGTGAGGGGCTTTTCATCCATCCATCCATCCATTCATCCATCCATCCATCCATTCATCCATCCATCTATCCATCCATCCATCATAGATCCATTCACCCATCCACCCATCTAGCCATCCATCATCCATGCATTCATCCACCCACCCATCTATCCATCCATCATCCATCCACCTACCCACCCATCTAACCATCCATCATTTATCCATCCATCCACTCATCCACTCATCCATCATTCATGCAGGGCCTATATGTACTAGGCATTCTAGTTGGTGGGGAGGTTATTGATAAGACACAAGTCCCTGCCTTTAGGAAATTGGCAGTGTAACAGGGATGACAGGTGAAGAGATGGCCACAAAACAATGAGGTGATGGCAAAGTTATTTGCAGAAGCTAGTGGGCATCTAGGAGGAACCCCTAACTCAGCCCAGGGGAATCAGAGATGCCTCCTATAGGAGGAAGAGACCCTGGCAACATGGAGAAATTTATAATCCTGGTCCAGCTGGACAAAATAAAAAGTCATAAGACTCTGGTTCTTGTCCATTGTAATCTAGTTGTGGGAGTGGCTGCTGCTTCTTTAGAGGCCCTCATGGAATTCCAGGCTTGTATATATATTTTTGGGCATTTCCTCCCCTCTTTCTTTCTTGCTTCCTGGGCAAAAAATAAGATGAAAGACTATTAAGAAGACAAGAGTTCAAGAAGATGCTTAAGTCAGGGGCGGGTTACTTAATCCATCCAGTTTGAAATACTCAACATCAAGGTGACAGAAGAGATACAAAGAATGAGTCAGGCAGGAGGAGGAAAATTCAGATTCTAGCAATCTGGAACACTGCCCAGAGTCCAGGGCCTCCCAGCTGCCAAGTAGGAGAGATGGGCTCAATGCTTTCTGCAGGACTGGCAGAGGGATTCAGAGTCCTTGCTGCCGACCTGTAACTGGCTTGTCCACTGTGGAGCGCTGGGCTCCCTGCAGAGAAGGTGCCCTCAGCCCCAGCCCAGCTCTGACCCCAGATTTTGATCTCCAGGAATTACAGAAGTCTCTCCTTCACTTCCTCCCATTGGCAATGACAGCAGATCTCTTTGTATTGGGGGCAGTTGAAGGTAGAATTATGACCATCCAAGATATCAACATTCTAATCCCTGAGATTTGTGACTATGTTATTTTAAATGACAAAAGGAACTTTGCAAACGTGATTAAGTATTTTTTTTTTTTTTTTTGGAGATGGAGTTTCCCTCTTGTTGCCCAGGCTGGAGTGCAATGGCGTGGTCTCAGCTCACTGCAACCTCCGCCTCCCATGTTAAAACGATTTTCCTGCCTCAGCCTCCCAAGTAGCTGGGATTACAGGTGTCTGCCACCACACTTGGCTAATTTTTGTATTTTTGGTAGAGACAGGTTTCACCATGTTGGCCAGGCTGGTCTCAAACTCCTGAGCTCAGGTGATCCACCCACTTTGGCCTCCCAAAGTGCTGGAATTACAGGCCTGAGCCACCACGCCCAGCCACGTTAAGGATCTTAAGATGGGGAGATTATCCTGGATTATCCAGAGGGCCCAGTGTTGTCACAGGAGTCCTTATAAGAGGGAGGTAAGAGGGTCAGAGTTACAAAAAGACATGTGATCATGCAACCATCAGACAGAAAGAGAGGCTTGAAGATGCTATGCTGCTGGCTTTGAAGATGAAAGATGGGGCCATGAGCCAAAGAATGCAGGAGGTCCCCAGAAGCTAGAAAAGGCAAGGAATTCTCCCCAGAGCCTCTAGAAGAAATTCAGGCCCGCTGACCCCAGAGTTTAGGACTTCTGACTTCCAGGACTAAGATAGTACATTTGGCCGGGCACGGTGGCTCACGCCTGTAATCCCAGCACTTTGGGAGGCCGAGGCGGGTGGATCACGAAGTCAGGAGATCAAAACCATCCTGGCTAACACGGTGAAACTCCGTCTCTACTAAAAATACAAAAAATTAGCCGGGCATGGTGGTGGGCGCCTGTAGTCCCAGCTACTCGGGAGGCTGAGGTAGGAGAATGGCGTGAACCCGGAGGTGGAGCTTGCAGTGAGCAGAGATCACGCCACTGCACTCCAGCCTAGGTGACAGAGCGAGATTCTGTCTCAAAAAAAAAAAAAAAAAAAAAAAAAAAGCTAGTACATTTGCATAGTTTTAAACCACTAAGTTTGTGGTTACTTGTAACAGTACCAATAGGAAATAGATACCAGACAGACATTATGCAGAAAGACTAGACAGCAGGGACATACCCTTAAAGAGAAAAGCTTTTAAACAGCAGCCAGGCAACACATACCAGGAGCCCAAAGGAGTGTCTAGCCACAGGCCTTGCGGGACACCAGATGGAGGGAAGGGATGGTGCTCTCTAGAAGTGGGTAGTGAAGGTGAGATCACCAGTGTGCTCACCTGGTTAGCAAAGTTCCACACCACATAGCTGCTTCCCACTTCTTCCAGCTTCCCAACCCTAGCTGGGATCCCACAGCTAAAGTGTTCCTATTTCCTCTTCCTCCATTTGGTAATTCAATACAGTAGCAAACAGCCTTGTCTTGTAACTCTAGCAGTGTTGTTTTTCCTCTTTCCTTTTAGAGAAATCCAGGGCAAAAGACAAAATATCCCTCCTTCATCTAATTCAGGTTCTCCTTCAGTCTCCCCTGTATTCCTTACAACTTCAGGCCCACCCACACAACCCAGATACACACACAAACACTGGCCCAAGAATCACAAACTTCTTGGAAGGCGAGTGGAGTGCCAGGATGTTCACAGACATGAATCCTTTATTTTCTGCCCCCATGATTTTGTTGGTCTCCTTATTTTACTGGCCAGAAGCCACAATCAAAGGCCACAAAAGAGGTCAAGATAGAAAGCCAAGAGATTATTATCCCAAGAGTCCCGAGTCTGAGTACACTGTTCACGTTGGAGGGGACAGAGTGGCCACACCGTGTACTGTCCTGTGGTAGACAACACCAAAACACACCTTGGCAGAGCTTGCTCTGTATCCTTCCAGGCTGAGTCAACCCATTTTTAACCCTAAATTAATACACAGTCACGTGCTACATAATGACATTCTGGGCAACAACAGACTACTTATACCTCCGTGGTCCTGTAAGATTCGAAGACCATATTTTTACTGTATCTTTTCTCTGTTTAGATATGTTTAATGAACAAATACAACTGCCTACAGTGCTCAGTACAGTAACATGCTGTACAGGTTTGTAGACTAGGAGCAACAAGCTACACCATGTAGCCTAGGTGTGTAGTAGGCTATGCCATCTAGTTTCATGTCAGTACAGTCTATGATGTTTGCATAATGACTAAATTATCTAAGGATACATTTCTCAGACTGTATCCTTATCATTAAGCAATGCATGAGAGTATTATAGACTATAGGTAAAAGAAACAATTTAAAATTAATTTCTTCAGTGCATTTTGAAGTAGAACATCAACGAATCATTAGCATAAACAAATACATCTGCATTTAGAAGGTTTTAAGGATGGATTGGGGAGTTGTGGAGCTGGTTTTAAGTCCCTGCAATCATTCCAGAGGTGAGGCTGTGACTTTATCACTCTTCCCCTCAACTCTAGCTAGCAGCACCTGGGAAGTGAAGGATGATGTGGGTTTCTGAATCTTTTTTGGGTGTGGAACAAGGGAGCAGAGCTCAGAGGAGCTTGTGTAAGGTGTGAAGTGGTAAGAATGGGGAGGAGGATCACCAGCAGCATGAAAGATAGGAGCCAGAGACGGCTCTCTCAGAGGGACCCGGCAGGTCTGAATCTGAGAATCACAGAACTTTTGAACTTGAAGAACTCAGTGGCCATGGTGCCTTTGCCAGCTTAGTCACGTACTCTCAGTTAACCTCTTTGAACCTCCCTTTTCTCCAGGTAAAATCTAAGGTCCATTTGAACAGTGTGACGATACTCTGTATCCTGTGTATTGTTGCATACATTTTTTTTTTTTTTTTTGAGATGGAGTCTCGCTCTGTTGCCCAGACTGGAGTGCAGTGGCACGATCTTGGCTCACTGCAAGCTCTGCCTCCCAGGCTCACGCCATTCTCCTGCCTCAGCCTCCCGAGTAGCTGGGACTACAGGTGCCCGCCACCACGCCTGGCTAATTTTTTGTATTTTTAGTAGAGATGGAGTTTCACCGTGTTAGCCAGGATGGTCTCGATCCCCTGACTTCGTGATCCGCCCACCTCGGCCTCCCAAAATGCTGGGATTACAGGCGTGAGCCACCACGTCTGGCCTGTTGCATAAAATGTTAAATGGTTATTTTTATTGTTTATCTTAAGAAACTATAGACTAAGAAAGTCAAAAAGAGCATGTGATTTGCTCAGGATCATGCTGACACTCAGAGGCAAAGCAGAGTGGCGGGGAATGGGAATGGTTTGGAAGATTTTAGAAAGCATATCATGCATCAGACCACATTGTACATCGTGCCCCTGACCCTTCTCAATTTCTAATCTGTTCCATCTTTTTCTCAGGAGGATGCTCCTCCACAAATGACCTGCCCTGGGGTCCTTCAACCCAGCTGTCTGGAAGTTGGAAGTGGGTCACAGGTACAGGCTGGGGGCTGGGGAGCACCGGCCAAGGCACTGGACCAGGAGCCCAGATGGTCAAACATGTTCCTGTGCCTCAGTTTCCACAAGTGATGAAAATACCACCAGATCTTATAAGTCACGTGCCTCTGTCTGCTAGGGAGGAACACCCTGCAGAAAGCTGAAGAGATGCGTGGTTGCTGCCCATGCTGCCCCACTCCTCAGGCCCCACAGACACTGTCTGCTGCCAGCGGTGCGCACACAGCCACAAACAATCCCCTGGTGGCCAGAGTGGCCTTGAGGTCCTGTCTGGCACACAGTAGGTGCTAAGCTTACTGAATGGAAATGACAGACAGATACATCTACACAGAAAATTCAGGGAGAGTGCACATAGAAGCCATTGTGCTGCTCTAGGGAGTAAATATCAGGTTTAATATGTCATGGGATGGCCCATGAAGCAAGGCAAGTGCCCCGGATGCCAGACAGAATTGTGGGGAGAGGGTACATATTGTGGCTGTCTCTCCTTCCTCTAAGAAAGCTCACAAAGTACAACCAGGCACAGTTACTCACACCTGTAATCCCAGTGACAGTAGAGGCTGAGGTGGGAGGATCAATTGAGGCCAGAAGTTTGAAGTTTGAGGCCAGCCTGGGCAACACAGCAAGATCCTGTCTCTTAAAAAATAACAGAAAATTAGCCAGATATGGTGACATGTACCTGTAGTCCCAGCTACAATGGAGGCTGGGGTGGGAGGATCACTTGAGCCCAGGAATTCAAGGCTGCAGTAAGCTGTGATTGTGCCATTGCACTGGCCTGGGTAACCCTGTCTCTTTAAAAAAAGAAAAAGAAAAAGAAAAAAGCTTGCTGGGCACGGTGTCTCACACCTGTAATCCCAGCACTTTGGGAGGCTGAGGTGGGTAAATCACTTGAGGTCAGGAGTTCAAGACCAGCCTGGCCAATATAGCAAAACCCTGTCTCTATTAAAAACACAAAAATTAGCTGGGTGTGGCAGTGCATGCCTGTAATGCCAGCTACTCGGGAGGCTGAGAATTGCTTGAACCTGGGAGGCAGAGGTTGCAGTGAGCCAAGATTGCGCCACTGCACTCCAGCCTCAGTGACAAAGACTCTACCTCAAACAAAACAAAACAAAACAAAAACAAAGAAAAAAAAAGCTCACTAAGAGTACACGTTATTCCCAGAGAGAGACTACTTGATAACTTTTCTTTTCTTGAGATGGGGTCTCATTCTGTCACCCAGGCTGGAGTGCAGTGGTCTGATGTTGGCAAACTACAATCTCTGCCTCCCAGGCTCAAGCAATCCTCCCACCTCAGCCTCCCGAGTAGCTGGGACCACAGGTATGTGCCATCACATCCAGCTAATTTTTTGTATTTTTGGTCGAGACAGGGTTTCCCCATGTTGCCCAGGCTAGTCTTGAACTCTTGAGCTCTAGCAATCTGCCCACTTTGGCATCTCAAAGTGCTGAGATTACAGGCATGAGCCACCATTGTTTTTTTTTTTGAGACAGGGTCTTACTCTGTCACCCAGGCTGCAGTGCAGTGGCATGATGATGGCTCACTGTAGTCTCAACCTCCCCAGACTCAGATGATCCTCCCACCTCAGCCTCCTGAGTAGCTGAGACTACAGGTATGTGCCACCAGGCCCAGCTAATTTTTGTTTTTTGGAGAGATGGGGTTTTGCCAGGTTGCCCAGGCTGGTCTAGAACACCTGGGCTCAAGTGAGTCACCTGCCTTGGCCTCCCAAAGTGCTGGGATTACAGGTGTGAGCCACCACACCCGGCAATGACTGTTTTCAGGTGCTCCCTTGCTTTGGATACAGGACTCTGGCTTCTCATTGAGCTGGGTCAGCAGGGGTTCATTTTGTGCCTTCCTCAAGGAGCCAATGAACATTCCCACATGGATCCCTGAACTAATCTCATTTCTTCTACTAAGCCAGCTGCCACTCGATGAACCACACTATTCTGGTCTGACAGGGTAAAGGTTGCCATCTGGATACAGGGCTGGATTGGTTGTTATAAGGACAGTGCTAAGACGAATGAACCAGTTGGGACTCTCCTTGCAGCCAACTCTTGGCCCTAGAGGTAAATATTTGAAGCCTGCACCCTACCACCCAAGGCTTGTTTCCATCCTCATAGGTGATCAGAGGCAGGAATGACCATAGAAACCCAGAACCTCATTTTATTTTATTTTATTTTTCTTTTACAGATGGGGTCTCATTCTGTTGGCCAGGCTGAAGTGCAATGGCGTGATCATAGCTCATTGCAGCTTCCAAGTCCTGGGCTCAAGCGATCTGCCTGACTCAGCTTCCCAAAGTGCTAGAATTACAGGTGTGAGCCTCCATGCCGGCCGCAGAACCTCATTTTATATGTGAGTGAATTTAGACCTCAGCTAATTCACAGTAAAGACCAGACTGGGACAGCCCGATTCCCAGTTGCTTGTTCTGCCTCTGCCCAGCCTTCCTTCATCAT
Organism: Macaca thibetana thibetana; assembly: GCF_024542745.1. Taxonomy (NCBI): domain Eukaryota; kingdom Metazoa; phylum Chordata; class Mammalia; order Primates; family Cercopithecidae; genus Macaca; species Macaca thibetana. Next base: position 84,664,850 of record NC_065584.1, on the reverse strand, counting down.
ACACACATCACTCTGCTTTCCCTTGGACACTCCCACATCATCTCTCCTCCTGCTTGGGTCAGTGGTACCCATGGTCACTACTGCCAGTGCCACTTGGGACTCTGGATCTGTCACCAAGACGCTGGTTAGCCCCAGCCTGGACTGCTTTCTGGGCAGCAGGAAGGAAGATGCCAATATGGCAAAAGGGGAAGACTTTGACAGTTATGCCTCAGAAACCAAGAAAGGTGCATCCATTGCTCCCAGGGCTTTAGAAAGTCATTTCCCACAGGGATCTCCACCTTGGGTTCCCTCCCACCAGCCCCCTTATCAATGTCACCGTCACATGTTCCCTCCAAACTCCTGAACTCCATGTGGATTTCTCGGTTTTGCTGGCTTGCACCTTTCTCAGGAGTGGGCTGGACTGGCTTGGAAAGGCTTGGTTTTCCTTTAACATTTCCAGAACCAGGCCTCTCCTTCTCGTCTCTTCAGATAAGTGAAAACAGGCAGTAGAAAGGGGGAAAAATGTCCAGACTTGCCAAAGTCCATAAAGACAGATGGTGAAGAAGAGAGGGAAAGAGCACAAGAAACCACAGGGAGGGAGCAAGCGGAGGACAATGCAGATGAGTGGGAGAGAAAGAGGGCTTGAGAGGAGCACAACAGAGAGAGGCCAGGACTGAAAACAGCAAGATGGAATGTACTAAGCAGACGGCTGGTGACAAAGGAAGCAGTGACGCCACTTTGTAGAAATCAGAACACCCTGTTCCTCTCCAAACCTGCAAAACAAGCACCTTTCCGGATGGAGCTCCCCAGGCCTCTGAAACGCCATAAATTTCACCTGGGTCATGGCCTGCCAGAGGGTTGGCTTCTCAGCCTCACCTTTTGCTGGGGCGTGCACTTCTCTGCCTTCTGCCACGCTGTGGCCAGCTCCCACAGACTCCCTCCCCTCCAGCTGGAGCAAAAGGGGTGAAGCATGTCCCTCCCAGCAGCCCTCTGGGTCTGGGTGCCCAGGCTGGAGGTTGGAGCCCCAGGGAAGCCGGGCCTGCGGGGGCGTGGGTGTGGCTACGCTCGGCTCTGTGATTGGCTGCACCAGGCTCCTTGGCCACCTCCCCCGCTTGGGAAGGAACTGAGCACGTGTTTCTAATTGTGGAAAAGCTGCTTCGTTTCCAGATCTAGGATCTAGGAGGTAAGCAGTGCCGGCTGCCAAAAGGCACTGATAGGCAAAGAAAACACGGAGGCCTGTTTGACCTCTAACGCACACAACCCAAGGCTCTGATAAGGTTCCAGTTCTGCCCACGCAGGTCACACGGAACAGTCTTTCCTCGTCAAAGACCCAGAGAGGCCTGGAGGTGTGGGGGAGTGGCGAGACTCGGATCCAGCTTCACAGAACCCTCCTAGAATCCTTCTTTATTCCCCGCTAACCCCCACCTGAGGGCCAAGACATTTTTCATAGCAGGTGAGGAGCCACATTATAAAGACTTTCGGTACCTTGATTATTGTACATGTAATATAACTTGTCTGATGAAGTTATACATATAACTTGACTGGTGAAAGACAAAAACGTTAAAAAAAAACCCAAAAAAACACAAAAAGCCACACAACAGCAACCAAAAAAAATCAAAGCAGCCCTTCCTCATAAACTGCGCTTTGATCCCAGCTTCTATAAAGTGCACAGTGGGGAGTGTGGTTTTGAAACAGATCTTGCCTATCGCACTATAGTAACATTTCCCCTTCTCCAGCCCTTTTCATCTCGAAGCGCTTAAAATGTTTTAGAAATCTCGGAACCCCCTCCAAAGGAGAGGAGGTGCTCTGAGCCTTCCGGAAGGGCCTCTCTCTTCCAAGGACACACCAGCAGAGGAGGAGGGTGCCGAGAAGCTGTGAGGGCTGTGAGTGCTCCTGGAGGCACACAGCTTTTACCAAACACTTCCAGCTAAGCTCCTGCCCATACTGCCCCATCCCCTCCCCTCCTCCCTTCGTGGCTCTGTCTTCCCCTTCCTTCTTACCCTATTAGCTCCTGTGCCAGCTGCTGGAGCTGGTGTTTCTGCTGAATCACCACCCAGTACTTAGCTCAGCCAAGAGGCAGGAATACCCAGCTCAGCATTTTCCAAGAGCTGAGTAGTTCTCTCTTCAGCATGAGCTAAACATGGCTCCTCAGCTGGCCTGAGCCGGGGAGAACCGAAAAACTGAAGATACCAGGAAATCCAGGGGTGGCCTGCCATGCCACCGTGGGGAACCCTATTTTAATCCTACTCATTACTTTTTCAGCCTGGACCTGAAAAATTGCTCTCACACCCCAATTCTCAAGACTGATGTCCCCCAGATGCGGAGCAAGGTAGATGAGAATGGGTTCTGTTGAGTCTGCACTGAGCCCAGGAAGGCTAGCCTGACCCTCCATCATATTTCAGTCTTGGAAGACAGGGTATGGATCCTGTGAGGTGTAGTTGGTTCTTGGACCAGAAGGCTTATAGGCTCTGTTGGTGTTCACTAAATTCTATAAACCTGGACCCAGGCTGCAAAATTCCCCCAAAATGGTTCAGTTATAACCCAATTCCAATGGTAGCTCATACTTAAACTTGCTAAACTCTTTTTTCTTTTCTTTTTTTTTTTTTTTTTGAGATGGAGTTTCGCTCTTGTTGCCCAGGCTGGAGTGCAATGGCGCAATCTCGGCTCACCGCAACCTCTGCCTCCCGGGTTGAAGCGATTCTCCTGCCTCAGCCTCCCGAGTAGCTGGGATTACAGGCATGTGCCACCACGTCCAGCTAATTTTGTATTTTTAGTAGAGACGGGGTTTCTCCATGTTGGACAGGCTGGTCTTGAATTCCCGACCTCAGGTGATCCACCAGCCTCAGCCTCCCAAAGTACTGGGATTACAGGGGCGAGCCACTGCGCCTGGACTTTTTTCTTTTTTTAATATGGAATGCTTCGCGAATTTGCATGTCATCTGTACATGGGGCCATGCTCATCTTCTCTATACTGCTCCAATTTTAGTATATGTGCTGCTAAAGTGAGCACAACTTGCTGAACTCTTATAACAGAGATGCCCTTTCTTCTTTCCCCCAAAGCTCCAAGTACCACTGGGCCTCACTCCCGTAAGCCTTCTGATTTTATGTTCTTAGGTATGTAATATAAATTTGGCGTGTCACATTAATCCTTAAAAGTTTACCAGACACAGGGCCTGGCGCGGTGGCTCATGCCTGTAATCCCAGCACTTTGGGAGGCCGAGGCGGGCGGATCACCTGAGGTCCGGAGTTCAAGACCAGCCTGAACAACATGGAGAAACCCTGACTCTGTTAAAAATACAAAAAAATTAGCCGGGCTTGGTGGCGCATGCCTGTAATCTCAGCTCTCAGGAGGCTGAGGCAGGAGAATTGCTTGAACCCGGGAGGCAGAGGTTACGGTGAGCCAAGATGGTGTCATTGCACTCCAGCCTGGGCAACAAGAGCAAAACTCGATCTCAAAAAAAAAAGTTTACCAGACACAATTAGTGGGTGACTCCATTTAAATCATGGGCCCTGGCTCCTCTGAGAAAAACAAAGTGATCCTTGACAGTCAGCAACAAAAGGCCAGAGGAGAATTTAAGTTTCTAGGCTGGTACAAGAAAGTAGGCAAATCTTTACCACACCTGGTGGAAGCTGAACTCCAAAAGAGTTTCCTGTTTCAGGAAACCTCCGTCCCATTCACTATTCTCCCAATCAGAAGTAGACATATTTCCAGAAACAAGCCCCTCATTCCCCACTTTCCAGGGTGTGGGCTGTGTAGGCACACACACTCTCTGAACAGCAGAACTTCGGTCTGAGAGTAAAAGCTGAAGAGCAGAAGAGACACTATGGGAATCAGGAAAGAGGAGGTGATCCGGGAGAGCAGTTGAAGCACATTGAAATGAAGAAGACTGACTTCTCAGGTAGCTTACTTACTCTGCCATTATAGATATAGAGTCTAAAAGCACAGGGGATGCTTCCTCAAGTCCCAGCAACAGATCTTAAGTGTTGAAGAGTGAGTAAAAAGGGTGACAAAGACAGAGGGATCAACTTGACTAGTTTGAACCACACCAATTCAGACAATATGACAATATGTACAGACAATACGAACCAGTGTTGTCCCTGATTTACTTCACTTGTATCCCCAACAAGACCATGCAGTCCTTGACTCCTTCAACCTTAATCACCAAGGGCTACCAATTCTACCTTCTAATGCTAACCAAAAGCATCTACTTTTCTCTACTCCCACTGCCCCAAGATGCACATGACGGTCATCTCTAACCTGAATCCCTACAACTGCATTGTAATCGTCTTTTCTTGCCTCTGATTTATTCCCCTCACCAATCCATCCTTTAGCCTTGCAGCATGACTCTCCTAAGATACAAATACGATCATGTCGGTCTTCTGTTTGAAACCCTTCAAACCTCATTCCTCCTAGGGGAGAGCCCAATCTCTTTATGGCCCATGAGGCCTTTCGTGATGGGGTCCTTGCTTCTATTATACATTTCTTGCCTCCTAGTCATGGTGTGGCTATACTGAACAACCTTTAGTTCCCACAAACAGCTGTGATTTTTCCTGTCCTCAGACCTTGACATATGTTAATTCGTTCTGCTAGAACATTCTCCCCACCCCATTCTACTCCACCCTCCCTCCATGCTGAACATTTCCTGACTATTTCCAACTGGTCTTTCAGCCTCAATTTACATGTCACTTTCTCTAAGAGTTTCTTCAACCCCAGTCCCATCTTCACTTTTCTTGTAGGAGCTACCTGGATGCTGTCCTCTTGGGGAACTGGAGTTCCCTGTATACTTGTCGGGAACATCCACTGGACTGTGAGTTCCTTGGTACAAGAGCTAAGTATCCCCATGCCTGCCACAGTGCCTGGAGCAGAACAGACACTCAAATATTTAATAATGTATGACTGATTCTGTGTTACCTGCGGCATCATAGAGGACACACAGGTGGGTGCAGTATAATCCGTGTTAAGAAAGAAGACTAAATCTGCTGCTGCTGCTTCATGTGAGAATGAGAGTCTTTTGGTTCATTGTTGTCTCCTCTGTGCCAAGAACAGTAACTAGCCCATCATGGGCACTTGATAAATGTTTGCTGAATGAATGAAGTGTGGCATTTATATAATATTTCCCAAGAGTCCTAATCCCTTTCTAAGTTCTACTGCTCTAGAGCAGGCAGAATTTTGAGCAGGATCCTGGAAGTACTACCCTGGGGAAGATTCTAACCAGAGACCTGCTCAGCACCCCTCGGGGCTCTAGGGAGGACATGGAAGGCAAACATAGACACATTTTTTTTTTTTTTTTGAGACAGTCTAGCTCTGTTGCCCAGGCTGGAGTGCAGCGGCACAATCTCGGCTCACTGCAACCTCCGTCTCCTGGGTTCAAGCGATTCTTCTACCTCAGTCTCCCGAGTAGCTGGGACTACAGGTGCGCACCACTGTAAATCATACCTTATCTCTTCTTTTTTTTTTTTTTTTTTTTGAGACGGAGTCTTGCTCTGTCACCCAGGCTGGAGTGCAGTGGCCGGATCTCAGCTCACTGCAAGCTCCGCCTCCCGGGTTTACGCCATTCTCCTGCCTCAGCCTCCCGAGTAGCTGGGACTACAGGCGCCCGCCACCTCGCCCGGCTATTTTTTTGTATTTTTTAGTAGAGACGGGGTTTCACCGTGTTAGCCGGGATCATCTCTCGATCTCCTGACCTCGTGATCCGCCCGTCTCGGCCTCCCAAAGTGCTGGGATTACAGGCTTGAGCCACCGCGCCCGGCCACCTTATCTCTTCTTAGTGTAGGAGTTCAGTATGGTGATTAGCTGATGGAATTTTTTTCTTTGTTTTCTTTTTTTTTTTTTTTGAGACGAAGTCTTGCTCTGTCCTCCAGGCTGGAGTGCAGTGGCGCGATCTCGGCTCACTGCAGCCTCCGCTCCCAGGTTCATGCCATTCTCCTGCCTCAGCCTCCCGAGTAGCTGGGACTACAGGCGCCTGCCACCACGCCTGGCTAATTTTTTTTGCATTTTTAGTAGAGACGGAGTTTCACTGTGTTAGCCAGGATGGGCTCAATCTCCTGACCTCGTGATCCGCCCGCCTCGGCCTCCCAAAGTGCTGGGATTACAGGCGTGAGCTACCGTGCCCGGTCCTGCTGATGGATTTTTTTAGTTTCTTTCTCTTTTCCAAAAAAAAAAAAAAAAAAACCACACACACACAAATCTGCTTACAGAATAATTTTCATCTTAATGCATCATAAAAATGAAAAATGAGATGTTAGTCAAACTGGCCATTGAGTAAAAATCAAGAGATTTTCAATACATTTAGATTTTAAATGCTGGCTAGTTAGAAGGTGTACAGAGAACAATGGAGTCTTGGATGTATAGGAATCAAATGTAGGCCAGTCTGTATTTGTCTGAATTCATATAAACAAGGCTGATCGGATACCCGAAGAACTCTCTGGGGACTAGGGAAGGGCAAGAAGGCAGTGCTGCCCAGGTATCTGAAGGAATATGTTTAGTGTCTGGGGATGAGAAGTTTGGGGGTAGAGAATATGAAGGCTCAAGGGAAAATAAACTGAGGTTAAGGGATTTAGATGATAGGAAAGACTGTTGAATGCTCTGATGTGAAGGGATTGATTAAATTTGTAAGAGACTTGCAAAACAACCCACGAGTTTCTCTGTGACAGCATTCTGCACCAGGCAGTTGGAGGCTTTCTGCAGAGGAATTGCAAAGCAACTCAGGAGTTTGAAGCAACACGTGAAGTCCTTTCCTTTCCAAATAGCTCAAGGAAGAAGAGAACTCTGAAGCCCTGGAAAAAGCTAGTCTCTTAGGAATCTCAGTAGCAAGATAGAAAACAAGATTAGACGCATTTTTTCCTTGAGAAATGCATACAGGATATTTCTTTCTCCTGAGGGTGAGGAAGGAGAAGGAGCTTCTTTAGGTCAAGACATTCAGGGAGAAGTGAGGAAGTTGAATAAAAAGAATTGATTCCACTCAGGTGCTGGACATGACTCCAACCCCAAATGAGAGGAAGGAGGCCAGGAGCTGACTGAATGAAAGGTGACCCAGTCTCCAAGAGAATGGGGGACAAATATATCCCAAAGGAAAACTCAGAGTTGCACAGATGCACATATGGAAGCCTGGGAAAGGGTGTCCCCTGGACCCAGTGCTTCCTCTGGATCACTGTGGACACTTTGTTTACAACTAGAGACCCAGGTAACAGCCAAAAGATGTGGCTACAGGATAAAAGGGCAAGCTGTAGGCTGGGTGCAGTGGCTCACACCTGTAATCCCAGCACTTTGGGAGGCCAAGGTGGGCGGATCACGAGGTCAGGAGATCGAGACCATCCTGGCGAACACGGTGAAACCCCATCTCTACTGAAAATACAAAAAATTAGCCAGGCATGGTGGCGGGTGCCTGTAGTCCCAGCTATTCGGGAGGCTGAGGCAGGAGAATGGCGTGAACCCGGGAGGCGGAGCTTGCAGTGAGCTGACATCGCACCACTGCACTTCAGCCTGGGCGACAGAGGGAGACTCTGTCAAAAAAAAAAAAAAAAAAAAAAAAAAAAAGGACAAGCTGTAGGAATAACCTGTCAATACATATGTCTGTGCAGCCAGATCTGTACAGTAACAGATGCACTTTATTTAGAACTATCCACTATGACGGCAGCTACTGGCCAGGGGCTGATAATAAGGGCAGCTATCGCTGCTGACTCTTTTTATATCTTACTTGGATCTTTTATATGGGGAATATAGTCATTTACTTATGAAATAATACAAAAGGAGAAAAACACACAAGCAAATCACAAAAGGTATCAAAACCAAGTTCTAACACTTCCCAGTCCCCTCCTAACTGCCTCCCCTCCCACTAATAGACTTGTTCTGGAGAAGGGAGAAAGGCTTTTTATTTAATTAAAATGTAAAATGCTTTCTCTCTCTCTCCCTCTTTTTTTTTTTTTTTCTTTTCTTTTTTATTGCCGGGTGGCTAGGGATATTCTGCTGACTCAGCAGTGAGTAATCAGCTTTGACCTAAATAATAGAATAACTCGAAGTGGCAGCTGCAGTTGCATAAGTGTGATCCAAGTCTGCAGTTCCTTCCCTCTCCCTCTCCTCTCCCCCACCAGCTCCAGGACCCGGCAGGCGAGCCAGTTTCAGCAGGTTCTTTCCACCTCTCCACCCCCACCACCTGGCTCGTCCCAACTTCATTTCTCATCAGTTCTTTTCCAAAACAGCCCCACCATGGAAGCAGACTTGACCTCATCTCCTCCCTCCCGCAGCAAACCCTCACCATGGGCTTTACCACACGGGCTCTCCCTGCTGGGCCCTGCGCCCTGTCCTCCAGTGCCCTCCATTATACACTCAATGACCTCTCCACAGAGGGTGGCCTTTCCTCAAAACCTCTTGCTTCACAGTCATCAGCATGTCACCACAGGACAGCAGGAAGCAGAGTTCCCCATGTGCGTATGTTCACGCCACACCCGAACTCTCTACTGCGTCTCTCAAAACAGATACAAGCTGGGCTTATTTTATGCAGCTGGCTTGCCTGGCACCTGCTAAGAGGATGAGGAGGACTGGATGATGGTGGGGGTAGGTGGATGGGTGGGAGGGGTGCTAGAATAAAAAGTGCCAGCATTTAATGAAAGATAGCATCTACCAGCCGGGCTCAGTGGCCTCACTTTGGGAGGCCGAGGTGGGTAGATCACTTGAGGTCAGGAGTTCGAGACCAGCCTGACCAACTGGGGGAAACCCCATCTCTACTAAAAATACAAAATTAGCTGGGCATGGTGGCGCATGCCTGTAATCCCAGCTAATTGGGAGGCTGAGGCAGGAGAATCACTTGAACAGGGGAGGCAGAGCTTGTAGTGAGCCAAGATGGCACCACTACACTCCAGCCTGGGTGAGAGTGAGACTCCGTCTCAAAAACCAAAAACCAAAAAAACAAAAAACATCTACCAAGCCTTCCTGACAGCTTGGTTCTTGTTTTATTGAATACCTTGTAAGAGGATTGGAAGCTTATCTGGTATGGCCTGCCATAAAATAAAATTGAAAAAAAAAGAGGACTAGAGGGTCCTATAGAAGTGGATTAAAAAAAAAAAAAGTATTCAACAAACCAGAAAACAGAACGTCTGTACACAGACTCAAAGCAACTGGGAGTGTCAGGCATAAGGAAAGGGAGAAAGGAAGTTTGTGTATAGCTAATGCATGTACGTGTGCACCCTGCTGGGCAGAGGGATGGCAGCTCCACAAGGCCTTCACAGCTAGGAGGAAAGGGATGCTGCAGCATCCCTTTGTGGAGCTGGTGTGGAGTTGGTTTCCATTTCCCCTAAAGGAAATAAGGAGGAATACGCTTGGGAATAAGAAGGATTTAAGAAGATTTTTCTGCTTATGAAGGTAGACAAATATTTGAACACGTATTTCAAGGACACTGAAAATTCCTATCTTTGGAGGACAAGATTGGCTACTGTTAAGTTGGAGATAATTTCCTTGCAGTTCTGCTGAGAAGGCAGAGGACAAACTTAGATAAGCTTTACTGAACCTTTGACTACAGGAATAGAGGAGGGGGGGTCTTGTCATTTTTGTCATCAACCAGTTTCTAAATTTCTCCTTGGCTTGGTGCTCTCAGAGTGTAGGTGAGGGGTAGGCTGTGGAGAGGACTGTGTAACCTGTCATTCTGGAGCAGGGCTACGGGCAGGTGCCATTCTTATCTCCTAGGAGGGATTTGGATCTTTCTGGTCTGAGGGGACGCCTAAAGGGCTACACTACTTTGGAGGGTCTTTGTGCAAGAGGTCAAACCCTTGGCAGATTTGGGGAATGCAAAGGAAGCCATGGGGTCTGGCTGCCCGGAAACTTCATCAACCTGTGGCCTGGCTCCTCTCCTAGGGTACAAACTGAACAGCCTCGGGGTTCTTGATTTCTAGTAGGAGGGTAAGGGTGGCCTCTTGTCTGAGACACTTTAGCAGCGTCAGCGAAAAAAGGAAACTGTCTGTGTGCAAAGAAACACCAAAACAGCAGTGGCCAGCACTTCTGTGGCCCTGCTTCCCACCCTCCCATTAGCCAATCTGATGACAGAAACGGCACTCTTCCTGCAGTCCCACACCCTCCCTCCTCCCCCTCCCCCTCTCAGCTCTGGATCCAGCTAGGACGCAAGGATAAAGTGGCCCCAGCATCTTGCCCACCCTCAGTGACTGAGATGACTGGGGCACTGGGTGTCTAACACTGCGCTGAGGGTGTCCCCTTCCTTCTCTCTTGCAGTCCTTGTGACCACGACCTCTTGAGGCAGCTAGGATTCACTCCCCAGCTCACAGTAGGGTGGGCGGGTGATTCTGCGCAGCACTCACCACCGCAGTTAGAAAGTGGTGGACTGGAGATGCAGGTGCAGGCAGCCTGATTTTGGAGCCTGCATTCCTCTGCCTCCAGATCTGTGAGCAGGCCCGACCAAACACAAGGAATGCACCCCCCAAAAAATGTCTTGGCCCCGTATCACAAATGGCCTGGGTGGTGGAGGTCTGTTCCAGGGTTGACCACCACTTCCAAAGAGGGCTCACTTGCCAAGGAGACCGCCTCTTGGGTCCCAGCTGCCCGCCCTGTAAGAGGCTACTGAGGTAGGTGAGTGATCTCTTCCTCCCCCATCCCATAGCAGGACAGAAGGAAAAGTGTCAGGACCTGGGAAGGCGTATGGCCAGGAGAATCACTACCCTCAGCTAAGTGTGTGTGTGTTAGAAGGTGTGGGAAGTCAGGGACCGAGTGAACTCTAGAGGTGGAGCCCCTGAAACATATCTAAGTATTTACTTTAGAAATTAGTTTTTGATTAAAGATGTAAGATACCCCAATCCATTGAGATGACTAATATCAGAGATAAAGTTTTGAGACTTCCTAGAAATACGGCTCTGCAGAACTTCTAGAAAGCCTCGCTAACCTATTCCAGCCCACAGAGATCTTTTCCCCTTCTCTGAATTTTACTGTTCCTGTTGTTTTTAATTTTTTTTCTTTTCTTTTTTTTTCTTTCTTTTCTTTTTTTTTTTTTTTAGAGACAGGATCTCACTATGTTGCCCAGGCTGGAGTGCAGTGGCTATTATTCATAGGTGTGATCAAGCTCACTATAACCCAGAACTCCCAGGGTCAAGCAACCCTCCTACCTCAGCCTCCCAGGTAGCTGGAACTATGGTGTGCACCGCCATGCCTAGCTCCCTTCTCTGAATTTTTACTGCAATTGAATCCTAACCACAGTATCCATCTATATGGCTTTTCTCCTAGTTAGAAAACTCATGAAGGGCAGGGACCATGGACAAACTCTTCTCCAAGAGATTTAAAAAAGTGTGACTTGACAAGTTGAGGTAGAAGTAGATGTAGAACTACTGCCATGAAGCCAGAGTAATCTTCCTAGGAGCAGCTGGGAGTAGCCAGCACAGTGCAGTGTACTGGACAGACAAGAAATCAGGAGCCCTTGCACTCCACGCGGCCTGCCTCCCTGGGCAAGTCACTTGCCTGGCTCTCTGTTTCCTTATCTGTTCTGGGAAAATGTTAATACTGGCCCAGCTTACCTCATGGACTTGTCATTAGGCCCAAATCAGATAATATAGGTGAAAGTGCTTTGACCCGGCCAGTGAAAATTACAGTGCCTCCAAGGAGCTACTTAAGTTTCTTTCCTTCTTTCTTTCTCTCTTTCTCTCTTTCTTTCTCTTTCTTTCTTTCTTTCTTTCTTTCTTTCTTTCTTTCTTTCTTTCTTTCTTTCTTTCTTTCTTTCTTTCTTTCTTTCTTTCTTCTTTCTCTCTCTCTCTTTCTTTCTGTCTGTCTTTTTTTTTTTTTTCACCAGACAATTGTATGCAGAATCCATTCATACAAAACACACTTGTAGGAAACTGAAAGAAAAGTAATGGGGAAAAGAAAAGGAGGCAGGGTGAGGTGGCTCAGGCCTGTAATCCCAGCACTTTGGGAGGCCAAGGTGGGCGGATCACTTGAGGCCAGGAGTTCAAAACCAGCCTGGCCAACATGGTGAAATCCCATCTCTACAAAAAATACAAAAATTAGCCGGGCATGGTGGCTCACGCCTGTAATCCCAGCAACTTGGGAGTCTGAGGTGGGAGAATTGCTTGAACCTGGGAGACGGAGGTTGCAGTGAATGGAGATCACGCCACTGCACTCCAGCCTGGGAGACAGAGTGAGACCCTGCCTCCAAAAAAAAAGGAGAGAAGGAAGGAGAGTCAGAGACATGTAGACCACCAGGGAGGCTAAAAGAGGCCATCCCTCAGACCGTGCACAGTGGCTCACACCTGTAACCACAACACTTTGGGAGGCCGAGGCAGGAGGATCACTTGAGCCCAGGAATTCAAGGCTGCAGTGAGCTGTGATCGTGTGACTGCACTCCAGCCTGAGTGACAGAGGACTCTGTTCTAAAAAAAATAATAATAAATATAATAAAAGAGGCTGTCTTGCTACGAAGACCCAGATGACACTTACATAAGCAGATGGCAGCCAGGAGCCGAAGGCCAGACTCTGGGGGGAAGCAGGTGGGGAAGAGCGGCTGCAGCACGTAGTTGGAGAAGGTGAGGGCAATGACAGCCTGGTTGGTGGGGTAGATCACCAGCACAGCAATCCACAGCCTCAGGAACCTGAAGGAGGAATGGGACATCCCCGCCAACAGGCATGGCAGGGATGCAGAGCCATCAGGGGAGAGCCCGGGCAAGTCATGCATCTCTTTTTTATTTTCAGAGATGCTGAAGAGCCCAGCCTCTGCCCCCACCCACAAATGAGACACCCAGCCCTCTGCAATGACAATAAAATGGTTTAATGATGAAGAGCTCAATTTCCACAAGCACTAACACAAGTCTTGGCATTCTTTCCTTCTCTCCTTTCATCATCTCTTCTCCATCACTGTGGCCACCAGCATCCAATGGTGGAAAAACAAAATTTGCAACCGCTGAATGTTGATAGACAGGACATACTAAGTGTGTGGTTACAGAAGCAACAAACAGGAGAGGTATCAAGTGGAGGTTTGCAGGGGAAGCGCCTTCCACACCCTTTGGCCCATTGGTGAGGGTTTACCAATGGCAGGGGTGCAGAAATTGAGGAAATTTAAGATTAGGGCCCAACTCTAGAGGGAGGCCATTATCCTTGGTAGTGTGAGAAGAGGTTACACTCTACCTTAGGTGGCCGCTCTCACTTGTCAAGATAGAAGAGCTTTGTTTTTGTGATGTGCTTTCTCTGGGAATCTATGGTCAGTGTTGTTATACAGTTCTGTTTGCTCTCACTCATAGCATCCTTCCCACTAAGATCAACATAGAGGTCAAAACTACAAAACTGGTCCCTCCATCATTCTCAGAAGCCTCGAGGGGACACAAGGCTACACTAGCAACCATGGCAGGAAAGCAGAAGAGACATTCCATTCTCTAGCACCCCCTGGCACACTGGAGACTGGAAACTCCTAGCGTTGGCTTTTCCCGATCTGACCTCCTTCTGAATGTCTTCCTCCTTTTCCCCTAGACCATTCGGGTCTCCACAGATCCTCTTACCCAGCCAGTCCTCCGAAGATGTCCTTGACATAGGAGTAGTCACCTCCAGATTTGGGGATGGTGACCCCGAGTTCAGCATAGCAGAGGGCTCCCACAACTGTGATGAAGCCTGTCACGATCCAGACGATGAGCGCAAGGCCCACAGAACCGGCATTCTCCAGCACGCCCTTTGGCGAGACAAAGATTCCAGAGCCGATGATGTTCCCTGCATGGGACACCAAGGGTAAGAAGGGGAGACAGTAGAGACAGGATGGTTGGCAGGATTGGCATTTGGAGGGTGGTCTCATCTCCGATCTGATCCTGAAATGCCTTGGAGATACGTAAATGATCTGTAGGCAGGTGTGTCTAGCAATAATTCTCCCTGAAGTAGGGTAAAGAGGAGCAGAGAACTGACACATATTGACTAGGAACTTGGTCAGGTACTTTCCACATTTCATTTAATCCTCAGGACGACACTATGGAATCAGATATCATTTCTCATATTTTACAGAGGAGGAAACTGAGTCTCAGAGATACCAAGTGAGTTGCCTAGGTCCACATTGCAGTAAGTGATGGTGAAGTATCGAATCTCAGGACCCTCCAGCTGAGAGACATGTGGTCCACCCAAAGTGACAAGGGCCTCAAGGCTCTGAAAATGGCAGGGCTGGAAAAGTGGACTGTTTTCAGAGAACACCTGCCCACTGGAAGGCTTCAAAAATGAGCCAAAAGACAATCTTTTTTGAACAGATTGTGGTCACACCCCAAGATTGGGGGTTTTCAAGACTTATGAGTGTGGAAAACATTCCTGGAGGCTGGCTTCTACCCTAGACATGACGGCCCCACCCTTGGTGAAGAACATAAAATAACTCTATAAAAACAGTGCTAGTAGTTTAGAAGTGGTGTGTAGGAATGCAATACGTACAAAGCCTCAGTACTATATTCTTTCAAAAGTCGTTACCCACCAATGTTTCATGTGACCCTCAAAACAACCTTATGGAATTCAGGGAGAGGAGAGAGGCAGGTACTTCCCTCTCTGTTTTACAAACGAAGAGATTAAGACATAGAGGGGTTAAGTGGCTTTCTCCAAATTCCACAGCTACTGATGGGTAAAATTGGATCTAGAAGTCAGTCTCCTGATACTTAATCCAGCGCTCTTTCCACTAATCCACTTCTGCTTGTGTGCAGGGGCTGGCTTTCTCCTGAGAGGTGAGGCCCACAGCCAGTATTGAATGGCTGGCTGCTGGGTTGTGTGTGTTATGCAGAGGAGGAACAGGAGTGTGGAAGCTGTTCCTGACATGCTTCTTCCCAACTGTTCCCATGTCCACTTCTTGTGATAAAACAGATCATCAAGGTCCATTGGGTGGGTGCTTTGAAAGTGCTGCTTCATGCTCTGCCCAGCTGCACCACTAAATGCCTAAGGAAAGGAGCAGAGACCAAATGGATCCAGGTGGAAAGGCAGAGCTAGAGTACCCTGAGGTCAGCTGGATTTGACTGTGTTCTAAGGACATCTCAAGCCTCCACGATCTCTCTGTAGTGGTCTGGAACCAGTGAGATGGAGATTGTAAATCCTATGCTCAGCTTTCAAAAACTGACGCTCAGATCTCAACCATAACACAACCTCAATCTAGCCCTGAGACTGAAATATAGAATCAGGGGGCACAGGCTGAAGTTAGATACAGATGAAAAGGAAGCACATATTTGTCTCAAATATGTCTTCCTAATTTTGGTGCTAACAGTCTTTCGCAACAGAAAGGGGCTGCTTATAGAAATGAAACTAAGAAAAATAATTCCTCATCATCAAATTAGTGATATAACTATCAGGCAAAGAGAAGATAGAAAAAGGAGATTCTGAGTGCCACCAATCCTTACAGACTTCTCCTCTTCTTGTAGGTTTATGTAAAGTTCTACAATAGGACAACAGGACATCTTTCAGCCTCCTCTCTCAGACAGTCCCCATATGGTCTGTTCAGAAGTACTAGGTTAGTAGAGACTAAAAGACCTGCTTGTAGTATTCCAGGATTTAGGACACGTTCCCCCTGTCAAATGATTCTTTGCCTGCCAAACTGCTGTTCCCTGAAAGACATCAAGTGCTGGGAAATGACAGATCTAGAGACAGGTTTGCTAATAGTGGTGAAAGACGATAGTAAATTCCTTGCCTAGCAGGAAATTATCAAAAGAGCGATCTATAGGGCATTTCAAAGCCAGCCAAGATGAAAGCAATAGAACTAGGGTTATAAAACCAGCTCAAGGGGTTAGAAAAACAATCAATAGCAGCAGAAAAACAAGGTTTGACTTTGGTCTTTAAGGTACTGAAAAGGGAGGAGTGTATAGCTAGGTGCTTCTTAGAGCCATGAATGGCTGTTGCAAGAGGGAAAATGACGATGGGTGTTATTTAATAGATCTGATCTTCTCAGGAATGAAGAGGGTCAATGTTCCACTAAGGGTTTGTAGAAAACAAACACTGCAGCAGGGATCAGTAAGTGCTTCTCTTCTGTTTTCACTCTGACATTTCGAGTGTGTGTGCTCTTTCCCTTGTTCTAGGCCACAGGAGCCACTGGAAGGTGGGATGTGCAACACTAACTGCCCACTTCTTGCCTTCACTTCTTCTTGGAGGCCCCAACCTTTAAGAACGCTAGCAGAGAGCTGCCAGAGCGATTGCGAGGGTTACAGTAGATTGGCATTGGAATAAGAGTCCTCACTTCAAAAAATTGGGTTTCTCTCCCCAAAACCTTCATTTTGACCAAATTAAAATTACAAAGATAGGCCAGGCATTGGTGGCTCATGCCTGTAATCCCAGCACTTTGGGAGGCTGAGGCAGGAGGATCACTTGATCCCAGGAGTTCAAGACCAGCCTGGGTGATATAGGGAGATCCTATCTCTAAAAAAAAAAATTTTTTTTTAAATTAGCCAGACTGGTGGCATGCACCTATAGTCCCAGCTACTAGGGAGGCTGAGGTGGGAGGACTGCTTGAGCCTGGGAGGGCGAGGCTGCAGTGAGCTGTGAGTATACCACTGCACTCTAGTGACAGAGCAAGACCCTGTCTCAAATAAATAAATAAATAAATAAATAAATAAATAAAATTACAAAGATAAAAGCTAAAAAATATTGAGCTACACTAGTGTAAATTAAGTGCTAGGGAATAGGAAAAAAATTAGTGTCTCTGATTCTAGGAAATCACCCCCTAGCAAACCAGAAGTCGAGAACACTTCCTTCACTTAGCAGCCTCTGGGACGTCTGCAGGGGAAAGAATGTCACTCACAGCAGAAATATGTTCTAGAGTGGAAAGAAAATTGATGTTACGTTTACTCAACAGTAGGGTCTACTACTTCTATCCAATCTTTAGTGTGATTATCTATCTGATATTCATCTCCTCCCATAGACTGTAAGCACCATGAAAGCAAGAACTATGCTGCTTTCCCTTATCTGTGAGGTGTCCCCTAGTAGACACTCCATAATGTTTAATTAATAAATGATATCTGACACCGTTTGTGCCTCTCTACAGAGCAATTTAGTATTCCTATTTCTTTGGAACATCCAAATCCTGTGAGAATGTTAAGCATATACTGCAGGCAAATGAGTAAAGCAACCCACTTATTTCATTGCTAAGGAAAGTAGACTATTATTACCATCTCCTATTTATTTACTTATTTACTTTGAGATGGAGTCTCGCTCTGTCACCTAGGCTGGAGTTCAGTGGTACTTTCTCAGCTCACTGCAACCTCTGCCTCCCGGGTTCAAGTGATTCTCATGCCTCAACCTCCCGAGTAGCTGGGATTACAGGCGTGTGCCACCACACCTGACTAATTTTTTTATTTTTAGTAGAGATGGGGTTTCACCACGTTGGCCAGGCTGGTCTCGAACTCCTGACCTCAAGTGATCCACTCTCCTTGACTTCCCAAAGTGCTGGGATTACAGGCGTGAGTCACTGCACCTAGCCTACCATCTCCAATTTATAGGGGAAGAAAGTAGGACAACTATTATTCCTGTTTTTCAAGTGGGGAAAATGAGGGCGGTATTATTATCCCTATTTTATGGATGAAGAAACTGAGACCTAGAAAGGCAGTTATTTGCCTAAATCATAGGGTAAGTTCGTGTAGCTGGACTGGAACCTAAATCTTCTGTCACAGCCTCCAGCTTTTCCCTGAAAATAAAAGGTCTTCCTAATACACTAGGGTCAGTCTTCCATGCTCTACTTTATAGGCAATGGGCATGGTTCACAGGAGCAACTTATTAAAGAGTTGGAACACAGATCTGATTCATTCCTTCTATTGCAGTACCACCTTCAATGGGGACTTATAAAACATTGATATCCATTACCTTACTTGGTCTCCTAACTACTTGCTTAGGTGCACAGGGCAGGTTGTATCATTCCTATTTTACCATCGCAAAAACTGAGGCTCAGAGAGGTGAAGGGACTTTATCAAAGTCAGCACTGTATAAGTGGCAAGACCTGGATGAGAAGCTAAGTCCTTGGACTCGTGGTCCAGGCTTTCCTCCATGATTCCATGTTGCCTACCCTCTGGAAACTGCACAACAGACACTTTAACAGTTGGGCTTTTCAACTTGGACACTGTCTAAGTGAGACTTTTCCGGAGTGGCTTTGAAAAAGACGAACTGGGAAAAGGCTTTTCTACTTTGACTATGAACCTTTCTTTCCTTCTCTTTTCTTTCCTCCTTCCTTCCTTCCTTCCTTCCTTCCTTCCTTCCTTCCTTCTCTTTCTCTCTCTGTCTCTCTCTCTTTCATTCTTTTTTTTGAGACAGAGTCTCACTCTGTCACCCAGGCTGAAGTGCAGTGGCACGATCTCAGCTCACTGCAACCTCCGCCTCATGGGTTCAAGTGATTCTCCTGCCTCAGCCTCCCGAGTAGCTGGAATTACAGGTGTGCGCCACTATGCCAGGCTAATTTTTGTATTATTAGTAGAAATGGGGTTTCACCATGTTGGACAGGCTGGTCTCAAACTCCTGACCTCAGGTGATCCACCTGCCTTGGCCTCCCAAAGTGCTGGGATTACGTGCTTGGCCGTGGGTCTCACCACTCTTTCACCCAAGCTGGAGTGCAGTGGTGTGATCATACTCACTGCAGCCTCAAACCCCTGGGATCAAGTGATCCTCCTGTTTCAACCTCCCGAGTAGCTAGGACTATAGGTGTGTGCCACTACACCCAGCTAATTTTTTTTTTAGGCGGAGAAGGGGGGGGTCTCACTATGTTGCCCAGGCTGGTCTCGAACTCCCGGCCTCAAGTGATCCTCCTGCCTTGGCTTCCTAAAGTGCTGAGATTATAGACATGAGCCATCCCGCCCGGCCAACAAACGTTTCTTGATGAGATACAGGAAGAAAGTTGATCACTGTGGGTTTTTTCCTCCAATGTTTTAGCTTAGACTCTTCGTCTGTAAAGCCACTTAGAATGAGATGCACATCTATCCGGTATTGCTGAGGTACTCAAGGTTAGAGTTTTAGTCCTGCTTCTATCCCCCCCAACTAATAAAGTAGTCATCTTATCACACAGATCTTCTTTAGTGAAGAATGAATTCTAGGATGCCTGGACAATGAAACCCAGTTTGGCTTGTTCTGTCAAAGAAAAACCAAGCAAACCATTTCATTAAAAAGGAGCCACGTTGTCTCAATGGGCAAGTCTTCACTAGAAAAATTGCCGGAATTGAGAAAACCCACATTTGCCGT
This sequence comes from Macaca thibetana thibetana, assembly GCF_024542745.1. Taxonomy (NCBI): domain Eukaryota; kingdom Metazoa; phylum Chordata; class Mammalia; order Primates; family Cercopithecidae; genus Macaca; species Macaca thibetana. The sequence continues at coordinate 84,645,737 of NC_065584.1, read as the reverse complement.
GAATAATCACTAACTCCCCCATCTGTAGACCAATATCCATGTGACTCCCATTAAAGCATTACTCACATCTAGGCTTGTCCACACTAGAATGTTACAGCCATCAGAGAATTTCCTAAGGCATAGAATTACAGACTTCTGACGCCCAACAGACCCTCAGATCCAAAAGGCTTTGGCCTTCCTTACTCATGCTAGCCTTGAAATCTAGCTACAGCCTTCTCCCGGGGCTTGGAGGTTTTGGCCATTTCCACGATGTCCAGAGAAAGCTAGGTGATCCTGCTTTGTGTTTCTTCCACAAAGTGGCTGAGAGGATCTCAGAGCTTTTCAGGACTAAGGGAACAGCGTGAAAGCAGGTCTGGCATGTGGGGCCCAGGCTTTGATCTTCACGCCAGGCCTGGAAGCTCACCATGCCTCTCACCCTGTTTACACTTTCCCATCAGGACTGTACAAACAGCTCCTCAGGGGTGGTAGCAGGTCAAGACTCTGACACATGCCCTGAGGAGTCAACATCTTCTGCAGACTGAGATGTGGAAGGCGCTGCAGAACTCTGCTGTTCTGGATTCCTTATTGAAAACATGGAAAGGGCACTAGACTCAGAGCTGGAGGAGAAACTTTGTTCTTGCTTTGCTATGTGACCTGAATTTTTGTGAAAATCACTCCCTTCATCTGCAGAATAGGAGTAATTGTTCCTGCCCTGCCTACCTCAACAGGGTTGTTGTGGGGAATCAAGGGAGAGCCTATATGTGAGGCACTTTACAATTTGTGAAATGCTAACAAATGTAAGGAATGGCTAGGATTTGTAGCAGTAGGGACAGAGACCAGTCCTAGAAGAATTCAATGGACTTGCTTTGGAGGCTTGGCTCCAAAACAGTACTGTACAGCCAGGACTGTGAAACATTCTCTGAGTCATTTGTCTGCTGGTCTAGGTGTAATTTTTAGATGCCGCAGGTGGGCGGACAGCAGGTAATCACATCTCAAAAGGTATTTATTGAGCGCCCACTCTGTACATGCTTGTTTTGGAAGGTAATGGGGAAGCACTTGTTCACACACGGACTTCTAATGAAACGAATGGAGCCAACTACCAGTTACTGAAAGACAGGCATCGTAGCCTGGGGGTGGTGGGGAGCTGAGTGTTGAGCCCTCAAATAAGCCCATGAAGGACCCACATCTTGCCTCCAGCATTCCCGGCCCAACTGGGGAGGCAGGCATCTACAGTGAGAGGCTTTGTCTTCCTCGGTGGTTTTCAACTGAGAACAACTTTGTCTACCACCTCAAGAAGGCAATTGGCCGTATCTGGAGACACTTTTGGTTGTCACAATGAGGGTGGGAGAGCTACCAGCACCTGGTGTGTAGAGGCGGGTAATGCTGCTAAACATCCTACAATAGACAGGACAGCCTCCCACAACAAAGTATCTGGGCTTCATTGAAGTTTGAAGGTAGAACAAGGCTTCTCAACCTCAGCACTGTTACCTTTTGGTTGAGCTCTAATCCCTTTCAAATTTGAGCCTGGATGATTTTTTTTTTTTTTTAAGCTAAGTACAAAAATGTATTATTCATGGGAATAACTCATTTTTAAACAGAACAAAATTTTCATTGTGGTAAAAACACATAACAAAATTTACCATCTTAACCATTTTTAAGTCTATAGTTTAGCAGTGTTAAGTATATGCACATTGTTGTGAGGCAATCTTGAATGATGATTTGTTTTTGACTGACTGCTATTATTCAATACGCACCATGTACTAGGTTATAGGATGTGAAAGTGAGACACGGCGCCTGGTTTCAAGGAACTGTGTGGAAAGGGAAGACACGTGTGCACAGACACAGAGCTGATACCACCACGCAGAGCAGAAGCTGTGTGAGGGCTATTGCAATACATGACAAGATTTTAATGTGTGGAAAAAAAAAATCACTGGCATGGGCTGTTCAGAAAAGTCTTCCTGGAAAAGGGAAGTGTCAGACTGATGCTGATGAGTGAGTAGACTCAGCTCAGCAAAGAGAAAAGGAAAAGCAACCAGCTGGTTGCTAAGCAGATCAGACTTGGACTGAAATGGTCAGTCTTCTCACTGGATCAGTCCAATTCAAATTTCAGAACCAAAATTATTGAGGATGTGAGTTGAAGGTGGGAACCACTAATCATCAATGGTTCCCCCCATTGTACAGCATACTGATGCACTATGGCATTTTCCAATAAATATTAATTTATTTCTCTCCTTGAGTTAAAGGAGTGCAAGGGCTTTGTTTTATTTTTTAAATTTTTCCTTTTTTTTTTTTTTCTGAGACAAGGTCTCACTCTGTCACCCAGGCTGGAGTGCAGTGGCATGATCACAGCTCACTGCGACCTCTGCCTCTGGAGCTCAAGCAATCCTCCCACCTCAGCCTCCTTAGTGCTGGGACCACAGGCGTGTGCCACCCTACCTGGCTAATTTTTAAATATTTTGTAGAGGCAGGATCCCACTGTGTTGCCCAGGCTGGTCTTGAACTCCTGGATCCGAGTGATCCTCCCATCTCAGCCTCCCAAAGTGCTGGAATTACAGGTATGTGCCACCCCACTCAGCCAGCTTTGTTTAAGTACTCCACAACAAATTTCCATTGCACAGCTAAGTAAACTGATAATTAGCTTGCTCAAGATTACGAAGATTGTAAATAGGGAAGCGGTTTGCAAACTTAAGACTATCTCTAAAGCCCATCTTTTTCTAATCAGTGGTTCTTCCCATTCTATGGCATGCTGATGCAAATCATGGAAAAATTCAAATTAAACTTTCTGCTTTCAGTATCAGGGTCCAAATATCACCTTAGGTCAACCTGACCTGTCTTTATCAGCTGCTTACTAAACACTCTCTGCAGAACTGTACTCTTAAAAAGCAGCTGAAGTATTTGTGCATTTCCTAAATGTACAAACAAGCACCTTTAAAACAGACAGACAGATGAGAAAAGTAATAATTCTGCAGCAGTGGTACTCTGTCTGAGTAATCTGCTTTTGCAATGTGCAGTTGAGTGTGAGGTTGCCTGGTCCATCTTCAGACACTGTGAAACCTTCTCCTCAGAAGTAACGTCACTGCTAATGCTGAGGATATTTAAAGCAGGGAGCAAACCAATGAGAAGACATGTGACTGTGACAAAGATGAGGGATGAGATGTGATCAATAAAGGTTTTCAGCTCAAACTTCACTCATTCTATAAATAAAACAGCTTAAAATAGACTTGAGGGATTATTTTGCCTTCTAGAAATAAAATTCACCAGTGCTCAGGACAAGGCCTAGAATATAGTGTGCTCAGTGAGTGTTTGTTAAAATATGGAATAATTCTGAATCCTATGTCCAGTTGCTCCCACTCCCACCGCAGAGAGTAGCCTGCAGTTTGCCATTTCCAGGTATCCCGGGAGAAGGGATCTGGGAGCCTCCTCTGTAGACATGCTCTGGGAGGGGAAAGAAGGCATGGTCCTCCATGCTCTGTGTGCTCAGCAGGGAGTTCAACATTGGAAAGGAACAGTTTCTAGCCCCCTGGGTTCCTGAATGGCTCTCGTTTTCTGTAGTTTGGGATATACTCCTGGGATCATTTGCACGTGCCTGCTTTTCTAGATCCATCTCCCTCTCCTACAATATCAATAAAACGACAACAGAAATTCCTGAGGCATTTCTTTGAAGGCAGCTGTGCTGCTGGATTACTCATCAGAAAGACAGAAAACCTCGGTCGCCTGGCAACTTGAGAAGCCCCAGCCAAGATACCCCACACCTCTACCCCACTTCAATAAGCTGATTTAACTCAGAAAAGTGTATATATGGTGCTGGCCTCTCTGAGAAGGTTATTTGATTTGGGTACAGTGGTGTTTTTTGTTTGTTTGTTTGTTGTTTTGAGACAGAGTCCTGGAGTGAGCAGTAGTGCAACTTGACTCACTGCAACCTCCACCTCCTGATTTAAGCGATTCTCGTGCCTCAGCCTTCCAAGGAGCTGGGACTACAGGCACTTGCCACCACAGTTGGCTAATTTTTGTACTTTTAGTAGAGAGGGGGTTTCACCATGTTGGCCAGGCTGGTCCCGAGCTCCTGACCTCATGTGATCCAGCCACCTCGGCCTCCCAAAGTGCTGGGATTACAGGTATGAGCCACCGCACCTGGCAGATACGGGGTGTTTTTAACTGTGGTTGTTTAAAATGGCTGTCTAGTGTGTCTCTTGGACATAGTTTTTTACCTGCCAGATTCCTACTTTCTTTCCCTGACTCTAAGCATCTCCTGCTAGTAAGTCATTCTGTGTAACTCTGCTCTTTGAGGGAATGTATTATCGCCCTGACAACAGCAGATTCAATCAAATTACTCCTTGAGCTCTCTGGTTCCTGGAGGCAGGAAGCATCCAACAGGATCCCTGGTCCCAGACACCTTGCACTCCAGACTGAGGAGCATTTTAGTTAAGCCCAGGTGCTTCAGAGTTTAGTGACCTGGGTGGGAATCTAGGTTCTACCATCACCCAGTTACTTACCTATTTGAACCTTTCACTTCTATAACAGTAGTTATTGTGTGGGATTAGATGAGAACACTTATAAAGTACTAATCGGGCACTATAAATCTGGTGCATAGTAAGTGCTCAGTGAATGGTAGCTACTTATTATTACATTGCTGGGTGTATAGCCTTTCCCTACTCACCAAGATGTGTTTGTTTTGAAATACCTCCTAGTGGCTCCTGTCCCAGAATTTTATTTGAGAACAATGAGAGTTTTAATCACATTTTCATCCTGAATGAACCAAATCCTAATCCCTCCATGTTTTGTGTGTGTATATTTGTTTTTCTTTTTTTTGTTGTTGAAATACAAACTCAAGAAGCAGTTTTCACACTCCCTCCCTCTGGTTAATATCCAGTAGACATTTTTGGGATTAGAAGCTCATACATCATATTCGAGACTAAAATGCAAAATCTTCTAAAATGGTATAGACCACATGGGTGTGAGATCTTTCATACTTGAAAATTTTCCAAGTCAGCCCAGAGCCATTTCAGTACAGGTTATACCCATAGCCACATTTCTCTGTTGACAGAAACCCTTAAAGTTTTTTTGCCCCAATTTTTTCAGTATCAGACATCCATGGTCTTTCTGGACTCCAGTCTCAGGGTTGTCTTCCTCCATGGCCAACTGCCCCACCATGCAATACACATCAGCCTCCTCCTGTCTTGGTTACCAATTAGAAATGGGAAATAGTTAAGTGTTTTGGCTATGGAGTCATCGCAGTTATCAGTGGTGTGACCCTAGGAAAATTAGCTACCAGCTCTGTGACTCAATTTCCCCATTTTTAACGTACAGGTAATTATAATAAGTACTTTCTTAGGATTGTTGTGAAGATTGAATAAAATAATATATGTAAAGAGCTTATAACTCAGAAATTGGCATTTAGGCAGGGCGCGGTGGCTCACCCCTATAATCCCAGCACTTTGGGAGACCAAGGCGGGCGGATCACTTGAGGTCAGGAGTTTGAGACTAGCCTGGCTAACATGGTGAAATCCTGTCTTCACTAAAAATACAAAAATTAGCTGAGCATGGTAGCTCACGCCTGTAATTCCAGCTACTTGGGAGGCTGAGGCAGAAGAATCACTTGAACCTGGGAGCGGGAGGTTACAGTGAGCTGAGATTGCACCACTGCACTCCGGCCTGGGTGACAGAGCGAGACTCTGTTTCAAAAAAAAAAAAAAAAAAAAAAAAAAAAAAGAATTGGCATTTAGTAAGAGCTCAATAAATACTATTTTAAAAAGTCATGTTAGTTGGGAGATAGTGGTCTAGTAGCTAGATCTGCATCCAGTATTGTTCCGTAGCAAATATACCAAGATCCCCTATAAACATAAATTGTGCTGAAAACAAAATGGTCTGATATTGTATACTTTTCTGATTTATTATTACAGCTCTCCAACCAGCTTTTTCACCTTTGTTAAGTTTAGCTTAAAGCTGCCTCCATACATATTTTAAATTCCACTTAAAGTTTTCTCCATAGGTAGTGAAACGTAACCTAACTGGATGTGTAAATAGACTGTAACCTACTTTTGTACCATTAACTGAGTTTCAGCCAATCAAAGGCAGCCAACTGTCCAACCCATGTTCAAATAAGGCAAACGTAGAGCTGTAACCAATCCAGCTGTTTCTGTACCTTACTTCCATTTCCTGTATGTCACTTGCCTTTTTCTGCCCATAAATCTTCGACCATGAGACTGCCCCAGAAACTCTGAACCAGTTCTAGTTCAAGAGGCTGCCTGATTCACAAATTGTTCTTTGCTCAATTAAACACTGTTAAATTTAATTTGTTTAAGGTTTTCCTTTTAATGCCTTCAAGACATAGATGCTGGTTACATACCTAGATATGTGACTGGTATAAGGTACCTAAACGGCTGAGAACTCTGTGGGCACCTCTAACATGGCTGGGAAGGACACTGGTCCATAAAGGAAAGTTGTGCACGTGCAGGAATGAATGTAAGCATGGTCTGTGCTGGCCAGATGCCCCTCAGGCTCACCCAAATCTTCCTGCAATTGCACCGGGAATATTACTTTCTTCCATACCCAGCTCTCCCATATAATGGGAACTTCCTCACTGGGAACACAAAATTAATTGCTATACAATAAACATTCATTTATAAAAATGAATAAGGATCTCTGTCCGGATTCTAAAAGAAAATGCTCCTTTAGGAGATAAAAAGAGAAATAGTGAAGAATAATGTTTACGAGCTTGATTCAGAATTCAGACAAGCTCTGGGTTTGAATCCTAGCTCTAATATTTTTTAGTTGTGTGATCTTCAGCAAAGTTGCTTACCCCTTTGAGTCTCTATTTCCTGTCTGGAGGAAGAGATAATAAAGTGTCTACCAAATGAGTTATTGTGAATGACAAATAAGTTCAGGTATGTTAGATAATTGGATGAGTACCTGGCATATACTAAGTGTTTAATAAACACAGCATTAACAGTACCTTTGGTATCATTAATAAATGAACTTTGCTGTCTTCCACACCCTCTTTCGGCTTTGCGGGGAACTCCACATGCATGGTGAAATCTAAATTAATATGCTGCCAACAGGTTTCCTTAGCCAAGCACATGGAGAGCAAAAGCCTGGTTAGGTTAGGGCAAGGGTGATGTTAAAAAATTAAAATAGGCCGGGCGCGGTGGCTCACGCCTGTAATCCCAGCACCTTGGGAGGCCGAGGTGGGCGGATCAAGAGGTCAGGAGATCGAGATCATCCTGGCTAACATGGGGAAACCCCAAAACCCCGTCTCTACTAAAAAAAAAAAAAAAAAATTAGCCGGGCATGGTGGTGCATGCCTGCAGTCCCAGCTACTCGGGAGGCTGAGGCGGGAAATCGCTTGAACCCGGGAGGTGGAGGTTGAAGCTACCGTACTCCAGCCTGGGTGACAGAGACTCCGTCTCAAAAAAAAGATTAAAATGGGCCAACCTAATTGTCCAGGTTGATCAAACTACTCCTAGCTTAAAGATTTTCAAGCCAGGTTCCCAGCAGCCCTGCAGATAAATGTTTCCTGTTCATATTTTTGTCCTAGAGTCCGTTAAATTCAACAATCCTTTGAGTAAGTATTCCTTAGCAGGCACTCTGTTAAACACTAAAGATTCAGAAATATATAAGACACTTGTTTTTTTTTTTAAGAGGCAAGGTTTTGTTGGGCACGGTGGCTCACACCTATAACCCCAACACTTTGGGAGGCCAAGGCAGGGGGATTGCTTGAGCCCAGGAGTTTGAGATAGCCTGGGCAACACAGGGAGACCCTGTCTCAAAAAAAAATTAAAAATAATTTTAAAAATTATTAAACTACTTCGGAGGCTGATGTGGGAGAATTGCTTTCAAGACTGCAGTGAGCTATGATTGCACCACTGTACTCCAGCCTGGTTAACAGAGTAAGATCTTGTCTCCAAAAAAAAAAGGGAAATGAGGTCTTGCTCTGTTGCCCAGGCTGGCCTGAAACTCCAGGGCTAAAATGATCAAGTAGATGGGACTACAGGTATCCACCACCACATCTGGCTCAATTTTTCTCATAGTTCAATTTTTTTTTAAGGACACAATCTTTGATCTAGGAAATAATAGTTTAGTCATTGTGCTTTTACCTACGAAAACTCCCAGAATCCCCTACTTCATCTTCTCAAATCCTTCAAGATGCTTCTTAATCTAGTTCTTAGTAAGAACTTCTCTCTCCTTGCTTCCCACCATTCACCTAACTTTGCCCTCCTTCAGCTCTTACACAACTAAACCATGTCATTAATTTTCAGTGTTCTCTGTTTAGTACATATGCATCTCATCTTCCCAATCAGGTTATAAGGAACTCTCTGGCATGAGTCTTCTATTAATTCATAGTATATTTCCATAACACCTACCATTGTTATCCCTGCTTTCAATCATCCATGATGATTGTGAATGAAATTTTACAAAACATGTACTTTAGGCTGGGTGTGGTGGTTCACTCCTGTAACCCCAGCACTTTGGGAGGCTGAGGTGGGTGGATCACCTGAGGTCATGAGTTCAAGACCAGCCCCGCCAACACGGTGAAACCCATCTGTACTAAAAATGAAAAAAAACTAGCTGGGCGTGGTGGTGCGCGCCTGTAGTCCCAGCTACTTGGGAAACTCAGGCAGGAGAATCGCTTGAACCCAGGAGGCGGAAGTTGCAGAGAGCTGAGATCACGCCACTGCACTCCAAGCCTGGGAGGTTGCAGTGAGCTGAGGTCGCACCATCGCACTCTGCCTGGGCAACAGAGTGAGACTCTGTCTCAAAAAAAAAAAAAAAAAAAAAGGTAGTTTAAATTATCCCTCTAAATCAATTAGGTATGAGAGAGAGAGATTTAGGGCAAATGTACCTTTGACACAGTCCCTGAAAAAAATAAAAATAAAAAAGATTTGGGGGCCGAGCATGGTGGCTCATGCCTGTAATCCCAGCACTGATAGGCTGAGGTGGGAGGATTTCTTGAGCCCAGGAGTCGGAGAGCAGCCTGGGCAATATAGTGAGACCCTGTTTCTACAAGAAAAAATGTAAAATTAGCTAGGTGTGGTGATGCATGCCTGTGTTGCAGCTACTGAGAAAGCTGAGGTGGAAGGATCGCTTGACCCCAGGAGTTTGAGGCTGCAGCAATGCAGTCAGCCCACCACAGCACTCCAGCCTAGGCAACACAGCGAGACCCTGTCTCAAAAAAAGAAAGAAAGATTTGGGACAAATGCTACTTTTCCATACCACGTCACCTGATTCACTTAGAAAATTTCCTTTCTCTTTTCGACCTTTTTTGTTTTTTGAGATGGAGTCACGCTCTGTCAGCCAGACTGGAGTGCAGTGGTGCAACCTTGGCTCACTGCAACCTCTGCCTCCTGGGTTCAAGCGATTCTCCTGCCTCAGCCTCCCGAGTAGCTGGGACTATAGGCATGCGCCACGATGCCCAACTAATTTTTTGTATTTTTAGTAGAGAAGGGGTTTCAACGTGTTAGCCAGGATGGTCTCGATCTCCTGACCTCGTGATCTGCCTGCCTCGGCCTTCCAAAGTGCTGGGATTGCAGGCATGAGCCACAATGCCCGGCCCTCTTTTTACCTTTTAGTTCTCTTTTTTCCTGCAGTGTTGACATTGAACACCAGATCCCTGAAATCTACACAGAAAATGCCATTTCTATTTTTGCATTTGGTCTTGAAAACACTTGAATCACGATCATCCACTGAGAAACTTCTCCAGAAGAGGAAAGGGCAGTTCCTCAGCACATCTGCGACTCAACAGCCATGCAGGAGGGGAAGCAGAATGAATTTTTTCCCCTGTATCATCTTAAAGGGGAAATTTGTGTCTAGCTTGAGTTGGGGTAGAATAGTGCCTATTAACTCTACAAGGATTCTCGTGCTTTGCAAAAATATCCCGATTTCTGTAAAATCACATATTTGGAATCTCTTTTCATCACAGAACACCAGAGTTGCCATTCTTGTTACTGCAATGTCACCATGGGGAGCTTTGAGATTATTCTCCCATTGAAGTACCATCCATAAGGTTGTGGACAAATCAGTAGTAACATATACCCATAGAAATTGTACTTATTTTATCTGAACACTCCCATTTCTTCATAGTCTTGAAAAAGATGTTAAAGGAAGAGACAAAAACATCAGTATAGAGGAAAATACCTTCTACCCTTGAATACCTGAACCTATGTTGGGAAGGGTGAGCCAGGCTGAGGCAGGAAGAAGGATGTTTAATTGTGCTTGTGTGCCTGTGGGCGTGCACATCTGTGTATAAGTCAGAACCTTCACAGAGGGAAGAAAATGCTTAATTCTGTCAGTCAAATTGGTGAAAGAGGTATCAGGCTCTGGGCTATTTATAGACCTTAAATTGGCATGTGCTATACATACTGAATACTTGGCTGTTCTTTTTTTTTTTTTTTTTTTTTGAGATAAAGTGAAGGAGAGGCAAAAAAAAAAAAAAAAAAAGGTCATGAGAAAAAGTAAAGAGAGATTCAGATCATGACTATAATTTTTCTTATAACATTATCTTTCTTATAACTGTAGATGGCCTGGAAAACTTCCCAGAATCAGAGAATCACATAAAGTAGGATTCCAGGGGGTGGGAGGAGGTGGGGGGATGGGATTTCATTTTAGAAAGAGACTGAAGAGAGCTTGGTCACTGAAGTTCCGGGTGTAGAGGTGAAGAGGATTATCTGAATACTGTACTGATTTTATTTGACTTCAAGAGTGTTCTCCAGTGTCACTATTGCTCAGATGCCAAAATATCTCTGAGCTATTGCATAGAACATGGCGTCAGCCAGAGAAACTGGTTCAGGGGCACCCGGACACAGTGAGCTTTCATAAAGGAACTCTGGAGAGATGACAAAGAAGCATATCTATGCCTGACTGTCCTGCACTCCTTTTTCTGGGAAGAAAGTGAAGCCCTCTACCAAAGATAGCAGAACGATCTCTCACTCTGAAGTGAGGGCAGGAATAGTGAGCTTATTGCCTGCCATCCATCTCCAAGGCTTCTCTGGAAAGAGGATGTGCTGTCTAGAGATGAAGCTGTATTTGGGACCCTTGCCCTGCAAAGTACAGCCAGGGGGTCTGAGTGGCCTGCACTGGCACTGTTGGGGCCACCCAGGTTCCCCACCTTCAGCACCTCCCAGCTAGGACACATATTTTACCCATCAGTTCCTCCTCAACTCCACATTCTGCACATTCTAGTTACTCCTGATTCCCTCTAAGAGCCTCACCAGGCCCTCCGTGGCTGTTAAGAGACAGGTGGACTCCACCAGGCAACTAGAGAAACTGCAAACTCTCCATTTAACCGAGAGGCACAATCTGTTCCCTTTTCTTCCATAACTTCCCCATCTGTGAAATGGGAATAACAGCCCTGTCACAGCTACTTCACACAGTAGAAGTGCTGCATAAGGCAGAAAACGCTAAAATAAAAAGGCAGGGCATTAATGTTGCTATTTTTAGTACCTATCCCATAGTTTCATTTAACATGAAACTGCAAAATATGCCTTAAGAGCCCATCCTCAGCCTGGGGAGAATAGCTGCATAAAAACTTGTTCAGATTCCTCAGTCCCACCTTAAACCTATTGAACCAGAACCTCCAAGTGTAGGGACCAGGAGCTGTATTTTTCAGGAGTTCCCAGGCAATGCTAATCATCAGCCGGGTTTCTGACCACGATTTGCTCCCTTCCATGAACACTGGGCAGAATCTTTGCCTGGTTTGGAGGAAGAGATGTATGATGTATTTCCTATGCCTCTCAAACTTGACCAATGGAGATGGGTTACAGCTCAGGTGACTGACAATCCTTTTTAAGGAATAGGAAGAACAATAATGCTCTCGAAGGGTTAAGATCTCACAGGAGGACCACCAGAGGGGAGAGGAGGGGTCGGCGGGAAGGAATGGAACTCACCTACGATGATACCACAGGCACTGACCAATCCGATCTCTTTCTTCAGGGCTACTCCGCCCCCTCCGGAACCAGCCTCGGAGCTGGCGTCCGACTCGCCCCCACCTGGGTGTTTCTTTTCGGTGTTGTTTCGGTGCCTGGCTCCTTCTTCCATCCTTCTCAGTAGGATTGCAACCTCCAAAAGCTGCCTTCCTTTCTAAATGCGTATTCGTGTAAATATATTGGGAGAGAGCTTTGAATTAGAACGTCCTTTTCCGAAATAGGAACCACTCCTACCCTCTAAAAAAGGCAAGCAGATAAAAGAGAAAACGAAAAATATTCCTACTCCGTATTCACACTTTCTGGTCACTCGTGTTTACAAACAAGAAAAGTGTTGCTTAAAAAAAAAAAAAAAAAAAAAAAAAAGGCCAGGGGAGACATACATTTAAATATAAAAATAGAACTGTGCCAGCGACTCCGGCTGGAATTCTGCTGAAAAGGATGTGTCTTCAGAAACCAGGATGGTTCAAACTGCTGTGTGCACCAGGCAGTGGTTTATTCCAGAGCTTCAGAAAGAGAGCCTGGATTTCCCTTCACCTCTCCCCCTAATAAAACAGGAGATTGCCTTTACCTCCCCTTAGTTTTTTCTTTTATGATAAAGACAAAAGTAGTTTTCATTAACGGTAGGAAAAAAGGGCAGTCCTCAGGTACTTTCTTCTCTTCCAGAAAAACAAACTGTGAACCTGACCGTGTTGCTCTAGATCTGGTTTCCACCTGCTATGGATTTCTTTTCCCTTCCCCGTCTTCTGCTTCCGCCTTTCCCAGATGTCCTCTTCTTTCTCGCTCTTCTTCGTGCGCTTGTTTTCCTCTTTTCGATCCCCGTTCTACTGCACAGCCGGCCCCATCCCTCTGGGTTTCGGGAGAGTGGCTTCTCCACACACTAACGTGCTTCTCTTTAGCGAGGGGTTTTATTCGCCCGCCGAGGCTCCGCCCCTACCTCCTCTGCTCCCCTCCATCCTCAGTCCCGTCTCCTCCCTCCTCTGCAATTGAAGTATTAGCACAGAGCCCCCAAACAGCACTGAGAAAATGGACTAAGTTATTTCCTTTTGCAATCGTCTCTCGCTTTCTCCATCTTTCTCCTTGCAACCAAGTGGAAGTAAACTCCTTCCACGTCAACTGTTCCGGGAGAGCTCATTAGCTAGTATAATGTTACAGGTCATACAGCATCTGTGAGCTTTATAAATAAGGGAACAGTTGTGCAGATACTTTTAATGCCATCAGAACTAAACTAGCCAAATGTATTAAAATATTTAGGACTAGATCATTTGAGAATACAGGAGAGAACGTTGAAGAGACATCTTCGAGTTTCCTAAAAACAGGGGGAATCGACGGGTGGGGGAGGGAAATGGAAGGAATTAACAATGGGAAAAAGGTTCTTTTAGTGTAATTGTTAGCTACTAAGAGTACAGAATAAACAAAATCGCCAGGAGCGGTGGCTCACGCCTGTAATCCCAGCGCTTTGGGAGGCTGAGGGGGGAAGGATCATGTGAGCCCAGGAGTTTGAGACCCTGTGCAACAGAGCCATACCCCATCTACTAAAAATTTTAAAATTAGCCGGGTGCAGTGGTGCAGGCCTTGTGGTCTTAGCTACTCAGGAGGCTGAGGCTGGAGGATTGCTTGAGCTCAGGAGGTCAAGGCTGCAGTGAGCTGTGATGACGCTACTGCACTCCAGCCTGGGAGGTAGAGCAAGACCCTGTCTCAAAAACAAAACAAAACAAAAAGCCAGAAAAACCACATGCACATACAAAAAGATAAAAAACAAAATCACCAGGTAGCCTTGTTCACAGCTCTTATTTAGGGATGGCTGAAACATTAAAAAAAAATGACTCAAACTGCGGTTCTGCAACTTCTAATATTTTTGCGCTATAAACTATTTGAAAAGCACACATGGGGAATTATGAGTACATCGCTGATCATGAAACAGACTTATTGATGTTAGAATAACTATCTTATTACCATATTGAAATTATGCCTCTACTTCCCTGAAGAATTTCACTCAGAAACTGCTGCCTTAAGGTGAGAGCAACAATGTCTATTCATAATTGTAAAGTATTTCAAAAAAACAGTATAAAACAATATAGTGGACAACACTGTAAGTCTAAAATAAAGTTAATTTTAGCCTTATTAAATATATTATGCAAAATTATTTAATTTTAAAGTGGGCCTAAAAAATAAAGTTCCCCCAAACTGACCTCTAACTACAGAAATTTGGCCTCACTTTCTGGAAAATGTTCCAAAAGATTTTGGGTTTTAAGGAAAATAAATACTTAATTCCTTAAAATGAGGTTGGTTGAGCTATCGTAGCAAAACCTTTTTCAAATGGGGTAAAGTTCAATCAGCAGTCATCTGCCCCCTTGATAACTCAGCAAGTATTAAGAGGTTTCAAAGGTTGGGAGGAACTTCCTCTCCTCCTTTTGCTAGTTCAAGATACAGCAAATTGAAAGGCTCAGCAAAAAAAAAAACAACAAAAAAACACCAAACAAAAAATCCCAGACAAGGCAGGGAATATATAGCACAAAACTCCATGGGAGGGAATGAGTCATGGGAAATGAAAAAATGTTGAATTTGCCTCTAGCCTTTCCTGACAACCTTAGAAAGCACTGAGGGAAAATCTGGTGGATTCATTTGTAAGCATTCAGCTTTGAAGACCTCTGCTCAGATTTCAACATCATCGTATAAAACAAATAATGCTTCTCAAACGTGAGGTCCTTCAGTAATGTTTGGTAGTTGTAATTTATATGATGCAGACTTAATGTGGGATAAAACATGAATGTGATGAATTTGAGGTCTCTTGCTAAAACCAGTGTAAACTGATAACAATAAGGTAAGCTTTAGCCTTCTCAAATTATGAACTAAGAAGTTAAGGGGGTTATGGGATCAAATACATTCTTGGAATACAGTGGTACTAGGTGCACACGTTGAAAAGGAAGAGTTGCTGAAGATTAGTATTTCTATTTCTTTAGCATTTGGAATTTATAAGTGGCTTATTACCATCTATTACTGGTGCAATGTAATATATAGGAAAGGGGCTGGGCATGGTGGCTCATGCCTGTAATTCCAGCACTTTGGGAGGCCAAGGCAGGTGCAGTGCTTGAGCTCAGGAGTTCAAGACCAGCCTGGGCAATATGGTGAAACCCCATCTCTACAAAAAATACAAAAATTAGCTGGGTGTGATGGCTCACGCCTGTAGTC
Source organism: Macaca thibetana thibetana (assembly GCF_024542745.1). Taxonomy (NCBI): domain Eukaryota; kingdom Metazoa; phylum Chordata; class Mammalia; order Primates; family Cercopithecidae; genus Macaca; species Macaca thibetana. The sequence continues at coordinate 84,630,651 of NC_065584.1, read as the reverse complement.
CCAGCTACTCAGGAGGCTGAGGTGGGAGGATCGTGTGAGCCCGGGAGGTTGAGGCTGCAATAAGCCGAGATCGAACCACTGCACTCCAGCCTGGGTGGCAAAGTGAGACCCTGTCTTTAGAAAAACCAAACCAGGCCGGGCTCGGTGGCTCAGGCCTGTAATCCCAGCACTTTGGGAGGCCAAGGCGGGCGGATCACGAGGTCAGGAGATCGAGACCATCCTGGCTAACACGGTGAAACCCCGTCTCTACTAAAAATACAAAAAAATTAGCCGGGCGTGGTGGCGGGTGCCTGTAGTCCCAGCTACTTTGGAGGCTGATGCAGGAGAATGGCGTGAACCCGGGAGGCGGGGCTTGCAGTGAGTCGAGAACGCGCCACTGTACTCTAGCCTGGCCTACAGAGTGAGACTCCATCTCAAAAAAAACCAAAACCAAAACAAACAAACAAAGCTAGGAAAGGAATCTCCCCACTTTCCAAGGGATCATTATTTATGTTAAGTACCACTCTTGAGGTTGGAATCTTTTTGTGACATAAACTCTTAAGTGTATCAAAATTCCATGTGACTAACATTGAACACAAGGCAGAAAGAAAAGCCTTGGTGTAATATGTTGACAAAAATCTGTAAAAAATTACAAACTAATGTTTATTCGATTTTGAACACTGTTTTTTGTTTTTTGTTTTTGAAACGGAGTCTCACTCTGTCACCCAGGCTGGAGTGCAGTGGTGCGATCTCGGCTCTCGGCTCACTGCGACCTCTGGCTCCTGGGTTCAAGTGATTCGCCTGCCTCAGCCTCCTGAGTAGCTGGGATTACAGGCGCCTACCACCACTCCTGGCTAATTTTTGTGTTTTTAGTAGAGACTGGGTTTCACTACGTTGGTTAGGTTCATCTCGGACTCCTAACCTCGTAATCCACCCGCCTCGGCCTCCCAAAGTGCTGGGATTACTCTATTCTGCATTTGACTTTATATTTTTATTCTATTCTCTACATTTAAATAGTGTTTTATAGCCTAAAAATGGTTTTCTGAACAATATCTCAATTTTTTCCTCCTCATGTAGTATCTTGGGCAGACAAGGCAGTTATTTTAAAGATTTAAAAAATTAGAAACCTGAGGCTCAAAGAAAGATTTTACCTGAGGTCAAAGACAAGAGAGTCTATTCAAGGGCAAGTGGGAGATCGATAGTTTACACGGAGCGCTTTTTCAGGATGCCATAGCTACTGGTCGAAGCCTCAACTTCTTTCACCTGAGGGAAACTCTGTGTTTTTGCTTTGGTGTCTTAACTGTGCCTTTTAGAGACTCACCTTGATGCTAACACTTACCTGCTCAGTGAGACCCACAGGACTTCACCTGGGCCCTCCCAACATTTGTCACCTCCTTCGCACAGTCCTCAGTGTGGCCCTATCCCAAGTACTTAGTACAATTCTGTTTCCAATATCGGAGCCACTGTTTCGGTTGTTTTACATGCTTCAGATAGGAAGAAATTGATCCCTTTAACTAGGGAAAATTATGGATGAAAGGGCCGTTTTCTTACAAATACGGATTTAGAAAGAGAAAGGCTGTGCGTGGCTGACACCTACTGGACAGAAGAGGTCATGGCTTGGAGACATGCTGCTTGTAATAGTTAACACACACACACACACACACACACACACACAAACCCAACACAGTCAAGTTCTAATATTCCCCTACTCCCTCTTTTTTTAGAGACAGGGTCTCACTCTGTCATCCAGGCTGGAGTGTAGTGGTGCAATCACAGCTCACAGCAGCCTCAAACTCCTGGGCTCAAGTGATCCTCCAGCCTCAGCCTCCTGAGTAGCTGGGACTACAGATGTGCGCCACCACACCCGGCTTAATATTCCCCTTCTGAAACAAGTTAGAGGTGTTTGTTAATGCAAAGGAATGGAGCACAAAGCTCATCCACTCCATTCCTGATTTTTTTTCTAGATCCAATAGACAGCACTTTATTCTTGCTTTTTGTAACCGAGCTGGGAAGTTTGAGGTTACCAACAAAGGACCCAGATCTCTCCCTGGAGTCAATTCACAGTCCATGCTCTCACTCCACCCTTCTTCTCATATCTATGTGTTTTGGTTTAAAGCAGAAGGAAACCCTGCTTAAACTAAAGCCAACTTTCCTCCCAGAGTCCCAGGGATCACTGCCTATGGTCGATTAGATGGGGGCTTCCTGAGCCAGTAGTTTTAGAAGACTTTACTTCATTAGAAAATGAAAAGCAGATGAAAATTAATAGGCCGGGCACGGTGGCTCAAGCCTGTAATCCCAGCACTTTGGGAGGCCGAGACAGGTGGATCACGAGGTCAGGAGATCGAGACCATCCTGGCTAACATGGTGAAACCCCGTCTCTACTAAAAAATACAAAAAACTAGCCGAGCGAGGTGGCGGGCGCCTGTAGTCCCAGCTACTCGGGAGGCTGAGGCGGGAGAATGGCGTGAACCCGGGAGGCGGAGCTTGCAGTGAGCTGAGATCCGGCCACTGCACTCCAGCCTGGGCGACAGAGCGAGACTCCGTCTCAAAAAAAAAAAAAAAGAAAATTAATGAGAAAAGAAGAAAAAAAAGAAAAGGCCAAAATAGGTCAGAAAGAAAGGAAGATGAAATGAGGAGACTCCGTCAGTGATTAAGCCCTTTTTAGTGTATGCTCTGTTTGCCTTTTGGGCATATTCATAAGTTCAAAGGAAGTTGTGTCTTCTAGGGTTTATGCAGTCCTGAGAATTTGGATGCAGCAGACCCTGCTTTGTTATGATGGTTAATTAATTCAGCTCTTCTGGAGATAATGATGAATCCTTGCTCTGACACCAGAGACAAAAATTCCAGCAGATTACTCCTCTGTCTGCTGCACTTGGTGGGATTCCACCAAGCCAGCCCAGCACTAGTGGGAAAGAAATAAAGAGGCACTCCCTGTGGCAGGCCAGATCTCCGCATTGTCTTGATTCCTTTGCTGGGCCCAATGTGTCATGGGGCCTTAAACATGGGGCCTTAGATCTTCTTTCTAAGGATTTAAGTGACTCCAGTTTTGAGTACTTAAATATGGAAACTTCCCCTTCCTAATCTAATTGGTTTTCATTATGTTTAATAAAGATGAGGTTTTATTTTTTTTAGTTTTACTTTTTGGAGATAGGGTCTCATTCTCACTCTGTCACCCAGGTTGGAGTGCAGTGGTGTGATCACAGCTCACTGCAACCTCGAACTTCTGGGTTCAAGTGATCCTCCTGCCTCATCCTCCCAAGTAGTTGGGACTACAGGTGCACACCACCACGCCTGGCTAATTTTCAAAAACTTTTTAGTAAAAATGAGGTCTTACTATGTTGCCCAGGCTGGTCTCAAAGTCCTAGTCTGAAGCAGTCCTCCAGCCTCAGCCTCCCAAAGTGCTGGGAGCCACTGTGTGAGCCACTGTGCTGGGCCTCAGGTTTTTAAAGATGTAGATGACAAGTTCCCTGAGGCAAAGACCTGCTTTGTTCACTGCTATAACCCCAGTACTTAAAATGGTGCCTGGCACTCAATAAATATGATTGTGAATGAATGAATGAACGAATGAATGTATAAATAAGTGTTGATGTACATTAATGCATAATAAATAAAATAATTACCAAATGACTCCTTGATATACCAACTAATTGTAGCAAGACGTATAGCCCTTGGTGCCTGTACAGGGGCTGGACCACAGAAAGAGAAGAAAAAGACAATCAAGGTTTTGACTTTGAAGATTATTTTATACAGAGCACAGATCTCAAGCAGGCCTTTAACACTGCCAGCAATCCTACCACAGTCTTGTTAACTGACCTTTCCACTTACCTGCTCCTCTCTTCAAACCAATACCACACCCCAAATCTTCACTTCTAGTTGACATCTTTGACTATTGTTTCATGCAGAAAATGGGAATAGGCAGAAGAGAACTTCCCCATGCTCCATTTACTAAATCTGTCAGTCTACCTGTAGCTTTCCCCACATCCTCTGCCTTCCCTCTCATTGAAATGAATGTGCTCTCTGTGTTCCTATGTATCTCCGCTATTTGTGTACTAGCTCCCCTGTCCTATCTCCCTGCTCAGGGACTTTGCTCTTGAAATTATTCCCTTCTCTCCTGCATCATCAGTTTTTCACTGTCTCCTGGATTATTCCTATCAGCATACAGATGTGCTGTAATACTTCCCATTGAAAAACAAACAGGCCGGACTGGGTGGCTCATGTCTGTAATCCCAGCACTTTGGGAGGCCGAGGCAGGAGGATCACTTGAGTTCAGGAATTTGAGACCAGCCTCGGCAACATAGCAAAACCTTGTTTCTACTAAAAATTAAAAAAAAAAAAAAAAAAAAAAAAAATTAGCCGGATGTGGTGGTACATGCCTGTAGTACCAGCAACTCAGGAGGCTGATGTGGGAGGATTGCTTGAGCCACGGGGTTGGGGCTGCAGTGAGCCATGTTCGTGCCACTGAACTCCAGCCTGTACAACAGAGTGAGATCTTATCTGAAAATATGTGACAAAATGAACAGAACTTCCCTTGAGGCTACATTCCTTTCAGCTACCACCCAACTTCTCTGCTCCCGTCTCCACTTCCTCATCTCCACTGATGCTTGGAATTACTACATCAAAGCTTTTGTCCCCATCACCTCATGGAATCCATTCTTGTCAAGGTCACCAACAGCTACTCTATCAGTTGGACCACTGAAGGCCCAATCTAGCAATCATTTCTCAGTCCTTATCTTATTGATCTTACAGCAGCATGTGGCCAGCTAATGGCTCTGGAGCACCCACTCTCCTGGCTTCCCCCAACCTCATTTGTCTCTTTTTAGGCTCCTGGCTGGATCCTTTCCTTTCCCCAGTCTCTTCTCTTCTCTATCCTCCCTCTCTAGCTGTGTGATCTCATCCAGTCCCGTGGCTTTCAGTAGCAACTCTACATTGATATTTTCCAAATTTATAGATCCAGTCCTAATCTCTTGCATAAACTCTAGAACCAGCTATCTAACCACCTAACTGATGTCTCTGTTTTGGGTGTTTCATAGGCACCTCTAGCCTCATATGCCCAAAAGTGAGTGCGTGCTTTCCCCTCCAAACCTGACTTTTGCCCAGTATTCCCTACGTTAGTAAATGGCACTAATTGGTCAGCCCAAAACATCTTGGAGTCAACCTTGACTTACCTTTTTCTCATATATCCTACATTTGGTTTGTCAGCCAATCCCTGTTAGCTGTAGCTTCAAGTCAAATCTTGCAAATATCGAGACAGTAGTCACTTCTTGCCATCTCCACTGCTACCACCCATTAAGTGATTCATCACCACTTCACCATCAACTCTCACCCATGCTGTTTCAATAGCCTTCTAATTGGTCTCCCTACTTCCACATGTTTCTCCTACAAATGTTCTACACTTTATTCTCTACACGGCAGCCAGAATGATCCTTCGTAATCACAGATCAGATCAGGTCCCTCCCTGTTCAAAACCCTCCAACGCTGCCGATCACAGCTAACTAGAATCAAACCTGCAGGTCCTGGTGGCTGCTTGGACTTCATATCCTTCTCTTCCTTTCACATGGTCCTCCAGTCTCATAGGCCTCCTTCCTAGTCCTTGAACACTAAGCTCTGCCTCAGGGCCTGGTGCTAGTTGACGCCTCCGTCAGGGTCAGTCTGCCGGCAGACCCGTCTTGGGGGCATCCTCGCGTTCTCACATCATGCACATCCCTCTGCAAATGTCACCTCCTCACGGGGGACTTCTCTGACCACCCAATAGAAAGTCCATCTCAGGCCGCGCGTAGTGGCTCACTCCTGTATTCCCAGCACTTTGGGAGGCTGAGGTGGGTGGATCGCCTGAGGTCAGGAGTTCAAGACCAGCCTGGCCAACATGGCAAAATTCCGTCTCTACTAAAAATACAAAAAATAACCAGGTGTGGTGGCAGCGCGTGCCTGTAGTCCCAGCTACTTGGGAGGCTGAGGCAGGAGACGCGCTTGAACCCGGGAGGTGGAGGTTGTAGTGAGCCAAGATCGCACTGCAGCCTAGGCGACCAAGTGAGACCCTGTGTCAAAAAACAAAAAAAAGAAAGAAAGAAAGAAAGCCCATCTCCATCCCATCCCATCACCTGTACATTGCCTTTTATAATATCTGTCTCTACTTAACATAATTTTTTTGGTTTTTTGTTCCTTGTTTGTCTTTCCTATTAAAATGTAAGCTCTGAATTATTGATGTTGTTAGTTGGTTTTTCTTGGGAGTAATGATATTACAGCTATCGTTAAAAAGTTTTATCTTTTAGAGATATATGTCAATATATTTATGGATGAAATAATCTGATATCTTGGATTTATTTCAAATAATATAGGAGGAAGGATAGAGGGAAGGATAGGTTACCAGTGAAAAAAGGCTGAGTTTACATTGTTTAAGTGGGATGATAGGTAAGAGTCCATTAGACTGTCTTCTTTTGTATATGTTTAAATTTTTCTGTAATAAAAAACAAACAAATAAAACCTTTGCTTGTTTCTTCACCATTATTTCCCTAAGGCCTAGAGCAGTTCTTGGCATATAGAAGGCACTCAACAAATGAATATTCAATATTCACTGTATATCGAATCTTTGGGAGAGTAAACGTGTATTTTCAAGACAAATTTTGTTCAATTACTGCAAATTATTGGAAATCTAAATCCTTGTTTCCAAAGGAGGATTTTACAGAGTCTGCCCTTTCAGGCCATGCATTCAAGAATATTCTAATTATGGGAATGCCAGAAACTATAGTCACTAATTTGGTGATAGCTATGCCTTTATGCCTTTAATTATCTTCATAAGACCAATTTGTTAAAAATATAGCTCTATTTGTCTTACCTCTTTTTCACCAAATCATAATAATCAACTTTACTCACCTGTACCAGAAATGTGTGGCAAATTTGGGGAGAAAACCCAAAAGTTTAGTAAGGGGAAAATGTATAGACCCAGTCACTTGAAACTCTGGCCAGACTATAGTTTGGAGATCACTGATATAGAATATAAAACCCATGGTAACAGAATGTGGCCTTTTTGATTTCTAGTACTATACAATTTATCAGACTAACAGAGAAAGCTATTCTAATAGAAAGTGAATTACAAACACCTGGATGTATTCAGTTAACTTCATTAACATACTCAGTCAATAGTAATCAACTGTTTACTATGCTAGACACTGGGGATATTATGGTGAACAAAGACCTTCTGCCTTCAAGGACCTCCTAGACCTTAAGTACAAACACTTCTGATCTTTCTCTTTCCTTTTGAAGTCCAGCTATAGCTTAGTTACCTAGAGTCCCCAGCAAAGGAGCAGTGCACATTTGAGGTAAGCTCTGGCATGAAAGCCACAGACGATAACAAACATAGGTGATGCTGGGGTGGAAAAGACCTCCCCCCAAACTGTACTTTTTATACTTAGAGGGGTAAGAGAAAGTGTTGTTTCCGTAAAACAAAACAGGAACACTCATAAAACAATAGAAAGCTCTTAGAAATTAAAATACGATGAAAGAAGTTAATATTCTATAGAAGCATTAGAAAATAAAGTTGAGAAATCTCTAAAAGATAGGTTAAAAGATGAGAAGACAAAATATAAAATTAGAGGACTAATTCAGGATTTTCCAACTTCTGACTAATGGGAGCAAAACAACAGAAAACAGAGAGGAGAAAACAAAGAAATAATGCAAATAATGCAAAAACTATTCTGGAAGTGAAAAACACGAGTGTCCACTTTGAAACGGCACACTGAGCACCTAGAACAATAAAAGATAAAAAAAGAAAGTCCCACGTCAAGGCACATCATGAGGAATGTTCATACTACTGAGAACCAAAGAGAAGATCCTGAAAATCTCCAGCTAAGAGAAATGGGTTATACATAAAGAACGTTACCAGAGGCCAGGCGTGGTGGCTCATACCTGTAATCCCAGCACTTTGGGAGGCAGAGACAGGTGGATCACCTGAGGTCGGGAGTTCGAGACCAACATGGAGAAATCCTGTCTCCCCTAAAAATACAAAATTAGTGGGCATGGTGGTGCATGCCTGTAGTCCCAGCTACTCAGGAGGCTGAGGCAGGAGAATCGCTTGAACCCGGGAGGCAGAGGTTGCGGTGAGCCGAGATCGTGCCATTGCACTGCAGCCTGAGCAACAAGAAGAGTGGAACTCCGTCTCAAAAAAAAAAAAAAGAATGCTACCAGAATGGCACTGCCTTTCTCAGCAGCAATACTATTATAGAAGTTTACACGGAACAATGTCTTCAAAATTGAGAAGGAATATGATTTTCAACTCAGAAAATTATACATAGCCAAAGTATCAATCAAAAGTGGATATAAAATAAAATCCCTATCAAAATATAAGATCTCACATTTACCTCCCTTGTGTTGTTTTTCAGAAAGCTATTGGAGAAAGTGCACCACCAAAATAAGGGAATAAATAAAGGAGGAAGAAGACCCTGGGTTCAGGAATAAGGTACCATAACTAGAGACAGTCAAAGAGAATTCCTAGGATAAGTGGGTGTATCAGGATCAGACAGCCACCCCTCCAGAGGGACAGCAGAATGGAGGACTCAAGAGTATGTCTCCCAGAAAATAAAAATGCAGCTGAGGATTACTTGATGTTTGACAGCCTGGAACATAGTATCCAGGGGGTGGATTTATGTTTTTATCAAATGAGTCTAAGAAGAACTAGTGATAGTGACATAGAAAAGCAAGCAAATGAAAACATGAGGCAAGTATTAACTTCAAGGAATTGTTTGATTTGGCTCAGCAATAAAGAATACGTAGATAGTCATAATAATACATACTAATAGAAGATTTAACCAAAAAAAAAAAAAAATGAAGGATGGAAAGAGAAGAAGAGTGGGGGTAGTTATTACAAGTTTTATAGTACAATATGACTTTTAAAACCATATACTATTTTTTTTTTTTCCTGAGACGAAGTATCACTCTTGTTGCCCAAGCTGGAGTGCAGTGGCGTGATCTCGGCTCACTGCAACCTCTGCCTCCTGGGTTCAAGCGATTCTCCTGCCTCAGCCTCCCAAGTAGATGGGATTACAGGAGCCTGCCACTATGCCTGGTTAATTCTTGTATTTTTAGTAGAGACAGGGTTTCACCATGTTGGCCAGGCTGGTCTGGAATTCCTGACCTCAGATGATCCATCCGCCTTGGCCTCCCAAAGTGCTGGATTTACAGGTGTGAGCCACCATGCCTGGCCTCATATACTATCATTTAAAAATTAAAAACAAAAGAGGAAAATAGGTAGCAGACAAGCACTAAATAAAAATGGCAGCAATGGTATTATCAGTCACATTAGAATTTAAGGCAAAAAGCATCAATATATATAAAGGAGGCCAATATAAAATAATTAAAAGAACACTCAAGAAGATATGACAGTCTTGAACTTCTGTGTACCTAAAAATAAGGCTTGAAATATACGAAGAGGCCGGGCGCGATGGCTCAAGCCTGTAATCCCAGCACTTTGGGAGGCCGAGACGGGCGGATCACGAGGTCAGGAGATCGAACCATCCTGGCTAACACAGTGAAACCCCGTCTCTACTAAAAAATACAAAAAAACTAGCCGGGCGAGGTGGCGGGCGCCTGTAGTCCCAGCTACTCGGGAGGCTGAGGCAGGAGAATGGCGTAAACCCGGGAGGCGGAGCTTGCAGTGAGCTGAGATCCGGCCACTGCACTCCGCCTGGGCGACAGAGCGAGACTCCGTCTCCAAAAAAAAAAAAAAAAAAAAAAAAAGAAAAATATACGAAGAAAAAATTGATAGAATTGAAAAACGAATTTGAAAAATTTGCAATCATTGGGAAAAATTTTAATGTATCTCTGTTAGAAGCTGATGAATCAGCCAGGAGCAGTGACACACACCTATAATACCAGCACTTTGGAAGGCCAAGGAGGGCAGATCGTCTGAGCTCAGGAGTTTAAGGCCGCCCTGGGAAACATGGTGAAACCCCATCTCTACGAAAATAAAAAAAATCATCTGGGTGTGGTAGTGCCCACCTGTAGTCCCAGCTATGTGGGAGGCTGAGGCATGAGAATTGCATGAGCCTGGGAGGTGGAGGTTGCAGTGAGCCAAGATCATGCCACTGCACTCCAGCTTGGGCTACAGAGTGACACTCTGTCTCAAAAAACAAACAAAACAACGCTGATATGTCAAACAGGCCAGAAAAATTAGTAAACAGATAAAATATTTGAACAAATTAGCAAGCTTGATCTAATAGATTTCTAAAGAACCATGCATTAAAAAATGGAGACTATACATTATTTCCAAGTAGGCATAGTATATTTAAAAACATTTTAGGCCGGGCGCGGTGGCTCAAGCCTGTAATCCCAGCACTTTGGGAGGCCAAGACGGGCGGATCACAAGGTCAGGAGATCGAGACCATCCTGGCTAACATGGTGAAACCCCGTCTCTACTAAAAACACAAAAAACTAGCCGGGCGAGGTGGCGGGCGCCTGTAGTCCCAGCTACTCCGGAGGCTGAGGCAGGAGAATGGCGTGAACCCGGGAGGCGGAGCTTGCAGTGAGCTGAGATCCGGCCACTGCACTCCAGCCTGGGCGACAGAGCGAGAGTCCGTCTCAAAAACAAACAAACAAACAAACAAACAAAAAAAAACATTTTGATTTACTGGGTCACAGAGGAACTCTAGAAATTTCAAAGATGTGAAATCATACAGCATCACACAGATTCTTGGGTCACAACAAAATTAAATTAGCAATCAACAATTAAAATAGAAAATAAAGTAAAGACTTCTGGGAAATTTGAAAATGAACTAAATAACTCGGTTAAATAACAATAATGGAAATTATGAAATAACTAGAAGTTAACTGACAATGAAAGTACTGCATATAGGAGCCAGGCGTTGTGGTACATGTCTACAGTCCCAACTGTTCAGGAGGCTGAGGTGGAAGGATTGCTTGATCCAAGGAGTTCAAGACCAGCTTGGGCAACATAATGACACTCTGTCTCTAAAGAAAAAAAAAAAAGAATTGCATTAAAAAACCCATGAGATGCAGCTAAAGTAGTATTCTGAGGTAAATGTAAAGTCTTACAGATTTAGAAAACAAGAAAGATTTATAATAAATGAATTAAGCTATCAGAGGAACCAAATGGAATTATAAATACTTGACTCATAGCCCATCTTCACCATGTCTCTTGTCTACCTCTAAGGCTTTGTTCTTCTTTGTTCCCATGATTCACCCTTACTGCTCCAGAACCAATTGTTTTGTAATGCTCTTCCTTCATTATAGTCTCATTTCTATGCAGTAATTCAATTTAGTGCTAATTCTCCCCTACTTCATGCACTCATTTCATGTGCTCAGTATCTTCTTCCAACACTCCTTGGACCTCCACACCTGAAATGAAACCTGTGCTCTCCTGACAGCACATCCACCCTCCTAATACTCCTCAGTAGAGATGGGTCCTTGCCATGTTCTGATGGCGCCTGGATGGTGGAAGGGATTAGCATGTATTGAGCAACCACTATGTGCCAGACACTTCATGGAGCAAGGAATTTCATCATGTTTAATCTCATTTAACCTTCCAAACAACTTTTCAAGGTAAATGTTGTTTTGCATTTCACAAAGGAGGAAACGGGTTCAAGATTACTTGACTTGCCAAGGACACACACAATGGCAGAGCTGTAATTGGACTCTAAATCTTGATTGACCTCACTGCATTTGCTCTTTTCACTGTGCCACGGGAGAAAAAAGGTACAACATTCTTTTCTACCTCGGTTGCTTTCAATCATTACATTGTTATTTCTCAATTCTTCTCTGGATGATTTGTAACACTTGGTCACATCCTCAATTGCTGCTGTCTACTGACCTCTGAAAACTTCCTTATGAACTGGAGCACCTGGCTTAGCATTTACTCTCCAAACCAGAGCCTAGACACTTAGCCACCATGGAAAAGTGCCTTTTACCAGGTGCTGAAAAATTTCTTTGTGATTGTAACTACCAATCCTTTGAGCGCCCACTGTCTCTCTGTCATTATTCTTTCTGCTGTTTCTCCAGCCTGCCTCTGTCCATTCTTCACTCTGAGGCCTGAGTAATCATGCCAAAATGCATGGCCCAACCTCTGGCTGGCTTCCAAGCCCACTCTGCGTCACCACTGCTCTCTGTGCCACAGCCACATCAACTTCCTTTCAGTCCTCAGATGCACCTACCAAAGGGCTTAAAAAAAAAAAAAAGAAAATAAAAGAAAAGAAACAGGGGCTTGCTCTCTCAGATGGGCTGGAGGGCACTGGAGTGATCATAGCTCACTGCAGTCTTGAGTTCCTGGGCTCAAGCAATCCTCCTGCCTCAGCCTCCTGAGTAGCTAGGACTACAGGGCTGCACCACCATGCCCAGCTAATTTTTAAAATATTTTCATATGGATGGGGTCTTGCTATGTTGCCCAGGCTGATCTTGAACTCCTGGTCTCAAGCAATCCTCCTGCCTAGGCCTCCTAAACTGCTGGGATTACAGGCATGAGCCACTGTTCTAGGGCCCAAAGAGCTTTTTTTGTGTCCATGCCCTTTCTTCTGCCTAGAGGCTTCTCTTCCCCCTTAGCCTATTTCACTGCTATTTATCTTTCTGATTTAGCACAAGTGTTACTTCCTCAGAGAGCCCCCACCCACCCCATTCCTGGCCCTAGAGTGTGTTCTTTGTTTCAGAGTCCTCACTTGTGATTATACATTAATCACGCTGTATCTGTATTAACTAGAGTGATTTTATGATTGTCTACTTCCCCAACTAGACTGCAAACTCCATGAGTGCAGGGACAATGGCGCTTTTTTTGCTCACTAATGTCTCCAGGGCCCAGTGCAGTGCCTAGGACTAAGTAGGTACCCAAGTTAAAATTGCTGAATGAATGTATACAGGACATGTATGTGGTAACACTTGGTAGATAGTTGGATATATGGTATCCCTAGCCCAGAAGAAAGATTTGGGCTAAAAAATCAGATTTAAGAATTATTAGTACATAAGTGGTCACTGATATTATCATCCAAAAAGGATGGGAAAAATATAACGAGAGGCCAGGCACCGTGGCTCATGCCTGTAAGCCCAGCACTTTGGGAGGCCGAGGTGGGTGGATTTCATGAGGCCAGGGGTTTGAGACCAGCCTGGCCAACATGGTGAAACCCTGTCTCTATTAAAAATACAAAAATTAGCCATGTGCGGTGGCACATGCCTGTAGTCCCAGCTACTTGGGAGGCTGAGGCGTGAGAATTGCTTGAACCAAGGAGGCAGAAGTTGCAGTGAGCCAAGTTGCGCCATTGCACTCCAGCTTGGGTGACAGAGTGAGACCCTGTCTCAAAATAAATAAATAAATAAATATTAATAAAATGAAATAATAAAAAATATAGTGAGAATACAGTGAGAAGAATACAGGATCCAGCTCAGAGCCCTGGATCTGTACCAGTCATTGGGTTCAAAGTCAAGCTCTTCTCAGTTCCCTGGCCAAAGCTATTTTTCCTCCTGTGCTCCCCATTTCTAGCCATGGCCACAGCATCATGCTTTCAATCACCCAGGCTGAAGACCTCCAACTTTTCCTTCCCTCTTCCCTTTTTAGCCCCATATCCAATTGGTTACCAAGTCCTATCAGTCCTACCTCTGAAATTTGTTTCACAGCTGTTTTCTTCCCATCCCATAGCTGCTGCCCTATTCCAGAATAATTCATTTCTCTTTAGTCCCATTACAATTGCCTACCAACTAATTTCCCTGTCTGTGACCTTCCATCCCTTTATTCTATCCCCAGAGTTATGTTTTGTAAAACATGGGTTGATCATGTTTCCAACCTGCTCAAAAGCCTTTGATGGCTCCCCATTGCATAAAGTGGTGGTCCTTAAGACTAGCTGAATACACATCACAATCAGCTGAGGAACTTCAAAAAATATACTTGGGGTGGGTGTGGTAGTGCTTTCCTGTAGTCCCAGCTACTTGGGAGGCTTAGTCGGAAGGATTGCCTGAGCACAGGAGTTTGAGGCTGTAGTGAGCTATGATCATGCCACAGCACTCCAGCGTGTGCAACTGAGCAAGACCCTGTCTCAAATAAGCAAACAAAGCAAAAGCCAGCCAAACAACCCCCTGACCTGAATCTATACCTATGTGTGTGTGTGTGTATAAATATATATGTATGGTTGGCACAGGCAAAGTGTGTAATAATTTCTCAGGTCGGCCTTCTCCAATGGTACCCTCTAGTGGCAACTTCATGCTGTGGTCCATCTTCATTTCGCCCACAAAATTCTCTGAAATTCTAATTCAGTGGATCTGCCTATTGCTTAGATTTATTTATTGAATTTATAAATCCAATAAATTTATACTCTATTTTCTAAGCTAGTGGTGAGAAAATAACCACTAGGATGGAGGCTTGGATGGAGGTTTCAATCCCTCTCTCCAGTTTTTGTCCCATAACATCTTCTTTTCTCCACCATCCCTCTTGATGTCCCTCAGCCATGCTGGATCACCCTATACCTTTCCATATGAACCTTTACTTACCCATTTTCTCTGCCTGGAATGCCCCTCCCATCCATCGCTGCAGAATGAAACTTTCACAAACACCTGGGCCTCTAGGCAATGAGCCTGATCTCTCTTTTCTCTGTGCTCTCAAAGTGTTCCCCACTTCCTCTAGGAAGCCTTCCCAAATGATATGCTCTCATGGTTCCAGGTGTTTGGTCTTTTATGACAATACTTAACATATTTAATGGTTATATATTTGTCTGTGAGATTTTACAGAAGTATTTATCTTGAACGCAAGAGCCCTATCTGTTACCATGTACTGTTGATTCATAATATGGTATTATTTGTTGACTGGATGAATTAATATCTCTGAAATTTTTTTTTTTTTTTTTTTTTTTTTTTTTTTTTTGAGACGGAGTCTCGCTCTGCCGCCCAGGCTGGAGTGCAGTGGCCGGATCTCAGCTCACTGCAAGCTCCGCCTCCCGGGTTTACGCCATTCTCCGGCCTCAGCCTCCCGAGTAGCTGGGACTACAGGCACCCGCCACCACGCCCGGCTAGTTTTTTTTGTATTTTTAGTAGAGACGGGGTTTCACTGTGTTAGCCAGGATGGTCTCGATCTCCTGACCTCGTGATCCGCCCGTCTCGGCCTCCCAAAGTGCTGGGATTACAGGCTTGAGCCACCGCGCCCGGCCTATATCTCTGAAATTTTTACATACTCTCACTTTGTAGTGTGTGAAATTGTATAGATATTTGGATTCCCAAATAGGGAATAGGCTTTTTGAAGGAGTTTCATGTCTTTACATCCCACCCCTACCCCTACCTAGCTTTGTGCCTCAGATACTGTGGGAGCTTAGATAAAATTGTCCCACTAGAACCCTAGACGAATGTAAACTCCAGGAGAGCCAGGACTTTGTCTTCTTCCTTACACTATTATCAGCGGTTTAAACGGTGGTTGGTCCATGACATTTGCTGGGGAAATATTTGTTGAATGAATGATTTGATTGTTCGATGAATCTTTTTCCTAGGGTACCCAGTGCGGCAACTTCACATAACTACCAATCTTCTTCATTTTGTCCCTAAGTTTCTTTCATCCTTGATATGTGTTCCTGTGGGAGTGTGCTAAAGTGCATCTGAAAGTGGGGTAACTTTCTCCCTGATAATTTTTTTTCTATTCCATCATTCATCAAATATTTACTAAGCACCTTTCTCTCTGTGTCTCTCTTTCTTTCTTTTCTTTGTTTCCCCTCCTTCTTTTTTGAGACACTGTCTCCCTCTGTCACACAGGCTGGAGTGCAGTGGTGCAATTTCGGCTCACCACAGCCTCAATCTCCCAGACTCAAGCGATCCTCCCACCTCAGCCTCCTGAGTACCTGGAACCACAGGTACCCTCCGCCACTCCCGGCTAATTTTGTTTATTTTTTATAGAGGCGAGTTCTCACTATGTTGCTCAGGCTGGTCTTGAACTCCTGGACTCAAGTGATCCTCCCACCTTGGCCTCCCAAAGTGCTGGGATTACAGGCATGAGCTAACTGCACCTAGTTGTAAGCACCTTTTACATGGCCAACACCTTAGAATGGTTGGTAATCCCCAGATGAAGATACAGTCCCAGTCTGGTTAGAGAGAGATTAGCGAGCAATTATAACATGGTGAGGCAAAAGCTACAGTATGCAAAGGATACTAGGGGAGCACCCCTCAGATGGGCAGGTTAGAGTAGGCATCTGGAGAAAGTGGTTTCTGAGCTGAATCTGGAAGGACGAATAGAAGTTATTACAAGAAGCTCACGGTGGCTCATGCCTGTAATCCCAGAACTTTGGAAGGTCGAGGTAGGCAGATCCACTTGAGGTCAGGAGTTTCAGACCAGCCTGGCCAACATGGTGAAATTCCATCTCTACTAAAAATACAAAAATTAGGCCAGGTGAGGTGGCTCACTCCTGTAATCCTAGCACTTTGGGAGGCCGAGGCAGGTGGATTGCCTCAGCTCAAGAGTTCAAGACCAGCCTGGGAAACATGGTGAAACCCCGTCTCTACTAAAATACAAAAAAAAAAAAATTAGCCAGGCGTGGTGGCATGCGCCTGTAGTCCCAGCTACTCAGGAAGCCAAGGCAGGAGAATTGCTTGAACCCGGGAGGCGGAGGTTGCAGTGAGCAGAGATCATGCCACTGCACTCCAGCCTGGGACAGAGCGAGTCTCCATCTCAAAAACAAACAAACAAACAAACAAACAAACAAAATACAAAAATTAAGCTGGGAGTGGCAGTGCATGCCTGTAGTCCCAGCTACTCGGGAGGCTGAGGCAAGAGAACTGCTTGAACCTGGGAGGCAGAGGTTGCAGGGAGCCGAGATGGCACCACTGCATTCCAGCTTGGGCCACAGAGTGAGACTCTGTCTCAAAAAAACAAAACAAAAAAGGTTAATAAGGAGAATATGCCAAGCAAAGGGAAATCATGTGCACAGAGACACACGGGTGAGACAGCATGATTTAAATTTAATACGACTGAAGTTTGGTAAAGCCTTTTTTTTTTTTTTGAGACGGAGTCTCGCTCTGTTGCCCAGGCTGGAGTGCAGTGGCCGGATCTCAGCTCACTGCAAGCTCCGCCTCCCGGGTTCACGCCATTCTCCTGCCTCAGCCTCCCGAGTAGCTGGGACTACAGGCGCCCGCCACCTCGCCCGGCTAGTTGTACTTTTTTTTTTTTAGTAGAGACGGGGTTTCACCGTGTTATCCAGGATGGTCTCGATCTCCTGACCTTGTGATCCGCCCGTCTCGGCCTCCCAAAGTGCTGGGATTACAAGCTTGAGCCACCGCGCCTGGCTGGTAAAGCCTTTTACCAAATATTGAGAGGTGCAAAAAGAAATGTAGATTATGAAGAGTTTAGTGCCATGCTCATTAAGTTGTCTTTAAAATGTTGGGTAATTTTAAGCAGAACAGTGATTGGATCTGGCAGCAGTGGTAGGATGGAATGGAGCTGGGCAAATCTAGGGTCAGGGAGCAGTGAAGAGGCGATTAATCAAAGCAAGGAATAAAGAAGGACTGAAGTAAAGCAAGAGTGGCAAAAATGGAAAGAAATGGATTCAAGATATAATTACAAACTGTGTATAATCAACTAATAATTGTACTTCTAGAAAATTACTTTTACATATAATTGCATGAGTGTTCAAAGATAAATGGATAAAGATGTTTATTACAGCATTTATTACAATAATTAAAAATTGGAAACACTCTATAAGTACATCAATATGGGATAGATTAATTAAATTAAGGTGTAATTAATCAGATAACTTTTGACAAGAACTATGTATAAAGATAAAAATGAGGCCGGGCGCGGTGGCTCAAGCCTGTAATCCCAGCACTTTGGGAGGCCAAGACGGGCGGATCACGAGGTCAGGAGATCGAGACCATCCTGGCTAACATGGTGAAACGCCGTCTCTACTAAAACATACAAAAAAAAACTAGCCGGGCGAGGTGGCGGGCGCCTGTAGTCCCAGCTACGCGGGAGGCTGAGCCAGGAGAATGGCGTGAACCTGGGAGGCAGAGCTTGCAGTGAGCTGAGATCCGGCCACTGCACTCTAGCCTGGGTGACAAAGCAAGACTCCGTCTCAAAAAAAAAAAAAAAAAAAAAAAAAAAAAAAAGATAAAAATGAACTATCTACTAAATAAATTACAGATATTATGTATAATACCACATTTTAGTTTAAGTGTATATAATATATATGTATGTTGTGTGTTGGTATATGCATTGAAAGAAATTCTGGAAGGATTTATATGAAGGCTGTCAACCATGTTTGTCTTTGGGGAATAAGATCAGAGGTGATGGGCTTTCAATTTCTAATTTATAAACTTGTGGCTGGGCGTGGTGGCTCACACCTGTAATTCCAGCACTTTGGGAGGCCAAGGCGGGCGGATTACCTGTTTTGATACTATCAAAAGGAAATTTTAGATTACCTTTAGATAATGTTCCACGTTATCTAGGAATTTAGTCTAAAAGGTATAATTACAGGAATTTTAATTTCTTTTAAGGTTATTTGTGCCAGGCGCAGTGGCTCATGCCTATAATCCCAACACTTTGGGAGGCCGAGGAGGGTTGATCACTTGAGGTCAGGAGTTCGAGACTAGCCTGGCCAACATGGTGAAACCCCGTCTCTACTAAAAATACAAAAATTAGCTGGGTGTGGTGGTGGGTGCCTGTACCATAGCTACTTGGGAGGTTGAGGCAGGAAAATCGCTTGAACCTGGGAGGCGGAGGTTGCAGTGAACCGAGAATGCGCCACTGCACTCTAGTCTGGGCGACAGAGCAAGACTCTGTTTCAAAATAAATAAATAAATAAATAACAATACTTTATAAACTTGTGTTTTAATCTTTTTTAATAACTAAATGCAACATGATTCTGGATAGAGAAAACACTTTTTTTCTCTCTCTCTTTTTCTTTTTCTTTTTTTTTTTTTTGTTGAGACGGAGTCTTGTTCTGTCGCCCAGGCTGGATTGCAGTGGCATGTTCTCGGCTCACTGCCAGCTCCGCCTCCCGGGTTCATGCCATTCTTCTGCCTCAGCTTCCTGAGCAGCTGGGACAACAGGCACCCACCACCATGCCCAGCTAATTTTTTTGTATTTTTAGTACAGACGAGGTTTCACCGTGTGTTAGCCAGGATTGTCTCAATCTCCTGACCTTGTGATCCGCCTGCCTTGGCCTCCCAAAGTGCTGGGATTACAGGTGTGAGTCACTGCACCTGGTCTCTCTCTTTTTCTATAAAGGATATTTGTGGGAAAATTGGCAAAATTTGCATAAAATTTCTAGATTAGACAATGCAATATCAATGTTAATTTCTTGATTTTGATAACTGAACTCTGCTTATGTAAGAGAATGTCCTTATTTCTAGGAAGTACACACTAAAGTATTTAGGGGTAACAGGGCATTATGTCTGCAACTTATTCTCAAATAACACAGAAGAAAACAATAATGGAGAGAGAATAACAAAGCAAAGATGGTAAAATAACATTTGGAGAATCTGGATTACGGTAAACAGGAATTCTTTTTCTTTTTCTTTTCTTTCTTTTTTTTTTTTTTTGCTAGTCAAGTGAAACAATAGGAATGGAGAAAGAACAAGGAAATCTGTAAGAGGGGTCAGGGTGCCGTGGCTCACACCTGTAATCCTAGCACTTTGCGAAGCTGAGGGGGAAGGACTGCTTGAGTCCAGGAGTTCAAGACCAGCTTGGACAACCTACGGAGATCCCCACCATCTCTACAAAGAAAAAAAACTTTTTTTTTAAAATTAGCCTGGGTCAGACGCAGTGGCTCATGTCTGTAATCCCAGCACTTTGGGAGGCCCAGGTGGGTGGATCACCTGAGGCCAGGAGTTTCAGACCTGCCTGACCAACATGGCGAAACCCTGTCTCTACTTAAAATACAAAAATTAGCTGGGAGTGGTGGCGGGCACCTGTAATCCCAGCTGCTCGGGAAGCTGAGACAGGAGAATTGCTTGAACCCAGGAGGTGGAGACTGCAGTGAGCTGAAATCACGCCATTGCACTCCAGCCTGGGTGACAAGAGCAAGATTCTGTCTTAAAAATAAACAAACAAACAAAAAATTAGCCTGGCATGGTGATGTGCACCTGTAGTCCCAGCATCTTGGGAGGCTGGAGTGGGAGGATTGCATGAGCCCAGGAGGCAGAGACTGCAGTGAGCCGTTATCATGCCACTTTGCTTTGGCCTGGGTGACAGTCAGATCCTGTCTCAAAAAAAAAAAAAAGAAAAAAAAGAAATCTATAAATGGTTGTGCTCAATTAGTTGTAAACACCACTGTGCTTGGACAGCCCAAAATTCTTTGTTCTACATTTGTACTTTTCTGTATGTCTGAAATTATAAATGGAAAGTTTTAAAAGAGGTCTAGAACAAGATATAAAGTCGGTTACCATTTGTGTGTGTAAAAATGGAATATATGTAGATATTTGCAATATGCAAATGATCTGTGGAAAGATACACAAGACCTAGTACTATTAATGGCCTTTGGAAGTGAAAACTTGGTGACTGAGAACAGAGGAAAAACGAAGACTAATTATTTATTGCAAGCCTTTTGATAGCTTTTGAATTTTCACTAATTTGCCTATTTTAAAAGTAAATATAATTAAATAAGTAAATTAAAAATTATTTTAAAAAAGTAAACATAATTTAAAAATAATACAAAATATTGTATAATAAAGAATTTCAAACATTCCCCAAAGGAGAGAGAATACAATGAACTCTCACATATCAGAATCATCACTCAGATTCTACAATTATCAAGATTTTGCTATGTTGTTTTATCTACCTATTTCCCCCTTCTATGTCTTGTCTTCTTTACTGAAATGTTTAAAAAATAACTACAGACATCATGCTATTTCATCCCCACATATCTCAATAAGCACCTCCAAAAAAAATTATGGAATTGTCTTACATAACTCAAGGCCATTATCACACCTAATGAAATTAACAATTCCATTGGTATCAACTAATATCCAGTTTATAATCAAATATCTTCAAATATCAAAAGAGGTCCACATACTGGAGTCAAGCGTGATGGCTCATGCCTGAAATCCCATCACTCTGGGAGGCTGAAGTGGGTGGATCACCTGAGGTCAGGAGACCAGCCTGGCCAGCATAGTGAAACCCCCATCTCTACTAAAAATAAAAAATACTAGCTGGGTGTGATGGCAGGTACCTGTAATCCCAGCTACTAGGGAGGCTGAAGCAGGAGAATCGCTTGAACCTGGGAAGCAGAGGTTGCAGTGAGCCGAGATCGCACCATGGCACTACAGTCTCAGAACAAGAGCGAAACTCCGTCTCAAAAAAAAAAAAAAAAAGGTCCACACTGCATGTAAACACTATACTCTACCTGGTAAGTTTGTTTCTCATGGTATATGGATTAATAGTTGTCAAAAGGCTTTACATGTATACTGGGGCTGAACAAATAAGTAAATGATTTTGGGAGGCAGGGTTTTCACTATGAGAAAGAGAAGTAACATAAGCAAGGAGGGAAAAATAGAATGAGCCCTTGGGTACTGGATTAGAGTTGGCTAGCTAGCTTGGTATATATATAGACAGAAATATGTGTATATACATCAGTCGGTATACACACAAATATTACCTAATGCTATACCTCACGCTGTCCACTGAGAGGGCCTAGAGGCAAACACACCCCCATAGCAATGGGCACATCTTGTGTCCAGATTTTGGTTTCAAAATAATGTGAACTCCGAAAATTTGAGACAGGTCTCAGTTAATTGTTTATTTTGCCAAGGTTGGGGACATGTGTCCGTGACAGTCTCAGGAAGTCCTGAAGACTTGTGCCCAAAGTGGTTGGGGTATAAAACTAATACATTTTAGGGAGGCATGAGACATCAATCAGTATGGAAGAAGTACATTGGTTCAGTCTGGAAAGGCAGGAAGACTTGAAGTGGGGAGGGGGCTACCAGGTCACAGATAGGTGGTATACAAATGGTTACATTCTTTGAATTTCTGTTAACCTTTCCAAAGGAGGCAATCAGATATGCATCTATCTCAGTGAGCAGAGGGGTGACTTTGAATAGAATGGGAGGCAGGTTTGCCCTAAGCTGTCCCCAGCTTGACTGTTCCCTTTAGCTTAGTGATTTGGGGGCCCCAAACTTTATTTTCCTTTCATATTTACCCCCTTTTTAAAAATATTTTGGAGAAGGCATTTTACAAGAAAATTAATCGCTGGTCTCAGGTTTCATTTGCTCTCTCATGGCAAGGATGGTTTATTACTAGACAGGTAGGTCCCGAAAGCTGATTTTTAGCAGGTTGTGAAGTCTCATGTCCTATGAAGGGAAAATAGTGGGGAGGAAGGGAGAAAAAACAACAACAAAAGAACACTCCTGGAAAATCTATATAGGCCACATTTCTCTGAAGTCTACAGTCAGCAGGCAGGTATGAAAATGGCTTATGTAGCTGGGCGCGGTGGCTCACGCCTGTAATCCCAGCACTTTGGGAGGCCGAGGAGGGCGGATCACAAGATCAGGAGATCGAGACCACGGTGAAACCCCGTCCCTACTAAAAATACAAAAATTAGCCGGGCGAGGTGCCGGGCGCCTGTAGTCCCAGCTACTAGGGAGGCTGAGGCAGGAGAATGGCGTGAACCCGGGAGGCGGAGCTTGCAGTGAGCCGAGATCGCGCCACTGCACTCCAGCCTGGGGGAGAGAGCGACACTCCGTCTCAAACAAACAAACAAACAAACAAAAAAAAAAAAGAAAGAAAATGGCTTATGTATGTAAATAGGTTGCTGTTATTTTCTTCTGAAGTTTAAGTTGTTTAGTTTCAGTTCGCAGGGCTTTAAGAAAGCACAACTAAGCCGGGCGCGGTGGCTCAAGCCTGTAATCCCAGCACTTTGGGAGGCTGAGACGGGTGGATCACGAGGTCAGGAGATCGAGACCATCCTGGCTAACACGGTGAAACCCCGTCTCTAATAAAAAATACAAAAAACTAGCCGGGCGAGGTGGCGGGCGCCTGTAGTCCCAGCTACTCGGGAGGCTGAGGCAGGAGAATGGCGTGAACGCGGGAGGCGGAGCTTGCAGTGAGCTGAGATCCGGCCACTGCACTCTAGCCTGGGCGACAGAGCGAGACTCCGTCTCAAAAAAAAAAAAAAAAAAAAAGAAAGCACAGCTTAGTAGTTTTCGGTGACTCCAAATTAGGAAAAATGGGGAAAAAAAGAAGGAAAAAAAGAAAAAAATTGAAAACATTATTTTGAAGACTTGTAACCAAGAAACAATTAGAATTCAGCCCAAACTGTAGAACATAAACAAACAAACAAACAAACAAAAAACTTAGGCAAGGCTAGACTCTAACAACAAGTGTACTATTCTCTTAAAACATATATATTTTTTTCTTTGTTCTCTGTCTAGTTTTCCATTTTACTAGAGACAAATCATGGTAGGACTGGTTTGCTTATTATGCTTGGCCTAATTATTTGTATACAGTGCAGCAAGAATAATTATTTTTTATATAGGCTTTTAAATGGGCTTTGATGAAACTTTGTTCCATAGGAGGAATCTCAGATAAGATTTTAAAGCTGAGTCCAGCCGTGAATTTGTGCCATCAAATATCTACGAGTTGGGTGAATTTCCTCTCTCCCAACTTTTTTTTTTTTGAGAGAGATTCTTGCTCTGTCACCCAGGGTAGAGTGCAATGGCATGATCTTGGCTCACTGCAACCTCCCCTTCCTGGGTTCAAGCGATTCTCATGCCTCAGCCTCCCAAGTAGATGGGATTACAGGTGTGTGCCACCATGTCTGGCTAATTTTTGTAATTTCAGTAGAGATGGGGTTTCACCATGTTGGTCAGACTGGTGTTGAACTCCTGACCTCATGTGATCTGCCTGCCTCAGCCTCCCAAAGTGCTGAGATTACAAGCATGAGCCACTGTGGCTGGCCTTACTTTTAGTTCTTTAAGGAATCTCCACACGGTTTTCCCTAGCAGTTGTACTAGTTTATATTACCACCAGCAGTGTAGAAGTGTTCCCTGATCACCGTATCCATGCCAACATCTACTGTTTTTTGATTTTTTGATTATAGCCATTCTTGCAGGAGTAAGGTGGTATTGCCTTGTGGTTTTTATGTGCATTTCCCAGATCATTAGTGATGTTGAGCAGATGTTTGTTGGCCATTTATATATCTTCTTTTGAGAATTGTCCATTCATGTCCTTAGCCCACTTTTTGATGGGATTGTTTTTTTTTTTTTTTTACTGATTTGTTTGAGTTCATTGTAGATTCTGGATATTAGTCCTTTGTCAGATGGATAGATTGTGAAGATTTTCTCCCATTCTGTGGGTTGTCTGTTTACTCTGCTGACTGTTCCTTTTGTCGTGCAAAAAAGCTCTTTAGTTTAATTAAGTCCCAACTATTTATCTTTGTTTTTATTACATTTGTTTTTGGGTTCTTGGTCTTGAAATCCTTGCCTAAGCCAATGTTTAGAAGCATTTTTCCAATATTATCTTCTAGAGTTTGTATAGTTTCAGGTCTTAGGTTTAAGTCCTTAATCCATCTGGAGTTGATTTTTGTATAAGGTGAGAGATGAGGATCTAGTTTCATTCTCCTACCTGTGGCTAGCCAATTATCCCAGCACCATTTATTAAAAAGTGTCCTTTTCCCACTTTATGTTTTTGTTTGCTTTGTCAAAGATCAGTTGGCTGTAAGTATTTGGGTTTATTTCTGGATTCTCTATTCTGCTCCATTGGTGCATGTGCCTATTTTTATACCAGTACCATGCTGTTTTGTTGACTATGACCTTATAGTATAGTTTGAAATCAGTTAGTGTGGTACCTCCAGATTTCTCCTTTTTGTTTAGTCTTGCTTTGGCTATGCAGGCACTTTTTTCATTCCATATGAAGTTTAGAATTGTTTTTTCTAATTCTGTGAAGAATGATGGTAGTATTTTGATGGGGATTGTGTTGAATTTGTAGATTGCTTTTGGCAGTATGGCCATTTTCACAATATTGATTCTACCCATCCATGAGCATGGGGTATATTTCCATTTGTTTCTGTCATCTATGATTTCTCTCAGCAGTGTTTTGTACTTTTCCTTGTAGAGGTCAACAAAGACTTTAAAAGCACATATACATGGATGTAATACCTTAGTTTAAAAAAATGTTTTATCTTGTTTTTTTTCCTAAGCAAACCAAAACTTAATAATAATATTTGGATTTTCTGGTTTGTCCTGAACATCCCTCCTTCTTAAACAACCAGTCATTTTATTTTAGGACTAAAAGTTTACTATGTAAGATTCTTTCTCATATATAATTATTTCTCTTTAAGTTTTCTTACCACACACACACACAAAATCTCTTTATTTTTATTTTACATCTGTTTTTATTTCCTGGTTCCTTTTACCTTGTTTTATACATAACCTTTAAATAAGCTTTGAATTAGACAAAAATTTTTCACCTTTTTTTTTAGAAAAGGACATCTTTTTTTTTTAAAGCAAGAATGTTTTCCTACAATATATATTTATTGGAAAATACCCAAATAACAAAATACCTATTATTTAATTTAACTTTATTTCTAAATTATGACCAGTTTGTCTACAAGTATTTATCCCATTACATTTACCTAATTATTTTAATTTTTTATCTAGATTATTTATGAAAACTGTGATAGTCATGATTTAAAACTATGAAACTGCCATTGCAAAATTATAACTGAGACAGTGAAAAAAGATTTGACTTAACTGACTCCATATTGCTCTTAACCTCCAAGCTGTCCTTGTTCATTCCTGGACATAGGCTGAACTAATTTTGGGAAGGAACTGAGTTTATAGTTTTGCTTTGAAACAAAGACAATAACCATCCTTTCCCAAAACAAACCTCCTTACTGTCTGTGGACCAGACTGCCTAAAGCCACAGGTTTAGAAGTTATGGCAATCTTATTAGATTCAAAATGCAGCTATTTTTATTAAACCCATATCAATGTCTTATTTATTAAAAATTACACAAGCATAGATCATTCTGCTTTGGCCTGGGTTTATAGTTTTGTAATCTCTATGCCAAATTTTGACACCTCACAGTATTTGGCAGGGATAAGCATGAAATTTGGTTGATTAATAAATGCAAACAAAGTGTATGCTGGCAATTCTTTAGACATTTCTAATAGTACTTTACCAGTAATTTTAAAGCTAGTTTACTTATTTTTGTTGTTGTTGTTGTTGTTGTTGTTGAGACAGAGACTCGCTCTGTCGCCCAGGTTGGAGTGCTGTGGCCGGATCTCAGCTCACTGCAAGCTCCGCCTCCCGGGTTTACGCTGCCTCAGCCTCCGGAGTAGCTGGGACTACAGGCGCCCGCCTAGTTTTTTGTATTTTTTTTAGTAGAGACGGGGTTTCACCGTGTTAGCCAGGATGGTCTACGATCTCCTGACCTCGTGATCCGCCCGTCTGGGCCTCCCAAAGTGCTGGGATTACAGGCTTGAGCCACCGCGCCCGGCCCAAAGCTAGTTTACTTATTAAAGATTTTACTTATTACATAAACTTGAAAGAGCATTTGACTAGTCTTTTTTTTTTTTTTTTTTTTTTTGAGTCGGAGTCTTGCTCTTGTCAGTCAGGCTGCAGTGCAGTGGCACGATCTCAGCTCACTTCAGCCTCTGCCTCCTGAGTTCAAGCCATTCTCCTGCCTCAGCCTCCCCAGTGGCTGGCATTATGGGTGTGCACCACCATGCCCACCTAATTTTTGTATTTTTAGTAGAGACAGGGTTTCACCATGTTGACCAAGCTGGTCTGAAACTCCTGACCTCTTGATCCACCTGCTTCGGCCTCCCAAAGTGCTGGGATTACAGGCGTGAGCCACTGCGCCCAGCCTAGTCTTTTTTTTTTAGTATCTGATTTACATGCTTGTATTTTTCTTTAAGCCAATTAATTAGAGCTCTTTCATATATTTTTAGTAGTGAAACATTTTGTACACAACACATAAATACTTATAAAGACATATTAGGCATGCTGACAGAAGTACATTTTACAGATTTATAAAGACCCCCCCCCCTTTTTTCCTATCTTAGACTTTCAGATTCTTGATAACCTGTTTCACAAGCCTAGGCAGCTGTCAGCTAAATAGCCTTAAATTTGCCCATTTAAGGAAACAACTCAGGTGAAAATCAAATAGCAAAATTTACATCATAAGGTACAGAGAGAAAAAAATCTGGTGGTGCTAGAGGGAGACACTTTTATTTTTCTTTGAGTCAAATTAAACATAAAATTAAACTACATTCTGTCTTAAAAACCCAAGAGTAGCTTCTGTTGCAATAAGTATTTTAGTTAAAAAAAAAAAAAAAAAAAATCAGGTGAAAACAGGATTCAGATAACTGAGAAGAAAAAGAAAAACTTTTGTTAAAAAAAAAGACAAGGTCTTAGGAGAGAAAAACAAACAAACAACAACAAAAAAACAAAAACATGAAGGCCTTTCAAATACAAACATGCACACATACACACATGCATCTTGAGTGTGTTATCCTTTTAATTAAGCTGACTTTTAACCATTGAGCTCCTTAAAAAAAAAAGTTTCTTTAACTCTTATTACTATATTTCAGCGAGGATAAAATGCTGCTATTTCAGAAGTACAGTCAACAACAAGAGTTAAGCAAAACTAACAATGATCACACAAATTATACAATTTCTGAGTGTTCTAAGTGTAAGTAGAAATTAACACCAGCTGGCTGGTAAATGCTAACTTTAGTCACTTAAAAGGAATTTGCAAGACAGAATCCCAAACCAGTTTCTTACCTAGTGATTGGTCTTGGGCTGTAGACTGCTCTCTACCAGCCTAGAGGCAGGAAAAAAACCCTCATCTTCCCTGTTGGAAGCCAGCTCAAACTCCATAAAGGAGTTACCTGCCTTTCATCGTCACAGAAGCAGGAAAACTTGCCTTCCTGTTGGAAGCAAGTAAAACTCCAAAAAACAAAAAGAGGAGTTGTACAGCAAAATAAACTTTAGATCTCCACCAAATTTGGGGAGATCAGGCATTTTCTGTAGAGGGTATTTTCAGACCGCAGCAAATTGTCCTATTGGTTTGAGGCATAGAGTTAGCTCATGCTGGTACCATGCACCGATAGGAGATTTGTCAAAGGTGGGGGGCACCTCCACTCAGAATCCCCCCGTGGTTACCAAAATGTGAATCCTGAAAATTTGAGACAGGTCTCAGTTAATTTAGAAAGTTTATTTTGCCGAGGTTGAGAACACGCGCCCGTGACAAAGCCTCAGGAAGTCCTGACAACATGTGCCCAAGGTGGTCGGGGTCCAGCTTAGTTTTATACATTTTAGGAAAACATGAGACATCAATCAATATATGTAAGAAGAGCATTGGTTCAGTCTGGAAAGGTGGGACAACTTGAAGCAAAGGTAGGCAGACTCTAAGCGGAGAGGGGGCTTCCAGGTCACAGACAGATGACAGACATTGCCTTCTTTTGAGTTTCTGTTAGCCTTTCCAAAGGAGGCAATCAGATATGCATACAGGGGTGACTTTGAATAGAATGGGAGGCAGGTTGGCCCTAAGCAGTTCCCAGCTTGACTTTTCCCTTTAACTTAGTGATTTGGGGGCCCCAAGATTTATTTTCCTTTCACAATAAGGGCAACCTGGGCTCCTTGGAGAAATGGCTGATTTTAGAGCTGGGGCAAGGAAAGCACAGGATAAATCTGGCACATTTCAAAAGACTTAGGAGTCAGCCGGATGTAGTGACTCATACCTGTAATTCCAGCACACTGGATGAGAAGACCGCTGGAGGCTGGGAGTTTGAGACCCTGTCTCTCCAAAAATAAATAAATACATAAATTAGTCCGGAGTGATGGTGTGTGCCTGTAGACCTAGCTACCTGGAAGATTGAGGCTGGAGAATCACTTGAGCCCAGGAGTTCAAGACTGCAATGAGCTATGATCACACTGCACTCTAGACTGGGTGATAGAGTGAGATCCTATCTCTAAAAATATATATTATATACATATTTATATATACATATATATGTGGATATATATGTATATATACACACGCACACATATATATGACATAGGAGTCAACCTGAAAGTGCTTTTCCATCGCCAAAGCTGGAATAATTTGAGCAACAAAATAAGTAGCATAGTATTGTTACAGGAAAGGGGTCCAGACCCAGACCCCAAGAAACCAAGGGTTCTTGGATCTCACGCAAGAACGAACTCAGGGTGAGTCTGCAATGCAAAGTGAAAGCAAGTTTATTAAGAAAGTAAAAGAATAAAAGAATGGCTACTCCATCGACAGAGCAGCCCAGAGGGCTGCTGGTTGCCTTTTTTTTTTTTTTTTTTTTTTTTTTTTTTTTTTTTGAGACAGAGTCTAGCTCTGTCGCCCAGGCTGGAGTGCAGTGGCGGGATCTTGACTCACTGCAAGCTCCACCTCCCGGGTTCACGCCATTCTCCTGCCTCAGCCTCCTGAGTAGCTGGGACTACAGGCGCCCGCCTCCAAGCCTGGCTAATTTTTTGTATTTTTAGTAGAGAGGGGGTTTCACCATGTTAGCCAGGATGGTCTCAATCTCCTGACCTTGTGATCCACCCGCCTCGGCCTCCCAACGTGCTGGGATTACAGGCGTCAGCCACCGAGCCCGGCCTGGTTGCCGTTTTTTTTTTTTTTTTTTTTTTTTTTTTTTTTTTGAGATTGCACCACTGCACTCCAGCCTGGGCAACAGAGTGAGACTGTCTCAAAACACAAACAAACAAAAAATACCCCTATGACTAAGTTGAATCATGATACAAGCATCAGACAAGCCCAAACTGAGGGACATTCTACAAAACACCTGACCCATTTTCCTTAAAACTGTCAAGGTCATGAAACACAACGAAAGATTGAGAAACCGTCACTGACCAGAGAATGCTGATGCGACATGACAATGAAATGCAATGTGATATATAGGATTGGATTATAGAACAGAGAAAGGATATTAGTGGGAAAATATGAGATTTGAACAAAGTCTGGAGTTTAGTTAATCATAATGTGCCAATGTTGGCTTCTCAGTTTTGACAAATATCACATAGAAATGTAGGATGGGGTGGGCGTGGTTGCTCACGCCTATAATCCCAGAACTTTGGGAGGCCGAGGTAGGTGGATCACGAGGTCAGTTTGAGACCAGTCTTGCCAACATAGTGAAACCCCGTCTCTACTAAAAATAAAAAAATTAGCTGGGTGTGGTGGCGTGTGCCTGTAATCCCAGCTACTCGGGAGGCTGAGGCAGGAGAATTGCTTGAACCTGGGAAGCGAAAGTTGCTGTGAGCCAAGATTGCGCCACTGCCCTCCAGCCTGGGCAACAAAGCAAGACTCTGTCTCAAAAAAGAAAAAAACAAGCAACGAATTGAACAACTTAGATAAAAATGAACAAGCTCCTTGAAAGACATAAACTTGAAAGACATAAACACAGGCAAGATGAATAGACAACCTAAATGTCTCTGCATCTATTAAAATAATTGAATTTGTAGCTAAAAATCTTCCCACAAGGAAAACTCCAGGCTTAGATGGTTTCACTGGTAAGTTTTACCAAACATTTAAGAAAGAAATAATGCCAGTTCTACACAAATACTCCCCAAAAATTAAAGAGAGAGGAATAGTTCCCCAATGTTTCTTAGAGGTCAGCATTATTCAGATACCAAAATCATACAAAGATCATACCAGAAAACTAAAGACCAGTTCCTCTCATGAACATAAATGCAGCAAATAAAATCAAACAATGCATAAGAAAGATAATACGCCATGAACAAATTTATCCCAGGAACATATAATTGGTTTAACATTCAAAAACAATGTAATTCACCATAGAGACACACTTAAAAAACAAAAATAATAATAATAATAATAATTATTATTATTATTATTGAGACAGAGTCTCCCACTGTCACCCAGGCTGGAGTGCAGTGAAGCAATCTTGGATCACTGAAACCTCTGCCTCCAGAGTTCAAGCATTTCTCCTGCCTCAGCCTCCCAAGTAGCTACAGGCACACGCCACCATGCCTGGCTAATTTTTTTGTATTTTTTTTAGTAGAGACAGGGTTTTGCCATGTTGGCCAGGCTGGTCTTGAAGTCCTGACCTCAAGTTATCTGCCTGCTTCAGCCTCCCAAAGTGCTGGGATTACAGGCATGAGCCACCGTGCCCGACCAAAAAAGAAAAATTATGTTAACAGATACAGCAAAAGCATTTAACACAATCCAATATCCAATCCTGACTTTTAAACAATCTCAACAAATTAGAAATAGAAGGGAACATCCTTGAAAGGGCACTTAGAAGAAAACTGTAGCCAGCCTTATACATAATGGTGAAATACTGAATGCTTTTTCCCTATGATCAAGACTAAGACAAGGATGTCTGCCTTCACCACTTCTCTTCAACATTATGCTGATGGCTATGGCCACTGCAGTTAGGCGACAAAAAATAAAGGTATACAAACTGGGAAGGAAGAAATAAAACTGTTTTTTCTTTTTTTGAGCTCTACTGCTTAAGAAGTAAAACTTAAAAGTGTTTTTACTCACAGATGGCATGATTATCTATCTGGAAAATCAAATGAAATCTGTGAAAGAGCTCTATAATAATGGGGTTTGACAAGTTTGTAGAATACAAGATCAATACCAGAAAAATCAATTGTATTTCTATACAATAAGCAATCAGAAATTTAAATTTTATTTTTTATTTTTAAATTTTATTTTTTAATTTAATAGAGTTGGAGTCTTGCTGTGTTGCCCAGGGTGGTCTCCTCCAACCTCAGCCTCCCAAAGTGCTGGGATTACAGGTGTGAGCCACCATGCCCACCCAGAAATTTAAATTCTAAAAGACAATACCACTTTTTAGGTTTTTTTTATTTTTCTAAAATTATTTAATTTCTTTTTACAATTTTTTGAAATAATTTCTTTTTTGCCAGCCTAACATTAGATTTCAGACATTATCATTTATGATAGTATCAGCAAATATAAAATTCTTAGGGATAAATCCGATAAAACATGTGAAAGACCTGGACACTAAAAATTATAAACCAGGCGGGGCGCGGTGGCTCATGCCTGTAATCCCAGCATTTTGGGAGGCCGAGGTGGGTGGATCACGAGGTCAGGAGATTGAGACCATCCTGGCTAACACGGTGAAACCCCGTCTCTACTAAAAAATACAAAAAATTAGCCTGGCGTGGTGGCAGGCGCCTGTAGTCCCAGCTACTCGAGAGGCCGAGGCAGGAGAATGGCGTGAACCCGGGAAGCAGAGCTTGCAGTGAGCCGAGATTGCGCCACTGCACTCCAGCCTGGGCGACAGAGCGAGACTCCATCTCAAAAAAAAAAAAAAAAAAAAAAAATTATAAAACATTACAGAGAGAAATTAAAGAAGACCTTAAAAAAAAGAAGAGATATACTTTGTTCATGAGATGGAAGACTCAATATTGTTAAGAAGTCAATTTTTCCCAATTTGATCTATATATTCAATGCATTTCCAATAAAAATTTCACCAGGAGTCATGAGGTGGAAAGAAGTATTGAGACAATTAATCCACATTCTCCTGCCCCTCTGGGTATCAGCGTATCACTGCAGAGAGCTAAACTTCCACCCCGACTTGGCAGCAAGATGGTGGTGGGAGTCAGTGCTCAGCTTTCCCTGGAAGGGTGTCAGTGGGATCCAGTGGGGAGCTGAACATTTACCACTTTAGGAACTGTGTGCTATACCTAAACAGGGTGACTGCATGCTGAATGAAGAAAGAAAGAGAGAGAAGGAGTGAGGAAGAGAGGTAGAGAGAGAAAAAATGATTCAGTCTCACAAAATAATACTCAAAATGTCCAGTATATAATCAAAAAGCACTCATCATACAAGAACCAGGAAAATCTCAATTTAAATGGAAAAAACCCCAATAGTCAATAGGCACTAACATTTCAGTGTCACATAGATGTTAGCATTATCTAACAAGGATTTTAAAGGAGCCACCATAAAAAGTGCTTCAATGAATTGGGTGTACCTGTAGTCCTAGCTACTTGAGAGGCTAGCACAGGAGGATCACTTGAGCCCAGGAGTTCAAGGTTGTAGTGTGCTATAATGTAATCCATAGGCAACATAGTAAGACTCTGTATCTTTTTTTAAAAAAACTTCAATAAACAATTACAAAAACACTTATAAAAACTTTTTAAAGTAGAAAGTCTCAGCAAAGAAATAGAAGATACAAAGAAAAACTAAGGCTGAGCACAGTGGCTCAAGCCTGTAATCCCAGCATTTTGGGAGACCAAGGCAGGTGGATCATTTGAGGTCAGGAGTCTGAGACCAGCCTGGCCTACATGGTGAAACCCCATCTCTACTAAAAATACAAAAGTTAGCCAGGCATGGTGGTGCATGCCTGTAATCTCAGTTACTTGGGAGGCTGAGGCAGAAGAATCATTTGAACCCAGGAGGTGGAGGTTGCGGTGAGCCAAAATTGCGCCAATGTACTCCAGCCTGGGCAACAGAGTGTGACTCAGTTCTTTTAAAAAAAGGAGAACCAAATAGAAACCTCAGACCTGAATAATATAACAACAACAACAAAAATGTTTAAACTTCATTGGATAGAATCAATAACAGAATGAATAAAGCACAGGAAAAAGTCAGTGAACTTGAAGATAAAATAATAATCTCATCATCAAAATAGAGAGAAAATGGGCCTAACAAATGTTAGGACTTCAGAAATCAGATCTAACATTTGTGTCATTGTAGTCCCAGAAAAAGAGGAGAAAGAGTGTAGGGCTGAAAACATATTAGAAGAAATAATGGCTGAAACCTTTCCAAATCTGGTGAAAGAAATAAGCCCATAAATTCAAAAAGCTGAGTGAGCTTCAAGAAGAATAAACCCAAATAAATCCATGCCAAGACATATCATAATTAACACTAATAATTTTCAGAAAAAAATAAAGACAAAGTCTTGATAGCTAGAGAGGAGTGATATATTACTGATATGGTTTGGCTCTGTGTCCCCACGCAAATCTCATCTTGAATTGTAATTCCAATGTGTTGAGGGAGGAACCTGGTGGGAGGTGATTGGATGGTGGGGGCAGTTTCCCCCATACTGTTCTCATGATAGTGAGTGAGTTCTCATGAGACATGATGGTTTAAAAGTGTTTGGCAGTTCCCCCCATCCCTCTCCCTCTCCTGTTGCCATGTAAGGTGTGCCTTGCTTCTCCTTCATTTTCTGCCACGATTGTAAGTTTCCTGAGGCCTCCCTAGC
Organism: Macaca thibetana thibetana; assembly: GCF_024542745.1. Classification (NCBI taxonomy): domain Eukaryota; kingdom Metazoa; phylum Chordata; class Mammalia; order Primates; family Cercopithecidae; genus Macaca; species Macaca thibetana. The sequence goes on along the minus strand of NC_065584.1, from coordinate 84,596,554 downwards.
TGTGCAGAACTGTGAGTCAATTAAACCTCTTTTCTTTATAAATTTCCCAGTTCTTTATAGCAGCATCAAAACAGACTAATACAGTTACTTATAGAGAAACAAAGATTCAAATGACAGTGTATTTCTCCTTAGAAACCATCAATGCTTAAACCAAGGAATTTGAGCTTACAATGAACCATGATTGTGTCATAGCCTTCTAGCCTGGGTGACAGAGCAAGACTCTGTCTCTTTAAACACACACACACACAAATAAACAAACAGAAATAATCAATGCCCAAAGAAAATTGCACAACATTATTCAAGTGCTGAAAGAAAAGAACTGTTAATCCAGAATTCTATACTCAGCAAAAATATTCTTTAGGAATAAGGGGAACTCAAGACATTCCCAGATGAAGGAAAACTAAGAAAATGTGTCATGAGCAGATGTATCCTAAAAGAATGGCTAACGGAAGTTCTTCAAACAGAAAGGAAATGATAAACGAAAGACACATGGAACACAATTAGTGAAAAAAGAACAACAGAAAGAGTAAAAACATGGGTAAATATTGACTATCCTTCTCCTAGTCCTTATCCATTCTTAGTGAGTTATCTAATTATGTTTCATATTGAATTATATTGACACCACTAGACTAAGTTATTTTATGCATGTATAATGTAATCTCTACAGCAACCATTAAAACATTTACTGGGTGTGGTGGCTCACGCCTGTAATCCCAGCACTTTGGGAGGCCACGGTGGGCAGACTGCTTGAGCTCAGGAGTTCAAGACAAGCTTGGGCAACATGGTGAAACTCCATCTCTACCAAAAATCCAAAACTTAGCTGGATGTGGTGACATGCATCTGTGGTCTCAGCTACTTGGGAAGGTAAGGTGGAAGGACTGCTCAAGCCTGGGGAACAGAGGTTGTAATGAGCTGAGATTGCACTACTGCATCCCGGTCTGGGTGACTGAATGTGACCCTGCCTCAAAAAAAAAAAAAAAAAAAAAAAAAAAAAAGACCAATCTAAAAGGTTACATATTGTGTGATTCCACTTATACAGCATTCTTGAAATGATAAAATTATAGAACTGGAGAACAGATTAGTGACTGACAGATGTTAAGAATGGGGTCAGGTACAGAAGGGTGATGCAACAAGCAGGTTCCTGGGGTCCCTGAATCCAGGCCTAGGCTCTTGGACAGCATTTCTGAACCTGCCATGGGCCAGAGTGGAGCCCCCTGCCCTGAAGGATGAGTTTTAGGCCTGGCAGAATTCACCACAAGCTGACGGAGAAGCCTCTGGGTTTTAAGTGAACATCAGCAGTGGCCTGGCAGAACCACCGTGGACCAGTGATGGCAGTGGTGGCCACATGGAGGGGCTCCTCTGCCTGTGGAAATGGGAGGGAAGAGTGGGAAGAACTTTATATTGTGGTGTGAGTGCCAGCTTAGCTGCAATAGAACATCAGGTAAACTGCTAAGATTTTTAACTTCAATTCCTGGCTCCCAGACAGCATTTCTGGACACCTCCAGGTCCCGGGGAACTCGCTGCCCTGAAGAGAAGGGCCTTGGCCAAGAACTAGTGCTGTGCTGGCTTCATGCCTGACCCAGCACAGTCCCAGTGGTGGTTACCCCATGGGTGCCTGCATCACCACACCCACAGCTCCATGTGGCTGAGCACAGAGAGAGAGAGATTCCATTTTGGGGTGGGGGAGAAAGTAAGGGAAAAGAATAAGAGTCTCTGCTTGGTGATCCATAGAATTCTTCCAGATCATATCCAAGACCACCAACGTGGTACTTCTATGAGTCTGCAAAAATCACATTATTATAGGGCTTGGGGCCCAGGTCTGTTTGAATACCTAGAAAGCGTTCCCAAGAAGGACAGGCACAAACAAGCCCAGAACGTGAAGACTACAATAAATAACTAACTCGCCAGTTCCCAGACACTGATGAACATCTACAAGCATCGACACCATCCAGGGAAACATGACCTCATCAAATGAACTAAATAAGGCACCAGGGATCAATACCGGAGAAACAGGGATATATGACTTTTGAGGCAGAGAATTCAAAATAGCTGTTTTAAGGAACTAAAAAAACTCAAGATAATACGGAGAGGAAATTCAGAATTCTATCAGATACATTTAACAAAGAGATTGAAATAATTAAAAAGAATCAAGCAGAAATTCTAGAGTTGAAAATTGCAGGCGGGATGCTTGGCTCACATCTGTAATGCCAGCACTTTGGGAGGCTGAGGTGGGCGAATCACGAGGTCAGGAGATCGAGACCATCCTGGCTAACACAGTGAAACCTCATCTCTACTAAAAATACAAAAAAGTAGCCAGGCATGGTGGCACACACCTGTAGTCCTAGCTACTCAGGAGGCTGAGACAGGAGGATTGCTTGAACCTGGGAGGCGGAGGTTGCAGTAAGCCAAGATTGCACCACTGCACTACAGCCTGGGTTACAGAGCGAGACTCTGTCTCAAGAAAAAATAAATAAATAAAAAGAAAATGCAATTAACATGCTGAAGAAAGTCTCTTAAAAGTAGTCTCTTAAAAGTAGAATTGATCAAGCAGAAGAAAGAATTAGTGAGTTTGAAGACAGGCTATTTGAAAATACAGAGTTACAGAAGAAGGAATTATGTGAGTCTGGGAAGTTGAGGCTGCAGTGAGCCATGATCACACCGCTGCACCCTAGCCTGGGTGACAGGAGTGAGATGCTGTCTCAAAAGAAAATACAGAACCAGAGGAGACAAAAGAAAAAAGAATAAAAAACAATAAAACACACCTACAAGGTCTAGAAAATAGTCTCAAAAGGGCAAATCTGAGTTATTGGCCTTAAAAAGGAGGTAGAGAAAGAGCTAGGGGTGGAAAGTTTATTCAAAGGGATTATATCAGAGAAGTTCCTAAACCTAGAGAAAGATATCAACATTCAAATACAAGAAAGTTATAGAACACGAAACAGATTTAACCCAAAGAAGAGTACCTCAGGGCATTTAATAATCAAACTCCTAAAGGTCAAGGATTTAAAAAAAAAAAAAAGGATTCTAAAAGTACTAGGAGAAAAGAAACAAATAACATACAATAGAGCAACAATATGTCTGGCAGCAGACTTTTCAGTGGAGACTTACAAGCCTTGAGAGAGTGGGATGGCATATTTAAAATGCTGAAAGAAAAAAACTTTTACCTTAGAATAATATATTCAGTGAAATATCCTTCAAACATGAAGGAGAAATAAAGGCCTTCCCAGACAAACAAAAGCTGAGGGATTTCATTAACACCAGACCTGTCCTACAAGAAATGCTAAAGGGAGTTCTTCGATCTGAAAGAAAAGGAATGCTAATGAGCAAGAAGAAATCATCAGAAGGTACAAAACTCACTGGTAATAGTAAGTACCCAAAAAACCACGGAATAGTGTAACACTGTAATGGTGGTAATTTCTACTCTTGTCTTAAGTAGAAAGACTAAATGACGAACTAATAAAAAACAACAACAACTTTTCAAGACATAGACAGTACAATAAAACATAAAGAGAAATAACAAAACGTTTAAAAGCAGAGGAATGAAGTTAAAGTGTAGAGCTCTCCTTCTCCTTCTTTTTTTTTTTTTTTTTTGAGACAGAGTCTCACTCTGTCACCCAGACTGGAGTGCAGTGGCATGATCTTGGCTCACTGCAACCCCTGCCACCTGGGTTCAAGTGATTCTCGTGCCTTAGCCTCCCAAGTAGCTGGGATGACAGGCGTGCACCACCACGCCCAGTTAGTTTTTGTATTTTTAGTAGAGATGTTGGTCAGGCTGGTCTCAAACTCCCAACCTCAGGTGATCTGCCTGCCTCAGTCTCCCAAAGTGCTGGGATTACAGACATGAGCCAGCCTTTATTAGATTTCTTTTAGTTTGTTTGTTTGTATATGCAATTAGTGTTGTCATCAGTTTAAAATAATGGGTTCTAAGATAGTATTTGCAAGCCTCGCGATAACCTCAAATCAAAAAAACACACAACAAGGGGCTGGGCACAGTGGCTCACACCTGTAATCCCAGCATTTTGGGAGGCCCAGGCAGGCAGATCACTTGAGGTCAGGAGTTTGAGACTAGCCTAGCCAACATAGTGAAACTCCATCGCTACCAAAAATACAAAAATTAGCCAGACATGGTGGCACATGCCTGTAATCCCAGCTACTCCAGAGGCTGAGGCAGGAGTATCCCTTGAACCTGGGAGGCAGAGGTTGCAGTGAGCCCAGAAGGCACCATTGTACTCCAGCCTGGGCAACAAGAGCAAAACTCCGTCTCGGGAAAAACAAAAACAAAAACCATACAACAAGGCCAGGCACGGTGGCTTATGCCTGTAATCTCAGCACTTTGGGAGGTCGAGGTGGGTGGATTTCTTGAGGCCAAGAGTTCAAGACCAGCCTGGCTAGCATGGCAAAATCCCATCTTTACTAAAAATACAAAAGTTAGCTGGGTCTGGTAGTGCACACCTATAGTTCCAGCTACTTGGGAGGCTGAGACACAAGAATTATTGGAACCCAGGGGATGGAGGTTGCTGTGAGCCGAGATCACACCACTGCATTCCAGCCCAGGCAACATAGTGAGACTGCCTCAAAAAACAAAACAAAACAAATACACAACAAATAAAAGCAAGAAATTAAAGCATACCACCAGAGAAAATCACTTCACTAAAAGGAAGAGAGGAAGAAAGGAATAAAGGAAGAGAAGATTGCAAAACAACCAGAAAACAAATACAATAGCAGGAGTAAGTTGCTATTTATCAATAATAACATTGAGTGTAAATGGACTAAACTCTCCAATCAAAAGTGGCTGAATGGATGAAAAAACAAGACGCATTGATCTGTCACCTACAAGAAATACGCTTCAGGGCAGGCGCAGTGGCTCATGCCTGTAATCCCAGCACTTTGGGAGGCTGAGGTGGGCGGATCACTTGAGGTTAGGAGTTTGAGACCAGCCTGGCCAGCATGGTGAAACCCCGTCTCTACTAAAAATAGAAAAAAAAAAAAAAGAAACATGCTTCACTTAGAAAGATACCCATAGATTGAAAGTAAAGAGATGTAAAAAGATATGCCATGACAATGGAAACCAAAAAAGAGCAAGATAGCTATACTTATAGATTTCAAGACAAAAACTGTAAGAAGAGACAAAGAAGCTCATTCTGTAATGATAAAGAGGTCAATTCAGCATGAGAGTATAACAATTGTAAGTATAAATGTAACCAATTCTGGAGTACCCAGATATATAAAGCAAATGTTATTAGAGCTAAAGAGAGAGATGGACTCCAATACGGTAATAGCTGGAGATTTCAACACTCCATTTTTAGCATTGGACAGATCTCCCAGGCAGAAAATCAACAAACATCGGACTTAATCTGCAATACTGAGCAAGTGAACCTAATAAACATTTACAAAACATTTTATCCAACAGCTGTAGAATACACATTCTTCTTTTTAACACATGGATGATTCTTAAGGATAGACGATATGTTATGTCACCAAACAAATCTGAAAACATTCAAAAAACATTCAGGCATCTTCTCTGACCACAATGGAATAAAACTACAAATCACTAACAAGAGGAATTTTGGAAAGTATACAAACACATGGAAATTAAACAGTATGCTTCTGAATGAACAGTGGGCCAATGAAGATATTAGGAAGGACACTGAAAAATGTCTTGAAACAAGTGATAATGGAAACACAACATACCAAACTCTATGAGATATAGTGAAAGCAGTATTAAGAGGGAAATGTATAAGTGCCTACATCAGAAAGGAAGAAAAACTTCAAACAAATAACCTAATCATGCATCTTAAAGAATTAGAAAAGCAAGAGCAAATCAAACCCAAAATTAGGAGAAGAAAGCAAAAATATGGATCAGAGCAGAAATAAATGAATTTGACAGGAAGAAAACAACACAAAAGGTCAATGAAACAAAAAAAAGTTCTTTTGAAAAGATTAACAAAATTGATAAACATTTAGCCAGACTGAATAAGAAAAAAAAAGAGAAGACCCAAATAAATAAAATCAGAGAAGAAAAAGGAGACATAACTGATATCACAGGAATTCAAAGGATTATTAGTGGCTACTATGAACAACTATATGTCAATAAATTGGAAAATCTAGAAGAAATGGATAAATTTTTAGGCATATACAACCTACCAAGATTGAACCATGAAGAAAAACCAAAACCTAAACAGAAAAATAACAGGTAACACGGTAGAAGTCACAATAAAAAGTCTCTCAATAAAGAAAAGCCCAAGACCCGATGGCTTCATTGCTGAATTCTACCAAACATTTAAAGAACTACTACCAATCCTATTCAAACTGTTCTGAAAAGTAGAGGAGGAGGGAATACTTCCAAACTCATTCTATGAGGCCAGTATTACCCCTGTACCAAAACTAGACAAAGAAACATCAAAAAAAGAAAACTACAGGCCAATATCTCTGAGGAATATTGATGCAAAAATCCTCAAGAAAATGCTAGTAAACCAAATTCAACAATACATTAAAAAGATTGTTCATCAGCTGGGTGTGGTGGCTCACACCTGTAATCCCAGCATTTTGGGAGGCCGAGGTGGGCGGATCACCTGAGATCAGGAGTTCGAGACCAGCCTGGCTAACATGGTGAACCCCCGTTTCTACTAAAAATACAAAAAATTAGCCAGGCGTGGTGGCACGTGCCTGTAATCCTAGCTACTCGGGAGGTTGAGGCAGGAGAATGGCTTGAACCTGGGAGGCAAAGGTTGCAGTGAGCCGAAATCACACCATTGCACTCTAGCTTGGGCAACAAGCTTGAAACTGTCTCAAAAAAAAAAGGAAAAGAAAAGAAAAGATTGTTCATCATGATCAAGTGAGATTTATCTCAGGGATGCAAGGACGGTTCAGATATGCAAATCAATATATGTTATACATCATATTAACAGAACGAAGGACAAACCATATGATCATTTCAATTGATGCTGAAATACCATTTGATAAAGTTCAATGTCCCTTCATGACAAAAAAAAAAAATCCTTAAAAAACTGGGTATAGAAGAATGTACATCAATATAATAAAAGCCACATATGACAGACACACAGCTAATATTATACTGAATGGAGAAAAACTGACAGCCTTTCCTTTTCGATCTGGAACGTGATAAGAATGCCCATTTTCACAACTGTTATTAAACATACTACTGGAAGTCTTAGCTAGAGTAATCAGACAAGAGAAAGAAATAAAGGGAATCCAAATTGGAAAGGAAAAGGTCAAATTATCCTTGTTTGCAGATGTTATAATTTTATATTTGGAAAAACCTAAAGACTCCACCAAAAACTATTAGAATTGATTTTAAAAAATCCAGTAAACTTGCAGGATACAAAATCAACATACAAAAACCAGTAACATTTTTATATGCCAACAGTGAATAATCTGAAAGAGAAATAAAAAAGTAATCTTATTTACAACAGCCACAAATAAAATTAATTACCGAGGAATTAACCAAAGAAGTAAAAGATCTCTACAATGAAAACTATAAAATATTGATGAAAGAAATCGAAGAGAACACACACACACACCAAGGAAAGATATTTCATGTTCACAGATTGGAAGAATCAATATTGTTAAAATGTCCATGCTACCCAAAATAATCTACAGATTCAATGCAATTCTTATCAAAATACCAATGACATTCTTCACAAATGTGGAATGTCAAAAGAGAAAAAAAAACTATCCTAAAATTTATATGAAACAACAAAAGACCCAGAATAGCCAAAGCTATCCTGAGCAAAAAGAACAAAAAGGGAGGAATCATATTATTTGACTTCAAATTATGCTACAGAGCTATAGTAACCAAAACAGCATGCTACTAGCATAAAACCAGACACACAGACCAATGGAACAAACTAGAGAACCCAGAAACAAATCCACACACCAACAGTGAACTCATTTTGGGCAAGGATGCGAACAACGTACACTGGGGAAAAGACAGTCTCTTCAGCAAATAGTGCTGGGAAAACTTGATGTCCGTATGCAAAAGAATGAAACCAAACCACTATCTCTTGCTCATATGCAAAAGTCAAATCAAAATGAATTAAGGAATTAAATCTAAGACCTCAAATTATGAAACCACTACAAGAAAACATTGGGGAAACTTTCCAGGACACTGGTCTGGGCAAAAATTTCTTGAGTAATACCCCACAAGCTCAGGCAACCAAAACAAAAATGGACAAATGGGATCACATCAAGTTAAAAAGCTTCTGCACAGCAAAGGAAACAATCAAGAAAGTGAAGAGACAATCCACAGAATGAGAGAAAAATATTTGCAAACTTTCCATCTGACAAGGGATTAATAACCAGACTATATAAGGAGCTCAAACAACTGTATAGGAAAAAATCTAATAATCTGATTTTTTAATGGGCAAAAGATTTGAATAGATATTTCTCCAAAGAAGACATACAAATGGCAAACAGACATATAAAAAGGTGCTCAACATCATTGATCACATAAATGCAAATCAAAACTACAGTGATCAGATTAAGATACCTTGATGTCCCCCCCCCCAAAAAAAACCTACAATAAGATATCATCTCACCCCAGTTAAAATGGCTTTTATTCAAAAGTCAGGCAATAACAAGTGCTGGTGAGGATGTGGAGAAAAGAACTTGTACACTGTTGGTGGGAATGTAAATTAGTACAACCACTATGGAGAACAGTTTGGGGATTCCTCAAAAAACTAAAAATAGAGCTACCACATGATCCAGCAATCCCACTACTGGGTATATACCCAAAAGAAAGGAAATCAGTATATCAAAGAGATATCTGCACTCCCTTGTGTGTTGCAGCACTGTTCACAATAGCCAAGACTTGGAAGCAACTTAAGTGTCCATCAACAGATGAATGGATAAAGAATGGGAAAAGATGCCTTGTGCCATCTTTTTGGTGCTGGACCAGTTTCCCCTCCCTTCCCCTCCCCTCCCCTCCCCTCCCTTCCCCTCTCCTCTCCTTACCTTTCCTTTTTTTTTTTCCTTTCCTTTCCTTCCTTTCTTCTTCTTCTCCTTCTTCTCCTTCTTCTTCTTCTTCTTTTTAATAGAGAGGAGGTCTCCTGTGTTGCTCAGGCTGGTCTTAAACTCCTGAGCTCAAGTAATCCTCTGGCTTTGGCCTCTCAAATTGCTAGAATTACAGACATGAACCATCACACCCTGCCCTTCAACCTGTTTCTTGATTGTAGTGGTGGCTTCACAAATCTTCACATGTGATAAAATTGTGAACACACACACAAATGAGTGTATGTAAGACTAATGAAATCTGAGTAATGTCATGATGTCTGTGGATGGTACCAATGTCAATTTATTGGTTTTGATATTGTTTTATAGTTATATAAGAAGTTATCACTGGGGAAATAAATGAGTCAAGGGTAGATGGAACTTTTCTACATTACTTTTGGCAATTTCCTATGAATCTACAGCTATTTTATTTTATTCTTTTTTTTTTCTTTTTGTAAACCAGAGTAGAAACTTTATTTGTTGATCAGGGAATGGAGAAAGGGAGTTTGTGCTCAAAGCACCTTCTCTCTGTAATTATTTCAAAACAAAATTTACAATTTATAGTATTAGAAAGCAGGACAATGGTTGCCTTTAGGGTAGATGGTGTATGGAAGCAGGCACAGGGGTTTTCTTGGTGTTGGGAATGTTATGATTTCTGATCAGGGTGGCTGATTACATGGGTGTGTTGAGTTTGTGGAAATTCAGTAAGCTATGTTTGTAAGAAATAGGCATACTTCTGTATGTATATTATACATCAATATACACTGAATATACATTAAATATCAATATACATTGAATATACGTTCAATCAAACAAAAAGTGTTTTTTTGTTTGTTTTGAGACTAGGTCTCGCCCTGTCACCCAGGCTGGAGGCAGTGGTGCAATCACCGCTCACTGCAGCCTCAACCTGCAGGTTCAAGAGATTCTCCTACCTCAACCTCCCTAGTAGCTGGGACTACAGGCACGCATCAGCATGCCTGGCTAATTTTGTATTTTTTGTAGAGACAGGATTTTACTACGTTGGCCAGGCTGGTCTCAAACTCCTGGACTCAAGTGATTCACTCACCTCAGCCCCTCAAAGTGCTGGGATTACAGGCTTGAGCCACCACACCTGGTCAATAAAAAGTTCTAAAAATATAATCCCAGCAAAGTCAGGAGATCAAGACCATTTTTAAAAACTAAAATCGGGCGAGGTGGCGGGCGCCTGTAGTCCCATGAGGCAGGAGAATTCCGGGAGGCGGAGCTTGCAGTGAGCTGGTGGCCACTCAGCCTGGGCAACACAGCCGTCTGTTTTTTAAAAATCTCCAGCACATGGTGGCTCAAGCCTGTAATCCCAGCACTTTGGGAGGCCGAGGCAGGCGGATCACCTGAGGTCGGGAATTCCAGACCAGCCTGCCCAACATGGAGAAACCCCGACTCTACTAAAAATACAAAATTAGCCTGGCGTGGTAGCGCGTGCCTGTAATCCCAGCTACTCAGGAAGTTGAGGCAGGAGAATCGCTTGAACCCAGAGGGTGGAGATTGAGGTGAGCTGAGATCGTGCCATTGCACTCCAGCCTGGGCGACAAGAACGAAACTCTGTCTAAACAAACAAACAAACAAAAAAACACAACAACAACTCATCAGACTCCTTTTAGAAATCGTTTATCTGATAATAAAATTCACTTGGAAATGCAAATGAGTTAGAACAGTCAAAGCAACTCTGAAAAAGAAGAACAGGCTGGCCAGGTGCAGTGGATCACAGCTGTAATCCCAGAGCCTTGGGAAGCCAAGGCAGGAAAATAACTTGAGGCCACGAGTTTGAGGCCAGCCTGGGCCACATAGTAAAACCCTGTCTCTACCAAACAAAAACAAAAACAAAAAAACCTCACAGGTGTGGTGGCATGTATCTGTAGTCCTAACTACTTGGGAGGATGAGCAGGGAGGATCATTTGAGCCCAGGACTTCCAGGTTGAAGTGAGTTGTGATCACATTAATGCACTCCAGCCTGGGTGACAGAGCAAGACTCTCTCAAAAAAAAAAAAAAAAAAAAAAAAAAAAAAAAAAAAAAAAAAAAATCACAAGAAGAAGAAGAAAGAAAGAACAAAGTTAGAGGATCAGGACTACCTCATTTCAAGACTTATCATAAGGCTACAGTAAGTGACAGTATGGCGCTGGCATCAAGACAGACAAATCGATCAGTGGAACAGAATAGAGCATGCAGAAATGGGCTTGAATATGTAATAGACAACTGGTTTTCCTTTTTATTTCAGTAAAATATATATAACATAAAATTTGCCATTTTAACCATTGTTAGTGTGCAATTCAGTAGCAATAGGTACATTCGCAATGTTGTACAATCATCACCTCTACTTCCATAATTTTTCATAACCACTAACAGAAACTCTGCACCCATTAAGCAATTACTTCCTATCTCTCATTCCCCCAGTTCCTGCTAACCTCTAATCTACTTTCTGTCTGTATAAATCTGACTGTTCTAGATATTTCAGTGAGATTATACAATATTTCTCTTTTTGTGTCTGGTTTATTTCACTTAGCATAATTTTTTCAAGGTTCATCCATGTTGTAGCATGTATCAAAACTTTATTTCCCTTATGACTGAATAATATTCCATCATACATATATATGTTGTGTGTGTATATATGTGGTATATACATGTATATATAACACATTGTTTATCCATTCATCTACTAATGGACATTTGGGTTGTTTCTATCTTTTGGTTATTGTGAGTAATGCTGCTATAAATATTGGTGTATACATATCTGTTTGAGCCCCTGTCTTAAATTATTCTGTATACACCTAGGAATGGAATTGCTGGGTCACATGGCAGGATAGTTCTATTTTTCACTTTTTGAGGAACCACCAAATTGTTTTCCAAAGCAGGGGCATCATTGTACATTCCCATCAGCAATGTACAAGGGTTCTGATTTCTCCATATCCTCCTAACACATATTTTCATTTAGAAAATTATAGCCATCCCACCACGTGTGAAATGATATTTCACTGTGGTTTTAATTTGCATTTCCCCTATGACTAATGATATTGAGCATCTTTTCATGTGTCTGCTGGACACTTATATATCTTCTTTGTAGAAATACCTATTCAAATATTTTGCCTGTTTTTAATTGAGTTGTTTGACATTTTTGCTGTTGAGTTATTCTTTTTTTTAAAACAAAAGGTCTTACATATTTATTACTGAACCCAGTCTACTAGCCCACAGCAAATAAACAAACAGAAAAAATATATTCCCAATAAAACATGCCCAATTGTCCAGACAGTGGTGACATTTTTAGCTTGATATAGTAAGATAGTTATGACCTTGATACTGCATAAATATGTGTGCCATCTCGTGTGCAATTCCTTATGGATCCAGCTTGAATCTTCTCCAATGTCTCCTTTTAAAGTTGTACCTAAGGCCGGGCGCGGTGGCTCAAGCCTGTAATCCCAGCACTTTGGGAGGCCGAGGCGGGCGGATCACAAGGTCAGGAGATCGAGACCACAGTGAAACCCCGTCTCTACTAAAAATACAAAAAATTAGCCGGGCGCGGTGGCGGGCGCCTGTAGTCCTAGCTACTCAGTAGGCTGAGGCAGGAGAATGGTGTGAACCCAGGAGGCGGAGCTTGCAGTGAGCCGAGATCGCGCCACTGCACTCCAGCCTGGGCAACAGCGTGAGACTCCGTCTCAAAAAAAAAAAAAAAAAAAAAAAAAAAAAAAAAAAAAAGTTGTACCTGATTTTATAATCAGTTTTCATCCAAATCCACTGGGGAATGGGATGATTTTGCTTTTGTTTCTCGGTAAGGAATTGCTTAATACTGAAAGTCTTGTGAGAAGACATGGCGAAGAAGTGAAGTCGAATACACACCACAATGGTGGAAAAAGGAAGAGAGAGAGAGTTGTAGTTCTTTTTATATTTTGAATATTAAACCCTTATCAGATATATGATTTACTAATATTTTCTCCCATTCTGTGGGTTGCCTTTCACTTTCTTGATAGTGTCCTTTGTTGCACAAAAGCTTTTAATTTTAACTAAGTCCCTTTTATTTATTTTTCTTTTGTTGCCTGTGCTATTTTTGTATTTAAAAAAACATTGCCAAATACAAGGTCATGGAGATTTTCCCCTATATTTTCTTCTAAGAGTTTTATGGTTTTCACCTACACATTTAGGTCTTTGATCCATTTTGAGTTAATTTTTGTATATGGTGTAAGTTAAGGATTCAACTTTATTCTTTTGCATATGGACATAGATTTCCCAGCACTGTGTGTTGCAGAGACTGCTCTTTCCCCTATTCAATGGTCTTGACACCCTTGTCAAAAATCATCTGACCATAGATGTGAGGGTTTATTTCTGGATTCTCAGTTCTATTCCATTGGTCTATATATGTCTATCCTTATGCTAGAAACACACTGTTTGGATTACAGTCACTTTGTAGTAAGTTTTGAAACTGGGAAATATGAGTCTTCCACATTTGTTCCTTTTTAAGATTGTTTTGACTATTCTAAGTTCTTTGAAATTTTATATGAATTTTAGGATGGATTTTTCAATTTCTGAAAAAAACAGTTGGAATTTTGATAGGGATGACATTGAATCCGTATATAGCTTGGGATGCTATTGTAAACAATATTAAGTAGTGTTCTATGTACAAACAAGTCTTGTGCCTCTCCTTGATTAAATTTATTCCTAAATATTTTATTATTCTTGATGCTCTCACAAATGGAATTATTTTCTCTGGGCAATCAATTTTTGACAAAGGTAATTTAGTTGAGAGAAGTTAATCTTTAAAAAAAATGATGCTGAAACAATTGGATATCCACATGAAAAACACACGCACATACACACATGCAAATTTTAATCCATACCTCACACCACATAGAAAATTAACTCAAATGAATCATATACCTAAATGTAAAATCAAAATAACAAATCTACATTTCTAGAATTTTTTTTTTTTTTTTTTTTTTTTTTTTTTTTTTTTTTTTTAGACGGAGTCTCGCTCTGTCGCCTAGGCTGGAGTGCAGTGGCGCGATCTCGGCTCACTGCAAGCTCCGCCTCCTGGGTTCACGCCATTCTCCTGAAGTAGCTGGGACTACAGGCGCCCACAACCGCGCCCGGCTAATTTTTTGTATTTTTAAGAGTCGGGGTTTCACCGTGGTCTCGATCTCCTGAATCCGCCCGCCTCGGCCTCCCAAAGTGCTGGGATTCGTGAGCCACCGCGCCCGGCCACATTTCTAGAATTTTTGAAGAAAATTTCCAGAGGTACCCCATTTTCCTTTCAGAGTAGAAGATAATAATATTTAAAGAAAAGAAAATTTTGTCTGGGTTTGGTGGCTCATGCCTGTAATCCCAGCACTTTAGGAGGCTGAGGTGGGAGGATCAGTTGAGCCCAGGAGTTTGAGACCAGCCTGGACAACATGGTGAAACCCTCTCTCTATCAAAAAAAAAAAAAAAGAAAAAGAAAAATTAGCCGGATGTGGTGGTGTGTGCTTGTAGTCCCAGCTACTCGGGAGGCTGAGGTTGGGGGAATCATTTGAGCCTGGGAGGTTGAGGCTGCAGTGAGCCATAATCATGACACTACACTTCAGCCTGGGCAACAGAGTGAGACCCTGTCTCAAAAAAAAAAAAAAAAAAAAAAAGAATTCTCAAAACTCAACAATAATAAAATAAAAAACCCAATTAAAAATGAGTAGGCTGGGCATGGTGGCTCATGCCTGTAATCCCAGCACTTTGGGAAGCCAAGGTGGGCAGATCACCTGAGGTCAGGAGTTCGAGACCAGCCTGGTCAACACAGTGAAACCCTGTCTCTACCAAAATACAAAAATTAGCCAGGCCTGGTGGTGCATGCCAATAGTCCCAGCTACTCAGGAGGCGAAGGCAGGAGAATTGCTTGAACCTGGGAGACAGAGGCTGCAGTGAGCCGAGATAGTACCACTGTACTTGCACTCCAGCCATGTATACCATGTTTAAGAAAGCACACCCAAAAAGCCCAGAACACTCAAAACCAAGATATTTTCTAGGAAAACTGTTGGTCTCTTTTTTTTTCTTCAACTGTTCAAATTTCTATTAAGTTGTTGGTTTTCTTTTTTAAAAAGCTCTTTGTATATTAAAGCTACTAGCCTGGCCAGGTGCAGTGGCTCACGCCTGTAATCCCAGCACTTTGGGAGGCCGAGGTGGGGAGATCATGAGGTCAGGAGATCGAGACCATCCTGGCTAACATGGTGAAACCCTGTCTCTACTAAAAATACAAAAAATTAGCTGGGCATGGTGGCGGGTGCCTGTAGTCTCAGCTGCTTGGGAGGCTGAGGCAGGAGAATGGCATGAACCCAGAGGGCAGAGCTTGTAGTGAGCCAAGATCATGCCACTGCACTCCAGCCTGGGTGACAGAGCAAGACTCCGTCTCGAAAAAAAAAAAAAAAAGCTATTAGCCCTTTATGATTTAAGTTGATTTTTTTGTAATTTGTCACTTTGTGCTTTACTTTTCCTGTATGTGTGTGTGTGTGTACATGCAAAAAGTTTTTTTTAATTACTTAGTCAAATTTGTCAATCCTTTCTTTTCTTTCTTCTAGATTTTTGGATCCTAGGAAGATTTCCTGCACACCTAGGTTATAAGAGTATTTACTCATATTTTCGTCTGGTACTTGTCTGTTTAGATTTCTGATCCATTTGAAATTTATCCTGGTAAACAGTATGAGAAACAGACTCAATTTTATATTTTTTCAAATGGCTATTCAGTTGTCACAATTCTATGTATATAAAAATTCAATTCCCCATGCACACTCACCAATTAAAATGTATTAATGTACTTGGTTCTATTTCTAGACTTGATTCTGTTTCATTGGTCTACATGTTTATGCACCAATACCACACTTTAAATTACAGATGTTTTATAATATATTTTAATATTGGATGGGGCTAACACCCCACTCCACATGGCATTAAAATATTTTCAAATGAAAACTTTTATTTAAGTAGAATTAAGATTACTCAAGCATGATGCCACATACTTGTAATCCCAGCTACTGGGAAGGCTGAGGCAGGAAGATCATTTGAGGTCAGGAATTTGAGACCGGTCAGGAATTTGAGACCAGCCTGGGCAACATAGTGAGACCTTGCCTCTTAAAAAAATATAAAAAATTAGGGCTGGGTGCGGTGGCTCATGCCTGCAATCCCAGCACTTTGGGAGGCCGAGGCAGGTGGATCACGAGGTCAAGAGTTCAAGACCAGCCTGGCCAACATGGTGAAACCCCATCTCTACTAAGAATACAAAAATTAGCCAGGCATAGTGGCGAATGCCTGTAATCCCAGCTACTTGGGAGGCTGACGCAGGAGAATTGGTTGAACCCAGGGGGCGGAGATTGCAGTGAGCCAAGATGGCGCCATTGCCCTCCAGCCTGGGTGACAGAGCAATACGCCATCTGGGAAAAAAAAAAAAAAATAGCCAGGCAAGGTAGAGGAGGCTGAGGCAGAAGGATCCCTTGAGTTCAGGAATTCTAGACTGTAGCAGGTTATGATTGTGCCACTAAACTCTAGCCTGGGCAGCAGAGGGAGACACCCATCTCTTAAAAACAATTATATTTAAGAAAAGTATTTATGGAATAGTTTGATTTGTAACCTGAGCTAATCACTTTGTTCATGGAATACTGTTTTTACTTGAAAGAACATCTAACATACAAACTATTCACACTTGGGTATTTGGTAGGCATTTTCTCAAAAAAAACAAAATGGCCTTGTCACTTCAAGGAAAACCAGTGATAGTATTTGTTGCCAATGATAACATTCAAGGTTTCAGATAAAAATTAGAATTTTGGAAAACTTGTACCTGCAATTGTGAGCTTGACAGCTTCCCAAGACTCAAATACTCACCTGATGAGATAGGTAGTGATATTAACAAAAGTGATTTTTTATATTGTATAATGAATGGTGTCAATATTTAATCTTCTATAACAAAATGCACCAATGTGTATAACTCAGTGAACCAAAATTTTTCAAATGACCAGTTTGGTCTAAATGTATGATGTTACAAAATCGTGCATGGGCAAAAGATCCATTTAAAGTGCAAAACAGACCAACTCATTTTAATGTAACAGGCTATAAAAAGTTCATTGATACGGTTTCAGATCCCACTTTGCAATCAACTTTTAACTCAGACTTCCTGAATTTTGATGTGATATCAAAGAGAAATGTTCACAATTATCTGAAAAGGCCATTTAAATACCATTCTCTTTCCCTACACATTTGAGTGAATCCAAATGTTCTTCACACACTCCAACCAAAACAGCGTACTGCAAAAGTTAAAGCAGAAGCAAATATAGGACTCCACCAGGTTTCTATTTAGCTACATAGTAAGAGATTACAAAAATGTAAAAACAATGCCACTCTTTTCACTAAATTTTTCTTGTTTTGGAAAATACATTTTCCATAGATTATTTATATTAACATCGTGGCCGGGCGCGGTGGCTCACACCTGCAAACTTTGGGAGGCCGAGGCGGGTGTATCACGATGTCAGGAATTCCAGAGCAGCCTGGCCAACACGGTGAAACCCCGTCTCTACTAAAAATACAGAAAATTAGCTGGGCGTAATGGCAGGCGCCTGTAATCGCAGTTAATCTGGAGGCTGAGACGGGAGAATCGCTTGAACACAGCAGGCGGAGGTTGCAGTGAGCCGAGATGGGCGCTACTGCACTCCAGCCCTGGCCACAGAGTGAGACTCCGTCTCAAAAAACAACAACAACAAACAAACAAACAAACATACATTTAATGGGTTTATTATTGCTTTCAGATGAATTAATAAATATTTTTTAAATTCTCTTTTAATTGCTAATCTGGTAAATATTGGTAGATGCAATTTACATTAACAAAAGCTCTTTGGAGGGTCTTCAACAATTTTGTAAAGGAAGCCTGCAACCAAAAAGTTTGAGAACTACTACTCTAAGTGGATTCCTCAGGAAAAGCTCATTTGCATGCTTTTTGCCAGTGGCCTTTACACCTGAACACAATATAAAGGAATATAAATTTATTGGATCATAATTTCCGTAAAAATCTGGAAAACGTTGTTTCATTGCTCTCTAGAATGCTTCTGTGGAGACATCTGATGCCAATCTTATTCTCTCTCTCTCTCTTTTTTTTGTTTTTTGTTTTTTTTGTTTGTTTGTTAGTTTGAGGCAGTGTCTTGCTCTCTCAACCAGGCTGGAGTGCAGTGGCATGAACACAGCTCACTGCGGCCTCGACCCCCTGGTATTAAGTGATACACCTGCCTCAGCCTCCCTAAGTAGCTGGGACTACAGGCACCCGCCACCACACCTGGCTAATTTTTTTTTTTTTTTTTAAACGGAGCCTCTCTCTGTCTCCCAGGCTGGAGTGCAGTGGCGCGATCTCGGCTCACTGCAACCTCCACCTTCCGGGTTCAAACGATTCTCCTGCCTCAGCCTCCTCAGTAGCTGGGATTACAGGTGCGTGCCACCATACTCGGCTAATTTTTGTATTTTTAGTAGAAGTGGGGTTTCGCCATGTTGGCCAGGCTGGTTTGTAACTCCTGACCTCAAGTGATCCGCCTGCCTCGGCCTCCCAAGGTGCTGGGATTACAGGTGTGAGCCACCCACTGCTCCTGGCCAAAAATTTCTGAATAAAGTTTGACTTTTTTTTTTTTTTTTTTTTGAGATGGAGTCTCACTCTGTCGCCCAGGCTGGAGTGCAGTGGCGTGATCTCGGCTCACTGCAAACTCCACTCCCCGGGTTCACGCCATTCTCCTGCCTCAGCCTCCAGTGTAGCCGGGACTACAGGCGCCCACCACCTCGCCCGGCTCATTTTTTTTGTATTTTTAGTAGAGACGGGGTTTCACCGTGTTAGCCAAGATGGTCTCGATCTCCTGACCTCGTGATCCGCCCGCCTCGGCCTCCCAAAGTGCTGGGGTTACAGGCGTGAGCCACCGCGCCCGGCCAAGTTTGACATTTTTTTAACTGAAATTTGTTAGTTCTCAATTAATATCACATTGTTCTTTGTCCACATCATTTTAAAATTTTCCTATTTCTGATTTTACGCTATTCTTTCAAAGCACCCATTATTTTCATTTCATTTTAGAATATTAGGCAAAAGTTTTCGCCCACTTTATGACCACATTTTATATTGCGTTCTCATCGTTTATTGGAACATTAATTAGGCTTTATTTTCACCTTTTTGTTTCCACAGTAACATGTATGGGATTAGGTTACAGTGTTTGTTTGTCCCCAATCTTTTAAGCGAGGTGAATTTTCCTGGGCTGCTAGGAAAAGTTCCTACACCCCTCTCCCGCCACCGCGAGCCGCTCCTCGCCCTGTGAACGCCTCTGCGGGCCCCGCCCACGTCCCGCGAACGCCACGGAGCCACGTCCACTCTTTTAGCATAGCGCCAGGCCCCGCCCACATCTCACACACCGCCCCCGCTGCGCTTAGCCTCTTGCCTCACCCGGTGCCAAGCCAGCTGTTTATTTTCCCGCCATTTCCAGCTCTTCGTGAGGAGAAGTGGATGATTTCCTGAGATCTGAGGCCTTCTGGAATCACTGCGGCCAAGCGGGTAGGGCGTGTAGCCAGAAAAAGAACTGGTAAGTTTGAGACGGCTGAGGCCACATCGCCTCTGGAAAGCAGGCGAGTTTTGCCCTCGGGATCGCCTTAATCACTCTGTTCACTGCCTTTTTTATGTTGGATTCATCTGGTCAGTTCAGGGGATGACATTGTTGCAGCCCTTAAACAAACCTGGGCATATAGAACGGGGCCTTTTTAGTGGTTTTTTAAGACTCACTTGCTGATGAAAGTTAGTGTATCAGGAGCAAACAAATAGGACAACGAAGCTCGTGGCACTGTGGGATGCGTTTGCGTTGAGCTGTTTATTCAGTACTTTTTTTTATCGTAAATCTTACGAAGTTTGTATCCCTCCGCGGTCACACACACACACATCCTACGAAAAGGCCGGGTGCAGTGGCTCCCGCCTGTAATCCCAGCACTTTGGAGAGGCCGAGGCAGGAGGATCGCTTGAGTCCAGGAGTTCCAGACCAGTCTGGTTAACACAGAGAGGCCTTGTCTCTACGAAAAATGAAAATAAAAATAAAAAATTGCCAGGCGGGGTAGTCCCAGCTACTCCAGAAGCTGAGGAGGAAAGATCGCTTGAGCCCAGGAGTTCCAGGCTGCAGCGAGCCCTGATCTGCCTCTGCACTCCAGCCTGGAGACAGAGTCAGACCCTGTCTCAAAATAATAATAATTATCCCCCACACACAAAAAAAACCTTACAAAGTCACATTTACTCAGGTATTTAACAAAGTATATGAAATTGGTATTGGCAGAAAATACAGGATATATGGTTACCATGTCTAACACAAAAGCTATTTAATGTGGGAGCAAGAACTTTACGTAGGGAATCAGGAAACCAATAATTAAAGATGGTACTTTTGGCAAGTCATTTAATTTCGCTGAATATCAGGTATCTCTTTTGAAAAATGGTGGGACTGAACAAAACGTTAAGTGATTTTTCAAAGTCCATTTCAGATCTATGATTCTGAGTTTCTTTTTTTTTGAGACGGACTCACTCTGTCGCCCGGGCTGGAGTGCAGTGGCACGATCTTGGCTCACTGCAACCTCCTGGGTTCAAGCAATTATCCTGCCTCAGCCTCCCAAGTAGCTGGGATTACAGGCATGCACCACCACGCTCAGCTAATTTTTTTATTTTTAGTAGAGACGGAGTTTTGCCATGTTGGCCAGGCTGGTCTTGAAACATCTGACCTCAGGTGATCCATGTGCCTCGGCCTCCCAAAGTGTTGGGATTACAGGCGTGAGCCACCACACCTGGCCTGATTCTGAGTTTCTATAGAGTAGAAGGAAAGTATATAAGCTGAGACCATACTATCATTTATCAGCCCTATTTTCCTTAGATAAAATGTGTCCCAAGTAGCTAATATGTGATATTCTCTTTCTGGTTCACTACCTTCTCTTGGCTCTACTCTCACCATATCACAGGAAATAATTTAAAAAGAAATGGATAATTCATTATTTGTTTTTATATTTTTAAGATTGTATTTTCTTTTTTCTTTTCTTTTCTTTTCTTTTTTTTTTTGAGACAGAGTCTGGCTCTGTTGCAGGCTGGAGTGCAATGGCGCCATCTCAGCTCACTGCAACCTCTGCCTCTCATGTTCAAGTGATTCTCCTGCCTCCGCCTCCTGATTAGCTGGGATTACAGGCACCTGCCACCACGCCCGGCTAATTTTTATATTTTTAAAATGTAGAGATGGGGTTTCACCATGTTGGCCAGGCTGGTCTTAAACTCTTGACTTCAGGTGATCCACCTGCCTTGACCTCCCAAAGTGCTGGGATTACAGGCGTGAGCCACTGTGCTTGGCCAGGATTGTATTTTCTAATTACAAATTGGCACATGTATTAATCCAGAAAACCTGGGGGAAAAAAGTAAAGGAAAACACACACACACACACACACACACACACTTATAACCTTGCCACTCAAAAGAAAAAATCTCACCACTGTCCATTACTTTTCTAAATGTGTGTTTATATGTATATATATGTATATGTATATATATCCACATTTATATATAAAATGTTATAACAGTCTGCTGTTATAAAAAGCAGTCTGCTTTTTTTCCACTTTATATGTACATGTACTTCTTCACAACCAATTGGAATACCCACAATGATATGCCACATCCCAAAAAGCTATCAGAAGCTAAGCAAGCATAGTTACATAGATTTTGGAACAGCTACAATTATGTTATGCCCTAGGCTATTCTTACTGTTTCTCTTTATCTGCTCCAGAATGGATTGGTTTCATTGCAACCAGTGCTTCCGAAAAGATGGAGCCCATTTCTTTGTCACCAGCTGCGGTCATATTTTCTGTAAAACGTGTGTGACTCTGGGTGAGTGATTCAACTGTTTTCAGATTCAGGGAAAAATGTTTTCATGTAATGATGTAAGGAGTAGCCATTTCTATGTGTGTCTTAGGATAAAAATCACTTATTAGGTCAATGGTGATACAGATACTGTAGGAAACTGTCAATTTTAGAAATTGAAGGAATCCATTAATAAAGAATGGTGCTAAATTATTTAGCAAATGATTTAGCAAATCTATTACTTGAGGACCAGAGTGTACTCATTAGTGTTTTGAAGTCTGGCAGGGAAAGCCACAAGGCATAGGACTCTTCAGGGAAAAGAGATAGAATAAGTATAATGGATGGGAATAGAGGAAAGTTTGGCTGATAGAAGAGCCATTTCTAAAGGGGAAGTGGTCTAGTATGTGACATCAATTTGATTAGAAATGATGATGATGATACCTTTGCAGCTTAAAAAGCAGTTTCATATCAACCAATTTTATGTAAGCCACGCCACACGCCCCAGTGGTAATTATTAGTAGAACCGTTTTACAAATGAAGAGACTGGCTCAGAGAGGATAAGTGATTTGACTTATTGAAGTGATGCTTCAATAGGGTTTTGAATGATAAAATGGAATTTACCAAGTGGATAAGGCAGGGAAGATTTATTCTAGTTTAAGAGAACAGCATGTACAAAGACGTATTACATCATAAAACCATAGTGCAGGGGACTACACATAATTGGGATTGTTAGAGTATAAACAGTAAGGTAAGACGTGGTGAGAGATGAGGCTAGTGAAGTAGGGAGTGTCGGATGATGGAAGGCTCTATGCACTGGGCTAAAGAGCCTGAACTTCATCCTGCAGGTGATGGAGACCTGTGGAAGTTTTTGTTTTGTTTTGTTTTTGACACAGTCTCACTTCGTCACCGAGGCTGTAGTGCAATGGTGCAGTCTTGGCTCACTGCAACCTCTGCTTCCCAGGTTCAAGCGATTCTCATGTCTCAGCCACTTGAGTAGCTGGAATTATAGGCATGCACCACGATACCGGGCTAACTATTGTATTTTTAGTAGAGATGGGGTTTCACCATGTTGGCCAGGCTGATCTTGAACTCCCAGCCTCAAGTGATCCACCTGCCTCAGCCTCCTAAAGTGCTGGGATTACAGGTGTGAGCCATTTTTTGTTTTGTTTTGTTTTGTTTTGTTTTAAGAGAAGAATGTTATGTACTTGCTAGCTCACTCTGGCAACGATATGGACTGGGAAAAAGAAAAACCTTTAGTCCCCAGAAAAAGAACAGTCAAGTTAAGTAGCCTCAGGGGAAGCTTTTTTCTCTGTACAAATCTCATGACCTTTTAAAGTTGTCGCTAATGTAAAAAGCTATTTACTATGGTAACAGCAGCTCACTTTGGAGTGGTTTGTCTCCATAAAGCATATGTCATGTGATGTTTTCTGCTGACATGGCATTTGTCTTAATCAATGACCAGTCCCACTACTAAAATTTCACTTTACAGGGAAAGATTAGGAATCTTAATTTTTGCTTCTTTCAGATTGGGTTGATTGGGGAATGAGAGTAGCAGAGCTTCAAAGCAAGATTAACAAATATTAGCAAAGTGATGACAAGGTAGGCATAACTGGGGAGTTTCTTACAGTACCCAATGTGTGCCTGCTGTCAGGTCAATAGAATACAAAAGAGTAACTTAAAGATCTTTGGTATCTTGTACTTTTCCCTACTCTTGTAAATGTACTGCAGTACTTCTGCTGGGAGTTTAGAATTGTCCTTTCTGTTCCACAGAAGAAAACTGGGAATTTATAAAAAGATGGGGCAGGAGGTGCTGGGATGGTGGCTCATGCTTATAAACTTACCACTTTGCGGGGGCCAAGGTGGGAGGATCACTTGAGCCCAGGAGTTCAAGACCAGCTTGAGCAACATATGGAGACTCCATCTCTAAAGATAATAACAAAATTAAAATGAGCTGAGGTGGTAATGTGCGCCTGTAGTCCCAGCTAGCTGGAAGACTGAAGCAGGAGGATCACTTGAGCCTGGGAGGTTGAGGCTGCAGTGAGCCATAATTGTGCCACTGCATTCCAGCCTGGGTGACAGAGTGAGACCCTGTCTCAAAAAAAACATAAAATAAAATTTTAAAAGATAGGGAGATGGGTAGAGGTACAGTGTGAAAGCCCTACTTATACCTCAACATACTAGTTTGGAAACACTTACTTAGAGAACAGACCTTAAGTTGGTGTCCTTTTATAACACAATGATATTCTAAATTCAGTAAGAACCCTTTTTTTCTTCTATTGCTAGCATACTAGATTGTTGCCATGTACTTTAGGTCTTTAAATCTTACCTCATGCTCATGAGAGCCAAACATTTTTTTTCCCTTTTCCTTCCAGAAAAATGTGCTGTTTGTGGAACTGCCTGCAAGCATCTGGCTCTTTCTGATAATGTAAGTTTTTCTCCCCCTGCCACAAATGGTCTCATCCCATTTCTGGCCTGTAGGAAGTATATACAAAGTACAGATGATGAATTGTTTTAAAAAGAAAGAGAAGAAGACCGGGCGTGGTGGCTCACACCTGTAATCCCAGCATTTTGGGAGGTCAAGGCAGGTGGATCGCCTGAGCTCAGGAATTTGAGACCACCCTGGGCAACATAGTAAAACTCTGTCTCTACTAAAATATAAAAAATTAGCCAGGCTTGGTGGTGCGGGCCTGTAGTCCCAGCTACTTGGGAGGCTGAAGCACGAGAATCACTTGAGCCTGGGAGGCGGAAGTTGCAGTGAGCCAAGATCGCACCACTACACTCCAGCTTGGGAGTAAGACTCTGTCTAAAAAAAAAAAAGAAAAGAAGAAGAAAAAGAAAGCAAAGAAACAAACTTGCAAATAGCCATTTGTAAAAAGAGTGTAAATAATAGGCCAGCTGAAGAGGCTCGCACCTGTAATCCCAGCACTTTGGGAGGCTGAGGTGGATAGATCGCCTGAGATCAGAAGTATGAGACCAGCCTGGCCAACATGATGAAACCCCCATCTCTACTAAAAATACAAAAATTAGCAGGGTGTGTTGGTGGGCACCTGTAATCCCAGCTACTCAGGAGGCTGAGGCAAAAGAATCACTTGAACCCAAGAGGCGAGGGTTGCAATGAGCCTAGATCACACCACTGCACTCCAGCCTGGGTGACAACAGCAAAACTCTGTCTCAAAGAAAAAAAAAAAAAGAATATAAACAAAAGATGGAAGCATTATTTGTGATCACTGTTACAGATGCACAAGGTAAGGAGAATTGGACATATAATGTACATCTAGAACAGTGGTGATCTCCCTTTTATACAGAGTGGAGATAATGCCAGGTATATTAGAAAAGGTGGTACATCCTTTGTCATATTAGTCAGTATTTTATTTTATTCAATTGTGGATATTCTCACAGTGTGTATTGCTCTCTTTATAGCTGAAGCCTCAGGAGAAGATGTTTTTCAAAAGTCCTGTGGAGACAGCTTTGCAGTATTTTAGTCACATCTCTCAGGTATGAGAAACAAAAGTGAAGAAAATCTGATTCTCCAGGCAAATTCTAATTGCATCTTATTTCTTTATCAAAGGTTTTCTTTAAACTGCATTTGTACACAATGGAGGGAAATTAACTGCTTTCTTTGCTTTCTTCCTTGATGATACAAATTTCAATCAGTTAACTTTTTATTGACCCAGAATCTGTGATAGGCTGTAAAAATCACTATGTAGCTAACATCTTGCCTTGTATTTCCTCGTTGTATTAATTAATTTCTAAGACTAAAGGTTGTTCTAGGGAGCTTTATCATTTTTCTCAGCAGATAGATGCATCTTCTAAAAATTGCTTTGAGTATATAGGCCTGGCCCTGCAAACAATGGGTGTGATGGTTTAACTCGCAACCAGTAACTTACAGCACTAAGATCATGAGACTACTTCTTGTTTCCCATTCTTACTTTTCAATAACCTTTTTAGTAATACTTAACTCTTCATTTAGTGTTAATAACTGGTTTCTTGAATTTTAGGAAATATTTGTCTTTTCTTGATGTGTCATATGTTGGCATACAATTGACTTGGTCAGGAGCAACAGGAATGTAGAAGAAGGTAGAGAGAAGGCAGGACAACCATTTGAGAGAATTCCCTAGTTGTAAAAACTTTGATTTTTTTCTTTCTACTCCCCAGTTATCTTAGATCATGCTACAGCCTCATGGAATTCCTATTGTGGCATATTTCTTGAGATTTGTATCACTGTTCCCTTTCTATACTCTTACTTCTTATTCTTTTGAAAGTACCCCTTTTCTAAACCTCAAGATGATCCTTAGTCATTTTCTGGTTGAAGATTTATTTTTCAGTGTCCTGCCTCTCAATCCTCACTCTAGAGATACAGTAAGGGGAATTAAGGCTTGCTGCTTGCTGTCTTTAGCTGCTGGGTTGAGCCATCATATTTGACATACACTATATTTAACATTATAAGTATACTAAAATCCAGCTGAGACTCAAGGAGAAATGTAAACAAGGTCATAGGAACAAGAGAAAGAGCAGACCTTTGGTTAATAAATAAACCTAGGCATAGTTAATGATCAGTAGAGAAATCATATGTAGTCTGAATCCTAACCTGCCTGATCATGGGACCAATTACACATGGTCAAACAATCAAGATAAAAGAAATGGAAAGGGTCAGTTAATCATCACTGTAGTGAAGGGTCAATTTAGTGAAGTCAGCAAAGTCTAAAAATGTGTTTTCCTAATTTGTGAAGCTGAATAACTGATCCAGTACCTAGACTGTTTCACTCAGGCTTCTGCTCAAAACATTCTTCTTCAGTCAGTCCTTTAGTGACTCTCATATTTCAAATAGTAGCCCCAGCATTTTCTACTCCTTACCATGCTTTTTTTTCATCATACTTCTTTTCTCTAACATTATGTTATATATTTGTTGTCTGAATCCTGCACTGGAATATAAGCTCCATGAAAACAGATTTGGTTGTTTTGTTTATTGTTCTCTTTTAATAGTCTTTAATAAGTAGTGGACACTCAAAATGTTGTCATTGAATGAATGATGGAATGTTGCTCTAAATATCTATTTATGTTCCAATTTTAGTATTTACGTTCTTACGTTCTCCAATCTCTACAATGACTTAAGGCCGTTTCTTCTGCTGCACTTTGTGCTAATAGTTGATCAAACTGCCTGTTTTGAATCCTTTACCCACCTCAAGATAATCTTTCTGAGGGATCAGAGAACCTCATGTAGATCTGCAAGTTTTCTTTTCTTTTCTTTCTTTCTTTTTTTTTTTTTGAGTTGGAGTCTTGCTTTTGTCGCCCAGGCTGGAGTGCGGTGGCGAGATCTCAGCTCACAGAAACCTCTGCCTCCAGGGTTCAAGCAATTCTCCTGGGGGCAGGGGCAATTTCAGTCTTATTCATTTTATATGACTCCTAACATAGCACCAGGAACATAGAAGGATTCAATAAATACTTTTTGAAAGAATTAATGAAATAATCTTTCCTATTGAAGTTATCCTTTAATGTATATGAAATACAGTAAAGTGATAATACTGGGAAAACTGTTGGTGTAGAAATCTAATGACCAACTCGGCCTGCTAACTTATCACTTTACTTCTTTGAGCCAGTCATACTTCCTCACATGTAATATGAAATAATAATACTCATCCTACTTCTTATGAAGATCCAATGAGACAATGTTTATGGAAATATTCTAAAAACCATAAAGTACTTAAAAAAAAACCAAAAAAAACCCCACAAAAACAGAGACAGTCTTGCTATATTGCCCAGGCTGTTCTCAAACTCCTGGCCTCAAGCAGTCCTCCCACCTTGGCCTCCCAAAGTGCCAGGATTACAGGTGTGAGCCACCACGCCTAACCTGAAAATTGTACTTTATTAGTTTAAAAAATAATGTGGAAAAGTCATGAAAGGTTATGAGTGATCACAAACTCACTTAAAAATAGTTAAAGATCATATACGTAAAAAGAAGTTTGTGTTTTAAAAAATTGTTGGCCGGGCGTAGTGGCTCACGCCTGTAATCCCAGCACTTTGGGAGGCCAACGTGGGCGGATCACCTGAGGTCAGGAGCTCGTGACCAACCTGGCCAACATGGAGAAACCCCTTCTCTACTAAAAATAAAAAATTAGCCAAGTATGGTGGCACATGTCTGTACTCCCAGCTACTCAAGAGGCTGAGGCAGGAGAATTGCCTGAACCCGGGAGGTAGAGATTGCGGTGAGCCGAGATCGCGCCATTGCACTTCAGCCTGGGCAACCAGAGCAAAACTCCATCTCAAAAAAAAAAAAAAAAAAAAAAAAAAATTGTTTTCAAAGGGAAATATAAACACCCCATCTGCTTTTTTTTTTTTGAGACGGAGTCTCGCTCTGTCACCCAGCCTGGAGTGCAGTGGCTTGATCTCAGCTCACTGCAAGCTCCGCCTCCCGGATTCACGCCATTCTCCTGCCTCAGCCTCCCAAGTAGCTGGGACTATAGGCGCCCACCACCACGCCAGGCTAACTTTTTTATATTTTTAGTAGAGACGGGGTTTCACCGTGTTAGCCGGGATGGTCTCCATCTCCTGACCTCGTGATCTGCCCGTCTCGGCCTCCCAAAGTGCTGGAATTACAGGCGTGAGCCACTGAACCCGGCCCTTTTTTTTTTTTTTTTTTTTTTTTTTTGGGTCCACTAGTTTTCATGCAATCTCCTACTTTTTTTTAATAACAGCTTTATTGAGATGTAGTTAACATACCATAAAATTCACCCTTTTAAAGTATGCAATTCAGTGGTTTTTAATACATCCACAGAATTGCACAAACACTACTGCCTAATTTTCAAACATTTTCATCTCACCCCAGAAAGAAGCTCTGTACTTATTGGCAGGCACTTCCCAAACCCTTCCCACCCTCCCCATCTCCAGGCAATCACTAATTTACTTTCTGTTCCTATGGTTTTGCCTGTTCAGGACATAAATATAGGATCATATAATGTATGGTCTTTTGTGACTTGCTGCATTCACTAAGTATAATGCTTTCAGGTTTCATCCATGTGGTAGCATCTATTAGGACTTTATTAATATTTCATTCCATTTTATGGCCAAATAACAATCTATTATATAAATGGATGTACATTTTACTTATATATTCATTAGTTGATAGACATTTGGGTTGTTCCTACTTTGGGGCTATTATAAGTAATATTGCTGTGGAACATTTATGTACAAGTTTTTACATGGACATATATTTTTATTTCTGTTGGGTATATACCTAGGAGTGGAATTTCTGGGTCAAATGGTAACTCTATATTTAACTTTTTTAGGAACTGCCAGACTATTTTCCCAAGTGGCTGTAGTGTTTTACATCCTTAGCAGCTGTTTTAGTCTGTCTGGGCTGCTATAATAAAATACCTTAGACTGGACAATTTCTAAATAACAGAAATTTAATTCTCACAGTTCTGGAGGCTGGGAAGTTCAACATCAAGGCCCCAATAGATGCAGTGTCTGGTAACGGCTTACTCTTTGCTTCCAAGATAATGCCTTCTTGCTGCATCCTCACGTGGCAAAAGTGGCAAACAGGCTTCTTTTTTACTTATTTTTTTGAGACAGGGTCTCACTCTGTCACAAAGGCTGGAGTGCAGTAGTGTGGTTGTGGCCAGTGGTGCAATCATGGCTCCCTGCAGCCTTGCCCTCTTGAGCTCAGGTGATCCTCTCACCTCACTCTCCCAGGTAGCTGGGACTACAAGCACATGTCACACCACCCAGCTAGTTTTTGTATTTTTTTTAAATAAATACAGGGTTTCACCACGTTGCCCAGGCTGGTCTTGAACCTGGGCTCACGCAGTCTGCCTGCCTCAGCCTCCCAAAGTGCTGCAATTACAGGCGTGAGCCACCGTGCCCAACCCCAAGCCTTTTTTTTTTTCTTTTTTTTGAGACAGAGTCTTGCTCTGTCGCCCAGGCTGGAGTGCTGTGGCACGATCTCAGCTCACTGCAACCTCTGCTTCCTGGGTTCAAGCAATTCTCCTGCCTACACCTCCTGAGTAGCTGGAATTATAGGTGTGCGCCACCACGCCCGGCTAATTTTTGTATTTTTAATAGAGACGGGGTTTCACCATGTTGGTCAGGCTAGTCCGGAATTCCTGACCTCGTGATCCGCTCACCTCAGCCTCCCAAGGTGCTGAGATTACAGACGCGCCACCATGCCCACCCCCCAAGCCTCTTTTTATTTATAAGGCACTGATCCCATTTATAAGGCACTAATCCCATTCACAAGAGCAAAGCCTTCAGGACATAATAACCTCCTAAAGCCTCCATATCTTAATACTATTGCATTGAGAGTTGAGTGTCAACAAATGAATTTTTGTGGGACGCAAACATTCAGACCACAGCAGGCCAGTAAATATTTTAAGCTTTGCAGGCCATACAATTTCCGACGCAGCTATCCAACTCTGCTGTTGTAGCACGGAAGCAGCCATAGACAGCATGTAAGCAAATGGGTATAATTATGTTCCAATAAAACTTATTTACAAAAACAGACAGCTAGCCCAGCACGGTGGCTCACGCCTGTAATCCCAGCACTTTGGGAGGCCAAGGCCGGCGGATCACGAGGTCAGGAGATCAAGACCATCCTGGCTAACACAGTGAAACCCCATCTCCACTAAAAATACAAAAAATTAGCTGGGCGTGGTGGCGGGCGCCTGCAGTTCCAGCTACTGGGAAGGCTGAGGTAGGAGAATGGCATGAAACCCAGGAGGCAGAGGTTGCAGTGAACTGAGATCGCACTACTGCACTCCAGCCTGGGCGACAGAGTGAGACTGTCTCAAAAACAAAAAAAACCCCAAAAAACAAAACAGACAGCTGGTCATGTTCAGTTGTTTGCTGACTATTGGTCTATTTTATGTTTTTAAAGGATTTTTGAAGTCTCATGTTTTTACTAATATATACATCCATAATTGCTACATATACTGTTGGAATAAAATCAGGTCAAGATTTGATCTCATCAATAGACCAGAGCTTCTCCATCCCTCATTTGAATTAAGAATTTGAACAACTGAGGTACTCAGTGGGCCAGATGCAGTGGCTCACACCACTTTGGAGGCCAAGGTGGGAGGATTGCATGAGGCCAGGAGTTTGAGACTAGCTTGGGTAACATAGTGAAACCCCATCTCTACAAAAAATTTAAAAATTAGGTGGGCATGGTGGCACACACCTGTAATCCCAGCTACTCAGGAGGCTGAGGTGGGAGGATCGCTTGATCCCAAGAGGTTGAGGCTGCAGTGAGCCGTGATTGCACCACCGTACTCCAGCTTGGGTAAAAATAGAGAAATTAAAAAGAGATACTCAATGGTGCTTTTGAAGAAAAGTTGTATTTAGTTTAATATTATTTTACCTAAAAAGGAAAAGCTGTCAGTATTTAGGACTTCTGAAACAGTGTAGTTGAATTCTTCATCACTACTGAGCAGGGGGTGGAGGAACCTTAGGCCAGTGTGAGGTTGTATTCCTTTGATCATACAAACTGTGCAACCCAAAACATAACCCTCCGCCTGGTGGGCTGCTGTGGCTCTCATTCAGAGTGGGTACTTCAGACATCTTACTAACAATCCTCCATTGCTTTTGCTAAGAAAGCATTTTTAGGGTTCTTTTTTGCTCTACTCTGTTCCCTCTGAGCCATCACGATAATCTATTTCAATTGCAAATCTGAACAAGTAACTGCCTTTTCAGAATCCTTTGGTGGCTTCCTATCACTAAGTTTCAGACTGCTCAGAGTAATACATAGTTACCTTAATGATCTGGTTCCTCCTAAACTCTCCAATTTCAATCACAACTACCACCTCACATCTCATATACAAACACAAGTTTTTACATAAGGTTATTTATTACTGAATCTATTAGGCAGATTTAGTTCTTTGCAGTTCTTTTACAGACCATATACTTTCATACCTTTATATCTGAAACGCCTAACTTCTACACTTTAAAGACTAAGTTAGGCTGGGCGTGGTGGCTCATGCCTGTAATCCCAGCACTTTTGGAGGCTGATGGGGGTGGATCACCTGAGGTTGAGGGTTCAAGATCTGCCTGGCCAATATGGTGAAACCCCATCTCTACTAAAAATACAAAAAAGTAGCCGGGTGTGGTAGTGGCGTGTGCCTGTAATCCCAGCTGCTTGTGAGACTGAGGCATGAGAATCACTTGAACCTGGGAGGCAGAGGTTGCAGCGAGCCTAGATTGCGCCACTGCACTCCATCCTGGGTGACGGAGCGAGACTGTCTCAAAAAAAAAAAACAAAAAAAAACCTGAATTAATAATTACCTCTTAATCATTATCTCTATCTTGTAAATTCTTGTGTTCTGCATATAACATAGTGTTTTACTTATTGGTTCATGTGTCAGAATGTCTCTTCTACTAGACTGTGATAAGCTACTATGAAACTGGAAAATCTGAGACGAGTCTCAGTTAATTTAGAAAGTTTATTTTGCCAAGATTGAGGACATGTGCCCATGACACAGCCTCAGGAGGTTCAGACGACATGTGCCCAAGGTCAGAGCGCAGTTTGGTTTTATACATTTTCGGGAGACATGAGACATCAATCAACATATGTAAGATGAACGTTGGTTCGGTCTGGAAAGGTGGGACAGCTCAAAGTGGGAGAGGGCTTCTAGGTCCTAGGTAGGTAAGAGACCAATGGTTGCCTTCTTTTGAGTTTCTGATTAGCCTCTCCAAAGGAGGCAATCAGATATGCATGTATCTCAGTGAGCAGACCAGTGACTTTGAATAGAATGGGAGGCAGGTTTGCCCTAAGCATTTCCCAGCTTGACTTTTCCTTTTAGCTTAGTGATTTGGGGGGTCCAAGATATTTTCCTTTGACACTACTAAAAGACAAGAACCCATACTGTTCATCTTAGCATTTCCAGTTCTTATGCCTGGCATAAAGTGTTCAGTAAAGTTTTGCTAAATGAAATATAATCTTTGCACTATATATTTTCTGCCCCTGTGTGAGACATTTTCTGATACCAACCGGTTCTCTGACACCAACTAGGTGTGGAACAATTCAATTCAATTCAATTCTAACACTTAATTCCTAGAGTTTTAGTGTCATACTTCACATGTTTAGGGCTCAGCCTCACAAGACTGCCCCCACTCTGGACACCAGCCACAAATGGGGTACCTAGGCTACAATACTTCAGACTGGCCAACCACAAACTTGAGGATTCTCATGAACTTCCTCCTGCTCCCCCAAGCTTCAATAACTTGCTAGAATGACTCACAGAACTCAGAAAAGTACTTTACTTATTATTACCAGTTTATTATAAAAGATACAACATGGGGGCCAGGTGCAGTGGCTCACACCTGTAATCCCAGCACTTTGGGAGGCCGAGGTGGGT
This sequence comes from Macaca thibetana thibetana, assembly GCF_024542745.1. Lineage (NCBI taxonomy): Eukaryota > Metazoa > Chordata > Mammalia > Primates > Cercopithecidae > Macaca > Macaca thibetana. The sequence continues at coordinate 84,563,343 of NC_065584.1, read as the reverse complement.
GGATCACCTGAGGTCAGGAGTTCGAGACCAGCCTGGCCAACATGGTGAAACCCTGCCTCTACTAAAAATACAAAAAGTAGATGGGTGTGGTGGTGGGCACCTGTAATTCCAGCTACTCTGGAGGCTGAAGCAGGAGAATCACTTGAACCTGGGAGGCGGAGGTTGCAGTGAGCCAAGATCATGCCACCGCACTCCAGCCTGGGTGACAGCGCAAGACTGTGTCTCAAAAAAAGAAAAGGAAAGAAAAGAAAACAATACATCATGGGAATAGCTAAATGGAAAAGATGCAAAGTATGTGAGGAGGGGTGCAGAGCTTCCATACCCTCTCCAGATGCACTACTCTCCCAGCACCTCCAAGTGTTCACCAACTTGGTACCTCTCTGAACTCCCTTGTTCAGGAGTTGTTATGAAGGTTCCATTACATAGGCGTGATTGATTAAAGAGTTGGTCGTTGGCGATTGAACTCAATCTCTAGCGCCTTTTCCTTCTCTGGTTGTCGGGGGTGGGGGTGGGGTGGGAAGAAGGGTTGGGACCCCAACCCTCCAAACAGTGTTTGGTTCCTCTGGCAACAAGCCCCCATTTTGATGCTATCTAGGACCCCACCAAGAGTCACCTCATTAGCACAAATTCAGGTATGGTTGAAAGGGGCTTGTTATGAATAACAAAAGATGCTCCTATCACTCAGGAAATGCCAAGGGTTTTAGTAACTCTGTGAGGAACCAGGGACAAAGACTGTATATATATTTCTTACACCACACCCTGTTCAAAAGATCCCCCTCAAAATCAGCCCATTAAAAAAAAGACGGTGGCTCAAGCCTGTAATCCCCTCGAAAATCAGGAGATCCATTGGCGAAAAAAAAGGTTTATTATGATTTTATCACATGAACCCGGGATAGCTTGCATTGAGATCCGGCCACTGCACTCCAGCCTCAAATGTCTAAAAAAAGTAAAATTATATGTAGTTCAAATGTCTAAAAAGAGTATAATCATATGTATAATATAATTAATTTCTGAACCGTATCAGTTTCATTGCCCCGTGCATGGCAAGTTAGTACACCAAGACACTGGGTTGCAGCAGAGAAAGAGGTTTAATCATAAGACAGCTGAACAAGGAGATAGGAAACCTCAAATTTGCCTCTAGGAGGAGTTCGAGGCTAGAGGTTTTTAAAGAGTTGGATGAGTAGTAAGCCATGGTGTGGGGATCATTGCTTGGTTAAAGAATGCAGGGTGGAGTCATGAGAAGGGTAGATGAAGAAACTGCATTCTCGAAAATGTGATTGTAAAAGTTTACAAAAACCCCAATTCCCCAGAGAGCTATGAAATGAGCAGAGTGCAGAATATATTCTGTCAGTCTCTTGAAATATTATTTGCCCTCTTAACTGATAAGGCAATGGAGGAAGAAAGTAAGAATGTAATAAAAATATGAAAAAAGTGAAAAAAAAAACCCCTGCATTCTCATGCTGATTCGATTCCTCTGTTGGTCTTCAGACTCGCTAGTGTCAGCTGTTCCACTGGAATTCAAGATCTGAAAAATATCTTAAGCAACTTTTAAGCAAAAGCCTTATGATTCTAATATCATATTCTGTTTATGAGAACAATGAGGATGCAGATGGTCAGCATCTAGTGTGATGTGACTTTCGCAGCTAAAAGGAAGTGTGCCAAAGTGCAGCCTGATTAATCCTTAATTATAACTATATTTCTGTCCAGCACCAAGCATGTAATTCTTGTTAAACCCTATGAGGACGGTTTCATTTCCATGCATCCATCACTCCACTTCAACAATTATCGGTGAATGGCTGATTTTCCTCCATCCATACCTCTTGCCACCCCCACCCAGATTATTTTAAAGCCAAAACCGGATATTACATCATTTCAATCTGTAAATATTTCAGTGTGTATCTCTAAAAGATAGGAACTTTTTTCTTAAATATAACCACATCCTGCTAAGATAACAATTTCATAATATTATCAAATAATCAGGCTGCATTCACATTTCTCCGGTTGTCTCAGTTTTAAAATGTTCCCACATTTTGAACTGAGTTTCAATAAACGTATATATTTCAGTGGTTATGTCTCTTAAGTTTCTTTTACACTATAAGTTTTCTCTCATTTCTTTTTAAGTTATTATTGAAGAAAATGGTCTTTTGTCCTATAGAGTTGTTCACAGTGTGGATTTTGTTTATTGTACCTATGGAGTCATTTTATATGTTCCTCTGTCCTCTATTTCCTGTAAATTGATAGGTAGGTTTAGGGTTAATCACCATCATTGGTTTGGGGGCAGGGGAAGGTAAGGCAAGACCACTTTATTCCAGTGTCGTATTCCACCAAGAGGTACTTAATGGTCTGTGTCTCTTATTTTGTGTGAGGGTAGCCATTGATGAACTTTGCAGAGATCCTTAATTCATTAGAAGTTGTAAAATTCCAATTCTGTCATACTTTCTCATTTTTTTAGTTGGAGTACTTAGAGAAATGTCCTTTTATCAAGTGAATGATTATCCAGATACATAGTTCAAAAATACTAAAACTTGCTTGTAGATATTGTGGAATGAGGGAGTTTCACAAAAGATAGATAAGGCAAACTAATAGGTTTTGAATGTCAAAGAGAGATCGTGAATTTACCAATATCTTTAAAGTGAATTTCTAAAACTTGGTGACTTATTTACAGATGTTCAAAAATTAAATTGCATGCAAAAATAAATCTTCAACTAAATAAAAATGCTGACATTTAAAAATAAGAACTAAGGCTAGGCACAGTGGCTCATGCCTATAATCCCAACACTTTGGGAGGCCGAAGTGGGAGGACTGCTAGAACCCAGGAGTTTGAGATCAGCCTGGGCAACATAGTGAGACCCTTTCTCTTAAGAAAAAAAAAAATTAAAAAATTAGAGGGGTATGGTGGCATGCACCTGTTGTCCCAGCTACTCGGGAAGCTCAAGTGGGAAGATCACTTGAGCCTGGGAGGTTGAGCCTACAGTGAACTGTGAACAAACCCCTGCACTCTAGCCTGGTTGAAAGGGCAAAACTCTATCTCAAAAAAAAAAAAAAAAAAAAAAAAAAAAGAACTAAGACTGGGCATGGTGGCTCAATTCCAGTAGTTCCAGCACGTGGAGGATGACCTGAGGCCAGAAGTTTGAGACCAGTTTGGGCAACACAGCAGGACCCCATCTCTATCAAAATAAAAATAAATAAAAATAAGAACTGGGAAGGTCCTTCTTTAGTACAAAAATGATAATCAAACTGATATTCATTTCCAAAGCATATATTACTTTTTTGTATGTGTGTGCTTTTGGTAGAGATAGCGTTTTGCCATGTTGCCCAGGCTGGTCTCAAACTCCTGAGTTCAAGTGATCTGCCCACCTTGGCTTCCCAAAGTGGTAAGATTACAGGCATGAGCCACTGCACCTGGCCTACTTTTATAAACAAACAGGAATGTTTTGTTTATAATAACCCACATTGGACCAAAACATCTTATTGTAGTAAACCTACTAAGCTCCCCCTTTGCTTCCATTACTGTGCCTCTCTCAGTATTTTTCAGTTATTTCTCCTTTACTCTTTCTACCCTTTTGTTGGACTTAATTCAGAACTGAAGTTTTAATATACTCTCTCAAGCATATAAAATAAAAATTATGTTTCATATATAAAATAAAGTTTATACAAGGCTGTTGGTTTGGATTGAGTTTCTGCACTAGGTCCAGCAGTCCAAACCAAAATGGAATTACTCATGCTGACAGTTCATCTGATCTTCCAAGAAATCAGGAGACGGAGAGGTAATAGGTAAATCTCCAAACAGGCCAATTTTAGCTGGCATAATAAAGAAGTCCCCTCTGCTTTAACCTTTACAAGGAGAGTAACTTTGAACCAACCCATGCACTTTTTGTTCTCTGTTTCTGCTTTCTTCAGCCCTTTTCTGCCTAAAAAGCCAACTTGTCTTCTCAGTTAATCAGAACACTCATTCTGTTTTTTAGAACAATGTGTTGCTCAAGTCTAGAATTGCAAATCGAAGCCAGTTAAAATCTTTAAACTAGCTGGGCATGGTGGCTCATGCCTGTAATCCCAGCACTTTGGGAGGCCGAGGCAGGCGGATCACCTGAGGTCCGGAGTTCAAGACCAGCCTGACCAACATGGAGAAACCCCGTCTCTACTAAAAATACAAAATTAGCCAGGTGTGGTGGTGCATGCCTGTAATCCCAGCTACTCTGGAGCCTTAGGCAGGAGAATGGCTTGAACCCGGCAGTTGGAGGTTGCTGTGAGCCAAGATCGCGCCATTGCACTCCAGCCTGGGCAACAAGAGCGAAACTCCGTCTCAAAAAAAAAGAAAGAAAAAAAAAACTAAATTTGTTGTAATTTTGTATTTTGACACGTTATCAATAGTAAAATGGTAGGAATCTAGAGCGTGAAGACCATTATATCCTTACCTGGTCCTATTATGGAGATAAAGGAAAGGAATCAGGGTATAGAAGTAGACAGTTTCATACCAATAAAATGTTGGTATCAACGTTCCAATAAAACAATATTTAACACTTGAATTATCCAGACAATGTTAAGTGTTATCATCAATAGAACTACTTTTATTATTATCAGCTCTGTGTTACTGTATTAACAAAATAATCCCACCTTTAAGAAAAAGTAAGTGATTGGGAGGCCAAGGCAGGAGGATTGTTTGAGACCAGGAGTTCAAGACCAGTCTGGGCAATATAGCAAGCTATCATTTCTAAAAAAATTTTTTAAATTTTTAAAAAAGCAAGTGAGCAAGCAAAAGTTAATCTTCTTTGGAGAAAGGAAAGAGACCAACCTTTTCATGAGGCTGAGGGATTTGAAGGATTGCTAACTATTGGTAATTTTTTTAAGTACTGTACTGAGGTACATTACTGAGTTAGATTTTAGAATCTTCTTCAGTGAATGTGTTTGATATAGGCTAAACATTTGTACCCTGGTATCAGGCAAAATCACTTCTTCTTCTTTAATACTCCTTGCTGGTTGTTTTCTGGACTGGTCTTTCTTCTTCTTGGAATGATCAGTTTTTTGGGACAAGTAGATAAAGTAGGTCTGCTTAGGCCTGGCAAAAGACCTTCCCGGGGGCCGGGCGCGGTGGCTCAAGCCTGTAATCCCAGCACTTTGGGAGGCCAAGACGGGCGGATCACGAGGTCAGGAAATCGAGACCATCTTGGCTAACACGGTGAAACCCCGTCTACTAAAAAATACAAAAAACCACCCAGACGAGGTTGCGGGCGCCTGTAGTCCCAGCTACTCCGGAGGCTGAGACAGGAGAATGGCGTAAACCCGGGAGGTGGAGCTTGCAGTGAGCTGAGATCCGGCCACTGCACTCCAGCCTGGGCGACAGAGCAAGAATCCGTCTCAAAAAAAATAAAAATAAAAATAAAAAGAACTTCCCATAATCCAGTCTGGCTCCCTGGAGTTCCACAGTGGGGTCTGTTTGTGCACTTATGACCCTTGGTAATGTCAAATGGAGGGCTAACTAATCTAGGGTAGGATTTGGCTTTTCTTGATGCTAGCCTGATTTTGACTTAATTTTACTTCCAACTATCCCCAAGGGTAGGATTAGGATATTTGGGATACTAACACTGTGATTTGGCTGTCTATTATATAGCTTTATCTCTGTTGCTTCTCACCCCTACCCCTGCCATTTTAGGTAATTCCCAGGATTCAGAGTAACTTTTATTCTGCTTCTCCACTGTTCAATTTTTTTTTTTTTTTTTTGAGATGGGTTCTCACTCTGTTGCCCAGGCTGGAGTACAGTGGCACGATCTTGGCTCACTGCAACCTCCACCTTCTGGGTTCAAGTGATTCTCCTGCCTCAGCCTCGCCATTAGCTGGAATTTCAGGTGCACACCACCATGCCCGGCTAATTTTTGCATTTTTAGTAGAGACGGGGTTTCGCCATATTGACCAGGCTGGTCTCAAACTCCTGACCTCAAGTGATCTGCCCACCTTGGTCTCCCAAAGTGCTGGGATTACAGGCATGAGCCACCACACCTGGCCTCCACTATTCAAATTTTCTAAAATAATTTTTTTAAGTTGGGCTCTTGCTCTGTTGCCCAGACTGCAGTGCAGAGGCACAATCATGGCTCCCTGCAGCCTCGAACTCCTGGGTTCAAGCAATCCACCCACTTCAGCCTCTCAAGTAGTTGAAATTACAGGCATGTACCATCGCGCCCTCCTAAATTTTTAAAATTATTTTTTGGCCAGGCACAGTGGCTCACGCCTGTAATCCCAGCACTTTGGGAGGCCAAGATGGGCGGATCAAGAGGTCAGGAGTTCGAGACCATCCTGACCAACATGGTGAAACCCCATCTCCATTAAAAGTACATATATTGGCCGGGCGCGGTGGCTCAAGCCTGTAATCCCAGCATTAGCCAGGCACGGGCGGATCACAAGGCAGGAGATCGACCATCCTGCTAACACGGCGAAACCCCATCTCTACTCAAAAAATTAGGAGGTGGGTCCCAGCTACTCGGGAGGCTGAGGCAGGAGAATGGCGGGAAAGGCGGAGCTTGAGTGACCTGAGATCTGGCCACTGGTGGCGTCTCAAAAAAAAAAAAAAAAAAAAAAAAAAAAAAAAAAAAAGTACATATATTAGCCAGGCATGGTGCAGTCCCAGCTACTCAGGAGGCTGAGGGAGGATAATCGCTTGAAGCTGGGTGAGATCTGAGATGCCACTGCACTCTAGCCTTGGTGACAGAGCGAGACTCAGTCTCAAAAAAAAAATTAAATTAAATTAAATTAAATTAATAAATGAAATTATTTTTTGTACAGACAAGGTCTTGCTATGTTGCTTAGGCTGGTCTCAAATTCCTATCCTTAAGCAATCCTCCTGTCTTAGCCTTGGCTTCCCGAGTCTCTGAGATTATAGGCGTGATCACCATGCCTGGCTTAAAATAAACATTTTCTTTTCACAGCTTAAAATAAACATATTAGTTTTATTAAAAATGAGGGTTTAAAAAAATAGACTAGAGTAAATTCTTATCTATCTAGAACTAGTTTAGTTTACCTTTAAGTAGAAAGGAAACTCTTAAGTACAATTCTTTAGTAAGGTGGCAAGAGCAATTTGAAAATTGAGAACAAAAAGTTTATGAGAAGAGTACCAAGATCTAGGAAAGGACCCTAGACAAAAGAGGGTTTATAGTCTGAACAGGGAGGAAGCAGATGAGACATAAATACTGCTGTGTACTCAAAAGTAGAGCCTGACAAAGCTAAAACACTTTCTAAATATTAACTTTTCATCTGATTCAGCAATCCCATGATAGACACATCAGTATAGCAAATGGTAAAGTGAGGCAAAAGATAAAATTATGTGTGCATGCCCAGAAAAAAAATTCAAGCATAGTTAATCTCCTTCTGTGCCTCTCCACCCTTTCCTATAGCAGCATAAGCAGCCTGCAGGTGACTCTGTGTAGGTGTCTTTAGGGAAAGTAAATTGGTCACTAAGGCTCTGTAATAGCTATGAATGTGGAAGCTGATCCAAACTAATAGTTGACAAGTTAGAACCAATTCTAAGCTCGAAAAACAGTTTTTAAAAAAATCTCTCTTCTTGCACGGGATGCAAAACCATATTTTTAAAGGGTCATTCTGCTATGGTAGAATATTCTCATTAAGATAGTAGAAGGGGCCGGGTGTGGTGGCTTACGCCTGTAATCCCAACACTTTGGGAGGCTGAGGTGGGCAGATCACCTGAGGTTGGGAGTTTGAGACAAGCCTGACCAACATGGAGAAACCCTGTCTCTACTAAAAATACAAAATTAGCTGGGTGTGGTAGCACATGCCTGTAATCCCAGCTACTCAGGAGACTGAGGCAGGAGAATAGCTTGAACCCGGGAGGCAGAGGTTATGGTGAGCTGAGATCACACCATTGCACTCCAGCCTGGGCAACAATAGCAAAACTCTGTCTCAAAAAAAAAAAAAAAAAAAAAAAAAAAAAAAGACACTAGAAGGCTAGTATCCTGGAAATAAGTGCTGAGTTCTCTAGTTCTGGGATGTTGTTTATTAGGCCAGATGTTCTAGAAGAAAATGAGCAGTATAATAAAGTGTGATTTGATGGCTTTCCCTTTGTTGCCAGAAGTGAAGGGAAAGGAGTTATGGGAGAGTATGTCAAAGGCTTGTTTTTCCCTAGTAGGTGTGGAGTTTCCAGAAGAAACAAACAGATCTCCTCATCGCCTTTTATAAGCATAGAATTACAAAGTTAGAAACAGCCATGCAGGAGGCACAGCAGGCACTGGTCAGCCAGGACAAGTAAGTAACATATCAAATCACAAGAGAGCTTTTTTTTTTCTTTCTAAGAAGTGACAGTCTTTATTTCCTTGTGTTTGCAAAACCTGGAAATTGCTCCATATGTATTTGTTTGTTTGGGAAAATCGGGTATAGAATTTTTGATCCCCTGAATCTCCATTTTTTTCTTTCTTCCCTCCAGAGGCTCTCCTCACTTTATAGTTTTCCTCTTCTATTTCCCGGTATCAAAAACTGTTTCCCAGGCCAGGTGCAGTGGCTCACACCTGTAATCCCAGCAGTTTGGGTGGCCGAAGCAGGAGGATCACTTGAGGCCAGGAGAAGGCCAGCCTGGCCAACATAGCGAGACTCTAAAAAAAAAAAAAAAAAGTTTTTAAATAAAAAATTAGCCAGACATGGTGGTTCACACCTATAGTCCCAGCTACTTGGGCTGAGGCTGGAGGATCCTTTGAGCCCAGGAGTCTGAGTTACAGTGAGCTATGATCACACCACTACACTCCAGCCTGGGTGAAAAAGTGAGACACTGTCTCAAAAACTAAAACAAAAAAAAAATCTGCTTCCTTGAGAAGTCAGATATAGCTGATTCACACCGATAACACTCCTTGTAGCCTCAATCTCCTGGGCTCAAGTGATCCTCTCACCTCAGCCTCCCAAGTAGCTGCGACTACAAGTGCACGCCACCATGCCTGGCTAATTTTTGTATTTTTTTTTGTTGTTGTCGAGAGGAGTCTCTCCATATTGTCCAAGCTGGTCTGGAATCCTTTTTTCTCTTCTTTCAAAGTTTATTATTATTATTATTATTTTTTTTTATGGAATGCTTCAAGCATTTACATGTTAACTTTCTTTGGGGGCCATGTTAATCTTCTCTGTATTGTTCCAATTTTAGTGTATGTGCTGCCAAAGCAACCACAAGATGGAATCCTTGATAAAAATTTTTAGACATCAGCAGGCGAGGGGTGTGTGTGTGGGGGGGAGGAAATGGAATTCTTTGCAAATTCCCCTGAAATCATACCAAGTAATTGCTTATTTTGTCCACCTAATTGTTCTCATTATCAAAACCCTGCCATTGTCTCCTTGAATCACCAAATTCCTGATAGAAATAGCTTGTATAGCTGCAACCATTTCTCAATAAGTATTAACTAAATGTTAATAGTTATAATAATAAAAAAATCAGGTTTTTAATCCCTGATTTGCTGCAGCTGATTGGTTCCATCTTTTGCCTAGAGAATTGTCAGTCTTAAGGAAGGAGAATGGAGAACTGAAGAAATTTCTAGCCATTCTAAAGGTGAATGAAATAGATTTTCCTTATTATTATTTTCTCTCTTACTTTTCTCATCTATCTAGCTGATTATATAGAATAGTGTTTCCTAATCTTTTTCTCATCATGGCACACACAGAAATTGATATTTGTACAATAAGCCCCTCTACAGTAAATGGATGAGGTCTCAGCAGACCTTGGGGGACAGAAAGGATCAACTTATAGTACACTCGTAACCCATTCCTGAACATCAGTGAGTCATGAACATCAGTGAGTTGGAAAGTTCTCTTATAGAAGAAACAGCTGTTGCAACTTAAAAATTTCTCTTCGAGAAACTCAAGACACCTCAGGACGCTTCCTCTGCATCACACTCTACTTCCTAAATAGTTTTTCTTCCTAAGAATATTCTGTGTATTTATATAATTTTCCTATTGATCCCACTCCTGTAATTATTCTAGCACATTGTAGTGTGTCATTTTCCTTTCTCTCCCCAGAGACTCCATATTTCCCCACTTATGTTAGTCTATGGGATTCCCTATGCACTCTTACAAAGAACTAAAATTTTATCTCCTCAAAGCTAATAATATCCTAAGGAAATACTGCTGCTACTTTTCCTCCTACTGGGAATCTTAGCAACCATGACTAAGGGGCACTGAGCTTAGTTAGCTAGCAAGTAAGACTGAAGATCTGTTGATTAGGATCCTCAGTTGTAGCCTTCTTCACTCCTGGTTTTTTCACCTATAGGAATCTCCAAGTCGGTACCAAGGAAGCAGGTCAGTTGTATCAGCTCCCATACTAACCCAACCCCCTGAAAACTCCTGTTCTTTCTTGACTCCTGGCTGTGTGAACTCTGAGAGAGAGAAAATGGTTAATGCATTTGGCTTTCACTTCTGCAAGAAAGAGTTATTGAAAGTGCCGAAGTAAAATCTTAATTATAATGCTCACCCTTGACTGTCATCTTATGAAATACTACTGTTTGAAATGCTGGTTCCTCAGTGCCATAAAGAAATAGCATTTGAACATAAATTTAATTTACTCAGCAAGGACATTTTTACTTCCTGCAGAAAGGGTTCACTCGCCAGCAAGATTACACTGAACAAAGGAGACAGGGTCATTTATAACCTGACGCATCTACCTTACTGCTGTGTCCGGTTTCCATTGGCTGGAACGGGACCTCACATTCTGTATGTGTTCCGATTGGCTAACAACTTAGAACTTTTTAAAAGAGGCAAAGGTAGAGGAGAACCAAGGAAGGAAGAAGTAACTTGTGGAATGCTGAGAAAGGTAAAAACATCTTCAAATAAGGAAGGAACAGGCTATAACCTAACGCTTGCTTGGACCAATGTAAGTGTACCAGGGCAAATATTTAGGCTAAGTTGTGGCAGCTAAGAACATAAAGTACATTGATTTCTTTATTACGGCTAGCAGATATTTAAGAATGTTAGTACAGGTCTTTAAATAAATTTTGCTTTTAAGAGAAGTTACTGTTTATTCCTAATTAGACGAAGAGGAAAGCCTTTAAAGAGGAACCTCTACTTTACTTTTTACACTACTCATCCTTAAAAATTCAACTCAGTCATTTCCTCTGTGAAGACTGCATTAGGTGGAATTAGATGGTCTATTCATTCATTCAGTAAATATTAAGTGCCTACTGTTTATCAGGTACTATGTTATGGGCTGGATATATGCTACCGGTCCTTTCTAATTAGTGATATATATGCTCTACCAACGCTTTTTTTTTTTTGAGACGGAGTCTTGCTCTGTCGCCCAGGCTGGGGTGCAGTGGCCGGATCTTAGCTCACTGCAAGCTCCGCCTCCCGGGTTTACGCCATTCTCCTGCCTCAGCCTCCCGAGTAGCTGGGACTACAGGCGCCCGCCACCTCGCCGGGCTAGTTTTTTGTATTTTTTAGTAGAGACGGGGTTTCACCGTGTTAGCCGGGATGGTCTCGATCTCCTGACCTCGTGATCCGCCCGTCTTGGCCTCCCAAAGTGCTGGGATTACAGGCTTGAGCCACCGGCCCGGCCATCTACCAACTCTTAAACATATTTTTAGTATCGGCCAGGCATGGTGGCTCACGCCTGTAATTCCAGCACTTTGGGAGGCGGAGGCAGGCGGATCATGAAATCAGGAGATTGAAACCATCCTGGCTAACATGGTGAAACCCTGTCTCTACTAAAAATACAAAAACAAAATTAGCCGGGTGTGGTGGCGGACACCTGTAGTCCCAGCTGCTCAGGAGGCTGAGGCGGGAGAATGGTGTGAACCTGGGAGGCAGAGCTTGCAGTGAGCGGAGATCACCCACTGCACTCCAGCCTGGGTGACAGAGCGAGACTCTGTCTCAAAACAAACAATTAAAAAAAATCTATATATATATATGTGTGTGTATATATATTTATATATATTTTAATATCAGCCCTGCATTATGGATTAAAAAGACACGGTCCTACATTCATAGAAGCTACCGTCTAGTGTTGTTTTGTCCTTCTGTTCTTCTGATAAGCCCATTACAACACTTAAACACTGCTCTGATTTTTTTTTTTTTAATCTCTCCCACTAGCCTGTAAGCCTCTCAGTTATTCTAGGTATTTTTGTAATCTCAGGATCTAGGAAATATAGACCCAAATATATGCTCGTTGGATGGCATCCTTCTTTCTGGTTATTTTGGGTTTAGTTCTTTTTCTAGTTTCTTAAGGTGGATGAGACAATGGAGGGATGTATGAATGGGTGGATAGATGTATGGTTGAGAGTACTTGATAAGGCACTGAGGAGGGAAGAAAGGTGTACTTTAAAGCTTCTATTATAGGCAACACAGAGGTGGAGAAAGCTCCAATTAGGGAGTTGGAAAGCAAGGGGTTTTATGTGGAAACTTTGCTTCCATATTTCAGGATGCTACCTATGATACATGAGAGTAAGCAGTTTGTGCTCAGAGAGGAAGCTATTATTTCTATAAAGTGATCTGATTGATCCTCTAAAGTTGCACTTAACCTCTGCCCAGAGAGATTAGAGCCGCCTCTTTTTTTTTCCTTGCAGGTCAACCACACCTCGACCAGTGGGCATTACTTCCCCATCACAGTCAGGTGGAGAACACTTTTCCCCTAAATATCTGTGTGAGATGAATATCCTTTCCTTATGTAGAAGATGGTTTCCTCTCAGAGACAATAATGTGATCTTCCTAACTTTATGTATAATATGAAAACATTATATCACCAGATAATCATGCACAACAAATTGGCCAGGCAAGGCAGGTGCACGATTGATGGCAATTTTTTTATTCTGTAGTTTATTCTCTTTCAGTTACCCCACGGCCCAGTTTCCAGCATAGCAGTCAAGTGGTCAGGTAAGCTCACACAGCAACATTAAAACTGTTGGCAAAAGTTGGAAGATAAAAGAAATATCTAGTTGTAGCTCAGTTTGGGACTGATAAAATTTTAGGTCTATGTAGAAGTTTAAAGCTAGGGTTTGTTTTTTTTTTCCCGTGCCAAACTGTATCCAGCTTTATTAAAGATACTATCCATAAATGATCATGATATTTCAGGCAGGACATGGGCAGACAATCATTAACAGTATACAACAACTTTCAAACTCCCTTCTTCAATGGACTACCAAAAATCAGAAAGCCACTATAAATCCCAATGAAATCTTCATCTCATGCTCTGAACAGGGAAAGTTTAGAGTGAGGGTTGACGTTTCACATTTAGCATATTGTTTAACAACTTTTCACAAGCCAACCCTGACTTTCAGGAAGTGAAATGAAAATGGCAGAATTTGGCCGGGCGCGGTGGCTCAAGCCTGTAATCCCAGCACTTTTGGAGGTCGAGACGGGTGGATCACGAGGTCAGGAGATCGGGACCATCCTGGCTAACATGGTGAAACCCCGTCTCTACTAAAAAAAATACAAAAAATTAGCCGGGCGAGGTGGCGGGCGCCTGTAGTCCCAGCTACTCGGGAGGCTGAGGCAGGAGAATGGCGTGAACCCGGGAGGCGGAGCTTGCAGTGAGCCGAGATCGCGCCACTGCACTCCAGCCTGGGTGACAGAGCGAGACTCCGTCTCAAAAAAAAAAAAAAGAAAATGGCAGAATTTATCTGAGGATCCACAATCTAGAAATGGAACCACTGCTCTTTTGACAGATGCCATCTCAGTGGCATCACTGGAAAGTCCAGATTGCCTGACAAACTGGTAATCAATGACTGGGGGTCAGGTTCCAACAGATGTCTGGGCTTAAGGGAGTTAAGTCTATGCTGAAAGATGGAAAGGGAGAAGAGGACATAAAAACGAATTTGTTTTTTAATACCACAAGGCTTTTGTGCCAAGGTGGCCATGTGTGTCAAAGTCAGGGAATCCCTCCTTCTGGGAGCCAAGAGGAAGTCTCTCAGAACTAGAAGGGGAAGGTGTTTTCCTCGCATCAATCCAGCTTCGGAGACTTTCTATTAGTGGCATATGCCCCTTCCCCAAAAAACAACAAGTGTTCTGTGTTCTAATAACATATAAAGCTAGGTATTTTTTTGAGGCTGGGCACAGTAGCTCATGCCTGTAATCCTAGCACTTTGGGAGGCCAAGGCGAGTGGATCACTTGAGGTCAAGAGTTCGAGACCAACCTGGCCAACATGGTGAAACTCAGTCTCTACTAAAAATACAAAAGTTAGCCAGGCATGGTGGTACACGCCTGTAGTCCTAGCTAAACTTGGGAGGCTGAGGCATGAGAATCACTTGAACCCAGGATGTGGAGGTTGCAGTGAGCTAAGCTTATGCCATTGTGCTCTAGCCTGGGCAACAGAGCGAGACTGTGTCTGAAAAACACAAAAACAAAAAAAAAAAACAACAATAACAAGTAAAACTCGGTTTTTACCTTTTTTTTCTTTTTGTTTCACCTTATACAGTCGGTCCTCCTCAGCGGAATCTATTCCTTATAGAGAGGCTGGCTTTGGTGGCTTGGGACAAGTAAGTAATGTTCACCTTATCTTTCAGATTGAAGTTTCTAATGCTAAATGAAAGCAAAGGTTTATCAAGAACTTAAATTTATATTGGTTTTGGCATAAATTATCTGATGTCTTACTGGACCCTATTTTCTTCTGGCAATGGAGACCTGATGTTAGAAACTGACAGAGAATAAATAGGGGTGGAAATAGTGAAAGTGTTTAAGGACTGAATCAACAATGTCCATGGTGTTCATTTTGGAAGGAGTGAAGTATGGATCTTTCTTAGACTAGTATGCCCACTGTAGTAGAACAATATATGCTTGAATGTGTAGCTATAGATAAATAGGGAATAGGGAAGCCAGATAACTGAGATATATTTATTAATTGATGCTTATTATTTGTCTATCAGGGAAGCAGAGGTCTGCAGGGACGGAGAACTCCCAGAGACTCTTATAATGGTGAGGTGGGGGGAAAAGGGTGTCAGAAATCAACCTACTCTATGCAGAGATCTGCAGATTTCTGGTTTTCTATGCATAATATAATGCCATTTCACTTGTTTTTTTTCCAGACAGTGATTCCATGTATCCATACATACATTACAAATTTTTCAAATAATTATATTTTTGTTTTCCAACTAATAAGGGGAAAATAAAGATTTGAGTGATAGAAACTCATTGAAAACCTCTGGTTAGGAGATGGAGGATAACTTTTCAGTAAAATTGACTTGGATTTTTTTGAATTGCCACAAGATGGCATTATAAGCTAAGTATAAAAAGAAGGTTCACAAGATGCCGATTGTTGGCCTGAAGGGTATCTGGCTTCTTTACTATGTTTTAAACATAAAAATATTCCAGTGAAGGAATATTTTGGGTCTGCTTACTTAATTTCTTACCTAAAGCCCCTTAAAATTATTACTGTTGTTACCATTTTCAAGGGCATTAACCAGTACCTAAAGAATATGTATCAGAGAGGACTTTCACAAGAAATCATTTGAAATTCCCAAATATCTTTTCTTTAATTCTCCAAATAGTCTCCCACTAAATCTCCCACATTTGAAATCTCCCACTCCTTTGAAAAACATAGATGTTCTAGACAATTTATTTCTCAGGTTAGTAACAACAATGTTCTCTTTTTCATTCTTAATTTTAGTAATTTGAGTATTTTCCTCTTTTTTTTTTTTTTGGTCAATCATTTCAAAGAATTCGTTTTGTTGAGAGTCTGTATTATTTTTTCTATTTTCTGTTTCATTTACTTCTGGTTTAGTCAGTTTCCTTCTCATTATTTTGGATTTACTTCTTTTTCTAGTTTCTTAAGGTGGAAGGTTCGATTATTGATCTGAGATCTTTTTTACTATTGATGTTTCCAGTCATAAATTTCACTGTAGCACTGCTTTCACTGCATCCTATAACATTTGGCATGCTGTGTTTTGTTTTCATTCATTCCAAAGTTTGTTTGTTTTTTGAGGTGGAGTCTCACTCTGTCGCCCAGACTGGAGTGCAGTGGCGCCTTATCAGCTCACTGCCACCTCCACCTCCTGCGTTCACCCTCCCAAGTAGCTGGGACTACAGGCTCACGCCACCACACTTGGCTAATTTTTGTATTTTTAGTAGAGATGGCGTTTCACCATGTTGATCAGGCTGGTCTCCAACTCCTCACCTCAGGTGATCTGCCCACCTCAGCCTGCCAAAATGTTGGGATTACAGGCATGAGCCACCACGCCCCATCCCATTCCAAAGTATTTTTTAGTGTCCCTCGTGATTTTTTTTGGACCCATTGGTTGTTTATCAATGTGTTGTTTAATATCTACACATATGTGAAGTTCCCAAATTTCCTCCTGTTATTGGTTTTGACTTTCAGTAATTTAAATCCTTTTAAATTTATGACATAACATGTGGTCCATCCTGGAGAATGCTCCATGTGTATGGGAAGAATGTATATTCTACTATTTTTGGGTGGTGTATTCTATAGAGTCTGCTAGGTTTAGTTAGTATATCGTGTTGTTCAATTAGTACGCTTCTGTTTCCTTTCCTTGCTGATCCAGTCCAGTTGTTCTGTCCATTATTGAAAGTGGGGTATTAAAGTCAACAACTATTATTGTGGTTTTTGGTTTTTTGTTTTCTTGTTTTTTTGAGACAGAGTCTCGCTCTGTTGCTGATGCTGGAGTGTAGTGGCACAATTGTGCCTCTCTGCAGCCTCCACCTCCCACGCTCAAGCGATAGTCCCACTTCAGCCTCCTGAGTAGCTAGAACAAAAGGCATGTGCCACCACACCTGGCTAGATTTTTTATTTCAATTTTCTTGTCTTTGTAGAAATGAGGTCTCCCTGTTCTGCTCTGGCTGGTCTCGAATTCCTGGGCTCAAGCGATACTCCTGCCTCAGCTCCCAAAGTGCTGGGATTATAGGCATGAGCAACCATGCCAGTCCTTATTATTGTCAAATTGTCTTATTTTCTCTTCAATTCTCAATTTTTGCTTAATGTATTTTAGGACTCTATTGTTAGATGCATATATAAATGTTTCTCTTCTTGATATAAATGGACCCCTTTATCATTATTTAATGCCTCTGTCTCTTGTAACTTTTTTTTTTTTTGAGACAGAGTCTCACTCTCCTCTTGGAGAGTGCAGTGGCAAAATCTCGGCTCACTGCAACCTCTTCTCCCAGCTTCAAGCGATTCTCGTGCCTCAGCCTCTTGAGTAGCTGGGATTACAGGCATGTGCCACCACGCATGGCTAATTTTTGTATTTTTAGTAGAGACGAGGTTTCACCATGTTGGCTAGGCTGATCTCAAACTCCTGGCCTCAAGTGATCTGCCGGCTTTGGCCTCCCAAAGTGCTGGGATTACAGGCATGAGCCACGATGCCTGGCCCAACAATTTTGTCTTAAAGTCTATTTTGTCTGATATTAGTATAGCCACTCTTTTGTTCACTGTTTTTTGCATGGAATATATTTTTTCATCCTTCTCCTTTCAACCTATATGCATCTTTGAATCCAAAGTGAGTCTCCTGTAGACTGTGTATAGTTGGACTTGTTTTTTCTTTCATCTGTTCTGCCAGTTTCTGCCTTTTAATTCATTTACATTTAGTGTAATTACAGATAAGGAAGGACTGATTTCTGCATTTTGTTATTTGTTTTCTATATGTCATGCTTTTTGATTAGCCTTTTGTTTGTCCCAGCTGATATTTATCTCCTTAGGCAGCCAAACAAGTGCTTCTAATTGTTTTCAACAGACTGGAGAAAGGTTTTTCTGCACTTGGTAAGCTCTGAGCTCCAAGTCCTGGTGAACTTGAGCTCCAAATCCTGGTGCTGTCAAAGACAACCTTGAAAGTGGGGTCTTCCAGGGAACCACTAGACAGGTTAAATTATAACAATTCTCTGGGAATGAGTCCTTCAAAAAGCTCCAACCCTGTTCCATCCCCTCTAGTGACTGCCAGACTGTTGGTTTTCACCATGAGTGTGCCCTGTTGGTTTTCAAGGCTACCATGGAGCCAGAGAAGGAGAAATGGCAATAAAGCAAGTTAAAATGCCACAAACCTTGCTGTTTTTACTAACATTCTGCTATTTTTCTTGAATAAACATTCTCCAGATTACTACAAGCCCTTTGTTAATTTCCAGATTTCTGAAGAAGTTGATTCTGACCATTATGCCAATTTTCTCATTGCTTTTATGGAGGAGGAAATTTTTGGAGGTCTTTGCTCTGCCATTTTTGTTGATGTCACTCGTAACTAATTTTTGTCTTTACCCATTCTTTCTGGTGATTTCCATCTTAGAGGGGAAGCCAAGGCACAGATACATTAGAGCACATGAAGGCAGTGAGGGATCTCAGTCCACAGACTCATGAAAGGGAGAGGAAAGCACCTATAAGAGATACTGCTATGTGATTTGTGAGCTTTTTCACTTGGCATTAGCCCCCAACCCTAACGTATATACTAAAAATCTTTTATCTCCATTTCCTTTGCCCTGGCCCCAAGTATACCTGAATCTCTTCTCCAGTTCATGGGTGATCTCATAGGCTTATTTTTATGCTTTCCAGAAACCCCTTCACCAGCTTCAACTCACAGCCTATCTTATAGGTGAGTAACACTGCGCTTCCTTTTTCTTGGGATGTGTTCATACTTAAACTCTGCCAGCAGGCTTGGTGCAGTGGCTCACGCCTGTAATCCCAGCACTTTGGGAGGCCGAGGAGGGTGGATCACGTGAGGTCAGGAGTTTGAGACCAGCATGGCCAACATGGCAAAACCCCGTCTCTACTAAAAGTACAAAAATTAGCCGGGAGTGGTGGCAAATGCCTGTAATCCCAGCTACTCAGGAGGCTGAGGCAGGAGAATTGCTGAATCCGGGAGGTGGAGGTTGCAGTGAGCTGAGATGGTGTCACTACCCTGCAGCCTGGGTGACAGAGTGAGACAATGTCTCAAAAAAACAAACAAAAACAACAGAACTCTGCCAGCAGTCCTGGGGCTACTTCTCCACTGGCTTGTACCACTGAAGTTTATAATGTGCCTTATAAGCAAAAAGGAAGTTGGATAGCACTGTGTTTAATATACATCCAAATTACTGTATTTTGGCCAGGTAGTGGCTCCCACCTGTAATTCCAGCACTTAGGGAGCCCAAGGTGGGAGGATTGCTTAAGCCCAGGTGTTGGAGACCAGCCTGAGCAACAAAGCGAGACCTAATTACCCGGGCTTGGTGGGTGTATGCTAGTGGTCCCCGCTACTTGGGAGGCTAAGACAGGAGGATTGCTTGAGTTTAGGAAGTCAAGGCTGCAGTGAGCCATGATCATACTACTGCACTCCAACCTGGGTAACAGAGTGAGACCCTGTCTCCAAAAACAAAAAAATTATCTTCAGTTGCAAGCAGGGGATTTTTTTCCTCTCTGGCCTAACTGTATAGGCTCTTCCATTACATATGCTTTTTATTTTTACTTTTACCTTTCCTTTTCTCTGCTGATGCTTTTATTTCCTTTCCTTAGACCTTCATCTGCCTCCTCTGGACAGGGGATTTTTTCTTTCAGACCATCCCCAAATGGGCATTCAGGCCACACAAGAGTCCTCACCCCCAACAATTTTGGTAAGTTAAATAACATTTCCAAAGGAATGGAGCTTCAACTATAGACACATATACTAAACTGAAGAGGTTTTCAAAGAGATGATCTAGTTGGCTCCTTAATATTATTTTTTTTTTTTTTTTTTTTTTTTTGAGACGGAGTCTCGCTCTGTCCCCAGGCTGGAAGAGCGGATCTCAGCTCACTGCAAGCTTGTTTACGCCATTCTCCGGCCTCAGCCTCCCGAGTAGCTTGGCTCGCCCGGCTAGTTTTTTGTATTTCTTAATAGAGACGGGGTTTCTTTAAGATGGCCGATCTCCCACCTTTTCTTCCCAAAGTGCTGGGATTACAGGCTTGAGCCACCGCGCCCGGCCGCCTTAATATTCTTTAAGAGCCATCCCATTTTCTTCAGAGTGAAGGGAGACTCTGGGTTTTGCCTGGTTAGCACTCATCCTGTCACCAGTCGAGTCCTACTGTTTAGCCAGAAGGTTGGCCTGTAGGACTAAACTGGCTTCTCAAAAGTCCCTATATTGAAAATGCTGGGCACTCAGTTCTGAGGATTATAAGGCCAATATCCATTCTTCTCTGCATCTTTTTCAGTAAAGGTGGTACCACCAGTCCTCTTGTTAAGAGGCTGCCATCTTCCATAGCTCACCTAAATCTTTATATTGCCTATCTTTCCACTCATAGTTAAATCTCAGACCTTTGCCAGTACCTGGTCCTCACAGGAAAAGAACAGACTTTATAACCCATTTCTTAAATTGATAATTGTGTTTCCCTTCTGAGTAGTGTTCCTTTAAGAACTACCTCGTGGCCGGGCGCGGTGGCTCAAGCCTGTAATCCCAGCACTTTGGGAGGCCGAGACGGGCGGATCACGAGGTCAGGAGATCGAGACCATCCTGGCTAACACGGTGAAACCCCGTCTCTACTAAAAAAAATACAAAAAACTAGCCGGGTGAGGTGGCAGGCGCCTGTAGTCCCAGCTACTCCAGAGGCTGAGGCAGGAGAATGGCGTGAACCCAGTAGGCGGAGCTTGCAGTGAGCTGAGATCCAGCCACTGCACTCCAGCCTGGGTGACAGAGCGAGACTCCATCTCAAAAAAAAAATAAAAAAAAAAAAATTAAAAAAAAAAAAAAGAACTACCTCGTTACCCTGACCCACAAGTAACACCGCCGAGAAACTGCCCAAGGAAGTCATCTTTCACTGTTCCATTCTATCCTTCAGCTCAGAGGGAGAGCAGAACCACACTAGAGAGTCTTCCTAGTTTCCAGCTTCCAGTCCTGCAGGTGAGACCTGGCTAGTCTAACTTGTCTGTGCATAAAATCTCACATGGTTAGGCCTGCACACTAAATGCCTCAGGGTAGTGGAATATAACCAGTGAAAAATGATATGAGTTTAAACTCTGGTAACTGTATGTTCACAACCTTCCAGAATGGTTTCAATTCTAGATTTTATCCTACTGTTGGATTAGCTTCCTGGTTTGGGGTTTTAAAATGAAGTCACATGCTAGTGAGAGGCTTTAAACTGAGAGGTCTTGGCCAGGGTGAAATAAGTGTGGACACACTGACATTTTCAGTAGTTCCACAATCAAGTATTTTCTATGACATATATCTTTTGGGTAGAGGTACTACTTGAACTAGGAAAAACCACATTTACTTCTCCAGAGACAGCTAGAGTAATATTTTATAAATTTATGGGACTATGATTCCGATTCCAGTAACAAAAAGAAAAGGGCATGGTAACAAGGAAAGGTTTGTAAAGAGTTCTGTTAAATGAAAAGTCACCGGGGGCGGTGGCTCACGCCAGTAATCTCAGCACTTTGGGAGGCCGAGGCGGGTGGATAACCTGAGGTCAGGAGTTAGAGACCAGCCTGACCAATATGGTAAAACCCCATCTCTACTGAAAATACAAAAATTAGCTGGGTGCGGTGGCAGGCACCTGTAATCTCAGCTACAAGAGAGGCTGAGACAGGAGAACTGCTTGAACCTGGGGGGCGGAGGTTGCAGTGAGCTGAGATCATGCCACTGCACTCCAGTGCCTGGGTAAACAGAGCGAGACTCCATCTCAAAAATAAATAAATAAATAAAAATAAAAAAATAGAAGTCCAGTCTTGCCTTTTTTTTTTTTTTTTTTAATGGCTTGGATTTTGAGCATATTTAGGCCCTTTTTTCACTCCAAGCTCCTGGTGTCCCCAGGGACAGTTCCTTCATACTAAGGTAGGTATATATTTTGCTCCCATATTCCAAGATGCCCTTTTATTTTCATCAGTAAGAAATTAGGGTCTAGGCCGGGCGCGGTGGCTCAAGCCTGTAATCCCAGCACTTTGGGAGGCCGAGACGGGCGGATCACGAGGTCAGGAGATCGAGACCATCCTGGCTAACACGGTGAAACCCCGTCTCTACTAAAAATACAAAAAACTAGCCGGGCGAGGTGGCGGGCGCCTGTAGTCCCAGCTACTCAGGAGGCTGAGGCAGGAGAATGGCGCAAACCCGGGAGGCGGAGCTTGCAGTGAGCTGAGATCCGGCCACTGCACTCCAGCCCGGGCTACAGAGCAAGACTCCGTCTCAAAAAAAAAAAAAAAAAAAGAAATTAGGGTCTAAGCCTTAAGAGGCAACACTGGGGAAATAACAGTCCTCCCTAAGATACTCACAAATGGAGGGATTAACCTACAGAGGAAAAAATACTTAAAAGCTCAATAAACCATCTACAAATATTTGGCCCCTAACTGGATCTTGACTGAAACAAGCTGTAGAAAAAAAAATAAAAAAAAAAAAAACAATTCATGAGACAGTTTAACAAAATTATCTATTGGACATTTGATATTAAATAATTGTTAATATTGGAGAGTTTTTGGTATGATGATATTGTAGTTATGTTTTAAAAATAGCCATTCACTTTTATAGATACATACTATTTATGGATGAAAAGTCAAATGATGTCTGGGGTTTGCATCCCTAATTTAGTAGGGAGGGACAGTGGGAGAGTAGAAATAAAAGATTGGCCACGAATTATTTGTTAAAGATGGACAATGGGCACATGAGTTCATTATACTATTCTATGTATTGTTTGAAAATGTGAAAAAATTTTAAAGTTATTGAAGGAAATGCCACCTCCTCAGAGGCCTAAGTACTCTGCCTCCCTGGTAGTCATCTCTGGGTGTGGTAGTCATATGTCCCAGATTTTCCAAAATAATTTTCAAATATTCATCCTTATTATTATCACCATAGCCACTGAAATGTTCCAGAGACTGTCACATTAGATGTAGTAAATCCTACTTTGGAAAAACTAGTTATCATGCAATGAAGAAAACTATGGGGAAGCAAAAGCAGTGGTGTCTGTCTCGATAAGCTTCATACAATGAGTTCAGAGAGACTTTCTTGCCCTTTTTGTTATAAACACCCACATCTACCTTTTTGTCCTCTGCTGCAGACTCTCTACCAACAACAGAGGCAGATGGGATTACCCAGTGGGAGAGAAGCATGGACCACTTCCAGATAGATCATCTTCAAGGTCTGATCTATACATACTGCTGAAGGATGGACTGTAGCCTCCAGTACCCATTAGGGGTGATGGCCCTGGAAAATTTATCCCTACATTGTTTCCTAGTTTCACTCTATACCTTATGCTCCCTCCATCTTTACCCTATTCACCCTTATCACCTCCCAGGACAGTGGTCAGGTCTTACAAAAGGCTAGTGCTTCAGGAAGATGTTTATAGCTCTTCCAGAAGACCTTGGTAGCTCCCCTCATTTCCTACAATTTGAAACAAAGGTCATAAAAATAATTATTGGCATCATGCTTGGTTGGGAGTTGGGAATGGGGATTGTGATGGATCATATACTCATCACTGTTTCATTTCTGGATTTCATTTTTAGCTATGGATATACTGTCACATTGCCAATGTTAACAAGTAACATCTCTGTTCTTTGTCCTTATTATACATTTTCTATTTGCCTATTGTTTCCTCTATGCTTAGTTACTATTAAATGCTAATTTTCCTTTCTATTGAAAACAACTGTTGGAGACACTGATTTTCAGTTTAGTATATAGATAGTAAAATTAAGACGACACCCTTTTATTGCTACAATTCTATCACTATTACAAGTTCTAGAATGGTGGAATGGGCAAACAACACTACCACTGAGATCAAACATGTATTCTACTTTGGGTACTAAAAGGCAGAAATGAGGAATTAAATAGGTTAGCCACTCACAAGTTGGCCTTAAGCAAAAATACTGGGAAAACAGAAAATAGCAGGCATCTGCCAGAAATAAATTAGCTCTTGGGAATGACCTTGTATCTGAATTAGGAGCCCTATACCCTTTCTGGTACTCTGAATTTATTTTAAAGGCATTTCTAGACACCTTCTCTTTTAGGCAAGAGCCTGTCCTGTAGCAAATGGAGTTACCTCCAAGATTGTTGTATCTCTGTTACTCCTGAAGCCTCAGAAATTTCAGTCATTATCATTTGATGGCTGAGAAACAACCTGGCTGGTGACAGATGCTGAACTACTTCCTTTTAAAGTTTTTATTCTTCTTTTAATTTACCTCAATAAGTCCTGCCCTTCAAAACAATAAATTAAAAGTATGCTGAGTTAGAATGTTAATGGATTTGGTTCCATTAATCCCTAAACCATAGGAGTGGCAAAGTGGATGAGAGAGAAACAATTTTATTTTTGGCCTTTTTATTATTGTTCTAGCATTCTAGGGCTTCCACTCTTTTATTTTTAGATGGTTAACTCATTGATGATACCTATTTGCCATATAGCTGATCCCAACTGATGAAAACCATTCTAAAACATCAATAATTAATTCACTTAAAGACGATGGTCCCTCTGTCCCTAAAACAGATCCTATAAAGAGAGGGAAAAAGTCTCTTTTTCAGAAACAAATTGACAGCAAAAAGATGAAAATTTAGTCTCTGTCAAGTTGGACAGGAGGTAGTTATCAGGTTTGTAAAACCAAACCTGGAACCTACCTCCACTGTCCTTCAACAAGGGGAAACTATTCCCTCTTTCACCCCTTTGTAACACAGTTCTACTTTTTAAAACGACATCTTCCCTAATTACCACCTCCAATAAATATCCATTCTAAATTATTCTCTACCCAATTATTAAAGTTTTTCACAAGCTCGGTGGGGGAAGATTTACCCTGAGACAAACAGTGAACAGAGTGAGGATTTTGGAAAGACAGAAAAAACTACAAAGCAAAGTGGTCCCAGCATAAGAACTGAAAATAGCGGGGTACAGTGGCTCACGCCTGTAATCCCAGCACTTTGGGAGACTGAGGCGGGCAGATCACGAGGTCAGGAGATCAAGACCATCCTGGCTAACACGGTGAAACCCCATCTCTACTAAAAATGTAAAAAAATTAGCCGGGCATGGTGGTGGGCGCCAGCTACTTGGGAGGCTGAGGCAGGAGAATGGCATGAACCCGGGAGGCAGAGCTTGCAGTAAGCTGAGATTGCGTCACTGCACTCCAGCCTGGGTGACAGAGCAAGACTCCATCTCAAAAAAAAAAAAAAAAAAAAAAAAAACCCCGAAAATATTCTGCCACCTGTGATTTAGTCATGAAGCAGGTGAAACAGTCAAGTTGGTATGAGGAAAAGGAAATATTAATATTTGTGATGAGATTGGGACTTACTGAGAATCTTGGTTGTCTAGGAAATGATCAGTTATTAAGAAAAAAAGTAAGAGTCAGTTGCATCATGCACAGACTTGTGCTCAGAAACGGGGTGCAAGGCAGCCTTATATTCCAGGTAAGATGGTGGGATTGGGGATGCACTGGAATCATCAATCAAATCAGAATCCTTTACTCCTCCTTTCCAATCCTCCTGGAGTGGTGGAGCCAATGTCTGGCCTCTCTATAGTACACTAAGGGAAAAGAACAGCAGACACGAGGTGAGCAAGAGCAGTTTGCCAGCCCATGGTTTCCCCAGATCCTTAGCACTCTCTACACTAAGGTTAGAGCTCTGGATTTCTGCTCATCCAATCCCAGCCTTACTTAGTGCCCTATGGTCATTCTCCCTGGTCCACCCTCACTATATTCCCCTGCCACCCACCCTGAAGAACACAAAGCTTTTTAGTTCTCTGCCACAAGGTAATTTTAAAAATGTGGTTTCTTTGTTTAAACAGTTACTAAGTTGTTTCATCTTTTCATAACAGACCTCCCCTCCCCCAGCTCCCCACTCAGTCTTGTATGATCACATCATCATCATCATCATCATCTTCCTCCTCCTCCTCTTCTTCCTCATCACCTTCTAGCAGTTCTTCCTCCTCCTCTTCCTCTTCTTCATCTAGACAAACTACCACCTCAGCTGGCTGAGGTAATCGAGAGTCAAACCAATCCAGTACCTGCTGGGTGCTAAGCCTTGATGCCTGACTCAATTGAGGGATATCAGTTTCCCGTAGCTGTTGGTGGGCTGCCCAGTACCTCTCCAAGGGTTGTATATCCGGTGGGGGTGGAGGGATCGGCAGAGGTGATGTCTCAGCCCTTTCATTCAAGGAGCGGGTTGATGGTGGTGGTGTAGGAATTGCTAGGTCTTGGAAACTAGGGGCACCAGGTACTGCGTTGTCCCGAAACCATTTTAGTTGCCCATGCTTCAAGGCATAACGTGTGTCACCAAACCACTGAATGATCTCAGGCCGAGGTAAACCAGTGATCTGTTCTAACTTTTGGTAATCCTCACGCCGTGCCCATTGGCACTGTAGAAAAAAGGATTTGAGGATAGCCAGCTGCTCTTTGGTTTTGCGCTTGGTCTTTCGCTGGCGTTGCATATCTGGGGAAAGGTACTCTGTGGGGCCAACCCTACCTGGTACTGAATTATGCCGTAGCCCTTGGGGCCAGGCTGGTTCCAGATGTGGGGGTAATGCCTGTTCACTGGGTGACACTGACTGTGGGATACAGCCTAATGGCTGGAGGGGTTTAGAGGTGGCAGTAGCTCCATTAGCCAGTACCTGGAAAGAAGAAGAGGAGGTAGAGGAAGAAGAGGGAGTAACACTAGATGCTGACTCCTCCTTACAACTACTGGCAATTAATGCAATTGGTGGGGGTTTATCCCGAGCTTGTGGTGGGGGGACAGTTGTGGAGTGGTTCCAGGAAGCAGTTCCTATGCCATGTGATTGGTTGGGACCCCTGCCTGCCTGCTCCTTTGAGAAGCCACTGCTTTGACGATGTTGCCAAAAATCTGATTGGTGGGGGAATGCTCCACTGCCAGGTGTCATCAGGGACTCCTTTAATTTCTGGTGACTCTGTGGCAGTGGTGGCATCTGAGAGGACTCCTCAGGCTCTACCTTCAATCCTTTCGTCTGGGTGGGCTTGCTAAGAGACGGAGGACCTATTCCAATACCAACTTGTTCTGGAGCTGGCATTGGAGGAGGAGGCACCTCCTCTGGGGGCCGTCCTGCATGATGAGTAAAAGAGAGAAGGGATTTGAAATGGAGTTGGTCCCGACGGTAGACTACTCGGGCTCGAGTTTCTTCTATTTCTTCAGATGACCAGCTAATACCACAGCGGAGGCGCTGGGCCATAAACCAAGTCTTGACTTTCTCCATCTGCAACCCATAACGTAGGCAGAGAAGGGCAATGTCTGCTAGGCTGGGATAGGGAAAGTAGCTGAAGGTTTTTAGCAGGTGTTCATTGCTGTCTAGCTCACTGGTCTGGGCTGCTTGGGTCCACACAAGCTGTAGCTCCTCAGAGATTGGAGGGAGGCAGATGAGCCCCGCTGGTGAACTACTGAGACCGCTGGCCTCTTTATTAGGAGGCATGGTGCTTTCTGATTTGTGCCCTTCAGAGATAGCTGTAATAAGAAAAGAAACAGCTCAATCACTGGGTCTCCTCTTCTGACACATTGCTCAATTTCTACCAAACTAACTGCTGGACACCAAAACAATTAAGTTTCTATTTGCATCATGTTGTATTGCTTTTTAAGTGCTTCAACAGTTTCTTATTTAATTTTCATAAACAAGTCATCAGACCCTGCTTTAATTCTGATTTTCTGTGGACTAAAGTCCATAGATGTTAAATTACCCCAAGTCACATGACTGGTGAGTGTTGTTCCAAGAAAAAAATCTGTCTTTAAAGCCAGTCATGGTGGCTCATACCTGTAATCCCAGCACTTCAGGAGGCCTAGGTGAGAGGGATTGCTTGAGCCCAGGGGTTTGATACCAGCTTGGGCAACATGGTGAGACTACAAAAAATTTAAAAATCAGCTGGGCATGGTGGTTCGTGCCTGTAGTCCCAACAACTTGGGAGGCTGAGGCAGGAGGACTGCTTGAGCCTGGGAGGTCGAGGCTGCAGTGAGCTATGCTTGCACCACTGCACTCCAGCCTGGGTGATAGAGTGAGACCCTATCTAAAACAAACAAAAAAAGGCCGGGTACGGTGGCTTATGCCTGTAATCCCAGCACTTTGGGAGGCCAAGGCGGGAGGATCACAAGGTCAGGAGCTCGAGACCATCCTGCCCAACATGGTGAAACCCCGTCTCTACTAAAAATACAAAAATTAGCTGGGCATGGCGGTGAGTGCCTGTAATCCCAGCTACTCAGGAGGCTGAGGCAGGAGAATCATCTGAATCCAGGAGGCGGAGGTTGCAGTAAGCCGAGATCAGTGCCATTGCACTCCAGCCTGGGTCACAGGGTAAGACTCCGTCTCAAAAAAAAAAAAAAAAAAAAAAAAAAAAAAATCTGTCTTTAGAGGTTAAGAGGGAAAACTGATCCTGATACAGTTTTTTTTTAGTGTGTGTGTGTGTGTGTTTGTGTGTGTGTGTGTGTGTGTGTGTTTGAGACTGAGTCTCGCTCTGTTGCCAGGCTGGAGTGCAGTGGCACGATCTTGGCTCACTGCAACCTCCACTCCCGGGTTCAAGCAATTCTCTGCCTCAGCCTTCCGAGTAGCTGGGATTACAGGTGCCCACCACCACGCCTGGCTACTTTTTGTATTTTTAGTAGAGATGGGGTTTCACCATCTTGGCCAGGCTGGTCTTGAACTCCTGACCTCGTGATCCACCTGCCTCTGGCCTCCCAAAGTGCTAGGATTACAGGTATGAGTCACCACAGCCAGCTGGTGGGGTTTTGTTTTTTTTTTAAGAGATAATATTGCTCTGTCACCCAGGCCACCCAGGCTGGAGTGCAGTGGCACCATCATAGCTCTGATACAGCCTTCATCTTTCCTATTCAAACCCACTTCTAGAAGCTATCCACCAACTCTCACCTTCTAAATTCATGGAACAAGAATCACACAGTGAAGACTCAACCACAAAAACAAGAGGAGCAATAATTTCAACTTGTTTGTGTGTGTGTGTACATTTTTGTTTTTGTTTTTTCAAGAGACAGGGTCTCACTCTGTTGCATAGGCTGGAGTGTGGTGGCGTGATCATGGCTCATTGCAGCTTTGAACTCTTAGGCTCAAGCAATCCTCCCACCTCAGCCTCCCAAGTAGCTAGGACTACAGGTATATGCAGCCATATCTGGCTAATCTTAAAATTTTTTGTAGACAGGGTCTCACTATGTTGCCTAGGCTGGTCTCAAACTCCTAGCCTCAAGTGATCCTCCCACCTCAGCCTCCCAACGTGCTGAGATTACTGGAGTGAGCCACTGCACCTGGCCCTGAGAACTGTTTTTTTTTTGTTTTATTTTGTTTTGTTTTTTTGAGCAGGGAGGGTCTCGCTCTGTTGCCTAGACTGGAGTGCAGTGACATGATCTCAGCTCACTGCAGCCTCTGCCTCCTGGGTTCAAGTGATTCTTGTGCCTCAACTTCCCGAGTAGCTGGGACTACAGGTGTGCGCCACCATGCCCTATTACATTTTGTATTTTTAGTAGAGATGAGGTTTCACCATGTTAACCAGGATGGTCTCGAACTCCTGACCTCAAGTGATCCACTGGCCTCAGCCTCCCAAAGTGCTGGGATTACAGGCCTGAGCCACGGCCCCTGGCCAGAACTGTTAATAACTTTTTTTTTTTTTTTTTTTTTTTTTTTTTTTTTGAGACAGAGTCTTTTGTCACCCAGGCTGGTGTGCAGTGGCGCGATCTTGGCTCATTGCAACCTCCACCTCCTGAGTTCAAGCAATTCTCCTGCCTCAGCCTCCCGAGTAGCTGGAATTACAAGCGTGCACCATGATGCCCAGCTAATTTTTGTATTTTTAGTAGAGACGAGGTTTCACTATTGTTATAAATAAGGTTTCGGTGCCACAAAAGAAATAGCAATCGAATATAAAATTTTCTTTTTTTTTTTCTTCTCAGCAGGGCAATTTACTTCTATAGAAGGGTGCGCCCTCACAGATGGAGTAATGGTGAGCACACACCTGGACAAGGGAGGAGAAGGGGTTCTTACCCCGACACATGTGGCCCCTGCTGCTGTCATTCCCCTATTGGCTAGGGTTAGACCGCACAGACTAAACTAATTCCGATTGGCTAATTTAAAGAGAGTGACCGGGTGAGTGGTTTGGTTATGGCAGAGCAGGAAATCGGAATGAGTCAGGGTGGAGAATGAGTCAGGGTGGAGAATGAGTCAGGGTGGAGCAGGTAATCGGAATGAGGCAGGGTGGAGCAGGTAATCAGAATGAGTCAGGATGGGGCAGGTAATCGGAATGAGTCAGGGTGGAGCAGGTAATCGGAATGAGTCAGGGTGGAGCAGGTAATCGAAATGAGTTAGGGTGGAGCAGGCAATCAGAATGGGTCAGGGTGGAACAGGTGATCGAAAAAGGTTGCTTTACAAGGAAGTTAAGTTTAAAAGTAGAAGGCAGAGAATTGAACATACTGATATATTGATTCTTTGAAGAGAAATTTAGAACTCCTATCTAATGCTCTGTTGGCCAGGCTGGTCTCGAACTCCTGACCTCAGGTGATTCACCTGCCTTGGCCTCCTAAAGTGCTGGGATTACAGGCATGAGCCACCGCGCCCAGCCACTATTTTTTTTTTAGAGACAAGGTCTCGTTATGTTGCCCAGGCTGGTGTGCTATGCATAGGTGCAATGATAATGCACTATAGCCTCGAATTCCTGGGATCAAGTGACCCTCCTGCCTCAGCCTCCTGAGTAGTTGGAACTACAGGTGCACACCATTGTCCCTGGCTTGTTACTAACTCTTTGGCTGCTAACAATTTATAATTATATTTAGAATGTGGAGCAATAGATTGGGAATACAACTGATGAATATCTGGAAGGTAGGACAGCACTGTCCTCTGCCCAGCCCCCCTTTTTTCTTTCCCTTCTTGGTGGTGGAGTGTTGGGGGAAGGTGATTGACAGTACCTTTAAGCCCTAAGCCCAAGTCTCATAGCTTTATTTTTTCCATCTCTTGGTTGGATGAGAGATGTGGGTCAGAGATCTGGGATAAATGAGGCTCACTCCCCTACCCCTTTATATCATGTGAAAATGGAGAGGGGAATGTTTCCTCCTCCAAGTCAGCCTTGGAACAAAGGTTATCCCCTCCCCCAGCCTTTGTCTCTTCCAACAGCTCAGCTTCTCCCCAGGGAGCCCAGAGAGCTCCCTCAGTCACTAACAGCCCCCTCTACACAGGGCAGAAGGTCTCCTGTGCTTATCTTTTCAGCCCAGCTTTCTCCTCAAGACCAGGTGGATAGGCTCATTATAAATTGTAAGCAGCTCCTGCAAGCTACCCAGCAGCACACTGCTCCCAGGGTTATGGGTATGGGGACTGCAGGGATAGCCCTTGACTGTGCTTCTTTCCTGAAATAACTGCTCAGTTATTTCCCAGAATATTCTGTTGACAATTTTTAACTCAGCTTCCTGCGTGGGCACTAGAGACCCTTTAACACATCCATCACCCTTTACTCTTAGGGGAATCCCATCTGTTTTTATTTTATTTTATTTGGAGACGGAGTCTTGCTCTGTCACCAGGCTGGAATGCAGTGGCACGATCTCGGCTCACTGCAACCTCCGCCTCCCGGGTTCAAGTGATTCTCCTGCCTCAGCCTCCTGAGTAGCTGGGACTACAGGCACGTGCCACCACGCCCAGCTAATTTTTTGTATTTTAGTAGAGACAGGGTTTCACCATGTTGGCCAGGATGGTCTCGATCTCCTGACCTCGTGATCTGCCTGCCTCAGCCTCCCAAAGTGCTGGGATTTCAAGCATGAAACACTGGGCCCAGCCTTCCATCTGTGTTTTTAAGTATTACTCCTGATCTGCTAAGGATAGGAC
Organism: Macaca thibetana thibetana; assembly: GCF_024542745.1. Taxonomy (NCBI): domain Eukaryota; kingdom Metazoa; phylum Chordata; class Mammalia; order Primates; family Cercopithecidae; genus Macaca; species Macaca thibetana. The sequence goes on along the minus strand of NC_065584.1, from coordinate 84,531,742 downwards.
AGGATTCCTATGTAAATGCTACATGATGAATTGCAAAAATAAACCTCAAGTCCATAAATTTAGAGCAATGTGGTAGCAAGGATTGTACACCATGATTTTTTAAATTCAGGAACATTTTAATACATGTCACCATTTCCTTTTAACAAGCAAATCTAACCAACTGAGGCCATGCAGACCCTGAAAGCAATACTGCTTGAAGAGCCCCTTAAGAGGGTCAATGGAGGCAGCATGGCATGACGGGTAGAAATATAAATTCTTCGATAAGGCCAGCCTCTAAGTTTGAATCCCGGTTCTGCCACTTATCAGCTATGTGATCTCAGGCAAGTTACTTAACTTACATGAGCCTGGTTTCCTCCTATGTAACAAAGTAACAGTGCAGAGAGTACGCAATAGTACTATGTGCTAGGTGTTATGCATAGGCAGGGCATAGAGCAACTGTTAGGGGATGGATGTCCAGGGTGAGACAAATTGATGTAACTACACTTTCTAGAATGCTGCTTGTCCTTGGGCAGTTATTTAACTCCTCTAAGCCTTAGTTTCTCATCAGAAAAAAAAGCACCTTGGGCCAAGTGCAGTGGCTCACGCCTGTAATATCACCACCTTGGGAGGCCAAGGTGGGCAGATGGTTTGAGCCCAGGAGTTTGAGACCAGCCTGGGCAACATGGTGAAACTGTCTCTACAAATAATAATAATAATAATAATACAAAATATTAGCTGGGCATGGTGGTGCAACTGTAGTCCTAGCTACTCGGGAGGCTGAGGTGGGAGGATTGCTTGAGCCCGGGAGGTGGAGGTTGCAGTGAGCCAAGATTGTGCACTGCACCACAGTCTGGGTGACAGAAAGAGAAAAGCAAAAAAGCACCTACCTAGCAAGTTTATTATTAAATGAAAAAGTGCACTTGACATTGTAACTAGAACAAAGTAAGGGCTCAGTAAATAGCAGCTTTTATCATGACTTTAGCCGGGCGCGGTGGCTCAAGCCTGTAATCCCAGCACTTTGGGAGGCCGAGACGGGTGGATCACGAGGTCAGGAGATCGAGACCATCCTGGCTAACACGGTGAAACCCCGTCTCTACTAAAAATGCAAAAAATTAGCCGGGCGTGGTGGCGGGCGCCTGTAGTCCCAGTTACTCGGGAGGCTGAGGCAGGAGAATGGCGTAAACCCGGGAGGCGGAGCTTGCAGTGAGCTGAGATCCGGCCACTGCACTCCAGCCTGGGCGACAGAGCGAGACTCCGTCTCAAAAAATAAAAAAAAAAATATCATGACTTTAACTTCATGGAGGTGATTTTGATGTAAAGTAATGCTCCTCCTAGACAATGGGGTAACTGGGACAAAGACTGAATCATTTAAAAATCACTGTTTTCAATCTATTTTTGCAGAGCCCTAATTCTAGCTAGTGATGAGGAAACCAGTGTATCTATGATTCTATGCTTTTTATATTTTGGGGTTTAAATACAATTTCAGAATGTATTTATTGCTTAAAAAAATGTATGAAAACCACTGCTTTAGAATTGCTTCCATAATTTGGATCCTTTGTGATTGGTATGTCAGTTGCCTATGTGATAGTTCCACCTTTGCCCTTTCAGGTTCATCCAGGACACAGCTGGCCTGGGAGGCACTGCTTGCATGGCCAGGTGCTAAACTAGTATTTAGAAACTGTGGCCCACCGGGAACACCATCAAATCCAAGTTGGAGAATACTTTATGATGGTAACGCTTGACATCTACTTAACCTCATTTGCGTCCTATTATATAAAGACACAATAACACTTTAGAGATAAGGAAAATAAAGCATGAGGAACAAAGCAGTCCAGCGTGAGGATGATGAATACTGCCAGATGGGAATATAAGGCAGGCACATTTATAAGTATTAACAGTTGTAAGGAAGCATTTTACTTTCATTTATGTGGCTTGATGTCCTTCACATTCTCGGCATCAGCTTGATATTTCAGTGTAACATACAGTACTGAAAACAACATATTTGGTGTACTATACGCATCCAGTTGTCACTTACACAAAACACCAGTTATGGAACACTTCCTGAAACAGAATGGTGGCTTAAATCAAGGCACAGCTGTATAGCTGGTACTTCCCTGGAAGAATCTGGCTTTGAACTAAGAGAAAACTATAACCAGAATGGCTCATGAGAATTATAACAAGTAGGGCAGACCCTATAGTAATCAAAATCATAATAAAGACACTATAGTATCTTGTGTTCTTGTGTGTCCATTTTGGATTAAGTAGAAAAAGAAGGGAATCAAAAGCTGAAGTGAGGAGTCCTAGCACAGAGGAGGTAGTGGTGAGTATCTATTCTGAACAACTTCTAAATTTGTATCCTTATTAAATATGCCAGATGTGTCCCACTGCTACTTAAAAATCACTAGTAAAAATATATGGAGTCATGGCCAGGTTGCAGTGGCTCATGCCTATATTCCCAGCACTTTGGGAGGCAGGAGGATCACTTGAGCTCAGGAATTCAAGACCAGCCTGGGCAACATAGCAAGACCTCGTCTCTACAAATAAATATATAAATTTTAAAAATAAAAAAAAATTCTCAGCCGGGCATGGTGACTCATGCCTATAATCCTAGCACTTTGGGAGGCTGAGGCCGGCGGATCACGAGGTCAAGAGATCGAGACCATCCTGGCCAAACTGGTGAAACCCCGTCTCTACTAAAAATACAAAAATTAGCTGGGTGTGTTGGCATGTGCCTGTAGTACCAGCTACTCGGGAGGCTGAGGCAGGAGGATCACTTGAACTCAGGAGGCCGAGGTTGCAGTGAGCCAAGATTGTGTCACTGCACTCCAGCCTGGCGACAGTGAAACTCTGTCTCAAAAAAAAAAAAAAATTCTCACTCTCTCTCTGAGTCAGTATAACACCCTTCTTTCCCCTTGGGCTTTCCATATCCCTGGACAGATGGCAAACAAGAATGGACTGTCTTAAACTTCCAGTTTCTGTGTTTACACAGTCCTAGGAAAAAGAGGACTCTAGAACTTTAGGTTTGAACCTAGGCCTATCGTTAAATTAGGAGACAGTTAAAGTGGGAGGCGAGGCTGGGTATAGTGACTCACGCCTATAATCCCAGCACTTTGGGAGGCCGAGGCGGGAGGATCACTTGAGGTCAGGAGTTCGAGACCAGCCTGGTCAACACGGTGAAACCCGTCTCTATTAAAAATACAAAAATTAGCCAGGCATGGTGGCATGCGCATGTAGTCCCAGCTACTGGGAAAGCTGAGGCAGGAGAATCGCTTGAACCTGGGAGGCAGAGGTTGCAGTGAGCCATGATCACACCACTGTACTCCAGCCTGGGGGACAGAGTGAGACTCTGTCTCAAAAAATAAAAAATAAAAATAAATAAAGTGGGAAATGAGATATGATCCTGCAGAGTTCCCTAAATCTTTATTTAGAGGCAGTCTGAAGTACTCCTGAAATGTGTTTGGGGATACAGTTTTAAGGGCCTTAAAGATGTATAGTGATATTCAGCTTATATGCTTCTTAACTTTTTAGTTCATGAACCTCTGAGAATCAGACAAAAGTTACAGACCCTCAGAAAGTTATGACCAACCTTCCCGAAATAAACATTCACACTTACACAGTAAACTCAGGGCCTTTAGTGACTGCCAAGAAGCCAGGTTAAGGATTACTGCCTCATATCCTTCCAACTTAACAAAGGCAATAGTGGTAATCACTTAAAGATGAACAGTTTGATGTGAACGAATGTAAAGAGTTGATGGAATACTCAGGAATTCAAGTGCGTTTAGAAGGGACAAGGTAATTGTGATATCAGTTGGAAAGAGTGGAAGGGAAGGATGCTCACCTGGGCCAGGAGCCTGGCTTAACTGACCCACTGGATTACATGACCAATACCATGGTGCACTGGAAACTAAAGGCCAGTAGGCTACTACTAGTGCGCCAAAATCATCTGCTTCATTCAGTTGTCCTGTGTGCTGGGGCCAGTTTTGTGTGATTACAAACCTGCTTATGTCCACACTTTTTCAGTGTCTGTATAATAATGTAATTAAACCTCATGTAAACCTATGAAAAATCACTGCATTGAAAACTGTTCCTTCAGGAATACTAATTTTTAAAAAATTGGTCCTATGAAAACTAAGTCAAATGTTTTGGAGAGACATAACGCAAAGAAGAGTATGCATTTTAAAAATTGTTGAGTTGGGAGTGAGCAAGACAACTGTAAAAGATTGAGGGGTGGGACTTAATCTCAAAAGTACTCTGCACTCAAAAGCGTCTGAATTCTTACTTCACTTTAAATAAAGCAAAACGGGAAATCAAAGATGATGAAAGTGCCTGAGTGGCTCTCATCTCAGACTGCACTGTAGAATTACCTGGGAAGCTTAAAAACCAGGCCACTCTCCTCCCCATTCAGATTCAATAGTCTGTACTGGGGTCCAGGCATCCACAGTTTTTTAAAAAGTTCTCAGGGTACAGCCAGGTTTGAGACTCCCTGTGTAGTTAACACTGGAAAGAGAATTGGGAACTCCGAACAGCAGTCTTAGACACAAGAACAGTCTCACCACTACATCAAAAGATTGGTGAAATGGACATACTTTTAATTATAATGTTCAAGATATGTATGCATTATCTTTAAAATTCCCAATCTGGTTTTTTCAATTACAACCATCTAACCTAATCATGTAATATAAAAGGGCTTCAAGTGTATGATGGGAAAGAGGCTCACATGACAAAAAAAAAAAAAATCTCCTGATCTGGGCCCACATTACCAAACAGGTCTCAGCTTGAGTCTTCTTTCAGTTTAGGAGTCTCAGAATAGGACGCAACACTAGGAACCCCAGAGGACTCGGGTTCTCAGTTTCCTGGTTGGTTTTCTGAGTATGGCTGGGTACGGGAATCAGAGGGGCAGTTTCTTCTAAACCTTTCATTCCCAAAGGCCGCTGATCCCCCAGAAGCAAGGCCAGGTTCTGCACGTGTGTTGAGGTCGCCAGGAGGTAGCCATGGGGGTTGGGGGTTTGTGTGGCGTCGGGGGGGGCCTGGGAAGGAAATGTTTCTCCTATCCTCCATTTCACAGGCAGTCCAGAAGGCTCCGAACTGGGTCAGGGAACAAAAAGTTGTTGCACTTGGGACGATGAGCCCCATGAGGCAGGCGAATCTCAATCCTACTCTCGCCAAGGGCGCCCCAACCCAACCTTCTTGCCCTCCCCTACACAGACACTTACCCTCCCCTAGTTACAACAGGGAACCGAAAAGTCCAGAGGAGAAAAAAGAGAGAACCGAGCCACTTCGAACCTAGAATTCTCCCCCCACCAGCGCGGGGATGGGACTCCAGAGGTGGGAGACCGTACACGAGCTGGGAGGGGAAGTCCAAGGGGCTGGGGATCACTCACCGCGGTCCAGCCCGGGCGGCGGCTCCCAGCCTCGCACCATGGGCCGGGGGGAAGTGGGGGAGAGGGCAGGGGGCCTCCGAGTGGGAGTGGGGTTGCTGCCCGGTGCGGCCGCTCCGAGCCCACCCGAGCGATGGCCGAAACCGGGACTGCCCCCCCACACCGCCCCCGGGAGTGCGCCGGTCTACCCAGCCCTGCTCGAGCAAGTTGGAGGCGGGGCGGATGGGTGGGGTGGGCGTCCAGAGGCGGTGCCAAGGTGGCCCGAGTCCTGATTGGTGGGCGCAGGCGGGCGGGCACGGGCGAAGTGCACTGGGCTGGCCATTGGCTGCTTGGGTCTCGGCTGAAGTCGGCTATTGGCTGCGTGGGCCTCAGCTGGGGTCATCTATTGGATGCGTGGGGCAGGGAAGATGTCCCCTGGGGCCAAGCTGCGGTGCCTGGTACCTCCCCCTACCCTCGACCTATGGGCGCTGGACCTTTGGAGTACCCCGGGCCAGGATCCTTCCGAAATTCCCCAAGGAGGGACACTGCACTTTGCCGAACTGTCTGGACCGCCAACAACTCCCAATTTGTTTCCTTCTGAAGGAAGCCCTCCAGGAAGACCTTTTCAGTGCCCCCTCCCGAGCCATACACACGAGCTGCGCCTTTCCCAGCCGAGAGCCCAACCGCCACCAGCAGCGTCAGCAGTAACAAAGCGCCTAAAGCAACCGGGAACTTGTTCTCGAGATGGATCAGATGTCTTGCCACCCGGAAAGACGAGGACCTTAGGAGCCTGCGGGCGACTTAGGCCGTTCCCTGGGTCAAACTGGCACCAGACCGATGTTCCCAAAGATGAAGTGCTGGAGCAGTCACCTCACTGGGACCTACCAGACCCTCCGGCTCCCCTCCTTGCCCTAGAAAAGAGGACCCGGAGTTCTGCATAGTATTTGTTTTTCACTAGCTAGAAAGGGATGAAGACTGAGGTGGGAGAATAACTTGATTCCAAGAGTTCGAGGCCAGTCTGGGCAACATAGTGAGACCTTGCCTCAAAAAAAATTTTTTTTAACTTACAAAAAGAAAGGGATGACAATAAAACGGACTTCACCAAAGCAGTATCCCACACAGTATGAAGTTATAGGCCAAAATTTGTATTTTAGGATTCCCCATCTTCTGTGAGACAAAGTAACAAATGTAAGAAGCCAGACTTGCTCAATTCTGCTTGGCAACATAATTTCACAAAGCCTCTGACTCTGAAGTCTCTGGGAAGACCCTTTGAAGACAAAAGAGGATAGGGCACACAGTCAACCATGTCTCTTGCCTGAGTCACTATATTCCCTAAAAGATAAACGGGCTGGGAGCGGTGGCTCACAAACCTAATCCCAATGCTTTGGGAGGTCAAAGAGGGAGGATTGCTTGAGGCCAGGATCCAAGACCAGCGAGGCAACATAGCGAGTCCCTGTCTCTGCAGAAAAATTTAAAAATTAGCTGGACTTGGTGGCGTGCACTTGTAGTCCCAGCTACTCAGGAGGCTGAAGCAGGAGGATCGTTTGAGCCCAGGAGTTGTAGGCTGTAGTGAGCTATGATTGCACCACTGCACTGCAGCCTAGGCAACAGAGTGACACCCTGTCTCTAAAAATTCATAATAATAATAATAATAAAAGATAAATGACCCTAGTCCTTGCCTTTTCTTGCACATAAGATGATGTCTAACGGGGTTAAGGATGTTGCCTCTATAATCTATAACCAAATGTACTCTTACACCCAAACTTTTATGTGATTCTGCTTTAATGTAACTTGTGAGCAAATTTGAGGTAACTGCTGAGCACATACTGAACCCCCCCACTACCTGTATGTAAGCTGTAGATTAAAATAGCGTCAGAGCAGTCTGAACCTTTCTATTTAAAAAAAATAGAAGTGAGACTGGGTCTCACTCTGTCGTCCAGGCTGGAGTGCAGTGGTGCGATCTTCACTCATGGTGGCCTTGACCTCCCAGGCTGAAGCAATCCTCCTGCCTCAGCCTCCTTAGTAGCTGGGACTACAGGCATGCGCTGCCATGACTGCCAAATTTTTGTATTTTTTTGTAGAGATGGGGTTTTGTCATGTTGGCCAGGTTGGTCTCAAACTCTCGGGCTCAAGCAATCCACCGATCTCTGCCTCCCAAAGTGCTGAGATTACAGGCATGAGCCACCACGCCCGACTGAACCTTTCTAAAGGGCTGCTTGCTTTTGGTCTATAGACCCGAGTCTATAATCCTCAGTAAGATTTCTGATTACAACTTTTCTCTAGTAAACATGCCTAAAACTTGGAAACAATCTTTTCTGAAGTGACTCTTCTGTTCTCATGTTGGTCTTTGAAAAAGTCTCTTCTTGCCTACTTAGGTAATGTAACACTGTATATATAATACAAAACATTTTCAGACTTTGTCCTGTATTCCCAGACCTCACCACTCCGCCTCCTGACATACCTCCAAGAAGCCATCATAATGTATTCTTCATTGCTGCATTCTAAGGTACAGAGCTATTTTAAGGTGGCCAGGCATCATATATCTCCTGCGGAATTGAGCTCTATTTTCTGTTGCTGTCCCTGTATTTGCCCCTGCCTCCTCTCCTCCCTCATTTCACTTAGTAATAATCTCAACCTAATAGCCAGTCCCACATCCTTCAAACTGATATCTGGCAAAAAACATCATGGGGTAAACAATGGAAAGACATATAAATCAGCTTTAAGGTTAGACACTTTCGATCCTTTAGGGTTTGAAGCAAGGCTGGTGACATATACAAACCTTTTCATAAATCATGATTATCCGCAATGCCTTATTGGTTTGTATGTAATGAAGGGAAAGGTGAAACATTTTAGGCAGCAGTAGCAATTCTGTTACCTGTGGAGAGGTCATTCCCTTATAATCCAAACAATGAATGAGACTGCATTGACTGAGAGGAATTCATGCATGTTTGACTAGAAAGCCAGGTAAGAACTGTCAGTGGGAACCAAAAACCTGACCCTGGAGGGTTCAATGAGTCACTCTGGATGTCACTAATCATGGACTTGGAATTACAAAAGGTGAATGGCCCAGTTACCTTTCTTGTCTCAGAAAGATACTGCCAAGAATCAGGAGTGGGGGACAGAATTGAAGACAGATTTAGGAATAAGGGGAATCCAAGGCAGGGAAAAGAAACTTTCCTGCCTCAGTTCTAAATGCAGGCTGAAGCCTCCTCCTCCTATGTGGGCTTCTCCCTATAGCTTTGGATGGAATGGACTGGGCTGGGGAAGTGAAGGGAAGGGAGATGTCCAGGCTGACAAGGGTCCCACCTTTAGTAACACAATAACCTCCCCCAGCTCTTCCAGGGATCACTGCTAAAGAATGGGGACTCATCTCATCCTCACTGTAGATATGTTGATGCTCCATCTCTAGTGAAAGCTTTCTTTCCCTTTGCATGAGTGAGACATTAGCAGAGCTGACCCTCCGGAGCCATGTTTTACTCTATAGCAAGCTTGTTCAACATGTGGCCCAGGACAGCTCAGCTTTGAATGCGGCCCAACACAAATTCATATACTTTCTTAAAACATTTTGAGACTTTTTTGTGTGATTTTGCTGTTGTTATTGTTGTTCATCAGCTATCATTAGTGTTAGTGTATTTTATGTGAGGTACAAGACAATTGTTCTTCCAATGTGGCCCCAGGGAAGCAAAAAAATTGGACACCCCATTCTATAGCTAAGGAATCTAAAGTTTCAGAGTCCTTCCCTGCACAGACTCACCCAAGGCATGGGAGGAGCCCCAGCAATGTGTTAATGCAATTGTAGGCTTTTGTAAAAGTTTGACAAAATATATTTAAATGGTAATTGGTTAAGATTGAGGTCTCCTAGATGACAGGTTGACGGGGGCAGCAAACCACCATGGCCCATGTATACCTATGTAACAGACCTGGACGTTCTGCACATGTAACCCAGAACTTAAAGAAAAATTTAAAAAAAGAGAAATTTTTGAATCTTAATTTTTATTCTGCAATATGGATGTAGAAGTCAGTAGAAAAACCCAGCATATTGATAATTTCACATTTCTTGACTAACCTCAAACTTAAATGAACTAAAGTTTACTTTTTTTTTTTCCTCCTCTAGTTGCTTTCACACTTTTGAAGATAGTAACCAAATTATTCCTCTGAGACATTTCTGGTAAGATGTATATCTTTACTGTTGGATTGTTTAACAAACAATTAAGCCTAGAAGTTATTTGAGTACATACAGGTGTAAGAATGATACAATGGAATTTTGGGACTGGGGAGTTGGGAGGAAGAGTGGGAGGGGAGTGAGGGATAAAAGACTACATTTTGGTTGCAGTGGACACTGCTCAGGTGATGGGTGCACAAGAATCTCAGAAATCCCTACTAAAGAACTTATCCATGTAACCAAACACCACCTGTTCCCTAAAACCTATTGAAATAAAAAAATTTTAAAGGCAAAAAAGAAAAAAAAAGATTGAGGTCTTTTTCATTTATGATTTCACCTCTATCACATGTCTCCTTTTGTCAGGTGGCAATGGAAAAGCCATGGACATTTTGGGATTGGCAATGGGAGTTGGGAATACATTTTTTTTTTTTTTTTTTTTTTTTTGAGTCAGGGTCTCACTCTGTCCCCCAGGCCGAAGCGCGTTGGTTCAACCATGGCACACTGCAGCCTTGACCTCGCCAGGCTCACGTGATCCTCCCACTTCAGCTTTCCAAGTAGCCGGGACTACAGGCACACTGCCACAGCTGGCTAATTTTTTGTATTTTTTTGTTGCCCAGATGGGTCTCAAACTCCTGAGCTCAAGCAGTCTGCCCACCTTGGCTTCCCAAAGTGTTGGGATTACAGGCATGAGCCACTGTGCTGGATGGCAATACATTTAGTGTGGGTTTAGTAGGTATACTTAAGTGATTTGCAGTTACTTCTGTGACTAAATTATCCCCATGTAGTTATAATGTTATGAACTGAACTATATCCCCCCAAAAATTCATGTTAAAGTCTTAACCCCTAGTATTTCAGAATGTAACCGTGTTTGGAGATAAGATCTTTAAAGAGGTAACTGTGTTAAAATGAGGTCTTTAGGATCCGGGAGCAGTGGCTCACACCTGTAATCCCAGCACTATGGGAGGCCAAGGCGGGAGGATCACTTGAGCCCAGGAGTTTGAGACCAGCCTGAGCAACACAGCGAGACCCCGTCCCCTGTCTCTACAGAAAATAAAAAATTAGCCCAGTGTGATGATGTGTGCCTGTAGTCCCAGCTACTTGGGAGACTGAGGTGGGAGGATTGCTAGAGCCCAGGAGACTGAGGCTTCAGTGAAACATGATCGCACCACTGTTCTCCAATCTGAGTGACAGAGCGAGACCCCATCTCAAAATAAAATAATAAATGAGGTCTATAGGGTGGATTCTAATACAGTGTCACTGGTGTCCTTATGAGAGAAAATGTGGACACAGTTGTGTACACAGAGCAAAGAGCGTGTGAAGGCACAGGGAGAATATAGCCGTTTAGAAACCAAGGAGAGACCTCAGAACAAAGCAACTTCCCCAACACCTTGATCTTGAGCATCTGGCTTTCAGAACTGAGAAAATAAATTTGTTGTTCAAGTCACCCAATCTGTGCTATTTTGCTATGGCACCTCTAGTAAACTAATACGCATAGCTTCCAGAAATAATGTCACCAATTCGAATAGTATATGGCATTAGTTATTACAAATTTGAAACACTACGTTTGACAAAAATCCTAAAAAGTTGTGACATGATCACTTACAAGGTGTGAAGATAAAATTTTTGTAAATTATCAAGAATCAAGCCTGAATTTTTAAAATCACGAGGTGGACCATCTTGGTGACACGTGTCTCTACTAAAATCTATACAAAAAAAACTAGCCGGGCGAGGTGGCGGGCGCCTGTAATCCCAGCACTTGAGGCAGGAGAACTGAACCCGGGAGGCGGAGCCTGCAGTGAGCTGAGAAGGATCACCCTGGGGGCAACACTCCGCAAAAAAAAAAAAAAAAAAAAAAAAAAAAAGATTTTTAAAATGTGGCCTGGTACTCTATCTCTTGGGAGACTGAGGCAGAAGGATTACCCTGGGCAAAAAAAAAAAAAAAAAAAAAAGGCCGGGCGCGGTGGCTCATGCCTGTAATCCCAGCACTTTGGGAGGCCAAGGCGGGTGGATCACAAGGTCAGGAGATTGAGACCATCCTGGCTAACATGGTGAAACCCCGTCTCTACTAAAAATACAAAAAATTAGCTGGGCGTGGTGGTGGGCACCTGTAGTCCCAGCTACTTAGGAGGCTGAGGCAGGAGAATGGTGTGAACTCAGGAGGCGGAGCTTGGAGTGAGACAAGATTGCACCACTGCACTCCAGCCTGGGCGATGGTGCGAGACTCAGTAAAAAAAAAAAAAAAAAAAAAGCTGTGGTAGTGCATGCCTGCTGTCCCAGCTACTTGGGAGGCTGAGGTGGGAGACTCACTTGGGCCCAGGAGGTTGAGGCTGTAGTGAGCTGCACTCCAGCCTGGGTGACACACTGAGACCCTGGATAAAAAAAAAAAAAGGTGGGGGATTTTTGAAATATGATCAATCTTTCTGGAAAACTGAATTACTTTTCTCTTTAGGAAAACGTATTTATCATATGAAAAGGCTATCAGAGCAGGCAGCTTAAAAAAATTGTAGACTAATATATAGGTTTGTCAGGTAGACAATTTTTGACAGCTTTTAAAAAAATTATTCGGCCGGGCGCGGTGGCTCAAGCCTGTAATCCCAGCACTTTGGGAGGCCGAGACGGGCGGATCACGAGGTCAGGAGATCGAGACCATCCTGGGTAACACAGTGAAACCCCGTCTCTACTAAAAATACAAAAACTTAGCCGGGCGAGGTGGCAGGCGCCTGTAGTCCCAGCTACTCGGGAGGCTGAGGCAGGAGAATGGTGTGAACCCGGGAGGCGGAGCTTGCAGTGAGCTGAGATCCGGCCACTGCACTCCAGCCTGGGTGACAGAACGAGACTCCGTCTCAAAAAAAAAAAAAAAAAAAAAAAAAATTATTCGTTGACAGCTTTTCTCATTCTAAAACAAATATTCACGTTTTTCCCCTAATCTTGTATTTATTTTTCTTAAAGGGGGCTCCAAAAGTTACACATTTCAGGCACCCCAAAACCTGGATCTACCCCTGGGACTAACCGAATGGATATGGGGAGTTTCTGGGCCATTTGGGGAAATCATACTCCAGTACCCTGGGCTCTGTCTCCTAAGAAATATCAGAGCTGGAGGGCTGATTAGTACGAACTGCAATGATTGAGGATTTCGGATAGACTTGGGATAGCAAAAGCTGCATTGAAGGTTAGTGGAGAAAAGAGTTCAGACACACCTAATCAAAAATGTGAGAAGTCTGCAATGAGGTTGGGGCCACAGAGACCCTGGACAATAAGCCATGGAGCGAACCCACTTACCTCTCCTGGGGTGTCTGCTCCTCATGCTGATTCTGCTTTTCAGCATATCTTGTTTCACTTACAACACTTACTGACCAGTAAGTGCTCTGTGCCGACATCACAACTTGGCCATTATGATGTAATGAGGAGGCATCTGTTATTCTCAGGGTAGGGCTTCCCTAGTAGGAACATTCTAATTACTTTGAGGGTAATTGGATTCTTTCATTATTCAAGTGATGTAGAAGTCAATCCTGTTAGAACTTAATCTTTTTCAAGGACCTCTTCCTTGTATAATGGATCACTCCATTCTGAATTAGGCAGACATCCTTGCTTTTCCTTTCCATATTTCTCCTCCTCCGCCTTGGGGGGTTGCATTTGGTAAGTGCTTTGCTCTTCCATCCAGCACTTAAGGAGTAGAATGTAGGCCGGGTGCGGGGGCTCAGGCCTGTAATCCCAGCACTTTGGGAGGCCGAGGGGGGCGGATCACGAGCTCAAGAGATAGAGACCATCCTGGCCAACAGGGTGAAAGCGTGTCTCTACTAAAAATACAAAAATTAGCTGGCCGTGGTAGTGCACGCCTGTAGTCCCAGCTACTCGAGAGGCTGAGGCAGGAGAATCGCTTGAACCCGGGAGACGGAGGTTGCAGTGAGCCGAGATTGCATCACTGCACTCTGGCCTAGCCACAGAGTAAGACTCTGTCTTAAAAAAAAAAAAAAAAAAAAAAAAGGCCGGGCGCGGTGGCTCACGCCTGTAATCCCAGCACTTTGGGAGGCCGAGGCGGGCGGATCACAAGGTCAGGAGATCGAGACCACGGTGAAACCCCGTCTCTACTAAAAAAAATACAAAAAATTAGCCGGGCGCGGTGGCGGGCGCCTGTAGTCCCAGCTACTCAGGAGGCTGAGGCAGGAGAATGGCGTAAACCCAGGAGGCGGAGCTTGCAGTGAGCCGAGATCGCGCCACTGCACTCCAGCCTGGGCGACAGAGCGAGACTGCGTCTCAAAAAAACAAAACAAAACAAACAAACAAAGCAGCAGCAGAATGTAATTCAGATGGCCTCCTTAAGGAAGGATTCCCCCACCCAAGGAGAAACGCAGGGCTTTCCCCAAGCTCTTCCCTTTAACTCTTGGTTAAAGCAGTTGGTACTGGGTTCCAGAGAAGAGCTGGGCCTTGGTAAATTTCCCACTACCCAAAATGATGATAAGATCCCGTTGGGAGTGTCTTACGTCAGGCCTGCCTGAGTCCTCCAAAAATCCTTCCTCTCGGCGTTTGCATAGCCAGAGGGCACTCCAGTAGAAAGAGAATAGGACTTTTAGGAAATAAGGTAGCTCTCTAACCAGGGCCATTTCTAGCTCCCTGAGCTCTAGCTGAAGAAGGGGAGTAAGTAAGGAGGTCTCTCTCACAGTCTCACACAAAGCAGACTGCTCACAAATTGACTGGAGGTAAAGCACCCAGGAAGCAACTGGCTACAAAAGCTGCTCCAGCCGGGCGAGATGGCTCATGCCTGTAATTTCAGCACTTCAGGAGGCCGAGGCGGGCGTATCACGTGTGGCCTGGAGGTCGACACCAGCCTGCCCAACATGGCAGAACCCCGACTCTACTAAAAAAAATACAAAAACGGCCGGGAGCGGTGGCTCACGCTTGTAATCCCAGCACTTTGGGAGGCCGAGGCGGGCAGATCACGAGGTCAGGAGATCGAGACCATCCTGGCTAACACGGTGAAACCCCGTCTCTACTAAAAACATAAAAAATTTGCCGGGCGTGGTGGCGGGCGCCTGTAGTCCCAGCTACTCCGGAGGCTGAGGCAGAAGAATGGTGTGAATCCGGGAGGCCGAGCTTGCAGTGAGCCGAGATCGCGCCACTGCACTCCAGCCTGGGCAACAGAGCAGACTCCGTCTCAAACAAACAAACAAACAAACAAACAAAAACTGGGCGTCCGGCGCAGGGGCTCACGCCTGTAATCTCAGCCCTTTGGGAGGCCGATCGGGTGGATCATCTGAGGTCAGGAGTTCGAAACCAGCCTGGCCAACATGGTGAAACCCCCGTCTCCACTAAAAATATAAAAATTAGCCTGGCGTGGTGGCACGCACCTGTAATCCCAGCTACTCTGGAGGCTGAGGCAGGAGAATCGCTGGAACCCAGGAGGCGTAGGTTGCAGTGAGCTGAGATGGCGCCACTGCACTCCAGCCTGGGAGACAGAGCAAGACTCCGTCTCAAACAAACAAACAAATAAGCAACAACAACAAAAATTGGCCAGCCACAGTGGCTCACGCCTGTAATCCTAGCACTCTGGGAGGCCGAGGCGGGCAGATCACTTGAGGTCAGGAGTTCAAGACCAGTCTGTCCAACATAGTGAAGCCCCGTGTCTACTAAAAAAAAAAAAAAAAAAAAAAAAAAATTAGCCGGGTGTGGCAGTGCGTGCCTGTAGTCCCAGATACTCGGGGACTGAGGCAAGGAGAATCGCTTGAACCTGGGGAGGCTGAGGTTGCAGTAAGCCGAGATCGTGCACTGCACTCCAGCCTGGGCGACAGCAAGACTCTGTCTCAGGAAAAAAACCCAAAAAACAACACACACACACTCCCCCCGACCTCCCACAAAAACTGCTCACAAGGTGCGCCCTCTACTGGAGGGTGAAGAAACCTCGTCATTACAGGCCTGGTACTGTGGTACTCCCTGAAATTAGACATTATCAGACATCTACTGAACTGATTCGCAAACTTCCCTTCCAGCATCTGGTGTGAGAAACTGCTCAGGACTTTAAAAGAGATTTGCCCTTCCAGAGTGCAGCTTAGTGGTGCTTTGCAGGAGGCAAGCAAAGCCTATCTGGTTGGCCTTTTGAAGACACCAACCTGTGTGTGTTGTCCATGCCACACGTGTAACACCTATGTCAAAAGACATCCAGTTAGCATGCTGCATGCGTGAAGAATGTACTTAAGAATCCATTATGATCGGGGAAACTTCATTCTCAAAAAAAAAAAAAAAAGTCTCTGCTTCCTGTTATTGGCAGTTCTGAATGTTAGATTTTTTTCCCCCATGGGGTCAAAAGGTACCTAAGTATATGACTGTGAGCAGAATAGGAGACAGAAGTCAGGTATTGTCAGTTTTTCAATTTTCATGTGTGTGTGAATTTTTAATAAAAATGTGGGTGGGGAAGTAAAGCATTAATGCAAGTCAAAATGTTTCAGTGGTTCAACTTTATAATAATTATAAGCAAACTTACTAAATTTTTCTGGACACACGCAAAAAGAAACAAGGTGACCAAGAAATTGAGTCAAGGAGGGAATCTTGCTTCTGAGTCTCTTGCTGCCCTTAGCCCCAAACACACAATACTTCTGAATATCTTATTACATACTTTCTTTTCATATTTCAACTTTATTTAAAATGTGAGGTTTTATGTCCAGAAGGGAGGGCAGTTGCCCATGGAAGTCGAAGTGAGGCACAATACTATTGGGTTGAGGGCCAAGTGCACAGGATTGATTTGGGGAGATTCACATAGGAAATTTTCATTTCCTCCCCAGGTTAGCTATTCAGTGGATGGATTATTCAGTCTTTTTAGCAAGGTCACTGCTCCTTAGCAACATCAACAAAAGTGCCAAAGTTGGGGACACAGAAAATACTGTCATTGTCTTTTGTTTCTCTTTTTCGCCTGGATGGGGAAAGGAATGGAAACTAATAGCAGAAAATGAAACATTTATGATGTTATACCTTGCCATGGAAAATCACGGGTTTGTGTAGAGACCTCTTTCTTTTCTTATTTTTATTTTATACATTTTTTGAGGGTCTCACTGTCACCAGGCTGGAGTGTAGTGGTGTGATCATAGCTCAGTAACCTCCAACTCTTGCGCTCAAACGATCCTTCTGTCTCAGGTTCCCAAATAGCTGGGACTACAGACGTGTGCCACCATGTCTAGCTAATTTTTTAAGTTTTTCTAGAGACAGGGTCCCACTATGTCGCTAAGTCTCAAACTCCTGGGCTCAAGCAACGCTCCTGCCTCAGCCTCCCAAAGTGTTGCGATTACAAGTATGAACCACTACACCCAGCACAGACCTGTTTCTTAGCCTGGGAATGGGATGCGATAAGGAGGCCTGAGTTTAAGTCCCATCTTGAGCTGCACTAACAAATTCTATGACCTGCTAGAGTCGTTTCTCACCTCTGGACCTGTGTTCTCATCTGTAAAGGAGCCTGGAGCCAATGATGTCTGAAGAGAAGCCTTTTCAGGTCTGATTCTGTGACCTGCAAACTGTAAAGACCCCAACAGGCTCCAGAAAAACATAGCAGTTAGAAACAAGGGAATGTAGGTGTTAGATGGAAAACCGAGGAGCTAGGGCTCACAATGAAATGTTTTTCTACATTCACAAAGAAAAACAAACAAAACAGGACGGAAGCTATGGGACAGGTAGGTGTAGGAAGATACCTGCAGTCTGGATGAGAGGAATGGGCAACAGAGCTGGATTGCCTCAAGGACCCAAGCCTATGACCTTGGTAGTGTTTTCTCTTACAGCACTTCCCAGTGCACCGCTGACATGTTATATTCCAAATTGCTCCTGTTCATACAGTCATGAGCCGTCAGAGGAGTTTCCACCATAACGCCTAATGTGTGACACATTAATAGGGTGGCTGAAGATTCCGCTAAACTTCTAGCGTTCCCTGTGTCAGATTAGACTGCACCTGGCTGGGAGAAAGCAGTGGATGCAGCTCTCTCCTAGCACACTCAGCTTTGCTTACTGGGGGTATGAGAAATACAGATGGAAGTTTTGGAAGAGCAGTGCAAGGTGGAAGCATACTGACTAATCTTGGTTGATTTGCAGATGGTGGGGTTTGTGGTAGTGCTGAATCAGCTCAACCCAACGCGAGGGAAAGCCAGGGGGTTGGGAAAATCTCAGTGCTGAAGTCCTGGGAAAGGAGTACACACCAAAGGCATCAGGGCAGGGAATCTCTCCAGAGAGCCACTCAAGAAATATTAGTTTCTTCCCTATTTTACAAGGTTTGGTAGCACTGATAGTTATGTAAAGTCAGGTTCCAAGGAGACACCCATTATTTGTGTGCATAAGAAAGTAGCTCAGCCAGACCCAGCCCTGAGGCAGTGGGGAAACTAACAGCTTACCCAAGCCTTGGGGCAGCTCAATATGGGAATAATCAAGACCAAAATGTTGTTCTATAAAGCTGAGATTGGGGGGAGCGAGCCAGGGTACTTCTCAGAGAGAAAGAGCTTAGGGAACAGGATTATCATTAGCATTCTGCCCACAGAGTTGGCACTTACCCAGTAACATCAGGATTCCTAGAAAAGGCCCAAGCACAGACCCTCTAGCAGGTGTCTCAGTCACGGACCCAACCTAGTGGCAACAGTAGGGGGTTTATCTGTTCAAGGCCAGTGGGGCAAGAGGGAGGGAGGTGGCACACCAACAGGTGTGGAGCGCTGGCTAGGGCCAGGAGACAATTCCAATGTATGGAAAGGCTAGAGTGTAAGTAGGCAGGTGAGGGGGGTCCCGTGCTGATGGGACACTGACACAGGAGACAGCAGCAAACTCCTTTAAGTCACAGATGAAGCTTGGGGGCCCCCCGTCTTCTCCAAGGCAGTCCAGAAGATTGGCAGGATGGGAAGGCAGAGCACAATCAGAAACTATGGTCTTTTCATAGTAAGAGATTATAGCAAGGTTTTTAATTTTGTTTTAAAAGAGGAAAAAAATATAACATCATGGTTACACAGAGGCTCTGGAGATTCCCTGGGTTCACAATCCTACTTCTGCCATTTACTAGCTGTGTGATCTTGAACAAATCACTGAGCTTCTCTGATCCTGTTTCCTCATCTCTAAAATACAGATAATGATAATGTTCTACTCATAGGGTTGTTTTGGGCATGCATGCAAACAAAACAGATTTTATGATCGAGTCATAGTTCTGGAAAGAAAAAAAAACAGATTTTAGCACACAAGTATTAAGTAAATGTGAGCCCTCACTATTGTTAATACAACATGGCAGTGACACACATACATTAGACAAGAGATTATTACAAACTGAGCCTCCACCCAGTCTCCCTATTATCCTCCCGTGGGCTCCTAATTGATGACTAAATAGTGCATTGCTGGGTGGCTTCCAGTAGTTTCTTTCTTCACTTTGCTGCAACTTTGAACTGAAGGTGATCCATGTGGTACATGACATTCTTCCTGTTTTCTTCACAAGGATGATGTTTAAATGGGTATTTGTTTGAGAAATGACTTGGAGGGTTCCTCTCTTTCAGTCATCATTTCTCAAAGACTAAGGTTGTGGACAGGAGGGGCATGGTAACGAGCCCCATATTCTATTCTTTTTTTTTTTTTTTTTTTTTTTGGTACGGAGTCTCACTGTCACCCAGGCTGGAGTGCAGTGGCGCAATCTCAGCTCACTGCAACCTCCATCTCCCCGTTAAAGTGATTCTCCTGCCTCAGCCTCCTGAGTAGCTGGGACTACAGGCATGAGTCACCATGCACGGCTAAGTTTTGTATTTTTAGTAGAGACAGGGTTTCACTATGTTGGCCAGGCTGGTCTTGAACTTCTGACCTCAAATGATCCACCTGCCTCAGCCTCCCAAAGAGCTGGGATTACAGGCGTGATCCATCGCACCCGCCCCCACACTCTATTCTGAATGCATGTATGGGCACATGTGCATGCCCGTCCCCCTTCACTCAGTGATAAGGAAGAAGGGGAACCAGAAATTTCTCTTTGAAAAATTAGTAACAGAAATGGGTGTGGAGAGTTGGTTACCTGGGAGATCCTTGTTCATTTGTAACATCAGAAACTGCTTCTTTTCCTCCTTCTCTCTTCTAGAAGACTGTCAAGGAGCCCGAGTGAGGAAAGTAGACCAACCACAGTCTTGGAGAAAAGAAAATAGGGTTTCCATCCCTTCTGGAGGGAGAAGGAATAACAGAGATGAACAAGAATGAAGAAGGAAACAAATGGAAATAGACAAAATGAAGGTAAATGCCCTGTATGTTAAAAGAAAAAAAGTGATGAGAAGGGAGAGACACAAGGAAAGAAAGAGAGAAGCAAAGAGGTTAGGAATAGGGTAAGAGAAAAGGAAAAGCAGCAACCAGCAGAGGAATCACTCCCCTGTTAAGGTTAACCAGGAGGAGAGACATAAGGCATGAATGTGAGTGGGTATGAGAGTCCAGCTTTCCCACTGTACTTGCTCTGGTTATGGAGCAGACTGCCATCTTCTGGTGCCATTTACTATTCAAGTTGCTTAGGTGTTTTGTTTGTTTTGTTTTTTTACAACCAAGTGGATTGATTGAAATGTTTTGATTCTTCATTTGAAATGTTTCTATTCCACATACCCATTATCTTTTATCCCCACAAAAGCCCCTAACATTGTTTCCTTTAATCTTTTGGGTTCTCAAGCATCATTTTCACCAAAAGAGATGTACCTATCCACAGTTGTCTCAGAGCATGGAGGCTGAAAGTCTGTGAGGGCAAGAGCAAAATGGAGCAGATGATGGGCTGATGGTTGGTTATGGGATGCTTCGTGGGCTCTGGAACATCTGTGCCAAGAACTGGAGGACCCATCCTCGGCCCCAGCCAGACGCTTGGGGTACTATGTATTCTGAACCATAGCACTAGGTTGCAAAATGTGGCTTCTAATCTATACTCTGCCATGTACAGATCACAAAATATCATACAAGGAGCCTTAAAAGATCATCTAACCTAAATCCAGTTTTCCAAGGAAAAAACTGGGGCACAAAGAGGTGAAGTAACTTGCCCAAAGTTATATAGTCAGGGAATTCCTTTTCGGAGACAAAGGAAATCAGAATAGTCATTTTCCTGATTCACCGTCCCTCCACAAACAGTCCATAAAGTGCTTGGAGGTTATTAAAAGGCACTCCAGAAAGGTAAGGTTGGCATTTTCCTGGAAGCCCCTGAGTGTACAACCCCTGAGGCACCACAGTATTTGGCTATAAAAACAGGTCTGGAGTTGCTTTGGCCTCCATTTTAATCCCTAAAGCTGCCTGGAGGCTGGAGCTCTGATGGCTACCTGTCATCACTCCCCAGCCAGTCCGCGGACACTGCAGCCAGGAACTGTCAGAGGTGACAAGGGAATCCCGTCCTAATGCCAAGGACCAAGGAGCAGTGGCCAGGTTCCTGGGATTAAGCAAGGCAATTATGGCTGAGTTAAAGCTAGGATGGGTAGGACGGGGGATCTGAGGTGGAAAAGGTGGGTAAGAAGAGGGAATGCGCCAGCAATCTAAATGACTTCGACTGGGTGGGCTACTTCACATCATACCTCCTCCGTCTCCAAAAGGTTCTTAACCTTCTTCAACTGCCTAAGCCTGATGGACCTCCTCCCTTTCTCCCAGTGCCCACTCACTGAAGGGAAAGCCACCACATCCCCATTCTTTTCCTTTTTTTCTAATCCCTCCGGTGCCGTTTCGGGTCTCCTTCCTCCTACAGTCTGGGTCCCTTTCACTCACATCCAACCAGCTTTTAACACCCGGATCTCCCCGAGCTTCGTTGGTTCCGCCCACTCCCCCGGCCCCCCCGCCCCCACGCCCCTGATTTCCCCACCCTTCTTGCCCTCCCCGGCTTGACTCCCTTGGACTGCTCCCCACCAATCCTGGTCTCTCCTATTCCTCCCCGCCACATCGGGTCCCCCAGCCCCCGGGTGCCTTTGGTGTTTTCAGCCGTCGGCCACAGGCGCCTCGTCTCAGATAAAGTGGATCCAGCCCTGGGGCTCCGGGGCTCCGCCACTGCCCGGGTGCTCGGGCCCACGTAGAGCATAGTCACGGCCGCCGTTGTTGTCCCAGAACTCGTGACCTGTCACACGGTAGCGCAAAGCGAAGAGCAGGGCGCCCCCAATCGGCGGCGCGGGCAGGCGGAAGGCGAAGCGGTCGGCGCGCGGCGGAGGCGGGGCCGGGCCGGCGTAGGCGGCGGGCGCCTCGCGTTGGCTCCGCCAGCCGTCGGCACTCCAGCGCACGCTCACGCGCTTCTCGTAGGCCAGGTCCAGCACGCGCGCGCTCCCGGCCACGCCCATCGGGCCCGCCTCCGCGCGTTCCAGGCAGATGCGCTGCGCCTGCAAGCGGGCGGCGAAGCCGGGCTCGCTGGCCGGCTCCAGGGCGGCGCGCGCCTCCTGGAGGAAAGAAGAAGCGGGAGGAGGGAGTCCAGGGCGGAGAGAGGGGAGAGAGAGGGGGCGGTGTCAGAGCGGGGCACTGGGCCAATCAGAGGCCGACTCCGGCGTCCACGCCCGCAGAGTGCGGCCTCGCTGCCAGGGTGGCCTAGAGCCACTCGCAAATGGTGTACCCCAAAAGGGATGGGCAGGCGCAAGCCCAGGGATGGGATGGAGATGGGTGCTCTTTGGCAAATCCACTCCCACACGCCTGCTGCGGCCGACTGAGGGAGGTCCCCAGGAGGGGAGGTGCCCCCGCCGCCTACCTGGAGGCCGCGGGCGCGGGGCTGGCAGGGCGCGAAGTGGCGGAGGGCGTCCCTCTGCAGTTGGATCTGCACGTGGCGGGGCACCCGGGGCAGCTCACCGGGACGGAAGCGGCGCACGGCAGCCAGCTCCAACCCCAGTGCGTCGGCGAAACGCACTCTCTTGCGGGTGTCTGGGCTACGGCTGCGGGGCGCCCGAGCCCCGCCGCCTCCGGCTGGTGCTGAGCGGGCCCGGCGGCCCCGACTAGGTGCGTGAGCGCGGGATCGTGCCCCGAACCGCGTCCCGCCCTCGCCTGGCTCCTCCTCTGGCTCCTCCTCGAGGCTGGGCCGCTGGCTACGGTAGTAGGCGCGCTCCGTTAGCGCGGCAATAAAGCTCAGGTTGCGGGGAATGTCGGTGCCCGGGGGCCGCTCACGGGACATGGCAGCCCCCTCCCCGGCGGGGCCAGCCCGCAGCGCCACCGCGCTCCCCTCTCTTCCTCTCTCCTGCCTGCACCGCGTCGGCGCAGAAGTCGCTGGGTCCGCTTCTGCAGCCCCTCGCCACTGCGTACTCTCCTTGCAGTCACCTCCAGGATCCTCCACCTCCCGTTGCTTTGCCTCTCCTCTGTGACCACCTTTCCCTCCCTCTGGCCGTCAGCTTCCAGGGTCTTAGACTATCACATCCTGCCTCCTGCTAGCGGTCTGCTCTGAGCGTGCGCTCAACGGCACTCACCCTCCGGTTCCAAGGCCCTCACGGCCCGGTCCCCCCGCCCACAGCCCTCTCACAGGTGGCTCCGTTTGTCTACGCTGCTGCACCGGGGGCGGGGACTCCACCTTTTCGGTCCCGAGTGAGGCCACTCAACCTTTTTAAAAAAACACTCACGGGCCGGACGCGGTGTCTCACCCCTCTAATCCCAGCACTTTGGGAGGCCGAGGTGGGAGGATTGCTTGAAGCCAGGAGTTCAAGACTCAGCCTGGGCTACATAGTGAGACCCCTAATCTCTACAATAATAATAATAATAAAATGTAAAAAGTCCTCAACCTTTCCGGCATAGCATAGGAAAGGTTAACGCTGGGAAGAATAAAATAACCTTTCATTTTCTTGCAGGGGAAGGTTCAAAACGTCCAGCATGTGACTTTATCTTTGGGGTTCACTGTTTTCTGAAACCTAGGCTCCTGGTTTGGGCAGAGGGTGATGGTGGGTGCAAAGAAGAAAAGGTCATGAAAGCTAGGTAGAGTCTTTCAAATAGAAGGTGAGAATGTGGCACCCGAACTGAGAACTGCGGGAAGACCTAGCTTCTAGTGACCTTGAGCAAACACGGCATAACTTCTCTGGTAACTTCTCTGGACTCAGTGTTCGTGTGTGTGTATGTGTGTGTGTGTGTGTGTGTGTGTGATGGAGTCTCACTCTGTCGCCCAGGCTGGAGTGCAGTGTCGTGATCTTGGCTCACTGCAACCTCTGCCTCCCGGGTTCAAGTGATTCTCCTACCTCAGCCTCCTGAGTAACTGGGATTACAGGTGTCTGCCACCATGCCTGCCTAATTTTTGTATTTTTAGTAGACACGGGTTTTCGGCATGTTGGCCAGGCTTGTCTCGAACTCCTGATGTCAGGTGATCTGCCCGCCTTGGCCTCCCAAATTGCTGGGATTACAGGCATGAGCCACCGCACCATACTCTGAACTCAGTGTTCTCGTCT
Organism: Macaca thibetana thibetana; assembly: GCF_024542745.1. Classification (NCBI taxonomy): domain Eukaryota; kingdom Metazoa; phylum Chordata; class Mammalia; order Primates; family Cercopithecidae; genus Macaca; species Macaca thibetana. Next base: position 84,507,920 of record NC_065584.1, on the reverse strand, counting down.
ATGAAAAAGTGGTGGAGTTCTGATTTCTAACCCAAGTGTAAGCCCTTTGAGGGCAGGGGCTTTGTCTGATTCATGGTGTTTTAGTATATGGTAGGCATTCAAATTATTGAATGAACAAGCACTCAACATCTCTCTTGGAGTTGGGACTGTGGAATTCCCAACTACTGGGAGCTTCCAAGAAGGACAGACCTGGCTTTTTCCTCTTTTTCTTTCTTTCTTTCTTTCTTTCTTTCTTTCTTTCTTTTTCTTTTTTTTTTTTTTTTACATTAGTGGAAAAAAAAAAGTGAAGTGTTTTTAGTTTTTTTTTTTCTAACTTTCCTACTGATCTTATATAGCACTTAATGTGCTAAGTACTGTTGTAAGGGTTTTGCAAATACTAACCCATGTAATACAACTATCAGATGAATAGAGACTATTATGCCTAGTTTAAAGATGAGAAAATTGAGGTAGGGGAGAGGACTCTTGCCCAGGGTTACATAGTTAATAATTGGGGAGGTGGGATCAGGACCTAAACAGTTTAGCTCTAGAGTCCACGCTCTTATTCACTTGGTTATATAAGATTAAAACATTTAACAATAATAGGTAACATTCTCAGAGTGTTAAAAGAGGGAATCTTAGGGTAGAAATGAAGTCTCTAAATTTAAAGCAGCAGGATAGTTTAACTGTAAAACCACAAGTGACTAAGTTGAAAATAAACATAAGACACATGTTATCTTATTATTATACAACTCATTCCTGTTTACATGTATTCACACTAGTATTGACTGCAGCAATACTACTTAGCTAGGACTCATTTTTAAAGCAATATTGACTTTTTTATTTTATACATATATAGAATGCATGGATGTATTCTCTTCATATCATTATATATGATACAAAATATACAATGTATATATTGTATATATACACAATATAATATGTATATTATATATATGAATTAATGTATAATAAATCATACGTTACTTTGTATTACAAGCAAGCTGACCCAGGAGTTTGAGATCAGCCTGGGCAACATAATGAGATCCCCATCTCTATAAAAAATGAATTTAGCTAAGCATAGTGCAGCACACCTCTAGTCCCAGCTACTGGGGACACTGAGGTAGGAAGATTGCCTGAGCCTAGATGGTGGAAGCTGAAGTCAACACTGATTGTACCACTGCACTCCAGTTTAGGCCGTGGAGTGAGACCCCTGTCTCACAAACAAACAAACAAACCAGGAGTGCAAATGAAGACTTGGAGTAGGTTATTCTCTAAAGGGGGCAAGCTTGCTGGTGGCAGCCAGAATGATCAGGCTAAGAACAAAAAAGAAATAAGATTGGCTGAAAGGATACAGCCATAAAGGAGTGTAATAGGCTGTGTGTTTAGAATAGAGGAGAGAATTGAGTATGGACATGTAAATGGTGTGGATTCAGACTATGAAAACAGTATTGACTATGCGAAGGCAAGAAGTGATCTTGAAGCAATAGTGTCAAAGTTACAGCATGAGATGGGAGTCCTAGCTTCTTGCATATCAGTATATGTCTTTGGGCAAATCACTTAACCTCTCCAAACCTCAATTTCCTCATTCATAGAATGAGGATAAAACAGCATAAGGATTAGTGACAGGATAAAATATACATGTAAAAAAAGCACAGCATCTAATAACTCCTCAAAATATGTTTTTACTTTTTTTTTTTTTTGAGATAGAGTCTCGTTCTATCACCCAGTCTGGAGTGCAGTGGCATGATCTCAGCCTCCTGGTTTCAAGCGATTCTCATGCCTCAGCCTCCTGAGCAGCTGGGATTACAGGCTGGCTAATTTTTGTATTTTTAGTAGAGATGCGGTTTTGCCATGTTGGTCAGGCTGGTCTCAAACTCCTGGCCTCAAGTGATCCACCCGCCTTGGCCTCCCAAAGTGTTGGGATTACAGGTGTGAGCCACCAAACCCAGCTAGTTGTTACTATTATTGCTGCAGAAAAGACCTTACTTCTCAAGTGACCATAAGGGCAGATGGTAATACAGAGGCTTGGTTTGGAGGTAGAAGCAAGGGTACTAGCAGAAGAGGAGAACTGGGTCGCCTCTTTCTGGCCTTTGGTTGGGTTGCTTTTTAAATGGAGCTGAAGAAAGTGCCAGATCCAAGAGCCCAGGGGGCTGGCTGTGAGTGCTCTCATGTGGATCAGCTGTGGTCAGATTGCTTCACACCTGTGACCCGCCCTGTATAAATATACTGCCATGTATAAATAATGGCCCCATATATATGTAATCTGGAAGGATAAACATCAAGCTTAACAATGGCAACCTGCAGGGAGGCAAGTGGAATTGGGTGTGTATGTGTGTGTGTGTTTGAGAACCTGTATTTTATTACTCCATACCTCTTTATTGTTTGATTTTTTTCACAATGAGAATTAGTTCCTGTGTTGGGTAAAAAAAAAAAAGAAAAGAAAGAAAGAAAAAAAACGACTAAAATCAATCTGATTACAAAAGAAGATGAATTAAAGAAAAGTACCAGCAGAAACTGCTTGTGATCCAAGTCCTGGCTCCTTGATGCCTGGCTGAAGCCCAGCCCACAAAGACAACACTGGGTTAAAGGTCCTGGAGAAAAGATGGGAAAGGTTTGGTGTCTGTGTAGTGTCTGCTAGTCCCAAAAGGGTAAGGCACCTAGTAGACGGTTCCCAGCTTAATGGGAACTGCTCCTGTTTTCCAGGCACACAATTCAGGGCTGGAAAAGTTCAACAAGTGCATGGAACATCGGAAACCTCCTGGAAATGCTAAATTTGCCCCAAGATGTCCTGAAGTCCGGCATATTTCTCTGGGCAGCCTCGAGGCTCAGGAGCCCAGCCCAGCCCAGCCCACCGTGCCCTCTCAGGCAGCCCCTTCACTGCCTTCAGCAGCCCTCCCTCTTCCTGAGTAGTGGCCCTTCGCAGGCCTGCGTCCCAGCCCCGCCCCTCTCTCTGGACGCATCTTTGGGCCCCATCATCACCCGGCGCCGGGCCCTCCCTCTGCCCCCCCTTTCTCCTCCCTCCTTCCTTCCCTCCCTTCCTCCCTCTCTCCCTCCCTCCCAGCTCCTGCACCAGGAAACGGCCCGGATCCCGGCAGCGGCCTGACCCGTGAGATCCCTAACCTGGCAGGCGGGCGGGGTTGGAGACTGGCTGAGGTGGGGGTAAGGGAGGAGTTGGGCCTTTGGGCTGCACTAGGGGGAACCGCGAATACAGATGGTGTCGGCAGGAAGCCCTTGGCCCTGGGTTTCCCGGGAGGACAGTCATTAAACATGGATTCGGCCACACAGCTGGTAGAGCGTTGGGGGCAGGGGCCCAGGCCCAGAGCTGCAACCCTAGCCGTTCCCAGGCCAGAACCTGATCCCTGGCCTTCCCCTCCTGGTTCTGATCTCCCCCTCCCCTTTCCAGAGCTCCACGCTGGCCGGGAGGATGAAAGGCCCCAGCTGGGGGCTCCTTGCCACCAGTGCTGTGTCTTAAGAGCTGCCATCCCGGCTGGGTGAGTGTCTCCTTCCTTTCTCTGTCTGGAGTAAACCATTGCGTCTCCCACCTTTCTCTTCGGCCCATCTGCTCCCCCTCATCTTGTGCCTCTGCCAACATCTTTATATCTTGCATTTGGGGAGGTCCTAAGCCCCTTCCTCTAGCCAAGGAGGTGTGGACTAAGGAGGCCCAGGGGTGGGAGGGTTGTAGGGGTGTCACAGAGCTGACGTTGTCTTATTACGAAAAGAATCTAAAGTATCTCTAAACAGAAAATGTACTTGTTTTAAATGTAATTTGGCATATTAGGAATGTAATGGCCAGCCCCTCACAGCCTGGTCTCATATCATGACTTAATTCCCTTGTTCTTGCCTCTCCCTGTCCAGTGAGCTCTGAGCATTTCTTCTCTCCTCCTCATCTCACTGGGTTGGTCAAACCAGAAATGCCCCTTCTGATTCTCTCTCCATATATTCATGCCAGTGTTTCATCCTTGCCTCTTATAGCTGCCCGGATGGCGACCCCAGCCTCGGCCCCAGACACACGGGCTCTGGTGGCAGACTTTGTAGGTTATAAGCTGAGGCAGAAGGGTTATGTCTGTGGAGCTGGCCCCGGGGAGGGCCCAGCAGCTGACCCGCTGCACCAAGCCATGCGGGCAGCTGGAGATGAGTTCGAGACCCGCTTCCGGCGCACCTTCTCTGATCTGGCGGCTCAGCTGCATGTGACCCCAGGCTCAGCACAGCAACGCTTCACCCAGGTCTCCGATGAACTTTTCCAAGGGGGCCCCAACTGGGGCCGCCTTGTAGCCTTCTTTGTCTTTGGGGCTGCACTGTGTGCTGAGAGTGTCAACAAGGAGATGGAACCACTGGTGGGACAAGTGCAGGAGTGGATGGTGGCCTACCTGGAGACGCGGCTGGCTGACTGGATCCACAGCAGTGGGGGCTGGGTAAGAAGCTTCTCAATTGCCGCTCTGCACATCCCTCTGCAAAGCTGGTTTCCAGGGGGAAGATGGGAGCTCTGATTGGAGACTGAGGCAGCTATGTTGGGAATGAGGTGCGGGGCTGAGTCTCCCCGTCTGGGTGGAATCAGATTGAGAGATGCCTGGACTCTGCACTCCAGGGCTGCCATGCAGTCAACACTGGATGGGCTCATGGTCCCAAGCAGAGGACAGAATCCACACCCAAGGAGTGCCTGCAGGGGAATGTTGTCAGGGACTTTTTGCACCTGAGTCATGGTGTGGGAGGTGGGGAGGACCAGGGATGGGTGGTGGTCAGGCAAGCCTTGGCAAAGGATGCTAGTTCTGAGCAGAATTTTTCGCCAAGGAAAGGATGGAATTCACTGGAGGCAGAGTGGGCTGCAAATGAACCAGTCTCTCAGGGTGGGGGTGCACCTGGGGGGATCAGAGGGGCTTGCAGCCAGAAGAGCTTTGACCAGAGAGGAGCTGGGTATGGGGTAGTGTTGGCAGTGGATGGAACTGGAACTCTTCCTCTCCTCTTCTGTCCACTCTTTCCTCTCCTGATATCCCTTTCTCCTTCTTTCTCTCCTACTTCCCTTCTCTCCCACAGGCGGAGTTCACAGCTCTATACGGGGACGGGGCCCTGGAGGAGGCGCGGCGTCTGCGGGAGGGGAACTGGGCATCAGTGAGGACAGTGCTGACGGGGGCCGTGGCACTGGGGGCCCTGGTAACTGTAGGGGCCTTTTTTGCTAGCAAGTGAAAGTCCAGGGCCAGGTGGGGCTAGGTGTGGCTGGGGGCCAGGAGAGCAGGAACAGAACAGAGAAATGCCCTTGGAAGAAATGGAGTTGGTGGATGGGTGGGCATGGAACAGGATGGGCAGGGGAAGGGTAGTGTGTGAGGCAGCTGAGTAGGCCAGGTAGGCGATTGGAAGAGTGAGCAGGACACATAGGTGAGGGAAATGTTTTGGCAAGTTTAGGGACGCAGGAGATGGAGTCGATCCAGGGCTGGGGGATGTGGGAGGGATCACACCTATAGGTGTGGGCACATGAAATGACCTGGAACTTGGTTCGAAGCCCTGAGGAAGGTGGACTTGCATAAGCAGTTGTATTCCATTAGATGAGTGGGATTTGGGGAACGCAGAAGGCACATCCTTTTGGAATGGAAGCTTGGGGGTTCTCAGGTGATAGGGAGAGGTGGCTGTAACAGTGGGCTGCTTGGACACACGTGTGCATGTGCACGCATGCTGGTGTGCATGCTGGGCTGCCTGGCAAATCTGGTGGTGGTGGGATTCCTCAAGGAGAAAACATTCCCTCTTGCAATGGCAAGAACTAGGGGCAGTTCTCTGTCCCTCCTCCCAACCCCTCCTTTCCCCTGCCCTTGTCCTGATGCCTCAAGGCTTAGAGAGAAACATTGTATCCAGACCGAGGGCTCTGCTGCTTCTCTCCAGAAAGTAATTGGCAAGGCTTTGAAGAGAAGAGCAGTTCTGCAGCTGGCCTTGTTCCTTCATCATCCCCCTTCCTTGTGCATCATGCACTTGCTGCTGCCTCCCGGGCTCTGATAGAAGGGCAGGGCTGTTGAGCCTGGATGGGTGGAGGCTTAGGTAGCTGGACCTGCCTGCCACCCTCCTCTCCCACTCAGGCACAATGGTGCCTAAAGTGTTTCCAATCTCTGGGACCTCTGTACCCAAACTGAAACTCTAAATTGGGGCCCTAACTAATTTTCCTTTCGAGGTTGTGGACATAAGTGCTGATCTTGAGTACAGTCTGGGTCCCACACTGTGTCTCAGTGAGACTGTTGATGCCTTGAGAGGACCATTTCAGCCCTGAATCCCATGGGTGTGAGGGTGATGGGCACTCCAGGACTGGCCTATGCTGTGTTGTGGGCTTTGGTTCGGCTTTATCAGGGGCCAGGCATATGGGTTCTAGAGTACCTACCATGACCTAGAAGCATTTATGATTTGAAGCCACACTGTTTGCATGGGTGTTACTTGTCTGTACCTCAGAGTCTGAGGATGTTAACTTTGGAACTCGCAGTCCTCTAGAACAGCTTCAGATTATGGCTTTTTCTTTTGAGGAAGAAATTATTCTCTCCAGTTGCATGCCCTGAGCCAGACCTCACTGCTGCACTTTCCAAGGTGCTAAGATTGCTGCTCTCCAATGCTAACTTTCTGACACAGTGCTCTAGAACCCTGCCTGTGGTCCTGAGCACTGATCAGCTTAGCTAGACCATGGTTGACTCTTCTTGGAGATTTTCACTTGGTCCTAGAATGTGGCAACGTAGTTGTGCTCGCTAGAATGTGGGACCAAATTGGCCTCAGGTGTTTAGTCCAGACTTCTGCTTTTGAGAGAGGGCTGCACTTTTTAATGGTATTTCTAGGGGAGGTGGTAGGCTGCATGTGCCACTTGGTCTTGTGAGTATGCTGACACCAGAAACTCAGAGCCAGCTTGTGGCAAGCAGTTGGGGTGGGGGGTCTCTGACTTGCTCAGGACAAACTAGGCCAGTGGTTTTCAAACTGCTTGGCAGAGCCCTGAAGTTTCCTAGGGGTTGCCTCAGGAGTCCTTGGGGAGATGAAGGGGGTGGGGAGTTGAGCAGGCTGGGCAATTTGCCCTCAAACTGAACAGCTCTCCTTGTAGCTGTCTTACATATCGGGGTTCAGGGTAAGATTTTATTTGCATTAGGGGTTTGCTGCTGAAAAAATGTTGGAAAACCACTGACTAGACCATCGGCTCCAAATTGGAACCTGTGCTTCCTTCCCCAGGTTTGGAGCACACTCTTCACCCTACCCTCTACCACAGGACGCATATCCCTGTTAGCATTCCCCGGGACCTTTAGCCAAGAGGGGCTGCAGGGACCATGGCCAGGTTACCGAAATGCCCTGCTCTGAAGTCTTGACACCTGGGTGGAAAGAGAGGCTGTTTTCTGAAAGGGTAAAGGGCTTGGTCTGGATTCCCAGAAACAGAGCTTAGATGGGACCACAGTGGGCAATTTTGACCTGTCCTGCCCTTCTTAGCTTGAAGGGAAACCCCAGAGACTCTTCTGTCAGGGAAAACTAGGGACTCTCTTCTAGAGCCATATAGTTCCTTGGGATTAGCTCTTGGCCAAGAAGGCTGAGTATGGCTCCCAATTTTTAAATCCATTTCGTTTTTTAAAAAACAAGGGAAATAAATGTAATTGCCATTTTTCAAAGATTAAGTAGGAGGAGAGGGGTTTCTTGCTCTCCAGAGCCCAAAGGGACAAATAGAGACTTTGCTTAGGCCAAGGAAGGAGCGGAAGTAGGGCAACTCGGTCCTGCGATTATTAATCCCACTCCCCACTTATTCTAGGGCACACATACACTATTTTACTTTTTTAAAATCATAAAACGGCAGAACAGATTTGGTTAGTTTAGAAGAAAAGAAAGCTCTATAAATATAAATCTATATTCCTGTATTTTTATTTAATAATTTATAAATACCAAGTTCATTTGACTTTTATTTTTGTGTAATATGTAATGGTCGTATTAAAAAAATAAATAAAGCCCAGAAGTTTAATGAGAAGGACTGAACAGGGTTTGTGACTTCTACACTGTATAGCCTGGGGTCAGGACATTTCCTTGATCCAATCATCTCTTCATGACCTTGTAAAAGGCAATAATTAGAATAACAGGGATTTGAGAGAAAGTGTTGGGATCATTAAAAAAAAAAGAGTCTTTCCCCCATCCTCCTCACCCGACTCCTACAAAATGGTCAAAGCCAAGAATTCCATCTGTTCCAACCTGAGCCTCGGGAGGGTGCGTGTATACGGTACTCTGGGACTGCCACTAACAATAACCAAATGAAAAACAAAGAAAACCTACCAAAAATCTTTGTATGCTAGTAATAAAGTCCCCAGTTGTGGTTCAGGCTCTAATCAGAAGAGTGTGATAATAATAAACATTTCTCCGTGGTGCCTTGCTGCCTACCTCAGACTTAAAAATAGGTCTGGACCAGGTGTGGTGGCTCATGCCTGTAATCCCAGCACTTTGGGAGGCCGAGGCGGGCAGATCACTTGAGGTCAGGAGTTCGAGACCAGCCTGGCCAATATGGGGAAACCCTGTCTCATTAAAAATACAAAAATTAGCCAGGCATGGTGGTGCGTGCCTGTAATCCCAGCTACTCAGGAGGCTGAGGCATGAGGATTGCTTGAACCTAGAAGGTGGAGTTTGCAGTCAGCCGAGATTGAGCCACTGTACTCCAGCCTGGGTGACAGAGGGAGATTCTATCTCAAAAAAACAAACAACAACAACAACAAAAAACAAGGCCGGGGTGGGGGGAGGGTCTGGCAAAAATTGAGTCCCTGCTTCCTTTCCTGGTCCTGTGAGACATTTGATTTCAGCCATTTTAATGCAAATTGATAAACTGGATGGAATTTCTAGGAATATTCAGCCCATCCTTCTCTACCTCTAGTCTTGGACCACATCAAAGTCATGTCTAACTGAAACAGTGATCCTAATTTTAAATTTCAGGTGGGAATTTCTAGCCTTTCTGTAATCCAGTGCAATAGATTGGTACTTGGGTTTATGTGTTAAATTGCGAGAAATATAATTATTTAGAGGAATCCAGCATTCTCTTTCTATTCTCTATACAAAAGTCGACAGGGAAAGCCATATTAAAATCAGAGAGTGGCTTAGTGAATATGGCACTATGGGAAAGGAAATTAGATGTTCTTAATAGTTAATATCATCAAGTATGATAGCTGCTGCATTTAGCTCCACTGCTGTGTGATTGATTTAATGATTGATTTACATTTGCCTAGTTCCAAAAAATATTTGCAACATCTTACTATAATACACAAAATAATAGGAAAACAAATTTTTAAAGTCAGGGTTGAATTTCAAGGTTAAGTAAAAAAAATAAGTAGGGGTAAAGGGAAAACTGAAATAAGATGGCAGCAAAAGGAAAATTAATGCACAGAAAAACATTCTATAAGTAGCATTTCCAAATACTAAAGCTAGGCTGTGAATTCGGCTGTGAGCTTCTTGGTGGCTAAAGCAAATTAAAATACAAAATGAAATTCACATTCTTCTTAGGATTTATAAAAGCCTATTAAGAGGGGCAAAAAAAAAATTGTGGCTTTTCTGAGAAGACAGTGATATAGTGGACACCACCTTCTGTGACATCTAAAAGCAAATATGATGTTGAGTTTTGACCACTGTTTCTTCGAAAAACACCAAATGGAGATTCAGAAGGTCCTATGCGAGAAATAACACTGGTGGAGAACTGTATGAAGGAAATACAATCCATCTATCACTTTAGATAGTCCAAAATTTAGTCCTGTATTAAGCCAAATCATCACAGAACAGCATATTTGGGCTAATTTGTCATGAGCCTAATAGAACACACCTAGGACCTTCTGAATCTATTAGAAGGTCCTAAGTGTGTTAGGACAAATGACATCTTCAATAAAGTTGTGCAACACTTAGTTACAATTTCTAGTAAATGGATAGATTGTAGTTTTTTTTTTTTGAGACGGAGTCTCGCTCTGTCGCCCAGCCTGGAGTGCAGTGGCGCAATCTCGGCTCACTGCAAGCTCCGCCTCCCGGGTTCACCCCATTCTCCTGCCTCAGCCTCTTGAGTAGCTGGGACTACAGGCGCCCGCCACCACGCCCGGCTAATTTTTTTATTTTTAGTAGATACCGGGTTTCACCGTGTTAGCCAGGATGGTCACGATCTCCTGACCTCGTGATCCGCCCGCCTCGGCCTCCCAAAGTGCTGGGATTACAGGCGTGAGCCAGGGCGCCCGGCCCTCTGTGTTGTTACTTAATAGCAGATCCTTTGAAGACTTTAAAAGCTGCCTTAAGGCTGGGCGCGGTGGCTCACGCCTGTAATCCCAGCACTTTGGGAGGCCGAGGCGGGTGGATCACGAGGTCAGGAGATCGTGACCATCCTGGCTAACACGGTGAAACCCGGTCTCTACTAAAAATAAAAAAATTAGTTGGGTGTGGTGGCGCAGTGCCTGTAGTCCCAGCTACTCGAGAGGCTGAGGCAGGAGCATCGATTGAACCCGGGAGGTGGAGGTTGCAGGGAGCGGAGATGGCGCCACTGCACTCCAGCCTGGCGACAGAGCTAGACGCGGCCTCAAAAAATAAATAAATAAAATAAATAAAATAAATAAATAAAATGCTGCCTTAAATGTAGATATAGGAGAATTACAGAAATAAATCAACTATTTTGAAACTCAAGCAGGAAACACACCACAATGAAATGCTGTGTAGTTTATTCAGTCATTTATGCAGAAAATATTCAAGCATCATCTATGTGCTAAGCACAGTTACGGGCTCTGAGGTAGAGTGAACAGACAGATGCAAATCTCTGTTCTCATGTTGCTTATGTTCTAGTAAGAGAAACAAAAAATTTAAAATTATATAATATGTGAGAAGGTGATGAATACCATAAAGAAAAGTAATTCATTGAGGGGAATGTGTGTGTATATATATACACACATAAGAGTTCAATTTTAAATTGAGTGGTCAGAGAAGGCCTCATTTCTGAGGTGACTTTTGGGTAAAACTATGACAAAATTGGAAAAATATATTTATTGATGTGGGAAGATGTTTGTCCTTTTTTTTTTGATTGGGTAAAAAAAAAATAGATTAGAAAATAATATATACAGTATGATCCCATTTTGCTAAAATATTTATATCTGTGCGCCTTGATATATATTTGCATATTGAAAGTTTCAGGAAGCATATATGCCAAAATATCATTAGTGATTGTCTCTGGATAGTGGGCTTTATGAGTGCTTTTATTTTGTTATTTTTGCTGTCAGTATTTTCTGATTCTTTGACCATGAACATATATTTCCAGTACAGTATATTAAAACAAGTTCTTTAGGTACAAAATTTTTAAAAAGTTAACGAAGCAGAATGGAAATTAAGCAGCCCAACAGAGGGTCCTTCATATTTAAGTGGCTACCCCACTTCCATGCAAAGGCAAACAGGGAGCTAAGGTAAGCAGGACCAGACCACATTAGAAGATTATTGAGGTCTGCTTCAAGATAGAGGTCAGTAAAGGAGAAAGGCTCCAAGTTTCTACATCAGCACTGTCCAATAGAAATATAATGCAAGCCACATGTAGTTTTACATTTTCTAGTAACCTCATTTAAAATGCAAAAAGAAATTATTAAACCAATTTTAATAATATTTTATTTAGCCCAGTATATAAAAATATTATCATTTCAACATGGAATTAATATTAAACAATTATTAATGAATTATGTCACATTCTCTTTTTCATACTAAGTCTTCAAAATTCAGTGTGTATTCAACACTTTCAGCACATCTCAAATTGGACTACTCATGTTTCAAATGGTCAGTAGCCATGTGTGGCTAGTGGCTATCATATTAAAGTGTAGCTCTAGATCGTAGATCATTATTGCAGTCTGTAAAAATTTCAAAGTAGTTCCAGATCATAGAGCATTATTGTTGTCTGTAAAACTTTCAAGAAAAGAGATAAAAATAGGGAGTAAACTACGAAGACGTCAAATATTTATGTTGTTTGGTGAGAAAACTTTTCTGGGAAGAACTATGAATGCCCTCACCCATTTTTACTACTTAATTCTCCTTTTCTCAACTCCACGGAGCCATTCCCTTCTTCTTCTTCTTCTTCTTTTTTCTTTTTTTTGAGATCGCCCAGGCTAGAGTGCAGTGGCGCGATCTCGGCTCAATGCAACCTCTGTCTCACAGGTTCAAGTGATTCTCATGCCTCAGCCTACTGAGTAGCTGGGATTACAGGCACACGCCACCATGCCCAGCTAATTTTTGTATTTTTAGTAGAGACAAGGTTTCACCATGTTGGCCAGGCTGGTCTTGAACTCCTGACCTCAGGTGATCCACCTGCCTCGGCCTCCCAAAGTGCTGGGATTACAGGCATGAGTCATCGCACCTGTCCCTCAAATAGTCTTTTAAATATGTTTGCTTTTTTCTTTTTTTGAGACAGGGTCCTAGTCTGTTGCTGAGGCTGGAGTACTGTGGCATGATCATAGCTCACCGCAGCCTGGAACCCCTGGGTTCAAGTGATCCTCCTGTTTGAGCCTCTGAATTAGCTAGGACTACAGGTGTGTGCCACCACAATCAGCCAAATGTGTTTGTTTCTTTCATAAGGTAATCATGCTTATTAGAAGAAATTTGAAAGTTGGAGTGATTTTTTAAAAATAAATATGTAATGGGCTGGACATGGTGTCTCATGCCTATAATTCCAACACTTTGGGAGGCTGAATTGGGCATATGGCTTGAGCCCCAGGAGTTTGAGACCAGCCTAAGCAACATAGTGAGACCTTGTCTTTACAAAAATAGAAAAAATTAGCTGGGCATGGTGGTGCATGCCTGTAGTCTCAGCCACTTTGGAGGCTGAGGAGGGAGGATCGCTTGAGCCAGGAGGTTGAGGGTGCGGTTAGCTGTGATCATGCCACTGTATTCCAGGCTGGGTGACAGAGACCCTGTCTCAAAAAACAACGGCAGCAAAATAAACAAGTAAATAAATAATGATTGCGGAAAATTTGTAGAACATAGAAAATTATAAAGAAAATGAATCATAATGCTGTCACCCAGAGAGAACTATTTTGGTATACTTCTTTCCAGTATTTTTTTGTCTACTTTTATGATCATACGATTTTGTATACGCAATTCTGCTTATGATTATATTGCAAGCATTTTTCCTTGATGTTAAAATGTTTCAAAGGCATAATGACTATATACAATTACATCTACTTGTGTACAATAATTTTAATGCCCACTTGGTGATTTATCTGTATTTTTTCACTTCGATAAAAATATTTATTCTGGCTGGGCATTGTGGCTCACGCCTGTAATCCCAGCACTTTGGGAGGCTGAGGTGGGCTGATCACCTGAGCTCAGGATTTCGAGACCACTGTGGGCAACATAGTAAAACCCCATCTCTACTAAAATACAAAAAAATTAGCTGGGCGTGGTGGTGGTGCGCCTGTAGTCCCAGCTACTCAGGAGGCTGAGGCACAAGAATCGCTTGAGCCCTGGAGGCGGAGGTTGCAGTGAGCTGAGATTAGGCCACTGCACTCCAGCTTGGGCTGTGGAGTGACTGTCTCAAAAAACAAAACGAAAAGAAACAGGCCGGGCGCAGAGGCTCACGCCTGTAATCCCAGCACTTTGGGAGGCCGAGGCGGGTGGATCATGAGGTCAGGAGATCGAGACCATCCTGGCTAACACGGTGAAACCCCGTCTTTACTGAAAATAAAAAAAAAAAAAAAAAAATTAGCCGGGCGTGGTGGCGGGCGCCTGTAGTCCCAGCTACTCCGGAGGCTGGGGCAGGAGAATGGCGTGAACCTACGAGGCGGAGCTTGCAGTGAGCGGAGACAGCGCCACTGTACTCCAGCCTGGGCAACAGAGCGAGACTCCGTCTCTTTTTTTTTTTTTTTTTTTTTTTTTTTTTTTGTGACTGAGTCTGGCTCTGTCGCCCAGGCTGGAGTGCAGTGGCCGGATCTCAGCTCACTGCAAGCTCCACCTCCCGGGTTTACGCCATTCTCCTGCCTCAGCCTCCCGAGTAGCTGGGACCACAGGCGCCCGCCACTTCGCCCGGCTAGTTTTTTGTATTTTTTAGTAGAGATGGGGTTTCACCGTGTTAGCCAGGATGGTCTCGATCTCCTGACCTCGTGATCCGCCCGTCTCGGCCTCCCAAAGTGCTGGGATTACAGGCTTGAGCCACCGCGCCCAGCCCCTAGACTCCGTCTCAAAAAAAAAAAAAATTATTCACAAATTGGATTACATTTTTAGAAGAGATAATAGGATTATTGGGTTAAGAATCTCAACTTTTTTTTTTTTTTTTTTTGAGACAGAGTCTTGCTCTGTCACCCAGGCTGGAATATAGTGGCATGATCTTGGCTCACTGCACCCTCCACCTCCCAGGTTCAAGCGTTTCTCCTGCCTCAGCCTCCTGACTAGCTGGGATTACAGGCGCCCACCACCACACCCAGCTAATTTTTGTACTTTTAGTAGAGAGAGGGTTTCACCATTTTGGCTAGGCTGGTCTCAAACTCCTGACCTTAGGTGATCCACCCACCTCGGCCTCCCAAAGTGCTGGGATTACAGGCATGAGCCACCTCGCCTGGCCTTTTTTTTTTTTTTTTTGAGACAGGGTCTTACTCTGTTGCCCAGTCTGGAGTGCACGTAGCACCATTATGGTTCACTGTGGCCTCAGCCTCCCAAGTAGCTGGGCAGGGACTACAGGCGCATGCCACTATGCCCAGCTAATTTTTGTATTTTTAGTGGAGTATGAGTTTTGCCATATTGCCCAGGCTGGTCTTGAACTTCTGGACTCAGCAATCTGGCTCCCAAAGTGTTGGGATTACAGTTGTGAGCCACTCCGCCTGATCTTAAGAATCTCACCATTTTAAAAGCTTTTGGTACATATTGCCAAAGAATAGAAAGATTGTACTGGTTCTTGCTCCTTTTTTCCTCTTATGCTTAAGTTTAAAAAAAAAAATCATAGTTGTAATTATATTTTATGTACAATTTTACATTCTTCTTTGGCTTAACAAAATTATTTTCACATGTTTGTCACACTAGGTAACCCTTTTAATAGGTGCATAATAATTTTTTCTTGGATATAATTATAGTTTGCTTAAACTTTTGTCTGTTGTTGGATTTAGTCTTTCCATTTTTCACACATAATTTTTATGTATTAAAGCAGGCCTTATAGTAGTTTTGATCTGAGCTTTGAAAGCTGGCTTTGAATTCCCTGCACACTATTATATATATTACATAATATATATTATGTATTATATATATTATTTATATTTTTTCCTTTGAGACAGAGTCTTGCTGTTGCCCAGGCGATTCTCCTGCCTCAGCCTCCCGAGCAGCTGGGTTTACAGGCATGTACCACCATGCCCAGCTAAATTTTTGTATTTTTAGTAGAGATGTGGTTTCGCCATTTTGGCGAGGCTGGTCTGAAACTCCTGGGTTCAGGTGATCCTCCCGCCTCAGCCTCCCAAAGAGCTGGGATAACAGGCATGAGCCACCGTGCCCAGCCAGCACTGCACACTTCTAATTAGTCCAATGACTTAAGCAAGTTTCTTCATTTCATTAAGCCTTTTTCTTTTTCCCTAAAGAAGATTATGGTTTTGGAAATATTTTCCTCATGGGGTTGTTGTGAGAGTCCAATGAGATAATAAGGAGTGGTGCTTATTGCAAAATCAAGCGCTCAACAAAAATAGGATTCAAAGCCATTTTTAAAAATCACATTTCCTTTCATTGGCTTGATTAAATTGGGTACCAATAAGATAAACAAATCTTGATTAGGTTAAGATTAGTATAAAAGACCTTTCTTCCAGGGTATTCAATCATTTAGAGCTTGTCTTCGGTGCTCAACTTTAGTTATCCCAGATCACTGAAGCTGAGATGGCTGATGAAGTAATTTGCAGTGAAATTTTAAGCGACTGTGACTCTGCTCCAAGTTCCCCAGATCTCGAGGTAAGGAATTGTGAGAAAAAGTGGGGGTGAGGGGAATAGTGGGGTATAATGAGTCACTTTTGATTTTTTGGTTTGCTAATGAAGATGTTCTCTTGTCCAAATCCCTCCGCCAACCATGTTTGTTTAACTTTTTGGTTGGGCTTATACGTATCTTTCGAACTGTAGGTTAGTGTGCCCACAAAAATTTCTCTTGCAAACTTACACTGCCATTCCTTCCTTTTTAATAAATGTGTTAGATTGCTACAAAAATGTGGCAATTCTGCCCTCCAGGGCTAGGTCTCATTGATATTTCGGATGCAGCCGTGTAGTGGGAGCCTGCCAGGAGAAATTCCTCTGGGATCTTGGGAGCTTGAGGGCTGAAATGAAGGGTGGCACCCAGATCCCCAATCAATGCATGCTCAATCAACAAACATCTAACAGGACCTTATGTGGTAGGCATATTGCCAGGCTGTGGAGATGTGAATATAAATAGTATCCGGCCCCTCATTTGAAGGCGCTCACAACCTAGTTAAGAAACCACAAAACAATGAAGCACGCTGTGGAGAGAGGCCCACTTGTCCTGGGAAATGAGGGGAAGCTGAGGTTTGCCGTGGTTTGGTTGAAGGGGGACTACATGTTAGAGGCACAGACTGGGTGCAGGTACACAAAATGGAACGAGAAGGGTGGAAGGAGACATCCACAAAGTAACCACATGCTGGGGTGTCGAAGGCTGTGATTTACCGTTTTGAGGCTTTACCTCGCCTGCAAAGGGGGGCCAGTCTGTTAGCGGTGCAGATTGGAAGGGTGACATTGGAAGCTGTCCAGGGAAGAGAAGAAATTGGAACTAGGGAGCAGGAGGTCTACGCAAGAGGGTGGGACAGACAGGACTCGTGATTAGTAGCTCTGGACTGAGGAATCCTCCCTGCTTTCTGGTGTGGGAGAGCTAGTGGATGATGGTGCCAATAACCTGGATGGAGAAAGTAAGCTCCCTCCTGGAATGATTCATTCACAACCTCCATTTTCAGCAATATCCCATCTACTAGTGCTTCCTGGTCAGGATACAAGTTTCCTGAAACTGCTGCTCTGTTTTGGGCCTCACCCGGCCAACAGCTCACTAGCTGGCAAGCAGTAGTATCAAGATGGCGGCCCCCTAAGGGCTGGCTAGTCATGTGACTTCGGGTTTTCCAAGTTTGAAGCCGGGCAGTCCGTTCGGGGGCAAGGTTCACCTGTCACGAAACGAGTGTCACTCCTTCGAATCTCGCGAGCCAATCAGCATCTGAGACTGGGCCACTGCGGTGAGGCGATCGGAAGATTGGTCCTTTCCAGTCGCCTAGCTAGGGCCAATCACGGAGCGTCCTATACTTCGCGGGCCCGCCCGTAGGCCGGGGAGAAGCAGAAATATCGTCACAGCGTGGCGGTATTATTACCTAAGGACTCGATAGGAGGTGGGACGCGTGTTGATTGACAGGCAGATTTCCCCTACCGGGATTTGAGAATTTGGCACAGTACCCCGCCTTAGAGGTGGGGTCTCATTTGATTGCCAAGTAATATTCCCCAATGGAGTACTAGCTCGTGGTGACGGGCAGGCAGCTTGACTAATGAGTCCTCGGCGTGGCCGGCGCAGCTCTCCAATCGCCGGGCGGCGGGCCCCAGTCTGAGCGGCGATGGCGGCGGCGGCGGCGGCGGCAGCAGCAGCGGGGGCTGCGGGCGGTCGGGGCTCCGGGCCGGGGCGGCGGCGCCATCTTGTGCCCGGGGCCGGTGGGGAGGCCGGGGAGGGGGCCCCGGGGGGCGCAGGGGACTACGGGAACGGCCTGGAGTCTGAGGAACTGGAGCCTGAGGAGCTGCTGCTGGAGCCCGAGCCGGAGCCCGAGCCCGAAGAGGAGCCGCCCCGGCCCCGCGCCCCCCCGGGAGCTCCGGGCCCTGGGCCTGGTTCGGGAGCCCCCGGCAGTCAAGAGGAGGAGGAGGAGCCGGGACTGGTCGAGGGTGACCCGGGGGACGGCGCCATTGAGGACCCGGTGAGGGAAGGAGGGCGAGCCAGCAGGCCGGCGGCTGGCCGGCCGGGTCACTGGAGGCCCAGAGCTCGGGCGAGCGGGAGGCAGGCGGGGGGTGGGGTTGGGCGGGGAATAACGTGGCTGGGGCCGGGTCGGGCCGGGGATGGGTCAGCGATCACTACAAGGGGCCCGGCTGGCTTGATTCGGGCGTCACGGGTGCCTAGTGTTGTTCTAGAGAGGGTAGCTTGCTTTTCTTTTATCACGACCCTCGCATGGGGCGAGGGAAATGGCCGAGCGTGGCTGAGGCCGCGCTCCGGCCGAGAGCAGGGCACAGCCCCTGCGTTGGTTCCTCTTAAGCTCTCCTCCATACCCTCCCCACTTATATTAGGAGCTGGAAGCTATCAAAGCTCGAGTCAGGGAGATGGAGGAAGAAGCTGAGAAGCTAAAGGAGCTACAGAACGAGGTAGAGAAGCAGATGAATATGAGTCCACCTCCAGGCAATGGTGAGTAACTGGCGGTTGCACGCGGAGCCAGGGTTCTCGGGCTGGAAGGGTTGTGGGGAAGATGGGGAATGTGGGGTAAGATACTCGGCACCCTGGAGCTGCTTGTCTGAGCTATTATGACTGTGCCGCGGTCATAATCCGTTGTGTGTTCGCCTGACCTTTGTGAGGCAGAACCTATATTTTGGTGGTGGTAGCCTTGTGCTTCCCTTTGTCCCTGTTATAATTGTGTTGCTCTTTGTTCTTAGTCTACGTCTATCCTTTGTAGAGGTTGCAAGCTCGCATTTGACCTTCAAATCTAATAGTTTTCTTCCAATTGGAAACGCTTTAGTTAGGATTCTAAGAGAAAGCAAGCTGCAAGGGGTTTCCCCTTTAATCTAGAAATGTGAAGTCTCAGCCCACTTAATTTTGCTCACTCTTAAAAGCATTTCAGCCAAAGCCATTCATTAGGGATTTGATTTGGAGGCAGGAGGGATTCCTATACTGTTGTAAGTGTGTATTAGTTTATTCTTTCAATTTATCGAATGTTTAGTGAGTACCTGCTATGGACTTGGCACTATTCTAGGTTATGGGTACAGCAGAGAACAGAACAGACCAAAATCTTTGCCTTCGTTGAGCTAATGAGATAGTGCTGGTGGTGGAAGTGCAATATATTGGTCAAAAACAAGTGTGTGGTTTTTTAAAAATATTATTTTTTCCTGATAGCTGGCCCAGTGATCATGTCCATTGAGGAGAAGATGGAGGCTGATGCCCGTTCCATCTATGTTGGCAATGTATGTGCTGGGGCTCTGATTGGGGTTGGGGGCAAGTTCTTCTTTTGGGGAGTTATTTAATAGTCCTGGAAGGAACATCTCCGGGATCGGTGTGGTTTTGGGGGTGTGTGGAGGGAGTGTGGGAAGGAGGTTAAAGGTAATGGAATGATCAGTAATCAGCAAAGGCTCTGGGTTTGGAAGCAAAAGGATTAGTTCCTCAAATTACCAGATTTCATGTGCTTTGGTGTATAGATGGCCCAGACCAAAGGCTAGGGAGGGTTCCTGTTGAGACAGGAATTTGCCTGGTGCCTGTGAAATGTTTCTCCTCTCATCAGGTGGACTATGGTGCAACAGCAGAAGAGCTGGAAGCTCACTTTCATGGCTGTGGATCAGTCAACCGTGTTACCATACTCTGTGACAAATTTAGTGGCCATCCCAAAGGGTAAGTAAAGGGGAGTAAGTTGAGATAATTTACAGTGCAAAAATAGATAAATTATGTTTTATAGTGAGCAGTAAGTTATTTGCTGTTAACACAGGTGATCTGTGTCATTTAAGATCATGGCATCAATTTTGATATATATCAAGAGTTGCACCTAAAGGTCTTCAGAGGCCAGATAACAAAAATGAAGGCTAGGTGTGGGTGGGATCACAAACTAGAAGGGGAGGGGCAGCTTCTACTTGGCCTGTTATGGCCATATGGAAATTTAGGCCCTGTGTGTCTTATTTTTACAAGTTTCAAAGAGTAGCTGGAAATTTTAAAATTTAAATGATTTTGAATGAAATTTTCCACTTAGAAGAATTTTGACAAATAAAAAATGTAACCACATTGTAGCCCAAAAAGAAGCATGCCTGCAAGTTGAATTTGACTTGTGAGGTATTTGTAACCTCAGAGAGATACAATGACAATTCTTTTCAGATTTGCGTATATAGAGTTCTCAGACAAAGAGTCAGTGAGGACTTCCTTGGCCTTAGATGAGTCCCTATTTAGAGGAAGGCAAATCAAGGTAAGCCTATGTCCATTGCTGTTCTGGTTCTGTATAAACTCTCTGGGTTGACTTTAAGGCTATCATTTGTTCATCTCTGACTCAGGTGATCCCAAAACGAACCAACAGACCAGGCATCAGCACAACAGACCGGGGTTTTCCACGAGCCCGCTACCGCGCCCGGACCACCAACTACAACAGTTCCCGCTCTCGATTCTACAGTGGTTTTAACAGCAGGCCCCGGGGTCGTGTCTACAGGTCAGGATAGATGGGCTGCTCCTCTTCCCCCCCGCCTCCCATGAGCCCTGTATGCTTCCTTCTCTCCTGGTCTGAGGAACCTCCCTCCCCCACCCCTCCCTGTGGTCTTCAGGAACTTTGTCTCCTGCCTGTGCAGGGTGAGGAAGGTAGTTGCAGGCCAGGCCAGAAGGCCAACTTCATCATCTTTTCTGCAGTAGGAATTGGTGATAAGGGCTGCATCCCTCCCTTGGTTCAAAGAGGCTTCCACCCCCAGCCTTTTTTTTCTTGGGAGTTGGTGGCATTTGAAGGTGTTTACACGAAGCCAGGAGGAACAGGGCCTCCAGGCAGTGAAAGCACTGCTTGGACATTTGTTACTTTTTTCTTTTTTCGGAGGGAGGGGTTGAAGACTGAACCTCCCTTGGAAGAATACCAGAGGCTAGCTAGTTGATCCTCCCCAACAGCCTTGTGGGAGGATTTTGAGATATTTACTCTTTATTTGAGCCAGTCTTGCAAGGTTAACTTCTCACTGGGCCTAGTGTGGTGTCCAGGTTTTTGCCTTGCTTCACTTGTCTCTTTACATTTAAATAGACAGGTTAGGCATATAAACCTTGGCTTTTCATAAACTCTACCTGCCTATTCCCAGGAGTTAGGGAGGATCTATTTGTGATGGCCTAGGGTATAAGAGCTGTGGAGGACTGAAAACTGGATAAAAAGAGGGTCGTTTTTCTTGCCCTTGTTTCTCAGATGCACTTCTTTTTTGCCACTGTTTGGCAAAGTTTTCTGTTAAGCCCCCCTCCCCCTGCCCCAGTTCTCAAGGTGTGTTACTATTTCTGGGATCATGGGGTCAGTTTTAGGACACTTGAAAACTTCTTTTCCCCACTTCCCTTCACAGTAACTGGGTCAAGGGCCCACGGGGAGGGGCTTGTACTGAACTATCTAGTGATCACGTTAACACCTAACTCTCCTTCTTTCTTCCAGGGGCCGGGCTAGAGCGACATCATGGTATTCCCCTTACTAAAAAAAGTGTGTATTAGGAGGAGAGAGAGGAAAAAAAGAGGAAAGAAGGAAAAAAAAAAGAATTAAAAAAAAAAAAAAGAAAAACAGAAGATGACCTTGATGGAAAAAAAATATTTTTTAAAAAAAAGATATACTGTGGAAGGGGGGAGAATCCCATAACTAACTGCTGAGGAGGGACCTGCTTTGGGGAGTAGGGGAAGGCCCAGGGAGTGGGGCAGGGGGCTGCTTATTCACTCTGGGGATTCGCCATGGACACGTCTCAACTGCGCAAGCTGCTCCCCATGTTTCCCTGCCCCACTTCGTCCCCTTGGGGGCTGCTCAAGGGTAGGTGGGCGTGGGTGGTAGGAGGTTTTTTTTTTACCCAGGGCTCTGGAAGGACACCAAACTGTTCTGCTTGTTACCTTCCCTCCGTCTTCTCGCCTTTCACAGTCCCCTCCTGCCTGCTCCTGTCCAGCCAGGTCTACCACCCACCCCACCCCTCTTCTCCGGCTCCCTGCCCCTCCAGATTGCCTGGTGATCTATTTTGTTTCCTTTTGTGTTTCTTTTTCTGTTTTGAGTGTCTTTCTTTGCAGGTTTCTGTAGCCGGAAGATCTCCGATCCGCTCCCAGCGGCTCCAGTGTAAATTCCCCTTCCCCCTGGGGAAATGCACTACCTTGTTTTGGGGGGTTTAGGGGTGTTTTTGTTTTTCAGTTGTTTTGTTTTGTTTTTTTGTTTTTTTCCTTTGCCTTTTTTCCCTTTTATTTGGAGGGAATGGGAGGAAGTGGGAACAGGGAGGTGGGAGGTGGATTTTGTTTATTTTTTTAGCTCATTTCCAGGGGTGGGAATTTTTTTTTAATATGTGTCATGAATAAAGTTGTTTTTGAAAATAAAAATTGTTTGGCCTTTTGGGTGTAAGGATTATTTATCTTCCTATTCTCTCTTAGATCACAGATGGCTATTAATTCTGCTTTGCGGTAGAAGTACTGGTGTTGTGGAAGGGAGGTTGCCACTTGTGAATTAAGGAGTAGGAGTTAAATTACAACTAGCAGGAACATGATGTGTTTAGTTGACAATGATAGGTTTTCTGGATAACATGTAACCCTGATTGGCATTTGAGAGAGAAATAAGCCTGGGAAAGTAAAAGAATAACCGAATTACTGACCTCATGGCGCTTTTGTGTGCTCCTGATAAAACTTACATGCAAATGAACTATCCATGCCAGTAGCCCTAGAGCTTTGGATTGAGGTCTGGTTAACCTGTCTTGTCTTTGGGGTCTATGTTGACCAGGCTTTTCTCAAGCAATCCTCCCATCTTAGCCTCCCAAAGTGTTGAGATTACAGGCGTGAGCCACTGTGCCCAGCTACCTTTTCTACCTCAAGGTGGGCCCAAGAAATGCAAAAGACAAAATACACTTAGCCAACAGACAATGGGAAAGCTTGTTTTTTCCAACAATACAGTAACCATTTAATGTGTCTAGCTAACTTACATTGATTGGACCGTTTTATTTTTTTGAGATGGTCTTTGCTTTGTCACCCAGGCTGGAGTGCAGTGGCTCACTGCAGCTTCAACCTCCTGGGCTCAAGTGATCCTCCCACCTCAGTCTCCTACATAGCTGGGACTGTAGGTGCCTGCCACCGCACTTGGCTAATTTTTGTTGTTGCTATGTTGCCCAGGCTGTCCCGAACTCCTGAGCTCAAGCAGTCCTGGCTTGGCCTTCCTATAGTTGTGAGCCGCAGCGCCTGGCAAGGATCAGTTTATTAGGACTTCACAGCTGGCTTTCACTGTTTTCATATCTAAAATTTGTCTTGAGCATCGTAATTTCTCCATTTTTTATTCAATTGTCAGATTGGTCTTAAAACTTGAACACTACATCGTTAGCCAGCTCGAGCCTTCAGACTTTGTTGCCTATAGAATTCCTTAGTATTTCAAACTTACTATTTTTTCATTTACTTCTCAGGATGTTTTGTTCACAATTGCCTCTGACCTGCATGCTTTTCAAAAATCGTATGTTAAAGAAATGGCTCTGTGGCTGGACATAGTGGCTCATGCCTGTAATCTCAGCACTTTGGGAGGCGGAGGTGGGCGGATCACTTGAGGTCAGTTCGAGACCAGCCTGGCCAACATGGTGAAATCCCGTCTCTACTAAAAATATAAAACTCAGCCAGGCATGGTGGCTTGCACCTGTAGTCCCAGCTACTCTGGAAGCTGAGGCAGGAGAATCGCTTAAACCTAAGAGGTAGAGATGGAGATGAACTGAGATTGAGCCACTGCACTTCCAGCCTGGGTGACAGCGAGACTCCGTCTCAAAACAAACAAAACAAACACAAAACTGTTATATCTGAAGCCTTAACCCACCTCTCAAATTGCAGTATTTTCTAAAATCTCATGTCAGTGTTACCCACCACATATTTTAGCATTTTGTCATTTATTCTACCTTGTTATGGGTTAGGCATTTGAGGTCTATCTTTTCTCCTAACTAGATTCACCTAAAATAGTGCCTGGTGATCTCTGTGGCTTCTGCAGGGGCTGATTAATGAGGGTCTGGGTAGTGTTCAATATAAACTTTTTACTGGAAGAATGAAACAACCTAAGTGACTTGTTGCTGTTAATGCTGTGATGGCCTCATCTGTCCACCAGGGGGCACTAAATGGCTGGCTCTAAAAGATCCCTATACATGGTTGGGTCTTGGAGGGTAAATCATGTTTTGACCCTTCTCTGGTTTAGTTTTCCATGTTCAGTCAATTCAGTCAATTCTACTGTATCTTGTCTGTTCTCTCTATTCCTACATTCACTGCTTGAGTAACTCCCCATCATCATTGCAGGGGTCCTGGCGGATGTATTGGCTTCAAACTTTTTTTTGAAAAATAAAAATTCCTAAAAAAATTATTTGAAAAGATAGGGTCTTGTTATGTTGGCCAAGTTGGTCTTGAACTCTTGGCCTCCCAAAGTGCTAGGTTTATAGGCATAAGCCACCATGCTCAGCCTCCAAACTTCTTATTGCCAAAAAAGTCCTCTATGATGCCACTGATAAGTACAAAGTACAAACGCAAACATGGAACTACAACCTTTTTTTTTTTTTTTTTTTTGAAACTCAGTCTTGCTCTGTCACCCAGGCTGGTGTGCAGTGGCGCGATCTCGGCTCACTGCAACTTCCGCCTCCTGAGCGATTCTCCTGCCTCAGCCTCCGGAGTAGCTGGGACTACAGGGGCCCCCCACCACGCCTGGCTAATTTTTTTTTGTATTTTTAGTAGAGACGAGGTTTCACCGTGTTAGCCAGGATGGTCTCAATCTCCTGACCTCATGATCCACCCGCCTTGGGCTCCCAAAGTGCTGGGATTACAGGTGTGAGCCACTGCGCCTGTCCGGAACTACAACCTTTTTCAATCTGATGCTGATTACATTTCCCTTCCACATCCTGCCCTACATCTGATGTACTATGCATTCTATTTATTTTCATGTATCCCTCATGCTGTTCCCTCTAGCCTCCTATGCTCATTCCAACTCTTCTATCAAAATCATGCATATCCTTCTAAGTGTAAGCCGGGTACAACAGACATGAAGCCTTTCCTGATTTCCTAGTCAGAAGTAATCACTCCTGCAGTCAGGACAAACTGGTCCTATCCCTGTTTAATATTTACTTCGTGGTTTTATGATGGAAATAACTACATTTCTGTTTTCCCACTAGAATGCAAGCTCCTGGAGGGCATCGATTGTGACTTTGTGTCTACCTCACAGGGCCTGCCACTTAGTAGGTGCCCAAAAGACGTTTGTTCACCCTGGGCTTGCCTTTCCTGTCCTGGAAAAGGTAATAACAACAATAGTGTTGCCTTTAACCTGGACCTGATAGTTTTCTTCTTCCTCCAGAGAATCCCTGATCTCTCAAAATTTGGTTGAGATCTAAAGTTTATTTTGTTCGACAACTCCTTTTCTGGAGTTTTTTTTTTTTTTTTTTTTCCTGAGACGGAGTTTTGCGCTGTCACACAGCCTGGAGTGCAGTGGCCCAATCTCAGCTCACTGCAACCTCCACCTCCCAGGTTCAAGCAGTTCTCCTGCCTCAGCCTCCTGAGTAGCTAGGATTACAGGCACACGCCACACGCCTGGCTAATTTTTGTATTTTTAGTGGAGACGGGGTTTCACCATGTTGGTCAGGCTGGTCTCGAACTCCTGATCTCGTGATCCACCCACCTCGGCCTCCCAAAGTGCTGGGATTACAAGCATGAGCCGCCGCGCCCGGCCTTTAGTTTTATTCTTTTTAAGAGTCAGACTAACTATTTTACTTAAAAGATACTAGGTTTAGAGGAAGAAGCATGGAAAGAAAGTTACTTTCTTTTTTTTTTTGTTTTTTGTTTTTTATTTTGAGACGGAGTCTCGCTCTGTTCCCCAGGCTGGGAGTGCAGTGGCGCGATCTCGGCCCACTGCAAGCTCCGCCTCCCGGTTCACGCCATTCTCCTGCCTCAGCCTCCCAGAGGCTGGGTCTACAGGCACCCGCCACCACACCCGGCTAACTTTTTTTTTTTTTTTTTGAGACGGAGTTTTGCTCTTGTTACCCAGGCTG
Organism: Macaca thibetana thibetana; assembly: GCF_024542745.1. NCBI lineage: Eukaryota > Metazoa > Chordata > Mammalia > Primates > Cercopithecidae > Macaca > Macaca thibetana. Next base: position 84,482,066 of record NC_065584.1, on the reverse strand, counting down.
GAGTGCAATGGCGCGATCTCGGCTCACCACAGCCTCCGCCTCCCAGGTCCAAGCAATTCTCCTGCCTCAGCCTCCTGAGTAGCTGGGATTACAGGCATGCACCACCACGCCTGGCTCATTTTGTATTTTTAATAGAGACGGAGTTTCTCCATGTTGAGGCTGGTCTCGAATTCCTGACCTTAGGTGATCCGCCCGCCTCGGTCTCCCAAAGTGCTGGGATTACAGGCGTGAGAGCCAGGCCTTCCTTGGGCAAGCTTGGTTATTTTTGGTAGATGATTTCTGTCAGTCACTCCTGATCAGTTCTCTGTTAACTGAGGGATAGAAATGAGCCCAATCTCACTGGAGTTCTATGGAAAGAAAGAGACTGGGAGAGCCTGTGTATAAAATCTGTCTGGGGTGAGGGTCTGTGAATCAGAGATCTTTAGAGGGCCTTTGGATGATGCAAAATAAACCGAGGCAACCCAGTGCTTTTTAAGGTAGAATTCACCCAATCCGACATTGGCAATGGAGAAAAGAAGCAGTTGGTGGGTTTTTACAATAATATTGCTGCTTTCCTTGTTTTTATGTAGGGTTAGAATGAGCAGCCTTTCTCAAATTATGCTCACATTTTATTATTATTATTATTATTATTATTATTTTTGAGATGGAGTCTCCCTCTGTCACCCAGGCTGGAGTGCAGTGGCGCACTTGGCTCACTGCAAGCTCTGCCTCTCGGGTTCACGCCATTTTCCTGCCTCAGCCTCCCGAGTAGCTGGGACTACAGGCACCTGCCACCACGCCTGGCTAATTTTTTGTATTTTTGGTAGAGATGGCATTTAACTGTGTTAGCCAGGATGGTAATTTCTTTATTTTTTAGTAGAGATAGGGTTTCACCATATTGGCCAAGCTGGTCTAGAACTCCTGACCTCATGATCCGCCTGCCTCGGCCTCCCAAAGTGCTGGGATTACAGGCGTGAGCCACCACGCAGAGCCAGAATTTTATTGTATTTTATTTTTTGTAAAGATGAAATCTTGCTATGTTGCCCAAGCTGGCCTCAAACTCCTGGGCTCAAGTGATCCTTTCACCTCAGCCTCTCAAAGTGCTTGGATTATAGGCATGAGCCACCATGTCGGGCCCAGTATTCCTTTTTATAGCTGAATAGTATTTCTTTTTTTTTTTTTGAGACGGAGTCTCGCTCTGTCGCCCAGGCTGGAGTGCAGTGGCATGATCTCGGCTCACTGCAAGCTCCACCTCCCGGGTTCACGCCATTCTCCTGCCTCAGCCTCCCGAGTAGCTGGGACTACAGGCGCCCACAACCGCGCCCGGCTAATTTTTTTTGTATTTTTAGTAGAGACGGGGTTTCACCGTGGTCTCGATCTCCTGACCTTGTGATCCGCCCGCCTCGGCCTCCCAAAGTGCTGGGATTACAGGCGTGAGCCACCGCACCCGGCTAGCTGAATAGTATTTCATTGGATATAACACGTTTTGTTTCCATAATCAACTGATGGACATTTGGGTCGTTTCCATTTTTTTGGCGATTACAAAAAGTAGTTGTCCTGCTCCAAACAACTATATAAGTTTTTGTGTGAACATATGTTTTCATTTCTCTTGGGTATATACTTAAGAATGGAGTTGCTGGGTCATATTGTGCTATGGTTTGGGTGTTTGCACCTCCACCAAAATCCATATGCTGAAATCCTAATCCCCAAAGTGATAATATTAGCAGTTTGGTACTTTTGGGAGGTAATTAGGTCATGAGGGCAGAGCCCTCATAGGAGAAGCCCCAAGAGCTACCTTGCCCAAGAGCCTGTATCTCACTGTATCACATGAGGATACAGTGAGAAGGTGCCATCTATGAATCAGGAAATGGGATCTCACCAGATACCAAATCTGCCAGAACCTTGATATTGGGCTTCCCAGTCTCCAGAACCGCAACAAATAAACTGTTGTTTGTAAGCCACCCAGTCTACCTTATTTTGTTACAGCAGCCCAAATTAATGGACTAAGACCCATGGTAACTACCTTTAACCTTCTGAGGAACTGGCAGGCTGTTTTCCAAAGCAGCTGCATCATTCTACATTTTCACCAGCAATGTATGAGGCTTCTGGTCTCTTTACATCCACACCAAACTTCTTATTGTCAATCTCTTTGGTTATAGCCATCCTAGAGGGTATGAAGAGGTATTTCATTGTGGTTTTAATTTGCATTTGTCTGATGACTCAAAGATGTTTAGCATCTTTTCATGTGCTTATTTGCCATTTGTATGTTGTGTGTGTGTATATATATATATGCCTATTCAGATTCTTTGCCCTTTTTCTTTTTTTGAAACTGGGTCTCACTCTGTCCCTCAGGTGGAGTGCAGTGGCGCAATCACCGCTCACCACAGCCTGAACCTCCCTGGGCTCAGGTGATCTTCCTACCTCAGCCTCTTGAGTAGCTGGGACTACAGGTGTGTGCCACCATGCCCGGCTAGTTTTTAATTTTTCTAGAAATGGGGTTTCACCATGTTGCCCAGGCTGCTCTTGAACTCATGGGCTCAATCAATCTGCCTGCCTCAGCTTCCCAAAGTGCTGGGGTTACGGGGATGATCCACCAAGGCTGGCCCTCATTTTTAAATTAGATTGTCTTCTTGTAAGACTTCTTTTTAATTTTTAAAAAAATTTTTAATTTTTATTTTTGGAGATGAGGTGTTGCTATGTTGCTCAGGCTAGCGTACATAGGCATGGTACTCCAGTGCATGCCATAGTGCACTTCAGCCTTGAACTCCTGGCATTAGGCAAACCCTCCGCCTCAGCCTCCCCAACAGCTTGCCCAGCCTTCCTTTGCTGAATACTGAATACTGAAGACTAGACTTATCAGATATATGACTTACAAATATTTTCTTCCATTTTGTGGGTTCTTTCCTTTCTTGATAGCATCTTTTGAAGCACAAAAGTCATGAAGATGTGTCTATATTTTCTATGAGAGTTTTATAGTTTTAGCTCTTATGTTTAGGTCTTTGATCCATTTTGAGTTTTTAAAAAAAATATTTATTTATTTATTGAGACAGAGTCTAACTCTGTCACCCAGGCTGGAGTGCAGTGGTGCAATCTTGGCTCACTGCAACCACTGCCCACTGGATTCAAGCAATTGTCATACCTTAGCCTCCTGAGCAGCACCTCCTGATTACAGGTGCCTGCCACCATGCCTGGCTAAGTTTTGTATTTTTAGTAGAGACAGGGTTTTACCATGTTGGCCAGGCTGGTCTTGAACTCCTGACCACAAGTGATCTGCCTGCTTCGGCCTCCTGAAGTGCTGGATTACAGACATAAGCCACTGAACTCCACCCTTGAATTTATTTTTGTGTATGGTATAAGCCAGGGGTCCAGTTTTCTTCATTTGCATGTGGATATCCAGTTGTCCCAGTATCATTTGTTAAAAAGACTTATTTTCCCATTAAATGGTCTTGGTCCCCATTTTGTAAATCATTTGACCAGTCTCTGGACTCAAGTCTATTCCATTGATTTTCGTGTTTGTCCTTGTGGCAGTAACACACTGTCTATATTACTGTAGCTTTGTAAAAAAATTTGAAATTTTAGGAGTGTGAGTCTGCCAATTTTGCTCTTTTTCAAGATTATTTGGCTACTGTGGGTCTTTTGCATTTCCATGTCAATTTTAGAATCAGCTTATCAGTTTCTGAAAAAAGACAGCTGGGACTTTAATAGTGAATACACTGAATATGTAGATCAATTTAGGGAGTACTGCCATCTTAATTATATGTATATGTATATACTTTATTTTTTTACTTAATTTTTTTGAGATGGAGTCTTGCTCTTGTCACCCAAGCTGGAGTGTCATGGTACAATCTTGGCTCACTGCAGCCTCTACCTCCTGCATTCAAACGATTCTCCTGCCTCAGCCTCCAGAGTAGCTGGGATTACAGGCACCCTCCACCATGCCTGGCTGATTTTTGTATTTTTAGTAGAGAAGGGGTTTTACCATGTTGGCCAGGCTGGTCTTGAACTCCTGACATCAAGTGACTTGCCTTGGCATCCCAAAGTGCTGGGATTACAGGCATGAGCCACCATACCTGGCTCATCTGAACAATATTAAGTCTTCCAATCCATGAACACAGGATGTCTCTTCATGTATTTAGGTCCTTAATTTCTTTCCTTGGTATTCCATAGTTTTCAGTGTACAAGCCTTGCACTTCTTTCTTTAAATTTATTCCTAAGTATTTTGGGATTTTTTTTCTGCTGTAAATGGAATTGTTTTCTTAATTTCATTCTCAGATTTTTAAAATTGCTATTGTATGGAAGTACAATTGAATTTTTATATTGATTTATTTTTTCTTAATTTGTTTTTAGAGTCAGAGTTTTTCTGTCACTGAGGCTGGAGTGTGGTGGTGCATTCATAGCTCACCGCAGCTTTTAACTCCTGGGCTCAGGTAATCCTGCCACCTCAGCCTCCTGAGTAGCTGGAACTACAGGTGTACATCCCCACACCTGGCTAATTAAAAAAATTTTTTCTTGTAGAGATGCGGTCTTGCCGTCTTGCCCAGATTGGGCTCAAACTCCTGATCTCAAGTGATTCTCCCACCTCGGTTTCCCAAAGTGCTGCGATTACAGGCATGAGCCACTTTGCCCAGCTATATTGATTTGTATCTTGCAAGTTCAGTAACCTTGCTGAACATATTTATTTTTAATAGTTTTTTATGGATTTCTTGGTATTCTCTCTAAATAAGATCATGTCATCTGCAAATATAGAGGGTTTTATTTCTTCCTTTCCATTCTGTGTGGTTTTTATTTCACTTTCTTTCTTTATTACCTGGGCTAGAACCTCCAGTACAATGTTGAATAAAAGTGGCAAGAGCAGGCATCCCTATCTTGTTCCTGATCTTAGGGGAAAATCTTTCAGTCTTTCACTGAATGTGATGTTAGCTGTGGGTTTTTCATAGATGTCCTTTATCCATGGATGTTTGAAATAAACTTGCTGTTCTCCAAGCACACCATATCATGTCATACCTCTAGCCTTTGTAAACATTTGCTGAAAGAATAAACAGATATTACTCAACTTTTGGAATATCTACCATGTGTCACACATTGGTGTTTCTAAGTTGAGTAAGACAAAGTTCCTGTCCTCCTCAAGGAGCTGCAAACCAAAAATAAAATTTGAAGGCCTCCCATGTACATCTGAATGGACTTCTTCCTTGGTTGGGGCACTCTAAAATTTAACCTGAAAGACTGTTTCAGGCTATGATGGGAAGTGGGGGTCTGATGTGCCTCATTATACCCCTCTGGCGCTAACATCAACACAAATCTTAAGTCTGATAAGAAACATTTACAGGCCGGGCGCAGTGGCTCTCTGAAGCCTTCATCTTCATGATAAAACCTAGGTCTCCAAAACCCCTTATCTTACTCCAAACATTCCTTTCTGCTGATAATTATTCTTTCAACCAATTGCCAATCAGAATATGTTTAAATCTAATTATGGCCTGGAAACCCTTGGCCCCACCTTTGAGTTATCCCATCCTTCCAGATCCAACCATTGTAAGTCTTACACAAACTGATTGATGTCTCCTTAAAATGTATAAAGCAAGCTGTACTTCGACCACTTTGGGCATGCGTCCTCAGGACCTCCCGAGGCTGTATCATGGGTGCATCCTTAACCTTGGCAAAATAAACTTTCTGAATTGATTGGGACTTGTCGCAGATAATTTTTGGTTTACAAATTGGTGACCATGAAGGGACTCTGGGTGGAGATGTAGCCCTGACCTTTGACTAATCTCCTGTTGGTTCTTGGCACCAGCTTGAGCTATCTTTATGGCTCAAATCAACAGGACAATTTGATTTGTTGAAGCTTGGGAACTCCCCTTTCTCCAGAGAATCCCTGATCTCTCAAAATTTGGTTGAGATCTATTGTTTATTTTGCTCGACAACTCCTTTTCTGGAGTTTTACTTGTTTCCAACAAGGAGGGCAAGTTTTCCTGCTTCCATGATGTTGGAAGGCTGTAATTCCTTTTTGGACTTTTAGCTAATATCTAACAGGCAAGGCAAATTTGAGTTTCTTCCTGCTTCTAGGATGGTAGAGAGTAGTCTTCAACCTAAGACCCATTTTTAGGTAAGAAGCTGATTTGTTTTTTTTCTTTCTTGCTGGCTTTTCTTTTGTCTTGAAAATTCTCCATAATGACTAAAGGTTAAAGTTGACAACCAGCTGGTCTTAGTTTCTCCTTACCATTAGAGCGTTAAGTGATCATATTGTTGGTTTTCTTTGTTATTGTCCCTTTTTCCCATTGGATTTGACCAACTCTACCTGTCTTGGTCAAATCCTAATGAAATTCCAAATTATGGGGAATAAGGCCTCTGAATAAGCTAAAATTTCTCACAGGTGTAAAAAGAAAAAAAAGAAACCATGGGCATAGTTTCCGTGTTTGCTGTCTTAATTTCCTTCTATCCTATTCCTCCTTCCCTTTTGCCATCTTCAGTACCAAGAAAAAATCTAGAGAAGGCTTCTAATGACCCGAATTCCTCAAATAATTCAAAACAAAGGTGCAACTCATCCTTTTTGAAGTGTTCTGGTTTCTTTTTGAAGTTTCAAGAGTCATAGGCAGATTCTTCTTTGGTCTAAAGTTCTGCTCTCCTGTATTTTATTACCTGACCTCTTTGGCTTTGGGGGATACCAAAGATTACCTTGCACTGTGTGAGGATTTGACTTTGGTGTGTGTAATGGCGGACAAGAGCTACCAAGTTAGGCGTGGCTGAGAACAGTTTACAGAAAGTGGTCTTAGATTTTTTTTTTTTTTTTTTTTCCTCCTGGGAAGATATTTAGGATCCTAATTCTAGTTTGGAGGTACATTTAAAAAAGCGTCTTCCCCAGCTCGGTGCGGTGACTCATGCCTGTAATCCCAGCACTTTGGGAGCCCGAGGTGGGTGGATCATGAGGTCAAGAGATCGAGTCCATCCTGGCCAACATGGTGAAACCCTGTCTCTACTAAAAATACAAAAATTAGCTGGGCATGGTAGTGTGCACCTGTAGTCCCAGCTACTCAGGAGCCTGAGACAGGAGAATTGCTTGAACCCAGGAGGTGGAGGTTGCAGTGAGCCGAGATTGTGCCATTGCACTCTAGCCTAGTGACAGAGTGACACTCTGTCTCAAAAAAAAACAAAAAAAAAAAAAAAAAAAAACCAAAAAACAGTGTCTTCTCCATCGCCTTTCCTCCTGAAATTTGTCTTGACTGGCTGCTCTGCATTCGTGGGAGGAAGTGAACTGTCCTTTTCATGGATAAATGAGAGACTGAGTTTCCACAGCTCCAAAAAGAAAGGGCATTTTGCTCTTCCCAGTCTAAAGGTGCCCCTGAGTGACAGGGGGCTGAGTGGGAATGTTGGGGAGTTGAGCCCCCATGATGTACAGTGGCCCTACAGGGAACTCCAAACAAAATTAGTTTAAAAAGGCTCATCTAGGAAGCACATATAGGAGCTGGTCACCCCATGCTATGACCTCCAGAGAGAGAAACTGAGACACATTGTGTGTGACACACTGTGGAGTTTCACCCACAACCAGCACACTTTGCCCCACTCCACCAAACTCTAGGCCACAGCTCAGTTCCTCCTTTTAAGAAAAAATGTGGGGAATGAATTTTCTAGGAATGAGGACAGACAAGAAGAATGACCCCTCTCAGGCACCCTGTTTGGTTTTATGACCCTTTACTTGCAAATGGTTGTGTAAATGGAATGGCACACCAGGTTTTCTAATACTCCAGCTGGTTAAACATCAGGTCTGCTCTTGTGCACATTTTAAACTGATGGGCAAATCACCTCAAGGAGAATTCAGAGCCTGAAGGTCAATCTGCAACTATAAAGTTCCGAAGTTCTCTATTTCTTTGCTTTCTTTTCTGCCTGCTTTAAGTCTGCTGTTACTTTTCTACTGAGATAAAATCCACTATTGGTATCCAACCATTTCTTTTGTTATTGTTTTTGCAAACCCACGAGTTTTTATTAATGTCTCATGGCTAATGTTCTGAAGTAAAAGCTATAGGATCTTTGGTTGCATGAGTGTGTATGTGTGTTTATGTATACATACATGGATTCTGTTGTGTTTTGGGTCACAAGGTAACAAATTGGCTACCAATTATAGATTAACCATAAATTAAATGATAAGCTCAAATGCATTTCAAGTTTACATGACTTAAGTAAAATCTTTAATAAGCTAGCTTTAAAATTATTGGTAAATATTTGAAATGTCTTAAGAATTGTCAGCATAAAAAAAAATTGTCAGCATACATTTTTGTTTACATTTATTGATCAAGTGATTTCATACTTATCTCTGCTGAATACTCTAAGGTGTCAAAATTTGGCATAAGGGTTATAAAACTATAAACCCAATAAAAAACATAATGATTTTTGTGTATGTCATTTTTAATAAAAAAGAACTTAATGTTATTGATTTAATGAAAACAGTTAAATCTTGAATTATTGGTAAAATAATCATGTATTTAATCTTAAGGTACTTACTTAGGTGATAACCTGAAATTCACAGGCTATAAAAATGGTTGACAAGGAAATAACTTTAAATAATGACTATCACAATTTTCATAAATAATCTAGTTTCTCTCTCTGAAGGTCTATTTTCACACTGCTATAAAGAACTATCCAAGACTAGGTAATCTATAAAGGAGAGAGGTCCAATCAACTCACAGTTTAGCATGGCTGGGGAGGCCTCAGGAAACTTATAATCATGGCAGAAGGCAAAGAGGAAGCAAGGCACCTTTTTCATAAGGCAGCAGGAAGGAGAATGAATGCAGGAGGAACTGCCAAACACATAAAACCATCAGATCTCGTGAGAACACACTATTGTGAGAACAGCATGGGGTAAACCACTCCCTTGAGTCAATTACCTCCACCTGGTCTCTCTCTTGACACATGGGGATTATGGGGATTATAATTCAAGATGAGATTTAGGTGGGGACACACAGGCCTAACCATATCACTAGGTAAACTATTAAAATAATTAGGTAAATGTAATGGAATAAATACTTGTAAACAAACTTGTCATAAATTAGAATCTAAAGTTAAATTAAATATTTCATTAAATGCCTAGGTATTTTCCAGTTAAAAAAATTACAGTGTAGGAGAACATTCTAAAAAATATGTTCTTATTAAAAGGTGAATAATTTTTGTCTATTCAAAGCTTATTTAAATGTTATGTGTAAAACAAGGTAAGAGGAACTAGGAAATAAGAGACATGCAAAGAAAGTTATAGAAAATAAAGAGGTATTTTTGGTAAGAAAGCTTAAAATAATTTTATATGAAAAAGAGTCTTGTATGGTGAATTTTTGTTCTAAAATAAAATGGGCTGGGTGTGGTGGCTCACGCCTGTAATCCTAGCACTTTGGGAGGCTGAGGCGGGTGGATCACGAGGTCAGGAGATCGAGACCATCCTGGCTAACACAGTGAAACTCCGTCTCTACTAAAGAATACAAAAAAATTAGCCGGGCATAGTGGCGAGCGCTTATAGTCCCAGCTACTCGGGAGGCTGAGGCAGGAGAATGGCGTGAACCCAGGAGGCGGAGGTTGTAGTGAGCTGAGAGTGCCACTGCACTCCAGCCTGGGCGACAGCGCAAGACTCTGTCTCAAAAATTAAAAAATAAATAAATAAAATAAAATAAAATAAATAAAATAAAATAAAATAAAATAAAATAAAATGAATGGATTGTTCAAGAAAGAGGAATATTTAGGACAAGCCAAAAGTCCAAGCATGTTGTAAATGGTCTAAGTTGTAATAAGGTTGGTAAAAAAGGAATTTATAAAAATGCAATTAATTGGCTATAATTAAAGGAAATTATAGTAAATAGTTTTTCTAAAAATTGAATTTTGATATTAAAAATACACACAAAAATCTAAAGGATTGGTTAAAACAAGATTTCATTTAAAATAGAGTTACTTAATGTAATATGGTTAGGCTTTGTGTCCCATTTTCATCTTGAATTTTAATTTAACATCCCTCCCAGGTATTGAGGGGAGAGACCTGGTGGTGGGTGATTGGATCATGGGGGTGGTTTCCCCCATGCTGTTCTTGTGATAGTGAGGGAGTTCTCCCGAGATCTGATGATTTTATAAATGGCAGTTTCCCCTGGGCTTTTCATGTTCTCTCTCTAGGCAGCTGCCATTTAAGACGTGCCTGCTTTCCCTTCCACCATGATTTTAAGTTTCATGAGGCCTCTCCAGCCATGCAGAACTGTGAGTCAATTAAACTTCTTTTTTTTTTAAATTACCCAGTCTTGGGGAATTCTTTAATGCAGTGTGAAAATGGACTAATACACAATGCAGGATGTTTTTAATTTTTAAATTCTAGAATCTATTTCTTTTTGAAATTATTCAGATTGATGTCTCAGAAGCTGTATCCTGCTATTTCACTATCTTCTCTCTTTTGAGAAGGCCTGGGATGGTAACTCTCTCCTTCAACTTCTGTTGTAACTTTTAAAATTAATAGTCTAAAGCAAGGGAGAAAATTTTTGAAAATGGGTGAATGAGAAATCTTTTGGGTCTGCTTTTGCCTGCTTTGCCTGTTATATCTATATGTTTGCATGTATCACAAGGAAGTTACATTTCACCATTAAACTAAACTGTAGGAAAGAGTTCTAATGATTTGACTTGAAGAAAACTAACAACTCATCAGACTGATAGAACCTAGCTCAGATCCCCTTTAATTCATGACTTTGGCAGTCTTTGGTAAGATTAATTTGGTAAATTTAATCTCAAAATTCTCTGCAATAGTTTAAAATCTTAAAGTGATGTTATGTTAAATTAAGTAACCTTAGGTTTTTTTTCCCACTAGGAGTTTGGGTTACTAAGAGTTAAAATAATAGGAGCGTAAAAGGTGTTTTTGGTGAAGTTTATACAACACAAGGATGTGGTTCTTGCTAAAAAAAGTGTAATTTTTTGTAATTTTTTTCTAGCTAAGAAACCATTTAAGAGTCACTTTAAGATAAAGGAAAAAATTACAGAGATAAAACTAAATGGATAAAAAGAAAAAAATTAAGCCAGGGCAACAAAAGTTGCCTCTGAGGTTACAGAGAAGATAGTCAATGTGAGGGAAGGGCAAAACCGAGTAACTATTAAACCATAGGGTATAATGTAAGGGAATTGTCCCATTTTGTAGGTTGGTGTCATCAACTTCTTGAGAAACCTTTACTATAATGGATAGTAAAAATATTACATAACTACTTTTAGGACAATTCCTTAATTTTAAATGCTACAGAAGGAAAAAGCTTGTTTGGGTTGATGTAAGACCCACAGCTCACTATTAAACAATCACTGATAACTACATGTGATCCAAATGTACAGGAGGTTATTACTGAGAAAACAACCAGCCTAGTGGCCACTGTAAGATCTGTTTTCCCTGAAAAGGGGACTGCCTGACTGGCCTATAAAATACCAAGTGCAGCACCCCAAATGAAGCACTTAATATGCTTCATATGTGAGCCATGTGGGACTGGCTTTATGATGACCAAGATATTCTCCCACTGAATATGCCTATTATCCACGTCATGGTAAACCTGGAGGTTAAGGGGACCCATTTTTACATGGGTGCCCCTCCCACAGAATCATGCAACTGTTTGAGAGGCCTTATCAAATTTGCTATCCCTCATGGGGCATAACACATTGAAGTAATTAATTTAAAAAAAAAAAAAAGAGAAAGGAAAAACAGAGTCGAAGGACTCTCCCCAGAAGGGGTGATGGAAATATCACCCTTTTTGGATGGTTATTCACTATTTTCCCCAGATTGGGAAATTTAAAAAAAAATCAAAAGGCAAAGGTTATCATGAGAAAGCTGACATTGCCTAGGGAAATGCTGGGGCAAATTAAGATAAAAAATTGGCAAAAGAGCCTGAGTCCCTTGGCTCAACTCCCTCCTGGGAACCCAAGCCTTTTTTCACCAGAAAAGGTAAAATAGTCTGTGGGTAGAAAAGAAAAGTTCCTGTGACCAGAACATAAAAATGTACAGATTGGCCGGATGTGGTGGCTCACACCTGTAATCCCAGCACTTTGGGAGGCCAAGGCAGGTGGATCATGAGGTCAAGAGATGGAGACCATCCTGGACAACATGGTGAAACTCTGTCTCTCTTAAAAATACAAAAATTAGCTGGGCTTGGTGGCTCAGCTACTCGGGAGGCTGAGGCAGGAGAATAGCTTGAACGTGGGAGTTGGAGGTTGTCGTGAGCTGAGATTGTGCCACTGCACTCCAGCCTAGCGACAGAACAAGACTGTGTCCCCCCACCAAAAAAATCACAGGTTGAAAGGATTATGAAATTTGAGATGTTTACATAAACAGGCTTTATGTAAGGTAGTTGTAACTCCTTTACCTAAATGTCTTATGAAAATGATTATTGTCTGGGAGGTGGAGGTTGCAGTGAGCCAAGATGGTGCCATTGCACTACAGCCCAGGCAACGAACTAAACTCCATCTAAAAAAAAAAAAAGAAAAGAGAAAATGGGTATTGTATCTAATTGGGGTGTGTTTTCCCTATCTAGTGCCATAAAACTGAAGGCATGTAAATCTGCTCTTTCAGAAATGTTAATTGTACATGCCAAATGGGAACTAGTAAGATTGCCTGAGCCCACAAAGTGTAGGGTAGAAGCTGGAGTGCTAGTCGAACAAATCCACCACTTTATAGCCCTTTGTGGAGCATTTATTCGTGCTGATGGCAAAAGACTGTGGGCACTTCCCAATGACAATGACTGGGCTAGAGAATTTCTGCTTGAGAGGCATTTACTGCCTTGCTATGGAATGTTAACTGAAGCTACCCTATGCCAATGGAAATAATGGTGCCCAAAGGAGTTCCATGACAAAATAAAAATGGTTTACATAAGATCTTGCTACCTGGGGATACAAGGAGGAGACACTCATGAGCAGGAAGCCTCTTTTTTTTTTTTTTTTTTTTTCCTCCTAGGACTGATTCTAACTATGTGAGGAGCTGCTAGATTCTACAGTGCCTGGTAGACAACTTTCATTAGCTGTTTGACTTGTGAATGGCAGTTCCAAGGTGAACAAACATCCTGTTTGAAAGCTGCTGTTGGCCGGGCGCGGTGGCTCAAGCCTGTAATCCCAGCACTTTGGGAGGCCGAGACGGGCGGATCACGAGGTCAGGAGATCGAGACCATCCTGGCTAACACAGTGAAACCCCGTCTCTACTAAAAAATACAAAAAACTAGCCGGGCGAGGTGGCGGGCGCCTGTAGTCCCAGCTACTCGGGAGGCTGAGGCAGGAGAATGGCGTGAACCCGGGAGGCGGAGCTTGCAGTGAGCTGAGATCCGGCCACTGCACTCCAGCCTGGGTGACAGAGCGAGACTCCGTCTCAAAAAAAAAAAAAAAAAAAAAAAAAAAAAAAAAAAAAAAGAAAGCTGCTGTTATGGTTAAAGAAGAGTCAAACAAATCTTTTTCTTTTGAGTTATTTATAGTTTAAAGCAACTGAGTGAAGTATGTGTTTGTAAGCAAATTTTCCTTTCTATCTATCTGAGTTCTCCAAAATTTGGATTGTGAGTTTATGACAACATAGTCATTTGCATAAGCTTAGTAAGAGTCTTTTAGAACAGAGCAATTGGAGACACTGGTTATTTTGCCAAGGCTTTGACTAGAATAACATATTTGTAGGTAAAGTTCCAGCAAAGTCAACCTAATAGGAGCCTATATGGCCAAACAATTCTTGCTGCACTTTATATGAATAATCAGGCAGATTATAATAAGCCTAAAACTTATTTTGTACACAAATTTCAGCCCTGACTTTTGTTTTTGAGCACAGATTGAACAATGAATTATTTCTTGGCTACAATAATCCTCTAAAGAGTACCAGATTATAATTTTTCTTCATATTTTTAGTTGGTACTCTAATAGAATAGCTCCCTCTTTCTGTTCTGACACACAAATATTCTTTTGATTGTCAAAATATTTATGTTATTTATCTCTCCTTGTTCTATATCCTAGGAAACCAAAATCATGGTACTCTGAAGACCAGAGATATGAATCTCCCTCATTTGGCATCCCACTGGGCTGGATCTGTTATTCACTGAAAATGCCCTGCTGCTAAGACTATATAAGCACCCTCTCTCTAAGCCCAGGGACTGTTGTGGACGAGGTGGATGCGTGAGATGGTTAAGGGATGGTTTTAAGGGATAGAATTAGGTTAAGGTCAGGCCCTCCAAATCAAGGATGGGTACAAAAACATGTAAACAGATGGTAAAATAAAGTACTTTGTCTTCTGAAGCTATTATGTGTCACCTTTGCATCCATCCCAACCAAGAAGAATTTCCTGGCTGGGCGTGGTGGCTCACGCCTGTAATCCCAGCACTTTGGTAGGCCAAGCTGGGTGGATCACCTGAGGTCAGGAGTTCAAGACCAGTCTGGCCAACATGGTGAAACCCTGTCTCTACTAAAAATACAAAAATTAGCCAGGCGTTGTGGCACACACCTGTAATCCCAGCTACTCAGGAGGCTGAGACAGGAGAATTGCTTGAACACAGGAGGCAGAGATTGTAGTGAGCCAAGATTGCACCGCTGCACTCCCTCCTGGGAAAAAGAGTAAGACTCTGTCTCAAAAAAAAAAAAAAAAAAAAAAAAAAAAAAAATTCCTACTTCCTGTAGAATTAAAATAATTACTGATAAGATAAAGATACCTTGCGACTTACCCAGCCTCCTGGGTATAATACTCCCAGTGATAAGTTGTGCTGATAGAGATATATAAAATCTTTTTTTGAACAATACTTATGTTTTATATAGCTAATTGCTATAAGTCCGTAACTAAAACCAAGATTACAGTAGCTTAATGCATAGAAGTTTAAAAATAAGTCAATTTTGTAACCTCTCCTTTGGCTTTTTGTTTGTTCACTTTCTACTTAAAAGAAAAAACAATTTTAAGGGGTGAATGCCTGTCCATGTCCATTCCTATCTAGCCTAGAGCAATTAATTGGCTGTAAGTCTTGTTGAGTGTAAGTCTCTCGGTCATAGGGAGTCCCACTGAGGGACAAGATGGACCTGGGGTAGGCAGCCATGTCACCCAGGCAATGCTATGGAACAAAATCAAAATTGGTGGCCATTGATGTTATCTCTGGCAAATCTTGGCCAGAAGGGGGAGAATGTAAACTAAAAATAAAACTCAAAGGCCTCGCCACCCACACTGCAACCATTTGAATGGACACAACCCCTCGGCCAGAGCACTCTAAAATTTAACCTGAAAGGCTGGTGCAGGTCATGATGGGAAGTGGAGGTCCAACATGCCTCATTATATCCCTCCAGTATTAACATCAACATAAACCTAAGTCTGATAAGAAACATTTACAATCTATTTTCTCTGAAGCCTTCATCTTCATGATAAAACGTAGGTCTCCAAAACCCCTTAGCTTAACCCAAACATTCCTTTCTACCGATAATTACTCTTTCAACCAATTGCCAATCAGAATATGTTTAAATCTAACTATAGCCTGGAAGCCCTGGCCCTGCCTTTGAGTTGTCCCACTCTTCCAGATCCAACCATTGTAAATCCTACACGTACTGACTGATGTATTATGTCTCCCTAAAATGTATAAAGCAAGCCATACTTCGACCACTTTGGGCACTTCCTCAGGACCTCCTGAGGCTGTCTCATGGGTGCATCCTTAACCTTGGCAAAATAAACTTTCTAAATTGATTGAAACTTGTCTCAGATAATTTTTGCTTTACACAGTTTACACCTAGTGGGGGTAGTTTAAGAGACACTTAGGATACATTATCTTCTTAACTATAGCAACCTGGAATTTGCCCAAAGTGGTAAAGCCAAATCTGCCTGGCACTGAGGTAGAAGTCTCAGTTTTCTGCTGCCACCTTCCAGAGAGGACTCTTCCGAGGTTTTTTAGTAGGTAACCTTGGGCAAGTTACTGAGTCTTTCTGACCATAAGTTTTCTCATCTGCTTAAGAGAGTAATAACGCTGTATTGAACTTCTATTGTTTTTTTTCTAAGTAACACCCAGTCCCACTTCTGCTTTTGCTTTCCCTATTCCCAGTTGGGAGAAATGGGGTGTAGGAGGCATGTTACTCTATCTAGCCAGTGACATGCTCTCTGGAAATGAATCTTCAGTGGGATAACCCGAAGATTACATTCCACTGGAGCTCATTCATCTAGAAGCCCTGACAAAAATGTCGCTGGTTTCTGCTTCTCAGACAAGGAGTCTTCTCCGCTCCTGACTAGTTATTTTATGACTAGTTCTGCTTGAAGGCCGGCGACACAGCTCCCCATCCCGGAGCACCTCCGGCAGGAGCTTGCGCTTGGTTTCCGGCAGCAGCATAATGCTGAGAATGCAGAGGAGGGCGCAGGCCGCCAGCACCACGTGCTGCAGGAAGGCTCCATGGCCCATATGGAGGCGCTGGGCCGGGCCGCTCAGCCCCCCAAGCGCCCCTAGAGCCATGATCAGGCCCAGGCCGCGACCCCTGGGGAAGAAGGAGGAGGAGCTCAGCCCACAGCTGTGGCCTTGCCCTGCCCTTCTCCCACAGCCCCCCTCCTCCAGCCCACAAGCCCCGTCCTCAGGAGTGGGTTGGGGGAGGGGGAGGCCGAGGGTCCTGGCTCTGCCCCTGGGGGCACCCCTGCTCTCACCGGACAGTGGTGGGGATGACCTCAGCAGCAAGGAGGGTGCTGAGGATGGCGGCAGCTTGGGAGGAGAAGAGCCCAAGGACGGAGAACGTGGTGATGGCAGCCTCGTTCAGATCTGCAGACGCAAAAGGGATGATATGAATGGAGGTGGGGAGGTCAAGGCTCTCCTAGTCCTGGGTGTCATCCCCTTGGCTCTCTGTTCCCATGGCTCTAGCTGGGCAGGCTCTGGGCATTCAGTAACTGACTGGGAGAGCAGATGGGGCTGTGCGGCCTGGTGGAGGCATGTGGAAGAGCTGGACAGGGTCTGGGGCTTGTCTTGGGAGGCTTGTGCCAGAAGAAATGGCTGAGCCTGTCTGAAGCACCTCTGTTGGGGATCCCTTGTTGAGCCCACACTGTGGGAAAGGTAGGATGCTCACAATCCCACAGGCCCAGCAGGACCAGGGAAGCAATGCCGGTAAGGGTCATGGAGAGAAGAAGGATGCCCCGGCGGCCAAATCGGTCCACGGTGACCCCCAGGAAGACACAGGCCAGGGCTGCGGTGCCGCTGGCCAGCAGAGAGCACAGGTAGAAGTCCGATGGGCTTCCTCCTCCTCCCACAGGCTGGTAGCAGTGGCGAATGGCATGGGCAATGAAGCTGTGAGAAGGGGTGGGGAAGCAAAGAACAGAGTCTGAATCCCCTCGTGCAGCCTTCCACAGTGCTGATGGTCCTCTGCAGGGGTCCTTGGGCCTTCCCACCCGGCCAGCCCCCATTCCAGCTACTGGCCTGGCCCTCAGCCCAGACACCCAGGCTCACTTGGTGAAGCCCAGGATAAGCAGATTTTTCCAGATGTTGCGGTAGTTGAGGAGGGAAGCGAAGGAAAAGGAGGATGTTGCAGGGAGAGGGCAGGTATTCTCCAGGTCTTTGGGAGAGAGAGAGGAGCTGTCAGAAGAAAACCCTGAGAACCCAGGATCCTCCCACATGGGTGGTGGGGACCCTGGGAGAAGGTGGCACAGCTACAACCATGCAGAGGGCACCATCATGTGTGCAAGTGAAGCAACACTCACAGGGACCCCTATCTCTTACCCTGCAGGGCCTCCTGGGCCTCCTCCCCCAGCATCTGCCCATGGGGCCGGTTTCGTTCAGCCAGGATCCTCAGCACAGATTGAGCCTCCTCGATCTGCCGCTTCACTATCAGCCACCGTGCGGACTCCAGGAACAAACCAGGCCAGCTGGGGGCAAGGTGGAAGGGGTATACTGTGAGGTCTCCCTTCTCCTGATCTAGGGGTGGGAAACGTGCACCTCTGAGGGACTGGGGCTGGGGTAGGCCTGGACCAGGGGTGGTTGGAGAAGAGGAGGGGTCTCCGGGCTAGGGCTAGTTTGGAGGCAGAGATGGGAATTGCCAGACGACAGGTGAAGGGCAATACTGACCCATAAAACAGGAAGAGGATGCAGGGAGCGGTGATCATTCGCTGTAGGAATCGCCAATCCTTAGAGACAAGGGCCAGGCCCAGGAACAGGAAGTGCCCTCCCACCCCCACCAACTCCCCTGCCAGGGCCACCCGAAGCCTCTGGGTTGGGTCGCACAGCTCCAGGCCTGGAGATACAGCAGGGGTGGAGAGAGGAGAGGGAGGCCAGGGAGGAAGAAGACATAAGAGAGAAGAGGAGAGAGGGAGGGAGGAGGACAGAGAGTGAGGTCAGACCCAGAGTGGAGGCTGCAGCCATTGCCTCCCTTGCTAACCTCTGGGTGGCAAGGATTGGGGAGATTGTTCAGCCTTCTCTCCTCTCCTGCTCAAACCTAGGAGGGCTCTAGGGCCAGAGTCCCTGGTGAGTGTTCAGCATTTCCAGTTTATAGGCCCTTTCCCATCAGGCCTCTTATTTGACCTTCATATCAACCCTTGTCCAAGGTCGCACAGCTAGGGACAATCCTTGTCCCTGGACTTACTACGGTCAGGGGAATAGCACCTTATCCCCTGGCAGCAGTAAGTCCAGGGCAAAGACTTTAAAGATTGTGGGGACAGGGAGATAGGTGCAGAGAGAAGCAAGAGCCCTGGATTCTTCAAGGGCCTGGGCAGAAAGATAGCTGAAATTCTAGGCAGCTGAAATGTGGCCTAAGGGGCAGTGGGGATGGCCTGGGGATGCAGGCAGGTAGGCATGAGACCCAAGGGAGGGAATTCTGGGAGGGTGCCACTTACGCATCAGGTAGACACCCAGGTCAACACCGGCAAGCAGAAAACCCAGGAGGAATCGGAGGGCCATGACGCCTGTGGAGGAGCCTGCAGCAGCCCCTCCTACTCCACAGGGTCCCACCAGCCCCAAGGTCAGCAACACAATCCCACGACGGCCAAACCTAGAAAGTGGGAAAGGCTTCTGGTCACCCAGACTCTCTGGTGGTGGGGAAGTTACTGGGAAAGACCCAGCTGCACACTTTAGAGCTAGAGGTATGAGAATGAAGCTCTGGGAGCAAGAGTTGGAAAGAGGCTTGAGAAGATGGGAAGGGATGGGGACCATGGGTGGGTAATGCCTGGCTACTGGGCACTGGGGTGTGGTTGTGATTCTGTAAGAAGTGGGAACATTGACTCTTGGGCTATTGGTCAGAGATTAGGGCACTTGTCAATGGATGTGAGATCACTCATCAGAGGGGATGGGTAATTGCTTAGGGGATTTGGGACCATTCATCCTTAGGAATAGAGCTAATGGTCAGTGGGCATGGAGCTTGTCTTGCTTAGACTGTTCAGAGGAGATGTGGGAGGGGGGTTCATTGATATACGGAGTTGGAACTATTAACCTGTGGAGGGGAGGCCATTGGCCACTTGTGCATGGGGATACTACTGGTCAGTGAAGGTAAAGTTAATGACATTAGGGGATGGACTAATTGATTTTTGGAGATGAGACCATTGTTCCATGGAGGTGGGACATTGGCCTATTAATACATTAAGAACGGTCAGGCTGAGCACGGTGGCTCAAGCCTGCAATCCTAGCACTTTGGGAGGCCGAGGCGGGCAGATCATGAGGTCAGGAGTTCAAGACCAGCCTGACAAATATGGTAAAACCCCGTCTCTTCTAAAAATACAAAAATTAGCCAGGTGTGGGGGTGTGTGCCTGTAGTTCCAGCTACTTGGGAGGCTGAGGCAGGAGAATCGCTTGAACCCGGGAGGCAGAGGTTGCAGTGAACTGAGATTGCACCACTGCACTCCAGCCTGGGCAACAGAGCGAGACTCCGTCTCAAAAAGAAAAAAAAAAAAAAAAAAGAAAAGAAAAAAAAGAAAGAAAAAAGAAAGATCAGTGGGGACATGGACATGGGTCTATTAATCCATGGGGCAGGACTATTGATCAATGGAATGAATCTATTAATCCATGGGACTAATCCGTAAGGATAAGGTCACAGACCAAGGGAGATGAGATGATTGGTAAGTGATGATAGTCACTGACTATGAGTTAGTGAAAACATGGTTACTGATCCTTGGAGGCTGGGCTATTGATCTTTGGGGAGAAGACCACTGATCTATGGAGATGAAGATAGGGAGCCTCTGGTCATTGGAAAGGGGGCACCAATCCCTGGGAGTTAGGCTATTGATCTAATGAGGTGGAGTATTTTTCCATGAGGATGGGCTTATTGGTTAATGTGCTGAAGGCTACGGATTTTAAGAGACCAAATTATTGATCTTTGGGGATGAAACCATTGTTCCATAGGAATGAGCTACTAGTCTGTGGCAATGAGGCCACTGATGCATAGGCATGGGCTACTGACCTGTGGGTTTAGGACCATTGGCCCACAGAGGTGTGTGACTGTTGGGCAGTGAGGATGGGTATTGATTTTAAGGAACTGGACTACTGAATGTTGGGATGGCTTTGATCCATAGAACTTGAGCTATTAATCCACTTGGATGAACTGTGGATCAATGGGGCTCAGTCTAATCATCTAGGAGGAAGTTTAGTGCAGTGAGAGCATCTGGTCAGTGGTGATGGTGACCAGAATCAGAGATGAGATTTTTTGATCTGTGGGAAGAGTTATTGGTTGCTGGGATTGGGCTGTTGATCTCTGGAGGTGAAGCTATTGACTCATGGAAATGGGAATTTTGGTGAGAGGATCTCAAAGACCTGAGGATCCATGAGGGTGTGACTTTTAATCTATGGGCTATTCACCTACAGAGGGTAGGGTCATTTGGTGGCAGGCATGGGACTGTGGATTATTGGGTCTGAGGATATTTTCTTTGGAGATAGTTATTGACTTGTAGGGGAGGGGCCACTGGTCAGAAATGAGGTAATTTGTTTGTGAAGTTGAACTATTGGTCAGTGGGAATGGAGCTGTTGGTGTTTAGGAATTAACATTGATCTTCAGGAATGAGGTCACTGAGATGGAGCTAACAGTCCATGTGGGCTGTTAGTGGGAATGACACTTTTCTCTTTGGAGATGAGGCCATTGATTAATGGATGGGGGGGCCACTAATTAGTGGGAATGGAACTAATAGTCCATGGAGGTCGAGTCATTCCCTTGCACGGAAGAGGTAGGGAAGGTGTATTTCTTGATGGGGAGTGAAGTTGAGACATGGGTAGACCATTGAATAGAAGTCCAGAGAAGACTGCAGGGTCCAGCGAATCGTCTTCGACCTCTTGTAAGCGCCCGCTGCTTGGGCTAGCTTCCCTAGCACCCCCTCCTTTCTACCAGCCCTGCCCCCACGACACCCCTCACCTGTCTGCGGGGTAACCCAGGAACAGGTAGCCGGAGGCAAAGCCCAAGATGAAGAGGATCTGCTCCAGGATCACCTGCCAGCCCAGGTCACACACCAGATCCCACTGGGGACGTGAGAAGGGTGCAGGGGGCGTGAGGCCCCGCCCTCGCAGCTCTCTGCCCGCCCCCAGACCCGCGGCCCGCCTGGCCGCCTCACCTGGCCGATGGCATTGGTGGTGAGCACGGGAAGGCCATTATAGTCCCAATCCTTGAGGCAATGGTTGAAGTCCGGCGGGGCGAAGCCGCTGCACGAGGGGTCGGTACTGGTGGCGACACGGCTGGCAGCGCTGGCTGCTAGGGCCGCGCTGGCGACGCTGACGCCGCTGGCATTGGGGGGCTGCTCCCAGCCAGAGGCATTCGGGGGGAAGGCCCCGTAGTGGCAATGCAGCGGGGGCGCCAGCGTGAAGATGGGGTCCGAGGCCATGCCCAGAGCCACGAAGAGCACGGGCAGGCAGCAGAGGCCGAGCTGCAGCTGCTGGCCGCCGCCCAGCGCCCCCACCTGGGCGAGCAGCGCCTCAAAGCTGAGGGGGCCTGGGGGCACGGCCAGCGACAGGCTGCTGCCCAGTCCGTCGCCGCCCGCGTCTCCCTCCCCCTCCCGCTCGCGCTCCCGCTCACCCTGCAGCTGCTCCGTGGGCACCGCATCTCCGAGGGTTCCGACCTGCTGTTGGGGGGCAGGGGGTGGCAGGAGAAGGGTGAAGCGGAGGAAACCGCAGAGCAAGGGCAGGGGGCAGGCGGGAGCGAGGGCTAGGAAGGCAGTCAGGGGCGGGGGATGCGCAGGAGGAAAATGAAGGGCGCTCCGCGGGGGCGGGGGTGTGGGGAGAGGATGGCGTCGCCACCTGGGGCTCGGGCACTTACTCCGTTGGAGGGGGGGGTGATCTCTACAGTGTTGTCGATTTTGCCGCCGCCCCCGCCATTGGGCTCGGGGGTCCCGGTGGCCACCCGGGGAGCCAGCTTGCTGACCGCAGGGGCCCTGCCAGCCCGCGCCGAAAGGATGCGCTGTCCTCTGGCCCAGTTGCGCGCCGACTGCCCGGACCCAGAGAGCCCGAAGAGATCCCGCTCCGCAGCTCTGCAGCCGCGGGCGCCTCCTTGGTCTCTGCGATCTCTGCGCTGCTTTCCCCTCCTCTTCCTCTAGACTCTCCTCCCCTTCCCACGTCAGCAGAACCTTCGGTCCAGACTCTTCGTCAGATAGAGGAAGGGGGGCCAGGGCCCAGGGGAGGGAGGGGAATGGGGCTCTGTCGTCTCTTTCCTGGGTCTGCAGGCCATTGCGGTAAAAAGCAAAAAAAGCTGAAGGATAGTAGCTAGTCCAGGCAGATGCCAGAGATTCTTCCTCTGCTTCCAATCATTTGCCACTACTCATTCATTCATTCATCCACCCATTCACTAATCAGTAAAATTTAAGTGTCCACTACATTCCAGGACTTGCACTAGACTTTAAGGATAATAGAGTGGACAAGGTCTGCTTTGGAGACCATTACTCCAGGGAGACAGACATGTAAACTGGCTATTACAGTACAACTTATGCATATGGAAGACTGGCTTGGCCCTGTATTCAGCCCTAGCTTCAGTCCTCTACAAGGAGACCACTTCCTTGGGTTTCATCACTCCCATCCTGGTTGAATCTCCATTTCTCAACAGCATTTGGCACTGTTGACCCCCTCTTCCTTTAAACACTCCCTTCCTTTGCTGCTGAGTCTCTCCTGCTCCCCTTTTCTCCATTGCAGAAATCGTCTTCCAGCTCATGGCACTGGTGCTGAGCATGGGCAGGCCATTATCATCCCGGTTCTTGAGGCAATGACTGAAGTCCAATGGGATGAAGCAACTGCAGAAGGGGTCTGTATTGGTAGTGACCAGGCTGGTGGTGCTGGCTTTTAGGGCCATTCCTGTCTGGATCATTTAGACACCATCGTTCAGTGTCTGGAATCCTCAGAGACTTAGTCCTAGGCCCTCCTCTCATCTCACACTGTCTCCACCTTGGGATCTTGCCTATTCCCACAGCTTCAACCACCACCCATACAAACAGTACAAACCTGATGTCCAGACTGATTTCCAGCTTCCACCTCTGTTCTGAGCTCCAGACCCATGAAGCCACCTCTTATTTGACCTTCACCTTGGATCACTCACAGGGACTTCAAACTCAATATGTTCAAGACCAAATTTGTGCTTTCCCCCCATAACTTGGTTGTCTTCCACTGCTTTTTTCTGCAGTGAATGGCACCCTCAACATCACATTGTGGCCAAATGCTCAGGCAACATCCCTTAGAGCTTTCTCTTCCTTACCCATGTTGAATCCTTTACACAATTCTGCCCATTTTACTTCCTGTATATTCTCAGATATCCCACATCTCTCCATCTCTGCCACTATTAGTCAAACTACCTGCTGTAAAGACCACTTTCGCCCCCTAATTCCTAACTGGTGTTCTGCATCCACTTTGTTTACACCTCCTTGCCACCCATATGTCATTTATAGTCAGATAGAATGATCTTTTCAAAATACAGATCTGATCATGTATCTTTCCTGTTAACCAGTCTTCAGTGGTGTCTCCTCACTGTCAAAGTGAATATTAAAAATCTAGATACCTCATACATGGTTCTGCATGCCTGGTCACATGCTCTCTGTAGTTCCGTCTCACTTCTTTCCCCAAACTCTCTGCACTCCAGCCACAGACCTTCTAGTTTTCCCCAGTGCCACGAGGCCTTTGAACAAGCTCGTTCCTGCACCTAAAAAACTTCTTAGTCACATTTTTCTCATCCTTCAGCTCTCAGCTCAAACATCTTTGCTACACAGGAGTCTTCCCTAACCTCTAGAATTGCTACTCAAAGTGTGGTTCATGGACCAGCAGCATACGTGGGAGCTTGTTAGAAATGCAGAATCCAAGCCTCACTGAGAGACCCTTGAATCATAATCTATATTTTAACCAGATCTCCAGGTGTAGGTATTATACATTAAAGGTAGAGACACACATCTCTAAGATATTTGTTACCTGTTAGGTACTTTATTCTCTAATCCTAGGTAAGGGCTAGAAAGGAGTGTTCTATCATTGTCAGCCAGGAAATCGTTCCCCCTTCTCTCCACTGAACCACACCTTTAACTTGTCTCCTCTGTTCAGAAATTTTCCATATACAGGAAACTCTTTTCTTGAGACAGGGTCTCACTCTCTTACCCAGGCTGGAGTGCAGTGGCTTGATCACAGCTCACTGCAGTCTCCACCTCCCTGGCTCAAGCAATCCTCCTACCTCAGCCTTCTGAATAGGTGGGACTACATGCACATGCCACCGCACTTGGCTAATTTTTTGATATTTTGTTGAGATAGGGTCTCACTGTGTGGCCCCGGCTGGTTTTATACTCCTGAGCTCAAGCTATCCTCTGGCCTCAGCCTCCTGAAATGCTGGGATGACAGGTGCGAGTCACTGCCCCCCGCCGAAACTTCTTTTCTAATGCATCAAGCAGCCTCCCACCACTTCCCCTCTCCCAACTCATTTCAGCATCTCTTCAGGTTTTACTATGGTGCTGCATAGCCAATATTCCTTGGGGATTTATCGTCTGACTCCTGTTGTCTGTCCTGGAATAATGATAATCACTTAATTTATACATTGTGGGGCTGTTCACATGCATTATCTTGTTAGGTCCTCACAATAACCCTGTAAGACCATTATGATCATGCTAATATTGAAGATGAAATCAGGACTTCAGAGGGACTGGCATGATTTACCCATGGATGAACAAGTACATGGCAGATCAGAGACTTGAACTGAAACCTCTGACTCTAATTCCAGGCTAATCTCTTGAAATTCTGTTTGGAAGACGATGGATGATGGACTTCAACACATGGGGTGAATTTTGTTGGCCCCAAAATCTGAAAGTGCATTTTTCTTTGAGAGTGAGATGAGAAAGGAACCTAAAGGGGAGGTGGCAAATGTGTGGGGGTGCCAACAGACTATGCCCCCAATCCAGTCATCATGCCATGGTAATATCTTGGGAAAGCAGAACTGAAGCAATTGATTTGTAGCTTGGATGTTTTCTCTTGTGGTAAATGGCTAGAATGATCTCCTATCTGAGCCATGGTCTCATCAATTTCACCAAAGTCCTGAGGACTGACCTTTCGACATCTGCCACCGTGGATCCTCCTGAAAATGGTTTGTCCAGAAGGATGATGCACAGGTCATCCTGGGATGATCTACCTGGGAAGCTGAGAGAAAGGGCCTATACCCTCTTGGTGTCACCTAAGGAAGAGGGTGCCTAGACTGGCCAGCAGCAGTCTCCAGTTGGCCAGAGCTATCCTGTGGTGCAAAGCTGAGGCTGGGCCTTTAGTTGGGGTGGCCTCTCCAGGATGGCACATTTCAAGGCTCTTATGTGGTCAGCTTCTCTCCACATTGACACCTCTCTAATGACATCATATGACAATGAAGTCTTGGAGGAAGGCCCTCAGGTCAGTCATTGGCATCTGCCTTTTGGGAATACTAGTCCTCAGACTCTCCTCTTCTGGGTAGCAGTTCGGATCTCACCTCCCAACCATCCTGTCTAAAGTCTCCTTCACTGGCCTCTCCCCTCATCTACTTAGTTTCTTCACACCATCCTGCCGACTTCCATCACCAGCAAATGTGAAATCTATGGCAGGTTTATGTTTTTATTTATGTATTTTAACTGACTTATTTGTGTATCCCACTAGAATGATACATTCACAATATACTTGCAGAACTGTGCCTGGCGCATCATGGGAGCAGAGAACTTGTCCAGTGAATAGTTGTTGAGGAAAGGAGCAAAATCTCCCCCAAATCCCTAAAGGCATCCTGTTCACAGTGTGTGTCCCATAGGTATGGCTGCTGAGCACCAGGGCTGCTCACCATGCTCCCAAGAAGCAGAGTCAGGGAGGCAGACTGCAGGGTTTATTGAGGTGCACAACCATGTCTGAGTCCCAGCTCTCTCCACCTTCTGTGGGGAGAAGCTCTCTGGTCTTCCTCAGACCTTCAAACTCTGGACAGTTTATGTCTTGCCCTCACTCTCAGCTAACAGTGCAGTGCTGATCTTCTAGAGCCAAGATACAGGAAAAGAGAGAGGCTCTATGTGGCCTCAGGTTTCTGCCACCTGACTTTTCATGGCCAGTCTTCCAGAGGTGGGTGGCAGTGCAGTGACCTCCACCCTAGGCTGAGGAGAGAAGAGTCCAGTTCCTCACTGCCCCAGAGCCTAGTACCTGCTCCTGACAAAGCAGGGAATAATATTAAATATAAATAATTTATACAAAATGGCTCATACAAAAAGCTGTGGGTTAGGGGGAGAAGACACCTCTGTGAGAGGTTGAGATGAGCAGAAAGGGCAGGAAAGGGGAAAGATACCCCCACTTCTCCTAGTCCCTTAACAAAGCCCTCCAGCCACCCAAGGCCTAGAGGGGGGCTTTGGCAGACAGGGGAGGGACAGGGCTGTGCCAAAGGACCTTCAGGGAGCCAGGCTAGTGAGCAGGGTGGTGAATCGCAGGGCCTGCCCTGCCAGTTCTGTTACACACTGCATCATCTCTTGGACG
The DNA here is from genome assembly GCF_024542745.1 of Macaca thibetana thibetana. Classification (NCBI taxonomy): domain Eukaryota; kingdom Metazoa; phylum Chordata; class Mammalia; order Primates; family Cercopithecidae; genus Macaca; species Macaca thibetana. The sequence goes on along the minus strand of NC_065584.1, from coordinate 84,455,268 downwards.
GCAGGGCTGGATGGGTAGCCCAGGGCAGCTCCCTTGACAGCCAGCACAGTGGCCCGCAATGCCTGGCCTAGTGCTGTACCTCCAGTCCTAACCTGTGCTCTCAGAGGGGCAGAGGCTGCCAGCCGGCCTAGGGTGTCCCCAACAAACACCAGGCGATGAGCAGCCACCACCACCCTCTTGCTGTGGGGCACGAAGAGTCGCGGGGGCTGATTAGCCTGGGTACTGGACATCAGGGCTGCCACGGCCACTTGCAGGGCCGAGTAGTGGCTCTGGCATTGCCCAGCGTAGAAGTGCAGGAGCTGTAGATCTCCGGTGGACAGAACCAGTGGCTCCCCTGGGGACAGGGCCTCCTGAGGGGCAAGAGGAGTGGTCAGAGAGAACATTCTCATCAGTGCCATTTCCTCCCTCACTTATTTTCTCCTTCCTCCCTTTCTTCCCAAGGGCGATCCTTTTAGCTCTTACCTCTGCCCATCGGAAAGTTTAGATTCTAGAGAGAGCAGCAGTGAAGTGCCCACACTTGATATCAGATAGATCTGGATTCAAACAACCTCAAACTTGATTTCAGACAAGGCTTTGAACTTGGTTTCCTTAACTCTAAAACAGGGAGTCTAGTACTGCACTGTCCAATATAAACATAATGTGAACCACATGTGAAATTTTAGATGAGTTAGTAGCCACATTAAAAGTGGTAAAAAAAAAAAAAAAAAAAAAAACAAAACCCTGATATATTTTATCTGACTCCAAATATAAAAATGTTATAATTTCAACATGTAATCAATATGAAAATTATTGAGATTTTTCCCATACTGAGTCTGCAAAATCCAGGGTGCGTTTATATTTGCAGCATATTTCAACTTGAACTAGCCATATCTTGAGTGCTCAATAGCCATATATAGCTAGCGGCTACTGTACTAGATTGTGCAGTTCTAGTATGTACCTCATGACGCTGCAGAAAAGATCAATTGAGATAATATACAGAAAGGCTTATCACAGTGCATTGCACACTGTGAGCACCAGATGCGTATTAACTGCGACTATGATTAATACTAACACATGCAGCATGCCTAGCACAGGGTCTAGCACTTGGTAAATACCTGATAAATAGTAGCTATTGTGTTGCAACCATTCCACACAGGTTTGAGGAAACCACCTCACTTTCTGAGGCCTGGAGAGATTAACTGACGGCTTCAAAGCCCCTGGCTTCTCAGTAGTGGAGCTGGGATTAGAAGCCAGGTCTCTTAGGAGCCCAGGAATTCACAGTTGGAAGGAGGCTCAGAAGTCCCCAGGCCTAGCTCTGACCCCACAACTCAGAAACTTTCTGCTCTCCTGGCTGCTTGATTTTCTGACTCCTCTCCAACACATTCTTTCCCCTCTTTCTGAATTCCTAACATCCTCCTCCAGGTTCCAGTTCCTTCCTGTAGATTTCTAACATGCCCTCCACTCTGTCCCTGGTTCCTGTGAACTCTCACTCCATCCTAACCTATTTCCTTCCATGGATGATGGCTCAGTTCTTCTCCCAAGTCCCTGTTCCTCCCTCCCCAGCCCCCTTCTCTAGCACCATTCCCGCCAGGGTCACCTGCAGCGCCGGCATTCCCCTCTCCAGCAGTTCAGGATCCCTTGTGCAGGCCTGATCCGGGGGCCTAGATCCCTGAGCTTTGTCCATGCCCTGCAGGGGGGCATGAGGTCTCAGTGCTGGGGTGGGGGAGCAGGACGGGGTGGCTTCTGTGGCCCTTCTGCCCCTTCCCAGCCTCCCTTCCTTCCCAAGGACACTCCTGTTATCAGAGGTTGTAGTCCCTTGACTCCAGAGAGCTCTGGTGGCCCCAGGCTGGGTCTAGGAGGAACACTGTGGCACTAGTACAAGTGTTGTGGCCAAGTACTGGGGTCCCAGGCTGCAGGGTAGAGGGCCAGGGGAGAAGGAAGGGGGACGGAAGGGAGGCAGGGAGGCTCTGCTTCTGTGCCCTAGGTCTCCACACTCCTCCCCTGGTGCACCTGGGGTCCCTCCTGGTGGGGCTGCCCGGGGACGCTCACCTTCAGGTGGACATAGTCATACTCCTCGGCCATTGGAATGCCCTCGTACTCATTGTGGTGTCCTGCTGGGTCATCTTCCATCTCCCTGCCCTCTGGATCCCCCTCGACCTTGGGGCCCCCATAGCCAGGCAGGCGGGGTGGGGGTGGGGGCAGAGGCCGGTCCTGGATGCTGCCCTTCCGTCCTGGGGCAGGAGAGGGCACTGGGGAGGGGCTGGGGGCCTCAGGGACAGGCAGGGCAGGCAGAGGGCGGCGGGACAGGCTCTCAGCTGAGGGGAGCCGGGGCCTGTGTGGAGGTGGGGGGCTTCTGGCCAGAAGCTGGGCCAGGGTGTCCTGGTCATGGGAGGCCAGCGCTCCAGGGGGCTCTGGAGAAGGGGGAGCCTCTGGACCCAGCAGAGGCACATCGTAGATCCCCTCATCAGTGCCCCCACCTTCCCCATCTGCCAGCAGTTCCTCGGGTGCTTCATACAGATTGAGTAAGGCTGACGCTCGTTTCAGGTTGGAGGGGGCAGCGTAGATGGGGGGCCCTGGTTCCCGGCCTCCTTCCCACTCCAGATCTGGTTCCAGCTCTGCAGGTGGCTTTGGGGTCAGAGGCACATCATAGGGAGCATCATCCTCTTCAGGGGGCTGCAGGGCAACCCGGGTCAGAGGGTGGGAAAAGGAGGCAGGGCAGTCATAGGGGCTACTGGAGAGCACCCGAAGGGCGGTAGGGGGCACATCGTAGACCTGTGGAGAGGAGTGGTCAGTCATCTGTCAGCTCAGCAATGAACCCTCCCTTGGGGCGATTTGTCTCCCACCCAACTTACACAGGGACCTCTAGCCCTCACCTCTAAGACATCTCTGGGAGCAGCCAGCTGGGTACCACTGGCTCTGGGGATCTTGTAGATGGGGTCAGGAGAGGGTGGGCAAGGTCCAGCTGGAGGTCCTGAGGTTGGACAGGGCCGAGCTGGGGGCGGCACCACATACACCTGAGGGATCAAATAGACGGGGGGTCAGGAGGAACGCAGTGGGCAGTGATCAAATAATGTCTGAGTGCGAGGAGCTTACAGACCTTCCAACTCCCCCTGTACCTAGAGGGCCAAAGCTCAGAAAGGTTGGTAGACAGGTTTTGGCCAGCGCAGAGCAGTGAAGAGCTGTGGCCTCAGGGCTCTTCCTGCCCACCTGCTGCAGGCCCTGGGTGGGGCTAGTCAGGGAGGAATGGGGCTCTTCTGGCTTGGGGTTGGGGAGGCTCCCACTCTCACCTCCTGGTCCTCATTGCTGTGATCTGGGGCTGGATATGGTGAGCCAAGCTGGGCTGGGGGTGCAGGAGAGAGGCCAGGCTTGGGTGCTGGGCCAGCAGGCAGGAGCTTCACCCTGTTGGCGGGCACAATGCCCTGCTGGCCGTGTAGGGAGCAGAGGCACCAGCCGTCCAGTCCACCAGCGCCCTCTCTCTGCAGGACCCGTAGGACGTCCCCTCGGCGGAAGGACAGCTCCTGGGGGGACTCAGCGGTGTTGTCATACAGTGCCCGGGCCAGCTGGGCCTGGTGGGGGAGGTGGGAGTGGGGAGAAGGGTCTTCAGACCCCTTTCAGGTCATGTCATCCCCTGCTCAAAACCCTTCGGAGCTCTGCATTTCCCTCAAGCTAAAAACCTGCACTCTGGATGCAGCTTTCTGCCTGGGCCCTAGCTTCTCTCCAGCTTCATCACCTGCATTCTCCCTCTTCCTTTCAGTTCCTTCAACTAGACCAGTTCTCCTCAGAGAGGCCGATTTTTTACTTTTCTCCCCACCCCATTCTCTGTTTGTCTCCACCTACTGTTTCTGTCCTCATACTTCATACTATTTGTCTATTTGCTTTTTTTATATCGATTTCTTCCCTTATATTGTAAACCCTATGGACATGGGAACTGCTATGTTTGTAGTCCTTGCAATAAGGCCTGACCTGGAATTGGTCAATACACATGTTGAATGAATTTCTTCCAAAACATATGAAGCCCTGCTACAGTCTCTCATAGAATCTCCTTTACCTTCTCTCTGTTCCCAAGTCATTATCCCTCACTAGCAAAAGGTTAGCTTAAGCAGCCGCAGAGACCCCTCATTCTGAGAGACTGGGAGAGGCCTAGTCCAGACAGTGTGCCTAGGCATAATAAGAAAGAAAACAGAAACAAAGCAATTGTTTGCTCTCAGTCTGAACAAATAAGGTTTGACCAGAAGAGGCTGAGGTTACCATGGAGAAAAGTGTGTATTCTTGTGTGTGTGTCACCACTGCCTGGAATCTACCAGCAGGCATCATCATTTAGCAATGGGCCCTTCCACTGAAGGACAGAGTGTGTCTTTGTATGTGTGTGAAGGGGGTTGGCAGGCCAACCAAAAGGAAACATGTATCATCCTGTTTCCAGTCCTGTCTGGTGGGGGCTTATAAGCTTTTTCCATCAAGGGCCACAGGCTCAACTAATAAGTCACAGGTACCAAGTGCAAACAATGTTTCCAGACACTGTGCAAATCTCTGCATTAATCAATTCATCTCATTTAATTCCCACAACCACCTTACGAGGGAGGAACTGTCCTTACCCCATTTTGGAAAGAAAACTGGAAGAGGGAGGTTAGTACTTTGTCTGATGCCATATCGCTGGCACAGCTGGTGGAGCATAATCTGAACCCTAAACTGCTTGATTCCAGAGCCTGTGCTCTCAATTACTTGTGCTACTGCTTCTCCACAATCACAAATGTAGAAATCTACTTAAAAGAAATAGTAGTAACAGTGGCTGAGAAAGTCCCTAACTCAAAAGCAAGTCAAGCACACAGGAAGGCCTTCTTATATCCAATTTCCCTTTGCTATAACCCTTCGCAGTGCTCTTGCTCCATGATGTCTTTTGGTAGAATCAAGCTTAAACCACTCAAAACGTACAATGACATTCAGCTTCAGTTTTGATTGCTAAATGATGATGCTTGCTGGTAGGGTCCCAGGCAGTGGTGACTTACATGTAGTGTTGGACAGCAGCTAGTTAGGCATTACTAGCCAGGTAGCCAAATGGACCGACTAATGCAGTAAAAAAATCTCAAGTTAAATATCTCAGGCAGGCTGCCACCAGACCCTGGGGAGAAGGGTGCCCTGCTAGAGCCAGCAGGAGTGCATATTCCTCTTGGTTGATGTTTCCCTCTGGTGGTGAGGTTGTCCAGCCCCTCATGGCTGGGTGATTTTAACAACAAATTGACTCCTCTTCTTGCCTGATTCCCAACCCGTCAAACCATTTTCTGATTATATTTTGGTTTCTAAAGGATATTGTCCCACACAAAGAAACACGCTAACCAGATGACACAAATTCCCAGTTAGTGCTGCACTTTTCTTTTTAGTTGTAAATTATAAATCAGTCTTTTGGATCTAGCCAGGGGATTAAAAGCACAGTTCTAGAGGCAGACCTGGGGTTGAGTCTTGGCTGTGTCTTTTTCTTTTAAACATTTTATTTAAAATATTTAATTATTTAGAGACCAGCTCTTGCTCTGTGGTCCAGGTTGGAGTAAAGTGGCACAATCATAACTCACTGTAACCTGGAATGCCTGGGTTCAGCATCCTAAACAGCTGGGATTACCGTTGCGACCCACTGTTTGGCGGTCTGTCCCTTTCTAGCCAGGTGCCTTTGGGCAGATTGTTTAATCTTTCTGAGTCTCAGTTTTCTGCTTTGTAGAATTCCGTATGCACGTATCCATTTTCAGATAATAACGGTACTACCTGCACAAGGTGGTTGTGAGAGTTGCATGAGATAATGCATAAAGAAACTATGACAAAGCGTAGCACAGGGCCAGGTGCAGTAAATGCTCAATAAGTAATAGCTGTTATTAGAATCCTGTGAGTTTGATTAGCATAAATGCCCCTGACCATAAAAAGAAAAATCTACTTTCTTGGGACTACAAAGCTGACTAGCTGGCTCCTGAACCAGCACCTCTATGCCAGAGTACTCCCAGAGGTACTCTATCTCCAGAGGGCCTCTGTCCCCACTCTGAGCTAGGGTTTCCTGGCCATTGTTACAGATTGAGGAACTAAAAGGAGTTTGGGGCCAGGTGCGGTGGCTCATGCCTGTAATCTCAGCACTTTGGGAGGCTGAGGCAGATGGACTGCTTGAGCCCAGGAGTTTGAGACCAGCCTGGGCAACATGGCAAAACCCCGCCTCTACAAAAAATACAAAAATTTAGCCGATGTGATGGTGCGTGCTTGTAGTCCCAGCAACTCAGGAGGCTGAGGTAGGTGGATCACCTGAGCCCAGGAGGTGGAGGCTGCAGTGAGCCATGATTGTGCCACTGCACTCCAGCCTGGTGACAGCATGAGACCTTGTCTCAGGAAAAAAAAAAAAAAAAAAAAGGAGTTTGGTCTGAGAAAGAACCAAACTTGAACCTGTCCTCAAAGGGTATGGGAGGACATTGGGTGTCTCGGTGCTTCTCTTTCCAGTCTCACAATTATCTCTCCAAGAGTCCCCACTGAGAAGGGACCAGAAAGCAAGTGACGGCCTCGCTTCCCTGGGAAGCTTAGGCAGGACCTAGAAGAGGGTGGAAGGGGAACAGAGCTGCCTGGATTCAGACTGCACAGACTGTAGAACAGAAAACCGAGGTGGGGCTGTAGAGCGCTCCTCCTTGGTGTTAAGTTTGAGTTCTGTCCAATGGGGCCAAGCCTCTGGGCCCTGCCACTGCAGGACAGAGTTGTTGATGGGCTGATTGATGATGGGTGTGGCCACTCCTGCTCTATCCCCCAGCGGTCCAGCTGACTGGTGAGGGAATGGCCAGCCTAATGTGGGTGGCAGAGGGCCTCTGTGCTCTCTGGGAGGCCTCCTCCCACTGTCCCATCATGCCAGCTGTCTCCTCCCTTTGTCCTGATCCCTGGAAAGTGGCCTGAGGCTGGCTGACATCACCTCCCCTCCTCCCTCTGTCTTCTCTTTCTCCTTCCTGATCTCCCTCCTTTGGTCTATCTCCCTCTTTTCCCTATCCCTCGTCTCGAGATGGGCCTCCTTGGGTCCTTCAGCCTCTCGTTTTTCGTTTTCCGTGAGCCACTAGGTCCTTTCAGCCCCCTCCAAACCTTTTACTTGCCTCCCAATCACAAGCCCCTGCCAACCACCAGTGGCCATCTGTTCCCGCCCAAAAGAAGCAGATAGGACTCAGGCTACGCTTGCCCCCTCCCCTCCATTCAGGCGCAGCCTCTAGTAAGAAAAAGGAGAACAGGAGGGGGCGGGGAAGAGGGGAGAGCCCGGAGCCAGGAGGAGCAGGGGATGAGGAGTGAGAGGGAGAAGGGAAACAAAAGTGAGAGGAGGGGGACACAGCCTCCTGGAGAAGAAAGGGACCAAGGAGAGAGACAAAGAGAGGGCAGAAATAAAGTGACAGGAGCGCAGGGCAGGCCGTGGAGGTCTCTCCCCGGCAGCCTCCTCTCCCTGGTGGACTCACCGACGTGGCAATGGCCATGGCTTTGGCCTCCCGCGCAGCCTGCCTCAGGCCAGGCTCGGTTTTGCTGACTTCAGCGGTGGCTGCCCCGCACCATGATTCGCGGCCTCTAGCCCCCAGCTGTGGCGCCTGAGTCGTGGCCTCCGCCAAGGTCGGAGGAGGAGAAAGAAAACCCACAAAACTTCCCAAATGAGAGGCAGGCTAGCCAGGCAGGAGGAGGAGCGGGGCGGGCCGGGGCGTCGCTGCGGGACCGCATCCAAGGGCGCGCGCTGCGTGCTGTCCCCGCGGTCTCCCGGGCGCCACCACCTCGTCCAGTCCCCGGGAGCTGCCCGCCCTAGACCGCGGGGGCGCCCCGGGCTCGCAGGAGCCGAAAGTTCCCTTCGGGGGCCGGGGCAGGTGAGCAGGCGGGCGCTGGGCTGCGCTCGACGCCTCTCCAGGCCGCTCACGAGAGCCTCGAGGGCTGGGAGAAGCCGCTGGGGCGGTTGGGCTGGACTAGCGAGTTTAGGGGCCAACCCTCTCCACCCGCCGGCTGTGCTGCAGAGCGGTGCTCCCAGGGCTTGGGTCTGCGGCGACCCCGCTGGGAGGGAGGGAGAGCGAGAACTTAGACGTTTGTCCCAAGTTGCCCGGAGCCAAAGACCCCCGAGAGCGTGGCTGTGGGGCTGGGTCGCTGGAGTGGCCGCTTCTGCCCAAACACTCGCACCCCCGGCGGCGCGGCGGTTTTCACGCGCGCACTCACTCAGCGCGCCCGGGGGTCTGAGGTCGCCGCCACGGCGCCTCACCCCGAGCAGCAGCAACCAGCACACAGGCACCACTGGAACAGGCGGGACAGCCTTCCCGACGCGCTGCCCGCGCCCAGGCGGCAGAGGGGCCCAGCCCCCTTCCAGTCCTCGGCTCCAGGGCGCAAGGCCACAAGCTCCTGCTCCCACCCTCGGCCCCTGGCACCCGGCGCCGGCCCCGCCGCCCCCTCTCACAGGCACCCTTGGCAGGACCCCGCGGCGCGCCCCACAGCTTGGGGGCAGCTCCCAGGTGTCTCTGGGAAGGGAAAGAAAGGCCACAAAGCAAAAGAAGGAGCAAAGAGAAGGCAAAGGAGGAGCAGGGTCCCGGGTCCTGCGGACTCGCCTGGGCTGGGGGTGGGGACACTGAGAGGGCTGCGAAGGCTCCGGGGGTCGCGCGTGGCCCCCAGGCTCACCCCTGGCCCGCGGCTGCCCTTCCCTCCCCTTCCTGGGCTCCTGGCCCCTCTCAGTGCTGTTCCTTTCTCCTCCCCTCAGGCCCTCTCCTCTCCGGCGCGGGGCTCAGTCCTGGGGATTAAGAGAAAGGAGGGAGGGGAAAGGGGAGGGGAAGGGAAGGGGCGGAGGAGAAAGGGGGACGATCCTTCCAAAGGCGGGTGTTGAGTTTCAGCTCAGGACCCTCGGGTCCAACTGCCTGTGGTACCCCTCCCCCACCCGTTCTCGCCCTGGTCCTGCCCCAGTCCCCGGCGCCTTCCTCCTCTGGACTCCGCTGCAGGCCTCGCTCGCGGCAGTCCGGTCGGCTTTCTCCGGGAGCTTTCCTCTCCCCGCCACGCCCCCGTCTCCCCCGCTGGCCCCGCGCCTCCCGGCTTCCCTTTCATTAGCCCCACATCTGTCTTTCCCCATGGAGGGAGCGCGCGCCTCCAGCCCAGCGGGGCCCTTAGCAGAGCCTCTCCAATCCTCGGCGCCTCCCCTGCAGGGCAGCGGGGTTCGCTGGGTCGTTCTTGCGGGGCACAGGGCGGGAGTCTGGCGCTGGACATGGATTCTGGCCCTGGTGACAGAACATGAAGCAGGGCGTCTGGCCCCAGAGCTGCAGGCGGGCAGGTTGTGCGGCCTCTTACACTCCTCTGCCAGTCTGGGCCTGTCGGCCTCTTCAGCCTGGCTCGCTCTTGCTGCTATGAGGAGAGGACTGGGGACCGCTGGCACAAAAGTTGCTAGAACTCTTTCAGAGAAGCTGGGATCTAGCCCCGCCAGGAGTTTCCACTGAAAGGACGGTGCTCCTAACCCCCCACAGCTCCTCTGCCCTGGGATAACTCCTTAGTGTGTGCTGCTTCCCTGGACCTTTCCTTTGGGACACACACATCAGGGCCTGTCAAGCTTGAGTGACACCTACCTTCTTGCATTTTTGAGGTTCCTGGTATTTAAAAAGCAAGATGATAAACAGGATTGAAAGCTGTGGTATATTTTGGATGTTTACATTGAACAAATTAACCCTTCAAACACATATGTAACCTTATTGTGTGTATGTGCATAACCTTATTTGGAGATAAGATCAGAAATGTAATATAAGGCCTTTGGTGAACTTGAGGACCTGAACAGATAACCCCGCCTCAATATTCCACAGACCCACACATCTAGGCATTTCCTAGGACAGTGTGGTCAGGACACCTGCCCCAGCTCCTTCCCCACTCTTATTGCCTGGGCACCTGTGAAGAAACCTCTGCGTGAAGGGTGTGGTGGAGCCTATGGGGTGGAATAGGGAGAGATTCTGGGATAAACATGGGGATGGGGATGAACTGTGTTGGCTGTAGGCTGGCTGGCTGTGATGGAAGACTCCTGAATAGTTTCCAACTCCACTAGGATAGCAGAGGAACTTTTAAATTTCCAGGGAGATCTCCTGCTTCCCAGCTCCAGTTAGGTTGGAGGTGGCCACTAGGGAAGATTTTCCAACCTCTTCCAGACCCCGGCCCTGGGGCACCTGGCTGTCAGGCACATAGATATCCAGCTGCTGGGGAGTGACTTGGTGTGATCTCTGCCCAGGGGATTGCCAAGGCAAATTGGGGTCCAAGGTGGAGGTGGTCAGGAAACCCTGTCTTCAAAGATGAATGCCTTGACTGGCATGAGGGGAAATAGATGGAGGCCAGAAAAGGCTAAGCAGGAAGGAAGCTGCTAGGACCAGGCAAGGTGGTGGCTTGGGAGATGGGCAGGCAGCTTCCCTGCCCGGGGAAGGGTAGAAGAGGGACAGCAGAGGGCAGACCAGTGGGAATAAGACTGCTTCTGGAATACCCAGGTGTGGAATGTAGCCAGTCAGAGTCACACAGCTAGTTAATCCTACTTAACTAGCTGTGTGACCTTGGTCCAGTTATAGGGCATCCGAGTCTCAGTTCCTCCTCTGTGGCAGTGACTTTGGTGAGGAGTATGCTTATGTAGATTGCCAGGCACAGTGCTTTTCTTCCGTGGCTTTTCCTCTTTACCTTGGCTTTCCCTCTGACTTGCGCTTTCCTGAAAGCTGAACGTGTTCGTTGTTGAGGGCAGGTGAGGTGGGAGAAAACCCAGACTTGGCAGGTAGCTGAGACCCTGCGTGGGTGGCAGCCTCAAGCAGCAGGTCTTCAAGGTTTGCCCTTGCCATATTCAGGGAGAAGAAAGGAAGGAACCCCTCCATCTGGCTTCCTGGGTCCTAGTCTTTTCTCCCATTCTTTCCCCTTCCCTGCAGGTCCAATGAGCTGGTTTTTTCCTCAACTGACCCCAAGACTTCCTGGACCTCTCCTTGTTTCCCCTGCTACCCAAAACTTCTTGGGTGCTCACCAGTTCTTCAGTCCTCCTCTCTTTGGACCCATAGCACCCAGATTGCCTGGGTTCTAATTCTGGTTCCAACACTGGCTCGTTACCTTGGCAAGTTCTGTGACTTCCTGGAGCCTCTGGTTCCTTGTCTGTAAAGTGGGAGTGTTAATCAAACTTTTAGCATTTACTTGTTATGAGGATTAAGAGAATCCCAAGAACAGTATCTGGCCCATGAGGTGCAAATTCTGGACAAAGGCAACTACTATTATTGTTATTTGGTGATGGCCCTGTGGTGGCACTGGCATGTCAAGGACATGGTGCCTGTCCTCAAGAAATATATCATGTAGCTCATGCTTGAATCCAGTCAATACCTTCCTGCTGACCCTGGAATAAAATCCAAATGCTCTGTGGTAGCCTGGAGGACCCTATGTGATCTGCTCCCTGCCTACCTCTTTCACCTCATCTCATCTCTCGTCCTTATCTCTTGTTCATCATCTACACTGTCCTTTCCGTTTCTCAAATATGCCATGCTGTTTTCCACCTCTAGGACTCTGCATGTCCTGCCCTCTCTGCCTAAACCACTTCCCCCAGACCCTTTCCGTCATCAGGTCAAATCCTGCATCCTCAGAAAGGCCTTTCCTGGCTTTCCAACTTAAAGTTGCCCCGCCTTCCTCTCTCCCACCCCCAGTAACTCCCTATCTCATAATGCTGTTTCATTTTCTTCATAGCACTTATTGTTATCAGAAATGATCTTTTTTCCTTGTTTATCATCTCTCTTCTCCTAAAACGTAAGCTTCATGAGGCAGGGACCTTGTCTGGCCTGTCCGCCTCTGCATTTCTAGTAGTTAGAATAGTGCTTGGAACACAGTAGGTGCACAATAAATATTAGGTGAGTGGATGAGTGAACGAAGGCAGCCATGACCATAGGACAAAACTGAGTAAGCTGAGGGGCCTCCTGGGGAAGGCTGCAGCCCTGGGCTAAAGACATGGATTTGTTGGGTTCCTTGTTCTGCTAACTCTGATTCTCCATGTGTCTCCCAGGGTCTAGACTGAGTTCTCCTTGAAGGCTGCTCCTGAGCCTAGGCATTTTTGTAGCTAAACCATTACCAATCAGAAAGTGGGAGCACTGTTCTGGGGGCCTCCATCTGTGCCAGGTGTTCAACCTTTAGTTGCTGGATCATAGAGAGGTATGGTAAGGTGATGTCCCAAGGTTGAGGGAAGCTTCTACTTACCAGCAGGTGCAGAAGTATTTCAACATTTTGACGTTCAGTGTCCTAGCTTCACGTACAGGGAGTGCCGATGAGCTTCGATAGGCCCTGATGAGTCCTATGGATTCAGCACTATTTCAGGAGCTGAGATCTGGAGCAGCTAAGCTGGTTGGCACCTTCGTGGCCATCCAGGTTAATATTCCCCCCAATCCCCGCCCACCCAAACCCATCCACTTCTACAATTGAAGAGGGAGGAGCAGAGAGAGGGCCCAAGGTCCGGAGCTGGTCATTGGCAGGGCCAAGACTTCAAGGCAGCAGGTGGAAACTTGCATATCTTCCTGAGAAGGGGCAAGGAAGACATATTCTCACGTTCTGCAAGCCCCAAGAGCCTTTCCAAGCCAAGATTGGGAAGTGTATTCCACCACATCTTCCCTGCCCTTTCCTGACAGGTGCTTCTCTCTTTCCTCAGGGCCACAGGGACAGGAATCCCAGGAAGGTCTCTTCAGCTGCCAGGTCAGGCCTAGGCAGGTGAAGACGTGCTGGGAGGGGACCTTGATGTCATTTGACATGCAGACCTTCCTTTGTTCCCTGCCTCCAGCCTTCTCCCTATTGTCACCCACCTATCCTCACACCCCCAAGGGTTCCCTGGAACCTGAAGTGACTCAGGGATTCCAAAACTAGTCACCGCAGGAGGAAACCCCACTGGAAAATGTTTCTCATGACAGGGAGTCACCCTAAGGAGTCCCACAAAGCTGCTACTGAGATAAGGACAGAGGGTGAGCAAGTGGGGTGGGGTGGGGGCATGTGGCTCAGAGCACAGTTTCTCAGGTAAGTCCTGGTCATCATGGGGGTGGGAAAAGCCAACCCTTCTTGGAGGGGTTATCCCTGTGTCCTAAAGGGACATCCCAAAGGACTCTTCTGAAGGGCGACGTTCCTGGTGACCTAGGCTGGGTCTTCCCTGCAGTGTCAGCAAGTGAAACAGGTAGCTGGGATCACTTCTGGCTCCTTTGAACATCCCCTCCTGGGAAGGGGTCAAGATAGGAGATCTGAGCCAACTCCAGTTCTACTACCTTCTTAGCCCTGAGGTTCTGATTGGTGAGAGTGAGATCCATAGGAATCCAGCTCTCCTGAAACAGCACTGCCTCGTAAGAGTCTGTTTTGGGATTGAAGTTTTCCCAGGAGCACCAGAAGCCACCTTGAGGCCATGTCTGCCAGACCAAAGGCTAGGAAAGGGAGCTAGTGCAGTGAATCCCAATAGCAGGGCTGGATGCCTAAGCAGGCAGACACACCCTGTGGCCCTCAGCAGGTGTTGTTGAAACTTGTCCCAACCCAAGCCCAGGTGAGTAGGAAAGCATTCACTGTGGTGCTCCCCTTCCATTCACAGCCAACTGGGGGTAGGCACGGTGTGGCACTTCCATGCCAGGTTAGATGTGGAATAATTGGTCAGAGCTGGAAATGGGAAACCACCTCAGCCTCTTTCTTTGTGATCTTGGGTAAGTTTCTAAATTTCCTTGGGCCTCAGTTTCCTCATTTGTAATATGGGGATAATAGTTTCCATGTCATGTTTCATTGTAAGGATAAAATGAGATGAGGCATGCCCAGGGCTTAGCACCATGCCTGGCACATGTAAGTGCACAGGAGCTGAGGCCAGCAGGATATGGAAGGGAGAGGACGTCTGCAAGTACTGGGGGCAGAGGGTGAGGCAGTGAGAGTAGGGCCATGATACTGGCCTCATGACTCTTCCTGAGTGCCCCAGCTCTCCCAGCCACCACCTGCTTCTTCTAAGTGCCCCCCATCCCACAGTTCCAGGTGCCCCAAGACTCACCAGAGCAGAGCAGGTTCTCCCAATTTTCCAGATCGCCCTCTGACCTCATCACTTCTCTCTTTTAGGGCTGCTTTGCCCTAATGCATTGGAAAGATTCCTCCTCACTTTGCAGTTTAAGTTATTCCTGGTTCCTTTTGTTTATTTCCTGAGTCCTTGGTTACTAGAGGAGTATTTTCTAAGGGAAAGCACATGCAAATCAAGCCGCATCATTCTAGGGGCAATGTCTGCGTATGGGTATGTTGGGTGGGTGTGGGGGATGAGGCAAGCCAATATGCAAGCATTAAGAGAAGGACCTGGGGGGAAGGACCGGCTGGCCCACTCTCAGCACAGTGTCTCTCAAGCAGCCTGGAGCCGGCTGACCTGTGTCTTTGGGGTCAAATTCAACTCTAAGCCTTTCTGGGGCACACATACTCCCTCCTGGCTGACAGTGGCCCATGTTTCTGGGCCTGCTGAGGCTGAGTGGGCTCACTTCCTGGCCTGAAAGCAGTAGCTGGCCCTGTCATAGGCTTGGTCCCCACGGCTCTGTGAATGAGAGCAGGTTGGTCCCTGGAACTGAGACCTCCTTCCTACTGGGTCTTACGTGAGGCTGTTTCAGTTTCCCTCTTCCTTGCTTCACTTTCTCATTTGTGCAATGGGAACACTCACCCACAGCTTCTTCCATCAGACCTTGCCCATCCAGTCAACAAACTCAGGAAGTCAGGGCCTTCCGGCAGCCCTGTGAGGGTAGGCTTGTATACCCGGGTGGGGGGCAGTGACTGGTGAGGGCACGGGGGAGTTAGGGAGCAGGTCATGGACAATGGGGGAGAAGTCACAGATGATGGGGGTCATAGAATTTTGGGGTCATCGAAAATGTGGAAGAGGTCATAGAACAAAGGGGATAGGAGTCAAAGGTTATCTAAGGGAAAGGAAATAATCACGAAGGTGGATGATCAGGAGGACACCTGAGAAGAGGGGAATGGTGAAACCAGACCCTGGATGGGAACAGAATGGATCATGGAAATGAGGCCTCTTGAAGGGAGGCCACAAGACATTTCCTAATTTTGGCTACCAAACCAACCAGGGAAATTCTGCAAATGCCAGTTCACAAGAACACAGAACAGCAGACCGCTATTGCTTTGACCCCACGTCTAGAAAAGTTCAAAGAGCAAAGTTTACCCTATCAGCTACCAGGCATATAATGATGGTCATCACAACTTCCATGAGTATCGCATTTTAGGCAGCCTTTGGAAATACTTTCAGAGTTTTTTGTTTTGTTTTGTTTTTTAATCTCAAGTCACTCCCTAAAAGATAGTGGAAATAAATTTGAATAAACAAAACAGGCTTGCTGAAAATAAAATCAGGACTCCTAACCTGCTCCAGTCAGCCTGCTTCCACGAGGCCTGTCAGCCAGTGCTCCACCTGACTGAGTGCGCAGTGCCCAGCATGTACCAGGTCAGTGCAGAGGGCTGCTTGAGGGCTATGCTGAGAGGGAGAGGAGCAGAGATGCTGCTGAGGGTGGAGGGAGGCCAAGCTGCCAGGTTTGGGGAAGGGGGCCAGGTGGAGTGAGAAACTGGGATCCCAGGGGGAGGGTGCAGATGAGGGGGCAACCCAGATTAGGTGAGAACAGTTCTCTCATTAGCCTTTTCCTACAGGTGATTGCATTCTTGGCAATGGTCATGGGAACCCACACCTACAGCCACTGGCCCAGCTGCTGCCCCAGCAAAGGATACCCGTCTGAGGAGTTGCTGAGGTGGAGCACTGTGCCTGTGCCTCCTCTAAAGCCGGCTAGCCTCGACTTCCACTCAGTATCCTGTAGGGCCAGTGAAGATGGGCCCCTCAACAGCAGGGCCATCTCCCCCTGGAGATATGAGTGAGTCTGCTGCCCCCCCCCGAATGCCTGCACGTGCTCCCCTGTGTGTGCTGGTCAGGGTACGTGTGAGGGACCAGGGCAGTTCCAGCTTACTTTCCCATTTTGATCTTGGAGGGGCTGTAAAGGTTTGGGAATTGGACAAGATCTGTATTCGAGTCCTAGTTCTGACTCTCATTGGATGATCCTGAGTCAATTCAAGTTTTCAAAACTCAGGATTTTTTTTCACCTGTAAAATGATATAATGCCCCATAGGCTAATGTGCAAATCAAATGAAATATAATCTATGTGAAAGTCTGTATTTATGTTGGTTCTCTCCTTTTCTTTTAAAAAAATATCTATAATGGCCCATGTTTTTCTGGGTAAAATATTAGGGAATAATAGCATGATACAGGCATGAAGCATCCCAATATCAAATGATACTGCCCAGGCCATGAATGGGTTAATTATAAGCATACTAAGGGAGTGAAACCCTCAACTTTTACGGGCAGCTGGCTGGCTGGAGCTGTGGACTGGATATCTTTGATCATTATCATGGTTACTGTATTCTTTCACTCAGTGTGCCACATAAATATTATAATTCTCTATTTGTGCCATGATATGAAAACTATTAGGAAGCACTGAAATAAGAAAAATGAAGCAAAATATTAAAAACTAGGGTCTTAGGGATTCCAGACGTATGATTTCACTTCTTCCTTCTAGTTCTGTCTTAGCATTGGCTTTGGGGTGGATGGAGAAGTTCAGTGGTGGGGAGGGGGTCAGATTTAACTGAGATTGGATCTAGTGTGGATACTACAGGTCATGATGCTTTGGAGCGGTCTCAGAAGCCGGCTGGGTCCTGGGCCAAATCAGATGGCACGGGAGCCTCTTAGGGGAGGCTGGGTGCCAGAGGTTAACTCAGCTGTCTTCCAGACCCCTTGCTGGGAGTCTGTGAACCACTCAGGTGGCTTTCCCCAAAGTGTGTTCTGTGCAACGCTCATCCCGTGAGCTGCTTCTCAGAAAAAAGTTATGCCAGGTAAACTTAGGAAAGACTGCTCTATCTCCTACCCCTTGGAGATTCATACTGTCATCTGTACATTAAAGTCTGCAAGAAGTCTATAGAAAGTAAACCATTAAACGAGTGTTTCCCAAATTCATTTAAGCACCTAACAGGTGTAGGTGATTTATTAGGGAACCCACTTTGGGAAGTGGTGTGCTGGCTAAACCCATTTGCCAGGGCTTGTCTGTGTGGGGAATAGTCCTACAAGCCGGGGACTGTCACCTGCCAGACTAACGGAGTCGCAGACCTATGGGACATCTACTTTTCAGTGTTTTTCATCTTTCTTTTTTTATTTCTTTGCCATGAAATCCTTTCAGAATAAGTAAAGAAGTCTTTCCATGCACTCTCAAGTATGCTTATAATATAAGCTTGTACAGCGTCTGGAAGAATGTGCAGGAAATAGTTGAGGATAGCTTCTCAGGAGTGGGACTGGTAGGCAGAGACTGTTAGCTTTCACTCTTTATACTCTTTTATACTTGGATGTCAGAGTGGTTTTTACTTTTGCAATAATGCTGTAATAATAATAATAGAAACACCGCCTAAAGTCCGGCCTGGTGGCTCATGCCTGTAATCACAGCACTTTGGGAGGTCCAGGTGGGTGGATTACCTAAGGTCAGGAGTTCAAGACCAGCCTGGCCAACCATGGCCAACATCGTGAAACCCCATCTCTACTAAAAATATGAAAATTAGCTAAGTATGGTGGCACGCAGCAGGAGAATCGCTTGAACCCAGGATGTGGAGTTTGCAGTTGAGCCAAGATCGTGCCCCTGCACTCCAGCCTGGTTACTCTGTCAAAAACAAACAAACAAACAAACAAACAACAACAACAACAAACAAACAAACAAAAATCTAAAGTGTAATCATTACAGTAAGAAACCTCATGCTGAGCCAGATTGAAGCAGTGCTAGTCAATGGAGGCTAAGGCAGGAGCCTGCTCACCCTCCGCTGCCTCCCTCAGGGTCCCAGGACCAGTTGGAAAGTACTCTGTCACCTGCTACTGTCATTTACAGTGGGGAAAAATTAATAGAGGAGGGAGGTGACTTGTTCAAAGTTACACAGCAAGTGGGTGCAGAACTGAGACAAGAGGCCAAGGCCCCAGAGGGACCATTTCCTTCCTCTGGCACTCCCATGCCACCCTACCCTCTCTGTTTCTGGCCCATCTTTCCAGGGCCTGACAAGTGCCACCCCCACAGGTTGGACAGAGACTTGAACCGGCTCCCCCAGGACCTGTACCACGCCCGTTGCCTGTGCCCACACTGCGTCAGCCTACAGACAGGCTCCCACATGGACCCCCGGGGCAACTCGGAGCTGCTCTACCACAACCAGACTGTCTTCTACCGGCGGCCGTGCCATGGCAAGAAGGGCAACCACAAGGGCTACTGCCTGGAGCGCAGGCTGTACCGTGTTTCCTTGGCTTGTGTGTGTGTGCGGCCCCGTGTGATGGGCTAGCCGGACCTGCTGGAGGCTGGTCCCTTTTTGGGAAACCTGGAGCCAGGTGTACAACCACTTGCCACGAAGGGCCAGGATGCCCAGATGCTTGGCCCCTGTGAAGTGCCGTCTGCAGCAGCAAGATCCCAGGACAGGATGGGGGGCTTCGGGGGAAACCTGCACTTCTGCACATTTTGAAAAGAGCAACTGCTGCTTAGGGCCACTGGAAGCTGGTGTCCTGTCATTTTCTCTCAGGAAAGGTTTTCAAAGTTCTGCCCATTTCTGGAGGCCACCACTCCTGTCTCTTCCTCTCTTCCCATCCCCTGCTACCCTGGCCCAGCACAGGCACTTTCTAAATATTTTCCCCTTGCCGGAGAAGAAAGAGCCCCTCATTTTATTGGCTTGCTTGTTTACTCATCACTCAGGAAGCATCTACTTTGGGTGCATTCTGGTGTAGTTACTGGTCTTTTGACATGGATGATTCTGAGGAGGAAGCTGTTATTGAATGTATAGAGATTTATCCAAATAAATATCTTTATTTTAAAATGGCCTAATCTGTTTTTGGCATCTGTGGTGCCTGAACACCTCGCGGTCTCCCAGCCTGTCCCTTCTTTCCACCATCGGCCCTCACCTCTGTCCACCCTGCCAGCTCTCTCTGCCCTCCAGAGTTTCTGCTGCACCCTCCCGTCCTCTCCCATCTCTGTCTCCTTGGCCCATCCCGAACACCAGGGTGGGGGCCAGGCTGCGCTCCCAGCATGCTGGAGAGACAGAGGTCCATTGAGGCATTGCAGCAGGCACACAGCGCCCCCTTGTCCCCCAACAATCCGCCTTTGTCCTCCAGTCCTGGCTGCTGCAGCTTGGTCCTGGGGGTGCTGCCTGGGCTGGGCTCCAGCTCACACCCTCCCTAAAAGGAAATGGGAGAAAGGACCAGCCAGAGAAGAGGGTTAAAGTTAGGGAAGGGGGACACAAATGTCTTCAGGCTTAGGTCCCTGGGGGCTCCCAGTCCTGCCCCTGTTCCTTTACTCACATCCCAGCTCCTCCCAGTTTCTTTTCGGACCTCCTCCTCTTCCCTCCCTTCTCTATTCCAGGCTGGGTTGGGCTCTAAGCAAGGGGAGGGATTAGAGCCTCCTCCCTCTCTGCCCCTCCCCATGGGTCTCTAGGGGGCTGGTGCGGGCAGCAACAGAGGCACTCTGGGCAGCTGGGTGAAGGCCCATCTGGGCAAGGCCCCCAGCGGCTGCCTTCTCTCGCGGGGCCCTGTGGGCAAGGCTCCTGCTTCACTTTCAGGTTTCTCGAAGTGCCTTCTTGCTCCTGTCTGTTTCCCCATCCTGCCAGATTTCTGCTTCTCTTGCTGGGCTTTTGGCAGTAGGGGCTGTGTTGGTGGGCCCCATGAAGATGCTCAGTGTTCGGGATCGCCGGGACCGGCCCCCTGAGGAGGGGGTAGTTGCAGAGCTCCAGGGCTTCGCGGTGGACAAGGCCTTCTTCACCTCCCACAAAGGCATCCTGCTGGAAACCGAGCTGGTAACAGCTGCCTCCCCAACCTGGTGCCTCCATTTCCCTGACCCCTGGTTCCTGGCCAGCCTTATGCCAGTCCCCAGCTTGCCCTTCAGTAGCCTCCCTCCCCAGGCCCTCTGGACACCTCTCCTGCCCCCAGCTGCCCCTTCTTCGTCTCCTACTCTGCCTTCTTGCTGCCTCTGCACCTGGAGGCATTTACAGCAGGTTTCAGTTGCAGCAGGAAGGACTGCAGTCAGACAGGATGACTTTTTGGGACATTGAGGGAGCGTGAGACATAGGGATGGGACAGGGGCAATGACAGCCTCTAACATGGCCACTTCTCAGCATGTCCAAGAAGTCTAACTATCAAAAAGGGCAGACTTCCTGCAGCTGCACTTTATCTGTGGTCTGCTGCCCAGAAACATCTCTTCTCAGGAAAGGATCTTCCCCCTTCTTAGCAAGACCACAGTGTAGACTTAAGGCCTCTGCATGTATGCCACCCTAGGTCATCAGAGCTAAAGGGGTCCCCAGAGTCTACTGTGCAGCGTCTGCTTTCTCTCTTGGCATGGAATCAAAGGCATCTAGGGGTGGGGAAAGCATTATGGAGCAGGGGGCACCTCTTGGTCCCTGTGGAGTGGGGTCTCTGTGGGCACAACTCCAGGGGCTGGCATTCACACTGTACCCGTGAATTACTGTGGAATAGTGCTCCTGGGAGCCGTATGACTTGGCCAGACTGCTGGGGTTGCTGGGTGAACAGAATGGGAGGCCGGAGACTGCCCTTGATGGGCAAATGCCCTGCAACGGTGGTTCCTAACACCAGGGAATAGGGAGATGTGCCAGAGTCCTTCCTTCCCTCCAAGGACAGGTGGTAGGTGCCAGCCTAGGGGAGCTGCCAAGGAGGGGAAGGCAAAGCCCTGGCCCCTGCCTGTGTCCCCTTCCTGGCATGTTCCACATGCTCGGTACTGCAGGCCCTGACCCTCATCATCTTCATCTGCTTCACGGCCTCCATCTCTGCCTACATGGCCGCGGCGCTGCTGGAGTTCTTCATCACACTTGCCTTCCTCTTCCTCTATGCCACCCAGTACTACCAGCACTTCAACCGGCTTAACTGGCCCTGTCTGGTGAGGAACCTTGACCCCCAGCCCAGTTTGGGGCCCTTCCTTCTCCTCTAAATGGTGTGTTTTCCTTTCCTCCCCGAGCTTCTTTCCATTTCCACATTTCAGCTGGGTTTTGCCCCGTGCTATGCCCTGTGCTCAAAGGTGTGCTTTGACTCACACTGATTTCACAGCTGCAGGGCCATGGGCAATCAGGAGGACCACATCTGCTAGATCTGCTCTCCCACTCAGCAAAGGTCCAGCCCTAGCCCTGGCCTGGCCTGACCCCCCTGGCTGGTGGACTCCAGCTGCTGTCACCTGGGCTCCAGCCCTAGCACCTGGCTTCTGGTCCTGGTTGCTCTGGTTCATCTGCTTCCACTCCCTGGGTAGCAGTGTGAGCGCTCTGTCTCTTGAATGTGCTTCATATTGTGTGAGGGGTATCCCATGGAGGGGTTCAGAATCCCTCAGGGTCGGGCTGCTGGCTAGCCTGGAAAACCTCAGAGCAACGCCCCCTGCCTTCTGAGGTCCTGTTAACCCTGCACCCCTGGTCCCCAGGACTTCCTGCGCTGTGTCAGTGCCATCATCATCTTCCTGGTGGTCTCCTTTGCAGCTGTGACCTCCCGGGATGGAGCTGCCATTGCTGCTTTTGTGAGTTCAGCCCTGCAGGACTCCTCAGCCCTTCAAGAGCTCAGGCTGGTGCTTGCACACTTTCTGTGTCAGAAGCCACAGCCAGGGCTTGGGGTTCTGGCTTGCACCTCGCCTTATACCTTAACCCAATGGCCAGATAGCCTGTTTTGCCATCCCCACTTGCACTCCCACAGGTTTTTGGCATCATCCTGGTTTCCGTCTTTGCCTATGATGCATTCAAGATCTACCGGACTGAGATGGCACCCGGGGCCATCCAGGGTGAGTGCCCGTGCTCTGTGGAGAGGAGATGCCCTCCCCAACCCTAGCTACTCATCCTGACGTGGTTCTCTACCTGGTTCCATCCTCACAGGGGACCAGCAGTGACTCTGGGGCTACCTGGCTTCTAGGCCTAGCCAGCCAGAGGGGACAGTGGAGCCCAGACACGTCTCCTTGGGATTCACTAACCCCCAGCCCGCCAAACCCCACCCCAGCCTTACGGAGATGTCCAGCCTGAGACGTCACTGGGGACTTATCTGTGGAGCCTGGTGCTCCGGGATCTGGCTCCTGATGAAGCTCTGGCCAGAGGAGGGGAACTTATGGGGGGAGGGAGGGTGGTGGGGAGGAATCTGGGCCCCTAAGTCATTCCCAAATTAAAATATTCAAATTCTACTGGCAAGTCTCTTTCTTCCCCAGAAATTAGGCAGGTCAGGAATGCCAAGGAGTATTCATGGGAATGTTGTGGGAGCAGGTCGTGGTCTGTCTCTGGGACCGTGTCTGAGCAGTGAGGATGTGGGGGCTAGCTAGAAGAAGCTGAAATCTTCCAACACAAAACTTCTACGCTACACCTCTGTGTGCATGGCCACTTTGTGGTGTGCCTGGTGGCTGGGCATCTGGAGTTCTGTGTCTGAGAAGGCACAGCCTTCCTCAAGGGAGCGTGCACCCACCACCACACCTGTTCCCATAGGTTAGTGGGCTGGAGGCGAGGCACTCGCCTGGGGTGTGTGCAGAGCTCCCCCTTGTGGTGTGGGGAAGACTTGGCCCACAGGACGCAGGGAGAGGGCAGCCTGAGGCATCAGAGAAGGGAGAGATTTCCCAGAATGTGAATGCTGGGAGAGCCTGTGCATATCAGCTGGTGCAATGCTCTCATTTCACATAAGATAAAACAGGCCCAGCTAGGGGAGGTGAACTCATTTGTGACAGAGCTAGGGCCAGAACACAGCTCTTCTGACACCTAAGCTAGTGTTCTGGATACTGTACTGAGCCTCCTTGTAGCTCAGAAAAGAACGGCCAACTCGTCCCTCCACTGTGGGTCCACCTTCCCAGCTTGCCAGCTCCTCAGCACACATTTCCTGAGCATCTCCCATGCGCAGACTCCGTGCTGGGTGCCAGAGCCTCAGAGGTGACAGAGGGGCCTGCCCTTGAGTACTCAAAGGCTGGGAAAGAGACAAGCTGGTCAAGGCATCCCCATGGTGAACGCTATGGGAAGGCTCGGTTGAGTTTGGAGCAGACACTGCTGCAGCCTGGGAGTCAGCCCTGCTGGGCTGAGACAGACGGACATGCAGCCAGACGTTCCTGCCCAGCCCAAGGAGCCCAGCATGACCTGGCTCAGCAGTTCCATCCCAGCTGACGTGCTATCTCCTCTCCCTGATGCATGTGTGTTCCTGCCCTGAGATACAATCTTTCTTCTGGAGCGCTCCTTCCAGCTGCAGGCCCCAGCTCCCAAGTCCTGCCTGAGCCCTGGATCTTGAACTCTGGTCACTGTGCTCTGCTTCCTTGGTGGCAACCACTCCTCTCTCTTGGTCTTTTTCCTGCCTCCTGCTTCCTGTTCTCCTATCCTTGTGTCCTGGCTCACCATCAGGGCTGGCAGCCTCTCCTGGGCTAGAACTAACAGGATTTTGTGTTTCTCTGGTCACTGCTCACAGTTCTCAGGGCTTTATGCACAGTCCATTCTCGTAGTCTCAGAGGAGGGATAGAAGAGGCTCCACTTGGGGAGTCAGGGAGATAAGGTGCCGGGTGAAGGGTTAAGGAGGTGGTTAGCAGAGCCTGGTTGCAAAGCCCAGTGGGGAGTGGGGATTTGCTTTGTGCAGAATGGTGTCAGGACCGGTCCTCTCCCACAAGCAGCTGTGTGACCCAGGCAAGACTGTCCCCAATAGGAGCTTAGAGAGAGCAGAAATATGACGGCAGTGTTTCCCTGTACAGGCACCTGTGCTGTCTGTGTCTGTGTGAGAACTAACATGAAATGAGCAATGCCCAGGCTTGGTCCTCATGGCATATTGGTTTGGGCTCAGTGTTGATTGGCCCCAGAGTCTCAAGATGCCCTCACAGTGAGGTGCTGAATCACAGGGGACAGGGGGAGACCCCTGGGGAAGACAGGGAGGGGGCTCCCTGGGAGTTACTTCTTAGGGACTGACTAGAATGGAATCTCTCCCATCTCCTTTCCCATACCTTAATTCTCAGCCAGCTCTGAGCTTTTTCTGGCATTGGTGAGAAATTCATTTCAGAAAGAAAGGGGGTCCTAGGACACCTTTAATCGTTGCAGCCTCAGGGGTGGGGTAGGTGGAGAGTGGCTTCAACTTCAGCACCAAAATTCTATCTCCTACCATCTAGGACTGGCTCACCACTTTGATGCCATCGTTTTCTCCACTTTTGAAATTTCTCCCTCTCCGCCCTTGTGTGGTTGACTGAGCAGAACTGGGACTCACAGTTGTCCACCTCAGGCAGAACACCTCACTCCTCTGCACCTCGGTCTCTTTCCTTGTGGATACGAGATGCCTTGGCTCTGGCAGCTCTGATACAGGGGCTGGGGGCCTCCCTCCTCTCAGGCCCCCTACTGCCTTGATCCAGGATGGACAGCTGGCAGGAAGGACAGATGGGCTCAGGCAGAGTTTGGCATTCATATTTATTATAGGTTGGCAAGAGTGAGGTTCCCGAGGCAGTGTCACTCCTCGTCATGCATTTTTTGCTGCAACAAGGATAAGAGGTGTGAGTGGGGAGCTGGCAAGAGGGAGAAGTGTGTGGGGACAAATCCCTGGGGCTTTCAGAGGCCTAAGGGAGATGTCCTTGGGGGGAGAGGCAGGGCTCCAGGGATCTTGTGGTCTCAAGTTAGAGGCACTTGTGGTTTAGGGGGATGGAACTGGGGATCTCTGCAGAAGTCCTAGTCAGTGGGGGGCTGTTTTGAGCAGGAGAGTGGATTCTCAGGTTACGTGAGCTGTGGGACCCCCAGAACTGCCTACATATAGGGCAAGCAGTGCCCACTCCGAGGGGCACCCAAATCAGGGGGCATGCTAATGTGGAAGTGACTAGTGAAGCCCAGGGAAGGGACCCACCTTGGCGCCAATGTCTCGGCTCTTGGCTCGAAGTTTGTTGACCTGGGACTCAGCGATGTCTGCCCGCTCCTCTGCCTCATCCAGCTCGTGCTGCACCTTGCGGAACTTGGACAGGTTGGTGTTGGCTTGCTCCTCCTGTGGTGGGACAATGGGGATGGGTGAATGAGCTGGAGATGGGCTGTGGGATTCTCAGCCTCTCAACCTGAGGTTCCAGCTCCCTGTCCCTGAGGCACCCATGCCTCATGCATATTCCTGCAACAGCCTTTCCAAGGGTATCCTGCACCTGCCTTGTGCTCTCCTCAAACATGTCCAGCACTCAGAGTCCTTCACGGCCATCCACTGCCCAAGACAAATCCCATGCTGCCTGATCTGGGACCCTTCAGAATCCTGTTTTGCTGCACCTGTCCCTGCGCAGGCATGCTCACCAGCAACTCACATACACCCAGATGTCTTCCCCACTGCCCTGTGCCTAGCTGGGTCCCCTTCCAGGCCCAATTCCACTGCCACCTTCCTGCCTTCAGCTTTGGCTGCCCCATGTCCTGCACTAGCCTTCTGTTGGGTTATGGTGTCTGAATTGTAAGCAGCTTGTAGGTGGTGCCTTTGTTAATTCAGAACACCTGACGGCTCTGAGCATACCAGATGTGTACAATAAATGTTTGAGAGTTACAGCTTATAGCAAACTCTTTGACCAGGCTCCTCTGGGGGAGACATGCATTGGTTCTCACATATAGTAGGTGTGTTGATGAGAAAGGGAAGAAAACTCTGAACTCACCGCCTCCTCGGCCTGGCGCTTGTAGGCCTTGACCTTCAGTTGCAGCTTGTCCACCAGGTCCTGCAGCCGCAGCAGGTTCTTTTTGTCTTCCTCTGTCTGGGGGTGGGAGGGTGGGAGAAGCCAGTTTGGAGGGGGAGCAAATGCAATCACCTTTCCCTCCTCCATCATTTTACTCTTCTCCCTTTGCCTTTGCTGCCCCTCCCTGCAATGGTCCAGGTCAAAGATGTGGTGGGGAAGATTCTCTGACTCCATTGCAGGTCAAAGGGGCAATGCAGGGTTGTCAATCAAGGATCCACAAAGCAATGAAGGCTGAAGTCTTAAAGGTAGAAGTGGGGGGAGGGGCTCAGAACCTATGGAATTTCCTAATGTGGTAATATAAAAGCACCAGATCTGTTCCAGCTCCAATCTGGTGGCTAAAGCTCCAACCTGGACCTACATAGGTTCTCTTGGCCAGCAGTTCTTGACCAGAAGAGGAATAATGAGGAATGCAGAAAGAAGGGGGTATTATCATAATCCAGATTATTCTACATTCTAATATATTGTACTAGACCAGAATTCAGGCATCGGGATCACTGGCTCCAACATCACTCTTCATCATTGTATGTGCCAGGATGCCACTTCTACTTCTGTTCACAAATCACTCTGTGGTTCTGTATCTGTAACCTCTTTCTTGTGCCTCTGGTATCCATCTATCAAATGGACTGACACTCTCGTCTCCTTGGCCTTTTCTTCCCAGGTACGCTGAAAATAACGGGCCAAGGGCACAACTCTGAGCTATGCAAATGGAGGTCTTAAAACATTCTGGGGTCCTCTTTCTCTGTGGCCTTCTCTTTGTGTGCCAGAAGTTCCATGGAAGATTTCCGTGTCTTTTCCCCTCGCCTGACTCTTAACCCCACAGTTGAAGGTGGAAAGATTCTTTGGACTGTTCTGAAGTCTTCATGGTAGCACTTTGAGTTATTAAAAAAAAAAAAAAAAAAAAAAAAAAAAAAAACCTGGGGAAAGGCTAGTTAGAAGAGTTTTCAGGAAGTAGAAGTAGATTCTTCATTTGCTGGAAAAACTCATAGGCTCAAGTCAAACTGACTGCACAGCGTGAGAAGAAGGTTAAATCTACCAACAGCATCTCAAGGAGGAGGTAACAGGAGCCCTGTGTGGGTGGGGCAGCGGGGCCAGAGAAGCCACTTCCACATGTACTCCTGGCCCCTGGCCCCTGGCCCCCCGCCGCACCTGGTAGGTGAGCTCCTTGATGCGCCGCTCGCTCTTCCTCATGCCCTTCACCGACTCTGAGTTGCGCTTCTGCTCGGCCTCCAGCTCACCCTCCAGCTCCCGCACCCGCGCTTCCAGCTTCTGCAGCTGCTTCTTGCCGCCCTTGAGGGCGATCTGCTCCGCCTCGTCCAGCCGGTGCTGCAGGTCCTTAATAGTCTGCTCCATGTTCTTCTTCATGCGCTCCAGGTGGGCGCTGGTGTCCTGCTCCTTCTTCAGCTCCTCTGCCATCATGGCGGCCTGTGTGCAGGAGAGAGGTGGCAAGGAACACGGGCCCAGGGCCGGGGCTTTTGCCCCCAAAGGATCTTTCTCCCATCAGGCCCTCAAACCCTCAGAACTGCAGAGTTGGCTTGGTGTTACAGCACAGCGGCCTGGCCTGGCCTGAACCCAGGGCCTTGTTTGTGTCTTTAGAGGAGGCAGAAGGTGGGCGGTCACTTACATCCGTGATGGCCTTCTTGGCCTTCTCCTCAGCATTCCTGCACTCCTGTACCGCCTCCTCCACTTCTGACTGGAGTTGGGTCAGGTCCGACTCCATCTTCTTCTTCTGGTTGATGAGGCTGGTGTTCTAGACATGCAGAGAGAAAAATGATCAAATATATACTGCACTTTGTTACCGATTTCATACCCTTTCTCCAGGGAGAATTAAAGGTGGTCATTTTTTAAAATAACAACAAGCCTGCTTTTAGACTATTCCTTGTTTTGTACCTGCTTTCCCTTTTCCTATGAAAGTGGATACATTCTAGACATTATATCTAAGATTACTAAATTCTGAAAAAAGACTTCAAATAGCGAAAGGTCTGCAGTAATACCCTGGAGCTCTTTAGAAACATGTTTTTGTAGGAGCATGCCAATATTCCAAGGAAAATGGAAACAACTTTCTACCGGGACAATATTCCAGAGACGTTTACAGCTATACCAAGAATGTAGTGGGGTAAGGAAGAGGGGATGGGGTAAGCGAATGATGTCGTTCTCACATATA
Source organism: Macaca thibetana thibetana (assembly GCF_024542745.1). Taxonomy (NCBI): domain Eukaryota; kingdom Metazoa; phylum Chordata; class Mammalia; order Primates; family Cercopithecidae; genus Macaca; species Macaca thibetana. Next base: position 84,427,443 of record NC_065584.1, on the reverse strand, counting down.
CTAAAGAACAAGACTCCACAGGGCACTGTAAAAGGTGGGCACAAAGTCTCATTGCAGAGTATAACTGAAAACAGTGTGGGTGGGTGGGACTGCAGAAAAATGGTGTTCTATCCAGCTTGGTTTGCAAGAGATGCAGTTATGCTTCTTTAAACTCCCAAACTCTCATCTTTACAGAACAAGCTGGAGGCTGTCCTTTAGTTCAAGAATATCAAATAACAGGATACGTTCCACTACTCCCAGATTTGTGACTTTGGCAGGTATCAGCAATCAATCACAACACTCTTAGCTTCTAAGCAGAGATGGCTTTCTCAATACAATGGTTCTGCAGCCACCACAGATGAGAGTTGGCCTAAGAGAGGAAATGATTTCTGACCCTGGCTAGATGTGCTCACTTAGAACATCTGGCTTTTCTAGATGTCCTGGGCTCTGCACTCGGCAGGTTTCCACAAGGTGGCTCCTGACCCTCTCACCTGGGAATGCAGCAGCTGCACCCGCTCGCTGGTCTCAATCAGCTCCTGCTCTGCCAGCTTCCGAGACCGCTCTGTCTGCTCCACCATGGCACGCAGCTCCTCCAGCTCAGCCTGCAGCAGGTTGTTGCGCCGCTCCACAATGGCGATGTTCTCCTTCAGGTCGTCGTTGGCGCGGACAGCGTCGTCCAGCTGAATCTGGGTGTCCTGAGAATCACGAGAGTGGGCATGAGCGGGGAGCCAGCCTTGGTGCCCTTCATCGAGGGCACTTGTCAGAGGTCCCTGCAGTAACCTAGGGGCAGGAGGAATCTGGTGCCTGTGTTGAGACACCACTGCTTCTTCAGGCCACGTGGAGGCCAGTCCCCTCTGGGTGAGGGGATGTCCTGTCCCCGTGTACCTTCAGCAAGCTCTGCAAGCTCTTGACTTGCTTCTGGGCCTCGACGGCCATGCGGTTGGCGTGGCTGAGCTGGATCTCCATCTCATTGAGGTCTCCTTCCATCTTCTTCTTCACCCTCAGGGCCTCGTTGCGGCTGCGTGTCTCTGCGTCCAGGGAAGTCTGCAGCGAGTCCACCACCCGCTGGTGATTGCGCTTGGCCTGTTCCATCTCCTCGTCCTTCTCTGCCAGCTTCCGCTCGATCTCTGCCTTGATCTGGTTGAACTCTAGCTGGGCCCGGAGGATCTTGCCCTCCTCGTGCTCCAGGGAGGCCTGGGAAGGGGTGGGGTGAGGGCGGGCAGACAGGGCATGGGGCAGGGTTGGGAGAGAGGATGAGAAGATACAGGGTGTCAGCCAGGACTATGGCCCAGAGAAGAAGAGCTGAGAAGAGATGGGGAGGTGGGATCTGCATTCATGCCCCCCATGGTGCTATTGGGGAGAAAGTGCTGGACTCCCTGGGCTTCCTCTGTCAAGGAAAGGGTCTGGACTTCACAATTGCCAGACCCTCCGGCACTAACACTGCGTAAATTCCTGACCTGTCTAAAGTATTATAGAAAAGAGAGGAATTTTTATAACCACAAATTCAAAATTTTATCTTTGTTTTCCAGGTCCCTCACCCTTTCCTGAGAAAAGTTAGAAGCCCAGAAAACTCAGGGCTATTCCCAGGTGCATAAAAATGAAGAGTAACAATAGCTAATATATATTAAGTGCTTAAATGTGTTACCTCACTTAATCTTTATAATAATCATGTGTAAAACTGTATGAGGTATGTGCAATTAATTCCATTTTACAGATGAGAAAACTGAGGCAGAGAGTGATTAAAGATTTTGCCCAATGACACAGTGAAAGTCCTCAAGCTGTGTTCCAACTCAGGCCTGTTTGACTCTGGAGCCCACACTCCTACCCACTGTTTAAGTGGTTATTATCATGGCCAGATTCCAACTTTTAAAACCTGGTAAGAAACAAAACCTTTGGCGTCTAATCAGACTGACATTTTCCTTTGTGCAGACCTTGGCTTTGGAGGTAGTAATGGTTAGTGAATGGTGGGTAGATAACGTTGAACAAAGAATATGGAATGAATAGATTTTGTCTTGGGTTCAGGGTCACCTGCAGGTGAGGGAGATGTGGGAGACAGTGGCAGACCAGGGTTGGGGTGCTGGGAGCTCTCGGCCCTCACCTCCGCCTCCTCCAGGGCTGACTGCAGCTCCAGCTTCTCCACCTCCAGCTGTTTGCGGACCTTCTCCAGCTCATGCACATTCTTTCCTCCTTCTCCTAGCTGCTCAGTAAGGTCCGAGATTTCCTCTGGGGACCAGAGGGCCAGAAAGCTCAAAGCCTGTGTTCCCCCTGCCCCCTCATGCCCTCCCTCCCACCAGCTCATCTCTGGCCTCTTGGACCCCCAGCACACCCTGAAGGTTCTTGTTCTCCCTCTTGAAGGTCTCCAGGTGCTCCAGGGACTCCTCATAGGCATTCTTGAGCTTAAAGAGCTCTGTGCTGAGGGAGCGAGCCTCCTTCTGCGAGGACTCCAGCTCCGACTGCGACTCCTCATACTTCTGCTTCCACTCAGCCAGAATCTGCCCGGAGACAAGGCTCACTCTTCAGCCCCCCAGCCTTAGCCCCCCAGCCCTCCTGCTTCCCAGTGCCCCAGCCCCCAGCCTCAGCCCCATGTCCAAGATCTGTCCCTGGCCCCGAGCCTGGACTCAGCCCTGCCCTCCTCCCCAGCCTCCAAGGAGGACGGCTCTGGCCTCGCACTGAACCCCTCACACCCCCTTGCCCTGCATGCTGGCTGCAGCCCTCACCCAGGGCCCACCTTGTCGAAGTTCCTCTGCTTCTTGTCCAGGGCTGCAGCAGCAGCATTGGAGCGCTCCACGTCCACCATCAGGTCCTCAATCTCATTCTGTAGCCGGTGCTTGGTCTTCTCTAGCGAGGAGCACTTGGCATTAACAGCCTCCACGGCCTCCTCGGCATCCTGCAGCCGCTGGGCCAGCTTCCTTCTGCCCAGGTGAGGGTGGAGGGTGTGTGTGTGACTCTACTGGGCAACAGTGGAGCCTTGGGTGGACCTCCTCCCACCCCCTCCCTGTATCTCCTTGAGACGCCGTAAGTCCAGCCTAGCAGGAGCTGAGCCTGCTCATGCCTAGAACAGAGTCCGCCAGCCTGTGCTGCCCAGGCATCCTCCCTACCTGCAGTGGCATGTGGGCGTCAGTGCCCCCTGCCCTCGCCCCCCACACAGGCTGATCGACGGTAGCTCCTCTGACCAACAAGCTTTTTGCTCGTCTTATACGTGAGCATCAGGTATAACCCGGGCCAAAAGCTCGCCTGTCACAGGAAGCGGGTCAGGGCCAGCCAGAGTTCACAGAGTATAGAGTTCAGGCTTTCTTCCAAGCACTTCTGTTGCCCTCTGAGTTCCTCCTGTCTCTTCCACTTCCTTCCCATGACCACTCTGCCGGTCCCCACCCCAGGTCCTCTCACCCCTTCCTCTCTGAGAGTCAGGTTAAGGGGGTATCTGGAGCTCACTTGGCTTCCTCGAGCTCCTCGGTCCGCTGAATGGCGTCCGTCTCATACTTGGTCCTCCACTGGGCCACCTCTGAGTTGGCCTTGGACAGGACGCGCTGCAGCTCAGCCTTGGCCTCCGTCTCCTCCTCGTATTGCTCCCGCAGCAGGTCGCAGTCATGCCGGGCCGACTGCAGTGCATGGGCCAGGGCGTTCTTCGCCTGGGGAGGGGTGGGCACCAGGAGGTGGGAGAGACTCCCTGTGCCCCATTCTCTAGATTCTCTTCTTGTCTAGTACTTCAACCAAGCCCAGCCTTATGCACCATGTGGGCTGATATTAAACCTCACTGTCTGAGGAGTTTTCCAGTCTGCTCACCCCATTCGCTTAAGAATAAGGAAAGATGCATTCAATGACGTTTAGCTGCAGGGCAGAACCTAGACTGGAGAGTCTTTCCCTTGCAGAGGACTCTCTCCAGCTCCAGGCTCCATTTCTGGCATTGAGGTGAATTGCTCCAGGGCTGCCGTCAAGCCTGCCCACCCTCCCCACTGGGCCTCACCTTGCCCTCCTCCTCCAGCTGCCTTTTGAGGTCCTCCATTTGTTGGGTATAGGAGAGCTTCCCCCGGGTCAGCTGCGAGATTAGCGCCTCCTTTTCCTCTAGCTGGCGGGCCAACTCTCCTGGAGGTGAAATGAGAGGGGCTTGTGGGCCATTCCACAAGTTATGTCCTGCTGTAGGCAGGTGCAGGGCTGGTTAGAGGCACCCACCATTCTCAGTCTGCAGCTTGGCTCGCTGGGTGGTGAAGTCGTTCAGGGAGCGTTGGGCCTCTTCTAGCTTCATGCGGTACTCGTTGGCCTGGTCCTCCAGCGTCCGAGAAACTTTCTCCAGGTTTGCCTTCAGGAAGCAAGACAGGAAAGGTGAGTGTGGGAGGGGCTGAGTTGACCAGAGGAAGGAAGAGAGGGTCAGAGATGGGGAACGCCAGAGGGCAGGAAGGAGACACAGAAGGTGTGGGAGGGTGCAGTCTGAAGAGGTACTTGAATTAAAGAAAGGAGGAACATGAAGAGATAGGGAGAGGAGAGCCAGAGAGGGGCAGGAGAGAGAGGAAGAGAGACTAAAGGGTGATGAAGGGAATGAGAATGACAAGGGAGATGTTGGACAGAGAGAAGGCGTGGGGGAGGTGCCCCTGTGCAGGGGAGAGGGAGAGGGGAGGCCGAGCAGAGCCTGCCTTGGCCTTGATGATCTGCTCCATGTTGGAGGTCACATCGTCCAGTTCCAGCTTGAACTCGCTCTTCTCCTTCTCCAGCTTCTGCTTCACCCGCTGCAGGTTGTCGATCTGCTCCCCCAGCTCTGCCACGCTGTCGGCGTGCTTCTTGCGCAGGGCGGCGGCCGTGGCCTCGTGCTGCAGCGTGGCCTCCTCCAGGTCCCGCCGCATCTTCTGGAACTCGGCTTCGCGCTTCTTGTTCATCTCGATCTGCACGGACGTGGCCCCGCCGGCCTCTTCCAGCCTCTCGCTGATCTCCTCCAGCTCCCGGGACAGGTCTGAGCGCAGCTTCTCCACCTTAGCCCTGGCGGTGCGCTCCGCCTCCAGCTCCTCTTCCAGCTCCTCGATGCGCGCCTGGGTCAGACACAAAGGGCTCAGACCCACTGCCTGGACCCCTCCACTGGAATCCCCCCGGCTCTAAAAGGCTACCAGGAACTCACGTCCCTCTCAAGCAGTGGTTCTCAACCAGGGGCAATTTTGTGCCCCAGGGAATGGTTGGTAATGTCTGATTGTCATGACTTGGTAGGGCTTGCTACTGGCATCTAGAGGGGAGAGGCCAGGGATGCTGCTGAACATCCTATAATGCATAGGCCATCAATAGCAATTTGGTTGAAGCTCCCGAGGGCATCTTAGACCCAGTCTGAGCATCTGCAGCCCCGAATCCTGAGAATCTGTGTTTGAAGGGGAATCCTAGGATCCTGTGAGATCAAGAAGTTCAGAGTCCCCAGATTCACTAGGCTCTGTTCCGCTATCCATAAGGCAGGAAAGTGAGTGCTTGTATTTTACAAATATTTGTGACACTATGCCTCAAAACAATCAAATACCTTTGCAATTCTCCAAGTTAACCACAAAGTCCAATCAACCATATTCCTTGCTCTCCCAGGCTTGCTGTGTTTATGCCCAGGGCTGGTTTCAAGACGATTGCTCCCTTCCAGGCCAGGAAAGTGCTAGCAGGGTACTCTCCTCTTCACCTCATCTCCTCATCCTCTTTAAATGCCCTTACCTCACTTTTCTGACCTTAGCCTTGGTCCTGGCTAAATTGGGAGAATATCCTATCCACCATTTTGATCTGTTGTCTGGTTAGCCAGGAGCAAAATGGGGGTTCAGTGGGAATCCCTTCACCTGGGGTTATGGACAGCTTTAAAGGACTGTCCATGGATGAGTCCTAGGAGCAGCAGAGAGGACCACCGTGCCTCTGCTCCCAGGATGGAGAAGGTGAGACTTCTGAGCAAGATCTTGGGGATGAAGGAGGAGCCATAGCCTATTGCCAAGACCTGATGAGATTAACAGGACTGTTATTCTGAGTCCAAGAGGCCAAAGAAGTTGCCCAGACCTAGGGTAGAAGAACTTGAGGATGGCCCGACATTCTAGCTAAAACCCAGAAGGGGCATCCAAGAAGATGGGAGGGCAAATTACTAATGAAGGTGGGCCAATCCCTGTGCAGCCCCAGAGGAGTGGAATTGTGTTCATACATTACTTGCAGCCTGGGCCATGGGCCTCAAGTGCAGAGGGGAGACTACCTCTTTCTACCAGCCACAGTCTGCCCCAAAGTGAGAGGACAAGGTCCTGCCCCAGTAGTTGAGTTCCTGTTGCCCTTGGGGTCACTATGTCAAGTCCTGGCCATGTAGCTTCTGTAGCTCTAAAATGGGGATGACAGTGGACTTCAAGGCTCTTCTGACAAACCCGATACTAAAAGCATATTGAGGTTTGAGGTTCATTAAAGCTAAGGGAGACTATGGCTGTTCACTTAATCTTGACCTGCAGAGGAATGAGAAGGCCATGGAGAAGACAAAACAATACCTTCTTAGGCTAGTGGTTGGCTGACTTCTCTAAATTGGGCTATATTAATATGATACCTTTATAGAATTTCCTAGTTGACAAAGTGGTTTCAAATACATTATCCCCTCTGGTCCTGTGTGGTAGGTATTATCAGTGTCATTTTACAGGTGAGAAGAGAATCTGAGGATCAGGGAGGGTAAGTGACTTGCTCAAGGTTGTAGGAATTGGCTCTTATCATGAGTGCCCTATGGGGACTCAGCCTGGGTTAGTGACTGGGTTAGTATCAGGAAGAATGTGAACAGAGCAGCTCACAGGAAGGTGCTCCTTGAAGCTTTTTTTTTTTTTTTTTTTTTTTTTTTTCACCTCACATTCAGAGGGCAGAACTACCAGAGGAAGGGTTAGAGGAGAATAGAGCTCTATCATTTGTCTTAGAGTAGAAAGTTCCTGAGGCAGAGCAGATCTCAAAAGGAGAAGCCCTTTAGTAGGTATGAGTCTCCCTTCTCAAACAGTTTTGCTAACACAATGTATTCTTGCTCTACAGAGGAAGGCTAGTGTTCCTGAGTGCCTGTAAGTCAGGGATGGTTGGATCTATGAGGCTGCCTGGAGTTCCAGATATTGTGTAGAACCCTAAGCAGCTGCTGCAGCCTCAGTCACCTCAGGGCTATTGAGCTCCCACTTTCCTGCATTGGGGGAAAAAAGTCACCTGATTTTCCTTCAGTTTCTTCTGTAGCTGAAGGGCCAGTGCCTGCTCATCCTCAATCTTACTGTTCTGCTGATTAATGTCAAACTCCTTCCTGCAGGAGAAGGGTGGGGGTGGAAGAGTGACAAATAACCTTTCTTCCTCTGGCACTCATTGTCTTCTTGGCCGTAGTACACCAAAATCAGCACCTCCCCCTCCCCAGGCCAGCCCAGAGAGTGGAGGAAGAGGGCTGTGATTGACCTCATTCCCATTGTGCCCAAGGCAACAGTGGGCAATGGAGGTGCAGCACCCTGCATTCTATCTACCAGGTCAGACACCTCCATTAGCCCCTCCTGGCCACCATAGTGTCCTACTTCTTGAGCTTTTCTTCCAGCTGCAGTTTATCATTTTCCAGGTCCATGATGCTCTCCTGCGTCAGCTTCAGGTCGCCCTCCAGTTTCCGCTTCGCTCGCTCCAGGTCCATGCGCACCTTCTTCTCTTGCTCCAGGGATCCCTCCAACTGATGAAGAGAAGAAAATAAGCAAAGTTTGGAAAACATGACATCCACAGTGTATGTTCTTTTGCCTCCTTCTAAACTTGAAGTCCAGTGGGATTGGAAGTCAAACCAGTAGAGAAATCCTGCAAACACAAAGGATTCAGAGACCTACTCTAGTGAGGAACTACAGAGAGTAAAAAAGCTCCAAGGGCCATAGAAGTCAATTCTAGGGATCAGGACTTTCTGGGCCATTGGTGTTGCCTGCAAAATCTTGCTCTGAGAGCAGGAGCATGGTTATTACTACTCACGTCATCCACCTGCTGCTCCAGCTTGACCTTAGACTTGGACAGGCTGTTGACCTTGTCCTCCTCAACCTGAAGGTCATCCAGGGCCTGCTGATGGGCCTCTTGTAGAGCTTTCTTCTCCTTGGTCAGCTTAGCAATGATCTCATCTAGCCCAGCCATCTCCTCTGTTAGGTTCTTCACCTGCCGACCAAAAACCCATCCCCTTTAGGGTCAAAGATCACCAGCCTGGAGACATCTATGGGGACTTCCATGCCAAGGACCAGGACCACACTCTAGTCTGGGAGTCTTGAGGAGACCGGGGCTGAAGCCAGAGGGAGCTGCCCTCACCTTGTTCTCTGTTGCATGCTTCTCCTTCTCCACCTTGGCCAGTGTCAGTTCCAGGTCATCAATGTCCTTCTTGAGTTCCGAGCACTCATCTTCCAGCTTGCGCTTCTTAGCAGTAAGCTCCGCGTTCATCTCCTCCTCGTCCTCCAGTCTCTCATTCATCTCCTTCACTTTGGCCTCCAGCTGAATCTTGTTTTTGATCAGCTGGTCGCAGCGCTCCTCAGCATCATTGAGGTTGTCTTGTTCCTGGGAGAAGAGAACAGGGAGGAAGCTGATGGTTAAAGAGAGGAGACCTAGGGTCTTAAAAAGAGCTGGCACTCCTAGACTCCCAGTACCTCGTTGTGAGATAGGCTATAATCTAGGGGAGGGGAGGCGAGGGCTGAACAGATAATCATGTGGCCTCACCGCCTGTACTTGGAGCTGCAGGTCGTTCTTCTCCTGCAGCAGGGACACCATCTTCTCCTCCAGCTCCTTGCGGCGAGACTCGGACTTCTCCAGCGTCTCTTTGATGCGCCCGAACTCTTCCTTCATGGTGGCCATCTCTTTCTCTGTCTCTGCGCTCTTCAGCAGCGGCTTGATCTTGAAGTAGAGCTTCATCCAGGGCCAATTCTTGACACCCATGAAGGCCCGAATGTTCCACTGGATTACCAGCAGGGCATCCCTGACAAGGAAATGTGGAGGCAGGGTGGGGCACTATGAAAGAGAGCTTCCCAATCATGGGCCCTACTAAGCAAGTTCGTAGGCATGTAGACTTCCTTCCTGTGCACACCCACCTCCAACATCACTACACTGAACATGGAGTTGCCTGATAAATATTTATTAATCAATTTGATGAAAGGGCAGTTTATATCCTCCCAGCTAGGATATTAGTGGTAATGGAAACTACCACTTATAGAATGTCTACTCTGTTCAGTTTTTCGATTCTCATAAGAACTTCAAATATGTTAAAAATTATGTAGGGGTTTACGTATAAGAATGTCTATAATAAGTATGTAAGTTATGAAGCATGAAAGCAAAATGACTATCCATGAACCTACCACCCAACCAAGAGGTGAAATGTTACCAACCATTAATCTACCTGTGCATTCCTTCTTACACCCCTGCTACCCCACCAGGAACAGCCGCTGCTTTGAATCTTATTCTTCCTTTCCTTGCTTTTTCGAAAATTGTTTTAACCGCATATGTATGTATCTTTATTTTAATTTAATTTAATTTATTTTGGGATGGAGTTTCACTCTTGTTGCCCAGGCTGGAGTGCAATGGCACAATCTTGGCTCACTGCAACCTCCGCCATCTAGGTTCAAGCAATTCTCCTGCCTCAGCTCCTCAATAGCTGGAATTACAGGTGTCTGCCACCATGCCCAGCTAATTTTTGTAATTTTAGTAGAGACGGGGTTTCACCACGTTGGCCAGGCTGGTCTCTAACTCTTGACCTCAGGTGATCCGCCTGCCTTAGCCTCCCAAAGTGCTGGGGTTACAGGCATAAGCCACTGTGCCGAGCCGTATGTATGTATCTTTAAACAGTGAATGGCTGGTTTTGATTATTTATGAGCTTTATAAAAATTACATCATACTGTGTGTATCCTTCCAAGATTTGCCTTTGTTTACTAACAATATGCTTTAATGTTCAAACATATTGTACCATGTAGTTGGAGTTCACTTCTTTTCACTGTTTTATAATGTTCCGCTGAATGACTGTAATACTATTTACCCATTCCCCTGTGGATGGAAATTCAAGTTGTTTTAAGATCTTTGCTATTATGACCAATGCTGCTAAAAAGATTATTTTTCATGTCATGGTGTACATGTATAAGAGTTTCTCTTTAGGAATGTACTCAGGAGTGGAATGGAGAAGTATGCAGCTGTTCAACTTTAAAAGATAGTGATAAACAGTTTTCCTAGGAAGTTGCACTGATTTACACATCTGTAAGCAGTGGATCAGGCTTCTTAATTTTTGTCAGTCTAGTGATTTTTAAAACTTTTTAAAATTATTTTTTCTTTCATTTTATTATTATCTACTTGTTTCTTTCATTTTTTAAAATTTGTAGACCATCTGAGCAAGCAAAGTCTAGTTTTTTTTTTTTTTGTTTGTTTGTTTGTTTTTTTTTTTTTTTTTTTTTTTTTCCTTTTTGTGGAGAACGGGGTCTCGCTATATTACCCAGGCAGGTCTCGAACTCCTGGGCTCAAGCTATCCTCCCGCCTCTGCCTCCCTGAGAGCTGGGATTACAGGCGTGAGCCACCGGCGCCCGGCCAGTCTAGTGTTTTAAAATGGTATTTCATTGGTGTCTTAATTTGCATTTTACTATAGAGAATTTTCTTAAAAAAAGAAGAAGAGGAATTTGCAATGAGATTTGAAGTGGTAAAGTAACTTTCCCAGGCCAGATGGTAGGTCTGAACCCAGGTCTCCTGACCCACACCTAGTTGACATTGCAGATATGCCTCTATATCTCTAGTGCATGCCTCCCTTTTCCTGCTGTCTCACCTACGTTCCACTATCTTCTTGAACTCAATGCGCATGAGCTGGCCCCGGGCTTGGGCCTGCATACGTGTGATGATGCGGCTCAGTCTCTCATCCCGCATCTCCTCCAGCAGCCCCAGCAGCCCTGCCTTGAAGAACACCTGCAGGCAAGGGGTAGATGCAACAGGCCACAGCCTCAGAGGGTAGTATCCAGGGTGAAAGAATAGGGTGAAGACCCTGCATGAGCTCCCAGGTGACCCATCACCCCATGCCTTCTAGAAGTGAGAGTAAAAATTAGACAAACAAGATTGGAGTGAAGCCTGGGTTTCAGCCCTTGATAAGGTTGATAGGGAAGCCAGAATTAGGGTTCTGCCTCCTAAACTCCTCTCTGCTCCACTCAACATGGCCACCTGCCCTGCAACCACCCAATGGGGCTCTAGACTCACCTTGGTGTGGCCAAACTTGTACTGGTTGTGGTCAATGTCCAGGGAGCTGAGCAGCTTCTCTGATCCCTTCCTGCTGTCAATGAACTGTCCCTCAGGGATGGCCGCTGGGTTCAGGATGCGATACCTGAGGAAGGAAGTGCCCAGAGTCACCCATGCTCTGCAGTGATCTTCTCTGCCCACAGAATTCCAGGGCCACCTGCAGCTTCCCATTCCCACCAGAGTAGCCCTGGCTTCCCTGTTCTCTGAGCTCTGGGGCGCCCTCATACCCACCTCTGCCGGAAATCCCCGTAGAGGATGCGGTTGGGGAAGCCCTTCCTGCAGATGCGAATGCCCTCCAGCACGCCATTGCAGCGCAGCTGGTGCATGACCAAAGGATTGTCCATCACCCCTGTGGCAGGAGGGAAGGGAAAAGGGTCAGCCTTAGGGTAAAGTGGATGGCAGCTGTCCTCCCCAGACTAAGGCCTTCTCCTGGCTCACCTGGAGCCTTCCGCTCATTGGGGATGATGCAACGCACAAAGTGAGGATGGGTGGTCCTCAGGTTAGTCATCAGCTTGTTCAGATTTTCCTGGAGGCAGATGAAGGTGGGGAGTTAGGAGCCACAAGGACCATCTCTTAGGCCCTTAAACCCTGGTTCCCAGACACTCTTCACCAGAATCATCAAAGGGACAGGGGCTGGCACATAATTTATGACGTGAGTTTAGGCTTGTGTGGAACCTACACACCAAAAAATGACTACGTAACTCTAGCTTCTTTCCTCATTAAACTCAAGCATCAGAATAGGTGATGCAGCCAGAAGACTCTGGGCTGGGCCATTCCACCAAGTGTCCTGGCACCCCTGGGCCCTTCTTACCCGGTGGAGAGCTGACACCGTCTGGAAGGATGAGCCCTTTTTCTTGCCTCCTTTGCTTTTACCACTCTCCCCTAAATAACGAGAGGAGGAATAATGAACAGGAGCTGGAAAATAGAGGAGCCCTTGAGCAGAGGCAGAGCTCTGCTGCTAGCTTGGTAGCTCTGAGACTTTGGGTAAGGAATTCTCCAAGATTCAGTTTACCATGAGGATAACAGTAACAACTTCCCAAAGTTGTAAAGAGGATTAGATAAGACCACGCCTCTGGGGCAGCTCACTGGTGCTTGCCCATAGTAGGCACTGACATACATCAGTGCCCTTAGCCCTCCCTCTTCTAGACTTGCCCTTCCTTCTTATATCTTTCCACATTCTACTTTTCTTCTTCTTCTTCTTTTTTATTTTTTGAGACAGAGTCTCACTCTGTTGCCCACACTGGAGTACAGTGGCACAATCTTGGCTCACTGCAACCTCTGCTGCCCGGGTTCAAGTAGCTCTCCTGCCTCAGCCTCCCGAGTGACTGGGACTACAGACATGCACCACCACACCAGGCTAATTTTTGTATTTTTAGGAGATAGGGGTTTTCACCATGTTGACCAGACTGGTCTCGAACTCCTGACCTTGTGATCCACCTGCCTCGGCCTCCCAAAGTGCTAGGATTACAGGCATGAGCCACTGCGCCTAGCCTCTACTTTTCTTCTTACACTTTATCTTCTTCATTTCAAGCCACATCCTTTCTCTTCCTTTTCTGAACTGGAGGCTCCTTTGTTCAGTGTCCTCTCAATGTTTGTTGAGAACTCCCACATGCATCGCTCCCTGCTGGGCATGGTACAGGGATGCATGCGCCACCCTCACTGACTTCCAGTTACTCCCAATCTTGATGAAACATGAGACAGCTATATCAACACCCATAACACAAAGCAGAGAACGGCAAGTGCTACAGAAGCCCAGATGGACGGTGGTGAGGTGAGCCAGGAGGTGGCTTGACTCATGGGCTCCCCTGTGCCTGCCTCTGGAGTCATGTGCTTTGAAGCATCAGGACCCTGGCCCTTTGTGCCTTCATAAGTCCCCTGGCCCAGCGCAAGGGCTGCCCACTTACCAATATCGGCAGATGCATAGGAGGAGAAGAGAGTGGCCATGAGCTTGAGGGAGGACTTCTGGTACAGGGCCACAACAGTCTCGTTGAGAGGATCCTTGTTTTTTTCCAGCCAGCCCAGGATGTTATAGTCCACAGTGCCAGCGTAATGGATCAGGGAGAAATGGGCTTCCTGCTTCCCCTTGATGTTGCGTGGCTTCTGGAAATTGTTGGACTTGCCTAAGTGGTTGTCGTACAGCTTGGCCTTGAAGGTCATGTCGGTGGCCTTGGGGAACATGCACTCCTCCTCCAGGATGGACATGATGCCCATGGGCTGAGGGCAGGGTGAAGAGGCAGAGAGAAAATCACTGAGCACGCTCCCAGGCTTCCACAGTCCCACACCCTGACAGGAAAAGGACTCTAGAGCCAGTAGCACTGGCCTGCTGAAGGGGGGCTGTGCTGGTACCTCTTAGCCCAAAATAGGAATCCAATATTCCTGGAATTAAAAGAGCCCCTTCCTCCCTCTTTCTGCCCAGTGGATACAACAAAGAGCCATGCACTCCTAATCACCCTCCGCAAGGCCCACAGTGCCTCACAGCACAGCCTCTTCTCTCTGATGGCTCACTGCCCCAGAGGCAGGAGGGCAGGGACAGATGTGTGTCAAAGGCACTGGGCCAGGCTCTGTCTATATGACACCAGTAGCAATTCTTCAAGGGTTAGATAGAAGGATCCAGGTTCTTCACCACACTCTGCACTTCCGAAAACGTGGTGGTTCTTGACTTTTCTTGGGGGCAGGAATCCTTTTAAGAATTTGTTGGCCGGGCGCGGTGGCTCACGCCTGTAATCCCAGCACTTTGGGAGGCCGAGGCGGGCGGATCACAAGGTCAGGAGATCGAGACCATGGTGAAACCCCGTCTCTACTAAAAATACAAAAAATGAGCCGGGCGCAGTGGCGGGCGCCTGTAGTCCCAGCTACTCGGGAGGCTGGGGCAGGAGAATGGCGTGAACCCAGGAGGCGGAGCTTGCAGTGAGCCAGGATCGCGCCACTGCACTCCAGCCTGGGCGACAGAGCAAGACTCCGTCTCAAAAAAAAAAAAAAAAAAAAAAAAAAAAAAAGAATTTGTTAAAACTAAAAACTGTCTCTCCAGAAAAACACATGTACACACAAACACACATACACACACACATGCACACACGTATGAATGTACACATGCTTTTGTCACACACAGTTTTATGGGATTCTGAGGGCTCTGAAAGATGAGAACTCTGGTTAAGAATCTGGATAATGACTCAAAATATGTGGGGAAGCTCCCATTTTCTGAAGGCCGTGGCTGGGCTGGGTGTGGATCAGACGCTCCTGGCTCTGGCCTGTGCTGACAAAGAGCAGAGGTTTCCTGAGATCAAGTCAGACCTGGGCCACAGGGCCTTCTGCCTGTGGCCTTGTCTCTTCTCAGGAATGCCCATAGGCAAGAGAGCTGGAGACTAGCTTATTTCTCAACCAACAGGAAGGTGGTGGGAGGCAAACATCTCTAATTTCAGCCTAGGATCTTTCCATGAATGACGCTTGTCATGGGCAGTCAGAGGGGCCAGGGGCCTCTCCTTCACCACATCTCACTCTTAAGACACTGAGGGGACCACCACACAGGGACATAAAGTGCAAGCTCCTGGAAAAGGAAGAACGGAGCGGGGATCATCCTGTTCATGCCCATGACTTCACAGTGGGGAGAAGCTGGGCCTGGAGAAAGGCCTGGGATTCTTGGGACTCTAGTTTCTTGTGTGTAGAAATGACTCGGCCGCCACTTTGGATGGCAGAGGAGGGAACATAGGTGGTGAGGCCAAGAAGGCACCTTCTCGATAAGGTCGATGCAGGCCTGCAGGTCCATGCCAAAGTCAATGAATGTCCACTCGATGCCCTCCTTCTTGTACTCCTCCTGCTCCAGCACGAACATGTGGTGGTTGAAGAACTGCTGCAGCTTCTCGTTGGTGAAGTTGATGCAGAGCTGCTCAAAGCTGTTGAACTGCAGGGGGCGTGAGGGGTGGGAGCAGTCAGGAAGTGGGTATGAGTGGCCATTGGGGCTGTGCTCGTGCACTGTGCTTGAGCCCAGCAAGGCGTGGCTGGTCCCCTCCATGTCAGGGCAGTGGAGGAGGGCTTCCCCTGAAGACAGGGACAATGACTGCCTCTGTCACCACACAGTCCCCATGTCTGGGGACTTCTCATGTCTGGTCCACAGCTGGCTCTCAGCAAATGACTATTGAATGTGGGAGTGAGCAAGTGATTGTTCTCCCCCTCCCAGGGGTCCCAACTCACATCAAAGATCTCGAAGCCAGCGATGTCCAGGACTCCTATGAAGTACTGGCGTGGCTGCTTGGTCTCCAGGGTGGCGTTGATGCGTGTCACCATCCAGTTGAACATCTTCTCGTACACTGCCTTGGCCAGTGCCCCGATGGAGTAGTACACCTGCTGCACGCTCTGCCCCTTGGTGACGTACTCGTTGCCCACTTTCACCCGAGGGTGGCACAGCCCTTTGAGCAGGTCAGCTGAGTTCAGCCCCATGAGGTAGGCTGACTTGTCAGCATCTTGATGAGAGGGAAAGGAGTAAGTGAGCACTTTCTTTCTTTCTTTCTTTTTTTTCTTTTTTAGGATAGAGTCTTGCTCTGTCACCCAGGCTGGAGTGCAGTGGCACGATCTTGGCTCACTACAGCCTCCACCTCCTGGGTTCAAGCAATTCTCCTGCCTCAGCCTCCCGAGTAGCTGGGACTACAGACGTGAGCCACCACGCCAGGCTAATTTTTGTATTGGTAGTAGAGACAGAGTTTCACCATGTTGCCCAGGCTGGTCTCAAACTCCTGACCTCAAGTGATCTGCCCACCTTGGCCTCGAAAAGTGCTGGGATTACAGGCATGAGCCACTGCACCTGGCCTGAGTGAGCATTTTCAATGAGTGAGCCTCCTTCTCTGTCCTGGGGCCAAGACTTTAGGAAGCATCAGGTCCAATTTCTTCTCCTTAAAGAGGAAGAAATCAAGGCCTGGAAGAGCACAGAGCTTGCCGTGGCTGCTCAACCAATGTGTGCCTGAGTCAGGCTGGAGCCCAGGCCCCCTTATCCAGCCCATGGTCTCTTGCCACAACTGGCTCTTCTCAGCTCTCTCTCTACATCTCTGGCATCTCTGGGCCAGGTCTTTCGCAAGCACTGCTGTGGGCATATCCCCACCTTCACTGTGTCCCTCACCTCTCCAGGGCAGGGATGTGGCTGAAGGGCTAGATGTCCTCTGCTCCCTGTCTTGTTCGTTCTCTACCCCAATGTTTAGCCCTGGACTGGCCATGCTGTCCTCTCCATCCACATGTTACCGAATCTGACTGGCTGGGAGATCAAGACCCCCAAGAGTATATCAGACTGCACCACACTCCCCCCGCCAGCCTTCCAAATGTGCCACCTAACATGGGGATTTCTCTATTTAGAGGAGTTATTTGGTGTAATTTCAAGAATGTTGTAATAACTGTTGGTATGTTATCATGAACCTCAGGTTGACATTTTGATCTGGGCAGACTTGGAGACGGGTCCCTGAAGGTAGGAAGGAATGTTCTTGGGCACCTGTCTAACACTGTTTGCACCTTCACATTTTCTCAGAGGACCTCACAGTAGCCACCAGAGGAGTAAGTAAAGATCGTTGATCCATTTCACTGAGGAGGAAACTGATGCACGAATGCCCTAGGCTGTGTCCTGACCCCTGGCCCACTGCTTCCCAAATAGAACATGGTATGAGCCCACCAGGGGCTTACCCAAGGGCTGAGGAGCAAAGGCCCTGCATTAGTGATGGTGATGTGCAGAGCTCAGGGGCTGTGCTTCCTGGGGCTGGGCGAGTCTTGGGCACGGAGGAAAAATCCCCACCTCAGTTCTGGTGAGTGCAGGAGGTTGAGGAATTGGTGGGATTGTGGTGGACTTTCTGTCTGCCCACCTCTCCCACGTCCCTGTCCCTCACCATCCCTCAACACACCCCGCTGCCCCACAAGCCTCAGATTCTCTAGGATCTGAGTCCCTCGGAGAGCCTGGTCAGCACCTCCGGCCTTCCCAGTGCTGCCTGCCTGCCCCTCCCACCTTCAGTGCCATCTGGCTCCGCCTGCTCCTCCCGCTGCTTCTGCTTGAACTTCATGTTCCCGTAGTGCATGATGGCTCCCGTCAGCTTGTAGACGCCAGCTTTCTCCTCTGAAGTGAAGCCCAGCACGTCAAAGGCGCTCTGGTTCAGAGCGAAAAGCAAAGAGAGGGGTTGGAGCGGTGGCCCCAGGAGCTCCTAGGGCCCCTTGAACGGCTGCAGCAGCCCCCTCACTCACATCGGTGGCCATGAGCTCCTCGGAGTCATCAATGGAGGCCACGGACACCTCTCCCTGAGACACGAAGGCGTAGTCGTAGGGGTTGTTGGTGACCAGCAGCATGTCTGCACCAGGCAAGGGGCGGGGTAGGGGCAAGGGGGCAGGCGGAGGGCAGGGAAGAGGCAGGGAGAGTTGGGAAAGGGAGGGAGGGGGCAAGGAGGGGTAAGGGATGGGGAGAATGGAGGAGGGGAGGACAGGGAACAGGGAGAGAAGAGAAGTCAGCAAGGACCGAGAGTGAACCCAGAGGAAGTGAAAGGGTAGAAGAGGGGCCCTGGCAGGGGCTCCAATAACAAGGAGGAGGGAGGGTGGCAGGGGAGTGACACATAGGAGATGGGGAGGCAAATAAAGAGAAGGCAAAGACAAGCCGAGGGAGGAGTGGAGAGAAGGGTGGAGAAGGAGTGAGGTGTGTGACTGCACAGGGAGGCGAGAGGAGATGCAGGTGATCTTGGGCGGGAAGGGAGACAGAACTGGCGGAGTGAGCAGAGGGAGGAGGGAAGTGAGCAGCAAGATGGGGGCACAGTGGGGAGCAGGAGGGCCCTGCCCTGCACACAGCTGGCTTTGGGGAGGGCAGCAGGGACAGCAGTGGGTGGGGGGTGGCAGGCAGGCTCACCCAGCAACTCCGGCTTCTTGTTGGACAGAATCTGGTAGAAGATGTGGTAGTTTCTCTCAGCTTTCAGCTGGAAGATCACTCGGGACTTCTCCAGCAGGTCTGAGGTGGGCGGAGGGGAAGAAGGCAGGTGAGGAAAGAAACAGAGTAGAGCCAGAAGAAGGTGGCCATGGGGGCAGGGGTTACCCACAGTATGATGAAGAGGGCCCGGCGAGAAGATGTGGCTTAAACAAAAAGGATTCTAAAGCCCAGAGGCAAATGCAGACAAAGACAGGAGATGGCAGGAATTATGAGACTGGCCACCAGGCAGGGAGAGAAGGCAGAGGGGGACCTGGAGGGTGGCAGCCTCCCTGTTGGTACTCACAGGTCTCTATGTCCGCAGAAGCCAGCTTTCCAGTGGCCCCAAAGTGGATCCTAATGAATTTCCCCTGGGGGACGAATGGGACAGAGTAAGGGAACTGGTGGGAAGGACAGAATGAAATCCTGGACCTCTATTCAGCCCAGAAGTCCTGGATGGTTCTGGAAATGTAAACAACCTCTTTGGTGTCTCAGTTGAGTATAAGTGAAGCCGGGCAGAGGATGCCACCCTCACACAATGTGCAGGGACCTCCTAGTGGAACCTCGGCCCAGAGGGGAATGCACATGGAATGCCACCTGCTCGTACCCCTCATATGATCTCACCTAATCCTCCCAGTATTAGGTTTCACAGGTGAAGGAACTAGGGCTCAGAGAGGTGTGAGGACTTGCTGAGCAAGTGGAAAGTCAGGCCTTTGGCTTCAAAGCCTAAGCTCTCTTCCCACCAACATGTGCATGTTGATATCCCAAAGGCAGATACAGTACAATCAACTGGGTGTGGCAAAACAGCACCCCTTTTTTCTTGTCAAGGATGGATGAGGCCATTGGGAGTGGTCAAAGGCACTCACGAAGCGGGAGGAGTTGTCGTTCCGGACAGTCTTGGCGTTGCCGAAGGCCTCCAGAGCGGGGTTGGCCTGGATGATCTGGTCCTCCAGGGTGCCCTATGAAAGGAACAGAACTACAAGGGTTCATCCTCCATCCACCTCCAGGCAGTGGTGAGAAGGCAGGGAGGCTGCCTTGGCCCTGAGGAATGGATGTTGGGGGCTGGGTGAACCTCTGGTGGGTCTGCAACTCCGTAGGATCCTACCCAGACCTCAGGGTGAGTGTCTCCTGTCAGGAAGGTCTTCCACACTGGGCTGACCATCAGAAGCCCAGTTCAGTGTGGCTGTCCCCACCACGTCACAGGTAACTTGGGTCAGCCTGCCCCCCCCAACCCCTGTTCTGCTGAGCCTGTGGCCCCCATGGCACCTTGTTCGCATTGGCATTGTCCTTCTTGCCACGGTCACCTATGGCTGCAATGCTGGCAAAGTACTGGATGACACGCTTGGTGTTCACAGTCTTCCCCGCCCCGGATTCTCCCCTGGGGGCCACAGGAACCAATCAAAACTCAGAATTCCTACTGTTCTCCATACAGCATGCTTCCCTTCCCAGCCTGGCCATCAGAGCCCAGCACTCGGCAGGATATGCCTGTCATGGTTCATTGCTCTGGCACCCCTCTAATGAGAGCTCAGTGCCCCATGCTCCCTGCAATCCCAGCCTTAAACCTCTCCTCCCAGCTACACTGCAGGCATCAGCCTGTATGCCCCCAGCCGAGTCCCTTCTGTGGGAGGATGGCACTTGCTCACGTGATGAGGATGGACTGGTTCTCCCGATCTGGAAGAAAAAAGAGGAGAAGCAATGGGGTGAAGGCTGAGGGTCTGGGTGGGTGTCCGGGAGGAGGGGCAGAGGCCAGGGGCCACCAGGCTTACCCGTCAGCATGTACTGATAGGCGTTGTCGGAGATGGAGAAGATGTGGGGTGGGGCCTCACTCCTCTTCTTGCCCCGGTAGGCAGCCACCACCTCAGCATTATACACCGGCAGCCACTTGTAGGGGTTGACGGTGACACAGAAGAGGCCCGAGTAGGTCTGGAGCAGGAGACAAGGCTGGTCATGAGGTTGGTAGGGATAACCTGGGACAGGTGGTGGTGGCAGCCAGGCAAGTCCCTGTTCACTTCAGCTGGCTCTGCTCCTCCTGTGACTGACTAGGGGTGGAGTGGGGAAGGGGACTTGGGTCCCTTGGGAGAGTCCTCCCCCTTTCCTTGGGAGAGCCTCCCTGGCTTATTTTGGCCTCCATGCAGGACAGGAAGTCTCTGCAGTGTGCAGGAGCCACTCACATAGATCATCCAGGCTGCGTAGCGCTCCTTGAGGTTGAAAAGCACCGCGGGCTCGTGCAGGAAGGTCAGCATGGCCATGTCCTCGATCTTGTCGAACTTGGGTGGGTTCTGCTGCAACACCTGGTCCTCCTTCACAGTCACCGTCTGGAGGGGGCACATAGGCAGGAGGATGGGTGATCACACTCCCTCCGGGACCCTTGCTGGCATTGCCCACTGACCTCCTCCCAGGACACAGGCCATGACTTAGCCTTGCTCCCCTTGCTCTGACCAGTGCCCCAGCCCCTACCCTCTATGTCCCCCGGGACACTTTCCCCAGATAATGTCCCTTCCCACTGTATCTCCCATCCTAGAGACTGTCCTAGGATACCTTTCTCTTGCCAGATGCCCAGACCATCCTGGGGATACCCTGTGCCCATGACCATCACTCTTCAGTCCCTATGTTCCAAGGATCTTGGGGCAAACCTGGAGACTGGCAGCTCTCAGATGTGTGCACACCTTATGCTGACCCCAAGGCTGTCTCCCACGGGCAGTGCTCTAGAGTATCTGTTGCTCAGGGCAAACCTTCACCCCTGCTGGAAAAGCAGTTCACCCATCTACTCCACACTCCCCATCCATCACTGTTGGTGTGGTTTGATTGGCAGCAGTGTGCCATGCTCTGATGTCACTAGATCCTGCCAATAGGTATTCCAGCGTTTTTTATAGTGGAGAAATCCATGGCTCTAAATGACTAAATGATTTGCCTGCACAGTGACTAGCGGGTGGCAGAGCTGGGATCAGAGTCAAAAGCCCCAGGGGATTGTGGCCTGTTATTCTACACTTTAATGGGTTGTAACATTCAGTCAACAAGTTCATGAGACACACAGCCCTGAGCCACAGCTGGTAACCAGGGGTGATTCTCTTGGCTGGCATGAACAAACCAGGGACCAGCAGCTTCTGAGTGCCAGTCAAGGATGGATTGCTCAGCTCAAAAGTTTCTGATCTTTGTGTTCATCTGGGTCTAAGAATTTACTCTTTATTTGGGTGAACAGAATTTGAGAAAGTGGACCCACAGAGGAAACTGAGGCACAGGGAAGAGGGATACAAGTGCAAGAAGGGGGCATCATTTAATGCTGTGTTTGTGTCCTCTTTATGTACAAGACACCTTTGAGACGAATACTGAGGTCCTTCTCCCTCAGCATCCTCTCTGGCAAGGGGCACATGGCCCTGGGTGGCACCTGTTGCACCTGCTTAGGTCAATTTGAGAGAGATCAGATTCTGGGCTCCTCAAAGAAGCATGTCCTGGCATCCCCACTGGCCTTGGTTTTTCTCCAGCCCTCTCAGCTCCCACTGCAAGTGGCTCCACCTCTGCATCTTCTTCCCCAGACCTCCTTCCCTTCCGCCCTGGCGCCATGCCCCACTCACCTTCCCATTCTCGGTTTCAGCAGTGACCTTGCCCCCTTCCCGGGACACAATCTTGGCTTTGACAAACTCTTCCTTGTCGTCCGGCACGAAGCACTCAGTGCGAATGTCAAAGGGCCGGGTCTGGGCCTCTAGACGCTCCTTCTCTGACTTGCGGAGGTACTGGGCCGCTGCCCCAAAGTCAGCCATCTGGGCATCAGTCATCTTGGTGCTCCTCTGGGTCAGAGACAGGAGGGCTGTGTTACTCCTGAGGGGGCCCAGGCTCCAGCGAGTGACTTTGTGCTCTGCAGCCCCCCTCCCTGCACCCGCTCCTCTCCTCCACCCTGGGAGAGGCACCTGCTGTTGCACCCTCCCCGACTCAGGGCTCTGCTTCTCTTGCTCTCTGAGGTGACGCTGAAGGACAATCTCTGTAAGGGGTTTGCCTGGGGTGGCACTGGCTGGAGTTTGCTGAGGGGTGACGCTGAGTGCTTGGGACAGCAGAACCCTGGTGCAGCAATCTGGCTCTCAGGAGAAGCGTGCCCTGCTCTCTGCAGAGAAAATGGGGGCAGTTCTCACCTGGTTATCCCTTCACGGAGAATCCTGAAGAATCTGAACCGTGGGTGCAGCGAGGAACCACAGAGGTAGAGCTGGGCAGAAAGAACAGATGAGGAGACTGAAGAACAACAGAGGCAGGCCAACCGGGGATGGAGGCAGCCCCAGAGCACAGACAGGCAGGACAGACCAGGGAGTCAGAAAGAGAAAGACGCAGAGGCAGAAAAGAAAGGGCACCGAGTCAGTACTAGTGTGAGGGACCGGGTGTGGAAACAGGGTTAGAAGCAGAGAGGCAGGGATGTGAGAACACATGCCAAGAAGGAAGGGCAAGGGAGAGAGACAAAGAAGCACGATTGTGGCAAGTGTCGATGAAGACCAAGAGGCAAGATAAAACCAGGATCAAGGGAAGGAAGCCATCCAAAGGAGGAAGGAAGATGGAAAGATGGGAACAACATGTAGGAGACACAGAATGATGCAGAGAAAGAAATGGAGAGTCAGAGAAGTAAAGAGGTTTCTGGGTTTCCTTGGAACCCCCTTGTGTCAGGGGGAACTTCCCTGGGCCTGGAGATAGGCAGTTTTAACAGAGCCCTTAGGCCTCCAACTGATCTGCACCCCACTCCTGGTGAAGGAGGTCCCTCACGGTGGGGGATCTATGGACGGGCTACAGGGCATCCCACCCCAAACCTCCTCTTACCTGGGCTGGAGGAGTCTCTGTCTGTCCTCAAAGCTCCAGTTCCTTTATATCTCATTTCCCCCACCCCCTGTCTAAATTTGGAGTCCTTCCGGAGGGACCCTCCCTCCCACCACTCTTCCCTCCTGGCTCCTCCTCCTTTGATCCTTTGGCTCTGGAGGTGACAGGAGGACAGCAGGGCCCCCAGATTTGCCCATGAAAGGTCTGCTGCCTCAGCCTCTCTGGCTCCATGGCCTTTTTTTAGTCCTTGGGCACATTCCTCCCCTCCAAAGGGCTGATGAGCAGATAGTGGGAAGACAGGACCTTCTCGCACCGCCTCTCCCACCCCACCATGGCCCTTACCTCAGTTATTTTTAACCTGAAGGGTGAATTGAACACATGGGTGAGGGTCACCTTCTCCTGCAGGCCAAATGCCTGTCCTCTCCCTCCCAACCATGGGCTTTCCTCCCCTGTTCCCCAGCCTCTCCTTCCCGCTCTGACCTGCCCTCACACAGCCCCAGGCTGGGAGCATCTTCCTGCTCTTGGAACTGGAGTCCCCAGTGCTAGGGACTAAAAGCTGGAGTATGGTGCCCAGGGAAGGGATCTGCTGTCCACTTCCATGGCTCAGTTTTCTTTTGTCAGGAACTTCTGTCCTGGCCTCAGTCTGCACAAGTGCCATGCCTGGTCTCCTTCTATTCCCCAAGTCTCCAGACAAGTGTCCTCCCGAGGTCTTGAGGCCACCCTGGTTTGGGGACACATCTGGAGTCCCCACCCCTTCCCTGATGCCCCTGATAAAGTGGCCATCATCCAACCTGCTCAAACAATGGAAGGGATTTTCCCCTGCCGCCTCAGGCAGATTTTCACACAGAGCCCCAGTTCAGCTCTCTCACATGTAGACTTGAGCGCGTCTGTGCCCATCTTCAGCCACATATGCAGATTTTTCACACTTACCCACTCAAGCTTGCAGATTTCTTTTCTACTTTCTTTTGTGTACACGGATGCACGCATTTGCACGTCCACATTTGCACACATAGGCTTTTGCCCTCCCCTGCCACTCTCTGCTCCCGGGGTGGGGTGGGCAGAAGCAGATGGTGTTAATCCCAGGGCCTGAGGGAGGAGGGGGGTGGGTGGGGGGCTGCCCCCTTCTGCCTCTCCGGGCTGCCAGAGGGTGCAGGTGCCTGGCAGGCCTGGGGATTTACACCAGCTAGTCCCCAGGCTCCGCATTCCATGGGGGTGGGGCTCTGTTGCCTGCCCCCTCCCCAGGCAGAACTTTGGTGCCCCCTTCCAAGCCCTCCAGGGCTAATACTCACATGCCCTTCTTTGTGGGTGTCCTCAAGCACCCCAGGTCCTCAAGGCTTTGCTCCCCATCCTCCAATGCTGCCACCTCTCAGAGGCTGTAGGTGTCAGGTCTTCAGCAGGCTGTTCCTGTTATGACTAACAGTGGACATTGTGTTCAGGAAACAAAGCCAGACTCCCCTGCTCTGGCTTCCCCCCACCCTCACACCCAGGAACACTCTCCCAGCCCCCCTCCCACCAGTTTACTGTCACCTCTCAATATAGCTCTAGGGTGTGGAGGTGGGTAGGGAGACAGGGGTCAGCTTCTCTGGGCAGGAGCACTTTCCATTAAGATGTGGCCTCTCCCCAAGCTCCCTAGCTCCCTAGGACGCAGCTGCCCCATTCCTGGGCTCAGGAACACACCTCTCTCCCCAGGGCATTTGGACCTTTTCTCAGTGTCCTTGGAGGGACCTGAGTTGACCCCACATCCCCATCTCCTGCAGGTGCTTATGCCAAATCATTACCCCCAGGGGATGCAGGCCACCTGTCCCCAGCTCTAGGTTACTCGAGGCCCCAGAATTCGAGCCAGGGGGTTAGCCCATGGCCCAGTGCGTCACTGCTTGGTTCCCATAGCTCTGGGGACATGATAAGGAGCTGAGAACACCAGGTCAGTCTGGGTCGGGTCCAGGTGACAAAGACCAGGCTTTGTCCTCAGGGAACCCTGTGCTCTGAGCAGGTCTCACTTGGTATAGGTGGTGGTGGCAGGGCAGCGGGTAGTGGAGACGGGGGGGGGGGTTAGTCCCCCGCTTTATGGAAGGAGGAGGAAGGAAGGTGTTCGCTCAGCCCCAGGCCCTGCCCCTGTCTGCTCTGCTGTACTGTCCTCTCCCTTCCCCAGGCTGCTTCTCTCCCTGGCTCTCACATACTGCTCTCTGTCCTCCCTCAGCTGCCATGAAAGAGCTCCTCATTCTGCTGGGAGTCCTGGCGTATGAGGACAGGGATGGAGGCTTTGGCCACAGGTGAGGGTGCCAAGGAGGCAGGGCTGGCCTCCCTGGCACAGGTTGCCTCTCTTCTGCCTGGCTCCCCATTGCATCTGTCTCTATGTCTCACCTTCATTCCCTCTGCCTGCTTCCCCATCTCAGAGTGGGGCCTGCCTCTGATTCTCCCTGACCCATATCTCTGCCCAGCTCAGGGTCTAACATGAGGCTCTGCCTTCTCCAGGCTGGCCTCTTCTCTCGCTCTGGGCCTCCACATCTTGCTCCAGGCTCTTCCTCCTCCTCTCTCCAATCTCCTTGCACCTTCCTGACTCTCCTTGCATTTGCAAGTGACCCAGGATTCTTTCTTTTACTCGGGATCAATGCCCTCAGCTCTTCAAGCTTCTCCCTCCAAGGCTCCCTCTCCTTTCCTCTCTCCCCATCCCCCTCAGCACCCCTCCTTCTCCCTGGCTTGGCTCTCAGTCCTCTCTCAACCCTGCGGCCTGCGTCCAGCCCCTGGCCATTCTCGAAGGATCTGTATCTTTTGCAGTCTCTCTTGCTCTGGTTGCTTAGGTGCCCTGGGTCTCTCTGCATAGCTCCCTTTTCAAGGGTCCTCTCCTTTGTTTCTAGTTGTTTCTTCATTGCTGTTGAAGTCTGTTCCTAGCCAGAGGAATGGCCCTAGGTATCTCGGTCCAAGCCGAGGTCGTGCCACTACACTCCAGCCTGGGCGGCAGAGTGAGTCTCCGTCTCAAAAAAAAAAAAAAAAAGTTAGAGCTGGAAAAGAATCCTGGAAGTCACAGAGAACTGAATTACTTTGGCCTCTGGGGCTGTGTGGTTCAATTGAGTGGGATAAATGAAAAGGAAGCATCCTGGTTTGAGGGTGCTCTGTCTGGGTTGGCCTAGGGAGGGAGAATGGAGGCGGCTAGGAGGAGAAAGGTGGTGGCGCCTGTGGATCTTTCTGGAGCCTCCTCATTTCCTGTATCTTTTTTCCTTGTCTCTGTTTCCTGTGGCTACCTTGTCCCCTGGTTGCTCAATCTCTTTGTCCACTGCCACCCTCTCAGATCTTTTCTTGTCCCCTCCCTACCCCCTTTTTCTCCTCTGCTATCGCCTGCTATTGTCCAGTACTGGTTTCTCCTTCTCCAGCATAGGGCCCTTGCCCTGACTGCCACAGTCAGAGCTCAGAGTTCAGAGCCGGGTACAGAGCAGGAGTGGGCTCTGAGTTGGTGGGTTGGGGGAGATCCAGTCCAGGACTGAATCATGGCTTCCCAGGTTCCCAGTGGGGCCGACAACCCCAGTGCCTCCCAAGCCCCTGCCCTCTGTGGACCACAGTCCCAGGCCCACCTAAGCAACCCAGCTGTGGCAGGAACTCCAAAGGGGCTGAACTTGTTTAGTTGGAGGAGACTTATCCCTTCCTCCACCTCCCGACCTTCTGGGGAGCCATCCCTTCCCTCCCTCTCCCTGGAGTCCTGCTCACACATAACCTTCCCCAGTCCCTCATCTGTCTGCCTCCTCTCAAGAAGACTTGCCATAAATGGGCCGAGAGAACCCCATCTTCCCACAAGCCCAGAGGACAAAGGGCTTGGTAATGGGAATTACAATGGGAAGAAATGAGTGGGAAGAAGGGAGCACCCTGGGCCAAGGGGACTCGGCCCTGGGAGGAGCTGAGGAGGACTGCAGGTGGGCTGAGAGTGTGTTTCTACCAGCTGTGGTGGGGGAGGGGGTGCGCTGGCCTCTGGAGGTGGCTGCAGAGGGTGGTGGCTCTATTTGTAAGGGGATGTGGGCTACAGCTGTGAGTCCTTGTGTACTCTCAGAGACTCACCTGGGACTGGCATTTAGGCAACATTGCCTCACCTGGCCCAGTGGTTCACACTTCTGCGGGCTCAGAAAGGGCACTGGCCAGCACCCACACCCCGAACTGCCACCCCTTGCCCAGCCCCGGGCGTTATCCATGGTGGTGGGTTGGGGGCAGGGTTGATGGAAGCTGGGGTGCAGGTCCACAGTAGATGGGCTCAGGGCGCTCTAGGTGAACTTTAGGGGTCTCCCTAAATCTTTAAATCCCAGCTGGACCGGAGAGAAGGCTGGGAGGAGATGTGTCGCCTCTGCTGCATTTGGCTGGTTTGGAGGAAGTGAAAGGGGGTTTCAGTGCTGCTCCAGGAAGCCCTCCTAGGCCAGGCCTTTGAATTTTCCCCCTCTCCCCTGCATTTCCACCTCCCCTAGTCCAGACCCCACCCCCGGGTCCCCAGGGCAGTGAAGAAGAGTCTGGAGTCAGGATCTTGGCTTCAAGGAAAATTGCTTTATTCTGCTTCCTCCCAAGGAGCTATTACACAGGCTCCAGGATGGGGCTTCGCTGGCACCCCCAGGGCTGAGCAGATCAAGATGTGGCAAAGCTACTCCTCATTCAAGCCCTTTTGAAAGGAAATAAAGTCCAATTAGTCCTTAGAGAGATGGTATTGGGCAGGGATGGGGCACTGGAAAGAAACGTGAGAGGGGTCTGATGGTGGAGGCCTGCTGTGTGGGCAGGTGGAAGCCCCTGTGGCAGCAGCAGATGTGTTTCTAGAGATCGATGTGCAGGGGGCAAGTTCTGCAGGGTAGGGTTCTGGGGTTGGCCAGAGGGAAGTTGCCTGGGCGAGAACAAGGGGGTTCTCTGGGATGTTCATTTTAGGTTTGAGTTACAAGATTGTAGGACAAAATTAGGTGGGAGGGAACTGGAAACTAGCAGTTGGGGGAAAATTGGGATATACAGGTTGTATATAAATTAGGGTCTTCTAGGATGGCAGACCACCCTAGGGCTGAAATTCCCAGAGCCACTGAAACTTAGAGCTGAGCTGGGAGTGGTGGCTCACGTCTGTAATCCCAGTACTTTGGGAGGCTGAGGCAGGTGGATCACAAGCTCAGGAGTTCAAGAACAGCCTGGCCAACATGGTGAAACTGCATCTCTACTAAAATACAAAAATTAGCTAGACATGGTAGCACATGCCTATAATTCCAGCTACTTGGGAGGCCGAGGCAGGAGAACCTGGGAGGCGGAGGTTGCAGTGAGCCGAGATTGTGCCACTGCCCTCCAGCCTGGGCGGTAGAGTGAGACACGGTCTCAAAAAAAAAAAAAAAAAAAAAAAAAAAAAAAAAAAGTTGGAGCTAGGAGAATCTTAGAAATCACACAGAACTGAATTACCAATTACCTTGGCCTCTGGGGTTGTGTGGTTCAATTGTGTGGAATAAATGAAAAGGAAGCATCCCTGGTTTGAGGGTGCTCTGTCTGGGTATGCCTGCTGTGGGGGTGATTAGCAAAGCCCAGAGGAGGGACCCACCTTGGTGCCAATGTCACGGCTCTTGGCCCTCAGCTTGTTGACCTGGGACTCGGCAATGTCCGCCCGCTCCTCCGCCTCATCCAGCTCGTGCTGCACCTTGCGGAACTTGGACAGGTTGGTGTTGGCTTGCTCCTCCTGTGGGAGGTGGGAGCATGAGGTGAGAGGGGGCCTGGGTTCTCTGACCTCTGGCTTGGGGGACGAGCTCTCCTATGCCTCCCCTGGACCTAGTCCCCATCAGGGTCACTCACCGCCTCCTCGGCCTGGCGCTTGTAGGCCTTGACCTTTAGCTGCAGCTTGTCCACCAGGTCCTGCAGCCGCAGGAGGTTTTTCCTGTCCTCCTCCGTCTGGGGGCCAGAGGATAGGCAGGGGGTGAAGATGGCACAGTCATAGAAGGTAGCATCCCCTCTGCCCTGCCCTGCTTCATCTGACATCCTGACCCAATTCTACTTTCTGATCCTCACTGAACACTTGAATTCTCCTTATAATTTCTTACCTGATATGTGTAAATATTTTAAATGATCTGTACCAGGAAGAAGTCCAAAGAACTAGTGGGACTCCTGAAACTATACACAAAATTGTGTGTGTGCAGTGCTCCAGGGAGCAGGTTTTTCAGGGTCCGGGGACC
The DNA here is from genome assembly GCF_024542745.1 of Macaca thibetana thibetana. Classification (NCBI taxonomy): domain Eukaryota; kingdom Metazoa; phylum Chordata; class Mammalia; order Primates; family Cercopithecidae; genus Macaca; species Macaca thibetana. The sequence goes on along the minus strand of NC_065584.1, from coordinate 84,398,415 downwards.
CCATGGAGAATAAATTTCCCTGCTCTGGACCTCAGCATGTGCTGGGAGTGACTTTGGGGCTATGAGTATGATGGAATTTCCTGAGCTGCAATGCAGATGACACTGACTTAATCTAGGTTAAGGACAAAGTGTGCTTAGAGGGATGGTGACATCCTGGATTGGAAAAGAAACAAATTCTAATTCAGAGTCTGATTCTAGAAAACACCTCGGAAAGCTAGAGTCCACGCTGCCTTGGGTAACGGAAAAGTTTTGATGCTTGTTTGAATGGGATTGTGTGTTTTTGGTGTCTGTTGGGGGTGACGCTGGTGAGCTGTGCTAGGTGAGCTTTGTCTGGAATTCTGTGTGTGTCTCCTGGGGATGGGCTGAGGGTGGGTGTTGAGATGGAGCTCAGGCCAGGAGGCTCAGAGACTGACCTCTGAGCTAGGGGACATTCAGGGTGGGGCAGGGCTAGGCAAAGTGAAATGGGGGCTGCATTCCCACCCTCACCCTGGAAGAGGCTAAGAGCAAACTCTTCATTCTCCTTAGCTGGCTGTCACCGTGGTCATGGTGCCAGGGCTCTGCCTGGAGTCACCGCCCACCGCACCTGGTAGGTGAGCTCCTTGATGCGCCGCTCGCTCTTCCTCATGCCCTTCACAGACTCCGCATTGCGTTTCTGCTCTGCCTCTAGCTCATTCTCCAGCTCCCGCACCCGCGCTTCCAGCTTCTGCAGCTGCTTCTTGCCGCCCTTGAGGGCGATCTGCTCCGCCTCGTCCAGCCGGTGCTGCAGGTCCTTAATGGTCTGCTCCATGTTCTTCTTCATGCGCTCCAGGTGGGCGCTGGTGTCCTGCTCCTTCTTCAGCTCCTCTGCCATCATGGCGGCCTGTGTGCAGCAGAGAGGTGGCACATGGTCTGGTCAAGTCCTCACACACTCACGCCCCAGCCCACGGAGAGACACATCTGGATCGGGTGGGTGGAGGGGGGCACTCACATCTGTGATGGCCTTCTTGGCTTTCTCCTCGGCGTTCCTGCACTCCTGCACTGCCTCCTCCACTTCGGTCTGCAGTTGGGACAGGTCAGCATCCATCTTCTTCTTCTGATTGATGAGGCTGGTGTTCTGGGTTGGGGGAGGGGTGGGCAGAGCACGAAAAGCATTGAGCATCTATGCATAGCTCTCAAGCCTTGCTTGCTGAGTCCCAGCCTGTACTCCCTTCAGGAATGAGCAGGGGAGCTGCTCACCTGGGAATGCAGCAGCTGCACCCGCTCGCTGGTCTCAATCAGCTCCTGCTCTGCCAGCTTCCGAGACCGCTCTGTCTGCTCCACCACGGCACGCAGCTCCTCCAGCTCAGCCTGCAGCAGGTTGTTGCGCCGCTCCACAATGGCGATGTTCTCCTTCAGGTCGTCGTTGGCGCGGACAGCGTCGTCCAGCTGAATCTGGGTGTCCTGAGGATCAGGAGAGTGGGCATGAGTAGGGAGCCAGCCTCGGTGCCCTTCACTGAGGGCACCTGTCAGAGGTCCCTGCAGTGACCCAGGGTCAGGAGGAATCTGGTGCCTGTGTTGAGACACCACTGCTTCTTCGGGCCACGTGGAGGCCAGTCCCCTCGGGGTGAGGGGACCTCCTCCCCCTGTGTACCTTCAGCAAGCTCTGGAGGCTCTTGACTTGCTTCTGGGCCTCAGCGGCCATGCGGTTGGCGTGGCTGAGCTGGATCTCCATCTCATTGAGGTCTCCTTCCATCTTCTTCTTCACCCTCAGGGCCTCGTTGCGGCTGCGTGTCTCTGCGTCCAGGGAAGTCTGCAGCGAGTCCACCACCCGCAGGTGGTTGCGCTTGGCCTGTTCCATCTCCTCGTCCTTCTCTGCCAGCTTCCGCTCAATCTCTGCCTTGATCTGGTTGAACTCTAGCTGGGCCCGGAGGATCTTGCCCTCCTCGTGCTCCAGGGAGGCCTGGGAAGAGGTGGGGGAGGGGATGCAGGCAGACAGTCAGGGCACAGGGCAGGGTGGGGATCTGTTCACTAATCATGGATACAAAGTGAGTTCAAGAGTGGTGTAAGTGGTTCAGTCAAAGATGCAGGAGGTGGAGGAAAAGAGAATCTAAGAGAAAATAAAAATAAACCTTAGGAAAGGTGATTCAGGCCCTCACAGGGGAGAGCTAGCTATGAAGACAAGGAGGAAAATGAAGAGAAAGGTGTTGCCAAGGAAACAGAGGCAATCAGGTATAGAGTATAAAAGAAAACAGGCAGGCAGAGGTGGGAACCAGGAGGTGTGTGGAAATGGGAAACTCGGCTAAGATGCAATGGGTAAAATGTTTATATGAAGGGAGTTCAGTGACTGGTCATTCATTTACTCCACAAATCTTCATTGAGTGCCTACTATGTGCCAGGCTCTGTCCTAGGCTCTGGGGATGGGACAGTGAACAAAGCAGACAAAGCGGGGGATGAGAACAGGGACCAAAAGCCTGAAGCTCAGCTCCCTGCACCCCATGCCCTGCACACACACACACCTCAGCCTCCTCCAGGGCTGACTGCAGCTCCAGCTTCTCGGCCTCCAGTTGCTTTCGAACCTTCTCCAGCTCATGGATAGTCTTTCCGCTGGAACCCAACTGCTCAGTCAAGTCGGAGATCTCCTCTGTGTGGGGAACACGGTAACTTGGTTGAGGGCTGCTGAGGTCCAGTGGAGTTGGAGGGACATGCCTCTTTGCCCAGACCCCTCTTGGAGCCCCTGGGTGGCACCATATGGGGACACTGCCAGTGCAGCCCCTCCCCAACCTCTCGGGCCCCCAGCACACCCTGAAGGTTCTTGTTCTCCCGCTTGAAGGTCTCCAGATGCTCCAGGGACTCCTCATAGGCGTTCTTGAGCTTGAAGAGCTCTGTGCTGAGGGAGCGAGCCTCCTTCTGTGAGGACTCCAGCTCCGACTGTGACTCCTCATACTTCTGTTTCCACTCGGCCAGGATCTGCCCGGGAACATGGCTCAGTCTTCAGCCCCCCAGCCTCAGCCCCATGTCCAGGGTCTGTCTCAGGACCTGCCTGGGCTCAGCCCTCCTCCCCCGCCTTCAAAGGGGACAGCTCTGGCCTCGCACTGAACCCCTCACACCCCCTTGCCCTGCATGCTGGCTGCAGCCCTCACCCAGGGCCCACCTTGTCGAAGTTCCTCTGCTTCTTGTCCAGGGCTGCAGCAGCAGCATTGGAGCGCTCCACGTCCACCATCAGGTCCTCAATCTCATTCTGTAGCCGGTGCTTGGTCTTCTCCAGTGAGGAGCACTTGGCATTAACAGCCTCCACGGCCTCCTCGGCATCCTGCAGCCGCTGGGCCAGCTTCTTCCTGCCCAGGGGAAGGTGGGAGAGGGTGGTGAGGATGGAGGGTGTGGATGGGGACAAGAAGAAACAATATGAGCCTTCCAGAAGACAATCCTTGAAAACTCAGAAGTGTAGCTGGAGAAGCCTGAGGATAGGTCCCAGGGGCTGAGAATGGCAGGCAGAGGATCCCAGCAGGGTGTGGAGACCAAGGCACCTTCTGACCCTGGGCCAGCCTCTGGGCTGTGGACATGGAGGAAGTATGGGTTTCCTCAGCCCTCCCCACTGCCTTTCCCTGCCACAGTGCCCTGCCCCAGACGGAAGCACTCTGCCCTCAGACAAACCTTTTGTTCGTCTTATATTCGGATCAGAAACATAATTCGAGCAAAAAGCTTCCCTGAGAGGAGAAGGAGGTGGGGCCGGAACAGAGTCCTCCTATGTTGTCAAACACTAGCTAAGCATCTCCTGTGTGGGATCTGCTGAGGCTGGGGCTGGGCCAAGTCCTGCCTGCAAAGGGGCCTCAGCCAGAAGTCAGGCTGCTCGGAACTCACTTGGCCTCCTCAAGCTCCTCAGTCCGCTGAATGGCATCTGTCTCATACTTGGTCCTCCACTGGGCCACCTCTGAGTTGGCCTTGGACAGGACGCGCTGCAGCTCAGCCTTGGCCTCCGTCTCCTCCTCATACTGCTCCCGCAGCAGGTCACAGTCATGCCGGGCTGACTGCAGTGCGTGGGCCAGGGCGTTCTTCGCCTGGGGAGGGGTGGGCACCAGGAGGTGGGCTCAGCTTTCTCCATAAAGCAACCCCACCCTTGCCCTTCTCCTCACCCCAATGTCAACATCGTCCCTTGGCCTCATCTATGTCCAAACCCCTGGTGGACCTAGCATGGTTTACTGTTTGCTAATAACAAATAATGCCAATATGGCAGTGAACTATTTAAGAAAAGCTTCGTGGCCATTGGCCCTGAGCTCCTCCCCACACCAGACATGGTCATCATCGCTGCCATTTTACCTGGTTGGGGAGAGGGAAACAGGCTCAGAAAGGTTGGGGGACTTCCCCAAGATCACTGAGCTGTAAGAGGCAGGTTAGTATTGAACCCTGGTGTTTTATAAAACTCATGTTCTTTCTTCTTTTTCATGAGACCACCAAAGTGCTAGGAATAGGCTCCAGTTTAATTTCTTTCTCCAGGTTGCAGATTCCCCTGCGAATCCCAGGACCCATTTGTGCAGTCCTTACATCCCCTTGTTGTGCCTAGGCAAAGCCATCTCATGCCTCCCTAGTTCATTTCCTCTCCTCCTTCTCACACCTAGCCTCCCGCCCAGGGATGCAGCAAAAGCAGAGGGCCTCAGCCTGGGGAGTAGATGGCATGTGGTAGGGTTTGGGCTATGATTTCTTTTTAGAATTCTTGGAGAACAATTGGTCTATAGCCAGCCTTATTCCTGGGAAGGGAAGTGATGTCAATGCAAGGCTAGTCAGTGTGCTCCTTGCTTGGGCCAGGTGGCCAGAGTCTAGCCCTTACCTTAACCTCCTCCTCCAGCTGCCTCTTGAGGTCCTCCAGCTGCTGGGTGTAGGTGAGCTTGCCTCGGGTCAGCTGGGAGATCAGTGCCTCCTTTTCATCCAGCTGCCGGGACAGCTCACCTGGGGAAGTACCATTCTAGATCAGCACTCCTATCCCCACCTCCTCCCCTAACCCTCAGGCCCCATTCTCTGGAGAGACTCTGTGTCTCTGAATGCATGTATTGGCGTGTGCGGGAGGCTGGAGCGGCTCAGGAGGTTGGGGAGACTGTGGTAGGATCCATGGAGACCCTGCTCTAGGCTCACCATTCTCCGTTTGCAGCTTGGCCCGCTGGCTGGTGAGGTCATTGACAGAACGCTGGGTCTCCTCCGCCTTGCTCCGATGCTCATTCATCTGGTCTTCCAAGGTCCTGCACATCTTCTCCAGGTTAGCCTGAGAAGGGAAGGAGAGTTATATGATGGATGTTGGGGGTAGAGGGGGGTGCAAATGAAGGGAGTGTAAGGGGTGCAACTAAAGGAGAAAGGAAGAGGAAGATGTGGAAGGAAGGAGGGAATGGGAGAACCAGGCAGCGGAAGGTAAGTGGGAAAATGAACCATGAAGGAAGAGAGACGACACGGGCAGAAAGTGGAGGTGGGAGGAGGAAGTTGGAGGAGGGGAGGCTGAGCAGAGCCTGCCTTGGCCTTGATGATCTGCTCCATGTTGGAGGTGACGTCGTCCAGCTCCAGCTTGAACTCGCTCTTCTCCTTCTCCAGCTTCTGCTTCACCCGCTGCAGGTTGTCGATCTGCTCGCCCAGCTCTGCCACGCTGTCGGCGTGCTTCTTGCGCAGGGCGGCGGCCGTGGCCTCGTGCTGCAGCGTGGCCTCCTCCAGGTCCCGCCGCATCTTCTGGAACTCGGCTTCGCGCTTCTTGTTCATCTCGATCTGCACGGACGTGGCCCCGCCGGCCTCTTCCAGCCGCTCGCTGATCTCCTCCAGCTCCCGGGACAGGTCTGAGCGCAGCTTCTCCACCTTAGCCCTGGCGGTGCGCTCTGCCTCCAGCTCCTCCTCCAGCTCCTCGATGCGTGCCTGGGTCAGACACAAAAGGCTCAGACCCACCGCCTGGACCCCTCCACTGGATTCCACCTGGTTCTAAAAGGCTCTTGGCTTCTCTGGAACAGCAAGTCAGTTTAGCTCCTCCAGCAGAGAGGTGGGGAGGATTTGGGGAAGATGGTTTGAAGAGCTGAGTTAGCCTTCCTTTGGGCGAGGGCCTGATAGTCTACATGCTCTTTAATGGAAGGAAAGTGATTGAAACTTGCTCTTAAAGATGGACAGAGACCTGTGTTCTGGGGATATTTTAAGTAGTTTAGTCATAAAAAAATAAGAAAAGTTGAAAATGACCAGACAACTAAAGATCTAACACAACTTCTGCTCTAGAGTAAGGAAAGTCATGCCATCAGAGTTGAGGAGCCTGTAAAAACCTCCATGTAACAGGGGAGGGCATGGAGACCCAGAGATCTGGAGTGGGCTCCCTGAGGTCACCCAACTAAGGCAGAGCTGAGACAGGAAGCCAGGAATTCTGCCCTCCTGGCCTGTGACCTTTTCGGGGTGGCTGTGGATCACCTCGCCCCTTTTGGATGTATCCATGGGGACACTGTGATAGCTGCGTGTCTGCCTCCAAGGACACATAATCAGTTCCTGTAATGCTGTGAACAGGACACCCTAGAGGAGGGGGCAGGGGAAACAGAACCAGCCCAGGGACTAAGCATCCCGCGAGGGTGTCCAGACCTCACCTGAAGCTCCTTGAGCTTCTTCTGCAGCTGGCTGCCGAGGGCCTGTTCATCCTCAATCCTTGCGTTGAGAGCATTCAGCTCAAAGTCTTTCCTGTGGGGAAGGAGGGATGGCAAGGTAAGGAAGACTCGTGGGGCCTCAGGAAGGTCCACCAGTGGTTGAAAATGGTAATGAAACAGCTAAAGAGTAGGATTTCATTAGAAAAACAGCTTCTGGGGGTGATATAGGATCCCTGGAGGTGTAATACCTGTGGTAGGATTGAAATGCAACAAGAACGTAATGGGAGGAGTGCTGTAGACAGGGTGATGGGGCCTGGGCTCTACAGGACATTCCCACCTTTGGTCCTTGTTTTCTCGTCTGTAAAATGAGGGGGTTGGACTAGATTGTTTGAAAGGTCCCTTTTAGCTCTGATGGTCTTTAATTTGTCACTGTTGCTTTGGGTAACTCAGCTAACCTTTCTGAAAGTTATTTTCCTCTTTGGTAAAGTGAAATTAAAGATACCATCCTTAAAAGATGTTTTGAGAATCAAATAGGATCATGTATTTATTCATTTATTCAACACATTCTGTGCCTGGGAAGGTATGAAGATTCCTGTGCAAACCCAAACTTGAAGAGGATGTAGATTATGATGATTCTCAAAGCCTCTCAAAGTCCTGAGCCTGAAACGCCATAAGAACTTCAATTATCAAAATATGTTCTGCAAGCTCACTGTTTACCAATTCTGGAAAGTCTATACATTTTGGAAGAACTTACACTAAGAATTGAAACCACAAATTAAGCAAAACAAAGAAATGGCCCTGATCCTCTGACTTCTTAAGTGTGAGGGCATTTCTTGGTGCCCCGTGGGCTCTCTGTGGAAAGCCACAAAGGGACTTTCCTAAGAGGCTCTCATGTGGAGCCTTCCTCCATGTCAAGGAACTGGTTTCCAAAGAGAGATGCGTATAAAGGGGGAAGGCTGTTATTTTCATTCCCACTGAGTGCCTAATAAGAAGAAAGGACTTAAGGGATACAATGGACTTTTTGCCAGGGAGGACCATCTAACTAACCCTGATATATGGGACTGAGGGAGGAAAGCCCTTGTGTGGGAGGTCTTTTCCCATGGTTTGCAACTCTGCTTGTGGAGGCTGCATGAGGTTGTTGCCTCAGAGGATGGCTGTCTTGTGTCTGCTTGTACTGTTATGGGCTGGGGAGGAGGAAGGACAGCAGGGAGGGAACACAGTACTTTTTCAGTCGCTCATCCAGCTGCTGCTTGTCATTCTCCAGGTCCATGATGCTCTCCTGGGTCAGCTTCAGGTCGCCCTCCAACTTCCGCTTCGCTCGCTCCAGGTCCATGCGCACCTTCTTCTCTTGTTCTAGGGATCCCTCCAGCTGGTAGAGAGAAGGAGCCAGGCCCAGTAGGCAAAGCATCCTGACTTGGTGATTCTGTTGTTCAGTTGCCCCAGAACTTGGTAAATCTCTGAGTTCAGGACTTGGGAAACCTTCCCCAGAGTGGACCAGATGTTATTAGGGGACTGTGAGATTGCCTAGATATAGGGGATGCTCAATCAATATTTGATAAATAAAGGAATGAATGATTGTGGGATGAAACCCCAAAGCTGTATTCTTTCTTTTTTTCTTTCTTTCTTTCTTTTTTTTTTTTTTTTGAGATGGAGTCTCACTCTGTCACCAGGCTGGAGTGCAGTGGTGTGATCTCAGCTCACTGCAACCTCTGCCTCCCTGGTTTAAGGGATTCTTCTGCCTCAGCCTCCTGAGTAGCTGAAACTACAGGCACGTGCCACCACATCCAGCTAATTTTTGTATTTTTAGTAGAGACGGAGTTTCACCATATTGGCCAGGATGGTCTCGATCTCTTGACCTCATGATCCACCTGCCTTGGCCTCCCAAAGTGCTGGAATTACAGGCATGAGCCACTGCGTCCGGCTGCAGTATTCATTCTTTCAGCATCCTATAAACACCTACTGGGCATTGGGCTCTGTGCTAAGCACTGCAGTCCCCAAATTGAATAGATCCAAGTTTCTGTCTAAAAGAAGCCTGTAGTCTTATGGCTGAGATAGAAGCTTAAATAATTATAATACAGAGTGATAAGTGAGTCAACAGACATATGTGCATCAGAAGGAATAACGATCAGATTCTACCTTAAATATTGGAATTTCAAAAATTCTTCTTGGACAGCCTCACAAAATTTCCAAAGAAATATATCATGTTCTTATGAGATGACCCTCTAAATCTTGTGTCAAAGGCAGAGATATCTGGGATTGAACTTAAATTTAATAAGGAAACTCATCTCTATTATTGATCATACCAGTGAGATTAGATACATAATTCAGAATTGATCACCACCTCTGACTTTTCATTCCCCAGCTCCTTTCTAGAAAGATATCAGGAAAGTTAACATCCTCTAACCCCACCTCCCTTCAAACACACACACGCACGCACACACACACCCCTCTGGGCACAGATGGACATGGCATATCTAGGCCCCACAACTCTCAGTCTACTCACATCATCCACTTGCTGCTCCAGCTTGACTTTGGCCTTAGTCAGGGTGTTGACCTTGTCCTCCTCGGCCTGAAGGTCATCCAGGGCCTGCTGGTGGGCCTCTTGCAGAGCTTTTTTCTCCTTGGTCAGCTTGGCAATGATCTCATCCAGCCCAGCCATCTCCTCTGTCAGGTTTTTCACCTGCCGACCAAGAATCCCATCTCCTTTAGGGTCAAAGGTCACCAGCTTGGTGCCGTCTATGGGGAGCTCCACGTCAAGGTCCATCCTGCTCTCTGGATGCCGAGTGGCTGACCTGGGTCAAGGTCAGTATGGTCTGAGAGTCCTGAGGAGACCTGGGCTGGAGCCAAAGGGAGCTGCCCTTACCTTGTTCTCTGTTGCATGTTTCTCCTTCTCCACTTTGGCCAGTGTCAGCTCCAGATCATCGATGTCCCTTTTGAGCTCTGAGCACTCATCTTCCAGCTTGCGCTTCTTGGCAGTGAGCTCAGCATTCATCTCCTCCTCATCCTCCAGCCTCTCATTCATCTCCTTCACTTTGGCCTCCAGCTGAATCTTGTTTTTGATCAGCTGATCACAGCGCTCCTCAGCATCTGCCAGGTTATCTTGTTCCTGAGAGTGAGGAACAGAGGGGAGGCTGTTCAGGGGGCAAAGTTGTCATTCTTGCAGGTAGAGGGAAGGAGAGGCACATCCCTCAAATAGGACGGGAACTCTAGGATATCCCCAGTTGGCAAGAGCTTCAGAAGTATGGGGAGGGGAGCAGAGAGGAAAGGAACCAGAAGTCTTCATCTGGACCTCTTCCTCTGGTCTCCTCCCACGAAGGGCAGGAACTGCATTTGCTGATGCCAAGCGCTTATATCTGATGGCTCAATGAAATGGACAGCTTTATTCCCTGTCTAGAGGAAACTGAAGCTCAAAGATGATGCATGGTCTGCCCAAGGTCACAAAGTATTAAGCTGTGAATCTAGGTTGAACCCAAGTAGAAAGCCTGTGCTTTTAAAAGTCAGCTCTTTTCCCTCTGCCCTTTCCTCCTCCTGGGGGACCTCTTTGGACGTCTTTAGAAGTGTTGAGCCCAGAGTCCTCTGACTGAAGGAACAAGACAGTGAGCCCCTGTGCAGGGAGGTGCAGGGTTGTGGGAGGTGAAGGTAGATCAGGGTGGAAGAACCAATAGTAGCCCAGGAGCCTCACCGCCTGCACTTGGAGCTGCAGGTCATTCTTCTCCTGCAGCAGGGACACCATCTTTTCTTCCAGCTCCTTGCGGCGAGCCTCGGACTTCTCCAGCGCCTCTTTGAGGCGTGCGAACTCCTCCTTCATGGTGGCCATCTCCTTCTCCGTCTCTGCACTCTTCAGCAGCGGCTTGATCTTGAAGTAGAGCTTCATCCAGGGCCAATTCTTGACCCCCATGAAGGCTCGAATGTTCCACTGGATTATCAGCAGGGAGTCTCTGCAGGGGCCCATGAAAGGAGTGCTGAGCCTCCTGCCTCCTTCCTACCTGAGGTCCTGAAACCTTGGGAATGTCCCATTTTCTTCATCCCTCCCACTTTCCCTGAGGCCCTCTGACCCTGTGACTGCAATGTGTTCATGTGAGCGCCTCCTGCAGGTCTCTCTGTTTGAAGACCTGTTGAGCTCTTTTTCCTGACACTGCCCCTGAACCAGCCTGGGCCTCAGAGAAGCGGAAACTTCCTCTTGAGATCTCTCACCTACGTTCCAGCAGCTTCTTGTACTCCATTCTGGAAAGCACACCCCGGGACTGGGCCTGGATACGCGTGATGATGCGGCTCAGCCTCTCGTCCCTCATCTCCTCCAGCAGCCCCAGCAGCCCGGCCTTGAAGAACACCTGCAGGCAAGGTGTGTGTTGGGCATGACTAGGGAGTGGTACGAGGGAAAGAGGGAGTGGGGAGTACCTTAGGAAGGGTAACAGCCTAGAAAAGGATTGCAGGGAGGAGGTCAATGGCAGCTGGAGCTGGAGTGAGGGGAGTGGTGCTAGATGTTCTGCTGAGAGGGGTAGCATACAGGTAAGAGATTTCGCTAAGACGATTATAAAAGGAAAAGCATCATGAGGAGAGGAGTCAATGCACAAGAGATATTTTCCTTTAATTAACTAGTCTCCTTTCCTCACCTTGGTGTGGCCAAACTTGTACTGGTTGTGGTCAATGTCCAGGGAGCCGAGCAGCTTCTCTGCCCCCTTCCTGCTGTCAATGAACTGTCCCTCAGGGATGGCCGCTGGGTTCAGGATGCGATACCTGAGGAGGGAAGTGCCCAGAGTCACCCATGCTCTGCAGTGATCTGCTCTGCCCACAGAATTCCAGGGCCACCTGCAGACTCTCATTCCCACCAGGGCAGCCTGGCTCCCCCATTCTACGAGTTCTGGGGCGCCCTCATACCCACCTCTGCCGGAAGTCCCCGTAGAGGATGCGGTTGGGGAAGCCCTTCCTACAGATGCGGATGCCCTCCAGCACGCCATTGCAGCGCAGCTGGTGCATGACCAGGGGGTTGTCCATCACCCCTGTGGTAGGAGGGAAGTGGGAGGAGTCTGTGAGAACACTGAACTGAAGTTCTGGGTTCCTATCCTGTCTCTGTCACTGATTAGCTTGTAATCTTAGCAAGTCAGGTAGTAATAATCCTGTTTCATTTTCTTCTAGCCACATTTTTAACCACAAGGCTTTCGCATTCCTTTTTTATATGATTCATACCTATTATCATAGGTGGTAGCCAGAACAGATATATCCCATTTTCTAGATTAGTAAATGAAGCCCAGAGGGGTTATAGGACTGGCCCAAGGCCACTAAGCTGATCAAGAACAGAGCCAGCTCTTGAACTCAGGTCCCTGAGCCTCTGTCTCCTAATCAGCCAAAAATGGATTAACAATTTGAATATGTCTCATTAGGGGATTAAGTAGTTCTGCAGGTAAATTTAAAGCTGAACTAAGATTCTGTGTTGGAACCAGTTATCCAAGGGGTTGTAGGGCCACTGATGAGGTAATGTACATCAGAGTGCTTTACACATCACCCACATTATTATACACTCCAAGTGTAAGGCAGCACTGAGAGGGAGGTAGCCTGTGAGGCCTCATGGGGGATGGGGAGAGAAGAACGTGGTTTGGAAACCGCTGTGGTGGTAGGTAGGGAGATGCCCTAGGAGGTCCTGTTCCCAGGGTGCTGTATGCCAAGCAGTGGGCTGGCCTGAGTTTGTGGCCTCACCTGGAGACTTTGTCTCATTGGGGATGATGCAACGTACAAAGTGGGGATGGGTGGAGCGCAAGTTGGTCATCAGCTTGTTCAGATTTTCCTGTGGCCAAAAATGCAAGAGAGAAAAGTAAAGAAAATGCAAGAAAGAAATGCAGAAAGGAGAGAGGAGAAGAAGGAAGGAAAAGAGAGATGGAGAGAATTCAAGGAGCCACAGAGATGAAGGGGCCTTGAGGGAAGACACAGATAAGGAGAGAGGTGGGAGACAGGAAGGAAAGAAGAGAGAAGTGAGATGGGAAGTAAATAAGTGAAGAGGCCAGGAGATGACAGGAAGAGAAGATGGAGTGAAAATGGTCACGAATGCACCAAGGAGACAGGGAGCGGGAGGAGTAGGGGATGAACAAGGCAGGGAAGGGCCGGGCTAGGTGGAGTTGGCAGATGGGGAGCTGAGCTGGCTGGGGCTGGGTCCCACTCACCCTGTGCAGAGCTGACACAGTCTGAAAGGACGAACCTTTCTTGGCCTTGCCTTTGCCCTTCTCAATAGCTGCAGGAAAGAGAGTCAACAAAAGAAGCCTCAGTGTGGGGAGGTGAGGGCGTGAGTAAAGAATTACAGCCCCTCTTTACATCCTTGCTGGCATTTGGCCCTTGGGTGAGGGCCTTCAATGTGGCTGCCTCAGTTTCTTCACCAAGTTCCATCCCACTGAGTCTGTAAACCTTGGAGTACAACCTGACATTGAAGTAGTGGGGTGTAGCAAGTGACCTAGCTCAGAACCTTGGCAGAATCCCTGCTCCTCTGTCCTGGGAGCCTCAGTTCCTACTTACGCGCATCAGCTCCAGCATAGTTGGCAAACAGGGTGCTGAGCAGCTTGAGGGAGGACTTCTGATACAAGGCCACTACAGTCTCATTGAGAGGGTCTTTGTTCTTCTGCAGCCAGCCAATGATGTTGTAGTCCACGGTGCCGGCATAGTGGATCAGGGAAAAGTGGGCTTCAGGCTTCCCCTTGATATTGCGTGGCTTCTGGAAGTTGGAGGATTTGCCCAGGTGGTTGTCAAACAGCTTGGCCTTGAAGGTCATGTCGGTGGCCTTGGGGAACATGCACTCCTCCTCCAGGATGGACATGATGCCCATGGGCTGAGGAAGCAGGGGAGAGCATCACTGAGTGTCCTTCACACAGGTGGACATGGATTCTGCTCTATGATCAATACTTGCTCATGGAGGTGCCCCACTGGGTGTTAAGGTAGTAGGCTCAGCTCTGAGTACAGTTATCTACTGACTGGCACTGGTTCAAGGTGGAGGATTTTGTCTGATGACAGAAGGACCTTTGTAAAAGTCTGGGAGTGTGGCTGCTATCAAAACTGTACATATCACCCCACCACCCAGATTCCTGAGATGCTAGGGTTGAAAATAGGTGCACTCTTATGATCTCCCACACCATCCTCACACTTCCTGATCCTTGGATGCATAAACCGGGCCCAATAAACATGCAGGTGTGGGAGGTCATCATGCAGGTGCCCATCCTCCATGTGTCCACTCTCAAGCCCCTGGGAACTCAGCTGTCCCTGGTGCCACCCTGTCCTCGGTGCTCAACACAACATAGGCTCTGGAACCAAGGGCTCAGGATCCTTCAGCCCCTTATATTGTCAAGATTATATTCCCCAGAAGGGAGAGAGGCTGCTATTTTGTCTATGGTGTTCATGTTGGGTGTGCAGGGAGAATTCAGGCGGTGAGACCAAAGAGGCACCTTCTCGATGAGGTCGATGCAGGCCTGCAGGTCCATGCCAAAGTCAATGAATGTCCACTCGATGCCCTCCTTCTTGTACTCCTCCTGCTCCAGCACGAACATGTGGTGGTTGAAGAACTGCTGCAGCTTCTCGTTGGTGAAGTTGATGCAGAGCTGCTCAAAGCTGTTGAACTGCAGGGGGCATGAGGGGTGGGAGCAGTCAGGAAGTGGGTGTGAGTGGCCATTGAGGCTGTGCCCGTGCACTGTGCCCGAGCCCAGCAAGGCGTGGCTGGTACCCTCCATGTCAGGGCAGTGGAGGAGGGCTTCCCCTGAAGACAGGGACAATGACTGCCTCTGTCACCACACAGTCCCCACTGCCTTCCTGTGTCTGGTCCACAACTGACTCTCAGCAAATGGCTGTTGAATGTGGGAGTGAGCGAGTGATTGTTCTCCCCCTCCCAGGGGTCCCAACTCACATCAAAGATCTCGAAGCCAGCGATGTCCAGGACTCCTATGAAGTACTGGCGTGGCTGCTTGGTCTCCAGGGTGGCATTGATGCGTGTCACCATCCAGTTGAACATCTTCTCGTACACTGCCTTGGCCAGTGCCCCAGTGGCATATGCCACCTGCAAGGTAGAGGAGAGACCCATATTGAGCAGGGTTATTGGGAAGAGTGAACTTGAAAACTCCCACCCCATCATGCCAGTCTCCCTACCCTGCCCACCCATTATCATCTGAAGATGGACCCACCTGCTGGACATTCTGCCCCTTGGTGACGTACTCATTGCCCACTTTCACCCTAGGATGGCACAACCCCTTAAGCAGATCGGCTGAGTTCAGCCCCATGAGGTAGGCAGACTTGTCAGCCTCTGGAAGGAAAAGACAAATAGCAAAGTTGGTAAAGAGATGACTGCTGGCCGGGCATGGTGGCTCACGCCTGTAAACCTAGCACTTTGGGAGGCCAAGGCGGGCAGATCACTTGAGGTCAGGAGTTTGAGACCAGCCTGGCCAACATGGTGAAACCCCATCTATCCTAAAAATACAAAAATTAGCTGGGCATGGTGGTGCATGCCTGTAATTCCAACTACTTGGGAGGCTGAGGCAGGAGAATCACTTGAACCCAGGATGTGGAGATTGCAGTGAGCCAAGATCGTGCCACTACACTCCAGCCTGGGCAACAGAGCAAGACTCCATCTCAAAAAAAATAAAAAATAAAAAATAAAAAAAGACAGATGACTGCTGAGCAGACATGGCCCTCCGTGACTTGACAGCTGCCCCCTAGAATCCCTGCCTCCCACCTTCAGTGCCGTCCGGCTCCGCCTGCTCCTCCCGCTGCTTCTGCTTGAACTTCATGTTTCCAAAGTGCATGATGGCACCTGTCAGCTTGTACATGGAGTTTTTCTCCTCTGTAGTGAAGCCCAGCACGTCAAAGGCGTTCTGTAGGGAGGCCCCGTATTGGTGGACCCCCCAAAAAGAAGTATGATGGGTAAGTGAGATCCCTTGTAAGTTGTAGAGAAAACTTGTCTCCTTAATCCCTGTGGGTTCTGAGACTCCCATACCCAGTGGGGAACTCCAAAACAAAAGATGGAAGATGCAAGAGCAGAGCAGACGTCAGCCAGTCCCAGCCCCAATGTCAGTGGCCACAGCTTTTCTGAGTTACCCACTTATGCTTCCTGGCCCTACACTTGCTTCCTGCCTGGCCTTCCGTACCTGTCTGCATCTGTTCACCTAACAGGCCCTCTGGCCCCATGCCATCTGCATGGCTTTCCCTCCTCATCCTGCTCCCTTGGTGATGCTTATTTCTTGGCTGTGTGCCTCTCTGTCTCATGACTTTCAGCCCTTCCTGGTTTGATAGAACACCAAATACTGGCCAGTCCTGTCTCACCTCATCCGTTCCCCAGTACACCCTGACCACGGGGCACATTCTGGCTCTCAGGAGATCCATACCACTTTAAACAACCAATGGCCAGCATCTTAGCTCTGCTTCTGGACCCCTGTTTGCCCCTCACTGCCAATCCTCCCACCCCCTGGCTGGGTCCTCACACACTCACATCAGTGGCCATGAGCTCCTCAGCGTCGTCAATGGAGGCCACAGTGGTCTCTCCTTGGGAGATGAATGCATAATCGTAGGGGTTGTTGGTAATCAGCAGCATGTCTAGGGGAAAAAACATGGTTAGGGAGGGACACAAGCCCCCGGCTCTCATGGAGGCTACTCGCCACAGCACATGGCCTGAGGAGGAGCACAGGACAGGGCTTGGCTCGGCCCCACATCCCACTGAACTGAATCCAGCAGTGCCATGAAACCCAGGGCATGCCAGCTGAATCCAGCCACAAGGAGAGGGGACCAGGTTGCCATGGAGATAGTTGGTCTCAGTCAGTGGCTGTGACTCACCCAGCAGCTCAGGCTTTTTGTTAGACAGGATTTGGTAGAAAATGTGATAATCTCTCTCCGCTTTCAGCTGGAAAATAACTCTGGATTTTTCCAGAAGATCTGTGAACAGGCGGGGAGAAGGAGAGAAAGAAAAGTTAGGGTTTGGGCACAAGGAAAATTAATGATAAACGTAGCAAGCAAAAGGCAGAGGGAAGGGAAGAGCCAGAGAGACTAGTTGGACAGACACAAAGAGATCACACAGAGAGATGGAGACAGAGACCCAGAAGGACAGAAATAGTCTCAGAGAGAAGTCCCAGAGAAAGACACCTAGCCATGCAGAGACAGAAATGGAGAAAGATGCAGAGGAAATCTCAGAGAGAGACAGGTATGTAGATCTGAAAACAGAGACACCTATAGACATAGACTTAAAGAGGAGAAAAACAGAGGGAGGGAAGAGAGAGAGAGAGAGAGAGGTTAAGACCAGATGGTCTAGAGCAAGGGTGAGCTTAGGCTGAGCCTAGCAGATTCACGGCACTCACAGGTCTCTATGTCTGCAGATGCCAACTTTCCTGTTGCCCCAAAATGGATTCGAATGAATTTCCCCTGGAGAGATGGAAGAGAGTGGTGATGAGTCTGGGAAAGGCTCATATTTGAGACCATCCCTCCACCAGTCCAAGTCCCAAGCCCAAGGTCAGGGACCACTCACGAAGCGGGAGGAGTTGTCATTCCGGACGGTCTTGGCATTGCCAAAGGCCTCCAGAGCAGGGTTGGCCTCGATGATCTGGTCCTCCAGGGTGCCCTGCAGAGGTCAAGAAGGAGGCAGGTGAGAGCTCTTCCCCCTCCCTTTCTGCAGTGCAGGACCTTGGAAGGCAGTAGGCCTACCTTGCCCGTGTTCTGGTCCTTCTTGCTGCGGTCCCCAATGGCTGCAATAACAGCAAAATACTGGATGACCCTCTTGGTGTTGACCGTCTTCCCTGCTCCGGATTCTCCGCTGTGAAGACAGTCAGGGCCTTATTGGGCAGTGAACAACACTGCTGGAGACCAACAAGCCTCAAATCAGGAGAGAATGCCTGGGTCTACCCGAGAGTAGGAGCCCTGGACAAGAAGTTGCCAGGTTATCTGCACCCAAAATCCACAACTGTCTTCTGATGCACAGAGGTCAGGGCTGGCACCAGGAAGGATGCCACCAGAAGGCACTGGTTTGGGCAGGCTGAGCCTGTGCTTGGCTGGGCAAAGTAAATGGAAGAGATGGGCCTGGGTTGTTTTGGGAAAAGTGGGTGGGGCTGGAGGAATGGGAAATGTTTCTGAAGGGAAAGGAAAGGAAGAGATGAAGACATGGCGATAATGAGCTTCTGGATAAATGAGTGATGAGTTGGAGGAGAGTGGGTGAAGGAGGTGGGAGAAGAAAAACATGAAGGGGATGGAAAGCAGAAAAGAATAGGGAGATCAAAGAGAGGGGTCAGGGTAAGGGTCAGAAGAGAAGGAGATGGGCAGGAGGTGGTGGGGAAAGAGGCTGAGTCTATGCCTAGGGGCCTGGGATCCCTGATGGGGCTGGAGGCGGGGATCAGGGAGATTCTGGAAGGGAACAGGGTAGCAGCTACACTCACGTGATCAGGATGGACTGGTTTTCTCTGTCTGTGGGGAGAGGGTGGGGAGGAAAGGTCAGGAGCTGCACAGAATGCTCTTGTGGGGCTTCTCCCCTCCTTCACCTTCTCCCTCTCCCTTCTGGCATCTCCCAGTTCTCTTCAGGAAGACCTTTCTGGGGCCTCTCACCTGTCAGCATGTACTGATAGGCATTGTCAGAGATGGAGAAGATGTGGGGCGGGGCCTCGCTCCTCTTCTTGCCCCGGTAGGCAGCTACCACCTCGGCATTGTACACCGGCAGCCACTTGTAGGGGTTGACGGTGACACAGAAGAGGCCCGAGTAGGTCTGGGGATAGAAAAGTAGCAGTGACTTGCCAGTTGCAAAGGGAGAGGGCTGGTGATTTTGGGAGTTAGAGAAAGATCCCAGGAGAGAAAGAAGAGAAAGGAAAAACTCTGCATGCACTCAATCTGAGTAATGCCAGTCCCCAGAGTGTTGGAATTGAACCAAGGATGTTGGGATGAGATTAGAGTGTAACCCTGCCTGGACACAAACAGAAGACACTCTTGGCTCCTGGGGCGGACATGGATGGAGCAGGAACAAAGATTCTGAGGTGGGGCCAGGTGCAGCACTCACATAGATCATCCAGGAGCCGTAACGATCCTTGAGGTTGTAGAGCACCGCGGGCTCGTGCAGGAAGGTCAGCATGGCCATGTCCTCGATTTTGTCGAACTTGGGTGGGTTCTGCTGCATCACCTGATCCTCCTTCACAGTCACTGTCTGCAAGAGCCCCCATCCAGGCCCTCCTGTCAGCCTGGGCTTTCCCTTCTCCCTCAAGAGGGTTAGGAGTTGGTGAGTGACAGGGCAATAGTGCTTAAGAGAGAAGGAACCAGGATCTCACGGAGAAGACAGGGGGATTTGGAAGGTCAGGGCTCCTTGGAGGGTCTGGATTCTTCCCCAAAGGGAAGGAGAATGGGGCCATCCTCAGGTCTACGTGAGGGTGGGGCATGGGTGTACCCCTCTGTGTCCACCCAGGTGTGCAGGTGGCCAGGGTGGACTCTCACATTAGTCTGACACCCACCTTGCCATTCTCCGTCTCGGCAGTGACTTTGCCACCCTCTCGAGACAAAATCTTGGCCTTGACGAACTCCTCTTTGTCATCAGGCACAAAGACATCCTTCTTGAGGTCAAAAGGCCTGGTCTGGGCTTCTAGCCGCTCCTTCTCTGACTTGCGCAGGTAGGGGGCGGCAGCCCCAAAGGCGGCCATCTCCGAATCTCCCATGGCTGTGCCTGGAGTGAGCAGAAGCTGGCTGCCTTTCCATCTGCCCACTCTCCCCTTCCCTCCCTGGGCTCTCCCCTTCAGTGGGAGCCCCAAAACCTAGCACCATGCTCAAGAATCAAGAAGAGATACCAGTGAGTCCCTTCCTCTTTGAGGTTACCCTTTAACCAGAAGAGCAGCCTAGCAAACCTGCCAGAGTAAAGGGAGCAACTAACTATTGTTCAAGCTGGAGCTCTCCTAGGGGAAGGAAGAGTACCCTGAGCTCCTTGTAGGAGCAGAAATCTAACTATTTCCATCTCTGACCCTCATCTGTCCCTGGACCCCTTGGCCACAGGTAAGGAGCTCCTGATAGCCAAGATATTTCTCCAGTGCAGGGCAGAAACTAGAGTTCCATAGTCTGACTTTGGGGCTCTAATGCCCAGTCTCACTAGATTCTCAGTGCTCTAGCTTCAGCTTTTCTTACCTGGGCTACTCAAGTGTGTCTACAGATGAGGAAGGGGGCCAAGGCCTGCAGGGGACCTGGAGAGAGGGAAGAGGCTGTGTCAGGGCAGGCTGTGCCCAACCTGGCCAGTCCCACTTTCGTGCTTCTCCCTGGCTCTATCCTTCAGCATCCACCCTCTTCCAAAACAAGTTGGAAAGGGTGGTCAACTTCTCTGGTCCCATCCTTCTTGTTTTTCAAACCCTTTTCCCTTTTTCCTCAAGAACTAGTTCTAACAGCTGCCTGGTGTCAACTCACCCTGAACCCTAATCCTCTTCACTCCTCCGAGACGGTCCCACCCCTGCCTGTACCCATCTAGTGGTATCTTTCTTTGAGCCATCTGAGAGACAACTAATGGTCACATTTGTTGAGCACTTTCCAGTTTAAAAGCACTTCAATGCACATTCTCCTACTCAGTCTTCATCCCATTTGACAGATGAGGAAGTCGAGGTTAAGTGGCTTGCCTGTCCAAGAGCCCATGACAATAAGTGGGAGAGCCAAGACTTGAATACAAGTCTGTTGACTCTAAAGAGAGTTCTTTTCCATCCTGTCCCCATTTTGTTGTCAGACTTTGTGGACATTCTCAGAGAGAAGACACTGTGGGCTTCCTCTCATAGACACACCTCCATCACGTAGCTGAACACCCTCCACAAGCCCTCTGATGAACACTCATGCCTGCTGCTTGGGCGTGCATCTCACACGAAGACAGGCTTCTTTCCCATACCTCAGTCCGCACCCCACCCCCAGGGTGCCACATATGCCTCAACAGCAAATGTGCACATTTCAGGATGTGTGCTGCGTAAGTAGACTCACATCACTGCGTGTTCTTCAGTACACAAAGACCTGGAACATCCTACACCCCCGTGCCTGTGAGCTCCTTCTGCAGAGGGTACACACTATAACAATCATGACTCCTGGACGCATAGACAATCATCTCTGCATGCATGGACAGGGGTAGCTACACATTCCAGGCCTCACAGAATCACATGAAGGCACACACACTTCCTAGAATCCTTCTCCACCATCCTTTCTCCCTCCCTGCAAAGGAATCTCCTAATTCACAGGCATGATCATACACCCGCATCTCCCACTTGATATTTCTGTGTCAGTGAGGTACATACCCTCTCTCACATTCAGACTATGCAGGCTTGTACACACACACACACACACACACACACACACACCACACCCTGTAATGCATATTGGTCCCATCTGCTCAGATGCAGATATCTTCCCCTGGGAACTCCTGTGGCACATACGCCCATGTTTAGACCTGCACATGTGTGCCCAGTGACTGGACCTGGTACACTGCATGAAGTCCTGCATGAAGTTTGCTATTCCTAGAGGAATCCCTTCCTAAGCCTGGAGCCCCCTTATCCCAGAGGAAAGCCTCCAGCTCCCGCTCCTACCTGAGAGCAGCAGGGAAAGACACAGAGCAGGACAGAGCTGTGGAGCCAGACCTGGTCTCAGGGGCTGTATATATGGGGCAGCAGGGCACCCCCACCCCCACCTGCACCCAGTCCCTAGCCGGATTTAGAAAGGGCTGTTGTCACTAGAAGCATTTCCCCCAGGCTCCCCCCCTTCCCAAACAGTGCTCCCCTCCCCCCGCTCCAGCTAGGAAACAATTGGAAGTGGTCGTCATTGTTATGGCATGGAGTGTGCAGGGTCTGAGTTCCAGGGGGCGGGGTGGCTCAAAGTGCAGCAAAAATATCTCCCAGGCCAGGCTTCACATTCCACAGCTGGCAAGAGAGGGAACTGACCACGACCACCAAGACCAAGGCAGCCAGGGTCCTGGCTCTCCCGCAGGGCACTTCTGGCCCTGGACACTGCTGCCCCTCCAGTCTCCTGCCCTGAGGCCCCTGCTGGCCTGGCCCCATTTCCACAGTGTCCTCCCTGTTCTCCTGGCCCAGGTCCTGTATCCAGCTGTAAGCTGGGAAGGGGCTAAGTGTCAGCAGCAGAGAGGGGTAGGACAGAGTTGGGGGCATGGCCCCAGGGTGAGGCTAGACTGGGGCAGCTGGAAGGACGTTTCCTAGCCAAGTGGCAAGAACAATAACCATGGAGCTTAGAGATGGGGACTCTGGCTCAGGCACTGATTTCCTTGGACCAGCAGGCGATGTGTTGAGGTCACCAAGCCTCTGAGCCAGACAGGCCTTTAGCAAGCCGTCCAAGCACTTCATTTTATGGAGAGGGACAGTGCATTCTTTAAGGTTATACAGCTAATCGGGGCAGCAGGATTCAAGGTGGGAAACCTCAGCAGATGGGAGTGGAGCCGGGCCTGCGGAGGGTAGCCTGGAAAGGAGGGCTGGGATTCCAAAGGTGTGGGGACCACCTATGCGCAGAGGGCAGGACCCAGCTGCAGTGGTCCTAGTTTGGAGCCCTTTGCCTGACTCACGTTCCTGGCTCTGCCCCACAGGTACTAAAGGCCTGAGCCCAGAGACAGACCCTCTCAAAGCTCTAGATAATATAGCTGCTTGGAGCTGGAAGGATACCCCTAAGACAGCTGTTGTCTGGCCCACCCAGCCTCAGGTGGGATGACCTTTGTCCAGAACTGGAGGCAACTAGTGTTCTGGCAAGTGAGGCAGAGCGACAGGACAGGAAAAATCTTCCCCTCTGCAGGCCTGAGGAACAGCCACAAACGAGGGGAAGAAAGGGAGCTGGGGCCCAGCCTATGAGCACAGAACACAGCCAATGCCATGCTCTTCTAGCAACGGGGTGTGCAAGCTTGACTGGCTCCGTGTCTAGGCAACCACTGCAGGGTTTGGTGTGAAATCTCCCCCTTCTTCCGAGCACAGCTCTTCGGCGCATGCGGATTAATCCATCTGGTTAGCTGTCAGCTTGGAAGGAGAGAGGCAGGCCTGGGGGATGGGTGCAGCAGGTACATTTTGAAGGTGGGGGGGGGCATAGCAGGGAAGGGAAAATCCAGGAAGAGGCCTCTGTGGGGGTTGCTTGGTAATCAAGGCACTAAGGTACAGTCTGAGGACACTGAGCAGCTGTAAGGGGGGTGTGCAGGCAAGTGGGGGTAGACCATGAACTGCAAGGGCTGTGACTGACACTACTGCAGCTCTGCAGTGCTAAGGTATACAGTTGCTGAGGTGATCCCAGTAGGCTCTGCTACTAACATGCCCGGCAGAATAGACTCTGGCAGTGCCCTCCAGGCCCTGCCAGGCGCTGAGGAATCAGCCTTATTGACAGAGACAGACCCTCTTGGAGCTATAGATAATACAGCTGCTTGGAGCTGGAAGACAACCCCTAAGACAGCTTTGTCTGAGGTTCCCTGTAGGAACCTTAAGGATTGGCGATGAGGGGCAAAAACTTTCGTCCCCACCTTCCTGTTTTCCAAGCTCCAAACTGCCACCCCTCCCTGATTTCCCAGGGCTCAGGCATAGATGCCGACAATTAAGATGCACAAAAGGTGCTTGGGATGTAGTTGAGCCATTTCAAAGCCAGTGTCTTCACCATGGGCCAGCCTCCTTCCTTGGCTGGGGACTTGGGAAGTCTTTCCCGCATTTGAGAAATCAATCACACTTTGTTTCCCTCCCTTCGGGTTTGAGAGGCTCTGGTCTATTGGTGTTTCGGTGTTACTGTTCTCCACCCCTGCCCCGCGTCATTGCAGAATAGAACTCACCTCCCTAACTAGGCTCTGCCTCACAGCTCAGACAGATCAGAGGGCTTGCTGTCCTTAAAGATCTCCACTCACTCCCTAGCCCCTCCATCACCTGCTCTTGGCTACATCATGATTCTCTTCCTGCTGCTTGCTGCTGTCTGAAGACTGAGCAGCTTTGTAGATTCCTCCATTCAACAAGTATTTATTGAGTGCCTATTATGTGCCAGGCATTATTCTGGTCAATAAGGACATAATGACCAAAAGAAAGATCCCTCCTCTGGACTGCTCTGGTCAGCTCTTTGTAGAAATGGAATCCAGGCCTACGCTTTGCACACATGCACATTCCTTGTGGGGAGGGTGAGGGGCCAGGGGCCCCACCATGCCGGGGGTAGGTGGGGATTGTGCAGAGTGTGCTACAAAATGATAGCAAGATAAGGGAGAGCAAAGCAAAATGCTATAAATAAAGAGAGACTGGAGGGAGGGCCGCTTCAGCAAGGTAGACCAAATAAGGCCTGAAGTGAAAGGAAGGTGATCTGTCCCTCTGTCCTCCCCTCCCCGCATTGTGCCGGCTTTGTCTGCACTCTGTCACCACCCCGATCAAGTGTCAAGCCAAAACAGGGGCCATTTGCTGTGAACATGCCAGCGGTAGTTGAGAGGAAAAGTTGCTAAAATTACTCCCAGTAATTGTGAGGGAGGGAGACACCAGGGTGAATTAGAAGCGATGTCGGCATGGAGAGAGGGGAATCAGAAAGAAGCCCCGGTACCCAAAGGGAAGGAAGAAACGGGGCAGGAAGAGGCAGGTCACGTGGCACTGGGGAGGAATGAGGTACTCGTTGTTTGTGCACAGGGCAGAGGGGAGCCACCCAGGAGTGGAGGCTGACTCTCCCATCCGCCTGCCCCCAGAATCCCTGACCTTGGGGGCCCCTGCCCTGGCTCCACACGAGCCTAGGATTAGGGAGCTGAGCTTTCTGCCTGTCTCAGGTTTCCCTTTACAAACAGCTGCTCCTTCTTGTCATTCTTTTGTCTTCCTGCTGGCTTCAAAATCTTTTGTACTTGTGCACCCCTCCCATTCCCTACTCCAGGTCTCTGCTTTCCGATGGATGTGAACAGTGAGAGAGATGGAGGGCCAGGGACAGGCTTGGGGCTGGCCTAGTTCAGTTTGGGGTAGTTAGGGCAGGTTGATCTTGCATTCAGGGAGTATTTGGAGGGACACGATTCACCAAAAGGGAGACTTTGTGGAGAGTGGCCGGTCTGGAGGGCCAGAGGCCTCAGAAGCATAAAGGATGAGCAGCCTGGTGAGCTTTGGAGTCAGTCACAAAAATCCACTTTGAAACCCAGTGATTCCATTTTCTAGCTGTGTGGTCAGTCATATAATCGCTTTGAGCCAGTTTTGTCATCTATAACATGGGGATAGTCACATTTTGTTTCCAGGGCTACTCAGGCCGTTAGAGATTGCACAAATAAAGAGTCTACACACAGCAGACACACTGTGGGCCCTCACTGAACGGCAGCTCTTAGGTTAGGAACACAGAATTGAGGAAGCCAGGCTGCAGACAGGAGGGCCAGTTGCCCTGCCATAGGTTCTTGGTCCCCACACCTCCTTCCGCTCCACTAAGTCCACTTGGTTCGAAGGATGGTCTGGGCCAGAAATCCTGTAGTCTTATGGTCTGTTCTACCCAGACTGTGGCTGCCCTTGGGAATGTCATGCCAGGAGGCCAAGGTTTTCACACTGTCCTAGACTCAGTCCAGGCCCAAAGCCCAACCCTGAACTGGGACAGGCATCGCTGCCTGACTGCTGCCCACTGAACTTCCCTCATGATAAGCCAGTATGTGTCCTGAGGTCCACCAGGAGTTGACCCAGGCCAAGTGGTGGTATTGGTCAGGCCACTGGATAGGAGCAGGCTAGGAGTTGGTGGCTCACACCTGTAATCGAAGCACTTTGGGAGGCTGAGGCAGGCAGATCACTTGAGGCCGGGAGTTCAAGACTAGCCTGACCAACATAGTGAAAAACCCATCTCTACAAAAAATACAAAAATTAGCCGGGCATGGTGGTGTACTCCTGTAGTCCCAGCTACTCAAGTGGCGTGAGAATCGCTGAAGCATGAGAATCATTTGAATCTGGGAATCAGAGGTTGCAATGAGCTGAGATCGCACCACTGCACTCCAGTCTGGACAGACTGAGACTCTGTCTCAAAATAAAATAAAATAAAATAAAACAAAATAAAATAAGCTTTCAAGATGGGGACATGACACTGGAGCTTGAAGTGAGGGGAGGGCTTTGGGAAGCACTGAGTATCAGGAAATGTTCTAGGCAATGAGAATCACAGAGTGACCAAAGGCATGGAAGGGGAATGGTGTGGTGAGTTCATAAGGACTCGGAGGACACATGCCTGGTAAGGCTATGCTATAGGGGATCTGGAGACACAGGTGGAAGGAAAGAAAGGTGGGGCCACATTGTCAAAGAGGGGAAAGGGCCATATACATGTTGAGTGACCACCTGTGCCAGGTGCACAGTGTTTTATACAGCATGATCTCACACATGCTCACAATTGTGTGTCACTTAAATTGTGTTTTATGGAGGAGCAATGGGGTTCAGAGAAGCTAAGATATTTACTCAAGGTAAGTAGCAAACGTGGCACTGGGATTCAGACCCAGGTCTGTCTTGCTCAAAGGGCTTTCTACAGACTCTGCCCTGTTTCCCAGGACAGCAAAATGGACAATACCCTGGAAGCAATGAGGAATGACTAAAGTTCTAAACCATAGCAGTCACTGTGATGTCTTGAAACTAGAGTTTGATGGGCCTAGCAGGGGTATTATTGGGTTCTTTGTGGAAGAGAGGCTGGAGGCAGGGAAACCTGAGAGGAGGATACAGTAGTCATCAACGTTGGCAGGAGAGCAAGACCAGAAGCATGAAAGGAAAGGCAAGGCTGGAAGGCCTTTCTAAAGGAGGAATAAAATGCCTTGCTGACAGCCTGGACGTAAGAAATGAGGAAGGGAGAGGCATGACTGCATGATGTCGGCAAGGAGGGGAATAATGGCAAAAGGGACACGTAGGAGGAAGGACAATGTTCCATTTGGGGGAATTGGAGGTAACAGTGGGGCAACCAATGGAAGATGCTTTGCTTTCCTGAAGGAAGCTGGAGCTATGAGACCAGTGGGCAGAACTGGAAAAAGAGGACTGACTACCTCAGGGGATGTGAAAGAAGCTGTGAGGTTGGAGAGAAGAGGAAAGGCCTGGGAGATACCCACAGCACAGCGATGGGAGAAGGAAGAGAAGCCTGCAGAGAAGAGAAGATTCAAAGAGAGCCAAGGAGCGTGAGAAATGGGCAGTTTCCTAGAAGCCAAAAGAAGCATTTCAAGAAGAGCAGGTGGCCAGCAGTGTCAGATGCCAAAGAAAGGCTGTGTGTCAGGAAGACAGAGAAAAGAACTTGGCTTATTTTGGAGCAAGCAGCTTGTGTAGTGTCACAGGCAAAGCCAGGCCACAGGGAGTTAATGAGGAAAAAGATGAGGGGACAGGAAATGGAAGCAGTGGATGTACACCATGCATTTGAGGAGTTTGGCAGTGAAATGAGATTAGACAACAACTCAAGGGAATAGGGCCAAGTAGCACAGTTTGTTTTGTTTTTAAGATAGGGCGGTCCAGAATATGTGAAGAGGGGGTAATAAAAGATGCCCTTGTTTTGTTCACCATTTTCTTTTGCACTTTCTGGTTGTTTTCTTATTCTCATCTCTCTTTTTGGAAGACTGGGGGGTGCTTTGGGAATGCCTGGGGAGTTTGGGTGCCCACCACCAGAAAGTGGGCTTACAAACATGAGGCTCAGCTGGCTCCCTCCTCATCTTCAGATATGCACATAGGGAGCTCAGGGCAGAGCTCTCTCACCATTGGGCCCTCTGACTAACTTGGGAAGGGTCTCAGCCTCCTGACTTCCATCGTATAAAGACTAAAGTAGGGCTGGAGGGCAGGGAGTAGCCCTAGCGAATGATCTGGAAACATAAGTAGTGCTCAGTAATTCAATGTCTTCTGCTTGTTTTTGTTTCAGTATTTTTACTTTACCTAGAAAGACAATGTCCCTGGTGTGAAGGTACAGGTGCCTCTACTGGGCCCAACCTACAACTCAGCCCCAAGAGAGATTCCTAGTCTCTTAGGGCAGGGCTTTTGCTGGTGCTCCAGGAGGGTGGTGGAATGCTGAGCCTTCTGGGATGTTCTGTGCTGTAGCAGGCGTTTGAGACGGCAGCAGCACTTGCTGGGTGTGCAAGCCCAGCAGAACCTTAATTCCAGTCCTTTGCTACACATGCCCCAAAGTTTGTCACAAGAATTACAAACTGAGTAAATAGGCAACAGATACACACATTATGAAGGTCCTTCCGGCTATGGGAGAGGGTGGTAAGTGACCTCCCTGGGTCTGAGAGTCACAAAGTCAGATTTGGAACTGAGGGGCCTGGGGAGCTGGCTGCTGCTTTTCCCCAAGGAAACTTTTCCAGGGCAGCTAGCAGTCCGAGTGCCAGACTGACTCTTAGGTCCGTGGATCAGATTGGAGGCTGAGAGCTGGTCAGGCTCCTGGATGTCTGAAGGGACCAGTGCAGAGGTTTAGCTTTCCTACATGTAGCAAGGAAAGAAGGGCCTTTATCAAAGGTCTAGGAGTTTACTAGATTAAAACAGCTGAACCATTCTAAGCAGGAGGAGTGGGAAGGAAGCAAGATGGGATGGTAGTTGGTTTGCTGGGAATGAGGAAGAGTCAGGAAAGGGTTCTGTGGGGAGGCTGGGAGAGGGGCAGAGGGAGAGATATGCAGAGATATTGCATAGTAGCGGGGCTGGGGGAGCTGAGGTCTGGCTGTGGGAACAAAGACAGTGGAGTGACTAGGCCAAGACTGCAGAAAAGGTGCAGAGCTGTGTGTTTATCCATGGTGGAGGAGGTGACCTTGCCCAAGGGCAGAGCCTTGTGGCTTTGAGAAGCCAGGGCAGGGGGCACAGGCTCCAGCCTGGTCTCCCCATGCCTGGGCCCCTTGTCTCTGAGATTACAGCCTTGGCTGCCAAGAGTAGCTCCATGGGGGCGGTGTGAAACAAAGCAAAGGGCCCTTTGTCGTTCTGGGTTCCTAAGAATAGCTTGGCTGTGTGTGGGGAGGTGTCTGTGGCCTGCCTGTCCCGGGTCTTGTTCTCAGAGGTGTTTGAATGCCTGGTGTTGGCAGGGCTCATTGCTACTTGCTGGGGAAGTGGAGGCTGTCAGCCCACCTCAGCCTCTGTTACCTGTGCTTGTCCAGCTCAGCTTTGGGAGAAGGCGCAGGCCTAGGGACAGTGGAGGGGCAGACATGGAGTGGCCCCAAGGTATTAAGGGAGAGGAGACAAAGGCCACAAGCCTGGAAAACAAATTTAATGCCTGAAAGTAAAGACAGGGAGGGTTCTGGGAAGGGTAGGGGTTGAGGGACAGCAGCCAGAAGAGGCCAGAGTAGGGAGAGACACATGGGAAGGACTTGCGGGCCGCAGAGGAGAAGCAGAGAAAATAGGTGCACATGGAGGCCAGAATGTGGAAAGCAAAGGGATGAGGAATGGGCTGGGGGAGGGGGAGCAGGGTGGATGGGTTGACAGAGAAGAGCAGATGGAAGGAGAGAAGAGAATGAAGGGGGTGCTTCCACAGAGATTCAGGGATGGAGGGGGGTAGCATGACTCTTGGAAGAGCTTGGAAGCAAGGCTCTCAAACGCCATTCCTGTGAGATAACAATGCAGTCAAATCCCTGCCTAATCTCCCCTCCTATTATTAGCCCGGCGTCCTCTCAGAGAATAGGCCACAGGTCCCTGGGTTCTGTCCTTTCCCCCATGCCCTTGGCTAGAATTAGACAGACGTGCCTGCATGGTCATCTGCTAGCCACGGTGTCCGGGCTTCTAGGCAATGTTACTGGAGAAGAGGATAGAGAGGTAGTGGGAAGGGGATGGAAGGTCACAGAACACCCTCCGTGGATGAGGCAGCAGCTAGACACAGAGAGGGGTGAAGAGGTGCACCACAGGTCTTTGTGCTCAAAGAGTTTTCAGATCAATAGAATAAATACACAAGCAACATGATCACAAGTGCAAAATAACATGGTTAACATGTGCAAAATAACTGGAAAGTCAAACACATAGCCATGGGGATGCAAAACAGCAGAATCACGAAAGGGCAGGACAGAGAGAGAAGGGTTTCTGGTGAAGTCAAGCTTGGAGGTGGGTCTTGAGAGGATGGATCTTGAGGAACCATGTCCACAGCTGCTGGCCGATGCTGTGGGCATTCCAGAGGAAAGAAGGGAATCAAGGAGACAGTGGCTTCTATGTCTACTTTTCCGGCCCAGTCTCTAGGGGCAAGGTTGTTAAAAGCTTAGTAGCAGACTCCTGGGTTTTTAAGCACACTGGTATTTGTTGCTATTTACTTAAAACTGCTATTTCTTTTTTGTCCAATGTGTTCCTTTTATATTTTTCCTTTAGCCTCCCTCTTGCCTCTAGTATCCCTAAATACTGTTTATCGTTTTGATACTTAAAATGGCCAAAAGTTATCATGCATATTTTTATTTTGAGCTCTTTTGACTCTGACAAATCGAAATAAAATAAATACATGATGAATAATGTACCAAAGAAAGTGAGCAGCTGCTGTTCTCTGTTCCTATGAGGGCTCCAATTGCTCTTGCAGGATGAGGGACATAGATGAGATTCTCTGGATCATATTCAGGGAGAGGGTGGAGGAGGGTGGAGGTAGCTTGCTTTCTCTCTTTTTCTTTCTGTTCCTTCTCTCTCTCAAGTTGCTTTTTTCTTCCTCTCTCCCTTCCTCCCTCCTTCTTTCCTTCCTTTCTTCTTTCCTTTCTCCCAAATTATAAAAGTAATGCTCATTACTTTAAAAATTCAAACAGTAAATCTTCTATAAGGCAAAAGAAGTGAAGTCCCTTCCACTGTTCACAATCCCATCCCCAAAGGTTAATAGTCAGAGTGTATCCTGTGCTTGTCCATTTGGAACCTTTTATGTATATGCATAAAATACACGATGGGATTTTTTTTTTTTTTTTTTTTTTTGACAGTGTCTCACTCTGTCACTCAGGCTGGAATGCAGTGGTGTGATCTCTGCTCACTGCAACCTCTGCCTCCCAGGTTTAAGCAATTCTTGTGTCTCAGCCTCCCCAGTAGCTGGGATTATAGGTGCGCACCACCACACCCAACTAATTTTTTAGTAGAGATGGGGTTTCACCGTGTTGCCCAGGCTGGTCTCAAATTCCTGAGCTCAGGTGGTCCACCTGCCTCAGCCTCCCAAAGTGCTGGCATTACACGCATGAGCCACCACACCCGGTGGATTAAAAAAAAAAGAGAGAGAGAGAGAGAGAGACAGGGTCTTCCTATATTGCCCAGGCTGGTTTCAAACTCCTGGACTCAAACAATCCTCCTGCCTTGGCCTCCCAAAATGCTGGAATTATTGGGATGAGCCACTGTGCCCGGCCACATGGGGATTTTTTTCAACTGGGATATAAAAAAAAAAATGAAACATGTATATGCAATCAGGGAATGCTGACTTTAAAAAAATGTATGTAGTTTTTGGAAGCTTCTCAAGTCATTAATGATTCCAGGATCCCTCTTCAAGTGACACATGTGGACAGTTACCAGAGCCTTCAGAGGCTATACAGTAATCAGCACTCAAAAACGAATCAAAGTAAATTTTGAGAAATGAATGAAAGAGGCCAAGGAAGGATAAGTAAGAGGATGCTGACCCCTTTTAATCTCACCCCTTCTTTGTCCCTGGACATCCTCCTCTCGGGAGAGGTCACTTGGACAAGGTCTGTCTGGGGTCAGAAGTGACAGTAGGCGCATGATAGACTCTCCGGTCATGGGAGATTATCCTCATGGCAGAGTTACCTGTCTCTGCTTGTGAAAAAGACTTTTTTTTTTTTTTCTTACAATGGTAGCATTGGCATAATGATGCCTAGTAATTAATTTTGCAAGGCTGGTTCTGAAATGTCACATTTTTCATGCCCAGAAAAAGGTGGTCATTTTATCTGGTCGTTTTTCTGTTTTGAACTCTGGAACTTGTCCTGAATGTCACATTTGTACCTGTCCTTTGTGTGGAAGCTCTAAAGTGGCCTTTAGCCAAAAGTCAATCAAAAGTTTTGAGCAAGATCCTAATATAGTTGATGACGCTGATGCAGCCCTTGAGCTGACAGCTGGTGTAGCGTGGATGACTGGATTCCTGATGTGAAAGCAAGAGACCAGAAGCATCTGAAATGCCCAACTCTCTACTCTCATTCTGCTCTGTGCTGCTCCCCCTCCTCCCCACTGCGGGTCCCACTCTAAGCCAATACTAATTCCCCAGTTTCTGCCTTTTCAGAGACCCACCGTGTGCCCTGGCCAATCAAAAGGAAAAGGTGGGATGGAAAAAAGGAAAGAAAAATATAAGATAATTATTATGGCTCCTGACAGCTCTATCAGTAGGATAAGGGCCTGAGATATGGAACCATCCTCTCTTGCAAACAGGGGGCATGCCTGTGGAGGACCAAAGTGGAATTGGAAGGCTTGAAATCAAGAGAATGGAGGAGGAGAAAGGGAAGTGCAGGGAGTGGGGCCTACAGCCCCAAAGGTGAGCCTCAAGAAGGCCTCACCTCTCTGGGCAGTGCCAAAAATCCTCGGGAAGAGAATATGAGGAGTGGCCTGGCTCCCAGCCCTTGTGTCCTTCTTCCCCTCTCCCATGCCTCATTATACCTGAAGGGTCAGTCCCGCCCCTGTCCCTGGATGCATGTGAAAACCCAGGAGGAGGACCTGCATGGGCTCTGGCCCACACTTGGAGTCTTAGCATCATCACCTTTGCTGCTGTGCCCTAGTTCTAGAAATTCAGCTTCTATCTTGTTCCTAAGACTTGGGCCCCACCCTGTGCCGCAGGCTGGTAACTGAACCCTGGTTCCCTCTGCCAGAGGCCTTGTCTTGGTAACCCTTTAAGTTTTTCTGGCCCCTGTCTACTTCTCAGGGATTAGATTTTTCCCTTAAGCCCCAGCCAAGAAGCCAGGGGCACTGTTTCCTGCTCATAGAAGGAGAAGGCATATTTTGATAACTAAGAACTAAGATTTTGGAGTCCGACTTAGGTTAAAAAATCCTGGCTCTGCCATGAACCAGCTATGTGACCTGGGTGTGCTATTTAACGTCTCTGAGAAAAACATGCAGTATCATGTGCAGTCTTATGACCCAAAATATAATCCATAGACTGGCAGCATCAGCATCAGTGGGAGTTTGTTAGAATTGCAGAACCTCAGGCCCCAGCCTAGATCTACTGAGACATTAGCATGTTAACAAGAACCCAAGGTGATTCTGTGCACATTAACGTTTAAGAAGCACTGGCTGGGCGCGGTGGCTCACGCCTATAATCCCGGCACTTTGGGAGGCCAAGGCAGGCGGATCACGAGGTTAGGAGATCGAGACCCTCCTGGCTAACACAGTGAAACCCTGTCTCTACTAAAAATACAAAAAATTAGCCAGGCATGGTGGCGGGTGCCTGTCCCAGCTACTTGGGAGGCTGAGGCAGGAGAATGATGTGAACCTGGGAGGCAGAGCTTGCAGTGAGCCGAGATCGCACTACTGCACTCCAGCCTGGGCAACAGAGCAAGACTCCGTCTCAAAAAAAAAAAAAAAAAAAAAAAAAAAAAAAAAAAGAAGCACTAATGTAGAGGAAAGAGCACAGGCTTTGGAACCAAGAAGATCTTGCTCTGAATCCCAGCTCTAAACCTCAGTCTTATCTGTAAAATGTCGATGGCAATACCTACTCCATATACTTATCTTGAGGATTATGTACATGAAGTTACAGGCACAGGTTCTAACAAACAGTGAATGTATCTATTACTATCTATGGCCTGCTTGGCTTTCCAAACCTGTTCTAGTGCCCTCTTGTTAGAACATCTTCCTGATTCTGATTGCTTTCATAGACTACCTCCTTTTATCTGCTGCCAGGCTAGTCTGGACATCCTCCCAGCCTCTGCAATGAGAATGTTCTCTGGGATCTGCCCCATCTCACTTGGTCCTGTCTAACTCCAGATCCCAGGTCCTTCCAGGCCTACTGTTCCGCTGCAGCTAACAGGAACACAGCTCACCACACCCCAGGAATTCATTCCACCAACATTGATTAGCACCAGTTTTGTGGCAGGCATAGTCTTGACTTTGGGAGCTCACAGAATAATGTTGTTAAAAAGATAAACTAAGGCACATAAGATTTAAAAGAGTTTACTTGAGCAAACAGCAATTCATGAATCAGGCAGCTCCAAACCAGAAGTGGCTGGGAGGCTCCACTAAGGGTACACCAGTGGGAGGTTTTTACAGAAGAAACATGGAAGTAAGGCAAATAAAACATTTGGTTGGTTACAGTTATACAGCTGTCTTATTTGGTCTGTCCTGTTGGAAAGTCCCTAGTCACATAATTATAAGTTTGTTGGTTGCTTCTGATTCATTGAGCTTAGGTTCTTTTTTCTTTAATATAGGCATTTACAAGAAATAGCCCAAGTACAGTTTCACTTATGTTTGCAAATCAAGCAAGGTTAAGATCACTTAAGAGGCCTAACTGGCTTTTCCTGCTCAGGGATTCCTCAGGCCCAGTGTCCATTTCAATTACTTTAACACCGTAGCAGGGCAGACAAGCACAGAGGTGGTTACAATATAACAGAACAGGTTCTATGATGGAGGAAGTACCAGGTGCTATGAAGGGCAAAGTCCGGATGCCATGGGAGCACGAAGCAAGGCCATATGATTTGGACTGGAGATCAGGGAAGGTTCTCTAGAAGAAACGCCATTTTAGATGAGACTTAAAGGATAAATTGGAATATATATTAGTCCATGCTCACATTGCTATAGAGAAATCCCTGAGACTGGGTAATTTATAAAGAAAGGAGGTTCAGTTGGCTCATAGTTCTGTAGGCTGTACAGGAAGCACAGTGGTATCTGCTTCTGCGGAGATCTCAGAAAGCTTCCAATTATGGTGGAAGGTGAAGAGGGAGCAGGCATGTCACATGGTGAAAGCAGGAGCAAGAGAGAGAAGGGGAGGTACTGCACACTTTCAAATGACCAGATTGTACCAGAATTCACTCACTCACTACCATGAGGACAGTACCAAGGGGGATGCAGCTAAACCATTCATAAGAAATCTGCTCCCATGATCCAGTCACCTCTCACCAGGCCCCACCTCCAACATTGGGGATTACATTTCAATATGAGATTTGGCTGGGGACACAGATCCAAATTATATCAGAATATGTCAAGAAGGAGGTGAGCAGAGAAACCAGCATGTCCAAAGCCCCGAGAAGAACTGAAATTGATTCAGAATGGCTAAAGTATGGGAGTAATCAGGGGAATATGACAAGAGAAGAGCCTAGAAGGCAGAATCAGCTGGTCATGAAGGACCTTCTGAACCAAGTTAAGGAAGTTTGGACTCTATAGGCACTGAGCAGCTATTAATGTGTTTTAAGAGAGATCATGGATCTGATTTTATAGGATAGGTGGCATAACCCGTCATTCTTGGGGAAAACAATGTTTAGTTTCTGATTCATTTGCATGAGAGATTCTAGATTTGTGGTCACAGGTAGAGAATGAAGAAAACTACCTAGAGAAACTGGGAACTAGAGATGAGAAAGGGGAAGGGATCCAGGAGAAGGGTACTCAATTATATTTATACTATTCTGTAGGTTCCACCTTCGAAATGTCCTGCCTCCTCCCTTCTTTTCCATTCTCTCTATAAACACTAGGCAAGGCCCCTTTTCATGTCTGGATAATTGCAACAGCACCTTAACTAGTCTTCCAGAGGCTCATTTCACCAGATGGCTAGCAGACTTGATTTTCTAAAGCACTACTTACGTATCTGTCATTCATAGAAACTTCCAGGGCTCCCTGTTGTCTTTAAGATGAAGCCTGGACTCCTCTGGCTCGCATTTAAAGGTGCTCCATAAGCTGGCCCAACTGCCCCACCTTATCCCTTCACAGTCTCCCACCAGGTCTGACTGGTCTACAGACAGCATCCTTACCTCAAGTTGGGCTTTCTCAGGCCCTGACCTTGTCGGGACTTTTTCTGCCTGCTCTTCTAGGCACAGCTCATTGGCTCTGCTATGAAAGCACTTGCTAGTCCAACACAGCTACCCCTGAAACACACAAAACAAACTTTGTTGAAACTTTACAACTACAAAAATGACACCCAAGATCTCCTACCCAATCACATTATTCTCCTTTGTTCAGTTCTTTCCAAGGGGTGTGCATAGTGTGTAATGTGTACTTTTTGTATGGCTGCTGTGTGTAAATAGATATGTACATAATCTGATAAAATACCAATTAGCATTTCATATTTTTACAATCTTCTATTTCATAAATGGGGATAATAATATTGCTAACCTATGGGTTTGCTGTCAGAATTAGATAACGTAATACAGTGATATAGTTTAAATATGTGTCCCCCCAAATCTCATGTTGAAATGTAATCCCCAGTGTTGGAGGTGGGGCCTGGTGGGAGGTGTTTAGGTCCTGGGAGTAGATTTCTCATGAATGATTGAGCTCCATCTCCTTGGTGCTGTCTTCACAACAGTGTGTGTGTTCTCTCAAGATCTGGTTGTTTAAAAGTGTGTGGCACCCTCTCCCTCTCTTGCTCCTGCTCTTGCCAGATGACGTGGCTTCTCCTGCTTTGGCTTCTGCCATGAGTAAAAGTTCCTTGAGGCCTTCCCAGAAGCTGAGCAGACACTGTAAAGCCTGCAGAACTGTGAGACAACTAAACCTCTTTTCTTTGTAAATTATCCAGTCTCAGGTACTTCTTCATAGCAAGGCAAGAATGGTCTAACACATACAGAGATTCTCAAACTTGTTCATGCTGCAGAATCACACAGAAGCTTTGTTAGGACACATTTTCTTAGCTGGGAGCAGTGGCTCACACTTGTAATCCCAGGACTTTGGGAGGCTGAGGCAGGCAGATCATTTGAGGTCAGGAGTTTGAGACCAGCCTGACCAACATGGTGAAACCCCGTCTTTATGAAAAATACAAAAAAAATTAGCTGGTGCGGTGGCGCATGCCTATAATCCCAGCTACTTGGGAGCCTGAAGCAGGAGAATCACTTGGGCCTGGGAGGTGGAGATTGCAGTGAGCTGAGACTGCCCCACTGCACTTCAGCCTGGGATGCCTGAATTTGCATACCGAATGCTACTGGATTGAGGACCACACTTTGAGAACCACTGAATTAATGCATGTAAAGTGCTCAGAATAGTGCCTGGCATGTAGTAAATGTCCAATAAATGGAGCTACGGAGCTATTCATTTGCTATTTCTGAGTTAAAATATTAACATTTACTTGTTTGATATTTAGATTGTTTATAGTTTTAAATGACATTGTTATTGAGATGTAATTCATATGCCATAAAATTTACCATTTTACAACATACAACTCAGTAGTTTTTAGTATAGTTAGAGTTGTGCAAGCATCACCACTATCGAATTTTAGAACATTTTCATCACCCCCAAAAGAAATGCCATACCTATTAGCAGTTACTCCTCATTTCCCCTGACCTCCGTTGGTAGTTTTTTTGAACTTATAAATAATGTATTTCTAAACATAAGTACACATGGCTTCTTTTTCTTTTGAATAATTTCAATAGAACAAATTCTAGGAGATGAATTCCTTAGTCAAAAATTATGAATATGTTTACATATAGCCACTCTTTGAAAGCATTAACTTACAATCATTGTGGCTTTTTTTCCTGCTGTTGCTTTTCATTGTTAGCATATTGCTTATTCTCACACTGCTTCAGTTTCCTTAAGTTGATGTCACCAGAATATGAGGTCCTTGGGGTTCAGATATTGTAATATTTTCATCTTTGTGTCCCCCAGGGCTGCACTATTGAGTGTGGTAGTCACTAGCCAAACATGGCTGTTGGGTACTTGAAATGTGTCTACTGCAACTAAGACACTGAATTTTTCATTTAGTTAAAATTTAAAATGAAGGGAGATCAATTATTTTCAACAAAGGTTCCAAAGCAATTCATTGAGGAAATGGTGCTGGATACACACATGCAAAAAGATACATTTAGACCACACCCCACATATACACAAAAATAACTTAAAATAGTTCAGAAACTTACATGTAAGGTCTAAAACTTATAATTTTTGGAAGAAAACATAGGAAAAGTCTTTGGTTAGGAAACAAGTTCTTACATACAATACCAAAAGCATAATCCACAAAAGACAAAATTGATAAGTTGGACTTGATCGAAGTTGAAAGATTTTGTGCTTCAAAAGATGGCATTAAGAAGATTAAAATTTTAAAAAGAAAATTAAAATCCAAGACACAGACTGGATTTTGCAAATCATATTTCTAATAAAGGACTTGTGTTAAGAATAGATAAAGAACTATTACAACTCAATAATAAGGCAACAGAATTTTAAAATAGTCAAAAGATTTATAGACTTAAAGTCAGCTGATTAGCAAGGTTAAAGAAAGAAAAGATTTATACATATCTCAACAAAGATATGCAAATGTATAATAAGCACAAGAAAATATGCTCAACATCATCAATAGTTATAGAAAAATTCTAATTAAAACCTCAATGAGATACCACTTCATACCCATTAATGTGACTGTAATAAAAAAGACAGGCAATAATAAATTGTGGCTAGGATGTGGAGAAACCAAAACCCTCAAACACTACTGGTGAGAATGTAAAATGGAACAGTTACTTTGGAAAACAGTTTGAACTTTCCTTAAAAGCTTAACTGACATACATGTACTGAATAACTCAGCCATCCACTTTTAGGTATTTACTCAATAGAAAAGAAAGTATATATCCACACAAAGACTTATATAAACGTGTTCAAAGAAGCATTATTCATAATATCCAAAAAGTGGAAATAATCCCAATGTTTATCATTTGGTGAATAAACAAAATGTCGTACATCCATACAATAGAATATTATTCAGCAATAAAAAGGAATGAGTACTGATACATGTTATTAATGTAACATGGATTTACCTCAAAAACATACTAAATGAAAGAATCCAGATGAAAAGGCCACCTATTATTTTATGATTCCATTTATATGAAATGTCCAGAAAAGGAAAATCTATGAAGACAGAAAGCAGTGGCTGCCTGAAGCTGGTGGTGGAAATGGCAATGGACTGCAAATGGGTGTAAGGGATCCCTTTGGAGCATTGGGAATGCTCTAAATTGGATTGTGGTGATGCTTCCACAAATGTAAATTTTCCTTAAAAATAATTGAGTTGTATAAAGGGGTGAATTTTATGCTATGTAAATTATACCTCAATAAAGCTCTTAAAAAAAACTAAAGCAGTGTAAAATACTTTTCTGTAAAACACAGCTTTGTTGTTTTGGTAGGATTGTTTTACTTTAACGATCAACATAAGATATTGTCGTATTGTAGTAACATAACAAGAATATGCATTGTTTCTAGTCAAGAATATGCGTTGTTTCTAGTGTATACACAGATATCACCAAACTAGTTGTTGTCAATAGATTGATTTGTTCCAATGTGTTTTTGTCACACTAATTTAACATCATAATGTTTATTTGAATATTTGATATAGATAGCACGGTTATAGTGATACTTATGTAGAGTCATAATTGGTAATTAAATCGAAATACTTATTATTTTAATTTAATAAATATAACACTTTTCTAGTTGGAAAATAAGTATGTACAAAATGTTTTAGTTTAAAATGAAGGCATGTTACTAATATAGAATCTAGTGTGAACACTTCTGATTGTGAACACTCCAACATGTAAAGAGATTATAAGTCGGTCACTCTCATTCTCAAAGCAAGAAGAAAGCTGAACTGAAAACCTACAACTTTTCTTAGCTCTATTAGAGAATTTTGGCTACAGGACAAACTCTCAACCTGAAAACTGGAGAGACAGGTGAATACAGAGAATACAAGCCAGCTTACCTGAAGCAGGAGGTGCTGGAACCAGTAACTGACAGGTACACCTAAATGGTAACTTCGATGAATTGCCAGACGCTGAGTGTGAATTAGCTTGAGAGTTAAAAACTCCTGGGAGCCCAGCCTAAGGGGAGAACCCACACTTAAGATCTTGAGTTTTACCTTCCACCAGGTTCTCATGATGAAGAATGGAGAAAAATATCCTTATGTTTGGCAGGGGGAGGGTAAGGTGACCTTTTAGAAATAAAATCAGAACTTTCTCCACAACAAAGGCCTATCCAGCAGGGGAAAAACCTTCGCCGATGTCTTGTCTTACTTGGAGAAAAGGAAATTATCTAGCTCCATCTCATTCTGGACTTCTTGTCTCACATATGGGGTAAAAAACAAAACAAAACAAAAAAATACCCTAAGAAGCAATTATGAAGGTTACAGTCTAGAGTCACAGGCCCACTAAAATACTGAGCCCTAATCATAGGATTATAGAATGCTCTCCTACCCCATATTTTGCTATCACATCAACAGGACTCCTGAATAGTAAAAGTGGATTATAGATGAAAGGGCTGCAAGGCTTAGATTCTATTTACGAAGGAGTTTCTAGGGAAACTCAAAGACAACAGAGGAGGCAAACACAAGGATTTTAGAAGAAATTAAAATCTTTGACACCTACAGCTGTAGCAAACTAAACACAGTCTAACTCCTAGCCAGATAAAAATAAAAATAAAACTTCACACAAAGTCTACCTCAATTCCTATTACCCAATACATCATGTCTGCTTTCAGCAAAAAATTACAAGGCACGCTAAAAGACAAGAAAAAACACAATCCAAAGAGACATAGCAGGCATCAGAACTAGGCTCAGATATGGCAGAGATTTTGGTATTATCTGTTTTAAAATGTACTGAGGATTTTGTTTTAATCAAATATGGTAAAATGACAAACATGGAGACAACTGCCTTGAAAGAAGAGTTTATTACAGCTCTTAAGGGGAGGGGCAAGTCATGCCACACAGGGCCAGATGGAGAAGCATCAGGTTCAGTCAGGAGGTAAACAGAGAGAGAAAAGCATGGACACAAGCCTTTATTGTGTTTTCCACAGGAAAGGAAGGCAGGGCAAGGTAAATAGCTTAGCTTTGATCAGTCTGGACAATTTTAGCAGGCTCTGTGTTACAGCAGTGATCTCTAGTTGTCTGGTCTCTGGCCCTGAGATGATTTAGGGCAGGGGAAATATTGGCTTGGTGTGCAAGAGTTAGATAAAGGAGGTGGTTAGGGATACAGGCTTTGGATTGGTTGGTTTGCTTGATGCTCATGGGCAAGTTGTTTACTGCCTCTAGAAATCAGTTAGCTCTGGGAAAGGCAGTCTTTCCAGGATTAGCAGGACCCTAAGATGTCAAACCCTCATAAAGTACAGAAAATTAAAAAACATGATTAATACATTATTGCAGTGGAAATTGAAATTGACTATGATTAATTTGCTAAGGAGTCTAATGAAAAAGTGGATAATATTCAAGAACAGATGGGTAATGTAAACAGAGAGATGAGAACTCTAGGAAAGAATCAAAAGGAAATGTTAGAGTCAAAAACACTGACCAAAAGGAAGAACGCCTTTGATGGATTAGTAGACTGGACGTGGCTGAGGAAATATTCAATGAGCTTGAAGATATGTCAATAGAAATGTCCCAAACTGAAATGCAAAAAGGAAAGTAACAGAAAAAGAAAAGAAACAGAATATTCAAGAACTGTGGGACAATTACAAAAGATGTAATTATGTGTAATGGAAATACCAGAAGGAGAAGAAGGAAATGGGCAGAATAAATATTTGAAGCAATAATGGCTGATAATTTTGTTAAATTAATGACAGAACTCAAACCATAATGCAGGAAGATTAGAGAAAAATATCAAAGCAGGATAAATACCAAAAAAACCTATACCTGGCATATCATATTCAAATTGCAAAAACCAAAGACAAAGAAAATCTTAAAGAAGAGAAAAAAATTACCTATAGAGGAACGGATAAGAATTAACTTGTAATTTTTTGTCAGAAATCTGCACGCAAGAAGAGAGTAAAGTGAAATATTAAATATGAAAAAAAACCCCACTAAACTAGAATTTTGTATACAGTGAAATTATCTCTCAAAAGTGAAGAGAAAATAAAGACTCCCTCAGGGGAACCTTTCTATTTTGTAGAATGGAGTCTACTCCAATTAAAAAAAAAAAAAAAAAAAAAAAAAGACTTTCTCAAACAAACGAAAGTGAGGGAATCTGTCACCAGTAGACCTTCCTCTCAAGAAATGCTAAAAGATTACATAAATCAGAAGCTTGCATCTACATAAAGAAAGAAGAACATCAGAGAAAGCAGAAGATGAAGATAAAATAAATCTTTATTTTTCTTAATCCTATCTGATCTAATAGATAACTGTTTGTTCAAAGTAATAATAGCAGCAATGGATTGGCTGATTAGACACATGAATAAGTGGTTCAATGAATTGCAGCAATATTACTAGAGAAGGGAGGGAGGAATTGGGAATACTCTGTTATAAGGTACCTGCACTAACTGTGAGACAGAATACTATTTGAAAGTGGACTTAGATTAGTTGTAAATGTATATTGCAAACCCTAAGGTAACCACTAAAAAATTTTTGTAAGAAGTGTAACTGGGGCCAGGCATGGTGGCTCACGCCTCCAATCCCAGCACTTGGGAGGCCAAGGTGGGTGGATCACCTGAGGTCAGGAGACCAGCCCGGGCAATGTGGTAAAACCCCGTCTCTACTAAAAATACAAAAATTAGCTGGGCACAGGGGTGCATGCCAGTAACCCCAGCTACACGTTAGGCTGAGGCAGGAGAATCGCTTGAACCTGGGAGGCAGAGGTTTCAGTGAGTCGAGATCGTGCTATTATGCTCTAGCCTGGGTGACAAGAGTGAAACTCCATCTCAACAAACAAACAAACAAACAAACAAACAAACCCAGAAGTGTACATAATATAGTGATATGATAAGAAATATATATTTGGTCTTTATCCCTGGTTTCTGACACAGAGCTCCTAGCGTAAGACAATAAATTAATATTTTATTTTTGTCCCCAGTTCCTCACACAGAGTATCTCAGACCCTTGGAATATCCAGACTGATAGAGGTGGTAGTTATTGTTATTCATAATAGGCCCTTGCTACCATACCTGGTCTTGTGTAAATGAAGTGACCCTAGGAGGATGGGGGCTGACTGGCAGAGGGACCAACTATGCGATTAGAAGGCTACGGTTTGAATGTATGTGTCCCTGCAAAATTCATGTGTTGGACTATAGCTCCCACAAGATGACATTATTAAGAATTGGGGACCTTGGGAGTGACCAGGCCATGAGAGCTCCTCCTTGTGGATGGGATTAGTATCCTTCTAAAACAGCCTGAGGGAGAAAATTCATTTCTTTCGCCCTTCTGCTCTTTTGCCAAGTGAGGACACAATATATGTCCCCTCCAGAGGATGGAGTCACAAAGTACCTTCTGGGAAGCAGAAGGCAAGCCCTTGCCAAACCCCAAGTTGGCCAGTGCCTTCATCCTGGACTTCCTAGCTACCAGAACAATGAGAAATAAATTTCTTTTTTCTTTTTTTTTTTTTTTGAGACAGAGTTTCGCTCTTGTTGCCTAGGCTGGAGTGCAATGGTGCGATCTCGGCTCACTGCAACCTCCACCTCCCAGGTTCAAGTAATTCTCCTGCCTCAGCCTCCCAAGTAGCTGGGATTACGAGGATGCACCACCACGCCCAGCTAATTTTGTATTTTTAGTAGAGACGGGGTTTCTCCACGTTGGTCAGGGTGGTCTCAAACCCCTGACCTCAGGTGATCCACCCGCCTCGACCTCCCATGGTGCTGGGATTACAGGTGTGAGCCACCACGCCAGGCCAATAATTTCTATTATTTATAAATTACCCAGTCTGTGATGCTTTTGTTACAGCAGCAGAATGAACTAAAATAGGTTGGAACTTTCAGCACCCACCCCTTCCGCCCAACTTCCAGAGAAGGGAGAGGGGCTAGACGTTGAATTAATCACAATGCCTAATGACTTAATCAATCATGTCTATGTAATGGAACCTCCATAAAAACCTTAAATGATGAGGTTGAGAAGGTTTCCAGGTTGGTGAACACATCCATGTGCTGGGAGGATAGTGCACCTCAAATCCATGGGAACAGAAGCTCCTGTGCACAGGACCTTTCTGGGCCTTCCCCTATGTGCCTCTTCAGTGATTCATCTGTATCC
This sequence comes from Macaca thibetana thibetana, assembly GCF_024542745.1. Taxonomy (NCBI): domain Eukaryota; kingdom Metazoa; phylum Chordata; class Mammalia; order Primates; family Cercopithecidae; genus Macaca; species Macaca thibetana. The sequence continues at coordinate 84,355,015 of NC_065584.1, read as the reverse complement.
TTTATGATAGCCTTCATAATAAACTGGTAAAGGTAAGTAAATAGCTTCCCTGCATTCTGTGAGCCATTAAAACAAATTACTGAGTCTGAGGAGGGGGTCATGGGAATCTTCAATTTGTAGTCCAATGAGAGAGAAGTGTGGGTAACCTGGGGATCCAATACTTGTAACTGGCATCTGATGTGGAGGTGGGGCAGTCTTGTGGGACTAAGTCTTTAACCTGTGGGATGTGTGTTAACTCCAGGTAGTTAGTATCGGAATGGATTAAATTGTAGCACACCTAGCCGAGCATGGTGGCTCACACCTGTAATCCCAGCACTTTGGGAGGCCAAGGCGGAAGGATCACTTGAGGGGAGGCGTTTGAGAACAGCCTAGGCAATATAGCAAGATCCTATCCCCACAAAAAATAAAAAAAAAATTAGTTGGCATGGTGGCCCCTGCCTGTAGTCCTAACTACTCACAAGGCTGAGGCAGGAGAATTGCTTGAGCCCAGGATTTCAAGGCTGCAGTGAGCCATGATGGCATCATAGCACTCCAGCCTGACTGACATGGTGAGACCCTGTCACAAAACAAACAAACCAACAACAACAAAAAATAAATTGTAGCACACTCAGCTGGCATCTGCAGAGAACTGGAAATTGCTCTGTGTGAAAACCCTACATATTTGGTATCAGAAGTCTTGTGAATAGAGAAACAGTTTTCTTTTAGATATGTTGAGTGGAGAGAAAACGGAATCCCATAAAATGCTCAGTTAAAACCAGAGAAGGCAGAAAAAGAGGGAAGAATTTTTAAAAAACAAAAAGCTGTAGTGAATACAAAACAATTACACACATGGTAAATATATAATTCAAATATATCAATAATCACTTTAAATGTGAGTGATTACAAATGTCACCATGGATGGCAATAGCAATTTGCAGCAGCAAAGCAAAATGGGGGAAAAAAGTTGTTCCTTGTGTAAAAAAATTTTAAGATAATAAAATGGAAAAATATTAACAGAAATTTTTCATAAATACATAGTGAACTTGATTTTTAAATTTCTGCTCAATAATCAAAATGGATTGATAAAATTAGTCTCCTAAAGTCAAAATTAAATGTCCAAAAATTTTTAAAAAATTAACAGAATCTGAGCTTGTAGCTTTATTGAGCAATAAAATGGCTTAGATTCTTACACAAAAAAGAAAACCACATTTAGATGGACATGTAAAAAAATCTGTTGTTTCAGTTATGAAAATTTTGTTAGAAAATTTTAAGGAAAAGTCTAGAAAAAAAAAATTTTAAATGAAGGCTCTCCAATTTAAGACACAAAACAGTTGCTATGGAATTCAAGACACCTTTAACAAAGTCAAAATTCAAATGATTCAGGCCGGGAGTGGTGGCTCATACCTGTAATCCCAGCACTTTGGGAGGCCAAGGCAGCAGATCAGATTAGGTCAGGAGTTCAAGACCAGCCTGGCCAACATGAGGAAACCCTGTCTCTATTAAAAATACAAAAATTAGCTAGGCGTTGTGGTACATGCCTATAATCCCAGCTACTCGGGAGGCTGAGGCATAAGAATTGATTGAACCCAGAGGCAGAGGTTGCAGTGAGCCAAGATCACACCACTGCACTCTAGCCTGGGTGACAGAGCAAGACTGTCTAAAAAAAAAAAAAAAAAAAAAAAAAAAAATTCAAATGATTCAAAATTTCAAAAATTGCAAGTGCTTTTCTTTAGCTTTAAATGAATTGTGCAGTATGAGACACTGTCCAATTAATTGGCTTTTTGTTTTGTTTTGTTTCATTGGTCTCAAAAGACTTCTAAAGGTACAAAGAAATATGTAGCTCCCCCCAAAATTAAACTCATGGCATAGAAGAATTTTGCTAGATATAAAAAGTTTGGTTTCTATCAAAATGGATGGTGCTCCAGTCATGTTAGGTTAAAAGTTCAAATGTATTGGAATTTTAAAACAAGAGACAGAAGTTTCCATTATTGTTTTATCACACCACATGATACATATTTAAAATATTTGTGTTCAACTTTCTGAAACAGACTATACGAAAAATTCATGGATATGGTTGTTAAAAATTTCTCAGCACTTCCCAACTCATTTTTATGAGGCCAATATTATCCTGACATCAAAACTAGACAAAGGTATCACAAGAAAAGAAAAATACAGAACAATATTTCTTATGGATATGGATGTAAAGATTCTTAACAAAGTATAAGCAAATTGCACCCATCAACACATAAAAAGGATTATACACCCTGAGCAACTAGGATTTACACCAGGAATGTAAGGCTAGCTTAACATTTGAAAGTCAATTAATATAACACACATTAGCAACAGAATCAAGAACAAAAAGCACATGATCATCTCAATAGACGTAGAAAAAGCATTTGACAAAATATAATACCATTTCAGAATAAAAACACTTAACAAACTAGGAATAGAAGGAAACTTCCTCAGCCTGGTAAAGGGCATTTATTGAAACTCCACAGTTAACATAATACTTAATAGTGAAAGACTTAATGCTTTCCCCATAAGATCAAGAGTAGGAAGCCCAGGATGTCCACTCTTGTCACTTCTATTCAACATTGTATTGGAGTCAGGGCAATTAGGCAAGACAATGAGATCAAAGGCATCCAGAATGGAAAGGAAGAAGTAAAATTCTATTTGCAGATGACATTATTTTATATATAGAAAATTCTAAGGAATCCACTAAAACACAATTAGAATAATAAATGAATTCACCTAGGCTGGGCGCAGTGGCTCATGCCTGTAATCCCAGCACTTTGGAGGCCAAGGTGGGTGGATCACCCGAGGTCAGGAGTTCAAGACCAGCCTGACCAACATGGTGAAACCCCATCTCTACTAAAAATATAAAAACTAACAGGGTGTGGTGGTGGACGCCTGTAATCCCAGTTACTCGGGAGGCTCAGGCAGGAGAATTGCTTGAACCCAGGAGACGGAGGTTGCAGTGAGCCAACACAGTGCCACTGCACTCCAGCCTTGGTGACAGAGTAAGACTGTCTCAAAACAAACAACAACAAAAAACATAAATGAGTTCAGCAAAGTTGCAGGGCACAAGATTAATATACAAAAATCAATTGCATTTCCACATACTGGAATGAACAATCAAAAAATAAAATTAAAACACAATTCCATTTACAATAGGATCTGCAACAGCTGAATAATGGCCATCCCAAAATACCAAGTCCTAATCTCTAGAACCTGGAAATGTTACCTTATAAGAAAAAAGGGTCTTTACAAATGTGATAAAATCCAGGGGATTACCTTAGGGAGATTATTCTGGATTATCCAAGTGGGCCCTAAATCCAATCACAAGTGTCCTTATAAAACAGAGGCAGAGGAGATTTGACAACACAGAAGAGGAGGCAATGTGACCAAGGAGGCAGAGACTGGAGTGACATGGCCACCAGCTTGAAAGGGGCAATGAACAAGTTCTCCCCTACAGACTCCAGAGGGAGTGTGGCCCTGTTAACATCTTGATTTCAGACAGATTCAACTGATTTTGAACCTTTGGCCTCCTGGATGATGACATAATAAATTCCTGTTGTTTTAAGCCACCATGTTTATGGTAATTTGTAAAAGCAGTCATAGGAACATAATATGACATGAAAAATAATTTTGAAAACATAAGAATAAATTTAGCAGAAGAAATGCAAAACTTATACACTAAAACCTACAAAATATTGTTGAAAGAAATTAAAGAAGACCTAAACAAATGGAAATTTTCTATATATAAAATAATGTCATCTGCAAATAGAATTTTACTTCTTCCTTTCCATTCTGGATGCCTTTGATCTCATTGTCTTGCCTAATTGCCCTGACTCCAATACAATGTTGAATAGAAGTGGCAAGAGTGGACATCCTGGGCTTCCTAGTCCTGGTCTCATGTTCATAGATCTGAAGGCTTAGTGTAATTAACATGGAAATACTCTCCAAATGGATCTACAGATTCACTGCAATACCTATCAAAATTCCAGCTGTCCTTTTTGGACAAAAAATGACAAGCTGATCCTAAAATTCATATGGAAATGCAAGGGACCCAGAATAGCCAAATCATATTGAAAAACAACAAAATTGTTAGACTGGGATTGTGGCTCACGCCTGTAATCCCAGCACTTTGGGAGGCTGAGGCTGGTGGATTGCTTGAGGCCAGGAGTTCAAGACCAGCCTGGTCAAAATGGCAAAGCTGTCTCTATTTAAAAAAGTAATAACAAAATTGGAGGACTTACACTTCCTAATTTCAAAACTTATTACAAATATACAGTAATCAAGATAGTGTGGTACTGGCATCAATAGAGACATATAGATCAATGGAATAGGATTGAGAGTCCAGAAATACACAAGTACATTTATAGTCAATTGATTTTTTTTTTTTTTTTTTTTTTTTTTTTTTTTTTTTTTTGAGACAGGGTCTCACTCTGTTGCCTAGGCTGAAGTGCAGTGGCACAACCTTGGCTCACTGCAACCTCCACTTCCTGGGTTCAAGCTATTCTCCTACCTCAGCCTCCTGAATAGCTTGGACTACAGGTGTGTACCACCACAGCTGGCTAATTTTTTTTTTTTTTTTTTTTGTAGAGACAGGTTTCATTATGTTGTTCGGGCTGGTCTCGAAATCCTGACCTCAAGTGATCTGCCCGCTTCGGCCTCCCAGAGTGCTGGGATTACAGGTCTAAGCCACTGCACCCCCCCGGCCATTTATGGCCAGCTGATTTTTAACAAGGGTCCCAAGACCCTTGAGGAAATGATCAACAAGGAAAGAACAGTCTTTTCAAAAAACGTTGCTGGAACAACTGAATATTCACATGCAAAGGAATGAGGGCAGACCCTACCTCACACCACACACAAAAATCGACAAAGTGGATCTTACATTAGGTCTTTGATCCATTTTGAGTCAATTTTTGAACTCTTAGGAGAAAACATAAGTGTAAATCTTCATGAACTTGTATTAGGCAACAATTTCTTAGATATAACACCTAAAACACAAGCAATACTCCCCCCCTCCAAAAAAAGGTAAATTGGACTTCATAAAAATTAAAATCTTGGCCAGGCATGGTGGCTAACACCTGTAATCCCAGCACTTTGGGAGGCCAAGGCAGGAGGATTGCTTGAACCAACAGTTTGAGACTAGCCTGGGCAACATGGCAAAAATCTGTCTCTACAAAAAAAAAAAAAAAAACTCACAAAAATTAGTCGGGTGTGGTGGTACATACCTGTAGTCCCAGCTATGGGGGTCTGAGGCTACAGGAGCACTTGAAGCAGGGAGGTCATGGTGGCTCACACCTGTAATCACAGCACTTTGGGAGGCCAAGGCAGGTGGATCGCTTGAGGTCAGGAGTTCAAAACCAGCCTGGCCAATATGGTGAAACCCCATCTGTACTAAAAGTACAAAAAATTAGCCAGGCATGGTGGTGCATGCCTGCAATCCCAGTCACTCGGGAGGCTGAGGCAGGAGAATTGCTTGAACCCGCGAGGCAGAGGTTGCAGTGAGCCGAGATCACACCACTGTACTCCAGCCTGAGCGACAGAGCGAGACTCTGTTTCAAAAAGCAAAACAAAACAAAATAAACTTAAAAACTTTTGTCCTCCAAATAATACCATTAAGCAAGTGAAAAGACAAAATGAAGTGGGAGAAAATATTTGCAAATCATGTATCTAATAAGGAGCTTGTGTCTAGAATATGGAAATAACGCTTACGACCAATAATAAAAGGAAAACTCAATTTAAAAATGAGCAAGTGATCTGAACAGACAGTTTTTTTTTGTTTGTTTGTTTTTTTGAGACGGAGTCTTGCTCTGTCACCCAGGCTGGAGTTCATTAGTGAGATCTCAGCTCACTGCAACCTCCACCTCCTGGGTCGGGTTCAAGCAATTCTTCTGCCTCAGCCTCCCAATAGCTGGGACTACAGGCATGTGTCACCACACCCAGCTTAATTTTTGTATTTTTAGTAGAGATGGGGTTTCACCATATTGGCCGGGCTGGTCTTGAACTCCTGACCTCTTGATCCACCTGCCTCAGCCTCCCAAAGTGCTGGGATTGCAGGCGTGAGCCACTAAGCCCAGCTAAGAGTTCTTCAAAGATATTCACATGGCCCATCAGCACATGAAAACATGTCCAACATCATAAGACATTAGGGAAATGCAAATCAAAATCTCAATAAACACTGCTTTGTAACTCACTAGAGTAACTATAATTAAGACTATAGATTATAGCAGATGTTGGCAAGGATGTGGAAAAATTGGAACTGTTTTATGGCTGGTGAAAATGTAAAATAGTGCAGCCCTTTGGAAAACAGTCTGGCAGCTCCTCAAATGGTTAAACATAGAGTTACATATGACCCAGCAACTCTACTCCTAGATGTAAGCCCAAAAGAAATGAAAACATATGTTCCCATAGGAATTTAGCTATAAATGTTTATAGCAGCACTATTTAACCAGAACGTGGAAACAACCGAAATGTCCATCAGCTGATGAATGGATAAATAAAATGTAGTATATCCATACAATGAAATGTTATTCAGCAGTAAAAAGGAATAAAGTAGTGATATACACTACAATATGGATACCTTGACAACATTATGCTAAGTGAAAGCAGCCAGTCACAAAAGACTAACATTGCATAATTCCACATTAAGGATATGTTCAGAATAGACAAAGCTACAGGGATACAAAGCTGATTAGTGGTTGTCTAGAGCTGAGGTTTAGAGGGTTGGGGAAAAAAAGGGGAGTGACTACTAATGGGTACTGGGTTTTTTTTAGAACATTGTAAAAACATTCTAAAATTATTATGGTTATATTTGCACAACTCTGTGAATATACTAAAAACCACTGAATTTTATGATTTTTTAAATCAAAACAATTTTTTTTTTTTTTTTTTTTTTTTTTTTGTAGAGGCAGGTTTCTTCACTATGCTCCCCAGGCTGGTGTCAAACTCCAGGCCTCAAGTGATCCTCCTGCCTCAGCCTCCCAAAGTGCTGGGATTACAGGTGCAAGCCACCATGCCCAACCCCACTGAACTGTATCCTTTAAATAGTGAATTGTATGGTATGTGTATTAAATCTCAGTATAGATGTTAACAATTTTTCTCAGTGTATACTTGAAATATTATGGACGATTGCCTGTTTATGAAACTGTTGAAAGAAATAGAAGACAAGCTTCCTTTCCAACTTGAACCCGGCAGAATGGCTCCCGCAAAGAAGGGTGGCGAGAAGAAAAAGGGCCTTTCTGCCATCAACAAGGTGGTGACCCGAGAATACACCATCAACATTCACAAGTGCATCCATGGAGTGGGCTTCAAGAAGCGTGCCCCACGGGCACTCAAAGAGATTCGGAAATTTGCCATGAAGGAGATGGGAACTCCAGATGTGCGCATTGATACAAGGCTCAACAAAGCTGTCTGGCCCAAAGGAATAAGGAATGTCCCATACGGAATCCGTGTGCGGCTGTCCAGAAAACGTAATGAGGATGAAGATTCACCAAATAAGTTCTATACTTTGGTTACCTATGTACCTGTTACCACTTTCAAAAGTAAGTTCTCCATCCCATAAAGCCATTTAAGTTCATCTAAAAAAAAAAAAAGAAAAAGAAATAGAAGACAATAAAATTAATGATCTTGTATTCTTTGCCAATGCTTGTTGGTTGAGTGGTAGAAGAGCTTTACAAAGATTTATTGTACTGTTAGCTCCAAGATTATCTTGTAACAAAAAGAATGGTTGTGTCAGGGCTCAGAAAACGATACTCCAGAGTATGGCACTTTGGCATGCTAAGCACTTTGAACTAAAGGAGATTGGAAGGCCTTAGAAGCAGCCTCAGAAGCAAAGTCTTTCTCTGACCTTCTCCTGCCCTCCTGTCTGCTGCCCTTCCTTCTGCTCCAAGGCAAGCCACAGAAACTAGAATTTCGGCTGGGCCTGGTGGCTCACACCTGTAATCCCAGCACTTTGGGAGGCCGAGGTGGGCAGATCACTTGAGGCCACTTGAGACCAGCCTGGCCAACATGATGAAATTCCATCTCTACTAAAAATACAAGAATTAGCCGGGCATCATGATGGATGCCTGTAATCTCAGCTACTTGGGAGGCTGAGGCAGGAGAATCGCTTGAAACTGGGAGGTGGAGGCTGCAGTGGGCCGAGATCGTGCCATTGCACTCCAGTCACTCCAGCCTCAGCAACAGAGCAAGAATCCGTCTAAAAAACAAAAACAAAGGCCGGACACGGTGGCTTATGCCTGTAATCCCAGCACTTAGGGAGGCCAAGGCTGGTGGATCACAAGGTCAGGAGTTCGAGACCAGCCTGGCCAATATGGTGAAACCTCATCTCTACTAAAAATACAAAAATTGGCTGGGCATGGTGGCACAAGCCTGTAGTCCCAGCTACTCAGGAGATTGGGGCAGAAGAATTGCTTGAACCCAGGAGGCAGAGGTTGCAGTGAGCCGAGATCACGCCACTGCACTCCATCCTGGGTGACAGAGCGAGACTCCATCTTAAAAACAAAAACAAAACAAAAAAAAAAACTGTAACCTCTGTCCCCCAAACCTGCCATAAAACAAAAATTCTACTCTAAATTTCTCTCACCTTTCTGCTGAGAGCTAACCATAAAAAATATTCTCTGACTTCCTCATTTGATAGTCATAAATCCTCATTTTGGAGGGGTCCTCCCTGTAAACCAGAAAGTATCTGAAACAGGTCTCAATCAATTTAGAAGTTTATTTTGCCAAGATTAAGGATGTGTCTGGGAGTGAGGCTTGTGCCTTTTTCCAAAGGTGACTTTCAGGGCTTCACTATTAAAAGGGGAAAAGTAAGCTGGAGGGGAAAAAGGGAGGGTACACTAATCCACATGTTGCAAGAGAAAAGGAGCAGGTAGGGGAATAGTCAATTGGTATTTGTTTCAGGCTCAGTAAATTGGCACACAAGATAAGGTGAACACACAGTAGATCCTTGTAGAGATATTTAACATTTTATCTGTAGCTATCCACTTAGGAACAAAAGCAAAGGCAGTTGCTTGCATGACTGCGTTGAATTTAATTTTTTTCTTTTGGCATAGTGAACTGCGGTCCCAAGTTATTTTCCTTTCACATTCTCTATACCCAAAAGGATTGTTATCTAGAGAGGCTAAGAAAAATCTGAACAGACAGGCCTTGCTGGGTTTCCCCCCCCAGTCTATTTCTGTCAGATCATACTCTTTTTGTCCTGTCACATTTCTACTCACTGTCCATTCTTCACCAAACCTAACCATAAAAATGGACAGTTTTCCCTGGGTCTTTGAATCTTCATTTCTGAAGGCTCCTGTGTCAGGTAAAACTTTAAATAAATTCATCGAACTTTTTTCTTGTTAACTTGTCTTTTGTTATAGGAGTGTCTTCTATGACCCTTATGATGGGTGAGGAAAGGTATCACACTTTTCTGCCCCTATAGTTGACAAATATTTTAGATTTTTAGAGATGGGGTCCCCCTCTGTCACCTTTTTTTTTAGAGATAGGGTCTTGCTCCATCACCCAGGCTGGAGTGCAGTGGCATGATCATGGCTCAATGCTGCCTTGAACACATGGGCTCAAGTGATTCTCCTGCCTCAGCCTCCAGAGTAGCTGGGACTACAGGCTTAAGTCACCGTTCCTGGTGGACAATTATTTTAATAATTAAGGCTGGGAGTGGAGGCTCATGCCTGTAATCCTAGCACTTTGGGAGGCCGAGGCAGGCAGATGGCAAGGTCAGGAGTTTGAGACCAGCCTGGTCAACATAGTGAAACTCCGTCTCCACTAAAAATACAAAAAATGAGCTGGGCATGGTGACTGGTGCCTCTAATTCCAGCTACTCAGGAGGCTGAGGCAGGAGAATCGCTTGAACAGGGAGGCGGAAGTTGCAGTGAGCCGAGATTCGAGATTGTGACACTGCACTCCAGCCCGGGCGACAGTACAAGACTCCGTCTCAAAAAAAAAAAAAGAAAAAAACATCAAGACCAAAATATGGCAGTGCAATTTGTTTTCTCATTGATGTCATAAAGCATATGAACAAACTAAATTTCAAGTTCCCCAAAAAGTTTATTGCTGATCTAACTAGACAGGTCTGAAAATTTATGTAGAAACAGAAACTTTTCATAATACAAATCTTGATAAAACATTACAAAAGCTACTGGATAATTGACTAAGTATGCTGCAACAGCATCCTGAGCTTCCACACTAGGCCTGAAGCAGCAAATAAATGTCAGAGGAGTGGGGACTGAACGCCCTCCTGCTTTCTTGATTCCAGCAAGACCTAGATACCAGGATTTCCTCACCCCAGCTGCCCAGATACGGGTGTTATTCTTAATTCCAAAAGCAGCTTCAAGTCAGGAAGATCTGATTTCTAGACCCAGCTCTGCTAGACGGTTGTGAAAAAAATTATACACTATCATTCACCCTTTCAGTGCTTTATTTCCTAAGGCATGTGATGGGAACAATGAATATCCGTCCAATCTACTTCACCAGCCTGTGAAAAACCAGAGTGAGTGAACACATCTGAAAGCATTGGGTAATGAAGAGGCAGGTCATATTGAAACATGCACTGCTCGAGTCTGAACCAAGTTCTGCTGCTGAAGACCTGGGTGACCGGGGTAAGTCATGTAAATATGAACGGTTCCCCAACTTGTAAAACATTCTTTTCATGTCCCCAACTGGTAGGAGCGAAGAGTGTCGGGGCCGTTTCTCAGCGCCCCACGGTGCACATCAAGAGAGTAGGTGTCCTCGCAGTCAGTTTCTAAACTCTGGCTCTGGGCTTCTCTGGCCCCGATCTCTTATTTACAGATGAAGAAGGCTCAGAGACCGAGTGACTTGTCCACGGTCACACAAGGAGTATTGTTACAGAATCGATTCCAGGGCCACCGGGTCTGTGAGGAATTTGGCGCGGTGGCCGTTGGATGAGCAGCCAGCAATGGCGGCTCCGCAACGTCAACACCGCAAAGCGAAGCCGAGGCCCGTCACCTAGCGGCCTGTTCAGGCACTACAAGAAAAGTGCCGTGAAAAAAGACTCTGGGTTCTGCGGCAGACGGGAGCCAATAAGCGCTAAGTTCGCGCTGCTAATTCCTTTTTTCTATTGGTCCTTCCAACTGTCAATCAACTATTTGCCTATCTCTTATTGGCTTGCCGTCAATCATTTTACTCAGTCTACCAATCACACGCTCTTTGCCAAGTGCTTTTTTTTTTTTTGGTCCTGACATCGCTGAGTCTGACGAATTTAGCCAGTTCCTTTATTCCATTGGCCAGATCAGACTCCTCCTCTCGTTTATCCCGTTGAGGGCGGAAGTGAGAGAGGCCTTATTCGTATTGGCTTAGGTTTGCAAGCGGCAGTTGTCTATCAAATCTATCAAGACGCCCTTAGCGCTCAGGAAGTACGGAACCGGAAGGGGTGGGCTTTGCGAAGATGGCGGCGCCGGTGAGTTTGATGTGGTTTCTTCCTCTCGTAGCTATTGTGGAGTTTTCCTTTCCCTTCAGCGGCTGGAGGCAAACTGTTGGTACCAGGGAAGGGTGGTGATGAAAGTTGCTTCAGGGAGGCGGCCTCCCTAGAGTTACTGTTCCTGTCCAGTAACTCAAGGGGCTGGCTTTAGGGCGAGTCTGTGAAGAGGAGTGTGAAGGCCCCGAGTCTGGGGTGTCAGACGGAGAGAGGGCAGTTTCCCAACCTAGACGTTCCGCCTTCTTATAATCCTGAGGAAAGAATGACTTTTCTTTACTCCTCCTCTCCCTTCTGTAGGGGGTGCTGGAGTCAGACCTGCCAAGTGCCGTGACACTTCTGAAAAATCTCCAGGAGCAAGTGAGTAGTGTCGCCTCTGGAATAAATTAGTCATGGATTGGCCTTGACTTTATGTACTTCACCTCAAAACTTTGGTGATTGAGATACATGAATGCTCCCAAAAACCGTAAGAGTAAAGTGATGTAATGAAAACCTTTCCAGGCCAGAGTTCTAAGTAATTGATTCTGCACCCAAGGGAATACAAGAAACGCCAAAAAGAAATTATCTGAATAGTTTTCCCTTATTCATATAGCTAAGGAAACCAGTGCTTGGAATGGTAACATGATTTGCCCGTTGGGTGCCCAGGTAATACACACTTAAATACAGAGGCTTCTTGACTTAACGATGGAGGTTATGGCCTGATAAACCCATTGTAATACGAAAATCTCATAAGTCAAAATTTTGGCTTGATGCCGCTGCCCAGCATCACGAGAGAACAGGACGGTTTCTACCGAATGCATATTGCTTTTGCACCCTTGTAAAGTGGAAATTAAGACATAAGTCGGGGAGTTTTGTAGTTTTATGTATTGTAAGTTCAGCCAGTACAAACAAAATTACAGTCCTCCAGTCACTACTGTCCCAGTCCTTTTCTCCTCCCTATGGTTCAGTAAAAGATGGTCTCTTCTTTAAGAAATGGAAAGTTTTTGTTTTTTTTACTTTTTGAAGGACCATCTCTCCTATACTTTCCCAGAAGTGAGAAGATAGTACTATACTTTAGACAGTGTTTCAGATGATTTTTAGGTGGCATTGTTTAGCTTTTGCTCTTCACAGTTTGCAGACATGATTTGATATAGTCTAGTCCGTTGTTTCATTTGGGCTAATTTCAGGTGATGGCTATAACGGCACAAGTGCAATCACTGACACAAAAAGTTCAAGCTGGTGCCTATCCTACAGAAAAGGTAAGATGTACACAAACAGTAAGCATCCCCTGACTTAACGTTCTCAGTAGTTCTTTCATTGTATGTTTATTGTGTCTTATATATCCTAAGTGCTCGAGCTTCAAACATAAATACGATTCAGTTTCTGTGCTGAAGTCTAGTGGGAAGACAAAGCAAAGCAATAGACGTAAGTATTAATAGTAGCAATCACATTACAGAGTTATGAGGAGTCTCCAGCCAAAGAGAGGGATTAATTAACTGCCAGAAGAGCAGAGGGATTCAGGACAGGCTTCCCAGAGGAGGTGATAGGATTTTGAGGAATAAACAGGAGGGACAGAAAGAAGGAACATGTGCAAATGCACAAAGGCCTGAAAGTATGTGATATTATGGGAAAGGAGGAAGCCGTTTTTGTGATAGGATGTACTTTCTGTGTTATGTGTGGTGGGGGTAGGAAATAAGACTGGAAAAGTAGTCACTCTGAAGATCATTGTAGGCCAAATGAGGAGTTACTCTCAGATTTCATCTAATCTAAGACACTTATTAATTGGGATATATCACTTATTGTGTATATTAAGAAAAAATGTAACAGGCTGGGCCTGGTGGCTCATGCCTGTAATTCCAGCACTTCAGGAGGTTGAGGCTGGAGGATTGCTTGAGCTCAGGAGCTCGGGACCAACCTGGGTAACACAGTGAGACCCTGTCTCTACAAAAGTTAAAAATTAGCCATACATGCTGGCATGTGCCTGTAGTCCCAGCCACTCGGGATGCTGAGGCCAGAGGATTGCTTGAGCCTGGGAGGTTGAGGCTGCAGTGAGCTGTGGTTGTGCCACTGCATTCAGCCTGGGTGACAGAGCAAGACCCTGTCTCAAAAAAAAAAAAAAAAAAAAAATTCCTCATGACGTAATACCAAGATGCCAGTGACTGAAACATGCATCCTGATTTCAGAGATGTTAAAATATGAAAACAATGCATCTTAAAATTGAAATATGCGCCTGTAATCGCAGCACTTCGGGGGGCCAAAGTGGGAGGATTGCTTGAGCCCATGGGTTTGAGACCAGCCTGAGCAACGTGGTGAGACCTGTCTCTACAAAAAAATAAAAAATTAGCTGGGTGCAGTGGCGTGTGCCCATAGTCCCAGCTACTCGGGAGGCTGAGGTGAATGGATCGCTTGAGCCCAGGAGGTCGAGGCTGCCATCAGCCACAATTGCACCAGCGCACTCCAGCCTGGGCAACAGAGTGAGACTGTCTTAAAAAAAAAAAAAAAAAAAAGGGCCTGGCTAAGAAAAAAAGGTGGCTCACACCTATAATTCCAGCACTTTAGGAGATTGTGGCGGATAGATCATCTGAGGTCAGGAGTTCGAGACCAGCCTGGCCAACATGGCAAAACCCCATCTTCACTAAAAATACAAAAATTAGCCAGGCATGGGGGCATGTGCCTGTCTGTAATCCCAGTTACTTGGGAGGCTGAGGCAGGAGAATCGCTTGAACTCAGGAGGTAGAGGTTGCAGTGAGCCAAGATCACGCCACTGCACTCCAGCCTGGGTGACAGAGCAAGGTTCCATCTGAAAACAAAACAAAACAACAACAATTGAAATAGGTAGTTTTCAAATTAAGGTCTGGTAGAACCTTCTCAGGGATTACTGGTTGGGGACACTGTAGAACAACAACTCTGGACCTCTCATCCCTGCTTAACTGGAAAACTCTGGTATTATCTGTTTTTATATATTGAGCTTTTGTCCTAAGATATTTAAGCCAAATATTCTATGGGTAAACACAAGTATGAAAATCATTGTAATAAGAATCACTGAAGGAGTTTTAAGCACAGGAGTTACAGCAAATTTGTGCTTACAGAAAGATAACTAACAGCATTCAAAATATATTCCCTTCTTGCCTTTATCATTCACTTATGTTCTTATTGTCCATTTTTATTTTAAAAAATTTAAGTCTTTGTTTTTCTCTCATATGCTTGTAGCTCAGTTTGAATTTGACAATGCCCAAGCATATCAGAAGAGCCTGCTTCTCAAATTCTTACCTGTTTTTGTCCTGGGTATCATGCTTTTTTGTTTTGTTTTTTTGAGATGGAGTCTCCCTTTGTCACACAGGCTGGAGTGCAGTGGCATGATCCTGGCTCACTGCAACCTCTGCCTCCTGGGTTCAAGTGATTCTCCTGCCTCAGCCTCCCGAGTAGCTGGGATTACAGGTGCCCACCACTACTCATGGCTAATTTTGTGTTTTTAGTAGAGACAAGGTTTTACTACGTTAGCCAGGCTGGTCTCGAACTCCTGACCTCAGGTGATCCACCTGCCTCGGCATCCCAAATTGCTAGGATTGCAGGTGTGAGCCGCCATACCTGGCCTTGGGTACCATGCTTTGAACCATTTCAGTGCCTTTTGGAGATGGATGAGTTGCCAGCATTCTTCTTATATCACTATATATTTGTTTGTTTATTGAACAAATACATATTAACTTATCTTTTTGACCAAAGAGTTTTACTAGGTGCTTTATAGATTACAAAGTACTTTCACATTATCTTGTTTGAGCCTCATGGTTGTTCTTTGTGGCAGGAAGGACATATCATACATATTTTACTGATAAGACTGAGGTTGGCCTGGCGCAGTGGGTCACGGCTGTAATCCCAGCGCTTTGGGAGCCTGAGGCGGCTGGATCATGAGGTCAGGAGTTCGAGACCAGCCTGGCCATTCATGGTGAAACCCCGTCTCTACTACAAATACAAAAAATTAGCCAGGCATGGTGGCAGGCACCTGTAATTCCAGCTACTTAGGATGCTGAGGCAGGAGAATCACTTGAACCTGGGAGGTGGAGGTTGCAATGAGCTGAGACAGTGCCACAGCACTCCAGCCTAGGCAACAGAGTGAGACTTCATCTCAAAAAAAAAAAAAAAAAAAAAAAAAAAAAAAGACTGAAGTCACAAGGTTAAGTGACTTACTCAGTGTTTGACTACCGAATACCTAATTCAGAACTTAAACTCAGCTTGTGGACTCTCAATCCTTTGCTCTCCTTCTATACCACGGTAGTGTTGATCTCAAGAGCTTAGCATGTTGGCTTAAAGACATTCAGGGATTAAGTGTTGGAGTCAGATTGAGTTTGAATCTTAGCTCTACTTGTATTACTGTGTTATCTTGGCCAAAGTATTTAATGTCTCTGAAATAGGTTTTCTTAGGGCTGTGAAGTTTGGAAGATACATAAAAGCCCAAAGAAAAAAATGAAAAATCAGTATAATCACCACTCTGAGATAACCACTGTGGTATTTTTTTTTTGAGATTTTTAAAATTATGAGAATAATATACACAACACTTTTTCAGTCTACAGTACACTATTTCCTTTTCCTCATCTCACTCTAGGGGTAGCAGTTACTTGTGTGTTGTCTTGTAGACATTTTTCTATGTGTATAAAATGTATTCATCATATCCCCCCCCACACACACACTTTCACAATTGAAGTCATATACTTTCTGCAACTTGTGCTGACATGGATTTAATTCGATGTGATTGTATGTAAATCGTTGTTTTTACCTGTGTCATATAATTCCATTGTATGGGGGGGAATTAGTAATTACCTTGATTAAATTAATTAATTAATTAATTTATTTATTTATTTTTTTTTTTTTGAGACGGAGTCTCGCTCTGTCGCCCGGGCTGAAGTGCAGTGGCCGGATCTCAGCTCACTGCAAGCTCCGCCTCCCGGGTTTACGCCATTCTCCTGCCTCAGCCTCCCAAGTAGCTGGGACTACAAGCGCCCGCCACCTCGCCCGGCTAGTTTTTTGTATTTTTTAGTAGAGACGGGGTTTCACCGTGTTAGCCAGGATGGTCTCGATCTCCTGACCTCGTGATCCGCCCGTCTCGGCCTCCCAAAGTGCTGGGATTACAGGCTTGAGCCACCGTGCCCGGCCTTAAATTAATTTAAAATTTGGCAGTGTGTGGAGACATTTTTTTCTGCTGCAGCTTAGAGGGGCCATCCATGGGGAAAGGCCAAGGATACTGCTGAAAACCTACAATGCCTAGGACAGCCCTCAACAAAAAATGTTCTGGCGCCAAACGTCAATAGCTCTGAGATTGAGAAACCCTGTTATAGTCTTTTTGGAGGGGTAGTTTATCGATTTTCCTCTTCTCATTGTCTTCTATTAATTCTCTGAGCGTTGTTTCTCTTGTATTAGTGTAACTTTCTCATTGGCCATCTTAGGCACAGCTACTTCTTGAGACTACTCCAGATATCTAATATGAACTGATTGGGAAAATCTTGAACTTGGAGAAATATCCTGTTTACCCTAGGCTTTCATCCTGGTTCTTTGGCTAAAACCAAATCTGCATCTCTTTCTCTTTTGTTCAACTCAGGGTCTCAGCTTCTTGGAAGTGAAAGACCAGCTGCTGCTCATGTACCTTATGGATTTGACCCACCTCATTCTGGACAAAGCCTCAGGAGGGTCTCTTCAGGGACATGATGGAATTTTGAGACTGGTGGAGATTCGCACGGTATGAAGCATTTGGTGTCTTGGGGTTTTAAGTTTCTAAATCTTGAGCTCCAAGGCTGTCACATAGTAGCTCTCATTTAAGTGAGTCTTTTCATGTTTAAGGAAACCAAATTTAAAAAAGTGTTTTTCTGTTCATTTGCTCTACTTTGTACTTATTTTAGGTGCCTTATGTGGCATCTTAATATAGGGACTCTGGTGTGTGCTTCATTTTGGGAAGGAAATGTAATCCTGTTTAACTACCATGTTGTAGGTTTTGGAAAAACTTCGTCCCTTGGACCAAAAACTGAAGTATCAAATTGACAAACTGGTCAAGACTGCAGTGACCGGCAGCCTTAGTAAGTGAGGAGACCACCATGAAGTTGTGGGGACCATCAGAAAGTTACAAATTTTGTAAAATTCTTTGGGTTATTTATTTCAGGTGAGAATGACCCACTTCGTTTTAAGCCTCATCCCAGCAATATGATGAGCAAGGTAAGGGGTTGTATTATTCTCCTGATTTTTTTCTGAGGCATCTATACCTAGGTGAGCCTCGTGGTGATCCTGGATCCCCTGGGATTCTCTTAGGACTTGACTTTCCAACTTGTGTGTTAGAATGCTGAGTATGAGATTTCCTTTTCTCTTTTTTTATATTCCCACCTCCCCAGGGTACTCCAGCTTTGGGTTTTTTTCTCACTTATCTTATGAATGTTTCCTAAGTTTGCAGACATTATTTCTTTTATAGTTGAGCTCTGAGGATGAGGAGGAAGATGAAGTAGAAGATGGCCAGTCTGAGGCTTCAGGGAAGAAATCTGTGAAAGGAGTGTCTAAGAAATATGTTCCTCCACGCTTGGTTCCAGTACATTATGGTATGAACTTTGGCTGCTGCCTCCTCAGTATGAATTGTTTCTCTTCTTTTCTCTGTTCTTGGATAACCCCTGCTTATTTTCATCATGTAGATGAAACAGAAGCTGAGCGGGAGAAGAAGCGTCTAGAACGAGCCAAGAGACGGGCATTGAGTAGCTCTGTCATTCGTGAACTTAAGGAGCAGTACTCAGATGCTCCAGAGGAAATCCGTGATGCTCGGCATCCCCATGTTACTCGCCAGAGTCAGGAGGACCAACACAGGTCTGAGCCCTTGCATTAGAAATTATTTCTACACTCTAGAGTCCTGTCCTCATGCTTTAGACTAATGTGACTAAGTTTGGTACCAAGAGAATTGATGTTATATAGAAAATGGAGTGAAAAATTTGGGATGATAGTTTCTAAGAATCAGGAGTTTGGAGTACAGGATAGGAACTAGGAAGATTTTTATCCCAGCTGTTCAAAGCAAAAGTAGTACATTGCAATTCGACATGAGATTTGAGGGGGAAAAAAAGCAGTATAGAGAGGAATATATGCAGTTCCACATAGTACAACTTTAAAATTCTGTGTCTCACTGTCACAGCTCTCACTTTTGTGCAGAAAGCAATAAAGGTAGGTTTTTATAGTGACATTGTGAGTGCCAGATAGGTTCAGGGAAGGAAAGTAGAAAAGCAGTGTAATTGAATACAGGCTCATCAACTTTGCTCAGGTGCAGTCTTTACAGTTGATGGATTTGCATGAATGGACACATTTAGGGAAACCCATTTATAGAGCTGAAATAAAAAAAATGTTGGTATAATATTTTAAATAGTATTATGGATAGGCTATGGATTCATATCTAGCATGAGGGAAGTTTTAGCACAGAGCACATTTCATTGAGAAAGCTCAGTATTGAGCATTCAATATGTCCTTACTAAATCAATATGTTGATCTGCTGTGAAACTTCTTGAGAACTCCCTGAACAAGGGATGAGTAAATACTTGGGCCAGGTTCTGGGCTGGAGCTTTCCATCTCCATGGTCTGAGCCTGCTGGAAACTGGCTTTCTCTGGCAGGATTAACTATGAGGAGAGCATGATGGTGCGTTTGAGCATCAGTAAGCGAGAGAAAGGACGACGAAAACGAGCAAATGTCATGAGCTCACAACTTCATTCCCTTACGCACTTCAGTGACATCAGTGCTTTGACAGGGGGAACTTCTCATCTTGATGAGGTGAGGTGGAGATACGGTTGTAGTAGGATGTGACTTTCATGCTTTCAGCCAAATGTATGTGGGGCTTATTACCATGAGAAAGTGGGGAAGGGATGCTGGCTCTCAAAAGCACAGTGCCATTCCTTCACTTCTCCATCTGTCTCCAGGATCAGAATCCTATTAAGAAGCGGAAGAAGATACCTAAGAAAGGTCGGAAGAAAAAAGGTCAGTGAACTGCTAGGACTTAGGTGATCAGGTGCAAGGTGGGGAGTACAAATTGAGACTCTCTGGATTTGCCATTCTGGGTCTCACCAACCCTTGTAGTATCTCTTCCGTACTGGACAATAATCTCCTTAGGTGGGCTTTTATTTTTTCTTTCCTAAGCTGGAAATCAGCATCTTTCACAAAATGAATTTCTGGATTCCACCTCTAAGGTCCCACAGCTCCTGTTCAGGCTTCCCTAAATAGAACTGATAAAGTGTCACTTGAAGGAACCGTTATCCCATTTCAATTTATTCCTACTTCTCATCTTTTGTCCTGGGAAGATATTCAGAGTACTGCCTAGGAGACCCCACCCCTGTGAGCCCTTCTCTCTAGATGTCCTCTTTTCCTGTCCCTTTAGCTTTTCCAACAGTCCTTTGCCTCATTCTTGGTTTCCCTTCCTTTCAGGTTTTCGGAGGCGGCGGTGATTATGGGTGTACGTATTTGTATATTTTTTGTCATCCTGAGATACTTCTAATTTCATTGTATATAGGTTGTTTTCCGTGGAATTCATTAATTGTTTGCGTTGGACATGTGGAAAGAACCTTACTAATAAAACTGATTTTACTTATGAATTAAAGCCCCTTTTTTCACATGTGTTATGTGACTGGAGTCGTTGGGTGTGGGATATTTTTGGTGAGTGGTTGGTGAAAAGGGAAAGATTTTTTGGAAGTGTAAAACATTTATATTGTTTTCTTTGATAGTATACTTTTCCCAGAAACCAAAAATTGGAAAATACTGAGAGACGAGGGTGGTATAATAACTCTTCCAACCCATGTTGCCTCAACTTCCTGTATGATTTGTTACAATGCAATACAGGTTGAGATATTAATACATGAGTTTTAGGTTTTATTGGTGTTATCTGGGCTGGCCACCAGGTGGCATAAGTGGTTCAAGAAACTTGTGGAGCTTGGCTGTTATCAAAAGCAAGATAGAACCTTTCCACATCAGCAAGATTATTCTTGTCTCCCCTTCTCTGAATGTTTTTCATTTCTTTCTGAAATAGCATGAACATAAGGCTGATCTTTGGTCCATTACTGAGAGAGTTTGTAGAAAATAGTAGAGTGAGTAAGAAGGCTAGAGTGAAGAGTCAGTATAGTTGTGTTATTCAGTCTCTTACCCTGCCTTCAACTGAGGATTGTTTTACCAGAGTCAGTAAAGGCCAACCCTTCTATAAAGAGCTGGCGAAAAAAAAAATTGCCAGCAGACAAGCAGAATATTCCTAGCTTAACAGCCAAGCAAATGAAAATCCCACAGAAATAATTAGCCAAACTCAATCCAGGAGACTGGTGGGAGTTACACATCTGAGATCTTGTATTCTAACAAGAGAATAACCTCTGTTGGTGAGATATCCCACAGGCCTTGGATAATACAGAAAGTGAAAAAAGGGATAAAAAAAGATAGAAGTTGGGTTTGTAGAATTAATTCATTGGAGTTTTTAAAAAAGGCTTTGGGTCTTATAAACATCGGATTTTAGTGTCTAGTATTGCTGGATTATATCGATAGACAAATTAATTTGGGTTATTTTATGACTAAAACCTTGTTGATTCTGAATTTATGAATTTGGATTTATACTATTCTGCCTGATTGGGGCAGGGGTCTACTTTCAGTCGTCTGCTGCCTGGTAGAAAGTAGTTAAGAGACTGGACCTATGACTGTCTTCTGCTAATTCTATGATCTTGGGCAAATCACTTAATATCCCTGGCCTTTAATTTTCTTCAGCTAAGAAATTAATGTATTAGACTTCATCTCTGAGATTCCCTTCAAGTCAAAGAGCCTAGAGCTTTTGTGGATGACACCAAGATGGGCTTATGACTGGGGCTACTCACTTTTAGTCCCTGATAGATCTGAGGGAGTCTGACATGCCCTGGGCTCTCATACTTCTATTTCCTCGAGGGAATCTAAACAAAGAGCCACAAGAACAGATTTGGAGACTTTTTTTCCTTTGCGACTGAACTAACTAGATGAGTGATTCTGTTAAAAAATATTTTAGTTAAAACCACTTCATTTGCTTGTTAGGACAACTGTATTTGTTTCTGATTTATTAAGATTTGTGGATTAGGGGAACTGCCAGGGGAAGGGAAGCACTCTTTTTTAAAAAAGCAAAACAGATACTACCTTCTGGCCAGGTGTGGTGGCTCATATCTATAATCCCAGCACTTTCGGAGGCTGGAGCAGGAGGATTGTTTGAGGCCAGGAGTTCAAGACCAGCATGTTTAACACAACAAGACCCTGTCTGTAAAACAAATAAAAAATAAAAAAATTAGCCAGGTGTGGTGGTGTGCACCTATAGTCTCAGCTGCTTGGGAGGCTGAGGCAGGGGTATTGCCTAAGCCCTGGAGTTTGAGCTTGCCATGAGCTATGATCTCACCACTGTATTCCAGACTGAATGACAGCAAGACCCTTGTAAAAAAAAAAAAAAACAAAAAACAAAAAAAAAATTGTGTTATATGCTGAGCTAAGTGCTTTATGCTTAATCCTTAAACAATTTTTTTTTTTTTTTTTTTTTTTTTTTTTGAGACAGAATCTCGCTCTGTTGCCCAGGCAGGAGTGCAGTGGCACAATCTCCGCTCACTGCAACCTCTGCCTCCTGGGTTCAAGCGATTCTCATATCTCAGCCTCACAAGTATCTGGGACTGCAGCTGCGTGCCACCACGCCCGCCTAATTTTTTGTATTTTTAGTAGAAACGGGGTTTCACTGTGTTAGCCGGGAAAGTCTCAACCTCCTGACCTCGTGATCCACCCATCTCGGCCTCCCACAAGTGCTGGGATTACAGATGTGAGCCACTGCGCCTAGTAATCCTTATAAAATGTATGACATCTCCACTTTACTAGTGAGGAAGCTGAGACACTTAGGGCAAACAGCTTTTCCTAAGTTGTAGAACCAGTGCTTGGAGAACACTGAGGATGGAGGACTTCAAGTGTCCTGTGGTTCATGAAAATCTTCAGGGTTAAAAAATCTTTTTTATTTGTAGGTGGTTTATAATCTAGCTCTCCCACCCTACTGCCGCATTTTTGTTAGAGGCCTCGTCTTCAAAGAAACCCCAAGTTCCACAATTCTGGTCTCTTTGTGGTATACCAGGGAACACAGCAGACAAAATCCCTGCCTTTGTGGACCTTGTATTAATTCAATCAAGTCTTTAATCCCAGGACATTTTGTTTTCCCTGGCTTTTAGGCATTATTTGAAATAAGTTTCTGGTAAAAAGTTGAACTATTTCTGAGAATATTTGTGCCAGAGTCATCAAACACTGTTGAGAGTGTATTGTTTGATGGAGTATTACATGGATTCTCAATATGTAAAACAGGGGTAAGTGTGGTTACTTTGACTGAAGTGGGGATGAGGAGTCCTAAAGTTCCGTATTCTTATGACCCCCTTTCTCCAGGATTCCTGAGGAGCCCCCAAGGAACCTTTCGAATTCCTTAGAATATAGTTTGAGAACAACTGTTAGGGTAGTAGAACAAGGGAACTAAGAATTAAAATTTTAGGATTTTGTTATGGCTGTTCTGTTCACTTTTTTCTTTCCCTTATTCCTACTCATAGATTCAGTTCTCTGATTATTCAGACCATATGAATATCAGATTTTCTCAGTGTATTGCTGACAACAGATCATTTCTGGTGTTCACTAAGTAATAGCTGTCATTAATGCACGCATGAGCACCTTGTTCAGTTTTATCGTGATCGTTTTATCATGTGATAGCTTTATTCTGTACAAGTAGTTTAAATGTCCACCTTATTCTTTTCATCTTAGGGGATAGGGAAGAGAGTTTGACCAAGGCCTGTCTTTGCCGTAAAAGCATTGTTTTGTTAGGATTTTATGAAGGCTTGGGGAAATGTCTGTTGGGAATTCACAACAGTCCTCATAGATAACCTTATCAGGAAAAATGTGTTTTGTTTGTGGGGGAGATTATTAGTGTGTCAATTGTCAGCACCGTGGAGAGTTCAAACTCTCCTCATTCCTTGGGTTGGTGAATAGGACGTAGCTAAACCACAGAACTGCGTGGTATAGACCTGCCCTTTTTCAGAGCCCAGTTTGTCCAATCTCCAAGTTCTGATTGGTACCGATTGGGTGAGAGCCAAACACCTCTGAGTGTCCCCCATCCTCCCTGGAATCGTGTAAGTGTATAAATCCCAGATTCATGCCAAAGATTTGGCTAATTTGATGGAGGTATGTGAGTGGAATCCTGCCTCCTGCTCCATTAGTAACATCATTTATATTGTGATACGTGAAATTTTTACCAGCCCTTAAGAAAAACTCTTTCCTATTCATCTTTGCTTAGAGAACCTTGAGGGAACTTAAAGTTGCTTTTTCATTCCTTGGGCCTCGTTTTCTGCCTCTGCATGAGGAAAGGCATCAGTGCTCTGGCTCTCTGCCCAGTCTTGCTTTTGTGTTTCTTTGATCTCATTGTTCAGAGGGTCTCAGAGAAGCCCCAAGAGCCATGCCTTTGCATGTTTAAGCTATTGATGCTTTTGAAATAACAGAGCGTCGCTGTGTAAGAAGTGTATTAAAGGTCTATCTTGAACAAATTTGGGTCAATAGGTGGCAGTAGTCACCGAGTCTTGAGGCCCTGACACCCCCTAAACACAAACACATTTGATGGCCATTATATTTAAGGAAGGATGTGAGAAAGGAGGTCACATTGAGATTAAAATGGGGGAGAAAAGCAATCCTTTTTGGTGGAATCCAGGAAATGCTGAAATGTGCTGGATTACATCTGTGGGAATGTTGTGTGGGGTATGAGGGAAGATTGCTGTCAGCTAATGAAGGGCACTGATTGGAAAGAGCACAGCCTCAGGATTGGGGGAGCAGATTCATTCATCTAAGATGTAGGTGCTAAGGCCTCTTCCAGCTAGAGTAAGCGTGTGTTAAATGAGGACCAGCACTGAAAGGATAGAGTGGGGTTGGAGTGAGTAGAGATACAAGTGGGGGAAGGAGGGGCAGATCTGTGTGAAGGGACCATGGAAAGGGTGGGCTGTGAAGGGGAGGACTGCGGTTAGAGGGGGAGGGGGGAGGCTGCTGCAATACTTGAGCCTATCTAATAGGGGAGGGGAGGGGGAGATATTGGTCTGTGCTGCAGCTGCATTGCTTCCCCTCCCCCATACTTCTCAAGGAGCCAGAGCAGTGCTGGCAAATCTGTCTTCATGTATTTATTATTATTAAAAATGTGACAGATCCTTCCTCCCTGGAAGCACAACAAATACTGCTGATCACATTTCTCTCTCCCCTCCCTCTGCAGAGCTTTTGCATTCTCTCTTTCATTCCACCCTGTCCTCCCCCACTTGGTCTGTTTGGTGGGGGGGAACCTTTCCCTTCTTTCCTTCTTAGAGCTTGGTGGCTCCCTGGGGGTTTCTAATGGTGGTTGGGAGTTTTGAGGCAGTGCTGGGAGGAAGCAGCCGAGTGAGGGGCATTCATGGCCCCAGGGAGGTAGCTGTATTCTCTCATATCCAGTGGGGAAAGGAAATCACTTGGAAATAAAGATAAAAACTCTTTCTCCAGGTAATGAAATAAGCAGGTGCTCACATTCCTTTCAGTACCTGGTGTTCCTCCCTCTTCATATTCTTGACTTTTTTACTGCCTGAATTCTGAAGGGGAAACCCCCTTGTAATGGAAAAAGCCGGGAGTTCTCTGTCTTCCCTCCCTTACCTTAAGTCCCTCTCTTCCCAGGAGAGCCATATACAATTTATTCTTCTAGCCTGCATGTTGTGTAACCAAGAGGTTTGAAGGGCAAAAGCCATGGCTTCTTCCTCCCAACCTGCACCCCAGACTCCCATGCCCAGGCGAGGACCTCTTTTGTTGCAGCCTGTAGCCCTTCGCCATACCCATAGGTGGTGCTGCTGTTGCTTTGCAGGCAGGGCCCTCCCCACCAACATCATTCCTCCCCACCCTGTCGCCCTCCCCCTTTCTCCAGCCCTCTACTGCCTGATTGTTATTCCACCAACGTCTCCTCTACTGTTCCCTTCCTCAAATTAATTTTGTGGTGCTCTTTTTTTCCGCAGTGCCATCTTCTTCCCCTCCCCCAGCTCCAGCTCTCTTGCTTTCTGTCTCTCTCTTTCTCTCTGTCTGTCTGCAGGATCTCCATCTCACTTCCCTATCTGAAATCTATACTCTTCCTTACTCCTTTCTTTTTCTATCTCTTTCTCTCTGTCTTTCTGCAGGATCTCCATCTCACTTCCTTATCTGAAATCTACACTCTTCCTTACTCCCTTTCTTTTTCATTATCTGTTCTATCCTTGACATCTTACACATGACTCTCCCAATGAAAGAGGGCTGTAGATGAGAGTGGCTTAGAAGAGAACAGGGTGAGGAGAACCGAGGGGTCAGTACTGAAGAGTAGGTGGGGAGAATGACGAGGCTTTGTAGGGGAAACATGATAGGAGAGAGAAAATATCCTTTGCTGTCTGCATCTATTCAGTTCCTGGATTTGGATAATGAGAGTTCACTTGGCAAGGGATCGATCCTGTGTTATCTGAATCTACAGATTTGGGTTCTATATGCTGGGAAAATGGGAGCTAGGGAATAGCAATAATTCAGATAATAGTGGCTTCATCCAGAAACTTTTGGATTAGATTGCTAAGGATACTTCTACTTTCGTTATCCTATGTTTTGAAGACTGGAGGAGATGTCCTATTACTGATCTTTTGTGTCCTTAGAAGGTTCTTGCCAGGACCTGTGACACTTATGTGATGGGCATCCTGGCTCTCTGGTCACTGCTGAACACAATTCTGGCTGCAGGACCTTGGCACACTCTTGTAGTCTGCTTCCTCTTTTTGTCATTTCGTGTCATTCCTTTATCACAGCTGAATTTACATGGTTGCCCCATTCAGCCCACAGTGCCCTGTATTGTTTAGCCTTTCCAGAATACACCCACACTCCTTAGACTGTTATGTCAGCTCAGGCATCATCTCACTTCTTAACTTTATTTTGGAGACCTTTCATTGTGAGACCAGTACCCCACAACCACCTAATTCAGCAGTGTTTTTTATTGTAAAGTTATCCAATTTCTAGGATGGCTAATTTTTCTCTTATTGGATTATTCTTTATGAATTAATAGCATCCTAGTTATTCCCTGGATGGTAGTGCTGAGTCTGACTTCTGTATATCCTAGGAATAGGCCAGAATATGGACCTCTTTCCTTGATTCCCTGGTGGGAGGAGATCTTCCTTAGCTTAAGTGGCAGTCCTAGAATGGCTGGCTTCCATTTCCTCAGCATGTGTGGGTCAAGACTGAATCCTGGACTATGGGGAGAGGCAGAGTTTGCCAGAGCCAAGTGAAAAGCAGGGACTAGAACACCAATCCCTCGCCTTACTGTCTGAGCCTTGGAAGTACCTGTGGAGCCCTGTCTTCTTGCCTGCCTCTCCTGCCTTCCTAAGGTGCATACATGTGTTGGTGGAGGTAGAGGCCAGTGGCCTCTTCATTTCCTCGGCAGATTTTCCTGTTTCCTTTCTTAGAGATCTTTTTTGCTCTATTCAGGGGACTGTAGTTGGGATCATGGTTTCATGTAATATAGACAGTGATCTCTGTTTAGGTCCCTCTTTTAAAAAGCGAGGCCCAATAAATATTTGTTGAAGTGGATGGTAGAGACTTTTCTGCTTTAGCATCTTTTGGGAGAGCAGTAAATTGAGTTTTAACTATTTTTTTTTCTAGGTACTTACATTGCTGTAGCTAAAATTGTTTGATTTTTGTTTTCTTTTGCTTACAGGCCCTATAGGGGGAAATGATTTATCTAAGACTATTCAAATAAATCATTAGCAGAACTGGTATTAGAATCTGTTTTCTCTGACATCCAGGTCTGACATTCCCTTTACTACCCCTTAGGAACCAATGTCCCCAATTCATCCCCAGAGCCACTGGCAGCCTTGGAGGCAGCAATGTGGCCAGGTTTTGTGTCAAAAGCTGGCCTTGGTTGGCCTGATGCTGAGACAGCATCAGCAGCAAGATAGTCAGGGTATGTGGGCTTGGCTGGCTGGTTGAGGAATCTAGCTCACTGGGATGGGATTAGCATTTCCGCAGGCCTTACACAGGCTAGCCTACTACAGGGGCCTCCAGAATACCAAGGCAGGGAATAAATTCCCATTCCAGATTTAATTTGACCTTACTGCTGGCTAGCATACTCCTTCTGCTAAATACCTTGGGGCTGGGTGGCACATGGTGGTGGATGCTGGAACTCTGGATGCTCCATTCTCTCTGTGCTGATCATTTGCAGCAAGCTCTTCAGTCCCAGGATCACTTAAATAACAAAAGGCTCTATAGACTACCCCCTTCCACTAGTGCTGATAACTCTAAATCTTACAGCATTTCTTTCTAGTGTAAAACTACCATTGTGGCTATATTAATACATTTCCTTATAATTTTTATCATTAGTTAAAGCTTAGAATAGAAAATAGGCTTAGAAAGCATTTGTATGTGCCACTTTGACTGAGCCTATGGTACCTTACCCTGACAACTGCTTTGTTTCATTTCCCAGCCTTGGGTTTAGCCCCACGGGTGGGCTCTGGAGAACAGAAAGCCCCTGAGTTTCTACTTCCTCTCTCCCAATTTTGATTTACTCACTGCTGACTCTTACAGGAAGCCCTAGGTGGTAAAGAGATCAAATCAGAATTCCTAGCCAGGAAAACCTTGTCTCTTAGTTACAATGACCCTTCTCTGTACTGCATTCAGCTCTGTGGCAGTTAACACCAGAAAACCTTCATCTGGCTTCACACCCTCCTTCTTAGTTTCCTTCAGTCACGTCTTATGTAATCTGTCACTGATGGCAGACTTCCTTCTTACCCTCCTTAGGTAGTCCCCCTGAGGCTTCAAGCCACAAAGCTTCCTAGGTGCCTCCCACCAAAGGGGTGCTTTCTGAAACTAAATCTTTTCTCTCTTTCTCAGCCCTCGTATCCTCACATCAATCCCCTACTGGATACATTTCCCCTGAGAGTATCAGGGGACACTCCTAGAGAGCCACTAGGTACTGCTTCAAATCCCATTCCTCACCCATCTCCCTGCTGGAGCTCCTGGAATCGGATTTTGCAGTTTCCTGTCATTCTAGCCTCCTCCTCTGTTCATTTGGAAGATTTTCTCCATTGCTTTTGATAAATTCCTGGTTTGGTAGAAATATCCAGTTTTTAGGAAGATCCTGTGGGATGGGTTCCCTGTCTCCAGCAGCTTGATTGCCCCTCAGAAAGATCTGCTCCTGCATTTTGCCTGCAGTGCTGCCATTGCCCTCTGCCTGGCCTAGGCTATGTGGGATCAGTATGTGGAGTCCTCTGCATAGACATTCCATCCCTCTTTATCCATCTTGGCAAACAAAGCATCGCTGTGCCCCTAACTTCCTCCTCTTCCTTCTCCTCCATCATTTATTTCTTCTTTGCTTTCCACACTTCTCCCTTTCTTTCATGGATACCCTTCCTTTAAATCTCCTTCTTGTTAATTTGCTCCCTGTTGCCCATCCGTGCCCACTCCCCCCATCTTTCATTTTGAATAGCTATCTTCCTCATTGCTTGCTCCTGCTGAGCAAACAGCATGCTGTGGGAAGAATGGCAGCAGAGTAGGTCCCTGGTTGCCAAAGTAAGCTATCCTTTTTCTCCAGAAGATCAGTCCTATGTTTTCCCATCTTGTCCTCAGTGATTCTTAAGAGCCAGGGAACCCCAAGATGCTGACTCTTGGAATGAACAAGCTCTCTCGGCTTCTTCCAGTGTTGAAGAGGAGAGGAATTATTCGGTTCAGATGCCCCATTCTTTGGCTCCTGAGTGTGGGTATGTCCATGTCTCTCCCTCCCTTTCTCTTGTTTTCTCTTTCTGTTTCTCCCCAGCACAAAGCAGCGGCAGGACTGAATGAGCCTGTCTACAGACTCTGCCAGCCTATGCCCCTCACTTTTGTCCCTCCCCCCTCGCTGTGCATGCTGTTGGCGGGGGGCGGGGGCAGGGGGGGCTTGGAGGGCGGTGGCATGATGCCAGCCAACCCAGAACCATCTGCGGTGCCTTCTGCACTGAAGCGGGCGCTGTCTGTCCCGCCCTCCTCCTCTCCCTCTCTTCCTCTCTCATTTTTAATTAGGTGCTGAATTAATTAAATCCTACATGCTAATTAACATTTCTACAGGGAAGAATGCCAGGTCAGAAAAATGTGGGGTGGTAAAACAAGGCTTTGTCCATTTAAGATAGGAGATTTAGGGATGGGAAGGTAGGGGGAAGAGGAATAAAGGTTGAGGTGGAAAGAACAATCTTAAGAGTGGAAAGAAACTGAGATAGGTATAAAGAGATGGAGAAGGGAAATCATGGAACCTATGAAAAAGAAAAAAGTAGAATTATTAGCACTGGTGAAATGAAACTTGAAGCCTCTAAAGGTTAGGAAGTAGAGCCGTGAGTCTCAAGCGTTAGCATGCATGAATAACCTGAGAAATAATTACACAGGATGCTAATTTGCTGCCTTGAATGTCTTCTAAAGAAATAAATTTCAATTTTAACAGGAATACTTTAGGTTAGAAATGGAGGAGAACTTCCTTATTTCAAGGCCATGGGACACTTTACTAAAGGAACTCTAGAAGGTAAATTATTTTCTGCTCAGAATGGTTAAAGTTTGCCCAAAGCCAGGGGAGGGGATGTATTTTGAAGATTTTTTTCTAGATAAATACTAATCCTGTAGTGTGTACTGTATCCTCGAGACCCAAGAAAATCCAGGATGGGAAAATTCAGGATTCATCCTCAGTTCTCTTTTCTCATTGCATCCAGGGTGAACTTTGACCTTGCTCTCTATGGTCCTATCAACTTTTTAGGGATGAACCCTCTCTTTAAATTAGGTTGTTGCTTCCCTGGGAGGTTTAGGTCACTGATTCCTAGCTAGGACTTCAGATGGCTGTCTGATGGCTAGCATGAATTCTCTTCTTGGCTGAGGGGTTGACAGACAGGAGAATGACGAGTTCTGTATGAGGCCAGAAGAAGGGGGGATGGGAGGGTATGGATTGACAAGGTTATGGCCGGCACAGAGGACTCCACTGTGAGATGTAGCCTAGCCTGAAAAAAAGTAGGGAAAGCTTGTTTGTCATTGCTTTTTTCCTCTGAAAGGTAAAGAAAACTATGCTTAGTACAGATCTAAACTCTCCCTTGTGTCCCCTGCTCCCCCACCAAGAAATGATGTCTGGAAGGTATCCAACAGGTTAGCAGATCCTTCTGATGGCCCTTAACCGAACGTTTTTCAGTCTGAAATGCATCAGGGGCAAGTACTGTCTTATATCCCTCACACCACCATTCATTTAATTAGATGGCATTGCCCACCACCATTATTCCTGCTATAATAATCAATTCATTCAAAAATGTTTGCATATTAAGCACCTACTATCTCTGTCAGACACATTAAGCATTAGGGTTAGATACAAAAATAAGGAATGAGGTAGAACTACTATATCTGAGGGGTTTATAGATTCCAGTTTAGTGGGGTGGGGAAAGGATGTACACAGTGAAGTGTGGTAACTTGGCCGGGCATGGTGGCTCACACCTGTAATTTCAACACTTTTGGGAGGCTGGGGTGTGAGGACAGATTGAGCTTAGGAGTTTGAGACCAGCCTGGGCAACATAGGGAGACCCTATCTCTAAAAAATTTTTTAAAAATTAGGTATGGTGGCATGCACCAGTGATTTTAGCTACTTGTGAGGCTGAGGTTAGAGGATCGCTTGAGCTCAGGAGGTTTGAGGCTGCAGTGAGCTGTGGTTCTTGCCACTGCACTCCAGCCTGGGTGACAGAGTGAGACCCTGCCTTAAAAAACTCAACAAAGTGCAGTAACTCATTCTGCATATACATAGGAACATATAAATATGAATTCCTGTAGCACTTGTTGCCTGTGCTTCTTTTTTATATATTGTTACATATTCATTCTTACATATATGTGTTTTATCTGTCCCCAGAGATGGGGGCCTTTTTGATGGAAGAAACAGGGCTTCAGAGTGAGGTCCAAATAGCACTAGCCTAAAGTCTTACATGTTAGCCGCCGTTCCGTAAATTTGTTGATTAATATATCACCATTTATTAAGGTGGAATCATTGCTTTAGAGTCTGTGACATTCCTAGTTGTGGCAAGTATTTGTCCTCTGAAGGGAGCTCTTATTTTTTAAAAGTTGCAAAAAGTATGAGGGTGAGTAAGATACAATTATGTGATGAACCTGATAGGTAACTGAATAGGATCAATTGCTTAGGTTCCTAAATGGGAGTTGAAGCCAGCCTGGGTGGCTAATTTAGGAACTGCCTAGGGCCTAGGGGCAGTTCCTAAATAGGGGCAGGCCTGAAGAGAGGCAGTGGGGAGTGAAGAGAAAAGGGCACAGGCCTGTGTTTGTATGTACTATATTTCCTTTCACTTTTTTGTAGACATTTCCCCCCATCTTCCTACTCCAAAATTATGATTAGGCAATTTATATACATTTATATTGTTTACATTTATATTGTTTTGTTCCCTTAACATTGTGTCATCTTTTCCTATACTATTTTAAAATCATATTAAAAACATACTTAGGTTAGCACGGTGGCTCACACCTGTAATCCCAGCACTTTGGGAGGCTGAGGCAAGAGGATTGCTTGAGCCCAGGAGTTCAATACCAGCCTGGCAACATAAGGAGACCCCATTTCTATAAAAAAAAAAAAAAAAAAAAAAAAAGAAAAATTAGTCAGGCATGGTGGCTTGTGCCTCTAGTCCCAGGTACTTGGGAGGCTGAGGTGGGAGGATTGCTTAAGCCCAGGAGGTCAAGGCTGCAGTGAGCCGTGATTGCACCACTGCACTCCAGCCTGGGCTATAGAGCAAGATCCTGTCTCAAAACAAAAACAAAAACATGCTTAATGAACATGTAATAGTCTATCGTGGATATACCAAAATTTGTAAAACCATTTCTTATTTGTTAGACATTTAGAATGTTTCCAGGTTTTTGTTGTTTAGTTAGGTTTTCTTCCTTTTATGATGACATTGACATCTTTATACATAAGTCTCTGTAGTTTTCTGAAGAGGAATTTCTGGCACAAAGCATAAAGACCCTCATTTTAGTCTATAGATTGTGTTAGATTCACCTGGGAAAGCTTATTATTATTTAAAATTTTTAAGGACTTATTTTTTGAATAGGTAAAAAATTTAAACACTATGAAAGGGAATGCAATGAAATTTTCCACTTTTGCCCCTTGTTTCCCCTCCATAAAGGTGTTCTATGCATGTATGAGTACATGTGAAGATATTGAATATCTGTGCAAAAAAAGAGAGATTATTTTGATTCTACCTCCCAGAAGTTCTAATTCAGTCTGAAATGAAGCATTGGAATATCCCCCCACTCCCAAAGTTTTCTAGCTAATTCTTTTTTTTTTTTTTTTTTTTTTTTTTTTTTTTTTTTTTTTTTGGTGAACTGAGTCTGGCTCTGTCGCCCAGGCTGGAGTGCAGTGGCCGGATCTCAGCTCACTTCCGCCTCCCGGGTTTACGCCATTTCCTGCCTCAGCCTCCAGAGTAGCTGGGACCACAGCCACCTCGCTAAGTTTTTTGTATTTTTTAGTAGAGACGGGGTTTCACGTGTTAGCCAGGATGGTCTCGATCCTGACCTTGTGATCCGCCCGTCTCAGCCTCCCAAAGTGCTGGGATTTTGAGCCACCGCGCCCGGCTTTCTAGCTAATTCTACTGTGTAGCCAAATTTGGGAACCACTAGGTTAGATGAACTTATAGGATCCTTTCCAGCTCTAAAATTTAATGACTGAAACTCATAGAGTTCATAATTTTAAAAAGAGTGATGATTATTATAAATAAGTCATAATCAAGTGTCATAAAGATTCTCTTTGAAATGATCTCAGGGATCCAGTTTTTTACACTGAATTTATTATTAATAATAATACAAATAATGGCTACCATCTGTTGAGTGCTTATTTGTGGTGATCTCTGTGGAAAGTGCTGTATACATTCTCACTTAAACCTCATAGCACCCCATGAGCCAGCTAGGTAATTCTAAAGGCTTTGGGGAGATTAAGCAGCTTGCCAGTAATTGTGGGACTAGTAAGTGGCAGAGTGAAGATCTGAACTCATGCCTCTTACTGTAGGCTAATGTTCATCCTCCCTCATTCCCTGCCGCCAACCGTGAGATTAATAATATAGATAAGAGAATACCCCTTTCATCCTTACCCCCAAATTCTTGTAACCACTGTTATCAAATTAATGTGTATCTTTCTGGATTCCCTTCTGTGCGTTTATTTATGTAGAAGAGTATTACATGGTTTTGTGAGTGTTTTGAAGTTGTTATTTTATTTTTAGATAACTAGGAGCACACTGTACAGAGGGTTATACCATACTTGCTTTTTTACTCTTAATAATACACCTTGAAAATATTTCTGCCTAAAGATACAATGTTGGCTGGGTGAGGTGGCTCACGCCTGTAATTCCAGCACTTTGGGAGGCTGAGGCGGACAGATCACCTGAGGTCAGAAGTTCGAGACCAGCTTGACCAACATGGAGAAACCCTGTCTCTACTAAAAATACAAAATTAGTCGGGCATGGTGGCGTATGCCTGTAATCCTAGCTACTCGGGAGGCTGAGGCAGGAGAATTGCTTGAACCTAGGAGGCGGAGGTTGCGGTGAGCCGAGATTTCACCATTGCACTCCAGCCTGGGCAACAAGAACGAAATTCTGTCTCAAAAAAAAAAAAAAAAGTAATGTTATTCTAGGGAACGAATGTCTCTAGTTCATGTAACTGTTTCCCTAATGGTGGGAATTATTATAAGCAGTACTATTAGAAAGAATGTTGAATTATTTTGTCATAAATTCATAGAATTAGAATTGCTGGAGAGAAGTTTTAAATGTTAATGGAGATGGAAGTTGCCCTCCAAAAACGCTAAACCGTGCTAGCAAGGGAAATGGTACTCTCATACACTGCTAGTGCAAGTCTATGAGAGTACCATTTACCTTGCTAGCATGGGAAAAACGGTAGCTCCTCACCTGAATTTGCTTTATGTTAATTGCTTCTACTGGATGGTCTCTTGCAGAAAAAGCCAAATATTGACAGATCTCTTTTGATTAAACTCTAGGGTAACTTTCCCCCTATTATTTCTGACCTCTGTCTGCACCTGTTCTCGGAGATACATAGTCTTTTTTTTTCTTTTTGAGTCAAGTGTCTACATTTTATGTCTTTTTTGAACATCCTTGTGCCTGTCTGCATTTCCTTTTTTTTAGTCACTATTATGCCTGTGGTTTAGGTATAACTCTGCTTAGAGTCAGAATGATTTCTCTTAACTACCTGTCAGCCCCGGTGGGGGTGGGGGTGAGGAATTATATCACACTTTAACACATTGCTTATTTTCTGTTTTAACACTTTATTTGTTTGCTAAATATTCTTTTGCCCTATTTGTGATCTGTTTAGAATGTGTGCGTCAGGCTGCCTTTGAACAGAAGCCACTAAAGGGTGGGATCAGAGTGCTTGTGTGTGCGCATCAGTTCAGCAGGAGGCCTCTTGATTATAGGGCAGCATTGGCTCATGCACAGTGAAAATGGGCCTGCCCTAATGAAAAGGGGTACAGTCACCTTCAAGCCCTACTGACTTTTGAATTACACACAGGAACAAATAAACAATAAACTAAAAATAAATAAGAAGTAATGAATATTGTTTGCTACTTTAATAACTTCAGTTGCCTTAGTAGTTATTACAGAAAAAATAAAAGGGATAGATGCATTCAGGAAGGCTTCTATTCTTGAAGGCCTTTTTTGATTTTCCTCCTGTGTGAGTAATGGAGGAGTAAATGTGTGGAGGGAGGAGTAAGAGGCCTCTTCCAGCCCCAGGGATCTAGGATCCTTGAATAATTGGGAATGTTTGCCACTGTGGCCATAAAAAGTTCAAGTTGGGCTATTTAGCTTCTAGATCTTGATGCTATGAACAGATCAATGAAGAAAAACTGACATTGAGAGATCATTTAAGAAACTCCAGAGCATTAGAGCTGAGAGGGAATTTGGAGGTCATTTACAGTGGCATATGGCTTAATGGGGTTTGGAATCTGAAAAAACTGACCTTGAAACTCAACCACATCCTAGCTGCATAGCTTTTGGCAAGTCGCCTCCCCTCTCTGAGCTGCAGTTTCTTCATTTGCAAAATAAAGATAATAACTACTTCATAGGATTGTTTTGTTTGTTTTTTTAAGATGGAGTCTCACTCTGTCACCCAGGCTGGAGTGCAACGGCACAATCTTGGCTCACTGCAACCTCTGCCTCCCTAGTTCAAGCGATTCTCCTGTCTTAGTCCCCCGAGTAGCTGGGATTACAGGTACACACCACCATGCCCAGCTAATTTTCGTACTTTTAGTCAAGACAGGGTTTCACTGTGGTGGCCAGACTGGTCTTGAACACCTGACCTCAGGTGATCTGCCTGCCTTGGCCTCCCAAAGTGCTGGGATTACAGGTGTGAGGTACTGCGCCTGACCACTTCATAGGATTTTTATGAAAAATAGAAATAAGTATAAAGCATTTCCCAAAGTGCGTAGTATGTAGAAGGTACTCATGTGGTTATCATATAGGCCAGCACCTTCATTTGGATGAGGAAACTGGTTTAGAGAAGTGAAGTAGCCAGCTTGAGGTCACAGACCTTGTGAGTAGCAGAGGCAGGCCCAGAATCTAGATATCTTGACTTTTCGTCCAGTTTCCTTTCTACCATACTACAATACAGGCTTCTTTCATTTATTCTTTAGTTTAAAAAGAAAAAAAGCAAAAACATGCTGCTGCCACCGCCCTCACCCCACAACTTGTGCGCACCCTCTTCCTTCTTTGTCTTTCTTTGTGTATAGGGAGATAATTGGGATGGGAACCCCACAGAGGTACAAGATAGGAAGAAATGCTCAGTTGGGGAGATTTAATTGACTGGCTTATCAGAAGGCCTTGCTGGCAGCAAACTAGTCATCTTGGATCCATCTCTGGCATTAAGCAGTGAGGAATGTACTTTGAGCTCCTCCACTCCCCTCCCCCTTTTTTCCTACTGTGCTCACAGGCTCTGGTTGGCTGGGACTTCCAAATGGATGAGGCTGATTTGCACTGGTATCTTATTGGTCAACTCTTGTTTCCTCCTAACCAGGAGCTGCTGAGAGAGGAAAATAGCTGGTTGGCCTTTGGGATATTTTTTTCTGCATTTTGCAGAGAGAAGAAGGGAGGAGGATGTGAAACTGGAAGGTCCAAGACTGAGAATCTTGCCTCAGCAAAAGTATGCAAGTGTCTTTGGGAATCATTGGCTCCCATATTGCTAAATTCTGTACAGAGATTGTCCTGGATGGATTAAGTTGGCAACACTTACCCACTCTCCTTTTAGAGCTAACTTCACGGGACTGTTGTGTCCTATGCTAACGACCATGGCTGCTGTCTTCACTGTGGTACCTCTAGCTCTGGACCATTACCTGCTTTTCTTGCCCTATATTATCTTTTCCTACATCCATTCCCAAAGGGCCTTATTTTCTGTTGGGAGACACTGAATAGTGATGTTAGCTAAGTGCTGCTAATGAGTTTGATTGCTCATGGTATCCTTCCCAGGTGACGTCATGCCTTAACTTAGGTAAGGGTAGCACATGTCTACAGAGGATTCTAAGGAAATGACTCTAGGCATAGGTAATTTGGGCAGTCTGATATCTGCAACAGGCAGCATTTGCTAGGCACACCATAACTCTTTCTGAGTGCTGCTTTTTGTATTAGGCACTGTGCTAGGTGCCAGGCTAAGACAAGAGCCCTCTCACAGAGGGATTCATAATTTGGAAGAGAGTTGGGCACGTTTGAATGGTCATTACAATATAGGGTATGCTCTGGAGTGGACTGTCAAAGTACTATGTAAGATCAATGGAGTGGGTCCATAAGACATGGCAGAGAGATTTGAGAGCCTTGGTCCAGGACTGTGGTGTTGGGGCTGGGGCTGTACTTTAGCTGTCTGCAGACTCAGGGTCGTATGCAAACCTGGTATGATGGTAGAGGCATTCCCCTCTTTTGAGGAGAGTTTATTGGAGCAGAAACCTTGATAGCATCATGGGTCACACCTGGGTTTAGGGATACTCTTCACATGCAGTCTGGTGTGGTAAAGTGGCAAGAACCCTAACTGGGAATAATAAGACCTAGGTTCAAGTCCCAGTTCTCTTACCTAGAGCTGGATCATAATCTGTAAGTTAATTGAGTACCTCCCATGTGCAAAGAGGGTATAAAAATTGGACACATAAAACTTCCTTCCTGATCCCAAGAGCCCATGATGAAGTTTCAAGGCAAAGCTTAAAGGGATTTAAAAGGAGGAAGAATTAAGTGATTCAGTAACTATTAAAACAACTTAATAGCAGGAATTGGGATACTCATAATTACATCTCTCTCTTTTCTTAAAAAGTAGGTACTCTACAGCTCCTTACTTGAAGCTAGATACTTAGCAAATCCCTTGATAAATACTAGTTGATTGACTAAGATTTGACAGTGAAAAGTTAGCCATTTCTGAGGACCTTGGTAAAATTGACAAAATAAAACTCCCTTAGCTCTTTATATAAAGTGCTTTAAGATCCTTGGAGGGAGATATTGAAGTAAATGCAGAATGCTATCATTAGTCTGATACATGTCATTGGGAAACCCTTGTCACCTTATGAGATGTGAGCTGCCTATAGCTTCAGTCCAGGCCATGTGTTATAGAGAAAAGTGCCCTGGATTATGAGTCAGAAGACCTGGGTTCTACTCTCACCTCTGCTACTTAACAACAGGGTAAGTTTGAGAGAGTCAGCCTTTCAGTTGCCTCATCTTTAAAGGGACAGTAATATCCACTCTGCGTTGATACATAGAACAGGAAATTTCCAAAGCAAAGCTTAAAGTAGAATGTGCTCTTACCCACAAAAACACCTTCCTCGGAGGCATTAAGTCTCCTGTGTTCAGGTAGGTCCTGAAGTATCCCTGCCTTACAGATGAAGTAACTGAGACTTACAAAGGTTATGTTTTAAGCTGATCTTGTCTTTGTTTCAGAGAATGATCTTTACTCAAATGTCCCCTTCTCTATCACCACTCTATTTAAAATGGCCCTATCTCTCCCTCTATACAAACCCCTGGCCCCCTTCCCTGCTTGATTTTTCTTTGTGGCATTTTCACCATCTAACATACTACATATACTTAGAGATGGCTTATCTACTGAACATTGCCTTATGGTACAATTTCTGCTGGCATTTCAAGAGCAGAGGAATGCCATGGCTGGAGTGAGCCTTGGACATTATACATCTCGGGTCTTGCCTTCTGGCTAAAAAGGGATCCTGCCAAGTGGAAGGATCTTGGTAGTCTGTTTAGCTGGGTTCAGCTTCTAGGTCAAGGATAAAACTGGTAGTAAATAATATTCGGAAGAAGAAATCTGGGAAATAGGACTCTTGTGTTCCTTTGTTCCTGAGCTTGATCATAGGCACTGTTCTGTTGGGGAAGGCCAAGAGGGTTCAGAGGGCTCAGGTTCCCTAGAGTGAATTCCCTGTAGATTGGTCCAGTTACTAATGAGGTTACTATATTAAAAATTCAGATTTATGGTGGCTCACGCCTGTAATCCCAGCACTTTGGGAGGCCAAGGCAGGCAGATCACTTGAGGTCAGGAGTTCGAGATCAGTCTAGCCAACATAGTGAAACCCTGTCTCTACTAAAAATACAAAAAATTAGCCAGGCATTGTGGCGCACACCTGTAGTCCCAGCTACTGAGGAGGCTGAGGAAGGAGAATGGCTTGAACCCAGGAGATGGAGGTTGCGGTGAGCTCAGATCGTACCACTGCACTCCAGCCTGGGCAACAGAGTGAGACTCCATCTCAAAAAAAAAAAAACAAAAAAACTCAGATTTATGCAAAATTTAATGATTAGCGAAAAAGGCTTTACTTACAAAAAGATTTGGGACATTTATGTGTTATAGATGACAAAACCCTGGACTAAGACTTAGCAGCTCCGGCCTGGGTGCAGTAACTCAAACCTGTAATCCCAGCACTTTGGGAGGCTGAGGTGGGTGGATTGCCTGAGCAGAGGAGTTTGAGACCAGCCTGGCAACATAGCAAAACCCTGTCTCTAAAAAAAATACAAAAATTAGCTGGGTGTGGTAGCATATGCCTATAGTCCTAGCTACTCAGGAAGCTGAGGTGGGAGGATCCCCGGAGCCTGGGAGGTCGAGGCTACAGTAAGCCATGACTGTGCCACTGCACACCAGCCTGGGTGACAGAGTGAGACCCTGTCTCAAAACAACCACAAACAAACAAAAGACTTAGCTCTGCATTCTAATCTTGGCTCTGCAGCTAATTTTCTGTGTGGCCTTTGGTAAGGCACTTAACTTCTCTGAAGTTGGGTTTCACTGTTTCTTCCTCAGTTGCGATCTCTGTAGTTTGATCACATGAGATCTTAGGTTTCAAATTTTTTTTTTTTTTTTTTTTTTGTTGAAGCAGAGTTTCGCTCTTGTTACCCAGGCTGGAGTGCAATGGCGTGATCTCGGCTCACCCCAACCAGGTGCAAGCGATTTTCCGCCTCACCCTCCCTAGTAGCTGGGATTACAGGCATGTGCCACCACGCCTGGCTAATTTTGTATTTTTAGTAGAGATGGGGCTTCTCCATGTTGGTCAAGCTGGTCTCGAACTCCCGACCTCAGGTGATCCACCTGCCTCAGCCTCCCAAAGTGCTGGGATTACAGGCGTGAGCCACCATGCCCAGCCAGGTTTAAAGTTTTTAACACTAGGCCAGGTGCGGTGGCTCACGCCTGTAATCTCCAACAGTTTGGGAGGCCTAGGTGGGTGGATCTCCTGAGGATAGGAGTTCAAGACCAGCCTGGCCAACATAGTGAAACCCTTTCTCTACTAAAAATACAAAAATTAGCCAGGCATGGTGGTGCGTGCCTGTAGTCCCAGCTACTCGGGAGGCTGAGGCAGGAGAGAATGGCGTGAACCTGGGAGGCGGAGGTTGCAGTGAGCTGAGATTGCATCACTGCACTCCAGCCTGGGCGACAGAGCAAGACTCTGTCTCAAAAAAAACAAAAATAAAAATGAAAATAAGTAAAAGTTTTTAAGACTTATAAAGGAAAGAAGGAAATGAATATGTGTTAGCATTTATTGGGTGACTCCTAAATGCCAACCACAGGATAAGGGGTTTTCCTTAGGAAAACGAGCTTATTTAATCTTTACAATCACTGGGGCATTTTACAACCATCTTACAGATGAGGAAACTGAGGCTTTGGGGATTTTTCCTTAGATAGTGAAAAAATTTTCCAGGGTTCCAGATTTATTATATGAGCTCCTTTCTCAGATGTGGATCTTGGTCCTCAGGATGCTGCCTAGCTGCCCCCTTGGAGTACTGCTGTTGCTGTCCTGGCATGCTTCTTTGCTAAGCTTCAGCATGAGAATATAAATAGTTTTTCTTGGCCGGGCGCCGTGGCTCACGCCTGCAATTCCAGCACTCTGGGAGGCCGAGGCGGGTGGATCACAAGGTCAGGAGATCAAGACCATCCTGGCTAACATGGTGAAACCCCATTTCTACTAAAAATACAAAAAATTAGCTGGGCATGGTGGTGGGTGCCTGTAGTCCCAGCTACTCGGAAGGCTGAGGCAGGAGAATGGCATGAACCCGGGAGGCGGAGCTTGCAGTGAGCAGAGATCCTGCCACTACACCCCAGCCTGCGCGACAGAGCAAGACTCCGTCTCAAAAAAATTAAATAAATAAATAAATAAATAAATAAATAAATAGTTTTTCTTATTCAGTGGCATTAAAATGGGAATAATTAAACAAAACAGTCCTAAGCAGTGTCCCATGGCAGTAGCCTGAATGGGACAGATTAGCATGGCCACAAGATCTTTGGCTTTGCCCAAACCCGGTGGACCTCACCATTTGACCTGTTGAACTTTTCTTCTTGAAACTCTTCTGCCTTTGTTTCTGTGATATACACTCCCATTGGTCTTTGTATCTCCCTTTTCCTTCTTGGTCTCTTTGGCTTCAGAGCCTTCTCTCACCCCTTAGACATCTTAAGAGTCTGTCCTCCTCTCTGCTCCTCACACAGCATTTTCTCACTGAGTCATGCCATTCACTCCCGTAGTTTCAACTACATCAATTTCCTGGTAATTCCTAAGTCTCTATCTTCAGCTTTTAACTCCTGTATTCATTATTTGATGGGTACTTTCACCTGGATGATCTAAACAAACTTTAGTTTAATAATTTTTTTTTTTGTATTTCTGTAGTTTTTGGGGAATAGGTGGTATTTGGTTACATGATTAAGTTCTTTAGTGGTGATTTCTATGATTTTGGTGCACCCATCACTGAGCAGTGTACACTGCAACCAGTGTGTAGTCTTTTATCACTCACACCCCGCAACCCTTCCCCTCAAGTCCCCAAGGGCCATTGTATCATTCTTTTTTTTTTTTTTTTTTGAGACGGAGTCTTGCTCTGTCGCCCAAGCTGGAGTGCAGTGGCGCAATCTCGGCTCACTGCAAGCTCCGCCTCCCAGGTTCATGCCATTCTCCTGCCTCAGCCTCCTGAGTAGCTGGGACTACAGGCGCCCGCCACTGCACCCGGCTAATTTTTTCTAATTTTTAGTAGGGACAGGGTTTCACCATGGTCTCGATCTCCTGACCTTGTGATCCGCCAGCCTCGGCCTCCCAAAGTGCTGGGATTACAGGCGTGAGCCACCACGCCCGGGCCCCATTGTATCATTCTTATATCTTTGATTCCTTATAGTTTAGCTCCCACTTACAAGTGAGAATATACGATGTTTAGTTTTCCATTCCTGAGTTACTTCACTTAGAATAATGGTCTCCAACTCCATCCAGGTTGCTGCAAATGCCATTATTTGGTTCCTTTTTATGGCTGAGTAGTATTCCATGGTATATATACACCACATTTTCTTTGTCCACTCATTGATTGATTGATGGGCATTTGGGCTGGTTCTGTATTTTTGCAATTGCAAATTGTGCTGCTATAAACACGCATGTGCAAGTGTCTTTTTCATATAATTACTTATTTTCCTTTGGGTAGATACCCAATAGTGGGATTGCTGGATCAAATGGTAGATCTACTTTTAATTCTTTAAGGAATCTCCACACTGTTTCCCATAGTGGTTGTACTAGTTCACATTCCCATCAGCAGTGTAAAAGTGTTTCCTTTTTACTGCATCCACGCCAACATCTATTATATTTTGATTTTTTAAATTATGGCCATTGTTGCAGGAATAAGGTGGTATT
This sequence comes from Macaca thibetana thibetana, assembly GCF_024542745.1. Taxonomy (NCBI): domain Eukaryota; kingdom Metazoa; phylum Chordata; class Mammalia; order Primates; family Cercopithecidae; genus Macaca; species Macaca thibetana. Next base: position 84,312,457 of record NC_065584.1, on the reverse strand, counting down.
GCATTGTGGTTTTGATTTGCATTTCCCTGATAATTAGTGATGTTGAGCATTTTTTCATATGTTTGGTAATTTGTATATTTTCTTTTGGGAATTATCTATTCATGTCCTTAGCCCACTTTTTAGTGGGATTATTTGTTTTTTTCTTGTTGATTTGTTTGAGTTCCTTGTAGATTCTGGATATTAGTTCTTTGTCGATGCATAGTTTGCAAAAATTTTCTCCCACTCTGTGGGTTGTCTGTTTACTCTGCTGATTATTTCTTTTGCTGTGCAGAACCTTTTTAATTAAGTCCCATCTATTTATCTTTGTTTTTGTTGCATTTGCTTTTGGGTTCTTGATCATGAACTCTTTGCCTAAGCCAATGTCTGGAAGTGTTTCTGATGTTATCTTCTAACATTTGTATGGTTTTAGGGCTTAGATTTAGGTCTTTGATCCATCTTGAGTTGAATTTTGTAAAGGTGAAAGGTGAGGATCCGGTTTCATTCTTCTACATGTACCTTGCCAAGTATCCCCGCACCATTTGTTGAAAAGGGTGTCTTTTCCCCACTTTATGTTTTTGTTTGCTTTGTGGAAGATAGTTGGCTGTAAGTATTTGACTTTATTTCTGGGTTCTCTATTATGTTCCATTGGGCTATGTGCCTACTTTTTGTACCAGTACCATGTTGTTTTGGTTACTATAGCCTTGTACAGTTTGAAGTCGGGAATGCGATGCCTCCAGATTTGTTCTTTTTGCTTAGTCTTGCTTTGGCTATAGAGGCTTTTTTTTGGTTCCATATGAGTTTTAGGATTGTCTTTTCTAGTTTTATGAAGAATGATTATGGTATTTTGTTTTTTTTGTTTTTCTTTCTTTCTTTTATATATATATATATATTTTTTTTTTTTTTTTTTTTTTTTTTTTTTTTTTGAGACTGAGTCTTGCTCTGTCACCCAGGCTGGAGTGCAATGGCGCAATCTCAGCTCACTGCAACCTCCACTTCCTGGGTTCAAGTAATTCTCCTGCCTGAGCCTCCTGAGTAGCTGGGACTACAGGCGCCCGCCACCATGCCTGGCTAATTTTGTATTTTTAGTAGAGACAGGGTTTCACCATGTTGGTCAGGCTGGTCTTGAACTCCTGGCCTCAGGTGATCTGCCTGCCTTGGCCTCCCGAAGTGTTGGGATTACAGGTGTGAGACACTGTGCCCGGCCTTTTTTGTTTTTTTCTTTTTGAGACAGAGTTTCACTCTGTGGCCCAGGCTAGAGTGCAATAGCTTGATCTTAGCTCACTGCAGCCTCTGCCTCCCAGGCTCAAGCAATTCTCATGCCTCAGCCTCTCCAGTAGCTGGGATTACAGGCATGTGCCACCATACCCGGCTAATTTTTGTATTTTCTTTTTAGTAGAGATTGGGTTTCACCATATTGGCCAGGCTGACCTAGAGCTCCTGGCATTAGGTGATCCGTCCACTTTGGCCTCCTGAAGTGCTGGGATTACAGGTGTGAGCCACTGTGCCTGGCTGATGATGGTATTTTGATGGGAATTGCATTGAATTTTTAGATTGCTTTTGGCAGTACGGTCATTTTCACAATATTGATTCTACTCATCCATGAGCATGGGATGTGTTTCCACTTGTTTGTGTCACCTATGATTTCTTTTAGCAGCATTTTGTAGTTTTCCTTGGAGAGGTCTTTCACCTCTTTGATTAGGTATATTCCTAAGTATTTTATTTTTTGCAGCTATTGTAAAAGGGGCTGAGTTCTTGATTTGATTCTTAGCTTGGTTGCTCTTGGTGTATAGCAGTACTACTAATTTGTGTACATTGATTTTGTATCCTGAAACTTTACTGAATTCATTTATCAGATCTAGGAGCTTTTTGGATGAGTCTTTAGGGTTTTCTAGGTATACAATCATATCATCAGTGAACAGTGACAGTTTGACTTCCTCTTTACCGATTTGGATGCCCTTTATTCCTTTCTCCTGTCTGATTGCTCTGGCTCTTTTTCTTTCTTTCTTTTTAAATTTTTTGTAGAGACAGCGTCTCACTGTGTTGCCCTCTCTAGCCTCGAACTCCTGCCCTCAAGCAATCCTCTAACCTCGGCCTCCCAAAGTGTTGGGATTACAGGTGTGAGCCATCGTGCCCGACCTTAGCTTAACATTTCTAAAGCCACTACATCATTTCTCCACCACGTTTACTTCTTTTTTTTTTCTTAAATAAACTTTATTTTTTTAGAGAAATTTTTGGTTCACAGAAAAGTTGACTGAAAATTACAGAGTTCCCATGTCCCTTGTAACCCGTGTCCACACATGTACAACCTCCCCCATTATCAACATCCCCCCACCTCAGTGGTACATTTGGGAGTTTTGTTGTTGTTGTTTTTTGGGTTTGTTTTGTTTTGTTTTTTGTTTTTTGTTTTTTTAGAGATGGGGTCTCACTAGATTGCCCAGGCTGGTCTTGAACTCCTGAGCTTAAAAAATCCTCCCATCTTAGCCTCCTAAAGTGCTGGGATTACAGGTGTGAGCCACCATGCCCAGTCTCACAGTGGTACATTTGTTACAACTGACAAACCTATATTAACCCATCATCACCTTAAGTCCGTAGTTTACAGTAGGATTTGCTCTTCGTGTTGTACAGTCTATGAATTTTGTCAAATGTATACTGACATGTATTCACCATTATAGTATCATACAGAATAGTTTCACTGACCTAAAAGTCCTCTGTACTCTGTCTCTTCATCCCTCCCATCCCACTGACCCCTAGCAACCACTGATCTTTTACTATCTCCATAATTCTGCCTTTTCCAGAATGTCATTTGGTTGGAATCATACCGTATGTGTAGCCTTTTCAGAATGACATTTTTCACTTAATGATATGCATTTAAGTTGTCTCCATGTCTTTTTATGGCTTGATACCTCCATTTATTTTTAGCACTAAATACTATTCCATGTACCAGAGTTTGTTTAGTCACTTACTGAAGTATATCTTGGTTGCTTCCAAGTTTTGGCAATTGTGAATAAATCTTCTATAAATATCCATTTTCAGTTTTTTGTGTGCTTATAAGTTTTTAACTTTTTTGGGTAAATATCAAGGAGCACAGTTGCTGAATTGTATGGTAAAAGTATGTTCGGTCAGGCATGGTGGCTCACGCCTGTAATCTCAGCACTTTGGGAAACCAAGATGGGTGGATCACGAGTTAAGGAGTTCGAGACCATCCTGGCTAACACAGTGAAACCCTGTCTCTATGAAAAATACAAAAAATTGGCTTGGCGTGGTGGCAGGTGCCTGTAGTCCCGAGTTCCCAGCTACTCGGGAGGCTGAGGCAGAAGAATTGCTTGAACCCGGGAGACAGGTTGCAGTGAGCCAAGATGGCACCACTGCACTCCAGCCTGGGCACCAGAGCAAGATTCCATGTCAAAAAAAAAAAAAAAAAAAAAAAAAAGTATGTTCATTTTTTTAAGAAACCGCTGAACTGGCTTCCAAAGTGGGTGTATCACTTTTCATTCCCATCAGCATTGAATGAGTGTTCCTGTTACTCTGCATACTCAACAGCAGTTGATACTGTGTTTTGTTCTTAGCCATTCTAAGGATATCTACTAGTATCTCATTGTTATTTTTATTTCCAATTCTCTAATGACATATATGTTGAACATCATTTTTTTTATATACTTACTTGCCATCTGTGTATCTTTTTTTTTTTTTTTTAGATGGAGTTTCGCTCTTGTTGCCTGGGCTGGAGTGCAATGGCACAATCTCGGCTCACTGCAACCTCCGCCTCCCAGGTTCAAGCGATTCTCCTGCCGTGGCCTCCTGAGTAGCTGGGATTACAGGTGCCTGCCACCACGCCTGGCTAATTTTTTGTATTTTTAATAGAGACAGGGTTTCACCACATTGGTCTTGAACTCTTGACCTCAGGTGACCCACTCGGCCTCCCAAAGTGCTGGGATTACAGACATGAGCCACCGTGCCCAGCCTGCCATCTGTGTATCTTATTTGGTAAGATATCTGTTCATATCTTTGGCCTATTTTTAAATTGGGTTGTTTGTTTTCTTATCATTGAGTTTTATGTGTTCTTTGTATGTTTTGGAAAATACTTATTAGATGTGTCGTTTGCAAATATTCTCTCCCAGTCTGTTCCTTGTGTTCTCATTCTCTTGATATATATACGTGTGTTTGTGTATGTGTACACAAACACACACACTTTTTTTTTTTTGGCAGAGCAGAAATTTTTGATTAAAAAATATAGTTTTTTAATTTCAATAGGTTTTTGGGCAACAGGTATTTGGTTACATGAATAAGTTCTTTAGTGGTGATTTCTGAGATTTTGGTGCACCCATCCCCTGAGCAGTGTAGACTGTACCCATTGTGTGTGTAATCTTTTATCCCTCACACCCCTCCCACCCTTTCCCCCATGTCCCCAAAGTCTGTTGTATCATTGTTATGGCTTTGTGTCATCATAGCTTAGCTCCCAGCATCTACTTCTTTTAGTCACTTTCCAGTTGGTGGTTCCAGTATCTTCCTGATCACCTAAGCACATAGTCTGAGCATCACTCTGGATTTTTTCCTCCACTTGTCCCTATATACCATCAGTTAAGGAAAGCTGATATTACTTTCTATTACCTATTACCCATGTTTTTGTTTAGTTTCTAATTACATCTAACCTGAACCAGCGACAACCTCCTCTTACCCCTGCCTCTGGTATTATTCCTATTCAAATCTGTTCTTCAATTAGCCACCAAAGTAATCTATCTGAAGAATAAACCTTACCATTACTGTAATCCCAGCACTTTGGGAGGCTGAGGCAGGTGGATCACTTAAGGTCAGGAGTTCAAGACCAGCCTGACCAATATGGTGAAACCCTGTCTCTACTAAAAAATACAAAAATTAGCTGGGCATGATGGTGTGCACCTGTAGTCCCAGCTACTCGAGAGGCTGAGGCAGGAGAATTGCTTGAACCTGGGAGGCAGAAGTTTCAGTGAGCTGAGATTGCACCACTGCACTCCAGCCTAGGGTGACAGAGCAAGACTCCGTCTCAAAAAAAAAAAAAAAAAAAAAAAAAATCTTACCATTACTCCCCTGCTTAAAATCCTTCAATTGCTCTTAATAGCCTTCAGAATAACATTTAAATTTCTAAATGTAGCATACACAGAAAACCCTTTCTGACCTGTCTTCTGCACATCTTTGCCTTGTACTTTTTTTTTTTTTTTTTTTTTTAAGAGACATTATCTCACTCTGTTCCTCAGGCAGGAGTGCAGTAGTGCAATCATAGCTCACTGTGGCCTCAGAAATCCTGGGCCCAAGCAATCCTGCCTCAGGCTCCTAAGTAGCCAGGACTACAGGTGTATGTCACCACGCCTGGCTTATTTTTTATTTTGTAAAGACAGGGTCTTACTATGTTGTGCAGGCTGGTCTTAAACTCATGGCCTCAAGCAGTCCTCCCGCCTTGGTCTCCTAAAGTGCTGAGATTAATAGGCATGAGCCACACTGTCTGGCCCTTTGCCTTATACTTTTTGCTGTACAGCAGTAATCTACTTGTAGTTTCTTGTGCTCACCATTACTCTTTTGTGGGCCTAGCACAGTTCCTGGCATTAAGTAGGTACTCATTAGTTTTATGCTGAATGATAGTGAAATATATAAATGTGAGATCGCATGGACTAGAAGTATTCTAGGTTCAGAGCTTCTAGAATAGGATACTAGGGAACCAGCTTACCTAGAGAGCTTAAAATTTCCCTGAGAGGATATGTAGATGCCACTGACTTTATAAAATTCATTTCTGCTGTTAATTCTATGGTGGGAGACTGACATCCCAGCACTGTCCTGGAATTTAGGAGACTTAGACCTAGTATTGGATCTGTCACTTGGAGCAACTAACTGGCTATCTATAGGCCCAGAATCAGTGAGTTTGCAATGTAGTTAAAAGAGTGTGCTCTGCATTTACTTAAGAAAGACTGTGAAGGGAGTAGGTTTAGGGATAAAATCAATAATTTAGTTTTTGGAATAAGTTCAAGAGATCTGTTGTACAAAATGATGACTATAGTTAATAACGATGTATTGTATTGAAAATCAAGGCCGGGTGCGGTGGCTCACACCTGTAATCCCAGCATTTTGGAAGGCTGAGGCAGGTAGATTACCTCATGTAAGAGTTCAAGACCAGCCTGGCCAACATGATGAAACCCCGTCTCTACTAAAAATACAAAAAAATTAGCCAAGTGTGGTGGTGTGCACCTGTAATCCCAGCTACTTGGAGGCTGAGGCAGGAGAATCGCTGGAACCTGGGAGGCGGAGGTTGCAGTGAGCTGAGATGGTGCCATTGCACTCCAGCCTGGGCAACAGAGCAAGACTCCATCTCAAAAAAGAGGTATAATGTTCTCACCACAAAAAATGTTAAGTATGTGAAGTAACGCACATATTAATTAGCTCAACTGAGCCATTCCACAGTGTATACATATTTTAAAACATCATGTTATACACAATAAATATATACAATTTTTATTTGTTAATTAAATAAATAAGTAATTTTTTTTTTTAAAGAGTGGGCTCTGGAGCCCAGTCTGCCTGGTTAGAATCTCAGCTGTTCCTCTCACTAGTTAACCTCTCCTTGCCTCAGTTAATAGGTGTAATAATAGACCCTATTCACAGAGCTGTATTAGATGAGTTAATATAGCACCCGATATAAGGGAAGTACTGAGTAAACATTGTTTGTTATTGTTATTGTTGAAGGAAATACAGTTGGCCTTTGGAGATCTCCAGGTGACATGACCTTAACCTAGTAGAGGCAGAGGGGAGCCAGGGCTCCTTTTCAACCGCTAGTCTTGGGATCTGACCTAGCTATATTATATCTGAGTGACCCACTCTTCCCTATTCCCAAACAATACTTGTTACTACAAATGCCTTGTGGGTGGGGAGGGTTATTAGAATGCATATTTCTGGGTCCTTCCTCTGCCCTAGTGAATCAGAGTCTGAAACGTGGTCTGGGAATAAGCATTGTCAGCAAGCTTATCAAGTTATTCTTATACTTACTCAAGTTGGAGACCATGGCTCTAGAAGTTTGTATTTAGTTTGGGAATAGGGGACTGAAGTCTGGAGGAGGACTAAGCAACCCCATTGAGTGCAAGTTGGGAAGGTGCTTGGAGTTCCAGAAAACATCCCACTGAAACATCCAGGTTCTCCTGATTGGCATGCTCTTGAGGCTGTGATAGAGACAGAGGAGGATGTAGAGTGTTTACCAGCCATCTTGCCAGTAGTTAGAGAACACTGAAATGACCCATTTCTCCCTGTGCTCAGCCTTGATGATGGAATTAATCATCCAAAACATATGCCAAAACATATACCATTCTATACTTAGCTTTGTTCATTCAGCAAATATTTATTGAGCACCTCCTTTATATCAGACACTATTATTGGTGCTTGGGATATATCAGTGAATAAAGCAAAGATCCCTACCCTTGTGGAGCTTATATGCCAGAGGTGAGAAATAGAAATAAACAATAAACATAATAGCTAAATTATATAGTGTGTTAGAAGGTAATAAATGCAATGGAAAAAGGAAACATAGAGGAGGGTAAAGGGGTTAGGTTGGAGATAAGCTACAGTATTAAATAGGGCAGGGCGCGGTGGCTCATGCCTGTAATTCCAGCACTTTGGGAGGCCAAGGCGGGTGGATCACCTGAGGTCGGGAGTTCGAGACCAGCCTGAACAACATGGAGAAACCCCGTCTCTACTAAAAATACAAAACTAGCCAGGCATGGTGGCTCATGCCTGTAATCCCAGCTGCTTGGGACGCTGAGGCAGAAGAATTGCTTGAACCAGGGAGGCGGAGGTTATGGTGAGCTGAGATCATGCCATTGCATTCCAGCCTGGGCAATAAGAGTGAAACTCCATCTCAAAAAAAAAAAAAAAAAAAAAAAAAAAATAGAGTTGTCAGGTTAGGCCTCAGTGAGCAAAGAGCAGGTGGAGGACAGGGAGCTTGCCACCCGGTTATCCACGGACATGCACACCAGGTACAGAGGACAGCTAGTGCAGCGGCCCTTGGTGCGGAGCATATCTAGGTTGAAAGGTTGGAGTAAGCTGGTTCGGGTTGCAGGGGGTATGTGGAAGTGGTGGATGCTGAGGACTTTTCATCTTCCTCAAGGTTTCCTGGCCTTCTGTTTTTCTCCCCTGCATAGCCTCCCCATCCCCCAAGGGCCACCACTAAGTAGTCTCTCCCGCTTCTTTGCTGCTAATGGTAGGAGACTTGGAGAGTGGCTCTCAGGCAGAATGATGGTTCCAGAAGACAATATACAGTTTATCAATACTGAATTTTGTAGCTCACCTCTACCACCACTGTTTAGGGAGCCAGCCAGGCTTGGCAATGTTATTTAATAATATAATAATCATCATTTATATTGCAGCTCTGGAGTGCCTGTGCTACTGACAACCGCTCAGTATCTGGGTGTTGGAGAGATAAAACAGGCTCTAGAAGGGAAAGTGAACCAGGATGGTCTACAACCCTGGCATACTGAATATTGGCCTCTCTCACTGACCACTGAGAGGATAATTTAGCAAAGATGTCACCCAATGATAAAAGCAGCCCTGAAACGCTTTCTTTTAAAAAAATGTGTCCTCTGAGAACATTGAGGTTTTGCCTCTATACTCTGGTTAGGTGAGTGACTTCACTTTGTCCCCCTTTATCCTATGGTTCCTCAGCTAGAGGAGTAGTCAGCAGGTGGGACAGTGAGTCACACTCTAAAATGGCTCTGTCAGCCCTGTGCCATAGGGCTGTCAGGAGCCTGGGACTTCTACAGGAGGCTTTAGAGAGGGAAGGAGGAGATGGGGTCAGATGGCACATTCATAGACTTTCAGAGTTTGGAGGGACCTTATCACCTAGAAATATGAATGTAGATCTCTTTGGCAAATCAAAATTGTATTTTAAAGCTGTTCTGTATTTGAAATGGTATGGTGAGTTTTCTTGTGAAGAGTCATCACTCATGTTAAGTTGTTGGGGGGTTGTACACTGGGAGTGTGGGTATGAAGTAGGATGGGACCAACAATAGGACCCAGAAAGTGGAAAAAAAAGATAATATTCTTATTAAAATGAGTTGGTCTCCACATATTACCATTGTTCTTCAGCTCCACAAAGGGCCATGCAAGGGAAGGTGGGCTCATTATGGCAGGGGGAGGCCAGTCATCATGAGGGTAGATGTTCTGAAGCTCAAGGAGCTAGAGAACCACCCCTGGTCACTTGACAAGCTTTCCCCAAAGTGGAACCTGCTTCTGTGGGAATAAAATTTAAAATTAAGGTGAGTCATGTGTCCCTGCAGGTTTCAGACAGCCTATCCTCTCTTGAGGACTCTGATAGAGAGGTTAAGTGACCTCAGGGACTCCAGATGCCTAAGTGAGGACAAGAAAAGGAAAGGTTGCTAGGGATGCAGCAGGAGATGTCCCAGGAGACATTTGTAGTTTCTGGACCAGAATGGGATTGAGGAGGTAATGGGAATAGAAGCTTTGGGTTGATACCAGTGGTCTATAATGAAGGATGTTTTAGAAGAGAGAGCAGAGATGGCTTAGCACTGAAGTTCTGAATCCAAGATATCAGGAACACTTAGGGGAGATTTTGAAAAACACAAACTCCTTCTCCCACCCCGTGCCCCTACAGGGATACAAAATAGACTTTCCAGGAGAAGGTAGATGCTGCAGGGTTCCAAAGATGGAGTGAAGGCAAAGGGTATAGGTCTGTGATATGATTTCCGCACCCCATGACCTGGTTTGGTACTTTCCTGTGTTACTCCTACATTAGAAAGACGGCCTCACTGCTGTCCCTTTGTTCATGGACTGTTAGGATCTTGCTGACCTGGGTGGGGCTGGCTTATCCATCTGCCAGCTTCCAGGTCAGAACCAGCCCTAGTTACTTGATAGGGCTTTCCCCAGAGCAGAACACTGCTTCTGTGGGAATAAAATTTAAAATTTAAAATTAAAAGTTAGCTGGACATGGTGGTACATAACTGTAGTCTCAGCTACTTGGGGGGCTGAGGTGGGCAGATTGCTTGAGCCCAAGAGTTGGAGGCTGCAGTGAGCTGTGATCATGCCACTGCACTCCAGCCTGAGTGACAGAGCAAGAGCCTATCTCAAAATAAATAAATAAATAAATAAATAAATAAATAAATAAATAAAAATAAAACTTAAATATGGCCAAGTAAGTTTGAGAATTAGTGGATTAAATATGGTCAACCATTTGGGTTTTTTAACCAACTTCTCAGAGCCTTTAACATACCAGCATACGTTGTGAATCTCTTAAAAGAGGGAATATGCAGTATTTCTCAAACTAATTTGATTGGGGGGTCGTTTTTTTCTTGAGGAGCATTTCATCAGATCAATGTTGCACAGAGCACACCCAGGAAGAAGTTTCACTATACTGGCATCTGTCTCTTTTTAAAAAAATAACAACTCAAAGTTAGATAGCCCTTACTCACTTATTCCTAAATTCCTGACTTTTGAGTTGGGTAAGACTACACACTTTTCCTACTCTGGAACTCCAAAGGCAGGCAGTGTTATGTCGTGGTCTTCTTAAGGCAGTCTTATGGGCAGTGCCAGCGATTCTTTGCTGTTAATAATTCCCATTGAATTGATACCCTCACATTTCCCTATATTGATCTCCCATGTCTCCCTGCAGCAGATGTTCCTAGAATACCCCTTCCCCTTGACAGAGAGGTAGACAAGGGCAAGTCAACAGGGGCGCCTCTGAGCCCAGAACGTTCCCTTGGTGACCTGGTCTGAGGGTCAGTGTGGCTGGATTGACAAATAGTAGCTGTTGACTCCCTGGTTTGGAGTTGGTTTTCTATAGGAGAAGCAACTGTTGGAGTCAGCTGCCTGAGGAATATACTTCTAGGCTGGGGTGGGGAAATGAACTTGAAGACAAGGAACTGGCTAAGTCTTAATTTGGGTAAGAAGGTTCAGTGGCGCTCACTTGGATCTCAGTTTTACACCTTATTTTCCATGCTTATTCTCTTCCTCCCCCTGCCCCAACCTGTCCATCACCACTCAACTCTCTTCCTCCTTCATCCTTCTTTTGGGTTCTCTTTCCCTCTCCACTGTTCTTCTAAGAAGACTGGCTCTCCTTCCTCCTCCCCCATCCCAATCTCTACTTCTCTTCACATCCCCTCTGCACCCCCAGCCTGGCAGCCTGCCCTGTAGGAATGTTAATTAGCATCCACGATTTAATTAATTCAGTAGCTAATTAATGATTGGGGGCTGGGGAGCTGGGGTGCAGGGGGTTGGGAGCTGGAGGTGACAGGGAGAAATGGCAGAGGCTGCAGAAGGCATCGCAGATGGCTGTGCGGTGGCTGGCACAGTGCCCACCGCCATGGATGCAAACACACTTGCGCGCACGCACATGTATACACACACACACACACAAAAAGGAAAGGGTGATCGAGGAATCAAAAGCAAGCAGGGAAGGGCACAGGGGCCCTGGGAACTGGGGCTGTGGGGCTGGGGGTGGGGAAGGCTCTAGATCTATTTGAATCTGCTCCGGAAGTAGAAGAAGAGAAAAAAAAGAAACAACCACAGGCGCAGAGAGAAGAGAGCTCTCCCGATACCCACCTCACCCCACCCCCACCCCACCCCAGCCACCCCTCCTCCCTGGCATGGGATTCATGGGCACCAGCTGAGGACGGGGTCCCCTCCCTCTGCCTGCCATAAATATTGGTACCGAGGACCCAGACTCAGAAGGATAGGACATTCCCAAAGAAAAGAGTTTTTATTTTAAGTTGCTCTAAAATATATATATGTGTGTGTGTGTGTGTGTGTATATGCATATATGCATGTATGTATATATGTATATATGAATATATATATATTTTTTTTAAATTGCACCCGTTCTGGTGTGAGGGCGAAGGCGAGTGAAAGAAGGTGACTGAGCCAGGAGGAGAGCACAGATGGCTTGGTGGTGGTATGGTGTGGTGAGTTGTGGGGAGGAAAAGAGGGGGGTCTGGGAGAGGTTGGGGGTGGGCGGAATGAGGACCCTGTTTTCCTCTTTTCGTTTTGCTGTGGGTGAAGGAGAGAGAGAGAAAGAGGGAAAGTGGGTGGGGAGAGAAGCGAGACAGATGGCAGAGTGGAGAGGCGGCAGCCAGTGCCGGCACTGCCCAGCCTGGGCGGACCCAGCTCCCTCCGCCTGCCAGCTCTCCAAATGCCACCCTTCCCCCATCCTCCCCTCTCCCCATCCCCCCAGCTTGGCACTGATCTCGGGGAGAGAGAGGGAGGGAGGCTGGGCAAAGAGCATCTGTTCCCTCCATTCTCCCAGCTCCATCGGCTGCCAACCTAGGGCCATCGTCTGCCTCCATCACCCCTCCGCCCGCCCGCCTACCCACCCAATCCCAAATGGGTGCTGGATCAGGTGCTGAATCTGGCTGCCTCCTCGGGTACCAGTCACTGTGCATTGCTGTGTGTCTGCCACCGCTGCCTGGCACTCATGGGGCCGTGTGTGTGTGTATGTGTATGTGCGCACTTGTACGTGTACGCATAAGCGTGTGCTGTATGTGAGCCTCCTGGGCATGGGTGGGGGTTGGCATTGCGGTTGCCAATCTAGTGTCCAACCAGAAGGACAGAGGGATGGAGTGGAAGAAGGAGGGGAGAGGCTTGGGGTCTGGGAGGGGAGAAGCGGGGGCACGAGTTGCTTCATGCTGCCTGCTTACAGGCATTGGCATTGCAGCTGCCACCCTTGTGCCCACGGAGATGGGAGGAGGCGAGTGGAGGGCGCAGCAGCAGGAGTCCTGTGCTCTGGGAGGAAGGCTTTGTACATGGGAGCTGTTGGCATCACATCTGTCAGGCCAGTGCCCAGAACTGGGGCAATGGAGACTAGGGGATCCAGGAAGCAGGGAGAAGGGGCAGGAATGTGTTTCTGACGTTGCTGTCCCTCTAGAAGCTCAGCTCTGAAAAATGGTTGGAGTATGAGGTGATTAGTGCTCTTCCAGCTTGAGAAAGTAAAGTGGTGGAGAGAGTAGCCAGGGAAGTGCCAAGAAACAGTCTACGAGCCAGGGAGGAGGGATTGTGCCACCGTACCCAGGGAGAACTTGTTGGGGCTGGCAATCTGGCTCTTTGTCAGAGTATTGAAGGAGACAGCAAGGGGACCAGATGTGAGGTGGGTGGGTACTGGCACTGCCCATGGCACCTGGCACAGGCTCTGGCATTGTGTGGAACAGGGGAGGGCGACAGTGCCTCTTGCCAATCTGGTTGAGAGGGCAATGGTGCCAGGAGTGAGAAGGAAGGAGGTGAAACATTTCGGGAGGTGGGGTGTTTGGGAGACCAGACTTTTTTCCTGCCAGGTCCTCCTTCCCCTTCCCTCTTAGGCATGGGGAGTGGAGCAACAGACGGAGAGTGGCATGAGGACACAAAGGAGGAAGCACACCATTGCCAAGACCTCAAGGAAGAAGGATGGAAAGCGCTGGCAGTCCTGCCTGGCCCCCAGCCAGTTCCCTGCTGAAGATGGCCAAATCCCCTTGCCTGGTCTGTATATGCGACTTTTGCTGGGGTGGAAGGAGGGAAGGGCTGACTTGCTGAGCTGGGCTCTAGAATGGGAAGGGTACCTTTCTGCAGATCCCATTTGGACTCTCCACTTGAACAAGTGAGGTGTCTGATTTTCCTCTTTGGTACCTTCCTCTCCTCCCCCTCCCTTCGCCTCATCCCCATTTCATCTTTCATCACCACCTGGGTCCTACTGCTTGGCACCCAACCAACTGGATGCCGCCACGTTTGGCAGTGCTGCACTGGCACGTGAACAGTGTCTCAGATCCTGGCACTGCGGCAAACCCAAAGCCACCAAACATGCTCATGATGGCACTTGGTGGCAGTCAGGGAGAGGGGGCTGTGCACATAGCGGTGCCAGGCATTGGGTGGAGCTCTGTGTAGGGAACTGGCATGAGAGGATGCCCTTAACAACTGGGCTGAGTCAGCACTCCCTCGTCAATCTCAGCTCTGCCTTCCTCCCAACTAGATATCCACCTCCCTCCTACCGTTACTGCCCCCAAGAAAGGGATTTAGATGGTATCATACTGAGTGTTTGAGCACCATGCGAAAGGAAACGAGCACAGAGGGACAGGCTATAGCACAGGCTGTAGACACACCCAAGGCTCCAGGCCAGTAGACCATACATATCCTTGGACAACAAGAACAGAAAAATAAAACCCTAGGAGGGCTAAAGGAGGTGGAGAGAGGGACACCAGCTGTGTTGTTACCAGGATGGCACAAGAAGAGATTGGAAGGCAAGTAGGAAGGAATGACCCTCAGACTTTGCTCTTGGGTGATGGGGTCGTTTGTACCTATGCATATTTCATTCTGCCTTGTACCTTGTGATTTGCTGAGCTGTGGTTGAGATGAACTGGTTCTTTCTCCCTTGTTAAAAGGTCCATATTCAATAATAGTCCTAGGAAGATGGAAAGGTGCTCTAGGCCTACAGAGGTAGACAGGTGTTAGGAAGACAAAGGGACTTGTCCTTCCAGAAAGACTATGCAAGGCACCCAGTTAGAGTTGGATAGATTTCCATATCTTTGAAATCCACCCCAAGAAGGGAGATGGGATCAGCAATGATCCCTGGTAGAGGGGGAGGCCCCTAGGAGGAGAATCCCCAGCAACTGTGGTGATACAGACTAGCCCTCACATAACTAGACCTTGGGCCCCCAATCTGAAAGAATTTCAAGTAGCTTTGGCTTTCCTAATGACTGGGCAGATCTTCAGATCTGGAAGATTTGACTGTGGGTGATGTGGAAGGGAGGCTGGGTGGCTCTGGGAGATAGGACCTGCCCAGAGGTAGGAGTAAAGTCCATGCTGGGCTGAGCTGCTCAGGGCTGGGGAAGTTCTGATTTCAGCATCTCTGGAAGTGTATGGCCACTTCAGAAGAAGCAAGGTGTTTTCCACAGCAGAGAAGAAAGCAGGGAGACACTCAGCCAAAGTGGTGAGTGGACAATGTTTATATCTTTTCTCCTGTTCAAGAACAGCCAATGTAAGCAGAAGACCATGGTCAATTTCCAGTATGTTGGCGGTGGGGGTGGGGGTGATGTCAGAGTGATGAAGTCGACAAATCTGAGGTTATGATAAGCCCTGGTGTGGTAGCTCCTAGGGTAGCAGGGTTGGTCCCTGGGTGCTGAAAAGATGGGGGCAGGTCACAGATATGGTGCTAAGCTCTCTAGGTCAGTGGTTCTCAAACTTCAGAGGGCATAGAATCTCTTCAGGAGTTTCTGATTCAGTTAGTCTTAGGTGTGGTCCGGGAATATGCACTTTACATAAGCACTCATGTTGCAAGTGGACACTTGAAACATTGAGAAACACTGTTCTGAGAGATGGCAGTCACCTTTAGGGTGGTTGATCCAATCAGGGTTTCCCTTGCCTTTTGCATCTGTCTTCCCCAAACTTACTCATGTCTTTATGCTGACATGTTTGGGGATATGTGTGTTGTGGAGTGTGTGTATGCATTTTGAGTGGGAGCAGTAGGAGGAAAAGGAAAGATTGTGAGGTTGAATCCAGCAAATGTAACTTGTTAGAACAATGATCCTCATTGGCAGTAGTTACCACAGAAGAATCCTTTAGGGAACACTTTCAAAATTCACTCTTCCTTCACCCCCCAGATTCTGATGACTGGCTGCCCGTGGGTTTCTGAAACCTCATCATTGAGAATCACTAGCTTAGGAACATTGCCAAGAGATTATTCTCTGTGGTCAAGTCAAAATTGTGTAGATTATGTGGCTAGGTACAAGATGGGTCCTGGAGGCAGGCCTGGGTTCTGGGTAATGGAAGTAGGGATCCACAGAGTACAACTCAGCCTACTGCTGATACTCAGCAAATGGCAGAGGATGCTGTTGTTTGAGCACTTGGTGGAGACATCTGGAAATGAGCACCGCATGGGTCATTCTTCATGTCCAATTGAGAAGACTTAGTGCAGGGTTTGGTATCAGGGAGGACTTGTAGATATGGGACAGTGCTGAGCCCCTGCTGATTACTGGTTGCAATGTCTTAGCCATTGTTTGTGTAAGAATATGTGTGTAGTTGGGTGGGATTATGAGTCAACCTCGGGTGCTGCATCACCTTTCCCCCTCTTCTTGGACAGGTTCAGCTTGCTCTGGTCTACCTATACTCAACCTGCTTCCCCATTAGCTTCTGGCCAGACTTCTTTCCATGGCTGTGGAATTGCAAGAAATACCATACTCAGACTACTGACAGAGAATAATGACATTTACCCCTTGTCTGTGCTTTGTGTGAGGGCTGTCTGGGTCCTGTATATCAAGGAGCATCACTGGGTGGTCACACAATTGCAATTTTATGTTCTTCCCATAACGTGTAGTTTCTCTCAAGAGGAATTGCCTTCATGATTACTTCCTATCTTTCCCCAAACTTGGTGGGCCATGGTCTAGGTCTTCTGCAAATGTCCTCTCTCAAATTTGCCTTCGTCTGATCTTTTTATAATCTATCTGAGCTATAATCCTGTAGACCCTGAGGCTGGGTCTATGGACTTGTAGCAAGAGCTTTCTCAGTATAAAGGCATTTCTTCCCAACTCAGTCTTCTAGAAATGACGCTTTCATGGCTTATAAGTTTCTGACTGGTTGCTTCTGAGAGAAATGGTCCCCCAATACCTGGCCATTCACCAAAGTTTACCCTGTGTTTCATGGTGATATCACATGAGTTTTCCCAAAAGTTTCCTCCTAATTTTCCTCCTACATATCTCTTCCCTGATGTCCAGAATAATTTAAGGTCCTCTCCCCATAGGGTTTTTTGTTTGCTTTTTGTGACTGTGAGGAGGGGAGCAGACCCCCCAACCATGTGCGTGCCCTCGCTGCTGCCATCCCCCTGTCACCTCTTGACTGCCAGCAACGGCTGGGTATGGGCCCAGTGCCCATCCATTTTCAGGGCTAGTTGATTTGGCGGGTGAGTTGTTACACACTCCTTAGCAGATCCTCTCCCCATATGTTAATACTCAACATTTGGTCACTTTTCCTCTTACTGGTTACTTTTTCCTCTCACTTTCTGTGTTTATAAGTTTTTTCTACCTACTTTTGTGTGAGGAAAATTAGCATGTGTTGGAGGGTGTTTCTGCTTATGGGAGTATAGGTCATAGGTCTTGGGGTATGTCCCTTGTACTTATACATATGCCCATGGGGCCCCATCCTTGCTGGCACTGGTGTGTTTCTCTGCAGCCCCCTCCGCTGGGGTCTGCTGCTGTTTCTGAGGGTGTGTTTGTTTCACTGGTATAGTTATATACATGGAGCTCTGTATTTCAGATTTACGTATCTTTCCAGGGATGAATGACTGTCTTAAGACAGATCACGGTGGTGGAGATTTGGAGAATCAGTGATCTGGTCTATAAGCCCTGAAAGTGGTTAAGAAACAAGTACAAAGAATTAAGCAGATGGGTGCTATTATGCCTGGAATAAAAGGCTTGCTCTTTTGCCCCCCAAATTCCAGGGTTCCAGGTAAGTACAGTTACTTAGCATCAGCTCATATGTACTGTTGGGACTGCACACGGTATTGCCAGGCCAGGGTATTGGGTGTAAAAGAACATGTTGCGTGACAAGAGGACGGGGGATTTCTGGTTACATCAACTCTTGGTGAAAACACTCATAGTTCAAACTAAAGCCAACCTACCCTGGCTGTAAATTCTTTTTTTTTTTTTTTTTTTTTTGAGACGGAGTCTTGCTCTGTCGCCCAGGCTGGAGTGCAGTGGCCAGATCTCAGCTCACTGCAAGCTCCGCCTCCTGGGTTCACGCCATTCTCCTGCCTCAGCCTCCCGAGTAGCTGGGACTACAGGCGCCGGCCACCTCGCCCGGCTAGTTTTTTGTATTTTTTAGTAGAGACGGGGTTTCACCGTGTTAGGCAGGATGATCTCGATCTCCTGACGTTGTGATCCACCCGTCTCGGCCTCCCAAAGTGCTGGGATTACAGGCTTGAGCCACCACGCCCAGCCTGTAAATTCTTAAGATACAGGACACCACACCTCTAACCATTCCATGCCAGGTGTTTGTCGATGATTTCTTTAAAACGTTTCCTTTTTCTCGTTTTTGTTCTAAATTGTTTTTGGTTTCCAACTTTTATACACAAGTCACATTCCCAGAAAGCACAAGTGGAAAATCTTCTTTCCTCAGATACATGCTGCTAAGAAAATAGTTTTATACACAGAATTTCAACAGGAGAGAGAAAAGGACAGGGAGGGAGGAGTACCAGAGAGGCAGGGAAAGAAAGGTGGCAGTGAGCGCAAGACCCAGGTGGCCAGTTTCTCTCCTGTTGCCTAGATTTGTGATTGGCATTTTTGGTATCAGAAATTGGGGTGGAATTACAAAACTAACTCCACCCCACCCCTAGTTTGTTAGAGTTGGAGTATTTTAGAGGTAAATGGGAGAGGAAGTGAGACTCACGGAATATGTGGGGGCTACTGACTGAGCTGAATTTTCTCTCCCCTCCCATCCTGTCCACATGTAAGTATTAACTGCTTCAGTATTAACATGTTCACAGAGTGATGTGACTGATAGAGCAGAAAACCTAAATCCCAGGGCTGGGCGAATTTGTATGAGAATATGAAATGGATAATGATAAAGCAACAGTCTGAAGGGGAGAGAGGATGGAAGGAGAACACCTTGAAAGAGAAGTGGTCTTAGGTACAAGAGTAGTAGGAAAAACTATCTGGAGGACATGGGAATTTTGCAGACTTTTCTTTGCTAAAAGAAAACATGGACTTCTCTACCCCACACTAGCTGGGCTTTAGGATTGCCAGAATGATCACCTGATGGCTATAGAAACCATTTGCTTAGGGGTAGGGAACATTCTTCTAGGTTCTGTTGGTTCCCTTGGTGATAACACCCTATCAAAGATTGACCTGTGCTTCAGTCATCTCCTTGCCCACCCCATCCCCTCAATTCCTATCAGCTCTAGACCCCCATGAGTGTCATGGACGGATCCTGACTCCCTTGGGAATGCTTCCAACAGCTGCTGCTTAATGGAGGAGCTGGGCTGGGCTGGACTGGAGGGAGCAGGAGCAAGGGCAGAGGACAAGGGGGAAGAAAAGGAGATTGGGGGGAAGGGAACAAGGGATCCAGCAAAGGTAGGCCTCTAGGGAGGGCAGTAGGATTAGGAGTTTGTGAAAAAAGTAAATGCAAGGAAAAGGTAGGAGATGAAAGAAAGGCAGATCTCAGATTCAGAAATTAAATACCCCCCTCACCCCTTTCTTCCTGGGACTGCCAAGATACTTTTGGTGACACTGATGACACTGACTTTTCTAACTCATAGCTGGAAATGAAGGGCTATTACCTGTCCTAATAAATACCCAATTCAGGGAACTGGGACATGTCTCTCCCCAGAGTTCAGGCTCTTCTCCCTATATTGCCAGCTCCCACCTCTGAGACTGGGCTTAGCCAGGGGAAGGTTGCACTGACTTCAGTCCTTCGAGGACCACCAGACCCATAGCAAGGAACTAAAGCTGTTTGATCTTCCAAAGATGAGGTGGTTTAAAGAAACCCTTAAACCGGGGGGTAGGGGTGGGACAGGGAGTAGTGAGTGACACAAATAGGAAAAAAACACTTGTTTGATGGGAGAGTTTTCTTTTTTTTTTTCTGTATTTTCCAAGTTTATGTTTTTCTTTAGTTCATTCCTCTGGTCTCCATTTCTCTCTTTTGTGTGCGTGTGCACGCACTGTCTCTCGCTCTCGTTTTTTTGGTTGTATTTCAGTTTTTTTTTTTTTTTTTTTTTAAATAACTTTGGATTTGCCGTTGGTGGGCAGTGCCTGTCCCTGGAGGCTGGACCCTTATGTGGCAGGGCTAGGACAAGGGGCGGGCCCACGGCTGCTGAGAGGATCTCTGTGTTTAAAGCCTTTGAGAATAAGTTACTGCAGTTCCCAGGGTGCCGGGTAGGGATTGGCAGAGGGGTTTCTGGTGGCAGCATCCCCTAGAGTCCAGGCCGCAGGGGCTCCCCTGTCAGGCAAGAAGAGGGTTAGGAGGGAGAGGGTAGGGAGAGTGAACCAGAAGCACTTCTCCCATGCCAGCCTCCAGTTTGGTTAGAGTTTTGTGGGCTCCCTGCCCATCCCAGGCTCCAACTTTGGGAGCCAACTGAGCATTTGGAAAGAGTTTGTGAGCAGTATGGTGCTCTAGACAAAGGGTTAGGAAGGAGAAGAGGGGGTGGCAAGTTTGTTTTCCTTCCCCCTTCTTGGCCTTGGGCTTTCTTTTTCGTTTCTTCTTTTTCTTCTTTTTATCTTCTTTTTCAAAATTTTTTGGTGTTTTCTCAGTGGAACATCATGGGATAACGTGTGTGTGTGCATGTATGTGTATGCATTTATGGGGATGAGGAGCTGGGAATTCAGTGAGGAAAAGGAAGATAGAACCAAGGATATATTTTGTGTGTGGTAGGCAGACATGTATGAATAATCAGGGTGCCAAGATGGGTGTATGTGTCTGTGAAGATGGGCAAGGGCTACATCTGCAAGGAGCTGAGGATGAGGATCAGTGTGTGTGTCTGTGGGGATTGGGAGGAGGCAGGACTCTGCTGGAGGTGGGGTGTGTGGTGCCCACTGAGGGTGGGAACTGAATAGTTCCCATGAGGTGGGCAGGGCCAGGGGGTGGGGTGAGGGATTTGAGCTCCCACCAAACACCCCTTGGGGTACAAGAGGGAACCCTGAGGCCCTCCCCTCTTCCCCATCTTGGTTTATCTGTTTATAAAGCTAGAAGTGTAGAGGTAGTAGTAGTTTTTGGGTTGGAGTCCGTGTGAGGTAATCTTGCTTCCTCTTTGGCAAAAGCCACAGCAGCCGAGGCAGCAGTGGCGGCGTTGGTGATGGAGATGGGTGGGCCCCCTTGAGGTGGGGCTGCCTTGCGCCTGTGGGCCGAGGAGCGCAGGTGGGAGGCCAGGGCTTCACGCCCACTCAGCAGCACCTCACATGCCAGGCAGTGGTAGGTGCAGATGGGCACCCGCAATGGGGGTGGCATGGAGCCCCCAGAGCCCCGCCCAAAGAAGCAGAAGGATCTCTGGTGGGCAGTAGCTGGGGCCTCCCCGTCAAATGCCATCTTGCACTGGCGGCAAAGGTAGCGATGAGTTACATCCACGGTGGAGATGCCAGTGCTGCCTGTCAGCAGCTCATCAGCCTCACCAGCCTCCCCCTCCCCTGGAGTGGGCAGTTCAGGAGGCTTTGGAGGTGCTGTGACTGTGGGCTCAGGGGGCTGGGGTGGCGGCTGGAGGAGGGCATTCGGTAGCAGCCCAATGAGGGTCTGAGGTATCACGGGGTTCATGGGAAATAGCCCCTTCTTCATGCCGTAGAGCTGTTGGAAGTAGGCCCCCTGTAGCTGGGGACCAAAGACAGCTGGCGGTGCTGTTCCCCCAGCAGGGGGCAATGGAAAGGGCAGGAACTGACCCCCTAACAGGGCTGGGACAGTGGTCTTCAATGCTTTGAGGTTCTTGAGGGCATCATTGGAGGAGCTGGTGGGGGCTGCAATTGGCTTTCGCTCACCGGAGACCTTGTCCCCCAAGGGCTCAGTAGGAGGGCCCGGGACAGGGTCAGTGGTGCCTGCTGTGGAGGTGTTGGTTTGGTCGGGCATGGGTCTCTGAGGTAAGGGGCGGCCTGGGCCAGCAGTCTGGACCACTGTGGTGGTAGGCAGGACCGAAGTGGCGAGGCTGAGGAGGCCTGAGGAGGCTGCTGGGCCTAGGAAGATGAAAGGAAGGATGAAGGATTAGCCATCTCCTGTCCCATCATTCTTTCTGCCATAGGCCATCTCCAGCCACACACACCCATTCCCAGCACCGGATTTCCATGCCCCTTCCCTCCCTTCTTTCCCCCAAGAGCCTGACACAAAGGAGGGCCACAGGAGATTGGACATGGGAAGAATCAGGAAGGAAAAGGAAGGGCATGTCATTAGAGGGGGATGTTCTCTGAAGTCCAGCTCCTCCCAGCCTCCCTACTCACCTGAATTGAAAGGAGCTAAGTTGCCCAGCGGGGGCTGAGCCAGAGCTGGACCAGACAAGAGGACCGGGGCCAGGCGAGGCAAGGTTGGGGCAGCCCCGAGGGGCACGGAGGCAGGTGTGGTCGCAGGTGGGGCCTTGGGAGCTGGGGGAGCCTCAGGTGCCGGGGCCAAGTCGTAGCACTTGCTTTCACTCTTCAGCTGGGCTCGGACTGCCTCCTTGAGCTTGGCCAGGTGCTGACGGGAAAAGAGATGGCCTCGGCAGGAGACATAGAAATCATACTTGACATCACAATAGGGGCAGTCAGTGCGCTGGGCTGCTAAGGGGCCCTCACTGCTGCCTCCAGTGCTCCCAGCGGCTGCCCCCTGTAGTTTGGCCTTCTTTTCCTTGGCACGAGCATTCTGGAACCAGACCTGGATGACTCTCTTGGGCAGCCCAATCTCTTCTCCCAGAACCTCACACTCCTGCATGGTAGGGGTGCGGTAAGCTTCATAGCAGGCTTTCATGATCTTCAGCTGCAGGCTGCTCATCTGGGTCCTGTAGCGCCGCTGCCCCATTCCGTCTGGAACACCAGTCCCACCTCCAGGTCCCCCACTGGTCCCTCCAGCCCCAGGGGATTCTGGTTCAGCTAGGCTGGAAGCAGATGAATCACTCAGATCTCCTGCAGACAGACTGCAAGCCTCACTCTCTGGAGAAGCTTTAGGTGGTTCCTCCGGGCCCTCTTCCTCACTGGGTGGAGGGGGAGGTGGGAGAGGTAGAGGTGGCTCTGGTGTTGGGGTGGTGGCCTCTTTCCCAGGTGGTAGGAAAGGCAGGGGCCCAGAAGCAAGGGTGGCAGTGGGGTAGGGAAAAGCAGGTGCTTCCCTCTTTGGGGCCTCCCTTCCAGTGCCATCATCTACCTTGCCTAATAAGAGGTTGAACTTGGGCAAGGATGCAGGGGTGGCTGTGGCAGGCGGTTTCACTGCTGGACTAGGCACTCCCCCAGGGGTGCTTCGAAACTGGCCTTTCCTCTCCCGGGCCCTGGTATTCTGGAACCAGACCTGTACCACTCGCTTTTTGAGCCCCACCTCCTCGGAGATGCAGTCGAGCATCTTGCGTGTTGGGTTGGAATCCTGCATGTACCAACGGTACAGGATCTCAAGCTGCTCAGGCAAGATGGTGGTACGCAGGCGCTTGTCCCTGGGGGGCTCGCCCTCCCCTCCTCCCCCTGCTTCACTGCCTGTGGGGGACAAGCTGCCGTCCTCATGCTTCCGTTTGAGAGGTGGCCCTGGCATTGGTGAGGTGGCTGCCACCAGGGGGTTTCTTTCCCCAAACACCAGCAAGGGCAGATCTAGGAGTTGGGGAGGAGCACTGGGCTGCAGAGATGGCAGGAAATGTAGTCGGCGGTGACTGGTCAGGAGGTCCTGACTGGAGAAAGAAATGGCACACTGGTCACAGGTGTGGGCTGGGGAAGGTGATGGAGTAGCCTTCTCTTCAGACTCTTTGCCTCCTGCCTTTGTTGCCTCTGCTTGGCTCAGCTCCTCCCCATCTGGAGGCTCTGGTAATGGACCCTCAGGCCCTGCAGGGGGTTCAAGGCCCTGTTCCTCCTCTACTTCTTCTTCCACCTCTTCCTCCTCTTCCCCTCTCTCTGCCTCTTCCTCCTCCTCTTCAGGGGTCTGGTCATCATAGCACTTCTTGAGGTGGCGCACCAACTCAAAAACACAGGAGAAAGTGGCGTGGCAACGCCTGCAGCCGGAGGCTCCCCCAGTGCCTCCTCCGGTTGGCATGGACCCACCCTCACAGGCATTTTTGCGTGCTTTCTGGCGGGCATTCTGGAACCACACCACCACCACACGGCTAGCGAGACCCAACAGACTTGCGAGTCGCTCCACCTCTCCGTCTTTGGGGTAGGCACTAGTCTCAAAGAAAGACTGCAGGGCTTGGGTCTGGAACTCTGTGAACTTGGTTCTGGAGAACCGGCGGCCGGCAGGCACCAGGGGAGGAAGATTCCCTCTGGAGCTTTCTTCCTCCTCTATGGGCCAGTGTCCCCCTGCTTGACTTCGCTCTTCAGGGGCATGGGTCCCCCCTGCCTCAGGCTCTGGGACCAGGAAGGGTGGGCCCAGATGGGGAGCAGGTGAATCCAGAGACCCATCAGGAGGTTTGGGGGGCTCTGCAAGGGGCGGGTATAGGCTGTCATAGCTCTTTCGAAACTGAGCAGCATAACGGCTCAGAGCTTCAAAGGGCAGAAAGCGGCGGTGGACATGTTCCTCATGTGTCTTGAGGATAAGCATATTGGAGAAGAGTTTCCCACAGGCCCCACAGGCCAGCTTGTCCCCACCCCCGAGGGCCTCAGGTGGGGGTGGGGTAGGGGGAGGGGGCGCAGCTTGCTTCCCTTCATTGTACTGGATCACCAGCTCAAAGCCAAAGTTTTCTAGAAGGGCTTTGGCTGCAGTGCGGGCAGCCTCGTTGGGCAATGGGTGGGGGGGTGAGGAAGGCCCTGCCTCATTGCCCTCTTTGGCCATGGGGGGCCGCTCCCACTCCCGCTCAGCCAGCTCAGCCTTGGGAGGTGGGGGTGGAGGAGGAGGGGTGGCAGCTGGCAGGGACAGCACAGGTGCAGGCCCAGCTAGTGTCAGCTTGGGCCCCACCTTGAGATCATGGAGGTAGAAGGGCAGGAGCAGCTGCTGCTGCTGGAGCTTAAGCAGTGATTCGGGCACCAGAGGGAAGGGGGGCAGGACTGGTGGGGTGAAGAGAGGGGCTGGGAATCGATGCAGGTCCAAGGGAGGTGGGGGAGGGGACAGGAAAGGCAATCCAGATATGAAGCCACTGGGGTCAGGGCCCTTCTTCTCAGTGCCCACCTCCCCCTCTGTCTCGCCTTCCTTGGGCTCTTCTTGGCTGCGTTCTGGCCCTTCAATCTTGGAATCAGTCTTGGTTCCCCGAGAGCGAGTCTGATGCAGAACTGACCGCATATGGATCTCCAGGGTGGAGCTCTGGTTGTAGGAGACTCGGCAGACTGTGCACTTAAAGGGCTTGTCTGTGGCAGCAGTGGTGGTAGGTGGGGCACCAGCCTCTCCCCGGGCAGGGGCAGAGGGGTCAATGGCAGCCTTCTTCATCTTATGCAGGTGGGAGACAGAATTATAATGAACCAATAGAATATTCTTCTGGGTGAAGGACTCCTTACACACAGTGCACTTATAGGGCCGGGCAGGGTCCAGAAACTTGTCCAGGGCAAAGTTGGTGGTTTTCCGATAGGTCAGAGGGTGGCGAGAGTCAGCTGGAGATGGCTCTGCAGAGCGGAGCTCCCCAGTGGTCCCCTCTTCCTCCTCAGCCATGGTAGGCGGAGGAGCTATGTCTTCAGCTTGCGCATCAGGCTGAGAGACTGGAGATGGGGCTGGAGAAGGGGGTTGACCAGGACTTCCCAAGGGTTTGTCTGGGGCCTCAACTGAGGCCAAGGGAGGCTCAGGAAGAGGATCTGGACTGGCTTCTGGGGTCAGATTAGGGCCTTCTAGGGGAGAGAGAAGAAGGTACAATAAGCAGGGAACTTCGTTTAAGCCAGACCCCACCCACTCAATACCAGGGCAGTTGACCTTGGCCTCAGTCATCTTCAGATGGCCCACGGAGTCCCCTTTCCTGGTACCTTGGGAGGTTTGCTGTTCCATTCCCTACCTGCTGTCTGGTCTCTGCTGGGTGTAGGCTCTGGCCCATGAGTTGGGGGTTCTTGGCCATCGTCCAGAGGGCTTAATGTGGGTCCAGACAGCACTTTGGTTGTAAATGTCATTTCTACAGTTGTAGCCTGCAATGGGAAAAAGCCTAGTGGCTTCACCACTACCCGCCACTGCCCCTACGCCACTCCTGACCCATCTGCCCTACACCTGTACCTGTGCCGAGATCCCTTTCCACAGATCCAGCCTCCTGTCTGGACAAACCTCCCACCTAATTGCTGCTTTTGCTACAGATGAGAGAGCCTGGGCTGCTGCCTCTCTTATCTGGCTTCTTTCCCCAAGCCGGAAATCATCGTTCTGGCAGGCTGGTGCCTGCTGTTCAGCAACTCTTCTCAGGACTTAATGGAAGTGAAACAGAAGCCGAGTTTTCTCATCTCTGAGTAGAGGCAGCTAGACAAGCTCAGTTCTGAGTCTCCCTCTCTAAAATCCAACTTCAAACCCATGAAATGCTACCTTTGTCACCAACACATGCACTTGCCTGAATACTCCTGCCTCTTCCTCCCCTCCTGGACGGCCCTAACAAGACCTTGTCAGACCATCCTCAGCCAGCCAACACATGCACTTGCCTGAATGTTCCGTGCCCCCAACACACGCACTTGCCTGAATACCCCTGCCTCTTCCTCCCCTCCTGCATAGCCATAATAAGGCCTCGTTGGACCATCCTCACCCAGCCTGTACTCACTACAAGCAGCAGCTTCTCAACGCACTCGGGCACCACGTTGTGAAGGTGGCTAAGGTGGAAGTGCAGGGCAGGCCGGCCCACCAGCTGTTCCTGGCACAGTGGGCATCTGTACTTGGGCTGCACCGCGTGCTGGGAGAGTGTATGAGCCCTCACCTGGCTGGACTCTGGGCTCAGGAAGCTGCAGTATGGACAGCAGTATACCTGGAGGGTACATATGGGCAGTGGAGGAAGTGTCAGGGAAGGATAGGATCCATCATCACATAGTCCTTTGGATGCAGCACTGGCACCTACTCCGTTTTTTTTTTTTTTTTCCCAAGATGGAGTATGGCTCTGTCACCCAGGCCAGAGTGCAGTGGCATGATCTCGGCTCACTGCAACATCCGCCTTCCAGGTTCAAGCAATTCTCCTGCCCTTAGCCTCCCGAGCAGCTGGGATTACAGGCGTGTGCCACCATGCCCAGCTAATTTTTGTATTTTTTTAGTAGAGACAAGGTTTTGCCACATTGGCCAGGCTGGTCTTGAACTCCTGACCCCAGGTGATCTACTCGTCTTGGCTTCCCAAAGTGCTGGGATTATAGGCGTGAGCCACCACGATTGGCCTCTCACTCCTAATTTAAGAGGAACTAGCCAGATAGGAAAGCATTACAGCAGACCCAGCCTCCAGCCACTGTCCTGAGAGCTGGCTCCTCCCCACTTTCCCTTGGACTGGGACAAAGGCCTAGCTTAGGCCGCTACCTTGTACTTCTTCTTTGTTTGGCCCTCTTCCACCATCCTGATTTCTCTGCCTTTCTTTGGTGTGTCTTTCCCAGTCTTTGCTGCCTGCCTCAACTCTCCAGCTAACAGATGGCTCTGTACCTACTGCCCCCACCTTGGGTTTAGTTTTCTTATCTATCCTATCCTGCCTGTGTCTTCTCTGTGAAATGGTTCCATTTCCTCTGGGCATTTTCTGGATCCAGAGGCTCCTTGTCCCTGCCCACTCTGCCTCTGTGAACTGTCACCTGAAGAGGGGCCCTACCTGTCTGCTCAGAAGCCAGCTCATCCTCCCTCAGGCTCAGCAGCTCCCACCTTATTTTCCATCTTTCTTTTTCCTTCTTCTTTTTCCTAATGTGAATAAACACCACAGCTTCCCGAGTGGCCCAGGAAAATTCTGGCCCGGCCCTCTCAGCACATTCTTAGCCACACTTCCAGAGGGGTGAGGCTGCCAGAGGCTCTACCATCACCTGACTGCCAGACCTGCCCAGCCTGCATCCAGGCTGGCACCAGTGGCACAGGCCTGTGTGTCAGGGAGTGGATGACCATAAAGGAAGGGGATCTGGATGCTCATCTTAATGCGCCTAGCCCCTGGAGCAGACATCTGGAAGAGGTCTGTTGATGGGAGCCAGAGTTAGGAAGAAAAGATGCTGAGGACATAAGGCATTACTTCAGCTTGCAGTAATGCAGTAACACTGCGTATTGCAATAACAATAAATGTTACATATTGCAGTCCAGTTTGGAGAGCTGTGAGGCACAGGATGGCATCTCAAACCTGAGGCTGGGAATCCCCTTAGAACCAACTTTCAGGCCACAGAGCTGCCATTCCTGGGTGCTGCCTAGGTCTGAGTCCTGGGGATTTAGAGATTTGTGGCACATGCTGTCAGCGTGAATCATTTGGTTGGTGCCTCTACCCTTAGGAAGGGGGTGCCAGGACAGTTCCATCCAGGCTCAGGGCGTTTTGTAGGGTAGGAACACTGGTGTCTTGTTGTCTTTCTGCTCCGGAGGGATAAAGAGCTGGGCAGTAGCTGGTTGTTTGCTTTTGCCTTTCTCTTTTCATTTCTTTACTGCTTTCCTCCCCTGCTTCCAGCATGTACCCCCACTCTTTCCTACTCTCAGCACAATTCCTTTATTCATCTTTCCCTCAAGTTCCTGCTGTCTCCCTCCTATCATCTCCCTCTGTGCTTGACCCTGCTGGGCCAGCTCTGCCCCTCAAAGTGCTGAACATGTGGAACTGGACCTGGGTGGAATTTCTTAACTGTGCTATTCTGAGTGAAATAAGTCAAAGCATGACAAAATTAGGTCTGCCTTAGAATATGAGCAGATCTCAGTAAAGCCAGGCCCCCACTTCAGCTCTTCCCAGTTACCCCAGTTCTGACCGTGGTCTGGTTGGCACTGTCTCTGGAAGGGCCAGTCTTGTTTTCTGTCTCTTCTGAAGCTGAGGATGAAAGAAGAGGAGATTAAGGAACCCTGAGAGCCCTCAAGATGATTTGTAGCAGACAGCTTCCAGGGTAGGGAGTTGGGCACTAGGGAAAGGGCAGGAAACTCAGTAGATAGGTGAGGCTTGGCAAGGGCTGACTCCGGGTCAGTAGGATGGTCAGGTCTGAGTTCTCAAAAAGGGCAGAAGTGCCTAGCCTCTTGTGGCTCAGCCTCCCTTCCCCCTGATGAGCCCTTTCTTTAATCAGTTTTGCTCCTTGAGCACAGACATTGCTGGGCTCCTGGATTACTGCAAGGTCCCATGAGCATCTCAGAATATAGGAGGTACTGGGGGGAAGGGAGGGAAAACAGACCAGAAGAACAACTCACCCAATTGTTCTGTCTTGTTCTGGGCATCTTTCTCAGGGGTGGGTGGCTCAGCTAAGGGGGTGACAGGAGCCTTCCCTGTGTAGGATGGGGGAGAGTCAGCTTAAAGAGGGGTGGCATCAGGGAATGGAGGACATAGGGCAGAGGAAGCAGGACAAGCAGCCAGTCAATGAAGGAGAAAATGGATGGATCAATCAGCAGGCAGGAGAGTATGAGAAGCCAACAAGAAACATCCACACAGAAGACAGAGGGAAAATTACAGTATTAGAACTGGTAGGGCCTAAGAGATCATTTTATGAGAGTCCAGCTCCTATCCTTTTATAGAAGTCCAGCAGTAGACAGCAGAAACAAGATCAAACTCAGCTCCCTGTCTTAACTGACCCAGGAAGTGGGAAGCCCCAGAAATGTAGTGGGAGGGGCACTGAAGAAGGAAGCCTCAGTTGAATGGAAGCAGCTGCTGCAGTGAGCAGGAAGTGGCAGGTCTAGCTGGAAGAGGAGATTACCACTCAAGTAAGAATTGACAGATGTGTAGGAATTTATTTTCGGTGGCAGCCTAATTAAAGTGTTAAAGTTCCTTAACTCCATTCAGCCCTGCGCCAGGATCGTTAGCTATTGATCTGGGCCCCTCCGGCACTTAACTCCAGCCAGCATATTGGCAATTCAATTAGCACCAGTCAATGCTGCGTGTTCCTGGCTCCTGCTGCCCATGCCCTCGCCCTTGCCCACCACTGGCTCTACAAAGCCCGATGCCCATGCCCACCTCTGGCAGCGCCTTCCAGGCTCTTCTCCTGCACCCTGTGGATCAATGGTGCCTGGATGGCTGTTCCCGGCCTCTGCTGGTACAACCTCAACTGCCTAAGGGTGACTCTAAGCCCAGCCCTAGGGCTGAAGACCTCCTAGGAGACAGGAAGAGGCTGGGAAGCTTGTCAGGGGCCTGTTCTCATCCCTGCTGCCTTTGGATCATGCCCACAGCTCCTATCTCCTTCCAAGATGCGCGGGCCCAGCACAAAACAGGTTATCTCTCCTTCCTGCCCAGCTCCAGCCTGCCACCCTTCAGCATTACTAGGACAGTAGTCACTACTCAGAATCACTAGGTGGTTCCTCTTCACCCCCTCCCAGCAAAGCCGCTGCCCTTCTTTGCCCTTCTACTCAAGGTAGCCTCCATGGTGCCTGACATGCTCATTCTGTCTTATCCCTTCACAGCTTCTTCCCATTTGCTATAGGTGGCCCACAGGCCCACTTCTCAAACTTCCTTGTATCCCTAATTCCGCAGCCCCCGTGCTCCCCACATCCTGCTGCCCTCCCTGCCCAGCTCTTATTCTCCAGTCCCCTCTTCCTCACCGGGAGTCCGGAGCTGCCCGTGGCTGAAGCTTAGGATGCTCTGAAGAGCTGCGAGTCCTTCCTCAGCAGCTGGGCCATTCTGTAGCAGCTGCAGACGCCTCTGGGCCTGGGCATCACGGTGGGCAGGTGCGCGCAGGTGTTGCAGCACAGCCAAGCGGGAGGGTGTCTCCCACGCACACAACAGGCAGTGGTATAGCCCCAGCTCTGCCCCTGCCTCTGCTCCCTCCATTTCCAGCAGAAACTAGAATCATGGGAAGATCCTGGCTCAGACCCAGAAGGGACATGCCAGATCTCAGGGGACTTTCTTTTTTTTTTTTCCCAGAGAGTCTTGCCCTGTTGCCCAGGCTGGAATGCAATGGCACAATCTCTGCTCACTGCAACCTCTGCCTCCCGGGTTCAGTGATTCTCATGCCTCAGCCTCCCAAGTAGCTGGGATTACAGGCATGGGCACCACACCCAGCTAATTTTTGTATTTTTAGTAGAGATGAGGGTTCACCATGTTGGCCAGGCTGATCTCGAACTCCTGACTTCAAGTGATTCTCCTGCCTCAGCCTCCCAAAGTGCCAGGACTACAGGCGTGAGGCACCACACGTAGCCTCAGGGGACTTCTTGCCTCCCCTAAGGGAGACTGACTAGCAGCAGCCCCCTTCCCACCCCTCACTTCCTCCTCCTGAACCCCCCCGCCTTTCCCTCCTATGACCACCTACTTATTATTGCTTGCTCTCCCCAACCCTTTCTCTTTCTCCTACCATTCCTGGACTCCCTCCCAGCATGCAAATGGAGTCTGGTTCCATCCTCTTGAACCTCTGGTGACATGACAAACTGAGCTGACACCACCCCTCCCTCCAGGGCCAAACACTAGAACAGCTGAATAAAGTCTGTTTCACTTGTCAGAGTCTGCTCTTCTTTGGTCTCTTTCTCCATATCTGTCACTTTGTTACCCTGGTACATACTTTGTTACGTGGTGCATACTTTCCTTTTTCTCCATTTGTCACCCAGGGTTTTCCTATCACTTTCTTATTCTGCATCTCCTCCCTCCGTCCCCATTCCCTTCTCCTCTTCTGATGGCCCTTTCTGACCCAGCCTCACCTTGTATATTTGGCTGTTTTCTTCATGGGCTGCACCCCTGGCATGCAGCTGCATCTTCTCCTTGCTGTTGGACTCAAAGTCACAGATGTTGCAGCGCAGGTGCAGCGGAGAGACAGACCCATAAGGAGCCCCATCTCCCAGGGACACTGGGGAAGGGGTGCCCATGGCCCCACCCCCCTCCCGCAGGTGGGCTGCCAGCTGGTACTTCTGAGCATGTTTGTCAGTCTTGAGGTGGAGTTGGAAGTTGGCCTTGAGCTGGGTGCCATAGCAGCAAAGCTTGCAGCGGTGGGTGTCACCAGCCACCTCCTTCCATTCAGCTTCCGGGAGGCTCCGGCCTATGCTGCAGTGGTAGAGCAGCAGCTCCAGGTTGTCTGTGCTGAAGACCTGGCACACTAGGCAGCGAAACACCTTCAGGGACGGGCTATCATCTGGGGGTGGTGAGGTGGGCAGGCTGTCGGATGAGGAACCCAGAAGCTGACTTGGAGGCAGGTGGGCGTCAGGGGATAGGCTTCCAGGGGCTAGAGGACAGAGACAGATTAGTGGCCCAAGAAAGAAATGGGGCAGGGTGGGTTCACTATGTGGGGAGGTGGGTTAATGAGTAGGATAGTGCTCAGAGGGACTTACGGTTACCTAAGTTGGGAGTTGGTCCTTGGGAGAAAGCAAGGAGTAGAGTTTGGCCCTGGGGAGGAGAGAAGAGGGAAGAAGCACAGAAGCTTACCGGGTGTGGGGAACTTGCGGGCAGGTGCTCCAAGGTGGTGGAAACCATTGAGAAGCAGCTGGGCTTCCAGGGGCTTGTCTGGCCTCAGCCCCGGGCCAGGCAAGGGAGTCTGAGGCTGCCCTAGGGCCTGGGGCCCAAAGTACTGGAAGAGTTCAGGGTGGGTAGTGGGGGTAGCGCCTGGTGGGGGAGGAGGGCCTGGCCCCATCAATCCAGGTGGCAGGCCCAGCGGCAGCCCCTGGTGCAGCATTAGGACATTCTGCATGTGCTTCTCAGAGGTCATATGGATGCGCAGGTTGCGGGAGATGTTCGTCTCGTAGCTGCACACCTTGCACTGCCAGGATGATTTGGTCTTAGGCTCTTTGTCTCCCGCGGAGGGTGTGAGTGATGCCTCTGGTGGACTTCCCTGCCCACCAGGGCCCGCCTGGAAGCCCTGCAGGTTGGCCAGGTGCTTGTCAGACTGCATATGGATGCTGAGGTTGCCTTTGGTGGTGGTAGAGTAGTTGCAGACATCGCAGCGGTAGGGTTTGTAGCCACAGTTGTAGCTCTCTCCACGAGCAAGGCGGGGGTGGGCGCCCCCAGCACTGCAGTAGCTGCAGTGACTGTTGCTCTCAGGGTGCTTCTCTCGCATGTGCACATCCAGGGTCTGCTGGTACTTGTAGTGCCAGTTGCACTTGGGACACTTGAGTGTCTTGCAGGAGTTGCGTGAGTGGAGCAGGGACATGTGGCTAGACAGGCTGAGGCCCTGGAAGGCTGCAGGGGCTGGGGTGTAGTCATCAGCTAGGCGATAGGGCTGGGGTGGGTCACTGGGGTCTTCGGGGGAGCCCACTGGGGCAGGGAGAGTGCCCCCCTCCTTGGAGGTGGGTGAGCTTTGGTTGAGTGGGGGGCAGAGCCCTCCATCCTCTTCTTGCCCCTCAGGGAACCAATCTGGCCCTGCCTCGCCTGCTGCTACTGGCGATTCTTTGGCTTGGGTTGGGCTGGGGTCCCAGGTGGCTGTGGATGGAGAGGGTGGGCTCAGGGCCATGACTTCTTCATCCAGGAGGACAAGGGCCTGGACTTCTGCCTCAGGGGGGCCATCCTCCGTCTGGGCCACATTCGCCTCCATGTTCACTGTGCTGCTATTGTCAAGGGGTATGTCGGAAGAGGGGCGAGCAGGGAGTTTTGGTTCCAGAAAGCTTATGAGGGCCTTGCAGCCTTCATCCCCCTCCTGGAGCACAGCTGGGCTACCTGACAGGCCCTGATACTGGGCAGGGGTTAACTTCACCCCATGAGACTGTGTGTGACCCATAAAGGCCTGGGGCTTGCTGAAACCCAGGCGGCACAGAAGGCAGAGCCAGAAGACTGCCACGTGGTTGACCCCGCTGTTCCCCATGGGGCCATCTTTGGGATCTCCGGGTGGATTTGGAGCCAGCTGATAGCTCCAGAAAGCTCCGTGCCTTTCCTCACAGGCAGCCGGAGATGGTGCTGAGGTATCATGGGACAGAATTTGGTCAGAAGAGCTAAAGCCTTGGATTGGGTCAAAGCCATGTTGGATGTGAAGGGCAGTGAGGTGTGAAGGGGGTGGGTAGGCAAGGAAGGGAAGACTGGGCTCTTCCTTGATGCCCACCTCACCCCAGGGGAAGCCCTTTGGTAACAGGAGTTCACTGTCACCTGGTAGGGACAGCTTGGCCACTAGGTAGGCCTCACCTCCAGCTGTGAAGAATAAGTGGTTGCTCAGGTCCATGGGAGGGAGCCCTTCTTCTTCCTCCTCCTGCTCCTTGTCCTTTTCCACCCCTGGGTCATTTGGTGGGAAGTGACCACAGTCAGGCCCTTCCTGGGGCTCCCCAATCTCCTTTGGTGGGACGAGGCCACAGCCTGACTCCAGGGGCTGTCCCCCTGGCTCTGAGTACCTCATGTTCTCAGAGGTGGAGGGGGCAGCAGGGGGATCTTTGGTGACAGGATCAGAGGGGATGCTGGAGGAGGAGGTGTCCAAAGGCGGGGATGGGCCATTGTGCCCAGGGGAGGGGGTGGTACCAGTGGTAGAGGCTGAGTTAAGGGTGGCCATGGTAGA
Organism: Macaca thibetana thibetana; assembly: GCF_024542745.1. Taxonomy (NCBI): domain Eukaryota; kingdom Metazoa; phylum Chordata; class Mammalia; order Primates; family Cercopithecidae; genus Macaca; species Macaca thibetana. Next base: position 84,278,474 of record NC_065584.1, on the reverse strand, counting down.
CGGAGGAGTGCTGGGGGCTCATGTCAGCGTGACAACCAGTACCCTGTAGGGAGACAAGGAGAGAGCAGTGCTGTGAGGCTGCAGAGACCCCAGCTGGGCAGCTAGATCTCTGGATACTCCTGCCCCATCCTCTTCCCTGAACACCAGACTTAGACACCACTTTGCTAACCTGAAATTTCACTTAGTGTCTAATAGGCTTCAAAATATAATATGTCAAATATCAGAACTCTTCATTTTATTTATTTTATTTTATTAATTAAATTTTTTTTCTTTTTTGAGATGGAGTTTTGTTCTTGTTGCCCAGGCTGGAGTGCAATGGCGTGATCTCGGCTCACCGCAACCTCCGCCTCCTGGGTTCAAGCGATTCTCCTGCCTCAGCCTCCTAAGTAGCTGGGATTATAGGCATGCGCCACCACACCTGACTAATTTTGTAGTTTTAGTAGAGACAGGGTTTCTCCATGTTGGTCAGGCTGGTCTCTAACTCCTGACCTCAAGTGATCCGCCTGCTTCGGCCTCTCAAAGTGCTGGGATTATAGGTGTGAGCCACCGCGCCCAGCCTAGAACTCTTTATCCCCTGAACCTGCTCCTCCCCATCTTTCCTATCTCAGAAGTTGGTACCAACATTTATCCAGTTGCTTAGGCTAAAAACCCAAAGTTTTATCTTGCCCTCACCCACTGGACATATCCAATTCAACAGCAACCTCTAAAACATGTCAGTCCCTCCATTTATCTCCTTCACTAACACCATCCTGGGGCCCGCTGAAATCCGGGCAGCACAGATGGCAGGCCATTATTATCTCTTTCCTGGACTAACACAACAGACACCACACTGGCCTCCCACTTCCACTACTGCCCGCTACAGTGTATTTTCTCTCCATCCAGCAGTCAGAATGGAGGCTTTAGTTCTTGCTCTATCTTTAGCACAGAAAACAATGCCTGCCACAGTCAGTGTCTTTTGAATGGCAGAATTCTAGGAAAGACCCTCAGATTTTCCATACCCTGACGAGGTAAATTCCCTAAGTCTTGCCAGAGATAGGGCATAATTGATTTCCCCTGGCATGCAGGCACTGTGCTTCTCTCCAATGCCTTCCAGATCCATCTCTGGTCACAGCATGTGGAACAGATGGGAGCTTCTCTGGTCAGCTGAAAGATAACAACTAGTCTGTTGCCTCCTCTTCCTCCCGAAAGAGGTAACAAATAATAAGTAATAGTAATAATATTACTAATAGTTATGAAGGTACTTATACCATGGTCCTGGCACTGTTAAATGCTTTATATTAATCATCTCATTTACTCTCACAGCAACCTTATTTTACAGATGGGGCATCCAAGAAACAGAGAGGTTAAGTGAGCTACTGAGGATCACACAGCTCCAAGATGGTGAAACTAGAAATGGACTGATGGGGCACTGAGTAAACCCCAAAGTTGTGGTCTAGACTTCTCCACCCAGCTAGACTGTCCCTTGGACACAATACAGGCAAAATGAGACTCCAAAGGACTAGAAATGAGGATTCCAGGCTGGGCGTGGTGGCTCACATCTGTAATCCCAGCACTTTGGGAGGCCGAGGCAGGCAGATCACCTGAGGTCAGGAGTTGGAGACCAGCCTGGCCAACATGGTGAAACCCTGTCTCTACTAAAAATACAAAAAAAAAGTTGGGTGTGGTGGCGCATGCCTGTAATCCCAGCTACTCAGGAGGCTGAGGCAGGAGAGCGGCTTGAAACTGGGAGGCAGAGGTTGTGGTGAGCCGGGACCACGCCATTGTACTTGAGCCTGGGCAACAAGAACGAAACTCCATCTCACCAAAAAAAAAAAAAAAAAAAAAGAAATGAGGATTCCTGGGCTCCCTCCAGCTGACAGAAGCGCCAAGGCTCCCTTTTTTTTTTTCCCCCCTTCTAAATCAGGAACCTCCCGCTCAAACTCACCAATTCCCATGCCTCTCCATCCTATACTTCCCCCAAGGTCCCAATTGGCTCATCTACATCCTCTCTAGCTCTTGTATTAGCAGATCTCTAGTGATTAAACTGGTAGTGCTTCAGGCCAGAGTGCTTCGCGTAAGGGGCGAGGGGCATGGCCTCTCTTTTCCTGGGCTACCTCTAATCCTCACCTCCAGAGTTTTTGATTTGGAATAGGTCCTCAGTCTAGCCCCAACCAACCTGAAGGCCCCATTCTTGCTTCCCTCCTCCTCCTGGGGGTCTAGCCAGGCGTGAAGTCAGAGCCATTAAGGAACGCTGAGTGGGGTGGGATTAGCATGCTAATGAAAATGCAAATCAGCACCTGGGAAAGGGGTGGAAGGGATGGGGAGGTCAGGGGAGTTGGAGAACCAAAAGGGAAGTGAAGGAATTGGACTGAGGGGAGCTGATTTCTAGATAACCAGAAAGCAGAAGCCCTCAAGTTGAGGGAGAAAGGTATTCCTCCTACAGAATCCATCATGGGGGAGAGAGGTAAGGGTGCTGGTTTGTGAGGGTCTGTTATTCCATTGCCACCCACAGGTGGGCCACACCGCCCTTCCACTACCCCACCTGGTGGGAATAACTGACTCTGGGCAAGAGGCCCTGTCCTGGGCCCTGCCGCCAAGAGCTGCACACAGATGGGTGCTCTCTCCCAGCCGGCCCAAGCGCTAGAGTTCACCCTCCCTACGCCTACCAGCTGCTTCCTGGCTCCTGACTCACCATGCTCGATCACAGCTCAGAGTAGGGCTAGGCAGACCTAAGCCCCAAATCCTGCAGTAACTCCCAGATCCTCTCTCAAAAGCATCTATTTCCTAGAAATGGAAAAAGACATAGCTGATTCCTAGCTAGAAACCAAAGGAGCTTAGCTTTTGGCTAGCTTGTAGGTGAGACTCTGATCGGCCGAGGGTAGGTTGGCAGCTATTTAAAATTGCAAATGTCTTCCCCACCTCCCAACCTAACCCTCCTCCTCTTTAGGAAAGAATTTCAATTGCAAATATATCTCTGCCTTAGTACATCCTCCCCCAACCCCAACTTCCCCTCCGCCTTCTTGGAGCTTCTCCCATCACCCACTATTTATTACAAACCTTTAGCTGCAGCAATTATTTTTTCACTTTTTTTCCCCTCATTGCATTTTTACTCCTCCATCTTTCCTTCCTTCCCTCTTTGAATTGCTACATCCTTTTCTTTGCCCTTTCTACCTTGAACTGGAGACAGCGCAGAAATGGACAGGCCTAAGAGTCATCCCCCTCCTGCCACCCCCAAGACCAAGATTCTTGCTCATTCTCAGACCCATCGCCATTCTTCCCTTTAGTTCCTGGCTTTCCTTAAGGGCATCCTCTATCCCTGCGGACACATCTCAGGTGTGGGTAAAGCGACAAGGCGACTGCTGAAAGGCCCTGATGTTGCTGCCTCTGAAGGAGGCAAGAGGAGGAAGAAGGAAGAGGGTGGATCTGGTGTAGGGTGGAGGTTGGGGATAGTCCAGGAAAGACCTGGGTAGAGGCAAGGGCTGGGGGCCTCTGTGAAGGAGAGGGGTTAGGGGAGACAGAGCAGGCAGTGGCGGCGGTGTGATTAGAGAGGAGATTGATGTGAAGGGGCGCCACAGACGGCAGAGAGAGTCAATAAAACGAGAGGATCACATTAGAGGCGACAGAGAGAGCTTTAAATTACAAGGCTGCTGCCACTGAGGGGGATGGGAGGAGGGAGGCCTGGAGCCATGGGAGGGTGGAGAGTTCTGAGGGTGTAGTCATCCCCTGAGATGAATCTTGCAGCTCCAAAATGTCCCTTAGTCTCCAGAGTTCCCTGCTGCCCCTTCATTCTACCCTCCTCCCCTAATGCACTATTTCCTCACAAGGCTGAAGAGGGGAGGAAGGTGAAGATGAAGAGAAAGGTGTGGGGAAATAGAAGACATTTTTTCCTTTTGGTATTGCCCTCTTCCTCCGTCGAGACCCAGGCCTCTATTTACTTCTCAGGATGAGAAAGGAAGGTTGGAAGTGCTACTTTCAAGGCTCAGTTTGGGAGTTAATGCCCTATAAACAAAAAAATATACACAGTCATAATTGCTGAGCTGCAAATATTCTTCCATGGGAGGTGGGAAGATACACATTAGGACCCAGAAAGCTACTGAGAGAGAAATGTGATGAGACAGAGATAAGAGGCTCAGATGTAAAGTTGCAGAAACACAGGTGGAAAGCTGAAAAGGCAGGCCCTGACCGAGCAAAATCGGGGAAACAGACTTAAGGATTGGAGAATTACAAGAGACAAAGGGCATGGGCAAAGGAAGGACCAAAAAACTGAAGTCTGAGAAAGGAGAGAATCTGCCCCTCACTGAAGAGGAGCCAAGTCGTGGATTCAGGCTGGCCAGCAGAACTGGAGGCAAAGCTGACCAGGGGTGCTTCCTCCCATCCTCCAGCAAGACCAGGACTCCAAGGCAGCCCCCTCCCACCTCTTGCTGACCAAGAGAGGAAAACAAACACTACTGCTCCCTAGTGGTTACAGAGGGAATGTCGCCAAGGAGCTGGCAGGACTAACGGGACCTGACTGGCTTTTTCCTTCCTAACTACCCTCCAAAAAACAAAACTCTCCTCCCTTTTCTCCAAACCCAACTCCATGGCAGAGGCTTTTGAAGTGAAGTCTATCAGGGCACCATCAAGTTTGCATACAATGATATTCACATCAGGGCCTTCCAAACAGTTGTTTTTCATTTTTTGAGACAGGATTTCGCTTGGTCTCCCAGGCTGGAGTGCAGTGTCACCATCTTGTCTCACTGCAGACTCTGCCTCCTGGGCTTAGGTGATCCTCCCACCTCAGCCTCCCTCCCAGTAGCTGAGACTACAGGCATGTGCCACTACGCCCAGCTAATTTTTGTATTTTTTGTGGAGACAAGGTTTCGCCATGTTGCCCAGGCTGGTCTTAGATTCCCGGGCTAAAACAATCTGCCCGCGTTGGCCTCCCAAACTGCTGGGATTACAGGCATGAGCCACCGAGCCCGGCCTTCCTAACAGTTTTGCTTTTCACTTTTCTAATTGTTTAATCTACCCACTTTCCCTTACTCAGAGTCAATTTTAGGGCCTTTTTTTTTTTTTTTTAATTCCTCTCTCTCAAATTATTGCCTAAGGCATTGCATTCTTCCATACTCACTGTCCTCGCCTTCCTCCCCTTTTTGTCTCAACCTGTTGATTACAAGAGGAGGAGACCATGGAGAGAAGGGGAAGAGAAACAGGAAGGATGAGATGTGTGTACCCCTAGTAAGGGGGATTGTTTGGTGTAAACAGCAAATAAACTATAACTAGATGAGCTCTATTTTTTAGGGCAATGGAAGAACATGGGCTTTGGATCCATGCACAGAGACCCAGGTTCAATCCTTGCTCCACCACTCACTAGCTGTGCAACTTTGAGAAGTTACTTATGGAGCCTTAGTCTCCTTATCTGGGAAAATGGGAATAATGATATTTTCCTTACTCAGTTGTGAAGATCAGATAGGTAATGTGTAAAGTGCATTTGTTGGGTGTTCAATGAGGGTAGTTCTTTTCCTTCTCTCTTGGCTGTCTCCCATCATAGAGTGGAGTACGGTGTTTGCACAGAGGCTAACAGCTTTCCTTTTGTTCACCCCTTTCTTTTTCTTTTTTCTCTTTTTTTTGAGACAGAGTCTCGCTCTGTCACCCAGGCTGGAGTGCAGTGGTGTGATCTCAGCTCACTGCAACCTCTGCCTCCCAGATTCAAGTGATTCTCCTTGCCTCTGCCTCCCAAATAGCTGGGATTACAGGTGCACGCCACCAGGCCCGGCTAGTTTTTGTATTTTAGTAGAGACGGGGTTTCACCATGTTGGCCAGGCTGGTCTCGAACTCCTGACCTCAGGTGATCCACCTGCCTTGGTCTCCCAAAGTGCTGGTATTACAGGTGTGAGCCACTGCGCCCGGCCTCTGTTCACCCCTTTCTGGACCAAGACTCATCCTCTAATCTCTGCCCTTTTCAATTGAGGGCAGAATCTTAGGTGGACAGGATTTTTTCTGTTGTTCGTTTTTTTGAGATGGAGTTTCGCTCTTGTTGTCCAGGCTGGAGTGCAATTGTGCGATCTTGGCTCACTGCAAACTCCACCCCCCGGGTTCAAGCGATTCTCCTGCCTCAGCCTCCCAAGTAGCTGAGACTATAGGTATGTGCCACCATGCCCAGCTAATTTTGTATTTTTAGTAGAGACAGAGTTTCTCCATGTTGGTCAGGCTGGTCTCAAACTCCCAACCTCAGGTGATCTGCCTGCCTCGGCCTCCCAAACTGCTGGGATTACAGGCATGAGCCACTGCACCTGGCCAGGATTTAAATCTAGTCTACTCAGCCATAGAGTTCACTTCTTACTTAGCCCTCTTGATTGCTGGGTCTAGAGATACCCATTATTCCAGAGCAAAGAGTAGAAATTTTGCCCAGGCTCACACTTGGACAGAAGCAGCTAATAACTAGATCAAAACTATTCTGGCCTTTCCCTGCATGTCTTCTTTTTTTCTTTATTCCAAAGATCCTTTCCAAGTCATCCCTGCATTTAAAATATCATTCTATCTCTAAATCTTACCTTCTCTATTTAAAAAGAAAACAAAACAGTACTTTGATTCTTCCCTTTTAATTCTACCTATCTCTCCTAGACCCCTCCCTTTCTATAGATATTTAAGGAGTGCTTACTTTGTGCAAATTAAGTTTTGTCCAAAAGAGAGAGAGAAAGAATGAGTATGGCAGGGAATAAGACAAGCAGGAAAAGGAGTGTTGTAGAAGGCAAAGAAAGATTGCCAAGGCAGAGAAGAGGAGGGAGGAAGAAGGGAAGGAGAGAAGGAGAGGTAAGGAAGTGAAGAGGAAGACGAAGCTAGGTCTTGATTTGCATATATTGAATCTTTTCCAGGCCTCCCAGCTCTGGCACCAGATTGGGATGATGGCCTGTCCCCAGTGAGAAGGAGGTGGCAAGGAGGCTGTGTCTTATACTTTGCAAGATGCTTAAGGTGGGCATGAGTAAATTGGGTGAGGTGTGAGGAGAAAAGGGTAGGCTCAGGAAGAAGATGTGGGTGGTAGGGAGCAGACAGGAGGAGAAGGGAAGCGGTAGACTGAAACCACACACATTCACATTTGCATGGATTTGCTGAGGTGTGCTGCAGAGTGTCTGCTACTGGTGGGGGTGGGTGTCCAGGAGAGGAGGCATCTCCCTTGATGACTTGGAAAGTGTTGGATGTGTTAGGACAGCAGTGTGGAGCTGCTCTGCTGCACAGATCTATGTGATTTTATAGTACACTGGAGACCTGCTGGACGTGGTTGTCATCTTCTACATACCCCAGGCTTAGACAACCACAAACCAGCTTGGAACCCTTCTTCTGTGTGAGCACTGAGTAGTGAAGGGACAGGGAGTTGTGCCCTTAAATTCACAATCAGGATCCTATCTGATCCTTGCATGGGGACCGCTGAAGAATTTGGTTTCCTAGAACTTGGAAGAAAAACATTTTTTTTTTTTTAGAGATGGTGTCTCTGTCACCAGGCTGGAGTGCAGTGGTGTGATCTTGGCTCACAGCAATCTCTGCCTCCCAGATTCAAGCAATTCCCCTGCCTCAGCCTCCCAAGTAGCTGGGATTACGGGCGTGTACCACCACGCCCAGCTAATTTTTTGTATTTTAGTAAAGACAAGGTTTCTTTTTTTTGAGACTGAGTCTCGCTCTGTCACCCAAGCCGGAATGCAGTGGCACGATCTTGGCTCACTGCAACCTCCGCCTCCTGGATTCAGATGATTCTCCTGCCTCAGCCTCCTGAGTAGCTGGGATTACAGGCACTCACCGCCATGCCCAGCTAATTTTTGTATTTTTAGTAGAGACGGGGTTTCACCATGTCAGCCAGGATGGTCTCGATCTACTGACCTCGTGATCCGCCCACCTTGGCCTCCCAAAGTGCTGGGATTACAGGCGTGAGCCACCGCACCCGGCTAGGGACAGGGTTTCACCATGTTGTCTAGGATGGTCTCTATCTCCTGACCACCTGACCTGCCCACCTTGGCCTGGGATTACAGGCGTGAGCCACCGCCCCGACTGGAAGGAAAACATTCTAAGTGACTGTGTATTTACATAAGTCTTATTTACATAAGTCTTTCTGGTTATTTTATTCTGTGAACCTGTGTGATGTAATGACTGCATTTAAATACTATTACAACAACAAAAACTAATTATAATAATAGTAAATAGCTAACATCTTTAAATGTTTGCCATGGGCCAGGCACTGTGCTAGGCCCTCGGCAAGTATCACATCACCTAATCCTCCAGTACAATCTGATGCAATAGATGCAGCTATTCATTCCTAGTTTACAAACATGGAGACTGACTTATATAGGTTAAGTAATTTTTAAGATCTCCTGCTTAAAAAGAAGTAGAGTTGAGATTGGAACTCAGGTAGCCTGACGTCAGCGCCTCTGCTCTTGGGTTAATTTGTAAGCTTCTGGCTGGTATGCATTTTGAATGAGGCCTTTTGAGTCTGATTGTATTACTCCTGTGTGTCACCTTGAGCATATGTGCTATCATGTTCCTCTTTAAGCTTGAAGGTGCTAGATGGCTGTCTTCCATTTGGTTTGTTTCTTAGTATAAGATGGGCCAGGCAGGGTGTGGTGGCTCACGCCTGTAATCCCAGCACTTTGGGAGGCTGAAGTGGGTGGATCACGAGGTCAGGGGTTCGAGACCAGCCTGATCAACATGGTGAAATTTCGTCTCTACTAAAAATATGAAAATTAGCCGGGCATGGTGGCATGCACCTGTAATCCCAGGTACTCAGGAGGCTAAGGCAGGAGAATGGCGTGAACCTGGGAAGCGGAGGTTGCAGTGAGCCGAGATTGCGCCACTGCACTCCAGCCTGGGTGGCAGAGCTAGACTCTGTCTCAAAAAAAAAAAAAAAAAAAAAAAAAAGGTGGGCCAGAACAGGACTGCTGCTTTGTGTAACTCCAGGGTGTGTCACTCACACTGCAGTCCATGCAGGGGCACTGGCCATGCCTTGTGTGAAGGAAGGGAAGGAGTGGGAGGGGGGAGTGGGAACAGGAGGGAGGGATAGATAATGGCAGGTAGTGTTATTTGAATGATATGTGTACCCATTTGTGACAACATCTCTTAAAGTTGAAGGTCTACACATGTGTATCCATATTAGCATATGAACTTCATCAGACAAGCAGTCTCCCTCCAATAGAGGGAGACCCTGTCTCAAAAAACAAAAAAACAACAACAGCCTTTAAAGTCAGAGAGACCTGGAATCAAATTCTAGTTCTGTTCCTTAATATGTAAATGACCTCAGGTAAATTGCTTAAAGTCTCAATTCAGTCTCTTCATATAGAGAATGAGGCAGGGTGGGCACACACCTATAATTCCAGCACTTTGAGAGGCTGAGGTGGGTGGATCACTTGAGGTCAGGAGTTTGAGACCAGCCTGGCCAACATGGTAAAACCCTGTCTCTACTAAAAATACAAAAAAATGAGCCGGCCGTGGTGGCACCCACCTGTAATCCCAGCTACTCAGGAGGCTGAGGCAGGAGGCTGAGGCAAACCTGTAGTCCCAGCTACTCGCTTGAACCTGGGAGGCAGAGGTTGCAGTGAGCTGAGATCGCACCACTGCACTCCAGCCTGGATGACAGAGTGAGACCCTGTCTAAAAACAAACAAAACAAAACAAAGCAAAAACAGAAAGAAAAAAAAGGGAATGGGGAACAGTACCTCATGGAGTTAAACGTCCATTGAGAGGATCATCATTGAGACTGGTACTTTGGGTGTAATCAATAAATGGAAATGATAAGTATTCATCCATATGCCTTATTTCCTGTGTTGGGGTATGTATATGTTTGTTGTTTTTTGATTGTATGTGGGGCAGCTAGTAACCTGACTGTAGCCCTGTCCCAGTACTTCTTTGGGGTTGGTGAAAGTACTTGTTCTCCCTGGCTGGATTTTCCCAGGCCCTCCATGTACATGTGTGTGGGCCTGTGCTTCCCATTCAGTAGCAGGGTGTCCTGTTCAGTGTGTTGCTGTGAGCCCGTCTGTGCTTGGCCCGGCTGGCGCGGGCGTGTTTCGGGTGGTGGTAATTACTGGGATGGCCCAACCCTAATGAGTGTGATCTCGTTACACTCTCACTGCCTCTAATGGAGCTAACCTCATTTCACAGCCATTAGAGATGGAGATGAGGCCCCGCCCACTGGCCCTGCCAGCTGCAGCTTTTGCAGTCCTGGCCACGTTCTTTCCCTCCGGCTCGCCATTTCTCCATTCCACTTTTCCTTCTCCCACCTTTTTTTCCTGCTCCTCCTACCACGTTTCCCTTTCCTGTCCCCCATTGTTCTTTTCCCTGGCCGTTTTTCTGCACCCCTCTCCTCTTTCGTTCTCTTTTCATGTCTCCCTTCCCTACTCCTCTCTTCGATTCCTGGGCTCCTCTTCTCTTCACTCATCACCCCCCCCTTTTTTCTCCCCTAGTCGATTTGTCCTCCACATTGCCATTTCTCCATTCTCTTTTCCTTCCCTCTCCCCCGCCCTTCACGGCTCCAGTCCCTCCCCTCCCCCACATTGCCCTGTCTGGCCAAAGGACGAATCTCAAGGGGAAACCAGCAAAGACAAACAAGGAGCAGTGACTTCATTATCATCGTTAATTTGCCACTTCAGTTCCTCCCATAAGGGTCAAAGCCAGCACGGCTTGAACTCAGGACTGACACATGCAGGCTGAGACCACGGCCTGGCTTTTCAGCCCTACTTCTTACACAACCACTCGTCCGCCCTGCTCAGCTGTCTTCATTTCCCTGCGGAGGGGTCAGGCTTCCTGTTTTCTCTCCAATTTCTTAGTCCTCACAGCCTACCGCACTCCTCCCTTTCTCATTTAAATTGTGGCCATCTCTCTGTGCTGTCTCCCATCTCCAAGTCATGGGTTTTTCACCTTTGACTCCTATCTCTGTCATACTCTCTCCCAACTTCTCCCTGCCTAATCTTTCCTGAACCTCTTTCCTATCCTTTCCTGGCCTTCTCTCTTCCTAATTTCAAGCACACTTCTTTCCTTAAAGCAGCAGGATTTATCTGTAGGTTTGTAGAAACCACTTAGCCTGAAGAAGCTGGAGATGAGAAGAAGAAGGGCATCTGTGGCCCAAGCAGACCAGTGATACAGAACACAGAGATGGCTGGGGGGAAATGCAGACAACTGTGTGGAGGCAAGAGGCCCACAAGTAAAGAGGAGCAGAAAAATCTAGACCCATGCCCATGGCCCATGAATAAAGAAGACAGACGCTTGAGACTAAGGGAAGGAAAGGGCATCACAAAACAAGGAATGAAAAATCTGAGGATGGAAATGGCGTTTACCCCATCAGGTCCTCGGGGAAACACAATCTAACACTTCTGGCCCACCCTCTGTCCTCCTTCACTGAGAAGCCAAATGACTGGTAATTGACTCTTGACCTCTAGCCCAAGCCCAGCCCCAAAGGGAGAGGTCCAGGGTAGTTAGCTATGACTGAAAAAGGCACTAGGGAAATGTGCATACATGAAGTTAAATTCCTGCCCACACCCATTCTGCCCCACTGACTTTGTACATCAACATGCTCCATAGGATCAGACTCTCCATGCATAAACCTCTCTGCAGAGGGGTCTTGCACACCCTGGAACGTTCATGTCTTTCTGATTGCACAGGCCTCTGTGCATGCGACATCCCAGTTGATGGCCCTGCTGGGAATTCCAAGGCCTGAACTTTAGCTTTGATGTAATCCTGTGTTCCTGCCAAACACAGAAAGAGGGCTCCTATTCTCTCATTAGACTTTGGGGGTAAAAAATGCTGAGGGGTGCTGAGCTGTCTCAGTAGAAATTATTAAAAGATATCTTCCTCCAGGTGTATGCAGCCCTCATGCCAGTGGTACAGCTTGGTGACAGGACTGTGGGTGGACCTCAGCCCTGTCACCCCTTAACAACTGCACATGGGGGCCCTGGTGTCTGGACTCGTTCCTACATGAGGAAGCCACTGAGAGCTCATGGGATTACCCTATGGGGCTGGAAGTTACTTCTAAATCTTTCACCCCTGCCTTGCCAGCCTGGGGAGGAGGGATGGGCAGGCAGTTCCCTGGGACTTTCCCCAGAGAGGCAAGGGGCTCTGGGAAAGTGGGTGGTGGGATGACTGAGCTTAGTGTGAGTAGCTCAAGAAGAAAGATGGAAAAATCAATGAAATGAGTTTCTAACGGTGAGGTAAAGGACCGCTGTGTCGACAGCCTGTCGCCTGCTGCAAAATATGAGCTGCCCAACTCCGTAGCGGCGGCTGACAGTGCAACAGCCACCACTGTCCTTCCTTCAGGCCCCCTGCCCACCAGCCCCTTCTCTAGCTGCCCTGGCCTTTTCTTATTATAGCCAGACTGTCCTCCAGCACTCCCAGCTCTCTCCCCTGTCTTCTTTCGTAGATTTCTCAACCCATTCAGGGGCTTTTTGGCCCTTCACCTCGTGATTCCTGGTTGGGTGCATCTTTGTTTTCTATAGCTTCTGTGTATTTAGACCTCTGCTTTCTGCAGATTTCGCTCTGAGAGTTGTGGTGAGCTCTACATCTCTTGCCTCCCCCTCTTCTAGATACCTCTGGAGTCTTTCAACAATGGAGAGTCAGACATCAAGGCCATCCGTCACAGGGTTCTTTGCATCAAGATCTGGGCAGCAGTAACTTCTCCCTCCTTTGGCCTTTTGGCCCACATGGCCAGTGCTGCCTTCCTTGTATTAATAATTATCTGGGTTGGGATAGGTGTTTAGAATGGGTCTGGTATTGATTTATGAACTCCTTATTTGCGGTCATTGTATATATATGGTTATGAACAATTCAGTTGTAGTTTCATGATTGGGAATCGGGTGGGGATGCTACTTTTAATTCACATTTGCCAACTCTCTCTTTGGAAACAACTCTCAACCTTTTCTGGAAACCGCCTCCTTTCTCTTCCCTCCTCTACATCTTCCTCTTGGGCTCCTAGGACTGTTCATTCAGGTTTTCCTCCAATTATCACTACAAAGACTCGGCATATCAGCCCTGAGAGTTCCCCTGGCTGCCTCCAAGTGTGACCCTAACCCAGTCTTTCCTGTCTGCCTCAGATCTCACTGTCACTGGTTAACTACCCTCTAGCCATTCCCTCGGGTTTCTGATTTCCCAGTTTGCCCGTTAATGTAGACTTAGATGGGGGGAGTGGGTGAAAATTAGGTGGGCAGCTCTTTCCCCCAGCCTCTCCCTACTAATTCAATGTTTGATCAACAGATATTTATTAAGCCTTTTCTGTGTGACAGACACTGTGCTAGGTGCTGGAAAACAACTGGAAACTAGACAGATGTAGCCACTCCTCAGATGGCCATGTGACTAACCCTGAGTCTCTCACCAGACCTAAGTCTCTCAGACTAGGGGACTCTGTCCCATTTTACCCTTCCTGTACAGCCAAATTCCACTGTGCCCTCTGGCATTTCACAACTCTTCCCTTTTCTCAATCCCTGAATAAGTTTACACTCTCACACAGCCCTGATCCCTTCCTCTGCATTCCAGCTTTAGTCTCCATTCCTAAACCCAAAGCCATTACACTTTCAACAACTCTCCCAGCTCACAAAGCCCTTCTCCTTTCACATTCTGTAACTACCATTTCTAGTCCTCCTCTTCTGTCTCTGCCTGACTTTTGATCCAACCATCCCGACCTCAATGCCCTATCTTAGGTTCCTTCCTCTTGCTACTGTCAGGCTCTAGTAAACCTTAGGCACTCACAAACAAGAGTTATTTGTGACAACTGTTGTTCTGAGCTAAGAAGAGCTCCAGGGAGACAAGGTCAAGCTACCAGAGTCAGAAATCCTACCAATTCGACCCAGGCCCTGGCCCCATAGGTGATACAGCACCCTGGCAAAGCAGCAAGTTATTCCTGTATGGGTCTCAAGGTAACACCAGCTGCCTCTGACATCATGGAGGGAGGAACCGTGTCAGGTTGCCAAGGCAATACCAATTTATGACATCAGAGGCTTGAGGTCTTTAGTTCTCAGGGGCTGGGAAGATTCAAGTTCCTCTCAGCTGAAGTTTATGGGAATTCTACTTTTTCATTTCTTTGCTTGTGTTCTGGCTTGGGAATGAAGTACAAAGGCCTTTGGTGGGGGTAGTGAGTGATTAGGCCAATGAAATGAATGCTCGTAAGGTTCTCTCTCTTCCCCATATATTTCTGCTTTCTCTCCCTCTCTTGGGCATTTATCTCTTCTGAGGCTTCGCCCAATGGTATTCCTGCTATTTCTGCTATGCTTTTTTTCCAACCTCCCCTGCCCCCCCGCAGTGCTCTCGCTTTCTTTGCATCAGTCACGCTGTGTCCTCCTCACACCAGAGGCATTTGTTTCCTTTGATACCTCATCCTCTCTTTTCCCCTACCAAGCTCTGTGCAGCTCTGATCTGCCTCAGCACTCCTTCGTTTGCCATCCATTTACCTTCTTTGTACCATACTCTTTTCCCATCTCATCTTGTTTGGCAATTCCTTCCTTCCCCCTCTTTACTATTGTATTAATTTAATAGTGCTTTTTCTGTTGACCTCCACTTTAGGAATATTCTATCATTTCTCTTCCTTTTACCTTCTGTATTGCTATCAACACGTTTTGTTTCATTCTTCCAATTTCTTAATTAATCACCTCTTCATTCCTCCCCTGCCCCCCAGTCCGCATAGATTTTCCTCTCTTCCTTTGCATATCCCTCACGTCATACATTTCTCTACCCCGTGTGTTTATTGCACTGACCACCCCTTCCTTTCTTTAATTCTGTTAACCTCTGAAATCGTCCATCTTCTGCCCATGTCTACCTGCTCCTTTTACCTTTCCAAGCTCCTGAGGTTTGGAAAAACAATGATGGGCTAAAAACCAAGGTAAACTCTCCAGATCCTTTATCCACCCTTACTGTTCTTCAGGCTGAATGAATCTGGCTCCTTACATACGATAGCTTTTATCACACTAATAAACATTGCCTCATAAAAAAAAATGGTGCTGGATCTAAATATGATACTAGCAGGGGCCTAGGAAGAAGATGAACTAAAAAGTGAAGAAAAAGCAACTGATATTTAGAATGAACTGAAGGATGGGGGGCAACCAGGCAGGGTGGAGCTTAGAGTCCTAGGGAATGTCCTCTTACAAAATCAAAGTTGACAGTTAACTGACATAATGGCACTGATTGATGAAGGGGTTATATGCCCCTGGAAGCCCATTAAATTATTTCTTGGCCTGTTTATGTGCCTTCACAAACCATACCCCACACCTCTCCCAGCCCCTTGCTTGCTGGTACATTCTGCTGCTGGGGTTAAAATGCTGGATAAGAGGAAAAGGGATAAAAGAAACTTAGGATGATCAAGAAGAAAAGGTAGGAAGAGGGCAGATTATGGGAACAAAGGTGGAAACTCATAAGAGAGCTGGTGGGAAACAGATGGAAAAAAGAGGTGAAGCAAAATGGGGAAATAAAAAAATATACAATGATAAAGTGGGGGAAGGGAGGAAAATTAAGTCAGCAGGGAAGAGGTTTTGTGGTGGGAAGCTCCTGGGAAGGCAGATGACACGCATGAGACCAGAAGGTGAGGTTCTGATGAGGGAGACAGGCACATGGCAAAGGGGACAGTCAACAATGCTAGGAAGTTCCAAAGCTTCCCTGGTGAAGGTGGAAGAGGAGGCTGTCCTGGCCATGCTGAAGGCACTAGAGGCTTTGGTGGAGACACATTTGCTCCATCATCCCACTCCTCCAGGCCCTGACTGTGACCACCACAATCATGACTGATAAGCAAATTCCAAAGTAGCTTGAAAAGGCCAGAGATATCCAGACAGACTCTGAAGGAGAGGGCATGGAGTTCTAGACCGACAGAACAGGCAGCCAACGCGTGACACATAGTGACAGAGACACACAAGGAGAGGATCACTGGGATGGGAAGGGTCACAAGTGAAGGCAGTGACATACAGACCCAGAGATGGATGGGATGGAAGAGACGAGATGAATGGCAAAACCAAAAGTCAGGGACACATGGACAGAGATCAGCGGGGCTACAGGCGCAGCGAGAAGCGTGGTCTTGTGCTTGAAAATGATAGGGCTGCTCAGAGGGGCAGACAAGAGCGGATGGGGGTGGTGGGATGGGCGTGCAGGACAGACACGCTTCACCTTGAATGGGCATGTGGCCTCCCCTCACCTACTCAACCCTTTCAAAAAAAGGAATGGAAAGCCCAACTTCAGCCAAAAACGAACGAAGATTGAGGGTATCCACGTCCCCTCCCACTCCACGCCCCAGCGCGCTAGCCCATCCATCAGCCCGCCGGCCGCTGTTCTCCCGTCCCACAGCCGGCGGGGGGCCGCCGAGACCCAGGCCCCTCCAGGCTGACAGCTCTGAGCCCTCACACTCACCGGGCCTCCCCTTCCCTCCGGGACCCCCGCTCCCTGCACAGCTCAGCGCGGTCCGTCTAGGCTTTCCATACCCTCCGTCTGTCCGGCGGGCCTCTGCCTTTCCCGTTCCCGTTTCTCCCTCCACCCCCGCATGTCTCTCTACCCCCGTCCCCGCGCACGCCCTCTTCCTCCCACACCCCTGTCTGCTTTCTCCCTGGGCTCTCGGTCTGTCTGTCCGTCCTTGTCCCCTCCCCCAGCCCCTTCTCGTCCCTCTCCGTCCCCTCCAGCGGCAGTCTCCGAGCGCCTCCTCTCCCGTCTCGAGCTTCCAAAGAGCAAGGAAGGGAAGAAGAGAGAGAGGGAGAGGAGAAAAAAACCAACCCAGCAGCATCGGAAATCGATGCACTTACACCTCAGCTGGAAGCAGGGACGGGAGTCGAACCGCGGCCGCCGAGCAGCGCGAGGCGGGGAGGGGAGGGGGCGGCTCTTGGAAGGGACTTCTCCGATGTGTTGATTCCTCTTTTTTCCCCTCCTCCTCCCTCCCTCCAGCGCTCGCTCCGGGGCGTCGGGGACGGAGATGGAAAAAATAAATAAATAAATTCACGGCGGTGAGGGAAGTGAAGGAAAATAATCAATGCTATTTGGCTGCGGCTGAAGTGTTTCCCCGGCTTCGTGAGGGGGTTTCCATTGATTCACCCTGGGCACTCGCTCGCTCCCTGCCTCCTCCTCCCTCCTCCTCCTCCTCCTCCTCCTCCTCCTCGCCCTCCTCCTCCTCCTCGCCCTCACTCCTCCGCCTCATTCACTGGCTGGAGTCGAGGCGTCCCACACAATGGAATAATCAATACCCAGGCGCCCGGGGCGGCCCCACTGAGCAGGTGCAGCGAC
Source organism: Macaca thibetana thibetana (assembly GCF_024542745.1). Classification (NCBI taxonomy): domain Eukaryota; kingdom Metazoa; phylum Chordata; class Mammalia; order Primates; family Cercopithecidae; genus Macaca; species Macaca thibetana. Next base: position 84,261,306 of record NC_065584.1, on the reverse strand, counting down.
CCGCCCGCCGCGGCGCATGCCGGGAGTTGTAGTCTGTTCGCGCCCGCCCGCCTCGCGGGACCCAGGGCCTGGGGGCAGGCCGGCCAGCCCACCAGGTCGCCTCCTCGACTCTGGCTCCAAGTTCAAGCCGGTGCTTGCAAAGAGGGCAGGCCCCTTTAAACTCTTTTCCGTCTCCTCTCTTCTTCATCCTGTGGTCTGCAGAAACCATACATGTGTTTTGTTGTTTTGTTTTAAATCAGCTACAGAACAAACCCTGAGCCGCCCAAGGCCTCCTTTTTTTCATTCCCTTCTTCCTGCCTTATTATTCCCCCCCTCTCCTATTGGGTACTAGAACCTTTTCTACCGCAGCAATTACTCTTTAGTCTCTGAGAGCTTCTGCCTCCTCCACGCGGTTACATAGTCCCCTGAGCTGGGTAGTGGGAGGTTCGGGCTCCTCCTCCTCATCTTCAGTTTATCAGCTCATTAAGTGTTCCTGCAATTTTTTTTTATTTTTTATTTTTTTGTTGTTGTTGAGATGGAGTCTCGCTCAGTCGCCCAGGTTGGAGTGCAGTGGCGTTATCTCGGCTCACTGCAACCTCCACCACTGGGTTCAAGCGATTCTCCTGCCTCAGCCTCCTAAGTAGCTGGGATTACAGGCAAGCACCACCACACCCAGCTAATTTTTGTATTTTTAGTAGAGACGGGGTTTCACCATGTTGGTCAGGCTGGTCTCCAACTCCTGACCTTGTGATCCGCCTGCCTCGGCCTCCCAAAGTGCTGGGATTACAGGTGTGAGCCACCGCTGCGTCCAGCCCATTTTTTGTTGTTGTTTTTTGAGACAGAGTCACTCTGTCGCCCAGGCTGCAGTGCAGTGGCATGATCCCAGCTCACTGCAACCTTCGCCTCCCAGGTTCAAGTGATTCTCCTGCCTCAGCCTCCCAAGTAGCTGGGATTATATAGGTGCCCGTCACCATGCCCTGCTAATTTTGTATTTTTAGTAGAGATGGGGGTTTCACCATCTTAGCCAGGCTGGTCTGGAACTCCTGACCTCAGGTGATCCACCAGCCTCAGCCTCCCAAAGTGCTGGGATTATAGGCGTGAGCCACCTCGCCCGGCCGCTCCCGTATTCTAATAACAATAATTTCTAAGATTTCTTGAATGCACAGGGACAGTTTCAAGCACTTTTACATATATTGTCTAGTCCTCTCAATCTCAATAGTATCAATATAATAGATACTATTATAGTCCCATTTTACAGTTGAGGAAACTAAGGCACAAATAAGTGAATTAACAGGCCCAAGGTCCAATGGCCAATAAGTAAGTGACAGCACCAGGATTCAAAAACCTCCATGGTCTGGGTCCAGAGCCCACACTAACTGCTATAGTTCTTCTCTTAAACAACACAACAAAACCCTGAAGTTCACATGACAAAAAAGAGAAAGAAATGAACATTTTGAGTTTATACTATGTAACAGTTTATGACTGAATCCTCATAGGTAACTGTGGGGCAGACCACATTTTCTCAACGAAAAAGCAGAGGCTGGCTGGGTGTGGTGGCTCACGCCTGTAATCCCAGCACTTTGGGAGGCCAAGGCGGGTGGATCACCTGAGGTCAGGAGTTCAAGACCAGCCTGACCAACATGGATAAACCCTGTCTCTACTAAAAATACAAAATTATCTGGGTGTGGTGGCATGCACCTGTAATCCCAGCTATTTGGAAGGCTGACATAGAATAATTCCTTGAACCCGAGAGGCAGAGGTTGCGGTGAACCAAGATCACACCATTGCACTCCAGCCTGGGCAACAAGAGTGAAACTCCATCTCAAAAACAAAAACAAACAAATAAAAAACAAAAATCAGGCAGGTGTGGTGGCATGTGCCTGTAGTCCCAACTACTCAGGAGGCTGAGGCAGGAGAATCACTTGAACCTGGGAGGCAGAGGTTGCAGTGAGCTGAGATGCCAGAGTGAGACTCAGTCTCAAAAAAAAAAAAAGAAAAAGCAGATGCTTAGGGAAGTAGAGTAGCTTGCCGATGGCCAAACATCTAGAAAGTGAAGCTGGGAGTCAACCCCAGGTCTGGCTCCGGAAACTGATCTTTCTGTTCAAATAAGCTGCAGCTTTTACCCCACTGGATTGGACCTTATAACACAAGGAAAAATTAGGTCTTCATCCCAGGTTAGCAAAACTGGAAAGCAAAAGATGGATGAAAAGCAGGCCCTAGGAGCTGGGGTTGCTTCCCTCCCTAACCAATGGTGCTTAACATGGAGTGGGGCCAGGGGTTCACCCAAGCTATCCCAAGTTCAAGATGCCATTTGTTTATTTATTTTTACACAGGGTCTTGCTCTGTTGCCGAGTACAGGCAGTAGCAGGATCATAGCTCACTGCCCTTGACCTCCTGGGCTCAAGCTATCCCCCTGCTTCAACCTCCTGAGCAGCTGGGACCACAGGCATGCGCTACCACACACAGCTAACTAAAAAAAAAATTTTTTTTTTTTTTTTTTAGAAACAGGGTCTTGCTATGTTGCCCAGGCTGGTCTCAAACTCCTGGCCTCAAGTGATCCTCCTGCCTCGACCTCCCAAAGCGGTAGGATTACAGGTGTGAGCCAACGCACTTGGCCAAAATGCCATGTCTTTAAACCAGTGTCCTTCTCCTTATAATACCTCTCACTGGTCATGTGTTTCCAAAAACATACTGGGGAGAGGGCAGGTGTTGAGAACATGGCACTTCTCACCCATCATAGGAAGGAGTCCAGGAGTTAAGAGCCACAGTTCCTCAGGGAGCTTCCTCACACGGAAGGTCAGACATATAATTAGAGTCTCCAGATAACCATAATCCTCAGAGGGAGTAAGAAGGAATCATTTCTATTAATATTTTGTCTCCCAAAGCATTCAAAGGGTCAACCCCATGTTTTCCTGAATTTTATTTTTTGGGGGAGAGATGGAGTCTCATTCTGTCGCCCAGGCTGGAGTGCAGTGGCGCCATCTCAGCTCACTGCAACCTCTGCCTCCCTGGTTCAAGCAATTCTCATGCCTCAGCCTCTGGAGTAGCTGGGAACACAGGCATGCGCCACCATGCCTGGCTCATTTTTGCATTTCTAGTAGAGACGGGGGTTTCTCCATGTTGGCCAGGCTGGTCTCGAAGTCCTTACCTCAGGTGATTCACCGGCCTCGGCTTCCCAAAGTGCTGGGATTGCAGGTGTGAGCAACTGCACCGGCCTTTCTGTATTCTAAATGAACATAAGTAGTTCCACACCTGACAAAAACTGCTTAGGGACCTCTGGAAACTGACACAAACTCCTCAGTCTAGCACTCAAGGCTTTTTCTTCAACTGCATTTCTAGGCTCGTCTTCTACTTACATACCACCCAGGTGCTCTCCAGTTTCTGGGCCTTTGCTTAGGCTAATCCTGCCTCCATCCAGGTCTCCAACTGTTGAAATTCCATCATATCTTTAGTTCCTGGCCAAATATCACTTTATTCTCTGACAGAAAGTTTCTCACCCACTCCTACCCTGAACGTTCATGCCAGGAGGTATTAGATCTCCTCTAAAACTCCAGAGTAGCTAAACTGGACTTTATTACGCGCTGCCCCCTGCTCCCTTCCCTCCCCCAATCCCCCGCCACCCGCCACCCGCCACCATTGCCACTGGCCTGCACTTAACTGGCTGCTATAGCAGATATCTGCTGGACAGTGTGAATGGCTTGTATTCCAGGCCCATCTGCCTGCGTTGGGGGTGGGGCGGGTGGGTGTTGGAGATGGGACTGGGGCTTGAGCCCCTTGCACTCAACTCTCCCCGCCGCCCTGTAGCCCCAGTTCAGCTTTAGGCAGAGTACCGCAAGCACCAATTGCAGCTTTCCTGTCACCATAGCGACGGACGGGGCGAGAGGGCAAAGTCTCCCTTTGGAACTACATCTCCCATCATGCATCCGCGCATCACGGTGCCTGGCTCAGCCTCTGGTCTGAGACCTGTACCAACCCCCGGGAGCCGTGCGGGGCAGACAATGAGGAGCAGAGCGCCAGGGGGCGGCCTCGCTCCCCTGGCCACCGCGGAGGTCGCGGCCTCCCATTACATAGCGTGTCTCTCGAGCCCTGGCCTGCTCTCGGCACCGCCACAACGGACCTAATATGGCCGCTGGTGCCGGGACCTGCCGGGCCCGCGGAGGGTCGGGACGAGGTCCGGGATCAGGAACTGCTCCCGGCATTCCTCGCGGGTGTATGGCGTGGGCTCCCTTCCCCTTCTCTGGGTCCCGCGAGGAGACTCTCGGGCTTTGAGGTGAGACCTGAGGTTCCGCTGGCCAGTAGTGTAGCAGGAAAGGGCAGGTCATCCCGGGTCGTGAGCCACTAGCCTCCTGGGGTGGGAGGGTGTAGAGAGGGGGGCGTTGAAAGGATACCCGCTACCCAGCCTGCTTTCTAGGGGGCTCTTTGGATTGAGGACATCAGCAGCAGTGGAAGGGATTTTACTGGAGACCTGTCACTGTCAGAACGTTAAAATACGACCGACGGGGCCTTAATGTCACCGAGGTAGAGAGAAAAGGGCAGTAGCCCTAGAGACTATTGCGACACACTGTGCCCCTCATAAGTTCTTCCAGGGAGGGGGTCTGTACTGAGTTGACGCCCCAGGAGCTGAGCATGAGGCTTTGCATCCTTGGGAACTCAGCAAACGTTTGTTCAACCAATTGCAGGTAGCATGGCCCAGGGCTTGATAGAGGTGGAGCGAAAGTTCCTTCCAGGGCCTGGCACAGAGGAGCGGCTGCAGGAGTTGGGGGGCACCCTGGAGCACCGGGTCACCTTCCGAGACACCTACTATGACACCCCTGAGCTGAGCCTTATGCAGGCTGACCACTGGCTGCGACGACGAGAGGGTAGTGGATGGGAGCTCAAATGTCCTGGAGCAGCAGGTGTCTTAGGACACCACACGGAGTATAAGGAACTCACAGCGGAACCTACAATTGTGGCCCAGCTCTGTAAGGTGCTGGGGGCTGACGGCCTGGGGGCTGGAGATGTGGCTGCTGTCCTGGGCCCATTGGGGCTGCAGGAAGTAGCTAGTTTTGTGACTAAGCGGAGTGCCTGGAAACTGGTACTCTTGGGAACTGATGAAGAGGAGCCACAGCTCAGGGTGGACTTGGATACAGCCGACTTTGGCTATGCTGTGGGTGAGGTAGAGGCCCTGGTGCATGAGGAGGCTGAAGTACCAGCTGCCCTAGAGAAGATCCACAGGCTCAGCAGCATGCTTGGTGAGAGAGACAGGCCCTTTTGTGCTTTTCCTGCTCCCCACTTCTCTCTTTTGGAGGCACCCACTGGACCATGTAGTGGGGGAGGGCCTCTGGATTAAAAAAATTTTTTTTTAAAATAGAGATGAGGTTTTGTCATATTGCCCAGGCTGGCCTGGAACTCCTTAAGCAATTTGCCTGCCTCAGCCTTCCAAAGTGCTGAGATTACAGGTGTGAGCCTCTGCGCCTGGCCTGGATTATTTTTGTAATGGGAATTGTTTTAGCAATTTTCTAAGTTTGCTTACAGTTCTGTGAAATCTCATTTTCTCTTTAACAGTAGCTAATTTGGATTTAGTCCTTCCATGTGTCTAATCCCAGCCAACCTGTCTCATTTAGTTCTCATACCTATAGCCAGATCTCCTTCAGTTTCATTTCTCAGTTCCCTGCTTTGACTCTTCCTTCCCCCAATCTTTTTTTTTTTCTTCTTCAGTCACCACTCCTCCACAAGGAGGAGTAAAAAGCCTTTTTACAAAAGCTGCCCTCTGGCAGGCTCAGACTCAGGATCTTCCGATCATGAGACTGATGCACTGCCCACTACACCAAGAGTCCAACCAATCTTCTGTCCTTTTGTTTTACAGTTACCTAGATCCTTTTAATTTGTCCTTTCAGCTTTTCGTAAAGGGCAATAACATTATAGTTATGTGAGACAGTGGGGCATGATTTGGTAGATTTGTTCCCAAGCATAATTCCCTTGTAGACAGTTCATTCACACTAGTGTGGAATTTTGCACCCCATGGGGCCTTACAGCCCTGCAGTGCTGTTTGAGCCCCCTCAGCAAACATACACTGAGTTCCTTGCTACGTGCCTAGCACACTGTCAGGCACTGACAACAGACACCAGCAATAGGCAATTCCTTTTTTTTTTTTTTTTTTTTTTTTTTTGTTGAGACAGTCTCGCTTTGTCGCCCAGACTGGAGTGCAGTGGCCGGATCTCAGCTCACTGCAAGCTCCGCCTCCCGGGTTCACGCCATTCTCCTGCCTCAGCCTCCCGAGTAGCTGGGACTACAGACGCGCCCGCCACCTCGCCCGGCTAGGTTTTTGTATTTTTTAGTAGAGATGGGGTTTCACCGTGTTAGCCAGGATGGTCTCGATCTCCTGACCTTGTGATCCGCCCGTCTCGGCCTCCCAAAGTGCTGGGATTACAGGCTTGAGCCACCGCGCCCGGCAGGCAATTCCATTCTCACCTTACGATGTAGAGGTGAGAACTCTATGTGAATCCCACCCCATGGCTATAGCTTCCCTCCTCTTCTTTCTATAGCTCTTGGTTTCTATTTGTAGATCTCTGCATGTGCTTCATTACTAAGCTTATGAGCTTTGGCCTGGTCTAGATGGGCTTTAATCTTTTTTTTTTTTTTTCTTTGAGACAGAGCCTAGCTCTGTCCCCCAGGCTGGAGTGCAGTGGTGCGATCTCAGTTCACTGCAAGCTCCTCCTCCCTGGTTCACGCCATTCTCCTGCCTCAGCCTCCCGAGTAGCTGGGACTACACGTGCTCACCAACACGCCCGGCTAAGTTGTTGTATTTTTAGTAGAGACGGGGTTTCATCACATTAGCCAGGATGGTCTCTATCTCCTGACCTTGTGATCTGCCCGTCTCGGCCTCCCAAAGTGCTGGGATTACAGACGTCAGCCCCTGTGCCCTGTGATGGGCTTTAATCTTGATTGTGGGACAGGGTAATAACTGAAATGAGCTGATGTTGAGGTATCCTTCATCTTCTTGGTGCCTGGGTGCCTCTTCGCCATTTCTCCTTGCTGGAGGAGAGGCTCAAGTGTGGCTTCTAGTCCCACTCTTGCCTGAAGTTGCTCTTTTAGGTCCCAGTTCCACAAGCAGGCAAGGAGTGGACTAGTGTGTTATAGAAGCTGGGTGGATGACATTCAGAACCCCAGTGTGGCTCTGGAAACATCCATGGGTCCTGGCTAGGTGGCCAGGGAGCAGAGTCAAAGTGCTTGTGGCTCTGTCCATTTCTCTCCTCGTTGTCCTTTTACCTGTAGGTGTGCCTGCACAGGAGACAGCACCAGCCAAGCTGATCGTGTACCTACAGCGTTTCCGGCCTCAAGACTATCAGCGCCTGCTAGAAGTGAACAGCTCCAAGCAGAGGCCACAGGGGACTGAAGATCCTGATAACTGCCTGGGCTAGGGGTGTCACTTCCTAGAATGGGAAGGGAACTCTGGGTCTAATGGAGTCCACTCCTGGCCCACTGTGCCTCTCCCCTCAGCGTCCCTTCTGACAGTGACTCCTCTCTCTCTAGCTCTGCCTGTTTCTTCCCCCTACTCTAAGCTACTCTTCCTTGAGCCCTCCCTGGCTGCTGCTTCTTCCCTCATCCGTCAGATGCAATCTGTGGGCCGCCCCTCTCCCCTGGCCGCTAAGCAGCCTCCATTGATTTCCGCTCGTGTTTATAGGATTTCCACTTAGCCGTGATCAGTAGTTAAGCACAGGAAAATCCCTTGCCACCCCCCTCCCTTGGTCGATGCCATTGATTCTGCCAGTAGCTCCTCAACCGCCTTACAGCTGAGTTAGACGATGAGGGGAGGCAGCAGGGATTTCCCTGCCTTGGGGTGTGGGAAATAGAAGCAAGTTGAGGAAATGGTTGGGAATCCCAGTTAGAACTCTAGAAATTCTAATCTGATTTTGCCACTGTGCCCAGCTCTGGCCCAGAGGGTAGAGTGCCGCCTGTAGAAGTTTGGGGCAAATTTGTTCCCTGACCTGAAGCGGGTTAGAAAGAACCAGCAGCCGCCCCATCCCCGCCCCTGTGTTGAGACAGGTTCTCAAGGTTCAGGGGAAGATGCATACCTCTTATGTAAGAATGCTTTTCCCTTGCTGTTATTCATACACATTTTCCACTTCAAATATACCCAAATATGGCTTTCCTCCCCTCTCAGGCTTTATTGGGCTTTATTTGTGGGAGAAGGGGGCTGGTCCCCAGTTTTTGCAGTGCAAAGCCAGAGTGCCACCTGCTGGTAGCCCTCAGGTGTAGGTTTCAAGCGGCTGGGGCCCGCTGGGGTTTGGGACACAGGAGAATTTCAGGCTGTGATGGAGACAGTTACTGCCACGATTCCACAGGCAAGTTGTTCACCTCAAAGATCTCCTGCACTGACTGGTGAAAGTGGTTGTAGGTGAGGCGCAGCTTTAGCCGCACAGGGGCCTAGGAATAGGAGAGCGGGGACCAGGGTTAGCACCCATGACTTCTCCTATCCCTGGGTCTTGTCTTGGGGGGACTCCTGAAGCTCACCTTGTTAGGATTGAGGATTCTGAAGAGCTGGGTGATAGGAAGGCCACCCCGAGCTGGAACTGTGTTCCCACTGGGGGCCTGCATTTGGAGCTGGAGACTCTGAGCACAGGAGTTTAACAGAGCACAGTATGGCAGTAGGTGGGGCTCAGGCAGCTCCTCTACACCCAGTGGCTCCACACCCTTTTCCTGTAACTCCCCAAGTGCTGATCTCCAGATGACTCAATCGCATCTCACACTGTCTCCCACCCACCACCTCCACTTAGTGGCCTTTTCTCCTGGAGTCCCCAGGCCACCTCTGAACCCTGATCTTTACAAACCTTGGGCACAGCAGCCTGGCAGATGAAATCGGTGACATCACCCTCTGAGGAGTTGGTGGCAGTGGCGGTGATTAACAGCAAAGCAGGGTTTTCAGGGGGTCGAATGAAAGACAGATTCAGCTGTACTCCCTCACGCTCAAACACTTTGAGATCTGGGATGGGAGCTGGAGTAGGGAGACAGAGGCAGCTCAGTGTGCAGGTTTGAGAGAACATGTTTGTTCATTCAACAAAAATTGAGTGAACACCTACTGGCCCTGCACTACTCGAGAGGCTAGTAACAAAGTAGATATGAAGATGAGGCTGGAGCTTACTGTCTAATGGGGGAGAGAAACAATAAAAAAGGGCCGGGCATGGTGGCTCATGCCTGTAATCCCAGCACTTTGGGAGGCTGAGGTGGGTGGATCCCTGAGGTCAGGAGTTTGAGACCAGCCTGGCCAACATGGTGGAACCCTGTCTCTACTAAAAATGCAAAAAATTAGCTGAGTGTGGTGGGTTGTGCCTGTAGTTTCAGCTGCTTGGGAGGCTAAGACACAAGAATAGCTTCAACCTGGGAGGCGGAGGTTGCAGTGAGCTGAGATCGCGCCACTGCACTCCAGCCTGGGTGACAGAGCGAGACTCTGTCTCAAAAAATAAAAATAAAAATAAAATAAGCAAGATAATTACAGACCATAATAGATGCTATGAAGGAACTAAGTCATTCTAGAATAACTGGGGAGAACTGACTTAAATAGGAGCGGTAGGGGAAGGCATCTGACATTTTAGCTGAAGCCTGGAGTGAGAATGAGCTGGTCATCCGATGTGCTCGGGAAAGAACATTCCATGTAAAAAAGAACATGAAATGCCAAGGGTGGGAGGGTGTGAGGAGCTGAGAAGGGGGCAGTGAGTGGGTAGTGGGAAAGTGGTATAAGAAGGGCTGGGAAGGAAGCAGGGCCCTGTAGGCCAGAGAAAGAAGTCTGGAACAAAGGGAAGACAGGTGACCATGACTGACTTCATCCTTTTACCTCCTGAGATGGGGATGGGATGGGGGACACACAGGAAGAAGCAGGGTCCATGAGCCTCAGCCCTTGGCTTAGGAGAAGCAGCACATTTCCACCTACCTTCTCTAAGACATCTTCCTTTTGCTTAGGCTTACCTGGGGGTGGAGGTGCACAGGGAAGGTCAAGCAGGTATACCAGGGCACCTCCAGGGGAGGGGTCCAGAGGGGGAGGATGCTGGGCATCCCCAGAAGCCCCATCCAGGAGATCTAGCAGATCCAGGAGCTGTGAGGCCTGGCGGAAGGGACAGAAGGGGCAGGGCTGGGTATGAAGCTCAGCCTGTCTTCCTACCCCAGGGTTTCCAGCCTCCTCACCTGGGGCTCTGTGGGTGCTGGGGCTGCTTCTGAAAGTTGGGCTGCTGCTTTGCTTTCCTTTGCTTCCTCATCAGCCTGAGGGCCATCTCGCTCCACAAGAGGCATTTTTTCCAGGATGGCAGCCCTGAGAGGATGGAATGCAAGTGTGCCTCTGTGGTCTTTGGGCCTTTCACAAGAGGCATCTAGGATGATGACTAGGAACATGGAGCCCTGGGCACATGGTGGCTCAGAAGTTCCCTTCTGATTTCCTAAAATGACATGTTGTTGCTGATTTTCAGATGAGCAAGGAGGGTTGGAAGCCAGCTTAGCTTCAATTAACAGTGGGTGGGAAGCTCTCACCGTGGATGTGGAACACAGGTGAGGATGAGGCCCTTGTACCTACAAAAGGGCATTTGGGAGAGGGCAGGGGTTTGGGTCCCATGCTGCAGCACAGTGCTGGACACACCTCATGTGATCGTACTTCCGGAAGAGTGTGTCATACTCCACAGCCCGCTGTTGCAGCTCTACGTCCAAGCAGCTCCTGTAGATGGACACCACCTGGCGGATGCGGCTGGGCCAGTGTAGTATGTAAGTGGCAATGGCAGTGTGCCACTGCAGGATGTGGCAGGAAGGAAAGGCCCATGGAGCAGGGAAATACCCAGATTTGGCTCAAAAACAAGAACCTAAGGGCTTGGGGTTAGGGCGGGCTGGGTATATATGCCTGGAAAGAAACTCAGAAATGGGTGGGTCCAGTGAAAGGCCATCTCTCAAGGGGCTGGGACCCCTTCTTACTTATTGTCCCCTTGGAGGCGAGTGCTGAGTTTCATGAGGGCTGTGAGGGCATATCCTCGAGTGGCTGGCAGGGACATATGGGACTGCAGCACCTTTTCCAGCAATGCCAGTACTTCCTCTTCGTCCACCTTCAGACATGGATACAGTTAGTGACCCTGGTGCAAGTCCTGCCCCCCTGACGAGTCCCTCCTCAGTGTACCCCCAGTGAGGTCTCACCTGAAGGGGCTCAATCTCCTCACAGTTCCCCTCCAGCAGGAGGTCCCCATATTCCCCAATGCACCAGGCTGCCACCTGCACCAGTGGTTGCTACATGGAATAAGAAACTGCTGGGCTGGCCGGGCATGGTGGCTCACGCCTGTAATCCCAGCACATTGGGAGGCTGAGGCGGGAGGATCGCTTGAGACCAGGAGTTCAAGACCAGCCTGGGCAACATAGCGAGACCCCCGTCTCTATTAAAAAAAAAAAAAAAGAGAGAGAGAGAGAGAGAAACACTGCTGGGCCAGTGTCTGAGGTCCTCTCCCCACTTCCAGACATGGTAATATCCCTTTAGGCAGTACAGAGATGGTGGAGGGGGGTTGGAGGGGTGGGGAAAGGGAAGTTTGTTACCTGGCTCCCACTGCCCTCTGGTGGCCAAGCATCAGAACTACATGGCCTAACCACACAGGATGGAAATGTGAGAGGGTCCCTCCCTTGTGGAAGGTGTGGATGCTTTCTGCCCACCCTATTTAATTAACATGGAAGAGGGGGCTGTAGATACTGCCTGGCATCTGTTAATTCATTCAGCATTCAAGGTAATAATAAAACCTCATAAACACAAGAGCTTTAATCTCAAGGCAGCTCTAAGAGGCAGTCAGGGTACGTGGAGCATAAAGGAAGTTAGTCATCTGTAGTTACATAGCCAGGAGGTACCAGAGTCAGGATAAAAGCCCAGATGTTCTTAAAAACAGGGCTCTGTGCTTGGATGTCTTCTGCACTATGTAGGTAGCTGTGATCTTGAGAGAAAAATTGGAATCTAGTATAAGGAGGAGGCCGCCCAGGATGGGCAAGGGAGTGGTTGGGCAGCCCTAGGCCTGGGTAGGTGGGAATGATACCTGGGAAATGTCTTCTGCCAGGGCATTGTAGAGGCGGCGCACAGAGTAGGCATGTAGCTCCTGGGCCCCCCCAATCAGCTGGGTCAGGTTGGCCACTGCATCATCCCGCACATGGGTACCTGCCTGGAAGGTGTGGGCATGGCCAAGTCAGTGTGGTGAATCTTGACCACTTCTGCCCAGCTCTCTGACTGGCCCCTGCCTCACCGTGGTCAGCACATGCAGGATGGTGTCTATGTGCCAGCGTTTGGTGGGAGCAAACCTAGGGGATATATGGCTCATCAGTCCTGGTACTGACCCTGCCCAGATTCTACCCTCTTCGACTCCTGGGCACCTCACCTTTCTGCAGCTAGCAGGATGCCTGAGGCACAGTCAGCCCGTAGGTCAGGCGGGCAGGACTCCAGAAAGGCCTGCAGCTCTTGCATCATGGCTCGCACATTGGAGCTATTTACCAGAGCCAGGCTTAGTTCCAGGGCCCTCCTGGCAGGAGAAAGAGGTTTCCATGCAGGTAGCCCAGGTTATCCTGGTCCATGCCTCAGCCCCTCTGCTTCCCCAGGGACCTGTCCCCCTTAGTCCTCTTACTCCAGCTGCTCTAAGCTGGCTCGAGTCTTGGCCACAAGGCACTGGGAACCTCTGCCCTGCCCTCCCGTCCCCTGTATCACTGCTCACCGGCTGAGGGAGGCATCAGTTTCCTGTAGACAATCCACCACAGTGGGCCGATGCCGCTGCACAGCACTGTGATCAGACTGCACCAGTCGAAGCAATGATGTCAGGGCTACATACCTGGTCAGGATGGGGGAGGTTCTATCACATCATGGCCATCAGCCCCCAGTCCCCATCCTGTCTTGAGTATAGGGGTAAGAGAGAAATGGATCAGGAAGCTCTGGAGGAAGGAGGGCAGAGGGCCAGGGGATCAGTGGCACAGCCTAGGTAGACAGTTGGGACTATTACCTAATGTTCCTGTCACTGTTGAGTAGGAAGCGGCCAAGAATGTTGACAGCTAGAACCTATGAGAGGCAGAAGCTGGGGTCAGCCAGGAAAGAAGCAACCTGCTCAGCCATTGAGGAGTGAGAACACATTGGCGCAACACGATGGGGCTAGGAGGAAGAAACCAGCAAGCAGGACCTGTGTGGGTGAGGTGGTGGGCGGGGCCACAGTGGGAGAGGCATAAGGGATGATACCCGTAGGCCAGCTGCAGAGCGGATATCCATGATGGTGAGTACTGTCTCAAACAGGACCGCATTCCCGGCATTTCGGCTGGTGTCTGTGTTAGTGGCCACCTGAGTGGAGGAGAGAGGAGATGTATCTGCTCAGGGCCCTCCTCAGGTCTCCGTTTCTTTTGATACAGGGTCTCACTCTGTCACCCACAGCTCACTGCAGCCTTGACCTCCCAGGCTTAGGTGATCCTCCTGCCTCAGCCTCCTGAGTGGCTAGGACTACAGGCACCTGCCAACAAGCCCGGGTAATCCTCAGGTCTCTTGAAGGACTCTAACATGTCATCTGTCCAGCCTTCAACCATCCAACAAAGTTCCCTTAGCCTCTACTATGTGCCAGGGCCAGCCTGGGCACTGGGGCAATAGCACTAAGACAGACTGTGTCCCTTCTTCATGGAGTTCACTGTCTAGAGGAGACGGAGAGGCAATGATATGGCCACTGCACAGTGAGGAGTCAAGTGAGGGGCACCCAGGGCTGGTGGGGTCTCCAAGCAACACAGCTAACCAGTGCCCTCCTCCCAGCCCCGACCTGGGCCAGCAAGTCATTCATGGTCTCACTGCTCTCCTCGTGGTTCCGGCCCAGGATCCGAAGCAGACGAAGTATCTGGACCTGAGGTTGGGTTGAAAATTGAAAGGTGAAGGGGTTCATAGGATAAGGAGTCATGGAGCCGAGGAGAAAACTCTAACATGGAGGAGAGCACTGTGAGGGTCTGGCTCGCTCCTTAGATCCTCCCCACACCTCCTCACCTCCACAGGTCCCTTGGTCCTGGGAGGGGAACAGAGGTGTCTGAGGCCAGGGGAGTTTAGGACAGGCTTAAAAAAAAATTGTTACCAAACTGTATTTTCCTGACTTTTAGGCATTCTCTCTCCCCTCACAGGTCCTGGGATGACCTGAGCAATCCTGTGCCTGCTATTCTGCTGCCCAGGACACTGAGAGGGCCAGTGTTCTCTTGGAGGAGACCACTGGTCATGGTCTTACTGCTATGCCCTCTCTGTTCCAGGCATACAGCAGTGAAAGGTCACCCCACCTGCAGGAAGGGGTCGCTGACTCCAGATATGCTGTGTTCTGTGGAGTATCCTGTTGTCACCAGAGTCCGGAGGATCTGTACCAGCTGGGGTACCACCTGGAGGGAGGGCACAACTTTGGGCATTTGTTCTAATCCTCTCCAGCTAAAGCCCCATTCCTTCCCCACTGACCCTCTCTTCAGGCCCAGGGCCTGCCCCTTCACCAGCCCACCTTTCGGAAGTGCCTGAGGGCTGCAGGGCTTCGTTCGCAGAGCTCCGTGATCAGCGTGATGGTGCCCAGCAGGATGCCTGGGGTCAGGGTCGGGGAAGTGAATGGTGGGGGCCAGGGGCAAGAGAGTCTATTGCGTGTGTGCCTGTGTGTGTGCGCTACCCTTCTCCTATGAGCTGGTGTTCCCATCCGATTTTCAATTCTTCTGTCCACAGAGCTGAAGCAAAGGATGGGGAGCCCCACAGCCTTACCATGGTGACGCTCGTGAAGCAGGTGGACACAGGGTGGGAGGAAGACGCTGGAGAGTTCAGGGACCTTCCGGATCATGTGCACTGCAGTCAGAATAGCCTGCAGAGGTCCGGGGCCTCAGACAGGGGTCAGAGGGGATTGACCCCTGCATCTACTACTATATGGCACACAGCAGGCAGTATCTGCAGGAGCAAGTGCCAGGAGTCCCACCATCTCACCTTCTTGCGCACGTAGGGACTGGGCTGCAGGAGCAGTTTCTCCACCTCTGGGGCCAGGTCTCGGCACATCTCAGCAGAGCCCATGGTGCTCAAAGTGCACAAGGCCAGGCCTTGTACTGGCTGAATCCCCTGGCTCAGGTCACTGCAGGGTTTGGGAGGACGGTCAGTCAAACCTCTGAGAAAATCAGTCCTTTTCAGTACCCACAACAGGCAGTCCCCTGGGATTTCCAAGGTCCCTACTCTCCCATCTCCCTGATTCCAAGTGATTGCCAGAACCCTCTCACTTCTTGATGCTGTTGGTAATGAGCAGGTGGGCATCGTGCCTCTCATCCAATAGAAGCATGGCCCCCAGGTAGCCCACCCTCTTGTCTGTGAATCTGGAGGAGGCGATCAGTTTCAGGCACTCCATCTATAGTCAAGGGGGCAAACCAGGAAGAGGCAGGGGTGAAACCATAGACACTCACATCCCTGTTCCATCTTCCTCTTTAAAACCAGATTAACCTGTGGGGCATCCTATCTCATCACTCTCCCTTCAACAAGAGGAGAAGCTTAGGAAATTCAGGCGTTAGTGGGTAGGAGGAACTAGGAGTTGAGGAGGTTGGGAGAGGAAAGGAGGAGGTGCCTGCCCTAAACGAGGCTGGCCAGAGAATGAAGGGTTCAGGCCAGCTGATGACCAGTAGGGGTAGCAATGGGGAAAGAGGTTTGCAGTGCAGCCTGTGATGACTCTGAAATTGTAGAATTTTAAAAACCAGGGCATAAACAGGTGAGAGAGTCCGTGACTCTGCCCCACTAGCCTTCATCAAGCTCAGGAGGGAGGTATTCCTGGCCAGTACCTGTCCAAAGTGGGCGGGGTAGCCCAACATGTGGACGTAGAGCAGTTTGGCCAGCTGCCGGTGCCTGTGCACTGGGTCCCCATCGCGGAAGGAGGCCCGGATGTGGGCGCACTCCTTTTGGATCACCTCCCGCTCCTGGGCCTGAGTCTTGGCCCCGCGAATCTCTTCGATGAGGTCCTGAAGCTTCAGCGAAGGCGCCACCATTCTGACTGGCAGAGTCCGGGAGTGAAGAAACACTCTCTGGCCGGGCGTGCCTGGGTTTTCGGCCCAGGCGCGTCCTGTGTCAGGACCCTAAGAGCCCAGGTCCCACAGGTACCCTAAAATTGCTCCCGCATTTTACCTTTCCCGAAGTAGGTCTCCAAATTCCGCGACCACCCCACCGCCCGAGAAGCC
Organism: Macaca thibetana thibetana; assembly: GCF_024542745.1. Lineage (NCBI taxonomy): Eukaryota > Metazoa > Chordata > Mammalia > Primates > Cercopithecidae > Macaca > Macaca thibetana. The sequence continues at coordinate 84,245,169 of NC_065584.1, read as the reverse complement.
CACTACGCATGCGTCGACACCCTACCGGCGCCCCTTCCTATTGAGCATGCGCTGGAGCCCCACCTATTTCTCCCATTTCCTCCCCCTACCTGGTACCCCATCCCTAGCTTAGCCATTGCTTTCTTTCCACGACCCTCCGCTGTTTCTTCCGCGAGCTTCCTCCCCCGATTTCCATCTCAGGCAGCGGCAGCGACAGCCTGCCTACCCCCAGGACTCCAGCCTCACCTGGCTTCTGCCTCAACTCCGCTCCTCTGCCCCCCAGCGCTTCCTGGTACGGGGCCGAGCAGGGGTTGGTGATCCGTGCGGTCCTTCCCTCTCCCCGCCTCCACCACGGGACCCCGCCCTCCTGGGCCGACTGCAGAGCCTTCCTGGATCCTCTGACCTCGAGCCTCAGGCTTTAGCGGACAGACAGCATGATAGGCCTGGAGTTCTTCAAGAGGCCTCCTCGCACATCCTCACCACCCGGAGAGCCTCAGTTTGGATTTGAAGCCATCGCACCCCAAAGGAGATGACAATCCCCCCCCTTTTTTGAACTTTTTTATTAATATATTTTTTTTTTGTTAAATTTCTTTGTATTTTTTTCCTGCAAGACTTGGTGTTGGCGGCACTGTTGTAGTTTAACTTCAATCCCAAATTCCATGAAATAGAAATCAGAAGTAAAGGTTGAGAGGGGAGGAAGGAGGGAGGCAAGCCAAGGAATAAACAGAGTTTGACTAGAAAAAAAGAGGGTATGTGTGGTGGGCATTCCCGGGCAAGGCCATTCCTTGAGGGAGGGGGTTGGCAGGCAGCTTGCCTCTGCCTCATGCAGGGGAGGGAGGAAAGATCCCCTGGGGACCCTACAGTCCCCTCTTCCTAGGGCTTCCTGCTCCCAGGGGAAAAGCTAATACCAGAGAGGGATCAGCCACAACCTCAAACAGGGCTCTCCACCCACCTGTCACCCAGGTTTGACTCCCACCTCTGCCCTGCCTGGGAAGCATGTGAGATCAGCTTTCTTTGATCCCCTCCTTCTGTTGTTTTCCCATTTCACAAGATTCTGATGTGAAGGGGGAAGGGACATAACCCATTTTGAGACTACTAAACTTGTCACAGCTTCTGCTTCCTTGTGAGCTCCTGTTATCTTGTCTGGTCCTATCCCCAAGAAGTGCCTCCCCCGACCACAACTCCCAGAGTTGGGGTGTGGGGGCCTTGCTCAAGTGCCTCTAACCCTCTGCAGTAGAAATGTCTTCTTCAGGCCCCTTAGGAATTTAATCAAAGGCCACAAGTGAGTCCAGACCAACCAAATAAACTATTGTGGGGGAGACAGAAGGGTGGGAGAAGGCAGTGGCAAAGTCTGGGCGGGGTGGACTTGACTGCATTGGATATTCTCTGTTCCTTTACACGTTGCTCTTGGCATGGCATGCCACCAGAGGGGGCTGGAGGAGGGGCTGGCCGATGAGGAGAAAAAGAGGGAAATGGTAGGGAGTTATTCTACTTTTCACTTCCCTTCTCTCCCTCGGGGAAGGATGGAATTGGGCAGGAACCCAGCTCAGTGCTTGGAGGTGAGCTAATAGCCTCCAAGATTAGAGGTGGAGGATGCACCTCCTGCAGCTTTTTCACTAGGCCTCAGAGGGACAGCAGGCCCCTCAGGCTAGGGAGCCACAGCAGCGCAGCCAGTCCCTTGCCCGGCATTCAATCACTCCTTCTTCATTTTCTTCCTCCTCCTCTCCATTCAGCTTCCAGGAGTCTCCTTAGGACACCAAACCCCCACCCGCATCGAAGTTGAGGTCTAAAGAAAAGGTGGGAGGGCGTGGGGCAATGGTCTGACTTAGATTTGTGTGTCTCAGAGAAGACAGCAACTCTGAGAGAGAAAAGCCCTTCATATGTAAACAATCTAGAGAAAGAAGGGGTTGGAATGGGGAAGGGAGTGAGGAATACAGAGACAGATCCAGAAGAAATGAGATAATCTGAAAGAAGAGAGGGAAAGAGAATGCGAGAGAAAAAAAACAAAGGAGCACAGAAAAGGAAGGAAGAAGAGAAAGAAAGATAGGAAAAACAGCCAGGAAGAGGAGAAGAGAAAAAAGGCAGGTCAAAGGGGTGAAGAGGCACGCAACCAAAGCCAGAACCAGGCCAGGAAGTAGCCTCAGGTGAGGAGCTGGGAGAACAGGAACGCCAGGCTGAGGTCCAGGAGGGCCACGGCTCCCACCACCAGGGGGTTGGCAGCTCCCTAGAGAGACAGAGGGGGAAGCAGACTCAGTCCCCAAGGACAGTGCCCACCTTCCTGCCCTGGCTGAGGTGGCAGAGCTGAAGGGTCTCAGGTACCTCCCCGCAGAGCCTGGAGCAGGGGGATCGCCAACATTTGTTTTGGATTGCAAAACCCTGTCTTCTCCCAGGCAGGGCCCCACCTTTCCTCTGGCACCTTCAATACAGGGACAGCCCTTCCACCTCCTCCCTCTAGTCCCCTCCCATCAGCATATCATGTGTCCCAGGCAGGAGGTGCCTGGCCTTAGTAGCAGACATTGGCAGCAGCAGCCAGTACTGCAGCAACGCAGAGGGATGAAGGGGTGAGGATGTGGTTGCTAGGAAACAGAAGGCCTAGAGCCCAATCAGAGTAGAGGGTTCTAGGGACACTCCACCTCTCCCGGTTTTCTGCCTTCTTCCCTATTTCAACTTCTTCCCAGGAGAGGGAGGGAGAGTCAGGGTAGGGAGGGAACAATCTTTTCCTTTTTTATTTCTGGGCACCAAAGAGAGAAAGTGCGGAGGTGGGGGTGGGGGTGGAGTAGGAAACTCAGAGCTGGAAATGATATGGAAGGAGAACGGGGGAAAAATATTCTGGCTCTCCCATTGATTATTAGTTTATAACCCTGGGCAAGTTACTCTAAGTGCTCTGGGCCTCAGTTCCCCCATCTGTCAAATGAGTGAGTAGGCTTGTAGGCCTGTAAGGTTCCTTCCAGCTCGAGCACCCTCTATTTTTTTGAGGTGGGATGTGGTCCAAGACTGGCCAGGCAGAGGAAGCCGAGTGGAGATAAAAAGCCCCCTGGCGATCAGACAGGTCTGGAAAGGGTGGGAGGCAAGGCTTTGGGAGAAGAGGACACATAGCAGGGACAGAGGATCTCACCGGCTGGGCAGGCCTCTCGGTTGCAGCAGGCTCCCCGAGTTCTTCTGTCAGGCACCCAGCATCAGGACCCCTCGAGGACGAGCCCCTCAGGACCAGCATAGCGATGGGCTCAGGCTCCGTGCCTGCTGGGGCCCTCAGCAGGGGCAGGGGCTCTTCATCCTCCCCCTCCTCCTCTCGAAGACTTCCTGAACTGTCGCTGCAGCCTCCAAGGAGTGGGGAACCATCTCTGGGCCCTGGCCCTTGCATCCCAGCCTCATCCTCAGCCTCATAGCCAGCTAGTTCCTCTGCCTGTGCGCCTGGCCCCCCCCACTCCTCAGGCCAAGCTTTGGGGCTGGAGAAGGGACCCTGGTCCCCTCCAGGAGGCAGTGGGCTCCGGCAGGCAGGGGGTCGCCAGGGTTGGCGGGAGGAGGCAGGACTGCTGGGCAGTTCAGGGGATCCCTCTGAGGGAGTCAGTCCGTTCTCATACACCCCAGGGCTGTCCTCATCCAGGGGCTCCGTGTCGGAACCTTCTGAGTCCTGCCTGGGTCTGCGGCCTGGGTAGGGATAGCTGAGAATCAGAGGGGCCTAACTGGCCTTGGGCTGGAGTGGCTGCAGCTTTATTCCTGACTGGGCACTTCCCAGGACTTTGGAATTCCCAGGCTCATAGCCTGTCACTGCCAGACTCCAAACCCCCCATTAACCTATTGCATACATTCCCAAGTCCCACTCCCCAGACTACCAGGTCTGGCCCCCACCCTGTGTTCCTTGCACCCTCATTCCTTGTTTTTTCCCATCCCCGGTTCCCTTGCAGGGCTTCTCATCTGTTTCCCCACACCTGAGTCTCTCTAGCTTCCTAGGGGCCTCACTCCCCTCCCCCCAGCTCCCATGCCTCACCTGGGGCCTCCAGCATGGGCTGCAGGTCCTGGGCTATCAGTTTGGCCATTCGAGCTGCCTCCACAGCCTTCTCAGCGACACTGCTGGCTGCCACTGCCTTTAGGAGGGCGTCTGCTGCCCTGTTGGATCCAGAGACAGGGACTTAGCAGACCTTTCCCCACTTCAAATTAGCCCCTGCTCAGATGCTCCAGCCCCCTAGCCCCATCCCCTCTATATCATATCCTCCTCTCTTCTGGAGTCTTCACCCTTCCCCACACTCTGCCAGCTGCTTCCCTTCCTGGCAGGCCAGGGCAGCTCCCATTCGGTTTCCTCCCCCTGACCTGGGCTGCATTTGCCATCATCACACCCTCCTGCTCCTCTCACAACCTTCTACTGCTACGTCCTGTAGTAACACTTCTTCCAGTTGCAAGGGCCAGGACCTCCTGGAACTCTGTCATTCCATTCCTGTCCTGCCTCCCTCCCAGTGACAGTTGAGACCTCACTCTTTTAGCACATCCCCTGCAGTCCTGCTTGGTGCTTACGAGCTATACCTACCACCTTCTTTGCAGTTAGCACCTCCTCTTGTTACTAACCCCTCTCACCCCCTGGAGTCACAGGCCTCTCTGTGGGGTCCAGCGCAGGGTCCTGTACTTTGATCCTCCCTTCCAAGCAGCTTTGTCCCTGCCCTGTTCCCTTGTTCAGAGCCACTGTCTCCCTCATGTTAACAGTCTCTACCTCCCTTTCCCTTTCTACCATCTCTTTTCCTTATTATTAATCCTATCTCTACCAGTGCAGATTTCCTAGCATGAGAATTTCCTATCTTGCGTTCCTTCGGCCTCTTCTGTTATCACATTGTTCTTCACCCCGTCACTGCTACCACCCCACTGCCCCCGCTCATGCTTTTCTGAGCTCTGGAACTGGAGTAAGAGTGGGTCTCCCCTTTCAGTAATGATCCCGTCCCCTCTCCCTACTAATATGCATGCTTTCTCACCATTGTGACTACACTTCTGGCTAAACCCTTAGTCTCCCTTCCACACCCCCTCCCACTTTCCCTGCTCCTTAGGTGCAGGCAGTCTGGGAGTCTGATCAGTCTTTCCCCACTGTTGTTTCTTAGTTCTCCCTCTGATGTCAGATGCTTCATCAGTTTTCTCTTCCCTTTCACCCTCTGCTGTTAATCATAGATGCCTTGTCCTTAAATGAGTTCTGTAATTCCGAGGGTAGGACACAAAGGAGCTGAGAAAGAGTCAGTCAGATGAGCTTGCCGTGGGCTTGAATGGATCACACCCCATGACTTCCTCTGGTCACAGGCCTGTTCTCTCTGGCTTAGGAAGGCAGTCTGGTATGGGGGTGGGGAAGAGGATGGTGATATCTACTGTGCACATTCTTAGTCCATAGCCTCTTATTTATGTTCTTTGGGAGCTATGATTAGTCCCTTCTCCTTAAACCTGGTGGGTCAAAGATCTTTAGAGCCTGTTGGGAGGGATCTCAGATAACGTGGTTCTTCTGTCTTAGAGACTTTCTGACTCTATATGACTAGCCCTGTCCTGAAACTGAGCTGGTCTCAGGGTGCACAGCAGGCACATGTGCAGTCTTCTGCCTCTGGCCTTTCAGTGGGGCAAAGTCAAGGAGAAGGTGGACAGGGCTGTCAAGGGCACCTGTTGAGCCATGAGCATGAGGATCATGGTCTTGGGTTGTATTGAGTTATTTTGGTGGCCTGAAACTGGTGCACTGATGAGGCCTGTTTTTGTATATGAAGAGTATGGATGATCAAGTCCTATTCAGTAGACTTAGTCTGTGCTCAGGCCTCAGACTCATGCCAGGGTCAGGCTACCTGGCAGAGGCACCTGCTGCTGAGGCTCTGCTGTTTCCATGGCAGCTGGCAGCCAATCAGGATTGCCAGGCCTGTTGCTGGGGAGACCAACCAACCTCCTCCCACTGCCTGATCCTCTAGTTACTGAGATCAGTTTTTCCTGCACATGTCTCCACCCTATCTAGCCTAAAATGTTCCCTGGTGCTCTGCCCTCCCCCTTCCCTGGCTTAAGGCCCTGGGCTCTAACATCCAGACTCCCAGACAGATCTATAGATGCACATTCTCTGACTCAAACGTCTACTCTGCATTTGGCATGTTTATATTCTTTCTTTCTCTCTCTCTCTCTCACACACACACATACACACACACTCACTCACTGTGTCACCCATTATACAAACTCATTTAAGCATATCTGGACATATCCTGATCTCTGATCTCTGAAGAAGTCTCAAATTTAAATGAAATCCCCCACCCCTTTAAAAGAAAATCCAATATATGAATATTCAAATATGTGAGTTGTATAAATAAGGGGTCTATGAATCTCATTACAAGTGGATTTTTGGCTTCTTTTAGATTTTTTTTTTTTTTAGACTGGCTTTCGCTCTTGTCACCCAGGCAGGAGTGCAGTGGCATGATCTCGGCTCACTGCAACCTCCGCCTCCCAGGTTCAAGTGATTCTCCTGCCTCAGCCTCCCGAGTAGCTGGGATTACAGGCACCTGCTACCACACTGAGCTAATTTTTGTATTTTTAGTAGAGACAGGGTTTCACCATGTTGGCCAGGCTGGTCTCGAACTCCTGACCTCAGATGATCCACCTGCCTTGGCCTCCCAAAGCACTGGGATTACAGGCGTGAGCCACCGTGCCTGGCCTTCTTTCAGATCTCTGCTATCTAATTCAGTAATTACAAACCATTTGTGGCTATTAAGCATTTGACATGTGTCTAGTCTGAATGGAAATGATGTGATTTAAGTGTAAAATTTAAGGGGCAGTCCCATGCTGCCCACCTTGCTGCTCACCTCGCTGCGCAGGGAGCCTTGCTTGCTGCCCAGGGAGTTGCAGATTTCAAAGACTTAGTTCAAAAAGAATTTGTAAAATATCTTAATAATTTTACACTGGTTACCAGTTGAAATGATAATATTTGGATATATTGGTTTAAATAAAAATATTATTAAAATTCATCTCACCTGCTTCTTTTTATTTTCTATTCCTTTGTTTGTATGGTTTTTTATTTTTTAGAGACAGGATCTTGCTATGTTGCCCAGGCTGGTCTTGATGGGCTCAAGTGATCCTCTTGCCTCTCAAGTAGCTGGGTCTACAGGTGTGTGCCACAATGTCTGACTTCTTTTTATTTTTTAATGTGGTTACTAGGAGATTTAAAACTACCTATTTGGCTTATATTATATTCCTGCTAGACAGCACTGCTTTAGATAGCAAGGTTCCTGATGCAAGGAAATGTAATTTGATTTACATAAAAGTTTGATTTACAGGGAAGCCTCTTCCCTTCAAACCTCCTATCAGTTGGGTAAAAGAAGGCAGAGGGGGCAAAACTGGGAGAGACTATGTTTTCAGATGGATAAGTCAGCAGTACAAATTAGACTTCCCAAAGGCCCAAGGCTGAAATGGTGTCAGGCTGGGATGTGGTTAGGAAGGGACAGTCCCTCTTCCACCCAGGGCTGATGCTCCCAGCCTGAGGCCTGAAGACTGGATCAGCTGCAAGAGGAGGAAGACTAGGGACATGTTTTGAGTTCCAAGAGATTTCTGGGCCTGCACAAAACAGGTTCCTTGCTACTCCCACACACAACAATGGATTCCATAGACACGTCTCCACACAAAAGACACCGAGACACATTTACAGTCTTACACCACCTCCCTCAAATACCCAGCTACCCACAGTTACACCCACATCCACCTGTAGCCTCGGATATAAACACCGAGAATGCCCAGGGCTACAACTGCCTGGCCTTAGGCTTGCTATTCCCCACCAAGCCCTAGGCCTTAGGCCTTGGTCCTCCCTTAGGCACACCCCCCTTCCCGGTCCCCAGCGCACCCCCTCCTCTTAGTCCAGCTTTGCCCTCTGAACTGGACGCCCACCTGGCAGCGGCGACCTCCTGGCGCTGACGGGCAGCGCTCACGGCTCGACGGGCGCCCTCGACAGCCCTGTCCACCTTCTCCTTAACTTTGCCCCGCCGAAGGGCCAGAGGCAGGAGGCTGCGGACGCGCCCTCCGTGCACCAGCCGGTTGCGCTTGTACTTGCCCTCCTCGCGGGAGCCGTCGGGGCGGGTGGTGCGTCCGTAGCCGTGCCGCCGGTTGCCCAGCCACTCGCCCTCGTAGCGCAGCCCGTTGGAGCGCTGGCTCACGCCGAAGCCGCTGCGCCGGTCTGCGCGCCACTCGCCCGCGTACACTTCTGTGGCCGAGCCCTCGATGAGGGCGGGCGGTGCTGCGGCCGGGGGCCCGCTGGCCTCCGAGCCGGGCGGTCCGGTGCTGCCCACCTCGCTGCTCACCTCGCTGCGCAGGGAGCCTCGCTTGCTGCCCAGGGAGCTGCGACGTCCGCCCGCTCGGAGGCCGCTGAGCAGCAGCGAGCGACGAAAGAATCCGCCGGTCGCCGGAGTGCGCTTTCGGGAGGACGCGCCGTCGGCGTCCCCGGGCCCGGCCAGCACGAAGCCGCCCCGGGAGCCCGAGGCGGGGCTGCCTCCCTCGTCGCCCGGCAGGGGCAGGGGTGGGGGTGGCGTCGGGGGGTCGCTGTGGCCGGAATCCAGGGAGGTGCGGCGGGGTGAGCGCAGCAGCGCCGCCTGATGGTAGGGCACACTCTGGCGCACCCCGTAGCCGTGGCGCTTCCCGGCCTGCCACTGGCCCTGGTAGGTGCCTGCGGGCGGTGGAGGGGTGGGAGAAAGAGTCAGGCCGTGCCGCTGGGCTCCTTGCGCCCCAAGTCCCAAGCCCCCCTGGAAGCCCAAGCGTCAGGCGGGAGAGGTGGAGGCGGTTAGTGTGGAGGTCGGGGAAGGGCACTGGGAGCCGGGGACAGGCCAGGCTGGGCGGGAAAGTGTGGAAGAGCAGAATGAAGACGGGTAGGTAGCAGGAGCCCTACGCAGATTTTGGCAGTGCGGGTAGACAGGGGAAACTGGGAGGGCCCGGCAGGCGTGCGAAGGACAGGCCGGTGGGGGCGTTTAGATAGGCAAACAGGACTCTGAGTGGCACGCAGAGAGCAGAGGTGTTGGGGACAGGCAGGTAGAGAGGGAGGTGTGAGGACAGGCAGACAGGGAAGGGGTGAGGGAGAAGCGAGCAGGAGACAGACAATTAAGGAAAGCATAATCATCGTGGGAGAAAGCAGAAATTGGGGCTGGAGGTCACATCGATGTGGGGCGGGGGACAGATGGATGGGCGCAGGGGCGCAAATGGAGGGCGAAGGCGCAAGGCTAGGGAAGGCGCACGCGGACGAGCAGACAGACACTAGTGGGCCGGGTCCCGCACCTCCGTCGGAGTAGGTCTCGGTGCCGTAGCCGTCCTGGAAACCGTCCTTCCAGAGCCCGGCGTAGCGCAGGCCGGACACGCTTTCCCACACGCCGCTGCGCCCCTTCAGCCCGCCCAGCCACTCGCCGCGGTACGTCCAGCGGCTCTTGCGCTCCACGCCCAGCCCTTCGCGCTTGCCTTGCTGCCAGTGGCCCTGGTAGCTGTGTCCACCGGGCCCCGTGAAGACGCCCAGTGACTCGAAGCCGTGTGCCCAGCAGCCGCTGTACTCGCCCTGGGCGCCGGGGCCGGTGCACACGCCGTAGCCATGTGCCCGCCCCGCCTCCCAGCCCCCCACGTAGCAGCCCCCGTCGTCAAAGTCGAACTTGCCCCCGGGGGACATGCATGTAGTTGGCGCGGCCTCAGCCCCCCGGCGGCTCAGCGCATCCTGGGGCTGGAGAGCCGGCTGGGGGCCTTGGAGCCGGGCGAGGTCTGGGGGCGGGGGCAGTTAGACCGGGGCCGGGCGGGGGGGCCCCAGCGAGGGCAGGCAGGGCCGGACCCTCATCCTGAGTGGCTGCGGAGAAAGAGGGAGGGGGGCAAGTGGCGAGAGAGGCCCCTCCTCTTTGCCCGCCGCTCCCTGGCCCGGTGGCTCGGGGCATCAGCACCGCCCCCCAATCCACCCCCCTCCTTCGGCAGCATTTTCCAGCAGCTCCCAAGCTTGGGGGGCATGTGGGCTTCCCCCATTTCTGTTTTTGTGGAGCGGGCCCCTCCCAGGACTTGGGGCCCCAACCCCAAGCGGGAGTCCCAATTCTCCAACCTAGAACCCCGAAGTGTCGAGTGTGGATGGCAGTTTGGGGGTCCTGAGAGGGGGCTGGGCAGAATCGTAGGGCACCCGTTTCCCTGGCTGCTGTCAGGACCCCTCTGTCCCGGTTCTTCGGCGTCTCTGGCAAAGGGATGGGGGTGGGGGTAGAATATGTAGCGGGGAGATCGGACCAAGGTGGGCAGACGGTTTTTCGGGGGCAATGGATGGGGCCCAGGGGAGGCTCTGCAGGGGAAAGGCCAGGGTGGGGACGGGCAGAGAGGCAGAAGGGAGGGGGCAGGCTACTCACCATGTGGGCTGGGGCTCAGGCTGCCTCCCCGGCACAGCATCCATAGCAGGATACCTCCACTCCCACCTCGCCCGGACAAGCCAAGCCCCCTCCCCTTCCGGAGAGACTGCTCCAACCCAGAGAGGAAAGGTGGGGGAGTCCGGAGAGTCCCCTCTCTCCCCGCTGGAGGAGCAGGCTGGGTGGGGGGGGCGAGGTAGTGGCAGGGGTGGGGGAAGATGAGAATAGTGTAGGGGAAAAAATCTGCCTTGGATGGAGATAGGGAAGAAGAGCTGGGAGCTGGATGCAGAGGGGGAGGGGGCTATCAAGAGGGGGTGTTTTTATTATTTTTTTCTTCTTATGGTTGGGAGAGGAAAAATAAATCAAAATTCCGATTCCATCCCAGCACAAATCAATGTTTGCTCCATCCCAG